>NC_083868.1:80412036-81662036 GCF_032452875.1 Bos javanicus
TATTTCTTCTTTGTGGTAAGAACATTTAAGATGTACTGTCTTAGCAACTTTCAAGAATGAAGTACATTGTTGTTAACTATAATCACCACTCTGTGCATTAGATCCCAGAACTTATAACTGGAAGTTTTTAACCCTTTGACTAACACCTCCTCATTTCTCCTGCTCCCCATGCATGCTAAGTCGTTTCAGTCGTGTCCAACTCTTTGTGACGCTATAGACTGTAGCCTGCCAGACTCCTCTGTCCAGGGGATTCTCCAAGCAAGAATACTCGAGTGGGTTGCCATGCCCTCCTCCAGGGGATCTTCTTGACCCAGGGTTCGAACCCACGTCTCCTGAGGCTCCTGCATTCCAGGAGGATTCTTTACCACTGAGCCACCAGGGAAGACCCTCTCCCGCTCCCCAGCCCCTGGTAACTACCACTCTCCTCTCTGTTTCTACGAGTTCAGCTTTTTCAGATCCCATATATCATATAGTATCTACCTTTATCTGTCTTTTTAAATTTAACTTAATTTAATTTATTTTTTTAATTTCATTTTATTTTTAAACTTTACATAATTGTATTAGTTTTGCCAAATATCAAAATGAATCCACCACAGGTATACATGTGTTCCCCATCCTGAACCCTCCTCCCTCCTCCCTCCCCATACCATCCCTCTGGGTCGTCCCAGTGCAGTAGCCCCAAGCATCCAGTATCATGCATCGAACCTGGACTGGCATCTCGTTTCATACATGATATTTTACATGTTTCAATGCCATTCTCCCAAATCTTCCCACCCTCTCCCTCTCCCATAGAATCCATAAGACTGTTCTATACATCAGTGTCTCTTTTGCTGTCTCGTACACAGGGTTATTGTTACCATCTTTCTAAATTCCACATATATGCGTTATTATACTGTATTGGTGTTTTTCCTTCTGGCTTACTTCACTCTGTATAATAGGCTCCAGTTTCATCCACCTCATTAGAACTGATTCAAATGTTTTCTTTTTAATGGCTGAGTAATACTCCATTGTGTATATGTACCATAGCTTTCTTATCCATTCATCTGCTGATGGACTTATTTCACTTAGAATAATGCCCTTAAGATTCATCCATGTTGTCACAAATGGCAAGAATTTTTTCTTTCCTATGGCTGAATGATATCCCATTTTATATATGTTTACACCTTTAATAATTCATCTATTGACAGACACTTGGGTTGTTTCCATATTTTGGCTTTTATAATTAATGTTGCAATGATCATGGGCATGCAGATATCTTTTCAAAATACTGTTTTCATTTTTTTCCAGTCTCAGAAGTGAAATTGTTGTATCAATGGTAGTTCTATTTTCAGTTTTTGAGAAATCTCCATACTGTTTTCCACAATGACTGCATCAATTTATATTCTTACCAACAGTGAACCAAAGTTCCCTTTCTCTACATCCTTACCAATCCAAATTATGTCTTATTTTTTGATGAAAAGTCATTCTAACAGGTGTGAGTTGATATCTCATTGTGGCTTTGATTTGCCACAGTGAGACATCACTAATATCTCACTGATGATTAGTGTTACTGGGCACCTTTGCATGATTCCATTGACAATTCGTACATTTTCTTTGAGAAAATCTCTATTCAGTTTTTTCCTCTTCTGCCCATTTTTTAGTCAGATTGACTTTTGCTATTGAGTTGTATGAGTTCTTACTATATTTTAGAATATTCACCCATTACCAGATATATGATTTGCAAATGTTTTCCACCATTCCCTGGGTTGCCTTTACATTTTGTTCATTTTTTCTTTTGCTCTGTAAGAGCTTTCTAGTTTTACGTTGTCCTTCTTACTAAGTGTTGTTTTTGTCGCTTGTGCTTTCAGTGTCATATCCAAAAATTTGTTGCCAAGACTATTGTCAAGAAACTGTGTGTTTTCTTCTATGAGTTTTATAGCATCAGTTCTTACTTTTAAATCTGTAATCCATTTCGAGTTAATTTTTGTGAGTGGTGTAAGATAGAGGTCCAATTTTGTTTCTTCTGCATGTGAAAAGAATAGTTTTCCCAAGATCTTTTGAAGAGATGACCTTTTCCCTGTTGAGTATCTTTTAGGCAGCATGTAGCTGGTTCTTGTTTTATTTTGTTTTACTCACCCAGCCACTTGATGTCTTTTGATTGAAGAATTCACCATTTATGTTTAGAGTAAGCACTGATAGGTAAGGACTTAACAGTGCCACCTTATTTATTGTTTTCTGACTGTTCTGTCATTCTCTCATTCCCTTCTTCCTCTCTTGCTGCCTCCCTTTGTGAATTGATGCTTTTCCTTAGTAGTAGGCTTTGATTCTCTTCTCTTTATCTTTGTGATTTTCCTTTGTGTAGGTTTTTCCTTTATGGTTTCTGTGAGGCTTATACAAAACATTTTATATGTGTAACAATTTTTTATCCATAAGGATAACTTCAATCTCATACAGAAACTACCCTTTTACTCTCACTTTTATGTTTTTGATGGCACAATTTTACATATTTTCATATTGTGTATCCATTAACTAATTGTTGTAGTTACATCTATTTTTAATACTTTTGTCTTTTATCTGTTATACTAGAGTTAGGTAGTTAACACACCACCATATCTCAGTATTCAAGTATCTTGAATCCGGCCATAAGTTTATCTTTATCCCAGTGTGTTGTATGCTTTCATGTTTTAAAATTACTAATTAACTTCCTTTCATTTCAGCTTGAAGGACTTCTTTCAGCATTTCTTATAAAGTATTTTTAGTGGTGATGAATTTTTTCAGCTTTTATTTAAAAAAAGTCATTATTTTACCTTGATTTCTGAAACAGCTTTGCTAGGTATTCTTGGTTGGCAGTTTCTTTCTTTCAGCACCTTGAATACATTATCCCATTCTCTCCTGGCCTGCAAGACCTCTACTGAGAGTTTTTTTCTCTTGTTTCTTTTAAAATTCTCTCTTTGATTTTAAACAGTTTTGTTACAATGGGTCTTGGAGCTTTCTATTCCTTTCCCCTTCTCTTCTCCTTCTGGGACTCCAATCATTGTACATTATTTCTCTTGATCATGTCCCATAAGTCCCACAGGCTCTTTTCATTCTTTTCTATTTTTGCTCACATGATTGGATAATTTCAGTTAGTCTATTTTTAACTCACTGATTCTGTCTTCTGCTTTGTCAAGCTGCTGTTGAAGCTCTCGTTGGATTCTTCAGTTAAGCTATGGTATTCTTCAGCTCCAAAATTTGTTTGGATCTTTTTTATGTTTTCTTTTTGTTGAACTTATTTTTTCTTGTATTGTTTTCCTGTTATCATTAAATTTTTAGTTTGTATTCTCTTTTGGCTCACTGAGCATCTTTAGAAAAATTTGTTTGAATTCTTCATCAGACCACTTTCCTGGATCTCCATTTCTTTGGGGCCAGTTACTGTAGGTTTATTGTATTACTTTGATGGAGTCATGTTTCTCTGCTTTCTTCATGATTCTGGTAGCCTTGTTTAAGTATCTGTGCATTTAAAGAAGCAGTTGCTTCTTCCAACCCTTGGGGACTGACTTTAGTAAGAGAAGACCTTTACCACGTGGGTGGGTGTACACTGGAGCTTGCTGTGATGTCAGGTCTGGTGTTGCCGGTGCCAAGTATGGCAGCATGTGGCAGCACAAAGTCCATCAGAGGCATAATGTCTCTTCAGCTCTGGCCACTGGAGTGCCCAGAATCAACAGCTGCATGTCCTTGGTGAGGACTGCAGGGAATCTGCAGTGGTTGCAAGAGCTGCTGGGGTCCTGGGTGGTGCCTGCAAGTCCAGCAGCTAGTGACCAGGGCAGGAATTGCTGACAGTGGGAACACACTCGACTGTGGGGGCCAGCTGCAGGTGCCTATGTCATGGCAGGAGCCAGGTGTAGGTATACAGAACTCGGTGAGGGCCAGTGCAGGCAGCAGGGACCAGGGACAGCTACAAGCTGTAAGCTGGCAGCTTCTGGAGCTCTGACTACCAGCATGCTCTCCCATGGCTGCACAATCCTCCCCTGGGTGTGTGAACTTCAGTAGAGGCCAGTAAAGGGGATTGGGCTGGGGGCGTACAGATGTACAGCTGGAACAATTCCAGCTAAGGTAATCACAGTTGTTCAGGCCAGTTACATAGGGCAGGGCCTGGTCTGGACCCACAATTGGCTATGGGAGCCCTGGCGGTTAGCATGATCTCCCAGTGGCTGTTCAGTCTCCCCCTAGGTGTGCAGCTGGGTGAAAGCTAGTGATAGATGTCAGGCTAGCAGCATAAAAGTGAGCTGAAGGGCCTAGCACTGGGTGCATGTACAGCAGTAGGGGTCATCCACAGGGTCTAAGCTGCTGTTTTGCATTGGTGCAGCCTCAGGGGCTTGAGCTAGCTACCAGTACTGTTCCCAGGCTCTGGCAAGGGGATATAGGGGGTGGGGGTGGGGAAGGTGATGGAGCAGGGAGGGACTCAGGCAATTGGCATCAGTGAACACAAATACCTATACGGCAAGAGCCAGGGAAATCTTCAGGGAGTCTGTGGCAGCTGTGTTGGCCACTAATTCTTCTTCGGTGGCAAAGGGTTTGTCTATAGAGCAGGTCAGTGTGAATTGCAATTGCTCCCACTATATGACTGGTTTCTTTTCGTCCCTCGCCATCTCTGTACATCTCAGTTTTTTCTGTCTGTGGAGCAAAACCTAAGCAGATCCTTTGTATGGTACCCAGGAAGGGTGGAGAAGCTGCTTGACCCACTGTTTCTTTCCTAGAAAGGAGACTTCTTTCTAGCTGGGAAGTTCTTTCTTGGCACTAAGAAGTGCCAGCTTGAGGGATGGAACAATGCAGGCAAAATGAAACTAATTGTCTTCTCTTCTTGTGCATTTATTCTCAGAGTTTTTGTTCCACTGTGTGTTAAAATTTCTTAGGTGGAATCCAGAGCTCTCCCAGAGCTATTTGGTTTTACAACTAGCTGTCTAATTGTTGGTCTTTGTGCATGGAGAGAGCTTAGGGCCTCCTATGTTGCCATTTTGATGCCATCACTCTCCTTGTCACTGCTATCATCAGTGTTATCTTTGTAACTCCATTATACAGTGTGTACACCAGTGTATATCAGTTGAATGGAAGAGTGAATGGGTGGATGGATAGATGGATGAAGGAACAAACTTAATACTTTTTTAAGTTCTAAAAGAGGATGCAATGAGATAGCTGGAAGGATTGGTGGCACTAGATTCAGAGTTTTAAATGAACTTAAAACTGAGTGTCTTAAAAGAAGGTTTCTAGGTTAGGCCATCATAAAAACGTCAGTGCAAGGATGACTTTAGAAAGTGTTACCACTCTTGAGTAGTGGGGTGGCACTGTTGGTGTTCTTCCAGCTAGTAAACATGAAATAATGCTGTCTGGCTTCTGATGGAATTTACCATGTCTGATGAGAAATAACTCACATGAGTGAAACTGAAGGGAAAAAACTGAGATTACTCACTGCTAGCCAAGTATAGCAGACAGTGAGATCAGCACCATCACAGGCCAAACCACTAACTCCCTTCTCTTGGTTAGCACTGCCTGGAGCATTAGAGTCTCCTCCAGTTGGATTATTTTATTGTAAAAGTGGCTACTCAGACTTTCTCTAAGTTTTTACTTTCACCTAGAACTCCTAGTTGAATAGTACTTTATGACTCAACACTTCCCAGGGCCACCCACTTTCTCTGTGCAGTATGTTTCAAGAATGGGATATTTTCTATTTGGAAAAAAGGTGTTCATATAAAGATCTAGCAGACGTTTTTCTTTCAGTCTACTTCCACAGAGATTCAAGAAGGTTCATAGCCTTTGTCTCAATGTAAGCTGCAGATTTTAACAGAGTTTCAGCTATTTTCATGCTGTGCCTAAGACTGGTTCTTCTCCATTTATTTGTTCATGCCTTGGGGTAGACCTTTGACAAGTGGGTTTCGGTTCAGTTCAGTTCAGTTCAGTTCAGTCTCTCAGTCATGTCCGACTCTTTGCGACCCCATGAATCGCAGCACACCAAGCCTCCTTCAGAGCTTCCCAATAAAGAACTTTATGTAACTTTTTTCCACCTATTTTAAGACTCCCTCAATCTTTCTTTGGCAAGTGGTAAAAGCAAACATCTGAGGAAGCACAGTGAGAGCTCTGGGCTTTCAGGCCTGACCCTGTTTATTCAGCTGGACAGGCCCACCTGTAGGCTGCCCAGGAGGAAGATGTAGTCATTAGAGACAAAGGGATCTCATTACCACAGACAGACAGACCAGATCTCATGTCTGAAAAAGACTGGGTCACTTTTGTAGCCACAGTCTGAAAATTCAGTTACTCAGAGCTTTGTGGCCCCCACTATCATGTTGCCCTTGCCACCCCCTCCTGGTTGACCTCTGTGTGTGTGTATATATACGGACTCAAGGAATTCTTCTGTCAGAGGCCATTTTTGCTTCCCCAAATCTCACTTCAAGCTTTGACCTTGGCCCTTTAATTAAAGCTCCAGCACCCACAAGTCTACTGAAATAGCGCTGAGAGGCATTGGTATAAGTGAATCTGTCTTCATAACAGCCATCACTTTCCTCCTCTTTGTCTTCTGTGAACACCAACACCAATGCCTGGTACCAGCCTTTCTTGCTGACTCTCCTTACTGCCAAATTAACTGTTGCTGGAGCTGCAGATTTCTCGTGGCACACTGTGTTTTCGATATCCAATGTATTTTTAGGGGACTGTGAACTCAGAAGGTCTTCTTATACTTTCACTAGAGTCCTCTCTTCCTATTCCATGGAACAGGGCTACAGAACAATCAGCATCCATCCCTCCTCCTGTGGCCCCTTGACCTTAAGCCAGGCAGGTTCACCTCAGCTTTGTCCCCTCCCCTTTGGATGAGGCTCTTTTCTGGAGGCTCTTTACCAATTAGGAAAATAAAGGCTCATAGGATCCCTTCTCCAGTCTCAGAAAGTGAAAATGTTAGTAGCTCACTTGTGTTCAACTCTTTGTGACCCTATGCATGGACTATATCCCACCATGCTCCTCTGTCCATGGGATTCTCCAGGCAAGAATACTGGAGTGGATTGCCATTTCCCTTCTCCAGGGGATCTTGATTGAAGATCTCCCACAGTGCAGGTAGATCCTTTACCATCTTTAGCCAACAACCTACCTGCCCCTGGTCTCTGAGACAGAGCCAGATGATTGAGTGAGCCAGATTCAGTTTCAGTAAAACTCTTATAACACTTATTCACTTCAGTGTTTAATGATTAAATACTTCATCCTCCTGCATTAAACACCTAAAGAACAACAACAACAAAAAAAATGTAAAATGTAGTTTTGAAGATGTTGGAAATGTAACAACAGGTAATGGATCAAGTAACAGCAGTGATCCCTTGAGAAATGAGAAATAAAAGAGCTTAGGAGAAGTACTTAAAAAGAACCAATGGTTTCCAGGAAACTTACTTGCATCCCAGAACAAAACTCAAGAATATTTATTGGACTAAAAAAGTATCTAGCATCCAAAAAGAAAATATTTATATAGGCACCAATCTAAAATCACCAGGATATGCAAAAAAGGCAGAAAAAAGCTATCCATAATGAGGAGCAAAATCTATCAAAACTGACCCAGAAATAATGGTAGAGTTTTCTTTGTTTGTTTTGTTTTGTTCAGTCACCCAGTCAGCTCTGACTCTTTGCGACCCCACAGACTACAGCATACAAGGCCTCCCTGTCCCTCACCATCTCTTGGAGTTTGTCCAAGTTCATGTTCATTGCATTGGTGATGCATCCAGCCATCTCATCTGATGCCCTCTTATCCTTCTGCTCTCAATCTTTCCCGGCATCAGGGACTTTTCCAATGAATCATCTGTTTGCATCAGATGACCAAAATACTAGAGCTTCAGCTTCACTGTCCGGCCTTCCAGTGAATATTCAAGGTTGATCTCCCTTAAGATTGACTGGTTTGATCTCCTTGATGTCCAAGGGACTTTCAGGGCTCTTCTCCAGCACTACAGTTTGAAGGGATCAGTTCTTTGGTGTTCTGCCTTCTTTAAGGTCCAGCTCTCACAACCGTACATGATCGCTGGGAAGTCCTGACTATATGGACTTTTGTCAGCAGAGTACTGTCTCTGCTTTCAACACACTAAGTTTGTCATCACTTTCCTGCCAAGAAGCAATCATCTTCTGAGTTCATGGCTTCAGTCACCATCTGCAGTGATTTTGAAGCCCAAGAAGAGGAAATCTGTCACTACTTCTACTTGCCATGCAGTAATGGGGGCAGATGTCATGATCTTAGTTTTTTTAATATTTAATCTTAAGCTGGCTCTTTCACTCTCCTCCTTCGCCCCATCAAGAGGCTCTTTAGTTTCTCTTTGCTTTCTGCCATTAGAGTGGTATCAGCTACATATCTGAGGTTGTTGATCTTTGCTGCTGCTGCTGCTGCTGCTAAGTCGCTTCAGTCGTGTCCGACTCTGTGTGGCCCCATAAACGGCAGCCCACCAGGCTTCCCCATCCCTGGGATTCTCCAGGCAAGAACACTGGAGTGGGTTGCCATTTCCTTCTCCAATGCATGAAAGTGAAAAGTGAAAGTGAAGTCACTCAGTCGTGTCCGACTCTAGCGACCCCATGGACTACAGCCTACCAGGCTCCTCCATCCATGGGATTTTCTAGGCAAGAGTACTGGAGTAGGGTGCCATTGCCTTCTCCAGTTGATCTTTGCTACTTTTTATGTTTTCAAGAAAGTAGAAGACAGATGAAATTTCAATTATCTCAGATGAAAAATACTCTGGATAGGATTAATGGCACATTTGACATTGCAGAAGAAAAGATTAGTGAACCTGAAGATGTAACACCAGGCACTATATAAAATCAAACAGAAAAAAATATAAGAATTGTGAAAAATGGAAAGAGCATCAGTGAGTATGGGACAGCATTAAGCAACCTACCATTCATGTTGTTAAAGTTTCCAAAGGAGAAAAGAGAAAAAATGCTTGAGGAAATAATAGCCAAAACTTTTCCAAATTTGATTAAAACTATACACATACTTGGGCTTTCCTAGTGACTCAGATGGTCAAGAATCCACCTGCAATGCAGGAGACCAGGGTTCAGTCCCTGGGTTGGGAAGATCCCCTGGAGAAGGGAATGGCAGTCCACTCCAGTATTCTTGCCTGAAGAATCCCATGGACAGAGGAGCCTGGTGGGCTGCAGTCCATGAGGTCACAGAGTCAGACATGACTGAGTGACTAACCAACAACAACACAACAAGGCACATACTTATCCAAGAAGCTCAAATAATCCCAAGCATAGGAAACATAATGAAAGCTGACTACTGTGGGTAATCTGGTGGGTGTGTCTGGCTTCTGTTTCAGTTGGTTGCCAGGCCCTGCCTCGTGCCATGGCTGCTGGCTACTGGTGGATGGGACCAGGTCCTGAGCTGACTGTTTGCAGGACCCCAGGGGGTTCCAGGGCTAGTTCTGGCCCAGTAGTGGGCAGAGCCGGGTTCTGGGGTGGGTGGTTGCAGAGCTTGGGGTTCCTGGAGCTGCTGTTTGCTGGTGGAGGGGGCTGGTTCCTGACATAGCTGGCTGCCTTAATGATTTGGAGACATTTTTATAATATATTTTTAATTTTAAAAAAGCAGGATATGTTCTTTTTTGCATGCTATATATATGTGTGTGTGTGTGTGTGTGCACAATATATGTATGTGTTATATATTTCAGTTATAGTTGATTTACAATGTTGTGTTAGTTTCAGGTGTACAGCAAAGTGATTCAGTTATACATATATTGATTCTCCTTTAGATTCTCTTCTCATATAGGTTATCACAGAATATTGAGTAGAATTCCCTGTGCTATATAGTATGTCCTTTTGGTGATCATCTTATATATTGTAGTGTGCATATGTTCATCTTTAGCTTCCGATTTATCCCTCCCAACCATGTTTCCGTTTTTGTAACCATAAGTTTGTTTTTGATATCTGTAAGTCTGTTTCTGTTTTGTAAATAAGTGCATTTGTATCATTTTTAATTAAATCCCACATGAGAGATCATATGATATTTGTCTTTTTCTGTCTGACATACTTCATTTAGTATGATAAGTGAAGATTAGGATGAACTCTAGGTTCATCCATGTTGCTGCAAATGGCATTATTTCATTATTTTAGGGGGCTGAGTAATATTCCATTGTATAATGTACCACATCTTCTTTATGCATTCCTCTGCCAATGGACATTTAGGTTGCTTCCATGTCTTGACTATTGTCAAGTGCTGCAATTAACACTGTGATGCGCGTGTCTTTTGGGATTATGGTTTTCTGTGGATATATGCCTAGGAGTGGAATTCCTAGATCATATGGTAGCTCTATTTTCAGTTTTTCAAGGAACCTCCATACTGTTCTTCATAGTGGCTAATCAATTTACATTTCCACCAACAGTGGAGGAGAATTACTTTTTATCCACATCCTTTTCAGCATTTATTGTTTGTGGACTTTATGATGATGGCCATTCTAACTGGTATAAGGGATACTTCATTGTAGTTTTGATTTGCATTTCTCTGATAATTAGTAATGTTGAGCATCATTTCATGTGTACATGTGTCCTTTGGAGAAATGTCTATTTAGATCTTCTGCTCATTTTTTGATTGGATTGTTTATTTGCCTTTTGACTTAGAGCTGCAAAAGCTGTTTGTATATCTGGGAGAATAATCCCTTGTTGGTCACTTCATTTGCAAATGTTTTTTCCCATTCTGTGGGATGTCTTTTCATTTTGCTTATGGTTTCCTTTGCTATGCAGGAGCTTTTAAGTTTAATTAGGTCCCATTTATTTTTGTTTTTATTTTCATTACTCTAGGAGGTGGATCAAAAAAGATCTTGCTGCGATTTATGTCAAAGAGCATTCTCCCTATGCTTTCTTCTAAGAGTTTTATAGTGTCCAGTCTTATCTTTAGGTCTTTGATCCATTTTGAGTTTATTTTTGTGTACAGTATTAGAGAATGTTCTTCTAATTTCCTTCTTTAACCTGAAGCTGTTCAGTTTTCCCAGCACTATTTATTGAAGAGACTGTCTTTTCTCCATTGTATATTCTTACTTCCTTTGTTGTACACCTAATTAAACATAGGTGTGTGGGTTTATCTCTGGACTTTATATAGTGTTACAGTTCAGTTCAGTCACTCAGTCATGTCTGTCTCTTTATGACCTCATGGACTGCAAAGCAAAGCACGCCAGGCCTCCCTGTCCACCACCAACTCCTGGAGTTTACTCAAACTCATGTCCATTGAGTCAGTGATGCCATCCAACCATCTCATCCTCTGTTGTCCCCTTCTCCTCTCACCTTCATTCTTTCCCAGCATCAGGGTCTTTTCCAATGAGTCAGCTCTTCGCATCAGGTGGCCAAAGTATTGGAGCTTCAGCTTCAGCATCAGTCCTTCCAATGAATATTCAGGATTGACTTCCTATAGGATGGACAGGTTGGATCTCCTTGAAGTCCAAGGGACTCTCAAGAGTCTTCTCCAACACCACAGTTTCAAACCATCAGTTCTTCAGTGCTGAGCTTTCTTTATAGTCCAACTTTTACATCCATACATGACTACTGGAAAAACCATAGCTTTGACTAGACGGATTTTTGTTGGCAAAGTAATGTCTCTGCTTTTTAATATGCTATCTAGGTTGATCATAGCTTTTCTTCCAAGGAACAGGCATCTTTTAACTTCATGACTGCAGTCATCATCTACAGTGATTTTGGAGCCCAGGAAAGTAAAGTCTGTCACTATTTCCATTGTTTTTCCATCTATTTGCCATGAAGTGGGACCAGATGCCATGATCTTAGTTTTTTGAATGTTGAGTTTCAAGCCAGCTTTTTAGTCTCCTCTTTCACTTTCATCAAGAGGCTTTTTAGTTCCTCTTCACTTTCTGCCATAAGGGTGGTGTCATCTGCATATCTGAGGTTATTTATATTTCTCCCAGCAATCTTGATTCCAGATTGTGCTTCATCCAGCCCGGCATTTTGCATGATGTACTCTGCATAGAAGTTAAATAAGCAGGGTAACAATATACAGCCTTGACGTACTCCTTTCCCAATTTGAAACCAGTCTGTTATTCCATTCCTGGTTCTAACTGTTGCCTCTTGACCTACATACAGATTTCTCAGGAGACAGTTCAGGTGGTCTGGTATTCCTATTTCTTTAAAAAATTTCCACAGTTTGTTGTGATCCACACAAAGGCTTTGGCATAGTCAATAAAGCAGAAGTAGATGTTTTTCTGGAACTCTCCTGATTTTTCTATGCTCTAATGGATATTGGAAATTTGATCTCTGGTTCCTCTGCCTTTTCTAAATCCAGTTTGAACATCTGGAAGTTCTCGGTTCATGTACTGTTGAAGCCTGGCTTGGAGAATTTTGAGCATTACTTTGCTAGCATGTGAGATAAGTACAACTGTGCGGTAATTTGAGCATTCCTTGGTATTGCCTTTCTTTGGGATTGGAATGAAAATTGACCTTTTCCAGTCCTGTGGCCACTGCTGAGTTTTCCAAATTTGCTGGCATATTGAGTGTACTTTAACAGAATCATCTTTTAGGACTTGAAATATCTCAGCTGGAATTCCATAACTTCCACTAGCTTTGTTCATACTGACGCTTCCTAAAGCCCACTTGTCTTCGAACTCTAGGATGTCTGGCTCTAGGTGAGTGATCACACTATCATGGTTATCTGGGTCATGAGATCTTTTTTGTATAGTTCTTCTATGTATTCTTGCCACCTCTTAATATCTTCTGCTTCTGTTAGGTCCATACCATTTCTGTCCTTTATTGTGCCCATCTTTGCATGAAATGTTCCCTTGGTATCTCTGATTTTCTTGAAGAGATCTCTAGTCTTTCCCATTCTGTTGTTTTCCTCTGTTTCTTTGCATTGATCACTGAGGAAGGCGTTCTTATCTCTCCTTGCTATTCTTTGGAACTCTGAATTCAGGTGGGTATATCTTTCCTTTTCTCCTTTGCCTTTCACTTCTTTTCTCAGCTATTTGTAAGGCCTCCTCAGACAACCATTTTTGCCTTTTTGTATTTCTTTTTATTGGGAATGCTCTTGATCACTGCCTCCTGTACAATGTCACAAACTTTTGTCCATAGTTCTTCAGGCACTCTATCAGATCTAATCCCTTGAATCTGTTTATCACTTCCATTATATAATTGTAAGGGATTCGATTTAGGTCATACCTGAATAGTCTAGTGTTTTTCCCTACTTTCTTCTATTTAAGTCTGAATTTGGCAATAAGGAGTTCATGATCTGAGCCGCAGTCAGCTCCTGGTCTTGTTTTGCTGACTGTATAGAGCTTCTCCATCTTTGGCTGCAAAGAATATAATCAGTCTAATTCAGTGTTGAGCATCTGGTGATGTTCATGTGTAGCGTCGTCTCTTGTGATGTTCCATTGATCTATTTTTCTGTTTCTGTGCTGGTACTATACTGTTTTGATTACTGCAGCTTTGGGAACTGCTAATAGGGATTATATTTGGAAAAGATGAACTTTTTCCCCTTCATGATTTTGTGTTTTGACAGTAAGTATTTGTAACTTTTATAATCAGAAAAGCATTTTCCTTAAAGAAATAAGGAGGAATCCTGCCTGTCAAGACAGTCTCAAGACTGTCACCCACTAAGATTCCACAAATTCCAGCCAAAATGAATCTTTCTTTTACAACTTCATTATTGTGCTTTTACCTTATATGATCATATTCTTTCATATTTGGCATTTGTATAGTATTTTTCTTCTATGCAGTTATAAATGCAAGCCTAACAACAATAACCATACTTTCATTTTCAGAAAATGGCAGCTCTCTTATCTCACTTGAACCTGATAATAGTATACACAGACAGGGCAGATCCAGTCTCTCGGGCTCTGATTTCTTGGAGGGCGGGGGTTGGGAGTCTTCGTCACTGTCTCCCAGTGCCTCTCACAGTGGGTGCTCATTGTGCACTTGCTGGGCTGGATAGAATTCCTCTTCCTGGGCAGTCCTAAGATGGCAGAGGAATAGGACGGGGAGACCACTTTCTCCCCCATAGATTCATCAAAAGAACATTTGTGCGCCAAGCAAATTCCACAGAACAACTTCTGAATGCTGGCAGAGGACATCAGGCACCCAGAAAAGCAGCCCATTGTCTTCAAAAGGAGGTAGAACAAAATATAAGAGATAAAAAGAGAGACAAAAGAGTAGATCAGTCTCAGGAAGGGAGTCTGGAAAAAGAGAGAAGTTTCCAAACACCAGGAAACACTCTCTCTGGTGGGTTTGTGGTGAGCCTTGGAATTTCAGAGGGCAAAATAACTGGGAGGAAAAATAAATAAATAATTGAACCCCACAGATTACATGCCTAACAGCAACTCCCAGAGATGCAACAGCCCAGATGTTCGCATCCCCCACTAGCAAGTGAGGGAGGGACAGGGAGGAGCAGGCAGCATTACTTAGGATAAGGACCTGAATGCCCTGAGGGCAATCTGAGGGAACTAGCTTGAGATAGCAACTCAGACTGTGGGATAGCATCCCAGATCCCGTGAAAAGCCCTAACCACTGCCAGGCACGCTCACAAAGCAAAGGACTGAGCAGAGCTAGCTGGCTACAGACCGGCCCATCCCTCACCAGAGACAGGCAGGCGAGGGCAGCTACAGCCGGAAGGGGGCAATTGCCACCACCCCAGAGAGGCATCCTATACCAAACTGCAAGCAGACTTCATGGCTAACCAAGACTTCTTGGGATTCTGAACGGTCGACATCTGCCGGGAGGGTCGCAGTCAGAGATCAGCTTTCCAGAAGAGATACACAGCACACCTGAGAAGGTGCGCCCGTTGTACACCCAGAAAACCGAGCAGCTGGGACGGGGGAGGGGATAAGTCACAGACTTCAACTGGGGGCGACTACACGCGCCAAGGACCTGGTCATCTGAGCTGCTTGGACCTGAGATGGGCGCAAAATGCAGGCCCAACCAAGTCTGTGCCTTTGTGGAGTACCTGAGAACCTGAACCTGAGCGTCTTAGACCTGGGAAGTGCATGCAAACCAGGGCCCACATCAGACAGTTCCCAGCAGAGCAACCTAGAGTCTGAGCAGTGTAGACTGGGAAAGCACACACACCGTGGGTGGGGGCAAACCCAGTGTGGCTGAATCACTGTGAACACACGCCAGTGATATTTGTTTGCAGTGTTCCTCCCTCCCCAAAGCACGACTGAACAAGCAAGCCTAAAATAAAGTGACCACCACCGCGCCCCTTGTGTCAGGATGGAAATTAGATACTGAAGAGACCAGCAAACAGAAAAAGCTAAAATAAACAGAGGGAACCGCTTTGGAAGTGACAGGTGCAATAGATTAAAACCCTGTAGTTAGCACCGACTACACAGGAAGGGGCCTATAGACCATGAGAACTACAAGCCGGACCAAGGAACTATCTGAAAATGAACTGACCCCACACTGTCCACAACAGCTCTAGAGAAAGTCTTAGATATATTTTTACTATTATAATTTTTTAAATTAAAATTTTTTAATTTTTTTTGTTATTTTTAAGTTCCCATTACTCCTTTAATTTTCATTTTTATAACCTACTATTACCTTGCAAAAAAAAAAAAGACCCTATTTTTAAAGCAAACTTCATATATATATATATACATACACACATTTATAATTTCTGTGACTTTGTGTTTTTTTGTTTTGTTTTTTTTTGGGTGTTTTTTTTTTTTAATATTATATTTTGAGACTCTAACTTCTACTCAAGATTTTTAATCTTTGCTTTTTGGTATTTGTTATCAACGTTGTACCTTTAAGAACCCAATCTTCAGTACCCATTTTTACTTGGGAGAGAGATCACTGGCCTGATTGCTCTCTCCCCCTTTTGACTCTCCTTTTTCTCCACCAGGTCGCCTCTATCTCCCCTCTCCCTCTTTTTTTTTCTCTGCCCAACTCAGTGAATCTCTTCGTGTGTTCTGGGCTGTGGATAACACTTAGGGAACTGATTACTGGATGAATCTGTCTCGCTCCTTTTGATTCCCCCTTTTATCCTCCTGGCCACCTCTGTCTCCTTTCTCCCTCTTCTCTTCTCTCTCTAACTCTGTGAACATCTCTGAGGGATCCAGACTGTGGAGCGCACATAGGGAAGTGATTACTGGCTAGCTTGCTCTCTTCCCTTTTGATTCCCCCTCTTCTCCTGGTCACCTCTATCTCGCTCCTCCTTCTTCTCTTTTCCATGTAACTCTATGTACCTCTCTGGATGTCCCTCACTGTGGAGAAACTTTTCATCATTAACCTAGATGTTTTATCATTGGTGCTGTATAGATGGAGAAGTCTTGAGGCTACTGCAAGAATAAGACTGAAAACCAGAGGCAGGAGACTTAAGTCCAAATCCTGAGAACACCAAAGAACTCCTGAATCCAGGGAACATTAATCGATAGGAGCTCATCAAACGCCTCTATACCTATGCTGAAACCAAGCACCACCCAAGGGCCAACAAGCTCCAGAGCAAGACATACCATGCAAATTCTCCAGTAACACAGGAACATAACCTTGAGCCTCAATATACAGGCTGACCAAAGTCACACCAAACCCACTGACATCTCAAAAGTTATTAATGGACACTTCATTGCACTCCAGAAAGAAGAAAACCAGCTCCACCCACCAGAACACCGACACAAGCTTCCCTAACCAGAAAACCTTGACAAGCCACCCATCCAACCCCACCCACAGCAAGGAACCTCCACAATAAAGAGGAACCACCAACTGCCAGAATACAGAAAGACCACCCCAAACACAGCAATATAAACAAGATGAAAAGGCAGAGAAATACCCAGCAGGTAAAGGAATTGGATAAATGCCCACCAAACCAAACAAAAGAGGAAGAGATAGGGAATCTACCTGATAAAGAATTCTGAAAAATGATAGTGAAAATGATGTAAAATCTTGAAAACAAATTGGAGTTACAGATGCATAGCCTGAGACAAGGATCGAGAAGATGCAAGAAAGCTTTAACAAGGACCTAGAAGAAATAAAAAAGTCAATATATAATGAGTAATGCAATAAATGAGATCAAAAACACTCTGGAGGGAACCAACAGTAGAATAACGGAGGCAGAAGATAGGATAAGTGAGGTAGAAGATAGAATGGTAGAAATAAATGAAACAGAGGAAAAAAGAATTAAAAAAATGAGGACAACCTCAGAGACCTCTGGGACAATGTTAACCGCCCAACATTCAAATCATAGGAATCCCAGAAGAAGAAGACAAATATAAAGACCATGAGAAAATACTTGAGGAGATAATAGTTGAAAACTTACCTAAAATGGGGAAGAAAATAATCACCCAAGTCCAAGAAACCCAGAGAGTCCCAAACAGGATCAACCCAAAGCGAAACACCCCAAGACACATATTAATCAAATTAACAAAGATCAAACACAAAGAACAAATATTAAAAGCAGCAAGGGAAAGACAGCAAATAACATACAAGGGGATTCCCATAAGGATAACAGCTGGTCTTTCAATAGAAACTCTTCAGGCCAGAAGGGAATGGCAGGACATCTTAAAGTGATAAAAGAAAATAACCTACCACCCAGATTACTGTACCCAGCAAGGATCTCATTCCAATATGAAGGAGAAATCAAAAGCTTTACAGACAAGCAAAAGCTGAGAGAATTCAGCACCACCAAACCAGCTCTCCAACAAATGCTAAAGGATCTTCTCTAGACAGGAAACACAGAAAGGGTGTATAAACTCGAACCCAAAACAATAAAATAAATGGCAACGGGATCATACTTATCAATAATTACCTTAAATGTAAATGGGTTGAATGCCCCAACCAAAAGACAAAAACTGGCTGAATGGATACAAAAACAAGACCCCTATATATGTTGTCTACAAGATACCCACCTCGAAACAAGGGACACATACCGACTGAAAGTGAAGGGCTGGAAAAAGATATTCCATGCAAATAGAGACCAAAAGAAAGCAGGAGTAGCAATACTCATATCAGATAAAATAGACTTTAAAACAAAGGCTTTGAAAAGAGACAGCGACACTACATAATGACCAAAGGATCAATCCAAGAAGAAGATATAACAATCATAAATATATATGCACCGAACGTAGCAGCACCACAATATGTAAGACAAATGCTAACAAGTATGAAAGGGGAAATTAACAATAACACAAGAATAGTGGGAGACTTTAATACCCTAATACCCCACTCACACCTATGGATAGATCAACTAAGCAGAAAATTAACAAGGAAACACAAACTTTAAATGATACAATAGACCAGTTAGATCTAATTGATATCTATGGGACATTTCACCCCAAAACAATGAATTTCACCTTTTTCTCAAGTGCACATGGAACCTTCTCCAGAATAGATCACATCCTGGGCCATAAATCTAGCTTTGGTAAATCCAAAAAAATTGAAATCATTCCAAGCATCTTTTCTGACCACAATGCAGTAAGATTAGATCTCAATTACAGGAGAAAAACTATTAAAAATTCCGACATATGGAGGCTGAACAACACACTGCTGAATACCCAACAAATCACAGAAGAAATCAAAAAAGAAACCAAAATATGCATACACGAATGAAAATGAAAACACAACAACCCAAAACATATGGGACACTGTAAAAGCAGTACTAAGGGGAAAGTTCATAGCAATACAGGCATACCTCAAGAAACAAGAAAAAAGTCAAATAAATAACCTAACTCTACACCTAAAGCAACTTGAAAAGGAAGAAATTATGAACTCCAGGGTTAGTTAGAAGGGAAGAAATCTTTAAAATTAGGGCAGAAATAAATGCAAAAGAAACAAAAGAGACCATAGCAAAAATCAACAAAACCAAAAGCTGGTTCTTTGAGAAGATAAATAAAATTGACAAACCATTAGCCAGACTCATCAAGAAACAAAGGGAGAAAAATCAAAATTAGAAATGAAAATGGAGAGATCACAACAGACAACACAGAAATACAAAGGATCATAAGAGACTATTATCAGCAACTATATGCAAATAAAATGGACAACTTAGAAGAAATGGAAAAATTCTTAGAAAAGTAGAGCTTTCCAAAATTGAACCAGGAAGAAATAGAAAATCTTAACACACTCATCACAAGCACGGAAATTGAAACTGTAATCAGAAATCTTCCAACAAAAGCCCAGGACCAGACGGCTTCACAGCTGAATTCTACCAAAAATTTAGAGAAGAACTAATACCTATCCTACTCAAACTCCTCCAGAAAATTGCAGAGGAAGGTAAACTGCCAAACTCATTCTATGAGGCCACCATCACCCTAATACCAAAACCTGACAAAGATGCCACAAAAAAAGAAAACTACAGGCCAATATCACTGATGAACATGGATGCAAAAATCCCTAACAAAATTCTAGCAAGCAGAATCCAACAACATATTTAAAAGATCATACATCATGACCAAGTGGGCTTTATCCCAGGGATGCAAGGATTCTTCAATATCCACAAATCAATCAATGTAATACACCACATTAACAAATTGAAAAATAAAAACCATATGATTATCTCAATAGATGCAGAGAAAGCCTTTGACAAAATTCAACATCCATTTATGATAAAGACGCTCCAGAAAGCAGGAATAGAAGGAACATACCTCAACATAATAAAAGCTATATATGACAAACCCTCAGCAACATTATCCTCAGTGGTGAAAAATTGAAAGCCTTTCCCCTAAAGTCAGGAACAAGACAAGGGTGCCCACTCTCACCATTACTATTCAACATAGTTTTGGAAGTTTTGGCCACAGAAATCAGAGAAGAAAAGGAAATAAAAGGAATCCAGATTGGAAAAGAAGAAATGAAACTCTCACTGTTTGCAGATGACATGATCCTCTACAAAGAAAACCCTAAAGACTCCACCAGAAAATTACTAGAGCTAATCAATGAATATAGTAAAGTTGCAGGATATAAAATTAACACACAGAAATCCCTTGCATTACTATACACTAACAATGAGAAAACAGAGAAATTAAGGAAACAATTTCATTCACCATTGCAATGAAAAGAATAAAATACTTAGGAATATATCTACCTAAAGAAACAAAAGACCTATATATAGAAAACTATAAAACACTGGTGAAAGAAATCAAAGAGGACATAAATAGATGGAGAAATATACCATGTTCATGGATCGGAAGAATCAATATAGTGAAAATGAGTATACTACCCAAAGCAATCTATAGATTCAATGCAATCCCTATCAAGCTACCAATGGTATTATTCAGAGAACTAGAACAAATAATTTCACAATTTGTATGGAAATACAAAAAACCTTGAATAGCCAAAGCAATCTTGAGAAAGAAGAATGGAACTGGAGGAATCAACCTGCCTGACTTCAGGCTCTACTACAAAGCCACAGTCATCAAGACAGTATGGTACTGGCACAAAGACAGAAATACAGATCAATGGAACAAAATAGAAAGCCCAGAGATAAATCCATGCACATATGGTCACCTTATCTTTGACAAAGGAGGCAAGAATATACAATGGATTAAAGACAATCTCTTTAACAAGTGGTGCTGGGAAAACTGGTCAACCAGTTGTAAAAGAATGAAACAGAACACTTTCTAACACCATACACAAAAATAAACTCAAAATGGATTAAAGATCTAAATGTAAGACCAGAAACTATAAAACTCCTAGAGGAAAACATAGGCAAAACACTCTCCACATAAATCACAGCAGGATCCTCTATGACCCACCTCCCAGAATATTGGAAATAAAAGCAAAAATAAACAAATGGGACCTAATCAAAATTAAAAGCTTCTGCACAGCAAAGGAAACTATAAGCAAAGTAAAAAGACAGCCTTCAGAATGGGAGAAAATAATAGCAAACGAAGCAATGGACAAAGAATTCATCTCAAAAATATACAAGCAAGTCCTGCAGCTCAATTCCAGAAAAATAAATGACCCAATCAAAAAGTGGGCCAAAGAACTAAACAGACATTTCTCCAAACAAGACATACAGATGGCTAACAAACACATGAAAAGATGCTCAACATCACTCATTATCAGAGAAATGCAAATCAAAACCACTATGAGGTACCATTTCACAGCAGTCAGAATGGCTGTGATCCAAAAGTCTACAAGCAATAAATGCTGGAGAGGGTGTGGAGAAAAGGGAACCCTCTTACACTGTTGGTGGGAATGCAAACTAGTACAGCCACTATGGAGAACAGTGTGGAGATTCCTTAAAAAACTGGAAATAGAACTGCCATATGACCCAGCAATCCCACTGCTGGGCATACACACTGAGGAAACCAGAATCGAAAGAGACACATGTACCCCAATGTTCATCACAGCACTGTTTATAATAGCCAGGACATGGAAGCAACCTAGATGCCCATCAGCAGATGAATGGATAAGAAAGCAGTGGTACATATACACAATGGAATATTACTCAGCCATTAAAAAGAATACATTTGAATCAGTTCTAATGAGGTGGATGAAACTGGAGCCTATTATACAGAGTGATGTAAGCCAGAAAGAAAAACACCAATACAGTATACTAACACATATATATGGAATTTAGGAAGAAGGTAATGATAACCCTGTATACAAGACAGCAAAAGAGATGCAGATATATTGAACAGTCTTTTGGACTCTGTGGGAGAGGGTGAGGGCAGGATGATATGGGAGAATGGCATTGAAACATGTAAAATATCATATGTGACACAAATCGCCAGTCCAGGTTTGATGCATGATACAGGGTGCTTGGGGCTGGTGCACTGGGATGACCCAGAGGGATGGGATGGGGAGGGAGGTGGGAGGGGGGTTCAGGATGGGGAACACATATGGTGGATTCAAGTCAATGTATGGCAAAACCAATACAATATTGTAAAGTAAAATAAATAAATTAATTAAAAAATTAGAATTCCTCTTCCCATGATAAACTTGTTTCCAGTCAATCCTGACCTGAGAAGGACTGGATGGCAGCATAAATGCACCAGGTGATGGGATGCCATGGGTGCAGTAAGGCCTTTTATTCTCTCCTGAAACTGATGCCATTACGCCAGCCCATAGGGATGAATTTTCTGGGTTAGGGTGTTTCTGCCCCAGTTAGAGTGGTAAGTGTCCCTGGGGTCATAATGCACTCCCCATACATCACAGAACAAAGGCTGCCCCGAGGGTCACATGGGAAGTAGAAACCAAAGCCACACAGCGGGTGAGGAGCTGGAAATAGGTGAGGCGGCAGTCCCAGAGTACCCCCTTCTCCGCCTCTTGCTTCTAGCTGTGGAGCCATTACTGGTATGAGTAAAGCATACTGCCAGGGTGTGAAGCATTCTATAAGAACAGACAGCCTGGAGTTGGGCTTAAAGGGTGCTATTGGTGGGGTGGGCATGGAGGTTGTAGGTGAGTACCACTCTCTCTTTATTGGTCTTTCTCTTTGTGATTTGTGTCTTTCTTCTGCTTAAATGGCTGATAAGGTAAAGAAGAAGCCAGGTTCTCATTCTTCCTCCCGCATCCCTAACATACACACCTTAAAGTAAGCAGCAGATACCAGAGTAGGATCCAAGGGAAAAGGCAACCTGTGGAGGTGGCAGAAGCTCCCCACAAGGTTCAAACAGAGAAGCCTGGTGCCACCCCAAAACCCAGCTCACCAGTTGAAAGGACCTAAAAGAGACTTAAGGCTATTGTAAATCTGGCAAGCACAGATCTCAGTTTCCAAACTAATTGAAATCTCTTTTTCTGTCGCTCCTCTTTTGAACTCCCATTCTCCCGAGGTTTGGGCAGAAATTTCTGTATCTAAACAACTTGGCTATCCCCTTGGGTTAGCCTTAAATCCTTTAAGGGTTTTAGACTTTTGGAAACCAAGGTGAGAACTTCCTTTCATTCTGCTTTCTGTCCTCCTGCAGCCCTTCCTTGAGGTGTTGGATGAACAACAGCTTTGTCATTTGAATCCAAGCAAGAGCAAAAGGAAGAAAACAAACCAGTGGCTATCTCATAGATGATATCCTGCTGTGTAAGTAGTTCTTTTCTTGTAGAAGTGACAAGAGGCTAAGGCAGAGGAGCTCATGGGGGAGGGTTTGGGGGTTCAGGATTCCTGTTGTGTCTTCTTCGGAGACAAGAATTGAGAATGAGCAGTTGTCCCCTTAACAAGAAAAGAGGGATACAAGTTTTGAACAATCATTTATTTTAAAATTTTACATAATCTTTGGATAATTCAGAAATAGCTTAGGACATGATTCAGAAGTTTCTGAGACTGACGTCTCAACTCCAGGCCAATATCAATAGCTTATTTGATTGAGATGGAAAGATTTGAGGACTTCGTGATAGAGAATGAACAGATGGCTACTGAATAAAACAGAACAGCTTAGAGACAGTGGATTTCCTACAAGACACAGTCATAATTTTTAAATTGCCTGTCACAAATATAAAACATTTAATCAGACTAACAAGAATATCCACATCTTATTTGCATTCTACCCGTTTCCAGGTTGAGAAAGCACAATTAAATTAACTTGATCTCTTAATATAACATATAAAAGCTAGAATCTACCCAGTGTAGTCTCAGTGTCCATACCAATATATCTCTCCTGGCGATGGAATGTCACCTCCCTCTGCACTCCATGCTCATGATTCAGGGACTCCCAGGAATTCTTGGGCCCACAGACGTGGAAAAGCCTGGGGTCACAGTGGCCAGTGGCCCAAGTGCTCTGCCCATCCCAGAGCGGATCAGGCCTGAGCAGGGACACATTCTGCACCCTCCACTCCCTCGGATGGTTGCCAGGGTATTCCAAGCAGGGTAGGTATTATTGTCTCCCAATAGGACATTACATTCCCTGAGGACAAAGCCCACTCTCTGGCCTGCTTCACAGCAGGATGCTGCCAGGTGTGGGCACAGGGCAGGATCTTAGTAAAGGAAGGGAGAAATCCAGCATGCACTGAGCACCTGCCTTCTCCCAGGTAACCCTCAGAGCACCTGTGAGGCAGGCTCACCACCCATTTTACAAATGTGGAAATAGGCTCAGAGAGGAGAATTTGCCCATGGTGGCATGGCGAGTAATAGGGGAGCATCACTTTGAAAACCCAGGGCTTCTCACTCCAGAGCTCTTTCTACTGCCTGCACAAGCCAGCGGTTTGACCATGAATGAGTACTCCAGCTCCACAGCAGCTGGTCTGGACCTCAGACATTCAAGACCCATGAGCACATAGGGCTAGCTCAGGAGTCCAGAAGCCTGGTCCAGTCTAGTGTGGCTCCCCATCAGGGGAGGGGACTTAGCACAATGGTCCAGAGTGTGTGTGGACAGACCACAGCAGACAGACCTCTGTCCAGAGGCTTTGATGTTGCTCCCCTGCAGGCGGGGGTGGGGGCACAGTGCTCTGATACACCTGGTGAGAAATAGTCATGATCTCCAAGGTTCTGACCTCTGAGAGCGACTCTTAAGTCCTAGGAAACCACGTTCCCACTCCCTGAGAGGCCTTTCACAAAAGGCCCATGAAGGTTAAAAAAAAAAGTCAGGAAATTTTAAAGTGTAAAATGCTTGAAAGTAATTTGGGAGTGGGAAGATAAAAGGGAAAAACAGGATGGCAGGAGGAGGTTTGGGGGTGGGCATCAAAAAGGAAGACTTGGATAGGCTGTGCACACCCAGCTGGTAGGCTAGGCTGGGCTCAGGCCAGGCAAGCCTGGGGAAATCAGGGTTTTGGCATCTGGCTTGCCTGGCATCTGTATGGGGCTTCAGTTGATGCCTCAGACATGAGGGGAGTTCCTCAAAAAGTACCTTGAGCCTGTAAACTCAGGCAGTTCTTAAATACAGGTAATAAAGGCAGATAGGAAAACACATCTCAGATGACTTAGACAAAGTCTGCTTGACATGTTTCTCCTTTTCTAAAGGAAAAAGTGAATTTTACACTTCACAGCCCCCAGCTCCGTGAAGCCCTCTATCACCCACTGACACGGGAAGGGTGTGGTCCCTCCTGGGTGCAAAAAAAGCCACATAGCAAGCCCACACCCACAAGCCCCAGTGCATTAAGCACACTGAATCTATCTGGTCTCTCGCACTGATCTATAGGCAACTTGAGGATGGAGCTGCTGCTGCTGCTGCTGCTAAGTCGCTTCAGTCGTGTCCAACTCTGTGCGACCCCATAGACGGCAGCCCACCAGGCTCCCCTGTCCCTGGGATTCTCCAGGCACGAACACTGGAGTGGGTTGCCATTTCCTTCTCCAATGCATGAAAGTGAAAAGTGAAAGTGAAGTTGCTCAATCGTGTCCAACTCTTCGCGACCCCATGGACTGCAGCCTACCAGGCTCCTCCGTCCATGGGATTTTCTAGGCAAGAGTACTGGAGTGGGTGCCATCACCTCCGTGAGGATAGAGACTGTACCTTTTTTCCTGTTTCCCTGGTTCGCAATAACAACATCATTCTGGTGGGGAAAGCAGACCAGTTTTGGCAGCCCTGGTTGGGAAAGGTGGATCTTGTGTTTACCTAGGTTGGGGGTGGGAGGACCCTTTCTGGAGGGAATGCTAAATGGGTATATATGAGTGAGACAGGAGGCTCTGGGTTCACACACTCCCGTGACAACAGGGCAGGCTGGGCTGGGAGCCCTACCCTTGAGTTTCTGAAGCCCCAGGGCTCTTGCTGCCTGAAGTGTGGGCTGTGATTATTCAGGAACACAGTCTTCCTTCCCAGGCCTGGGGTGGCCAGAAGACCAGCTGTAAAATGCCAGTGGGGAAGGGTGAGGGGGCCTGGCTGGGGAGCTTATGCTCCGCAGCGAATTGTCCGGAAGCCAGGCAGCGTGGCTTTTCCAAGCAGGTAGATGTCCTCGTCCGTGCCGAGGTTGAGGTACTTCACCATGTTCTTCTCAAAGAGGAGTGGGTGGTAGGCGCCCATTGTGCAGGCACTGTCGAAATACCTCTGATAGTAGTAGCACACGTCAGTCTTGCGCTTGGATGGGAGGAACTCATAAATGTCCACCTGGTCACACAGTGACATCATAATGGCAATGCCTGGAAAGGAGAGCAGAGCTGAGTCCTGTGCAACAACCCACCCTGGCTCCCCGGAGTTCTGCCCAGGAGCCCCACAGCTCATGCCCTGAAAGCTGGAGAGGTATGTCTGGAATGTCTGTTCATGAGTGTGATTCCTAGTCTGAGTTGCTCTAGTAAGCCCATCCAACAGGCTGCTCCTCAGGGTGCAGGGCTCACGAACCTTCGTATGCTCAGCACCCAGGTCAGAGCCCAGTGCCCAGCAGGTCCTCCCTAAACATTAATGAATTGAAGGGCTCCACCATCAGTCAATGAACTAATCACTGTCAAGAAGCTCTATGAAGAGAGAGGGTAAGGTGACTGAGGAGACAGAACCATTCCATGCAGATATTACTTTCTCTCATGTCTGTATCTTGGATGAGCCTCGTAGCTGGTTATTTGGAAGGTGTTTCTTACAGTAGTACCTGGTGAAACAGTGTGGGGAAGGAAGGCTTCGTGCCTCATATGAGAGGGGGACAGCTGTTACAGGAGCATGTGCTGGTCTGTATTGATGGGCTCAGTCAGACAGAAGAGAGGAGCTGAGAGTGTGTGGTGGGTGGTGCGCTCAGGGAGGGTTACAGAACACAGAGGTGCAGACCCAACAAGAGACAGGGGATGCCTCCCATCCCCCATGCTTGTCCCCACCTGGCTCAGTCATCTCCTGCAGGACACGTCCCTCTAGGGGTCTCAGGTTCTCCACCTGTCCCAAGGGGGCGATCTACCCACTCTCCCTACCACATAGGCTACTGTTCAGATGCAATAAGATCATGGCTCTAAGACTGCTCTTGTCAACCATCAATATAGGGAACCTTTATGATGAACAGTTCTTACTAACAGCAAAATTGTAAACTGCTAGCAGCAGTTCTGTTCCAGAAGAATTAGACATGGGGAAAGCCCTGTTAACCCCCTCTGGCTGTCCCCCACCCTGGTATGATGGGCGAGAAAAGACATATGCAACTAAGTGATGATGGCCCAGCAGTTGTGCTTCCAGATGAGGGGAGGGAGGCTTCTATGAGAGCGGGCTCTCATGAGCCCCCCGGAGCACTGGTGTCGGGGCTGGCAAGGGCTCTGGCCATGAGGGATGGGCAAGGGGGAAGGACTGCTGGTGGAGGGGACAGCACAAGCAAAGGCAGGCAGTGGGGCAACAGGAGAGTGTCCCTAGGATGCTCTCCATCTATTCCTGCTCAAAAGGGGTCCAGGAAGTACCCCCAAGGCACCTATCCAAAAGCTGAAGAGAAAGGCATAAAGCAGATGGGATACTGAAAGCACCTTCATCTCTATCAGGAAATGCCTCTGATAATAAAGCATTTGTTCATTTACTCAAAGAACATTTACTTCAGGCCTGCCCTGTGCCCCCACAAGAAAGAGGCAAACACAGTTCCGCCCTGAGGGAGCTGCAGTCTAATAGGGAAGGCAGGTGGGCAGATGACAGTGCCAGGGGGCATCTGGCAGAAAGTGCCTGTGGTCCAGCTGAACTCAGTGAGAGGCAGCGAGCGAGGGGCAGACAGGCCATGAGGGCAGAGAGCTGTGGAGTAAGTCCAAGAAGAAGTCTGCAGCCAGCACTAAGGGCCCTCAGCACTCTGACCCCGGCCCGCCCCCACATCGGCACCCACAACTCCATTTGTGACCCCCAAACTAAGTGCAGCTTCACCACTCAGTCTTCTCTCAGGGCCACAGATAGGGTGGTCACTAGGTGAAATTCTGAATATTATTGATTCTTCCTTTTTCTTCAGATTCTAATATGGCTCACGACAATAATGGCATTATTACTGATCCTTTATCTAAAATTTTAATATTTTGTCTATCATGAAATTTTTCACTGTGATTTTTTTAAAGACACTATTAAGATATCATTTGTTTCTGAATTTCATGGCAGCTCCTTAAATTGTACATCTGAAGTAGGTGCCTGGCTGGCCTCACCCAAGTCCCAGCCCTACTCCTCCTGCCTCATCTTTTCTGTGCTTCCCTTTTTACTCCACATGCACTTGCCAACTCTCCCATTTCCCAGGTCTGGTCCTCTTCTCCACAAAGTTCTCAGGCTGTCTCCCTAGAAGGGGTCCTCTCTCCTATGGCACCAAGCTGGTCACGCTTTCCTGGCACAAACTGAATGTTGCCTCAGACACCTGACCAAATGCTCCCACTGGACACCCTGAAGTTAAAGAAGAAGATTCTATCATATTGATCTCTGTGTCTTAGTTGGAATTTGCCTCAGCATAAAAATATAGCAAAAACTAGCAACTGTTTGGTAAATGAACAAATGAATGAGACCCCAGAAGAAAGCTACTCTATTGTAGAGACAAGCACCAGAAGGTCTTTCTCAGACATGGACTCACCAAGCATCCCAGAGGATGGGGGGTTTGGCTGGATCAGCTCCGAGGAGATTTCTTGAATGATGTCCCACAGCTCCCAAGGCATCTGGGGCTTGAGGATGTAAAAGGGCTGATCAGGATGCAGCTTACGATAACTCTTGAAGTTATTGAAGAAACTGTAGTCGGGATTCCTGTACCACTGAAAAAGAAGGAAGAGGTCTCCTCAAGGAGAGCAATGGGCTGGTCTGCTGCCACCCTGGCGTTCATCATCCTCTGAGGACTAGGGGAGGTGGGGAGGGACCACTCGTGGCAGACTCCTGAGAGACATCGCTTCATCGAGATAGACTCCATGCTTCTCCATATCACAGCTCTCACCTGATAGCAGGGCACCCAGCACATAGCCTATGCTCACAGGGACATTTGCTCTTGGTGACCATGGAACAGCTTCAGACCTCAGGATCACAGACTGGGAAAGAGATCAGAGCTGAGAGGGGCTCTTGGCCCTATCTAATCCCACCTCTCTTTTTTAAAGGGGTGAAAACTGGGACCCAGATTGCCACAGCTGTGGACTCACAGTCCTTGACCTGACCCAGGCAAATTTCAGTTCTAAGTGAGATCAGTGCAAAACTGTAAACTGAGGTAGGTCGAGGAGGGTGCCAGGGATCACCAGAGCCTGTCAGCTACCGGTGTGTCCAGCATGAGAATTGAGTCAACCAAGGAGAGTGCTCTCTGTCCCTCCTCCTCAAAGCCTTTCTCCTGTGGCCACTGCAGCCCATGCCAGGGAGAGGCCAGCTGACTTGTGTGACAAACAGTGAGAGGCCAGAGAAGCTACAGCCCAGCAGGACTGAGACTGTCTCCTGCCCTGGAAAAGCTGATGTTGCAGATCTGGGCCCTCTGCTTAGCAAATCAAGTCCCAGGCAGATAACCCTACCACCACCACCACATTGTTTTCCTCATCTGTAAAATGGGAATAACCATGCTTCTGCCTACTTATTTCTGTTGCTATAAGAGTGAAATGAAAAGTGTCTGGAAACTGAAGTGTGGGGCAAGTAATATTATGGTAATATTGTGTATAGGAGAGATAATAACAACTGTGTATGCCTGCTACTGCTCATCAGAAATAATTATTACATGAACACAGTCCACCCCAGATGGTGGGAAATCCAGCCACTACTACTCCTGATACAGACCATAGTTGGGAGACAAATACATGGCAATGCAGGGCGGGCATGGAAAGCACTGGTATAGGACAGGAATTCTCCTGAACAACTAATCCAAAAGTGAGGTGCCCTGAAATGGAACCAGTCAGCCCTCAGGGTGGCTAGGTCAACCACAACTTTAAAAACCCAGTACATCAGGGAAATGTATAGAAAACAGGTGACCCAATCCCAATTTCCCATGGACATCCACTTACCTTTGGGATATCTGAATGGTAAACAGATGGGTCCCACACAATTAGGATTCCTTCATTGTACAAACTGTCTTTGAGGAAGCCCGCTTCTGTGGTGACCAACTGCAGGAAGAAACAGACAGGCTGTCACCTGGACATTTACATGTGAGTGTTGGCTTGTAGTACTATCTGTCACATCGTAAGTGCCACCTGAGTGAGGCCCTAGAGCCCAGTGAAGTGTCTTAAGTTTTGGGGCAGAACTTGTGAGAAGAAGGCAAAGATGACAGCTGGAACTGTGTGGACCTTAAAGGACATTTTGTCATAACCCATCAGCCACATAGCAGAAAGGGTTCCACTCAGACTTTTGAGATTATTGGAGAAAGGGTACAGTGAACATGGCTTGGGGTAGAGAGTCCTCTGTGGTCATGCCTCGTATGGAGGTCAGGGGGCTAAGGTTTAAAGTCAGAATCACATATAACCAAAATGATCTCTGAAAAGCCCTTCAATCACCTATCAAGCCCGGCATGTAGTAGTTACTATTACAAAGCATGCTGGAGACAGACACGGGACATCTGAGAGTCCGATACAGGTGCTGGTTTCTGCCACATTGGACCGGATGGCAGAATCTGTGCTTGAGCACCAAAGTAGTTGGCCCATGTGGAGGGGCCATCAGTTCAGTTCAGTTCAGTCGCTCAGTCATGTCTGACTCTTTGCGACTCCATGAATCGCAGCACACCAGGCCTCCCTGTCCATCACCAACTCCTGGAGTTCACTCAAACTCACGTCCATCAAGTCGGTGATGCCATCCAGCCATCTCATCCTCTGTCATCCCCTTTTCCTCCTGCCTCCAATCCCTTCCAGCATCAGAGTCTTTTCCAATGAGTCAACTCTTCGCATGAGGTGGCCAAAGCACTGGAGGGGCCATGGCATACACTTAAACATGAGAATCCCCCCAGGCTGGGGGGAGGCTCACATGCACCTTGCTGAGGAACCAGCCAGCCTCTCTCCTCCCCACACTCTCAGGCTCCCCAGCTCTTGGACTAGCCTGGGCAAAATGTGACTGTGATAAGGCTCCACAGGACATCCCTGCTGGATCAATTTTGCAAAACACATTAACAGCCTTCTTAAAAACCATATTTATACACCTTGACTCAGTAATTTCACATTTTGCCTTTTATCCTAGGAGACTCCTAAATTTGGGAAGAAATTATGCACAGAAATGTTAAAGTACTTATTAAAATAGGAGAAGTGTGGCAGCAGAAGGTGAAAGCTACTACACTTATTACAGAAAGACCCGGCTCAGTTCTTGGCTTTGCCACATGTCCAATGACTGCGAGCAAGTCCGGCGGTCACTTAGGTCCTCATGCTCATCTGTGAGTGCAGGTAACACTGCCCTCCTATCTCAGGAGCTGTCCTGAGGATCCAGTGGGGGCACTGCAGGGAGTGAGAAAGACCAAGGAGGGGCCTGAAGGCTTAGCAATGAAAGAAGTTGTGTCCCTCTTAAGGGACAAAGCTGATACGCGAGACCAGCTGTCAGTCACCTTAAAAGGCATGTGGGAGATACTGCCCAGGTTTAAAATGAGAGAAACAAATGGCAAAAATCAAATCAAGAACTGACTGGAATTGAAAGCAAGAATCACAACAGTAACCCCTCCCCACATTGATTGCTCACCATCACGAAGGCTGAGACCTAAACAGTGTCCCACTGTGGGAAGATGGGTTGTCTCTACAACCAAGAGCGGCAGTCTGCCATGAGCCTTTAAGATCATTCAGCTACCCCATCGCTATACTTTCCCCCAGATGTAGGAAGGTCCTGGGAGCCTGAAGAACATAATCCCATTTCTTCAGTATATCTTTGAAAGAAGAAATATTGGTGGTGGGCCCACCTTGGCCAGAGACTGTGCAGTTGTACTGGGTGCTAAGAAGCCCCAGGCAGTCACAGGGTGCCAGAGTGAGGATGGGCATGAGGTATCAGTGTTAAGGGACAGATAAGGCTAGGCCAAGCCAAGGGACTGAGAAGGGAGAGGGAAGAGGACCTGGACAGAAGGAACAACGTGCACACCCCCCAGATGTGAGACTACATGGCAGACTCCTAGGTGTCACCCCGTACCCATCCTCTCCTTCCTTGGAAGCAATGTTTACCTCAGCACATGGCTATCTAAAATAAACACTAGCCAAAATAAAAATTTCCTAGCCTAACAGCTAGGTGTGGCTGTGTGACAAAATGTTGACCAATGGTGTGTAAGCAAGTGTGACTCCCAGAAACTGTTCTTAGAGGCAGGGTTATGACCTTCCTTGTTCCTTCCTCCTTCCTGCTGCAAACGGTGGGTATAATAGCTGTAGCTTGAGCAGCCACCTTGGACCATGAAGTGGAAGTCACATGGTAGAATGGCAGATGCATGAGGTAGTAGAAGTCTGGGTTCCTGGCTCTCTGGAACACTATACCAGCTCTAGACTTCTTTTACATGAGAAATATAGTTTTATCTTGTTAAACTAGTATTGAGAGGTGGGCAGAGTATTCTTGTCACTTGCCGACAAACCTAATTCCAGTAAGTAAAGTGAAGAGCTAGTTTAGGAATTGAAGATTGTCCAGTGTGGCTTAGACACAAAGGGAGACCCTGAAGCGGTCAGAGAAATGTAGGTAAGTGCCACTCGGGGGAGCTCAGGGTTTCCTCAGTAGATTACAGGACCAATGAAGGCTCGTGAGAAGGATCCAAACAGACCAGTGTTCTGGACTAGAATTTTTGCAGAAAAGGAAGCTCAGATAGAAGATGCTACTATAGCATAAGTAAAAATGATGGAGAAATGAAAAAGTTACAACCGTCAGCTATATGAATAATTCATGTACAAATATGAATAATCAAGTCAATAGTATCTACCTAATAGAGTTGCTGCAAGAGTTCAATGACAATTGAACCTTGGACAATTGAACCAAGTCTGTAGACTTGCAGACTAACTGGATGTTGAAAGTGAAGGAAAAAGAGGTCAAGGTGAGTCCTGGCCCTCAGGTCACTTTCCTAAAACGAGAACATGGAAAGAACAGCAGACGGTATGTGGGGATAGAATAGAGTTTTGAAGTTCAAGGATGAGACAACTGGCCTGGAGTGCCACAGACGAGAGGCCACAGGAACCAGAAGTGGGACCCAGATCTTCCAACATCAAGCACTTTCCTCTTTCTGTGGGAAACATGGTAACTCACAGCACAGGAATTCAGTGCTATAGTCCAAAGGCAGAGTGGGCATCCAGGCAGACAGGGCTTTGCAAGATAGACATAAGGGGTGGGCAGAGGGACACCCTCAAACTATCTTATACAGGACTTTTAAGACTGAACTCTACAATTTCACTCCCTGTCCCCATCCCACTCCATAGGCCCCCACCCCACCACCAGAAACTGCTGGTATACTGAAAGTGTCCTTTCTTAAGCTATGCTGCTTTCTATGTAGAGGACTGACACCAGGTGATTTATCCCTGACTCAGGATTAGAGATAACTGGGATTTTTAAAAATGTTTCTCTCAAGCTGTCTTTTTAGTACACAAAGCCGGAGGCCAGGAGCAGTACTTCCTGCACCTTGATACTCTCCCAGGGTCTGTGGTGTTACTGTCCTCGCAAATCCAAGAGAGATGCAGAAAGTTTTCTCCTTTATGATAAAAGATAACTATGATGATCACAGATGCTGCTTAAATGATGTTTATTCTAAGCCAGACACTTTTATATGTTAGCTCATTTTTACAACAATCTTAGGTAGCAATTCTTAATATACCCATTTTATAAATAAGGGAGCAGACTCAGAGATGCTAAGTATTAGTAGTTTACCCAAACCATATGGCTAGTAACTCAGGGAGTCTGAATGGGATCCCTTTTGTCTGGTTCCAGATTCTAAACTTCTAATCTACCTACTTCACTGCTAAGAAGATAGGGTGGAACACCTGTGGCAGAAAACGTCAAAGAAAGCACTTGATGAGGGTATGGAAGTGTCATGAGGGAGTTCCCTGGTGGTCAGTGGTTAAGAATCCACCTTGCAATGCAGGGGACCTGCGTTCCATCCCTGGTCAGGGAACTAAGATTCCACACACTGTAGGGGAACTAAGCTTGCATATCACAACTAAGACCCGACACAGCTAAATAAATATTATTTTAAAAAAAAGAAAATGTGTCACGAGAATTTTGCTTCCTAAGTTTTCCTGTGTCATACAGGAAAATCCTCAAAAGACTGAATCCAAACCCATGATTTTCAGAAGGTAAAATGAGGTCTGAGACTTCCAGATAAGTATAAGGAAGAATCAGGACCAGATTTCAGAGCCTAGCTCTTAGCAGGCTTGTTTCTGTTCCCACAGGGCTGTATTCATAAACCACAAGATATTCAAATAAACCAGCACACTCTGAGGATCAGACCGATCTCAGTTCTCACTGTACACAGTGGAGAAATGGTCATTTACTTGAGCCACTTGAGACAAGTGAGAAAGTAATCTAGAAAATTAAGAAGAGGTGAAGGTAAATTCTTGTTTTATCTGGAGAAGGAAAAGAAAGTGACCAGGGCTGGGATCTGGTGGAAGGAAAGAGGAGAAACCAGCAAGCACCCCTCAGCCTTAGAAGAACATAGCTCTGGACTTACGTATGAATTTTGGTACCCCTTTATAAAAGAGTCAAGGATTTCCTCAAAACAACAAAAAAAGGCTTAAAAGTGCTTGGGGAATTGGGAGACGACTTTGTGTCTAACTCGCTTGTGGTCTTAGGATCATTGCCCTATCTGGGGCCCAGGTGCCTTATTTATAAGACATGACCATCCTGTAAGGCCCTGCCTGGGTGACTAGACATGACTGGACAACATCTCAGTCCTTTGTCCAACTGCAGCACAAGGGACTTAAAAATAAAGCTCTTCTCAAATGCTCCTGTACTCACCCTCATGCAGTCTGACCTGAGTTCGGGGATCCCCAGGGCCTCATGATGAGGAAAGTAAATCATTTCCAGAGCAACAGACCCCCAAGGAGGTCTGTGCCAGGGAAAGACTACACTGGGGAGATGGGTTGTTGCTATTTAGAAACCCGTTTAAAGTAGGCTTTCTAGTCAAAGTTAGAAATAGTCACTGCAGAAAGTTAAAAGAGAATACAAGAATGCACACGCACACATACACACACATCCATCTATCTATATACATATAGAAGAAAGTAATCATATATAATTGCATTCTTCAGATATTCTCACTGTGAGTATGTTGGTCTTTTTTCTTACCAAATCTTTCTTTCCCTCTGTTACAAACTGAATTATATCCCTCCCAAATTCATATGTTGAAGCCCTAATCCCCTATGTAATTATGTTGGAGATAAGGCTTTGGGGAGATAAGATTAAATAAGGTCCTAAAGATGGGGCCCTTATCTAATAAAACTGAGGTCATTATAAGACAGGGAAGAGATAGCAGAGATCTCTCTCTACCTTCAACTCACATGCACACGTAATGGCATAGAAGGTGGCCATCCTCAAGCCAGAAAGAGCCCTTGTCAGAAATGAACCTTGACATCACCTTGATCTAGTACTTCTGCCCCGGAGAACTGTGAGAAAATAAATCACTGTTGTTTCAGCCACACTATCTGTGGTGTTTTGTCATGGTGGGCCTAGGAAATTAATACACCTTCTGTGTGGGTGTGGTGTGGGTGTGGGTGTAGATACTGATACATCTTAACTATAGAGTCTAGACTTAACAGTTTTGTTAAACTCACACAACAGTCCAGTTTGATGTCTTTTCATTTACTCCTCACATTATTTCCAAGCCCCAAACAGAGCTTGAAGAGGAAGCTCTAAGAGATTATATACCCCACAATCACAGAGCTCGGAAGGGATGGACCTACAGTACAAAGCAAGGTCTGCCCAACGTCTCATTATACTAAGCAATCTTCTTTCAAAAATGTTAAGGGATGATAAAGTTTGTATTCTGGCTGTTAGATTTGCAAATCTGCCACAGTTGCAAAGCTAGTTAATGCTCTAGGAAGACAAAAGGATCTTCAGGGTCTTGAGGAGATGTAAAAATATGGAGTCTGTGGATCTTAAGGGAAGACCTGACCTTTGCAAACTGAATCTAGACAGGGAAGTGCTAAACAGAAGGGCAGCACAAACTGAAACCTACCACAAACCCAAAATCCAAGGGTCCTATCATTCAACCTGTAATCACAGGAAAAGTCATTCAAAGAACCGTAAAGTAGTAGGGGAAATAAAGGTTGGAAAGTACTTAAATGTTTGAGCAAAGGAGATTGATAGAATAAGCTGTGAAATTTACCCACAAAGGAGTACTATGCAGATGCAACAAAGAATGAGGAAGATTTCTGTGAACTGATATGGAGTGATTTCCAGAAAGCACTGGGGAAAAGGAGAGTATAGAAGAGCATATACAGTCCACTGTATTTTTGTACAGAATATGGGAATTTAAAAAAAAGAACATATATACATCTATCTGTCTTTATAGATAGAAGAAATCACAAAACAGTAGTCAGTTATATATAAAGGGTGGTAGTGAGATAGGGTGGAAGGAATTCAGTAGGAAGTAATGCTTTTCTGAGTATGCCTTTTTGGGTAGTTTTGAATTCTAGAAGCATGTTAACATTCTGCATATTTTTTTAGAAGAAGAAAAAGAAAAACCTAGAATTGAAACAAAATGAGTACAATTGAATTTCAAATGAATTCATAATCAAAGTGAAGAGAAACAGAATAGCTAATCAAGGTAACTTAGGTACACATTATTTGGCCATAAACCCTTAATTTTGGGCAGGGTGTGAAAGAGAACTGCAAACAAATCCTGAACTTTAAATAGGTTTGCTTTATGTAGAGATACACAAAATAATTTTCAAATTACTCTAGATGTATTACAGATATAACCAAATAAATCAGTGTGCTGATGTTGTTAGGAGGAGGATTCTCACTGTGGAAGAAGAGGGGATGCAAATACACAATGGAAAGGCAAGTACCTTTACCTGAATAGACTGAGGTATCAAGTAGAGTCTATCATTTCTAAAACAGACTTATGTGCATGCTGGGAGGGATTGGGGGCAGGAGGAGAAGGGGACGACAGGATGAGATGGCTGGATGGCATCACTGACTCGATGGACGTGAGTCTGAGTGAACTCCAGGAGTTGGTGATGGACAGGGAGGCCTGGCGTGCTGCGATTCATGGGTTGCAAAGAGTCGGACACGACTGAGCGACTGATCTGATCTGATCTGATATGGATGTGTACATATACATACAAGTATGCATATATATGGAGAAGGAAATGGCAACCCACTCCAGTGTTCTTGCCTGGAGAGTCCTGTGGACAGAGAAGCCTGGTGGGCTGCTGTCCATAGGGTCGCACAGAGTGGGACATGACTGAAGCGACTTAGCATGCATGCATGCATTGGAGAAGGAAATGGCAACTCACTCCAGTATTCTTGCCTGGAGAATTCCAGGGACAGAGGAGCCTGGTGGGCTGCCATCTATGGGGTCACACAGAGTCAGACACGACTGAAGTGACTTAGCAGCAGCAGCAGCAGTATGCATATATATGGGCTTCCCTGGTGACTCAGACAGTAAGGAATCCTCCTGCAACGCAGGAGACTTGGGTTCGATCCCTGGGTTCAGAAGATCTGGTGGAGAAGAGAACAGCTACCCACTCCAGTACTCTGGCCTGGAGAATTCCATGGACTGTATAGTCCATAGGGTCACAGAGTCAGACGAGCGACTTTCACGTGCATATATATATAAATTAACAAATACACAAGTATGTGTATTGTGTGTGTACCAGTATATATTTCCTCTACCTACTGAAAGGGCCAAGAAGCAAAGATTACTTCATTAGGCATGAACATACCTAGTACCTAAATCTTAGTTTCTAATGTCATTTTTCACTTAAAGGAATCAGAGCTCCTTGGGAAGAAATGGCATATCCCAGAACTAGGGTAGAATAGTATGGGGAAGTAAAACTTACCATGATGTCTCAGCACTCTTGCAAAAAGCCCTAGACTCCTGAGACTTTATAAATCATGATAATAAAATCTACAGCTAATTTGTCTAGTTAACTGCTCTTCTCTGACTCCAAACATAATGAAACTTTGCTTATCTCCCCGAGAAGCTAAATGGTTATAACTCCGACTATAACTCAAGATTAATACAGAGATATTCTAAGAGATATTCTGGAGTAGGAAGAAAGAGACCTAGGAACCCAGAGAGAGCTCTAGATATATTTATTTATACTCCAAAGGGCTGGAGTAAGAAGGGGACTCTCTTTAGGAGGAAAAGAGGACAGCTACATCCTGCCTTTTATAAGCAAGGGAAAAAAATCACTTCTTTTTTGTTCCTTTCTTATAGGGTACTGGCTACTCATGTAGGATAATTGGCCTGGCTCTTACTGCATTGCCCTAACAATAAAAACTAAGGCAGAGAGAGATTAATGCATTTATTATTTAAGGTAAGGGATTTAAATAAAGGGCTTCCCAGGTGCCCCAAGTGGTAAAGAATCTGCCTGCCAATGCAGGAGATGTAAGAGACGTGGGTTCAATTCCTAGGTTAGGAAGATCCCCTGGAGTTGGAAATGGCAACCCACTCCAGTATTCTTGCCTGGAAAACCCCATGGACAGAGAAGCCTGGCAGGCTACAGTCCATAGCGTCTCAGAGGAGTCAGATGCAACTGAACACACATTTAAATAAGAAATCCATCACTGATCTAGAACACTTTGTGTGTATGTTCAGGATAAAATTAATAAATATGAAATATTAAAAACCCAACAGATAGGTACTAATGAACTAGAACATCTTGTTATGCCAGAAAGTATAGGAGTATTTTAAAGAAATGATGAGGGCATGCATGTCACAGAACAACAAGAGCCAGTTTAAAGGAACTCCCACTAGGAGTTCCTTTGTCAAATCTGGGAAAAACTGAATACTTAGGTAGTTTGTAACTATAAAATGAATTATAAACCATTGAAAATATAGCAATCTATAAGTTTTTACCAATAACAAATACAGAAATGAAAGAAAGAAGGGAGGGAGGGAGGAAAAGTGGGAGGAAGGAAATAAATGGAGGATGAGAAGGGAGGCTTCTTGCTTATAGTAAAATTCTAAGTGCTAACTAGATGACATGGAGGAGGGGGAGCTGGAATTAAAAGACCGTCATTTTGCAACCATCATAGTAAAGATTGGTTCAGGCAAAACTGATCGCTACATATTAAATGTAGCAGGAAATTTTGATGCAGAGCAGAGTAATGGCATAGTATTAAAAGTGTTCACTCATAGATTTCAAGGGAAAATGTAATTATACAGTGGTCTCATCAGACACCACCACATTTAGGTGCTCAAAATAAACATCAGCTGAAGGGCAGATGGATATGGATGCCTCCTGATGTGATGTTCTAAGAGGGACACAATGTCATTCGTGCAGTTTTCCAGCGAAGAGTGCAGAAACTGAATTTCCTCGAGAAAGCATCAGATAAACGCTAAAAAAAAAAAAAAAATTAAAGGACTTAATTTTTTTTAAATGCTTAAATGTCTTAAAGACAAAGGCCATGGAACTATTCCAGGTTAAAGGAGACTGAAGAAGCATGACAACTAGATGTAGCACCTGATCCTGAACTGGATTCTGTACTAGAAGAAAAATTATAAAAGACATTAATGGAGAAATTAACAAAACTGCAATGCAGCCAGATTAATTTACATTGATACCAGATACATGGTATCAATGTAAATGTATGAAGTTGATAACTATGTTTTGCTTACTTGAGACAATATTTTTATTCCTAGGAAGTACACATTAAACTATTATCTTAGTTCAGGGCACTACAACAAATATACCACAGACTGAATGCCTTAAACAACAGACATTTATTTCTCACAGCTCTGAAGGCTGGAAAGTCCAAGATCAAGGTACCAGCAAATTCACTTTCCATGTGAGGGCCCACTTCCTGGCTTGCAGACGGTTGCCTTCTTCCTGTGTCCTCCCATAGCAGAAAGAGAGCAAGTTCTGGTATCTCTGTTTATGACACGAATCCCATCATGGAAGCCTCGCCCTCAAGAACTTCTTTATATTTTGAGGACTTCAAGGTATGAATTTGGGGGAGAAACATTCAGTCCATAACGTTCTACCCTTGTATCTCCTAAAATCATGTCCTTCTCACATGCAAGTACATTTAATTCCACTTCAACATCTTCCACAGTTTTAACTCATTCCAGCATCTATTCTAAAGGCTGACATCCAAAGTCTTATCTAAATATTATCTAAACCAGAAAAGAACCAAACGATTCAACCTGAAGTAAAACCTTCTCCTGCTGTGAACCTGTGAAACTGGATAAATTATGTGCTTCTGAAATACAGTGGTGGAACAGGCATAGGATAGAGTCTCAGTCCAAAAGGGAGAAATTGGAATAAATAAAGAAATGACAGGTTCCAAAAAGGTCCAAGCCTAGCAAAGTAAATATCACTATAGCTTAAGGCTGGAGAATAATCCTCTTTGGTTTGATGCTTGCATTATGGATGTGGTAGGGCATGAGTCCTACCTGCGTGGCTCTGCTGGGTAGGGGTCACTCCACCAAGGCCCTGGGCAGCTGCCATCTGGCCTATTGAAATCAAGACAATCCTCTCTCCCCTTTGGAACCAAGGAAGCAGCCCTGATGGTCTCTGAATCACCACTGGTATCCCTTGTCTTGAAGAATGGTATCTATTTGCAGGCAAAGAGCTCTATAGTTTGGTCCCATAGAATCTAAATCTGACAGCCTGCCTTCACCTTGTCTTCTTTAGTTCAAACTAGCAGTGTTTCTGCTAGGGTGGCTGATTAGGTCTGTGGTTCACTCCCAAACTGACCTTTTAAATCAAATGCTTCTTGGGCCATCCCCTTAGTGTTTTTGTCAAAACAAGCTTTCTTATTTTTTGCAATATACAGATAGGCTGGGAATTTTCCAAATCTTAAGTTCTGTTTCCTTTTTGCTAAATAATTCCTTCTTCAATTTGTTTCTCTCCTCTCATATTTTACTATAATAAAAGCATTCATGAGGAATCAAGCCACTCCTCCAACACATTCCCTAAAACAATTTCTAAATCTTGCCTCAATTAGATATCCAGTTTCTTCACTCACAAGTTCTACCTTCCACAAACATTAGTCAGTCAGTCAGTCAGTTCAGTCACTCAGTCGTGTTGGACTCTTTGCGACCCCATGAACCGCAGCACGCCAGGCCTCCCTGTCCATCACCAACTCCTGGAGTCCACTCAAACCCATGTCCCTCGACTCGATGATGCCATCCAACCATCTCATTCTCTGTCATCCCCTTCTCCTCCTGCCCTCAATCTTTCCCAGCATCAGGGTCTTTTCCAACGAGTCAGCTCTTCACATCAGGTGGCCAAAGTATTGGAGTTTCAGCTTCAGCATCAGTCCTTCCAATGAACACCCAGGACTGATCTCCTTCAGAATGGACTGGTTGGATCTCCTTGCAGTCCAAGGGACTCTCAAGAGTCTTCTCCAACACCACAGTTCAAAAGCATCAATTTTTTGGCGCTCAGCTTTCTTTATAGTCCGACTCTCACATCCATACATGACCACTGGAAAAACCATAGCCTTGACTAGACAGACCTTTGTTGACAAAGTAATGTCTCTGCTTTTGAATATGCTGTCTAGGTTGGTCATAACTTTCCTTCCAAGGAGTAAGCGTCTTTCAATTTCATGGCTGCAGTCACCATCTGCAGTGATTTTGGAGCCCCCCAAAATAAAGTCTGACACCGTTTCCACTGTTTCCCCATCTATTTGCCATGAAGTGATGGGACTGGATGCCATGATCTTCATTTTCTGAATGTTGAGCTTTAAGCCAACTTTTTTACTCTCCTCTTTCACTTTCATCAAGAGACTCTTTAGTTCTTCTTCACTTTCTGCCATAAGGATGGTGTCATCTGCGTATCTGAGGTTATTGATATTTCTCCTGGCAATCCTGTACACAGTTCCAAAGCAACTCACACATAGGTATTTGTTACAGCAGCACTCTACTTCTCAGTAACAACAACAACAACAAAGTCTGCTCCAGCTACTATAACAAAATACCATAGACTAGGTATGGTAGAAATCAAAAGACATTGATCTCTCATAGTTCTGGAGGCTGAGAAGTCCAAGGTCAAGGTGCCAGCAGATTTGGTTACTGATGAGGGCCACCTTCTCAATGTGTCCTCACATGGCAGAGAGCAAGCAAGCTCTGGTCTCCCTCTTCTTATAAGGATCCTAATCCCTTCATCATGGGGACCCCAACCTCAGGACCTCATCTAAACATATTTCTCTCCCAAAGGCCTCACCTCCAAATACTATCATATTGGAAGTTAGGGTTTCAACATACAAATTTGGGGAGGCAGCTGTAAACTCTCTGTCTGTAATAAGTTTTTAGGGATTAATGTCTGTGATGTACACATGGTAAGTTGCTTTAGTCATGTCTGACTCTTTGCAACCCATGGACTGTAGCCAGCCAGGCTCCTGTGTCCATGGGATTTTCCAAACAAGCATACTGGAGTGGGTTGTCATTACATTCTCCAGGGGATCTTCCCAACCCAGGGATCAAACCTGCATCTCATGTCTCCTGCATTGGCAGGTGAATTCTTTACCACTAGCACTCTCAAATGAAAAAAATAAAAGATATTATGAAAGATAGATATGGCATATGATACAGCAACGGGGTAAAATGAAAAAATAATAAGTGAATCTAGGTAAATGGTATATAGGCATTCTTTGTATTCATCATATTATTGCAACTTTTCTAGAGGTTTTCAAGTTTTTCCAAATAAAAAGCTCAAAAAAAAAAAATTGGAGGAAGTTTGGAGGCAATCCATTGAATGAGAAGGTTCCCTGGACTATATTTCACTAGACAAATATTTCTTGCATGTCTACTATGTAATGTAGATATGTAATAGGCACTATTCTGGCAGCTGGGCATTGGGCATATGTTAACGAAACAGACCACAATGCCTCCTCTCCTAATGAGAGAGCTAGGTAATAAATGAGGTGGATGAATAAGATGATGGGAGTGAGAAAACATGGACTTAGAAGGTGTCATCAGAGAACCAGGAAAGAGTCGTGGGCCAAGTGTCAGGAAGGCTCAGTCTACATGGCCTGCCATTGCCCTGCATGCACCTGTACCAGTCACCTTCTCTTCTCAGGCCTCGGTTATCTCATTTGTAAAATGAAATGATCAAGCAAGACACTGGGCTTCACAAGGGCAGGGAGCATGTCTGTTTCTGTTCTGCTGTTGTTAGTGGATGAGTTCTAGCTCTGTTCACATTGAGCAGGTGATCAATAACTCATTCTGGAATGAATGAATGGCTACTTGATCTCCAAAGTCATTTTTAGCTCTAGGATTTCCAATACTATGACTCACCTTGAAGGATGTCATATCACCTCAGACATCACATCTCATTCCACAGATATTAGAAGGATAATGAGGGAATTATGAACAACTTTATGATAACAAAGTCAATAACTTAGAAGAAATGAACAAATTTCTTGAAAGATACAGACTACCAAAACTCAAGAAGTCAAGAAGAAACAAGTAACATGAATAACTATCTATTATGTGTCTATTAAAGAAACTGAATTTGTAGCTAAAAATTTTCCCACAAGGTAAATTCTAGGCCCAGATGACTTTACTGGGTGAATTCTGCCAAACAGTCAAGAAAACAGTAATACTAATTCTACACAAACCCTTCCAGAAAAATTTTGGAGGAACAATTCCCAACTCACTCTACAATGGCAGCATTACTCTGATATCAAAAACACTGACAGATGTTATAAGAAGGGAAAATTACAAAATTACAAACTTACATCCCTCATGAACATAGATACAAAAATTCCTAGCAAATGACCTCAAAGTGTAGACAAAAAATTTTTAAGGTTGAGTGAGGTGTAAGCACTAGTCGCAGCGGGTAACTGAGCTGAAATGGGGTGTGAGGTCAGAGAGAGGTTATTTTAAACACAGCTATTTTCCACAAATTAAATACAGGTTTTGAATGTCCCCTTCTCAATTCAGTAATGCCCGCACAGAAAGAATTCCGTGCCAAAGATATGCCTTATCTAAACTGGCAGCCCCACACTGGAGTATACGCCCTTCTGTTTTTCATTGCAGTAAGAAAACAAAATGAGATCTACCCTCTTAACAAATTGTTAAGTGCAAAATACAGTATTATTAACTATAGACACAATGTACAGCAGATCTCTGAAACTTTTTAATCTTGCACAATTGAAACTTTATACCCATTGAATAGCAATTCCCCATCTGCCCCTCACCTCAGCCCCTGGAAACCACCACTTAACAGTCTGTTTCTATGGAATATTAACTTCAAAAAAAAGGAAAAAAAAGGAAATTGTACCAAATATGACAATAAGGATGAACCTGGAGGACATTATACTGAGGGAAATACAACTGCATGATTCCATTTATATGAGGTATCTTAAAACAGTCAGACTCATAGAAAAAGAATATACTCTGTTTTTGCACTTCACCTTTACTGGCCTTGTTGGAGAAGACTCTCGAGAGTCCCTTGGATGGCATGGATCAAACAAATCAATCCTAAAGGAAATCAACCCTGAATATTCACTAGAAGGACTGATGCTGAAGCTGAATCTCTAATGTTTTGGCCACCTTGATGTGAAGAGCTGACTCACTGGAAAAGACGCTGATGCTGGGAAAGATTGAGGGCAGGAAGAGAAGGGGACGACAGAGGATGAGATAGTTGGATGGCATCACTGACTCAATGATGAGTTTGAGCAAATTCTGACAGATAGTGAAGGACAGGAAAGCCTGGCACACTGCAGTCCATGGGATCACAAAGAGCTGGACATGACTTAGCAACTGACCAACAATAACAACATGTTGGGGGTTGGGTGTCTTTTTCTCTTCATCCAAAGGGAAGTCCTTATGAGCACTGTTTCCTTCTGCTCTTCCCTCACAGTAGGCAGGATCTTGTGGGAACTTATTTGATTGACTGAATGGAATCAGGGTAGCTGGCCCCACACCACAACAGATGGGCTACACAAGGAAAAGAAGACCAAGGGCAGCTCTGACATGTTGAAAACCACTTATGACCTAGAGGTTTGGAGTAAGAAGGTACCCTGAGTCCAATATCATCAAGTCAATCTCATTCTCTGGCTCTGAAAAATAGCAATGACCTGCTGCTGCTGCTGCTGCTAAGTTGCTTCAGTCGTGTCCGACTCTGTGTGACCCCAGAGACAACAGCCCACCAGGCTCCCCCATCCCTGGGACTCTCCAAGCAAGAACACTGGAGTGGGTTGCCATTTCCTTCTCCAAGCAACGACCTAGAAAAGCTTAAAAGAAAGTTCAGGGGAGTTAAAATACCACCAGCAAACAAACCTAGATTCAATCCACCTCTACTGCTTATCTCCTACCCAACCTGAGCGACTCCCTTCGACTCTTTGAAGCTAGTTCAGTTCAGTTCAGTTCAGTCACTCAGTCGTGTCCGACTCTTTGCAACCCCATGAACTGCAGCACGCCAGGCCTCCCTGTCCATCACCAACTCCCGGAGTTCACTCAAACTCACGTCCATTGAGTTGGTGATGTCATCCAGCCATCTCATCCTCTGTCGTCTCTTCTCCTCCTGCCCCCAATCCCTCCCAGCATCAGAGTCTTTTCCAATGAGTCAACTCTTTGCATGATGTGGCCAAAGTACTGGAGTTTCAGCTTTCGCATCATTCCTTCCAAAGAACACCCAGGACTGATCTCCTTTAGGATAGACTGGTTGGATCTCCTTGCAGTCCAAGGGACTCTCAAGAGTCTTCTCCAACACCACAGTTCAAAAGCATCAATTCTTCAGTGCTCAGCCTTCTTCACAGTCCAACTCTCACATCCATACATGACCACTGGAAAAACCATAGCCTTGACTAGACGGACCTTTGTCCTCATATAAAATAATGTTCGGTGACCACACCTCATAGGGTTATCATGAAGATTAAATATGATAAGACAAATATGGCCCTTAGATGATGGAGGTATTTGTAAGTGGCACTACCTCATATCTCAAGATAAAGTGAAGTGAAGTGAAGTCGCTCAGTTGTGTCTGGCTCTTTGCGACCCCATGGACTGTAGCCTACCAGGCTCCTCTGTCCATGGGATTTTCCAGGCAATAGTACTGGAGTGGATTGCCATTTCCTTCTGCAGGGGATCTTCCCGACCCAGGGATCGAACCCGGATCTCCCGCATTGTAGACAGACGCTTTACCGTCTGAGCCACCAGGGAAGTCCTGTGATCTGGAAATGCCCTGGGTGAAGTCCAGTCAGCATATGTCCCACTGTGCATGGTTTTCTCTTTCCCAACCTGTACAAGTGTCTCTAAGGAAGCACTGGGCCCAGCAGGGGCTCAGCTCAGTCTCACAAAACCTTTACACTTAGAGTCACAATTGAATTTATTTAAAGACTCACATTTAGCTAACTATAGCTTTCCAGCTGAATCTCATAACAATACCTGGCATATACTTGCCCAAACAGATCTACTGAAATTTCACAGTGTGACACCATTCTCTTATAAAAAGCCATCTTCTCAGTAAGGAACCACCTCTTTGTTTTCCATGGCCTTGTCACAGGCCAGATGCACATCTCTGCAGGTGAGGAGGCTGGGTGCTGAGCAAACAAACCTGGGCCCAGCTGCCGTCCAGAGGAGCTCTCCCTCTGGGAAGAGAATGAGCTGCTCAAAGGCATAATTTACCAAGCCCACAGATCACAGCTATGCCCCCAGGAACTGTGGAGTGCCAGGTGCAGTCTGTGTGTGATGTGGGGACTCAGTTTGCTCAGAAGCAGACACAAAACAGCTGAGATAACCAACCTGGGCAAAAGGCAAAGGAGACTGACTGCCAGCTTCCTCGAAAAGCAAGATGAGAAAGGACGATAACAGAAGGGCATCAGTCACACGTCAGTATCACAAGGAGCGCGGTCATGCAGCTTCCCGTGACCAGTGCCAAAGGAACAGCCTGGATGTTCAGTGCCACTTACAGTAGGACAGAAAGTAGGGTCAGTGTGTCTGAGGAGGACAGGAAATGCTTTTGTTATGAGTGGACACGGCACCCTGGGAAGTCAGCCACCCTCTTCTCAGCCCTGGCAGAGGGAGCACAGCCATCCAGAAGTGCAGGACAAATGCTGTCCCTCAGAGGAAAACTATGCATGGTCTGCAGCACACCCTTTTTCTTTATCAGATTCTGACCACAGAGGAGCTGTCTTACAGCTCTTAGTTGTAGCAAACTATAGACATGCTTATTCAACCTTGCCCAGTAGAATTTCAGTAGATTCCCTCCTCTTCCTGAAAAAAAATGAGGTGGTTTGGGTTTTTTTTTGTCCTTTATTCAAATTTTGATACTGTTTTGACTTTCTCTCTGAAGCGGTTATAACATGTGCCTGGTTCCCTCCTCATATGAATAAAATAGACACTATCTCTATGAGAGTCATGAGCTTACTTTTTCCTGAAAATTATCCTTTAACTTTCTCCTTCTGCTAGGCACCTCTGAAGTAATCCCAAGCTGGCTGGCATCCCTACTAGGAGCCAAGAAACCCACTTGCCTAGGAAATGAGAGGACATGGAGACTGCGCAGACATGGGCAGGGCTTCATTCTGCATTAGTGACCACAGCCACCCTTTTTTGAGTCCTCACTGCAGCACGCGGGCCTCCGAGTGACCTGCTCCACACTAAGCAGTCTCACTGGATCCTACAAAGACCCTGAACGGTAACTATTTCCCTGTTACAAATAAGGGAAATGAGGCTCAGAAAGATAAAGCAACTTGCTCAAGTCACTCACGCAGGAAGTGCTGAGGGGGAAATCGGATCAAGGTCTATGTGGTAATTCTCAGGCAAACTTACCTTGGCTTTATTTATTTTCTTTTATTGAGGTACAGTTGATAAACAATATTATATACTGTTTCAATCGCAGCATAGCAACTATGTTTAAAGTTACTATAAAATGGTGGCTGTATTCCCTGCACTATACAATATATCCTTGTGGCTTTTTATTTTGTACCTAGTAGTTTCTACCTCTTAATCCCCTTATTTCACTTAGCATAATTTCCTCCAAGTCCATCCATGTTGTTGCAAATGGGAAAATTTCATTCTTTTTTTATGGCTGTGTAATATTCAATTGTGTATATACCACATCTTCTTAATTCATTTATCTATCTGGACATCTAGGTTGCTTCCATGTCTTGGCTATTGTAAACCGTGCTGCAGTGAACACTGGGGTGCATGGATCTTCTCACAGCATTGTTTTGGTTTCCTTTGCATGTATACCCAGGAGAGCAATTGCTAGAAATTAAAATTTCAGAATCTTTGAGGATTGAGGTTTAATTCATCACTAAACACCCAGAGGACTTCCCTGGTGGCTCAGCTGGTAGAGAATCCACCTGCAATGCGGGAGACTTGGGTTTGATACCTGGGTTAGGAAGATTCCCTGGAGAAGGGAATGGCCACCCACTCCAGTATTCTGGCCTGGAGAATTCCATGGACTGTATAGTCCATGAGGTTACAAAGAGTGGGACACGACTGAGCAACTTTCCAACACCTAGAAGAGATGCCCAAGAACGGGGTAGCCTTCCAAATCCAAGAGAATTTTCAGGCCTCCTCCATGCTTCCTCACATTCAGCTGCCTGCTGACCTGTGGGTCATACCACCTATGAGCAAACACAACTGAATTTCTCTCTGAATCCATGGTCCCAACCTCAACGTGGTCAGCATGCCTAGAGATCCTGCTCCATTCCTCTGGTTTACTCCATCCTCATTGACAATTTCAAACCTTCTTGGCTCAAACGTCCTCTACTAAAACCTCTCTTCCCCTCACCTCCCTACAAAATGTCTCCTTTTCTCTGTATCCTAACTTTGCAGAGAAAACAGAAGCCCCTTCAGTCTACCACTACAGACTGCCTCCAGCTACTCCCCCTCCCCAGTCCTCCTTCCTTTCTGACCTGCTCCTGCTGGGGTTAATCTTCCGCTAGGTTTTGGACCAACCACTCCTACCATTGACTTCAGTGTCACCTCTTTTTAGTATATTCAATTTCTGGATCAACTTTTTTTTTTCTCATTGACTTAAATTTGTGTGTATGTGATAAAATATATGTAACATAAGAAGAAAAGCTGTGACCAACCTAGACAGCATATTAAAAAGAAGAGATATTACTTTGCCAACAAAGGTCCATATAGTTAAAGCTATGGTTTTTCTAGTAGTCATGTATGGATGTGAGAATTGGACCATAAAAAATACTGAGTGCCAAAGAACTGATGCTCTTGAACTCTGGTGTTGAAGAAGACTGTTGAGAGAAACTTGGACTGCAAGATCAAACCAGTCAATCCTAAAGGAAATCAACCCTGAATATTCATTGGAAGAACTGATGCTGAAGCTGAGGTTCCAATACTTAGGCCACCTGATGCAAAGAACTGATTCATTGGAAAAGACCCTGATGCTAGGAAAGATTGAAGACAGGAGGAGACGGGGATAACAAAGGATGAGATGATTGGGTGGTATCACTGACTTGATGGACATGTGTTTGAGCAAGCTCTGGGAGCTGGTGATGGACAGGGAAGCATGGTGTGCTGCAGTCCATGGAGTCACAGAAAGTTGGACATGACTGAATAACTGAACTGACTGAAGATATACTCTTTTGAGCATTTTTGAGTGTACAGCTCAGTGGCATTAAGTACATTCACACTATTGTACAACCTGGGTTTGTACCACCATCCATCTCTAGAACTTTTTCATCTTCCCAAACTGGAACTCTATATCCATTAAACAACAATTCCTCTTTCCTGCCAGGCCCTGGCAACCACCTATCTCTATGAGTTTGACTACTCCAGGGACCACAGGTATGTGGAAACATACAGTATTTGTCCTTTTGTGACTGTCTTTCCACTGATTTTTAAACATTCTCAATTCTCTCTAATCTAAAACATGAACAAAAACGAGCCCTGGAACCCTCAACTCTCTCTCCAACTATTGCTCTATTTCTCTCTGCCCTTCAGAACCAGAATTCTTGAAGGAACTCTCCGTATTTGCCATCCTCCACCTATCTCACTTCTCCTCATACTCCAGTCTGGCTTCTGGCTTTATCACTCTCCCTTCATCACCTAGCTATTGCTGAGGCCAACAGTGACCTCCATTTTGCTAAGGAGAGAATGATGCTTTTCAATCTTCATCTAAATTGGCCTTTAAGCAGAATCTAGTGGCGCTGACGTCTTTCTTACTGCTCTCATTGCCCAAAGCTCCTGCATGGACTTTTCTTCTCTTTACACCTCTCCAGTGCTCTCATTTGGTCCCACTGTTTGTTGCCACATAGAAAGAGAAGATTTACAAATCCTCATCTGCAGTCCAAACCTTTTCCACTGACCTCCAATCTCATTTGCACAACTTGACCTCTCTTCACAGATACATAAAAAGCAGCTCAGATCAAGCATATCCAGAAGATATATATATTTCTTTATCTCTGCCTGCCTTTCTGACCAAGCCCCTCACAACCCAAAACATCTCCAATACTCTTTGCAGTCTCAGTGACTCTAGCTGGCCAGTTACACAAGCCAGAAGCCCAGGTGCATCTGTGGCCTCCTCCCTTCACCTCTCACACTCAACCCCACATAGAGCCTGTCATCTGCACACATGGAATAGCTCTCAAATCCATCATTTCTCACAGTCACTTGCATGTCCACTCTGGTACAACTGCCAGCATTTCTAGTCCACACGATTTTAAGAGCCTCTTAAACGTGTTTCGCCATCCACTGGACCCACTGCATCTACTGCAGTGATCACTGGAAGCCAGGGATGTTTACAAAATGCAAGTGTGGGCGTGCATCAAAGAAGAAGACAAGCACCGTGGCCAAGCTCCTTCTTATCCTCAGCCTCGTCCCCCTTTACATGCCCCCACCCCACCCCCCGAGACTCTCACCTCTTTCTGGGTCCTGGTGCCCCCCTGTCTCCTTCCACACAGGACCTTCCCCAGGCCATTGCCTCTTCCCACACTTCTCACCATGACCCCTTACTCCTCCTGCACAGCAAAGACACCTCCTTGCTATTCCTGACTTCCCTGTCTAGGGACACCTCCCCTTTCTGGGTTCTGGTGGCACCTTGACCCTTTTCTTTGTAGTTATCTGTTGTAACTTTACATTTGTTTGTATAACTACTGGACTGTATCTGTAAGTTACATGAGAGCAGGGCTGAGTCTGATTCACTCACCGTGTACCCTCCACAGCCACCTCAGTTCTGCACACATAAATATTAGAGTAGATAACATTGACACATAAATGCCAGCCACTGCGTGCTTTGTGTGGATCTTCTTACTTCTTCGTCACAACCCTGTGACGAAGATAGACACTATCATTGTCCCCTCTTCAGAGAGGCAGGAGTAACATATGCACGACTCTTTAGCTCACAAAAGGCAGAGCTGGTTTCGATGGCAGACAGGCTACCTGCAGAGTCTCTGTACTGATGGCTGCACCCTACTCAGCACCACCCATGTTTGTGGAAGGATGTATTTCTGCACAGAAGAAGTTTTACCTGAGAGTTTACCAGACGAATGGTGGTTTTCGTGCCCACGTCTTGTTGGAATTTGACTGTGGGTGCCCCATTAAACCTCAGGACTGCATCGTGATCATCTAGAAACCACAAGGAAACAACACATCAGCAGTGATGACGGTGTGAACATCAGCGATATGAGGAGAGAGAGAAGGTCTGGAGGGAGAGAGGGCAGAAGGAAGAGGAGGGCAAGGGAATAATACTTCCCAATCTTTATGTCCTCATGGTACTCAGGGGACAGTGACCATATTTGTATGGCACAGTCAGGTCAGGTTCACAGGCAGAGACCACCAGCTGTCTGCCCAATCACTGCGAAGGCTAAAGAGGTCCGTACGTTGGTGTCCCTGAAACCCATTCAGTGTCGCACAGGGGCAATGTGGACAGGGCCAATGCATTACTCCCAGTGAATCACTATTCCAGTTACCAAAGGAGCAAACCAGACATTCTCTTGGTATTACCAGTAGGTCATACTTCTATCCTTATCAGAAAATCAAAGATCCTACCATAAGCTTGGCTTAATCCACAAGTGCAGAGTATCCCCATGGCACTCTGAAAAGCTGGCTGGGCATAGCACACGACAGCTCCCTAAGTGTTCCCTTTAGGAATCCAAGCCCCTGGAGGGGTCACAGACCTGGGTGCTGGACGAGATGGAATGAGAAGTCACAGAGCTAAACTAAACCCCGTATTTTCTATTTAAAAAAAAAAAAAAAAAAAAAAAAGCTCTTTGTAAGGAACAAAATCTTCAATCCAGCCAAGATCAAGTAGACCATCTTTTAAAAAATCTACTCGCTCCCCAGCTCTCATTCTCTGTCCTTGTAGCTGTTCAAGCAGTGTTTGGAAGACTAGGAGAAGATCCTCTATCTACAATGATCAATCTGATGGGGGAAGGAACTGATGACTTCTAAGATCTATTTTAACCTGGAGCCTCTGATCCTATGAGAGCTCCTTTCAAGTTTACGTGATCAAACAAGCTTCAGTTCACCACTGAAATCTGCACAGGATTTAGAGGTCAGTCCAGATCTCTGTTCAATTTCTTTCCATGAGGGATTGATTTTGGATGGTTCATGCAAAAAGGTGGCATCAGGAGAAGAAGGGTAGGAGTGGATTTTGGCTCAATATAAGTGGGTCCAAAGGAGAATATCCACAGAATTAAGGGATGAAAGCCTCCCTCTTTTTGTATCCCTACACCCCAGCAATCTAGATACCTCATTCACAAAAACAACCTTATCCTCAATCCTAGGGAAAAAATTTTTATCAAAAGGGTTTAAAAGTTACATTGTTATACACACACACACACACACACACACACACACACACACAAACTATGTATAAAATAGATAGCTGGCTGTGTAACACAGGGAATTCAGCCCAGTGCTCTATAACAATCTAGATGAGTGGGATGGGGGTTGGGGATAGGATGGAAGCACAAGATGAAGGAGATATATGTATAAAAAAAAGCTGATTCACGTTCTTTTACAGCAGAAACCAATACAGCATTGTAAAGCAATTATCCTCCAATTAAAAATAAAATTCTTTAAAAAGTTACATAAGATGTTCATAGTCTAGACATTATCAGATAACAAGACAGGCACAGAGAACCACAAATGGAGCAGCAAGTTTATCTTTAGATAACTCAGATTGCAATCAGTTTTGCTGAAATTAACCACTGGTTTCAAAAGTGACCAGCAGTAGCCATGCTAGAAATGCTGATGCATTAGAAACTTCCCTCAGTCAACTTTCCCATCTCACAGGTGAATAAGTTATTAATCTGAGAGTCCCAGTAGATAAGAATGGCAAGCTCAAATGCAGTCATTGAGAATCAAATAAAAGGACTATTTACAGAGCTGTGGGTGGAGTTTAATGAGGTAAAAGTCAAACAAGGAATGGGACCATGCCCTGGGGTTGAATATGGCAGGGAACCCCACTGCTACACTGCAGGTAGCAGGAGGCCACCTGGCAGGAACCTCAGAGGGAATCATTACACAATCTCTTTTTCTTCCTCTCCTCTGACCTCCAAGCCTGGAAGGAAAAGGAAGCAAGCAGGACTCAGAGAACCCGAAAGGGACTGAAACTTTTAGTCAAGGGAGAGAAGCAGTCTGTACTCATTCTAAAAGGTGAGATGGGACGGGGAAGGGGTTGGGGGAGAAGACAGATACTCCGCCTCACTCTCCTCCTTCTTAGTCTCAGATTTGTGCCAGTGCTTCCACTATCTGTATGCTCAGTCATTCAGTCGTGTCCAAGTCTCTGCAGCCCCTTGGACTATTATAGCCCACGAGGCTCCTCTGTCCATGGGATTTCCCAGTCAAGAATACTGGAGTATGTTGTCATGCTCTTCTCCAGGGGATCTTCCCAACCCAGGGACTGAACCCACATCTCTTGTATCTCCTGCATTGCAGGCAGATTCTTTACCACTAGCACCACCTGGGAAGCCCACTTCCTCTGTCTAGTTCCCAGTGAAAGCCAAAAGGGCAAGAATGCCCAGGTGACACAGTCTACATTTCTACTTCCCAGGAAAGGGTGGAGCGTGGGTTTGGAGCGGCAGATAGAGAACACCCAGCATAGGAGGCTTGGGATAGGCCCCTGGCTGACCATGAAAAAGGAGAATGTTTTTGTTCCCTCAATAAATACTTACTAGAAAAGAAGAAGTAAAACTCTATTTGCAGATGACATGATCCTCTACATAGAAAACCCTAAAGACTCCACCAGAAAATTACTAGAACTAATCAATAATTATAGTAAAGTTGCAGGATATAAAATCAACACACAGAAATCCCTTGCATTCCTATACACTAATAATGAGAAAACAGAAAGAGAAATTAAGGAAACAATTTCATTCACCATTGCAACGGAAAGAATAAAATACTTAGGAATATATCTACCTAGAGAAACTAAAGACCTATACATAGAAAACTATAAAACACTGGTGAAAGAAATCAAAGAGGACACTAATAGATGGAGAAATATACCATGTTCATGGATTGGAAGAATCAATATAGTGAAAATGAGTATACTACCCAAAGCAATTTATAGATTCAATGCAATCCCTATCAAGCTACCAACGGTATTCTTCACAGAGCTAGAACAAATAATTTCACAATTTGTATGGAAATACAAAAAACCTCAAATAGCCAAAGCTATCTTGAGAAAGAAGAATGGAACTGGAGGAATCGACCTACCTGACCTCAGGCTCTACTACAAAGCCACAGTTATCAAGACAGTATGGTACTGGCACAAAGACAGAAATATTGATCAATGGAACAAAATAGAAAGCCCAGAGATAAATCCACGCACATATGGACACCTTATCTTTGACAAAGGAGGCAAGAATATACAATGGATTAAAGACAATCTCTTTAACAAGTGGTGCTGGGAAATCTGGTCAACCACTTGTAAAAGAATGAAACTAGAGCACTTTCTAACACCATACACAAAAATAAACTCAAAATGGATTAAAGATCTAAATGTAAGACCAGAAACTATAAAACTCCTAGAGGAGAACATAGGCAAAACACTCTCCGACATACATCACAGCAGGATCCTCTATGACCCACCTCCCAGAATATTGGAAATAAAAGCAAAAATAAACAAATGGGACCTAATTAAACTTAAAAGCTTCTGCACAACAAAGGAAACTATTAGCAAGGTGAAAAGACAGCCTTCAGAATGGGAGAAAATAATAGCAAACGAAGCAACTGACAAACAACTAATCTCAAAAATATACAAGCAACTCCTACAGCTCAATTCCAGAAAAATAAATGACCCAATCAAAAAATGGGCCGAAGAACTAAATAGACATTTCTCCAAAGAAGACATACAGAGGGCTAACAAACACATGAAAAGATGCTCAACATCACTCATTATCAGAGAAATGCAAATCAAAACCACAATGAGGTACCATTTCACACCAGTCAGAATGGCTGCGATCCAAAAGTCTACAAGCAATAAATGCTGGAGAGGGTGTGGAGAAAAGGGAACCCTCTTACACTGTTGGTGGGAATGCAAACTAGTACAGCCACTATGGAGAACAGTGTGGAGATTCCTTAAAAAACTGGAAATAGAGCTGCCTTATGATCCAGCAATCCCACTGCTGGGCATACACACTGAGGAAACCAGAAGGGAAAGAGACACGTGTACCCCAATGTTCATCACAGCACCGTTTATAATAGCCAGGACATGGAAGCAATCTAGATGTCCATCAGCAGATGAATGGATAAGAAAGCAGTGGTACATATACACAATGGAGTATTACTCAGCCATTAAAAAGAATACATTTGAATCAGTTCTAATGAGGTGGATGAAACTGGAGCCTATTATACAGAGTGAAGTAAGCCAGAAGGAAAAACACCAACACAGTATACTAACGCATATATATGGAATTTAGAAAGATAGTAATAACTCTGTGTACGAGACAGCAAAAGAGACACTGATGTATAGAACAGTCTTATGGACTCTGTTGCAGAGGGAGAGGGTGGGAAGATGTGGGAGAATGGCATTGAAACATGTATAATATCATGTATGAAACAAGTTGCCAGTCTAGGTTCGATGCACGATACTGGATGCTTGGGACTAGTGCACTGGGACGACCCAGAGGGATGGTATGGGGAGGGAGGAGGGAGGAGGGTTCAGGATGGGGAACACATGTATACCTGTGGCGGATTCATTTTGATATTTGGCAAAACTAATACAATTTGTAAAGTTTAAAAATAAAATAAAATTTTAAAAAAATAAAATAAAATGAATAAATAAATAAATACTGATTAAACACCTACTCTCTGCCTGGCACTGGAGACAATGGTTGTGAGCAAGAAATCAAGGTCCTTGCCCTTAGAGACCTTGAAATCCACAGTAAAGAGAAAGGCAATAAATAAGCACAACAACCTATATTCAAGATAACTACAGATTGTGATCAGTACTGTGGCACAAAAGTAACCTATAATGGAAAAGAATCTGAAAAAAATATACATATATATGGGAAGGGTCCAGGAAAGTAAATTCCAGCCAGAGGACACAGCAGTGTCAAGACCCTAAGGAGGGTAAGGACTTAACTGCGAACAAGTGAATGAGGGAAAGAAAAAATAAAGGATGCAGTGGAAGAGACTGGAAAAAAGCAAACCATGCAGGCTGTGCTATGAAGGTATGAAGTTTGAATTTTATTCTAAGATTTAAAAAAAAAAAATCAAAGAAGAAAACTTTAAAACAGACCACTAAATTTAAGCTTATAAAAAAAGGGATTAGATTCTTATTTGTCAAACTGTCCTTTGCTATTGCTATTGAAGACTAAAAAACTTTCAGGCTTGAATAGGTCTTGAGGAAATCACCAGGAGAAATCCACAGCTACTGGGTCCAGGTATAATAACTCCAAATAGCTAGAAATTATGGTGAAAGAAATTTTATCACTACTTGGACCAAATATTTTTTTATATTTTCCAATGAGCTTAATGAATCATATAACCATGTATGGAAGACCATATTCTGATTCTGACTAGGAAAACTAGATATGACACAGACTGGGGTGGGCAAACTATGGCCCACAGAGCAAATCTGACCTGCCTCATCTTTGTAAATAAAGTTTTATTGGAACATAACCAGATACATTCATTTATTACTGTCTGTGGTTGATTTTCAGATGGTAAAGAATCATGTCTAATTAGAACCAAGTTCTGTCTCTTCCACCTCACCAAGCCTCTCAAGTCAAACCTTTTCTTCCCACCACCACCACCACTGCTCAACAGACCTGGCACTTCCCATTGGATATGGCAATATTCCCTAACAGCAGAGAGATTAGATTGCAATCCCCTGAGACAAGGAGACCCAGAGACATATGAAACCTCTCTGAAACACACATGATCCCAACACTTGCTTGCTCAAAACCTTCTAGGCCTCTCCATGGCTTAAAGAACCAAATTCAAAGTCCTTATTATGATGGTCAACTCCCTCTAAGAACTGAACCCTGACTACCCTTCCGATCTCATTTCTCAGCCCTCTTCACCCTGTGAGACCCTACCTCCCAGCCAAACAGGGTTATTTGTGATGCTTAAACATGCTCTGCACTTTTTTTTTTCCATGCAGCCTTCGCTTCTTACTTTTGTCTCAGAATGCTCTTCTCCTCTCTTCTAGGAGAGAAAATCAGGAAGAATATGAAGTTATTATTTTAACCTGACAAGGGATTCATTCATTATTATAAAACTACAATCACCATGGGGCACAAAAGAAGAGTTTAGGCTAAGTGTGGGGGCCTTGGAGTCAAACACCCCAGTTTCAAGTCCCAGTCTACTATCAACCAGCTGTGTAAGCTTTCTGAGTGTTAATACTTGGCTCATCAGTAAAACGGGGACAATAATTGTACCTACCTCGTGGGATTACTGGGAGGATTAAAAGAGCAAGGCTTGTTACTCACACAGCAGTTGCACCATACGTGTTACTCCTATTAGTTATAATATTTGTTAAGTGTGCTACTGCTTGAAATGAATATTCAAAAAAATCTAAGATACTTTACATGTGTATGTATCAAAAACAATTAAAAATTACTATGCCCACTGTTGGCTGGTTTGTGGGACTGCCAGAGACACAACACATTGTTACAGTTCCTCTGATAAACAGTTTTGTAATGCCCCAGAAAAAGAGCCCTAAAACATATGTTACTTGGTCTTCTAGCCCTGCTCCTGAGGGTATTTCCCCTTTGGAGGGCAGTAGTAGTCACTTACGGAGAAGGCAATGGCACCCCACTCCAGTACTCTTGCCTGGCAAATCCCATGGATGGAGGAGCCTGGTGGGCTGCAGTCCATGGGGTCACTAGGAGTCGGACACAACTAAGCGACTTCACTTTCACTTTTCACTTTCATGCATTGGAGAAGGAAATGGCAACCCCCTCCAGTGTTCTTGCCTGGAGAATCCCAGGGACGGGGGAGCCTGGTGGGCTGCCGTCTATGGGGTCACACAGAGTCAGACACGACTGAAGCGACTTAGCAGCAGCAGCAGCAGCAGTCACTTAAGTTATCTTCACAAAACTCATTAGCAGTACTACGTTTAAGAGCAAACAATTTGAAACTATTTGATATATTCAACAGTTGGGAATAAGCTGGACAAATTCCAGATGTGATGGGAAGGCTGTGGGCCTGGCAAGCTCAGAGGCCTTTAACAGAAGGCCTTTCCTCTCTCTTTCCTCTTTGTATTCTAAGTTCCTACTTGATACTGTTGATGAATCCATGAGGGAATAAAAGAATACATGAATTAATTTCTTAACGTATTTGTTAGACTAAATGCCCAAGGGAAATACCCAATAAAAGGCAGAACATTTGAAGTCTAGCACACGATTTTTGTTCAGTTCAGTTCAGTCGCTCAGTCGTGTCCGACTCTTTGCGACCCCATGAATCACAGCACGCCAGGCCTCCCTGTCCATCACCAACTCCCGGAGTTCACTCAGACTCACGTCCATCGAGTCAGTGATGCCACCCAGCCATCTCATCCTCTGTCATCCCCTTCTCCTCTTGCCCCCAATCCCTCCCAGCATCAGAGTCTTTTTCCAACGAGTCAACTCTTCGATTGACTCTAATGATTTTTGTTAGATCTCAGGATCAAAGTCCTTCCATGAAATCACATATTTGAAATGATAACTGCAGTCTATAGAAAAAGATTATTTTAAAGTTTAGTTAAACCCCTCCAATGTTTTATGAAGTACATAAAAATAAAGATTACAGTTCCAATTCATGGAAGTATTAGGTTCTACCTGAAACTTCAACACAATTCCAGCCAGGCAGGCAATGGTGACTTGAAGAAGAGGATCAGCTAACACCTGGAATATTCTAAACATTACCATTAAAAGAAAAATTGGGGAAGGAAGAAAGAAATCTAGTTCCATTATAGATGAAATAAAAACCAATTACATTTAGCTTCTAGAAAACGAAGTCCAAAAGAAACCAAAAAAGCAAAAGCAAAAGTTGGGGTGGGGTTGGTTATCTTGGCAGCTTTTATTCCTAAGTGCTGCCCATTTGGGGAAGTATAAAATATGATCTCATCACTTCTTTCTGCTCTAGAGAATCTAATTTGGGTCTACTTTACTTCTTTTGAGAGCCTATGCTCGGTTTCAGACCATTTTTCCTGGCAGTCATATGAAGGAAATAAAAAAGGAGACATATGACCTCACCTGCTCCAGTACCTTCCAGGGCCTGACAGAAGTGCTTTGCTTCCTTTAGCCTAATTCATTTCACAGTCATGGAAAACACATTCTCTCAGAACAATCGAACTAAGGCACATTAAGCAAATCCATAGCACTGTGCTATATCTATGTTTACAAATCTGGATCAACTTTCTACTTTTTTAAGTTTATTTCTACTGAAATATAGTTTTTTTTATTTTTTTATTAGAAGATAATTGCTTTACAATGTTGTGTTGATCTCTGCCGTGCAACAGCACAAATCAGTCATAATTTTACATTATGACTATATATCTATAGATACATAGATATCTATATATATCTATATCTATATATCTCCCCTCCCTCTTGAGCCTCTGAAACATAGCTGATTTACGATGTTGCATCAGCTTCATGGGTATTGCACAGTGAATCATATACATACACACACACCCCATATACATATATATGCATGCTACATCACTTCAGCTGTGTCCAACTCTGTGTGACCCTATGGACCGTAGCCCACCAGGCTCCTCTGTCCAAGGGATTCTCTAGGCAAGAATACTGAAGTAGGTTGCCATTTCCTCCTCCAGGTGATCTTCCCAACCCAGGGATGAAACCCCAGTCTCTTATTCCTCCTGTACTGGCAGGCCAATTCTTTCCCCTCCTGGGAAGCCCATGAAATACATATATATAATTTTTTTCAGATTCTTTTCCCTCATAGGTTATTATAAAATATTGAGACTAGTTCCCTATGTTATACAGCAGGTTCTTGTTGGTTTATCTCTTTCATATAGTGTATATGTTAACCCTAGTTTGTCTATCTTAATGAACTATGACAAATTTTGGGAAAAGCAAATTTATATATTCTCATCAGTGATTTTTAACGATTTTGGGGGTCACAGACCCCTTTGAGATACAACAGAAAGCTATGGACTCTCTCTTTGGAACAACGCAGGCTGAATTATACAGATACGCATGTTAAACACACATAAACAGCACATAGTTTTCATATGATTGTAGGGATTTGTGAACCTCCTGAATTGGTCCAGAATCCCCAATTAACTCCTTTCAAAGAGCAAAACTAAAAATTAGTTAGGTCATTGAGGCCAAAAGAGATAATTAGTTGCTAATTAATCAGTAAATTATAGAATTTCAGGACCTGAAGATAAAGTAGAGATCTATGCTTTAAATATTTTTAAATGTTAATGCAGTGTTTTCCTTCTTGGTAGCAAAGGAACTTTCTTTTCAAACAAAATTTTCTGTAGGACACCAGTATTTAAAATGGATCAAAATAGAGCTATTCGAATTAATAAAGCTGCTGGAAGACTGGATCCCCATTCTCTCCACTGCCCCCTTGCCACCTCTGACTCGTGAAGCACATCTGAGAAACACCGACTGGGCTGCTCCACCAGTCCACGAGCCATACTGGGACTGCTAGTCCCCACCCCTGTCCACGTGCCCAGATGGTCCAAATGAGCACTGGCCACTCAGATAACAGTCTCTACACGGCAGAACCCACCTATTTCTCGGCCCAGCCGGGAGGACTTCAGAGATCCTGCTGAAGAGACCACAGCACACCTGCCCCACGGCCCAGCCTTGGTCCTAATGTCCTCCTGAGGCAGGTAGCCCTCCCAGTCAGAGGTGTTGAAGGGAAAATCTGTGGCCTCTATCATTGAAATGTTGACGTGGTCCCGGAGGTGGCAAAGCAGGGCCTCTGCGCTGAACTTGACCCCGGGCCCTGGCCCCTTGTACGTCACTTTGTACTTGTTCATGTTCAGATAATTCTTCCGGATAGTTTGCAGCCTGGGGGCAAGGTTTTTGGAGGAGCTGTCCTTGTCCCACACCTGGAAGGTAGCCTTCAACTTGGCCTTGGGACCACCGAGTGCCTGGATGTTCCTCTGGGGGTTGTGGGTGCTGCTGGAGGACACAGGTTGGGAACTAGAGCTCACGGCCAGTTTCTCCAGGCCCTGCAACACCTGGTATTCCTTGTTTTGCAGTTTAAGGAACTCATAGTAATTCCCTTTCTTCTTTTCTTTCCACACACAGATGATGGCAAACAGGAGAAAGATGAGCACACAGCAGCTGAAGACTTTTTTCTTCAAGCTGGTGCGAGTCATAATGAAGGACGTGTTCAAGGAAACCACGCTGTTCTGAGCAGGAAAATATGCCTAAAAAAAAGTGAGACAAGGCAGAAAGTGATGTAAAGAACAGCCAAAAGTAATGACGAGCTAAGCAATGGCTTTAGAGTGACGAGAACTGAATTCCAGCCCATGCCTATCTCCCATTTTCAGCAAGTCTCCAAAATAAAAAAAAATCACCCTCAGTTTGGGCTTGAAATGTAGAAAGTCATCCTCAGACACTCTCATCTTCCTCTCTGAACCATGAGCACTCTATGGACTTGCCCACCACACCTTTGTACTCCCTGAATCTTAGTTTCCTATTGTCTCAGTCTGGCTTCCTGAGTACTCTCTGAGCTCCCTGAGGTCAAGAACCACAACTTACACACTCAGTTCCTAGGGCCTCACACTATTTGTTCAAGGAAGGCATACATGCTTGAAAAACTAAAAGAGAACAGCAGAGCAGGCTGACGTGTCTATGTCACAGGAAGCCAAACTCCATAAAAAGGCCTGGCCTCCTTTTAAAATTGCCAGGAAGAGACCTCTCACCATAGACGGTGTGGTAGGTGCACAGTGCATTTCTCTAAAGGCTCTGGTGCTAGATTCCTGTGCGAGAAGAAAGCCAAGGGTTAGCTTCACAATAGAACATTCAGGTTTATGGAGTTCTACATGTGGCAGGAAACTGACTCTCCTCATAGCAGAAGATGGGATCTCCTAATAAGATAGCAGATATGTGACCAGTTAAGGAAATGAAAACAAAAATGCATTAAGCACATAGGAGGTTATTTCATTTAATTTCATCATAAACCAGGGGGCATCATGATAAACAATATCAGTGAGCACCATGTTAATAATAACCTAACATGAAGGGCATCTCCAGAGCTGTGCAGAAAAGCCCTAACCATCACCAACCATGATGGTGCCATAATCTCCATTTTTATAGATTAACCACCTGAGGTGCTGAGAAATTAAGAGAAATGCCTAGGATCACAGAACTGCGTGAATAGTAGATTGAGATTCAAATCCAAGCGCACTTGCTTTCCTAACCCGTGACCCTTTCACTGCATCATGTCCAGGATGCTGAAAGTTCTAGAAAATGGACTTCACAAATTAAATAGAGCCTGAATAGGCTCCTTTATATCTGAGTAAAGACCTACTTTGCTTTCCCAGAATTTATTGTCAAACTGAACGGAAAATGGAAGAACTTTGAATTCAAATAATGTCTGTAATCTTCTGGAAAACATTAACTTATTCCCAAAGTAACTAGGTTTATTTACCATAATGAGTTAAAGCAACTACCCCTAGGATTTTGCTAACTGATTAAGAATCTATACAGTAGTAATTAACACAACATTGTAATCAACCATAATTTTTAAAAATTCAAAAAAAAAAAAAGAAACAGATCTATAGTCGACTTCCAGGAAGCCTGCTCCTAAGGTTATCAGAGATAAGGCGGTAGGAGTACTGAAATGGGTATCACAGAACCTGGCTTCTTGTCCCCACTCTTGGTGGCCTTAGGCAAGTCTCTTAACCTCTCTGCACCTGTTTCTGTGGAGTAATCATCTCTGCCATGTCTCATTCACTGGTCCTGGGAACACCAAAGGAGAATGACATTCATGGACTTTGAACTAGGTAAATATAAGGCACAGAAGGTTAGAGCCCACCCCCGCCAGCGCCCACGGGCATGAGAGCCACATGGAGGCAATGTGGAACGGCAAACAGTGGCAGAGTGGAGCACTGGCCATGACTCATCAACCTGAACTTCAGGTCCTTCATCAAGTATAACTGAAGTACAGGTCACTTATAATGTTAGTTACAGGTCTAAAACAGTGATTTGATATTTTTATAGATTCAGTTCAGTTCAGTCGCTCAGTCGTGTCCGACTCTTCGCGACCCCATGAATCACTGCACGCCAGGCCTCCCTGACCATCACCAACTCCCGGAGTTCACTCAGACTCACGTCCATCGAGTCAGTGATGCCATCCAGCCATCTCATCCTCTGTCCCTTTCTCCTCCTGCCCCCAATCCCTCCCAGCATCAGAGTCTTTTCCAATGAGTCAACTCTTCGCATGAGGTGGCCAAAGTACTGGAGTTTCAGCTTTAGCATCATTCCTTCCAGAGAAATTTCAGGGCTGATCTCCTTCAGAATGGACTGGTTGGATCTCCTTGCAGTCCAAGGGACTCTCAAGAGTCTTCTCCAACACCACAGTTCAAAAGCATCAATTCTTCAGTGCTCAGCCTTCTTCACAGTCCAACTCTCACATCCATACATGACCACTGGGAAAACCATAGCCTTGACTAGACAAACCTTTGTTGGCAAAGTAATGTCTCTGCTTTTGAATATGCTATCTAGGTTGGTCATAACTTTCCTTCCAAGGAGTAAGTGTCTTTTAATTTCATGGCTGCAGTCACCATCTGTAGTGATTTTGGAGCCCAGAAAAAAAAAAGTCTGACACTGTTTCCCCATCTATTTCCCATGAAGTGATGGGACTGGATGCCATGATCTTCGTTTTCTGAATGTTGAGCTTTAAGCCAACTTTTTCACTCTCCACTTTCACTTTCATCAAGAGGCTTTTGAGTTCCTCTTCACTTTCTGCCATAAGGGTGGTGTCATCTGCATATCTGAGGTTATTGATATTTCTCCCAGCAGTCTTGATTCCAGCTTGTGTTTCTTATGTACCATTATAACATTTTTTACTATAGTCTCTATGCGGTACATTACATCCCTCTGACTTATTTATAACTGATACTCTAGCCAGCCAGCCACACCAGCACACTTAAGTATAACTAGTAGTTTATACCTCAAACCCCCTTTACCTCTCTCATACTTCCCCCTATCACCGTTCCCTCTGGCAACCATTAGTTTGTTCTCTGTAACTCTAAGTCTGTTTCTGTTTTTTGTTTTTGTAGATTCCACATGTAAGTGAAAATGTACAGTATTTGTGGGTCTCTCTCTCTCTCTGACTTATTTCACTTAGCATAATATTCCTTGGGTCCATCCATATCACAAAATGCAAGGTTTTATGGTATGGCTTTATTCTTTTTAATGGCCGAGTGATATTCCATTGTGTTTGTGTATATACATGTATATATCACATACTCTTTATTCAGTCATCTGTTGATGGATACTTAGGATGCTTCCATATCTTGGCAATTATAAATTATAGGTAATTCTGCAATGAACATTGGCATGCATAAATCTTTTGAATTAGCTTTTTGTTTTCCAGGATAAATACCCAGGAGTGGAACTGCCTTGATTATACAGTAGTCCTATATTTAATTTTTTAAGCTAACTCCATACTGTTTTCCACAGTGGATACACAAATTTACACCCCCACAGTGTATGAGGGTTCCTTTTCTCCACACCCTTGCCAGTACTTATTTCCTCTATTCTTCTCCTGAGTTTGGTGAGCATACTTATAATCCAGAATTCCAACCCAGATTTGTCTGACTAAAAGTCCATGGTTTTTGCATTAATGGACAGGCATTGTGAAAAAGTACAGTGAAAAGTCAGTGTTGACTTAAGACTCAGAATTCAGGGTCTCTAATGAGATAACTGCTGGACAATCACAAAATAAACACCCTCACTATCTGTGCTGACACTGCTACTGTGCACTATTTTACCATTTAGGTGACCCAGCAACTGGATTTATGAGACCCAGTACAACCCTGTGAGATAAGCAGAGGAAATTTTATTAGTTTCATTTATAACTAAAGAAACTATGATTTTGTAAACATAAATAATTTTCAAAGTTGTGTGAGTGATTTGGTAATGATGGAGTTTGGACTTAACTTTTATGTGTATAAGTGAAATAAGACAGGAGGTAGGGATGTGGAACCTGGTTCACTATCTCACTGGGCCGAGGCTCAGAAGGGCTTGTGTTCAGCTTCCTGCCAAACCCTGCCCTCAAAGGTCAGGTTTCCCGGGAAAGAAGAGTTCTCCAAACCTTCAACCATACACAGTCTTACAACTTCAAGAGCACCTCAGCCTTTAAGGTCAGTGCTCTGGAGAAGACTCTTGAGAGTCCCTTGGACTCCAAGGAGATCCAACCAGTCCATTCTGAAGGAGATCAGCCCTGGGATTTCTTTGGAAGGAATGATGCTAAAGCTGAAACTCCAGTACTCATGCGAAGAGTTGACTCATTGGAAAAGACCCTGATGCTGGGAGGGACTGGAGGCAGGAGGAAAAGGGGACGACAGAGGATGAGATGGCTGAATGGCATCACTGACTCGATGGACGTGAGTTTGAGTTAACTCCGGGAGTTGGTGATGGACAGGGAGGCCTGGCGTGCTGCGATTCATGGGGTCGCAAAGAGTCAAACATGACTGAGTGACTGAACTGAACTGAACTGTCATGAGTGCCATGGGCACTCATCTGAAACCTCATGTCAGGGCTCCCAGTTCTCTGAACACCATCCTCTGTTGAGGCTCCAAGTCCACCACTGGCTAGACCCTCTAGTCAGAGGGACTTAGAGAGTCAATCTCATCTCTCAAGCTGCTACAGAGAGACACAGACTGAATAAATTTCATCTAAACAGCCCAGACTGAAGGAAAGGAATAGTAAATATTTTTCCCCAAATTCTTTGGGAAAATAGTCCAAGTTTTTAATTTCTCAATCATTTCTCTGATTGCCTTCTTACTTCTCTACAATTTTGCACTGCTGGAATCTCTCCTCTTGTCCATTTGCCTGGCAACCAAACAGCCTTTCCGTTTCTGGGCTCCTGTGGAGGCCATCTCCCCTTCCCTACTGTTCTTGCTCCCTGCTATTCATCTCTAGTGTTTAGTAATGCTTGCTTTTGATTTTCGTCTTTAGGCCATGCTCTACAACGTGGGATCTTACTTCCCAGACCAGGAATTAAACCCCTGCCCCCTGCACTGGGAGCATGAAGTCTTAGCCACTGGACCACCAGAGAAGTCCCAGTAATGTTTGCTTTTCATACTGACCCCCTGCTAGAGGGAGACTCCTCCTGGCTCATTTCTGAAATTCCAGTGCCCCCTCACACCTGGAACACAGTGGGTATTCAATAAAGGATTCTTGAATTGATTGGACTTATCAATGAATGCTAACAACCCCCACCTGGCTTCTAGAGGAATAAGTAACAACTCACATTATCACTTACAGAGAATAAGCCAACACTGAACCAACAGAAAGAAAATCCCAAGGGAGGGCTCCCCATCTATATCACTATATCACTACATGCTGGGTATCAAATGCAGGGTTTGGCCAGAATAGGTGCTTTAAAAAGGTAGATTGAATTACAGAATAAATTTAAATCTTATATTTATATTTTATAGAAATAGGCAAATCACCTATCAACACTAGGGACTGAAAAATAAATAAATAAAAAACACAAAGAAAACAGCAAAGCTGTAGCCATACATTGAGCCCCTATGGCTTCTTACCAGCACACTCCACTGTGCCTCTCCTAAACAGAGTATGGACCCCCATGCTGCTTCCACATCCCACTCCTCCAGGTGTTCCTTACCTGCTGCTAGCTAATCCTCCTGGGCTGCAAGCCCTCCAAGTCCTCAGGAACGAACACTGTTCTCCATGGATGTCTGTTTTACTGGGTCTGGAGGCCAAGGCTCATTCTTCTCAGGATGATCAAAAACCATCTACAAAGAGGACAGTAAAACAGAGTGAAGCACCAGTTTCCAAGAGGAGAAAGGTTAAAGATTAAAAAGATAGACGGGGACCTCTGCCAAACTCCAATGTGGGCCCTGGTATGGCTCAATCCAGGAAGCCCCAGGGGCTCAGAAAAAAAAAAAGAGACAAAAGTCAATTACAGGTGCAATGTTCTGGGCTCATAAACAGCACAGAAATCCTAAAAATAGTCCAATACTAATAAGAACATGACAGAAAGATGAAGCAAGCACCATACACCAACCTGGGAAGAAAGAATTGTTTAGTCTCTGGTTGGGGCATACATAAATAGCAATTTTAAGAAGACAGGATTCAGTTCATCCAAAATGAACTCTAAACAGATCTTTTAAAAGTTATTTATTATCAAAGAATATTTAATGATATATGAAAGTTTTATGAGTATAATGTTAACTGAAATTCAGAAAAAAAATTTTAAATTCAAATGTGAGAAAGAGGAAAGACTATACCAATATATATATACACACACACACATACCTGGAAGGTAGAATAAGGAGTAATGAGCATTTTCATTTTTTTATAAATTTTTGTATATTGAAAAAATTTTTAAGTGTACATGCATTACTCTTAGAGTTACAAGAAATTATAAAAATGTGTTTTAGAAGCTAAAAATAGAACTCTATACTTGTAAGCTTTCTTTCGTCTGATGGAATGTAGAAAAATAACAAAGGAAATTTAATAGTTGCATGAAAATTCCAACTCCTATACAATAAAAATATTGTAATAAAAAGGAAAATAAGACTCAAGGTGTGCAAAAGTTTCACAGTAAAAGCCTTTAAAAATGAACAGGCAATCAACATGAGCAAACAAATCACAAAACAGAAAATACCATTAATAAACATATGAAATTATGATTACTCTTGAGAGAAACCCAAAAGAGGTAACTGGAATATTAAGATACTAGTTTATAAAATTAACTTTAACCAGTAGTTTTCAAAATGATAATACTCATTGACAGGCAGATTATAATGAAATTGGTATATTTCAAGAGAGCAGTAGAACTTAACTTTTTTAGAAAGTAATCACACCAAAGAATTAAGAGCTTATGACTATGAACCAAGTTATTGTACTTCCAGGAAATAAGATTGAATAAATAATTCCAAGGGGAAAAAGTTGTATATTTCTATTTCCTCACATATAAGATAATTCCCTACCTTACACAGCTTTGGTGAGAATTGGAAGAAGATTCATGAGACAAAGAATGAGTTTTATGAAGCAATTTGCATGTGCAAAAAGAAAAAACAGCTTTCAGTTTCAAAGAGATTTATTATGGTGAAAAAAATCTAAAATTAATAATTAAGCTTACAACAATAGTGAAATAATTAAACTATGGTACTTACATTCAGATAGAATATATATATAATGGTATATGAATTTTAAGTAGCAACACGAAATAAAATGCTTAAAATATTATAACAAAGAAAGTGAAACAAAATGTTACCTGTACATACATCACTGTGACTAAAAGTTCTACGTATCTAAATATCTAGGCTGGGGTGTCTGAGCTTTTCATGACCAGGAGGCAGGCAGGCAGATCCTGGGCATGATGGACAGGACAGAAGTGAGAGGTGCCATTCTGCTCTTTGTCAAAAAACAGTCAGGGCTCCCCTTATCCATTTAGAGAAGCACTGGCTCCCTAGCAGCCTCCTGGTACAGTCCAAAAATTGCCTCTGATAGCTAGCCTTCTTTTCATGTCATACAAGTTTCCTCTGAGGTGAGGGAGGGGGGTTTGTGATTATGCAAGCATTCATATTATTATTGGATTACCATTTGTCTCCTCCTACTAAAAATGTGAACCCTGTAAGTGCTGGTTCTTCACTACTACCCTCAGTGCCCAGATGCATGTCTGGCATATGGGAGATACTCAATGAGACATGGTTTCGATCCCTGGGTCTGGAAGATCCCCTGGAGGAGGAAATGGCAACACACTCCAATATTCTTGCCTGGGAAATCCCATTGTTTAGGTAGTTAGAATAGGAAAAAGGAGTCCAGAATGGCAGTGGCTAAAAGACAAGGGGAAAGCCCGCAAAAATAGAACAAAGGAAGGTCCAGGACCAAATGAGGACCTCAGGTAAAACAAACAGCATTCCTGGCTAGCCCAATTTACATAGGGCAGGCCCAGGAGGAGGAGAAAAAACATACAAAAAGAGGAGCCAAAATTGGGCTGGGGGCTTCTCTTTGTGTGTTTTGGGTCGACCTGCCCTCACGCCTTTTCCTTTGCTTTAGAAATAAAACTGAGCTGTAACACGGAACTGTAACACTGGTCCGTCCGAGGAAATTACAAGGGGCTGTAACACTGGGCCGTTTGTGGCTTCAAATTTTTGTTGGACAAGACAGAACCAAGGAAACTTCAAACTCCCCCGACACCATGAATAGAGGAACCTGGCAGGCTGTGGTCCATGGGATCGCAAAGAGACAACAAACAAGGATTATTTGTTGAATGAGTGAGTGAGGGAAGTGTTGCCCATCCTTTAGAGGTCTATGCTTACCTCAGGCACCACTGATGGACAGGGTTCCTGCTCAGCGGCCTCACAGACAACACTCTGGGCAGTCATGGCACTTAGGATGCCACTCTCACCTGTATTTGCCACTTCACTGCCACCCCCTCAATGCTGGCCCATGAGACCTGTGTTTGGGTTCATTGCACAGACATCAGAGGAGTGCAGCAAACCCAGTTCTTCCTCCCTCACACCACATTTACTCAGAACAACTTGCCCTCTAAGGAGATTAAAAATCACTCTTGATTTCTAAAAATCAACCAATTGAAACAAGTGGTATAATCATTGATCTATATGTACTGTAGGTGGTGAGGGCCTTCCAAAAATAGTCACTGCTGGTCATGAGATACCAGCAGTGGTGATCTTCAACCAGCTACAGAAACAGTAATAGAATCCTCAACTCTCTGGGAGAGACACTTCAGCACTCATGACAATAATAGTTACCAAGTGTGTAATACTAGTTACATGTGAAGCACTGACCATAGCTTAAGAGTTAAGAGTAAGGACTCGAATTAGACTGAGCTGGGAAAGAGTTCAAACTGCCTCTCACCAGTTTACATGACCTTGGACAAGCTGTTCAACCCCCTAGGAATCAGTTTTTTTAATCTGTAAAATGGTAATAATAATAACAGAGCCCATCTCATGGGATTATTTAAAGAATCGAGTTAGATAAAACACCCAAAGGGATTGCAATAGGAACTGTGACAAAAATTATCCACATCACTTCATTTAGTCCTCACCATCCTGCCCTCCTCACCATCCCATGGTTGAGAGGATACCACTGCTATCCCCATTTTACAAACAGGGAGACTGAGACAAGAAAGAAGAGTGATTTGCCCAGAGTAACTCAGTTGTAGCACTCCAAATGCCTCATGCTCTTCCATGCGTTTGCAGTCCTGCCCAGAGAGCTCCTTCTGCTTGAAATGTCCTTTCCTACCCTGTTCTCATGGGACCACAACCTCCCCCCTGAACCTCCTCTACTAGCTCAAGTGCCCCTGGACTTTGAAGCCTTTCTTGACACCACAGAGATCGTCACAGCTCTGCGGTGCCTGTGCTGGCTCTCACCAGATCACATGTTTGCAGGTCTGTCCCAGCCTGTAAGATCCATCTCTGGCCCCCTGCACCTAGCCAGGCTCTGCACCATAACTGAGAAGTGCTCAGTCATGTTTGAATGAAAGAAAGAATCTAGCTCTGACACCTCTCCTCCCCTGTCCCCATGCCCTTCAATTTTTAGAATCACCCCCACCATCTCCCTACCCATCACCTTCAATTGCTGGAGTCCCCTTTACAGCACTGTTACTGAAAGATGTTCATTCTGCCTGCTGAACGTGCTGAGTGACAGGAAATTCACCACTTCCCCAGGTCAAATGTGGCTGTGTGAGCAGCTCTGCCTGTTATAAAGGTCTTAAAATGAAGAGCAATCAACCTACTTGCAAAAATAAACTCAGTGTTTTAAGCTTTGATCTCTAGATTCATACAGACTCAAAATGAAAACCAGTAATGCTTGCTGAGCCTATGCTCAGTGCTGGGAACTCCACCACATGCACCCACTCATTTCATCCTCATGACAACCTTGTGAAGGCCACACTGCCTACCGCCCACCTTGCTGCCCACCTTCTCCTCCACCCAGGACACTCTTCCTCATTCCCTGAATATGCTAGCTCCTGGCTTACTATAATTCTTTCCAACACTATTTCCATCATAACTGTTCATAGCATTAATATCCACTTACAGAATTATTCTAGTCCTCTGGTCTCTTTATTTTCTTGGGCTTCAAAATCACCGTGGAGAGTGACTACAGTCATGAAATTAAAAGATACTTGATCCTTGGGAAAAAAGCAATGAAAATCTATGCAGTGTATTAAACAGCAGAGACATTACTTTGCCAACAAAGGTCCATACAGTCAAAGCTATGGTCTTTCCAGGAGTCATGTACGGATGTGAGAGTTGGACCATAAAGAAGGCTGAGCACCAAAGAATTGATGCTTTTGAACTGCAGTGCTGGAGAAGACTCTTGAGAGTCCCTTGGACAGCAAGGAGATTAAACCAGTCAATCCTAAAGGAAATCAACCCTGAATTGATTTGGGTTGGAAATCATTGGAAGGACTGGTGCTGAAGCTGAAGCTCCAGTACTTTGGCCACCTGATGTGAAAAGCCAACTCATTGAAAAAGACCCTGATGCTGAGAAGATTGAGGGCAGAAGAAGGGGACAACAAATGATGAGATGGTTGGATGGCTTCATAAACTCAATGGACATGGGTTTGAGCAAACTCTGGGAGACAGTGAAGGACAGGGAAGCCTGCCATGCTGCAGTCCATGGGGTTGCAAGAGCTGGACACAAGTGCATGACTGAACAACAACAACTGGGCTCTCAGTTTTTTGATCTCTTCAATTCCAAAGACTGTGACCGCAGCAACGCACTCCAACGTTATATCTTTGATCTTGTCATTTCCAAAAAATATACTCCCTTCATAGTCTCGATTTCAGGTATCCCCTCTCTCATCATCACTCTCATCTCTGCAGCTTAGTCCAACCAGTACCCAACTCCAACAGTCTTCTGTGTTTGATCCTACCACCTTCTCACTGCCTCTCACTTCCTCCCTGCCCTCCCTTTCCTTTCTATCCACCTCAGATTCCCTGGTCAGTCATTCAACTGACCTCTCTCATCATGCATGGCTGCATAACCCCCAAGTCTGGTTAAATTCAACTCTCTGTGCTACTGCAACCTGCAAGTATGCAGCTGAACATGGTTAAAGAAAATCACACAATGACGCTTACCAATTTCACTTCACGTTCATGACTACTAACTGCAAGTAGTTCCTTAATGTTTCATAGCAATGATATGGTACGTGTCCAGTCAATTCATCTGCCACTCTCCTAGAGGACTGTATGACTTCCTCCCCCTAGAAATTCGTCTTACCCTCACCTGATGAACTTGCTACTTATTCACAGAACAAAAAAAAAGGAAGCTAACAGAACAGAACTGTCACACACATGCCTTTGTACAACAGCTATTCACCTTACCTACACTTATGCCCAAATGATCTCATTACTACGAATAAATTGGCTGCATTCAATACTTGCAATATCCAACTTTTTCCATAGATTCTACACACTCTTGTCTACTTAAGGACGTTCTTAAAAATCCCTCTTTTTTTCTTCTGCATCAATAGATAGCCTTCTGTCAAAGATCATCAGCATATAGGCATGCTATTATTTCTCCTATCTAAAAAAAAACAAACTCTAATTGAAGCAACCACCGCCTGACCCAGATCAGTCTTAGCATCACTAACAATGGGACACCTCAATAGTTTGTGCTTTCTGAAGTGAGACAATGTGAAGCACACAGCACCACCTATGGAAAATTCTTATCCAAGATGTTTAATCTGTATATGCAATTCTAGTTTTTTAGGAAATACAAGAGAAAGAAGAACAAGTCAAAAGACACCCTAATTTATCAGATATATCCAGAAAGTGGGACACTCCATAGAACAACTGAACTAGTTTCATCAAGTCAATGGGCACAAAAAAAAAAAAAAAACAAATAGCTTAAAAAAAGACAACAATCACATGCAGTCTGTAGGCCTTTGGTTTGAACAGAGCAACACCGGCGACAAACTGGGTTATCTGAATATAGATTAGGTATCAATATTAAGATATCACTGTTAATTTTGCTAGGTATAATAATAGGATTATCATGATTATATATGTGATTATGTTAGAAAAGAACTATGTATTTGAAGTAGAAATGAAATTTAAAGTAATTCAGCCAAAAATAAAGCAAATATAAAAAAAATGCAATGTTGTTTTGTTCAAATATATTCAAATTAAGCTATGTAAGGAATGAGGGTGATTTGCAGACTCTTCTTAGACAACATCATTTGAGATTAAGGAGAGTTTCAAAGAGCTTGAAAACAAAAAAGTTATGGTCAATAGTGTTTCTGTTTTACTGGAGGAATTAACTGAAAAAAGATACAGGACATTACAGAAGTTGCCTCTTTAGCCACTACGTGAGGTCTAAATAAGCTCCTTTTCCCTGTCCCCCCAATGAAAGCTCTACACCTTTCCTTCCCTTTACAGTAAAACTGCTTGAAAGAACTCTCCGGAGTCATTGTTTCCAATTTCCCTCTTCCCCTTCTCATCTGAAGCCCCTCCATGAAGCCTCCCTCATCTCTGTAAGACTGCTCTTGCCACATCCCAAACACCTCCATGACTCCATGCTACCAATCGGATGCTCAGGGCTGTCTTTGTCTTATTCAGCCCATCAGCCGTACTTCACACAGTTGGTCACATCCCCTTTCTGGCTCCCAAAACCCACATTTTTTTTCTCCCCTTACTGTTCACTCCTCAGTTGTCTCTGACACTGGTTTCCGCTCCTCTCCCCCACCTCTACACACAGAAGTGCCCCAACTTCTGGACTTTGTTCTAGTGATACTCCCTCTCTCCTGGATGTGGGCACCTTGTGACCTGGTCCCCGTCTACTCAGTCTGTAGTTTGCACCCAAAACACCTTTGCTGATGTGAAATGATTATATTTCCTGCCATATTAATCAACAAGGAATGTCACAGCCATCAGCGATTTCTGGCCTCCAAATGTGAATGAGGGGTCCCCAAACCACCATCCAGGGGATGCTGCCACCCCTCATAGTGACTGCTGAGCAGCTGGGGGAGTTCAAGCAGCAAGGTGAGCAAGGAGACAGGATTGGCCCCAGAGAGCTGAGGTGTACACGAAAGGAATGAACTCAGTGAGCCCAGAGGCTTACATCTCCCTGTAGGGAGAAGGCTAAATTCCTTAACTTGATTCCTCATCTTTGATGTTCAGACTGCCTGCTCCCTTTGTTGCAAACTTATATAGCCTGATGTCACCCCTGCCTCCTTGGAGCAGTTTTCTCAAAGCTACTGAGATGCTGTCTCCCAGGCTCAGAGTCTTAAACATTCCCACTACATAAAATAACTCTCTACTTTCAGGCTGTGACTATACTTTTTTGTTGACACTGACATGCACTAAATGAGTTCAGAAACAGGTTCTGTTGGTGAGCTTCTGCAGAAAGGAGTCTCTAATACTTAAAAACAAACTAAAAAGAAGAGTAGGGCTCAGGTTGGGAAACTAAAAAAACATAATATTCACTTCACTTGTTAGTGTACTCTCTATAATCTGCAGAGAGGAGGCAGCACTGCAGAGAACAATGATGATCATTTTAGAGCACATTATTGAAATGAGTTGTTAAAATGTAGATTCCTGAATTCTACCCTCAGTCATTCTGATCCAAGTAGAGATGGAGCTAGGAAAACTGCATTTAGCAAGCACCCCAAGTGATTCTGATGCCAACCAAAGTGCTAATCTGAGAAAGCTTTATCAAGATCCAGGATGGGAAAAGCATAGAAATTGAGTGCAATTGAAAGAATAATTTTATGCCTGTTGAGTCTAATAGTAACTTTAAAAATACAGCTTGTTATTGTAAATGTCTTTTCATTATTCTAGTAACTCCATGTTATTGTATTTTAAAAACTATGGATGTGGGAGAGGTTAGGGCAGAAATCCTGTCCTTCACCACCACTAGTTTGAGAAGCCCCAACTTTGGAGAAAGAGCTCAGGCTCTGGCATCTCAAAATCCCAGATTCAAATCCTGGCTTTTCTATCTGTCAGATGTTGCCGGATGTTAGACAAGTTTTGCCATCACCTGTAAGCCTTGTGTCTTCATCTGTGAAGTATGGATAATAATACTTTAAAATTTGCCTCCCCAGGGCTGTGCGGACATTCTACTGATAGACTTCATCGCTCTGTTCTGGCTAACAATTACTGTACTTTTACCATGTGCTAAATACTTCATCAATACAAAAGGTAAAATTCCTGCAATTGAGTGAAGGTCATTTAACCCCAGCAGCACCAATAGTGCTCGAGGTGTGTGCAGCTGGTTCACCTCCCAGGGTCCCCAGCAGAGCTGGTCCAGGCTGCTGTCAGACACAGCGTTCAGGTCCCAAGCACTGAGCTCCACTGTATGGGAGCCAGCAGAGGTCAGAACCTTAGTCGTTGTGTCAAAACACTTCTGACAAGTCCAGTTTTACTCAAAAGGACAGAAAAAAATCAGAAACGTGATAAGCAATGGAAACCAACCTGTAGCTGGTGACTCCGAGTGGGGAGTGAGAGGAAACCATGAGAGACTCACCAAGTAACTGAGTGGCTGCACTGACAAGTGTTTGCCTGGTGGGGAGGGGGGAATCTTGCCAGATCAGAGCCCTAGAGACAAATGGGCCTTTGTTCCTGCCTGTTCCAGACCCAGACTACAAACAAACAAACAAACAAAATGATCTCTTACCGGAGATTAGATCTTTTCCCAGCCAGGCAGGCACTAATGGAGAAGCTGTGAAATGGCTGAGTACATTTCCCTGAGGTTTCCTAAAACATGGAGATCAGAACTTTATCTATGAGAGGTGTTGAGTCCCCACCACAGAGAGGGTAGCTACTCCATGGTGCCAGGCCAGAGCCCGCCTCTCAGAACAGGTGAGGGGAGCTCTGAACTCAGGACTAAGAGAGAGGACAAAGGGGAAAAAAATCACAGGCCATTTGCTTGTGATTTGTCTTCAGTCTTGTGTCTTTAGTGGACACATATTTGTAGAAATTTTTGCCTTCCAATTCAATAGGTGCCTGGTGGAAAGTAAGCACTTCACAGCCCATCAGCTCTCCTTCTGTATGACGCCCACCTCCCAGTACCAGCAGTAGAAGCCCCAGCCCCAAAAGCCATCTGCCCACTCTTACCAGCTAAGACAAGTCTGCTCCCCTCCATCAGTCAGGGGTGAGCCGAGGAGGAAGGAACAAAAGAGCCTGCAAGGAGGGCTGAACAGACACAACGCTCCTCCCAAGCAAGAGACCCGCCTCTCTTCCTTCACACCCCAACTCACACCCCACAGAGACACAGAGAGGAAAAAAAATAAAAAATAGGCCTCTTTCCTCCTGAGAAAGAACTGTTTCACCTCCTCCTCATCTTGAAAAACCAAGTTTGTAGTGACTATTACGGAAGCTTTTACACATACAAAAATGGACAGAAAACACCATAAAGAACCTCCATGTTTTCATAACCCAGATCCAAAGATTATTAGTATTTTGCCAACCTTGTTTTATCCATCTCACACTCCAGTAATTTAAAGCAAATGCCAGGCTTCGTGTCAGTTCCCCATACCAGGTCTTCTTAACTGGGGTGCCATGAGAAAACTAAGTCTTAATAGCCTAAGATATCCATTTATGTAATGAATTAACTTACCTCCTTGGCATCTCTGGAGAAAGAAATGGCAACCCACTCCAGTATTTTTGCCTGGAAAATCCCTAGGACAGAGAAGCCTGGTGGGTTATAGTCCATAGGGCCTCAAAGAGCTGGACATGACTGAAGCAACTCAGCACAGCACACTTTGGCATCTAGAATAGTATTTGCTATTACCCTCCTCAGGAGAACTGAGAACATAGGCCCTCAACATCATTTTCTGTGGAGCTGAATTCTGTATAATATTACCCACCCCCTACGTGTTAGGTTCTGTGTATGTACATACATGACCATGATGTCATTATCATCCAATAGCCATTTCACTTTCAAATTTTTGCCAATTCTCCCAAAAATGTCTTTTACACTAAATTCCTTGAATGAGGATCCCATCAAGGTGGGCACATTTTGTTTGGATGAACTCTCTTCTAATCTATAACAGTTCCCTACTGCTTTATTTTTTTTTTTTTTTCTTTTTCATGATATACATTTGTTGAAAAAACTGTCATTTGTCCTGTGGAATATGCCACATACTGAATCTGGTTGAGACTTCCTTGTGGTATCAACTTACTCCCCTTTGCTCTGTGTTTCCTGTAAACTTAGAGTTAGATCCCAAGGCTTCTTAAGATGCAGTGGTTTCAAGTCCAATGATCCTCCCACTGTGGATCATTCTATTTGATATTCTAAGGGGGGCTAAATCCTGATAATCTAAGGGAGTTTGGGGTGGGGAAATGAACAGGGAGGTCTCCACGTTGCAGTGGTCCCAGAGCTTAAAGAACAACATACTCCAATACTCATAATAGGTTCATTCATTCAGCAAGTACTCATTTTCTACTGTGAGCCAAAGTGGAGATATGACAGTGCAGAAACCAGCCAGAAATCTCACGCCCCAGAATATGCCTCACAGTGAGAGGGTACGTAGAGAGTAAGACAAAATAAGAACATACAGTGTGCTTTGTAAGTAGATAGAAAATTAAAGCAGGGAAGATGGAGAGGGATAGTAGGGGCTAGGGGGCAGAGGATCCCTTGTAAATTAGATATTCAGAGATAGCCTCACTGAAAAGCATTTGAGCAAATATTGGAGGGAGTGAAGGAGGGCTCAGGCAGACTTTTGAGAGAAAAGGGTTCCAGATGAAGGACCAACAAATCATTAAGCAGAGACACGCTTGACCTGCTTGAAGACCAGCATGGGGGCCTGGGGAGAGAGGGTGAGGAGGAGAACAGCGCAGGACGGGGCAGGGAAGTGGTGGCTACAGATCACAGAGGGGTTTCCACTGGTATAAGAACTCTAGCTAAGAACTCGAACTCACTCTACGTAAGTCTTGGTTGACTTAGGTTTGAAAGGGATCATTCTGGCTGCTACATTGAGAATCAACTGTGTGGGTGGCAGGTTGGGAAAAGTTAAAAAAAAAGAAAGACCTTTTAAGAGGCTACTGCAACAAGCCAAGGGAGGAAAACCCAGGATCCTGTTAACTAGAGTTCTTCCCAGGCACTTGCATTTTGCGTTACCAAATTTAATTCTTGTAACCATCCAGTGGGGCGGGTATTAACAATTCTCTTTTATGAGTGAAGAAACTGAGGCTCAAAGAGTTTAAGCCATTTGCTTAAGATACTGTAAATGGTCAAGCTTAAGATATTGCAAATGGGGTGTGAGCCAGACTGTTCTAACTTGTAAGCCTGGTTCTGCCATCCAATATATATCCCTCTACTCAGTCTGTTTGTTTACTGTCGTGCCTCTGCTTTACCAGGTCAACTAGAGTTGCCAGTGACCATTTTGGAAACTTCTGTTGACACTTCTTTATGCTCTGTGCTCATCTCCACCTCTTTAATTTCTCAGTGTGCAAACTTCACCCTCGTCTGTACTTCAGGACCCAAACTTTCTGTCCCCAGACTAGACTCCTTGATATCATATTGCCTTCAGCTAACCACCTTCAAGAAGTAGTCTCTATGTCCTGGACTCCAGAAACCTCCCTGTAATGGGCTTCCATTTCTTTCAGATCAGGAACTCCTTTTCTTTTTCACTTTTTGGTTGTGCCACACAGCACGTGGGATCTAACTTCCCAGACCAGGGATGGAACCCACAGCCTCTGCATTGGAAGCATGAAGTCTTAACCACTGAACCACCAGGGAAGTCTCCTCAAACTCTTGAGTCACTTGAGTTACAACTCAACTCTGCAATGACTCATTTTCTTGTTTCTTCATGTCAGTGATAGCTGCCACCCTACCAAAGACGTGCTTTTTCTGCCATATAGAGTTGCTGCTTAAAGTGGTGGCCCAACCAGGGATTATATTGATATTTTTCAGGAAGTGTGTATGCGTGCACATACATACACATCCTGCATCTAGGTGGAACTGAGACTGTTTGACTAGTTATCAGCAATAAAATGTGACCAAAAATAACACGTGTCACTTCTGGGCAAGGTGAGTAAGAATTGAATCTATTTGTTCTATTCGTTTACTGTAACTAAATGAGCTACTGAGTAGAGTGTGTGTGCACGCGTGCCTGCTTAGTTGTGTAGTAGTTTCCGACTCTTTGTGACCCCATAGACTGTAACACACCAGACTTCATATATTTATTTCTACTGGTCTAAGTAGACTTCTGAGAATTCATTAGAATTCTTACCTATAGATTTTTCATTGTCCACACAATTCTCTCTTCATCCCAGCATTTCATTAGCACAGTAAAATAACAGTTCTCCTTAGTTTAGCCAAAGCCACCAGTTTCTAAATTCTTTTACATCCAGTGCCTTTTTATTTGTTTACCCCTGCCATGACCCCCAAATTTTGAAAACTGTTGACAGCCAAATTTAGCTAATAATTTGTGTTCTTGTTTGTTATCAAATGGACAGGGCTTCCCTTATGGCTCAGTTGGTAAAGAATCTGCCTGTAATGCAGAAGACGTGGGTTCAATCCCTGGGTTGGAAAGAATCCCTGGAGAAGGGAAAGGCTACCCACTCCAGTATCCTGGCCTGGAGAATTCCATGGACTGTATAGTTCATGGGGTTGTAAAGAGTCAGACACAACTAAGTGACTTTCACTTTCACGAAACATTCATCAAATGGACAAGGATGTTCCAACCTAGAGGGGTGGGACAAGGTGGGAGGGAGATTCAAGAGGGAGAGGAATATACCTATGGCTAATTCATATTGATGTATGGGAAAAGCCAAAGCAATATTGTAAACCAATTATCCTTCAATTAAAAATAAATATTTTTTTAAAAAAAGAGGTTCTGACCAGCATAAGACTGTCATTGTTATCACAATCAGATGACACAAGCTGAGCTTGAAACAAAGAAACTTGATGATTTCCTTGGTCTGAGGAGGTTTTTTGAGACAAATGTGCTTCTCCCATTTGACTTTTTGAAACCCTGAAGTGTCTGATGGGTCTCAGGAAACCCTGGGCAAGGAATTCTGGTTTGTCCATGACCTGAAACTGACCCCAATAAAATCATAACTTTCTGATCTCAGCTGGCCTCCTAAAAAAACAGGTTCTGCCTGTTGACTATTTATGGAAGAGTGCTTTTTAAAAAACTACCCCCATCTGTACCCAACTGGGCAAAATTTAGGCACTCCAAGTTTATCTGGAAGAATCTGGCTCCTAAGTGCTTAAAAATAAGGAAAATAGCAATGTAAAACCAGAATTTTAGTGACTGCCAGATCAAACAGGGCTTCCCTGATAGCTCAGTTGGTAAAGAATCCGCCTGTAATACAGGAGACCGCAGTTTGATTCCTGGGTTAGGAAGATCTGCTGGAGAAGGGAAAGGCTAGCCCACCCCAGAACTCTGGCCTGGAGAATTCCATGGACTGTATAGTCCCTGGGGTCGCAAAGAGTCGGACACAACTGAGCGACTTTCACTTTGTTCTTCCCTGGTGGCTCAGACGGTAAAGAGTCTGCCTGCAATGCGGGAGACCAGGGTTCAATCCCTGGGTGGGGAAGATCCCCTGGAGAAGAAAATGGCAACCCACTCCAGTATTCTTGCCTGGAAAATCCCACGGACGGAGGAGCCTGGCAGGGTACAGTCCATGGGGTCACAAAGAGTTGGACACAACTGAGTGACTTCACTTACTCACAGATCAAACAGACACAAGCCTCCCTCCTCATCACCTCAGCTCTCAGCAGTTGAGCAGCAGTTATATCAGAAAGATGCACCCTGGGGACAGAACACCAGTGCTGTGAAAGATGGGCAGGGTAATTAGCTGCCCAAAATTCTCACATACTAAAGAGCAAAGGAGGACTAAATGGCAACAACACAGGAGGGAAAGAGTGCTACTGAAAAAACAAAGCTTAAGAATTTTGTCTTAAATCTTGGAAACAAGGTGTGATGACCTACATTACAAAGTTTAAGAATATCGTCTTAAATCTTGGTAACAAGGTGTGATGACCTACATCTCACTCTTCAAACCCCAGTTTAAGTTTATCTTTAGTGAGAACAATGATGTCTGATAGTTGTCTTAAACATAATTTCCTCCAGAAACCCCACCACTGGGGATTGTGTCAGGGGCCATTTCCAATTTCTCCCCATGTAGTTTTACCTGTTGGACAGGAGGAATTCAGGCCTAGAGTTCTTTAGCACTTCCTAAATACCAGAATCAGTGAAGTGATCGGCCTCTCTTTAACATCACCAAGGTGATGGCTGTTTACCCCTCTCATCTTAGCAAATTGATCTCAAGGCCAAATGGGACACCATGCAAAGAGAAAAGCAAAGAGAATATAGAAGAGAAAGAGTTTGATCAAGTCTGTCCTCAGAAGTGCTCCCCACTTCTAAATCCCATAGCCATGAAGTTCAAAGTGGGTGAAGGGAACTCCTTAGAAGACTGCTGCTCTTGTCTGAGCATTAACAGCACTTAGGAAGCATTTTAAAAGTACAGATGCCTTACCCATGACATTTTTCACAGAACTACTAGAACAAATAAAATTTATATGGGAACACCAAAGATCCAGAATTGCCAAAGCAATACTGAGGAAAAAGAACTGAAGTGGAAGCATAACCTTTCCAGACTTCAGACAATACTACAAAGCTATAGTAATCAAAATAGTATGGTACTGGCACAAAAACAGACATATGGATCAACGGAACAGAATAGAGAGTTCAGAAAAAAACACACACCTACGATCAAGTAATCTTCAACAAAGAAGACAAAAATATATAATGGGGAAAAGACAATCTCTTCAGAAAGTAATATTGGGAAAGTTGGATGGCCTCATGTAAATCAATGAAGTTAGAACACACCTCTACGCCATACTTAAAATGGCTTAAAGACCTAAATATAAGACATGATACCATAAAACTTTTAGAAGAGAACATAGGCAAAATAGTCTCTGACATAAATCATAGCAATGTTTTCCCAGGTCAGTATCCTAAGACAAATATAAATAAAAGCAAAAATAAACAAATGGGACCTAATCAAACTGATAAGATTTGCACCCTGGGGACAGAACACCAGTGCTGTGAAACATGGGCAGGGTAATTAGCTGCCCAGAATTCTCACATACTACAGAGCAAAGGAGGACTAAATAGAAAGGAAACCATAAAAAAAAAAAAAAAGAAAAAAAGACACCTTATAGGAGAGAATATTTGCAAACAATGCAACCAACAAAGGTTTAATTTCAAAAATATACAAATAACTCATACAACTCAGTAACAAATGATCCAATCCAAAAAAAAAAAAAAAATGGGCAGAAGATAAGCATTTCTCCAAAGAAGACATACAGATGGCCAAAAGGCACATGAAAAACTGTTCAACATAGCTAATTATTAGAGAAATGCAACTTAAAACTAAAATGAGATGTTACCTCATACCAGTCAGAATGGCCATCACCATGAAGCCTACATATAATAAATGTTGAAAAGGTTGTGGAAAGAAGGTAACACTGTTGGTAGGAATGTAACTTGATGCAGCCACTATTGAAAATGGTAAAAACTACAATAAAAATAGTTATCATATGAACCAACAATCCCATTCTTGGGCATATATCCAAAGAAAACTATAATTCAAAAAGATACATGTACTCTAATGTTCAGAGTGGCACTATTTACAATAGCCAAGACATGGAAATAACCTAAGTATCCATCAACAGATGAATCGATAAAGATATGGTGTGTATGTGTGTACACACACACAAAGGAAGATTACTCAGCCATAAAAAAGAATAAAATATTACCATTTGTAGCAACATGCATCGCATGGACCTAGAGATTGTCATGTTAAGTGAAGAAAGTCAGAGAAAGACAAATATATAATACCACTTATATGTGGAACCTAAAAAATAGTACAAATGAACTTATTTACAAAACAGGCTCACAGACATAGAAAACAAACTAATGGTTACCAAAGGGGAAGATGTGGAGAGAGATAAATTGGGAGGATGTGATTAACCGATGTACACTACTGTTTATAAAACAGATAAGCCATAAGAACTTACTACATAACATAGGAAACTATATTCAATATCTTATAATAACCTATAATGGAAAAAATGTATATACATATATAGATATATATGTCTAACCGAATTGCTTTACTATACACCTTAAAGTAACACAATATTGTAAATTAACTATACTTCAGTAAAAATACAGCTAGATGCTTAAAATTCTCCTAGATAGATTCTGATTTAACTGGCCTGAACCAATAAACATTGACTTAGGCCTTGAAGAATGTGACATTCACAGGGGTGGGTCCTTAGGTGGAACAGGACAAGCTCCAGGCTTTTGGGATGGGGCAGGGGTAATGCCAGTTCAGTGAAGGTGGACATGGTTGATGGATCAACACAGGAGCTCAGACATTTTAGGTCCCTACTTACACAGGCTTTTCCATAGTCCAGGGAACTCACTGCCTGTGATGGGCCTGAGTTACTGAGGAGGTGGGGTGACAGGGCCTCAGCTTCGATCCAAATCTCCAAGACTTTCAGGTCAAATGTCATTAACTCTGGGCTCCCTGACCAAAGTGAAGATGTGAACAACTCTTATCTGTTACTAACCCTTACATCAAAGTGGACCTTTCAACTTTCTCTCCTCCCATCTGTGACCTTGAGCGTGATCGCCAGATGACACAGGCAGCAGTGGTGTGAAAAGTCATCTCCTGGACAAAGAGTGGTCCCAGAGGAAGGCTCACACTCCACTCTGCTGTTGGCCCATGGTCAGTCCCTTCTAGATGGCAAGAGCTGGTTTTCTGGGGGTTTTCACATCTGCCTCCCTGCCCACCTCACATACACACAGATCACTTGATTATCTGCGCCTGTGTTGGCAGATGGAAGGTTTGGATCTTTTACTTTAGAGATCAGATATCAGCACTCACTGCTTAATCCCACCCCCAGATCTCCCTCCTTTCACTGTACTCTGGGGCTGGCACTGCTATCATTTGCATTTCACAGATAAGGAAGCTGAATCTTAAAGAAGTTAGAGGGCTTCTGGTAGCGCCAAGATGTAAATCCAGAATTGTCTGACCATGCTCCTAATTCCTGTACTCAGATGTTCATCTTGTTTGACTTACACTCTCTCAGCCACAGCAGAGCCCACTAACCCCAGAAGCAAATGATCTTAGTGAAAAAGGAAAGTAACTGTGCCATAGTTCTGAGCCCAGGGCACACTCAGGGGCTGGACACTTATCATCTCACTGAATCCATCAGCAGCCCCGGATGGTTGTTGTCCTGACACTTGACCTTTGGCATTTACAGAGTCAACATTTGGGATTTTGACTATCTGAGTCCCTTAGTCTGCAAGAGAAGTCGCCTCCAGACCACAACTCGGTGCAGAGGGGTTCTATACTCTTCAGGTCATGATAGAAATAACTGCTTGTTTGTAGGGCTTCCCTGATAGCTCAGTTTGTAAAGAATCTGCCTGTGATGCAGGAGACCCCAGTTCAATTCCTGGGTTGGGAAGATCTGCTGGAGAAGGGATAGGCTACCCCCTCCAGTATTTTTGGGCTTCCCTTGTGGCTCAGCTGGTAAAGAATCCGCCTGCAATGTGGGAGACCTGGGTTTGATCCCTGGGTTGGGAAGATCCCCTGGAGAAGGGAAAGGCTACCCACTCCAGTATTCTGGCCTGGAGAATTCCATGGACTGTATAGTCCATGGGGTCACAAAGAGTCTGACACAACTGAGTGACTTTCACTTTGTGAGCCATGGCTCCCAAAGAAACCAGACTGCTAGTCTGTGTTAAGGAAAATTTATACCCAATGATGAATTTCTTTTAATAGACTTACAAATGCCTACAGCTCCATATTCATGAGATCAACAGAGCACACAGATCACTTAAGTTGCTCAGGACACAGATCGCTTAAGCCTGACTGCATAAATTGGGGGAACTCTGTGCTCTGGTAGCTCTGGTGCCTGACGTCCTTATCCATCAAATGAGAGCAGAACACCTCACCTTAGGACTACTATCAATAAATGAGAACTTGGTAAGAAAGATGAAGATGATGTGGAGCATTTCCAAAGATCTCCAGAGAACTCTCATATGAATGTCAAGTCTACTGTTTGAACATTTTATACAAGAGGAAACCAAGGCTGGAGGAGATCTTATGATTGGTCCAAGAATGTCTGGCTTTAAGCCCAGGGTGCTTCCCTCCCTAGAAGCCAATAGCAAGTCATCAAAAAAGTGCCAAACCCTGCATGCTGACTCGGTCATAGAATGTGACTTAGGAAGATGGAGGGGTAGAAGAGAAGGTCACAGAAGGGAGAGGGGTGCTCTTGGGCTTCCCACTCTCCCTCTAACCCCGCCCCCCCACCAGTGCTTGCCTGGGGGTGCCAGAACTGTGAGTTTACCTTTGATCACATCTGTTCAGATCAATCAATTCAACCAAAACACTGGTAACTGTGAGCTCAGAACAGTAGCCCAGAGGTAACTGGTACTTACTCTTTTTGCCCTCAAGATGCTAATCATCCTAAATGCCATGAGAAGTCAAAGACAAAATATTTAATGCACTATCTACTTTGCTCCTCTCACTAGAGAGTGAGCACCTGAACCATCTAGTTACCTCTGTGTTGCCAAAGCCTGTGGCCCAGTTACCTCTGGGTCAGAGCCTGTGGGTCATCTTCCTTTACCAAATAAGTGAGTGTTTTCTTCTGGAAAAGAAGGTGTTCAAGGATCTTAGCCCGGGAGGAGGGATTCAAATCCAGCCTGGGATCAAAGAAGCCTAGGCGGATGGGAAAGACCCGTGGGATGGGAGGGAAATGGCCTGGAGGTGGGCAAGGGCAGGGTGCTGGGCACAGAGAGGCTCAAGTCTGCCCAGGCAGGGAGACAAAGCTGAGCGTCGGGAGGTGAAGCTGAAAGGGAGCTTCAAGCCTCACAGTGAGGCACAGCAACAGGTAGGAGAGTCTGGCTTTCACCAGAGGTGCAGTGGACAGCAGATCAAGAGCTTCAGAGCAGGGAAGGGAGCTACCGAGCTGACATGGTGCTGTGCCAGTTCAGCCGTGTGGGGGAGCAGGTGGCGGGGGCAGACCTGCCCATCCCCAAAACCCTCTTCTCCACTCCCTGAGAGTACGTGACCAATAAACAAATAGTAGTCACTGCTTCTTGGGCAACTATTACAGGCCAGGCACTGTGACAAGTACTTGATTAATGATCAAAACAATGCTATAATTGTCTAATTTATTTTACAAATGAGGCTGTGGATTTCTCCACAATCACTCTGCTATAAAGAGACAGAGCCAGAATCCCAACTCAGGTTTGATTCAGGGTCCAGAGGTCAAGCCAACCCAGGTGCACCCCACTCCCTACCCACCCCCACACTCATGAGATGAGGATCAGGACTAAGATGGTGAAGGCCCACACACAAGGCGCCACTTGGAAGAGTGGAGCCAAATTTCCTGCAAACCCAGCCTTGGAGTCAGACGAATCTGGATCCTAGCTTCATCGGCTATCAGTATGACCCTGGCAAATTACATGAATGTGCTGGGTGTCAGCTTCCTTATCTGTAAAATGTGTACAAAACCACCTACCTCACAGAGTTGCTATAAGGTTAGAAGAAAGGATCCTACCATGCCTTGGAACATGGCAGGTGCTTAATAAATGGCACCTTGTGAACCTGAGCCTGCCAGGAGCAGAAGGCTTATCTACTGAGGATGGAGCAAGTCTTCATTTCTGAGAAGAGATGAATGTTCCAGGAGTACATGACTCAATATTTGCCTGGTTAAATCTGGGACCTAGATGACCATCTCAACAAAATCAACATAGCCACTTTCAGTGTTAACCATTTCAAACACTGATCCAAAGCAATGAGAACCAGAATCTGGAACTCTCAAAGGAGTTAGAGACAAGGAGCTGTTACTGGGAGGGCCAAACTCATGAAAAAGCCTGATATCATGGTATACATATGAGGACCCCCAGTCCTCAGATCAAATCTCTGTGTATCCTTGAAAGTCACTCATCCTCTCTGACCCTCTGTTTCCTTATGCTCAAAGGGGCTTAATAATCCTTACTTCACAGGGTTGTGGTGGAAACACTAGGGAAATAATAGAGGAGAAGGAACCTTAAGGCTCCAAGACAATGGCATGAGTTCTCCACCTCTATAAAGCAATAGGAAATAAAGTTTTTGCTTCATCAAGCACCCTTCCATTTGAAAGAGGAAAAAGAAATGCTTGCTATTTGACAAACGTTTACTGAAGACACCAATAGTTGATTCTACTAAAGGATCGTCTAGCTATGAATTGGGGTGAATAACTGGTATAAGAATCATTTTTCAATGATCATCAAAATGCAAACACAAAATCACTCAATTATCTCAGAGCATGGACATACCTGAGAGTCTTCTGCAGACAAACAACTAGAGAAGCTCTGCCCAAACAGCCCCACAGGAGTTGGCTGGCTCACTGCCCAAGACAGGAGAAGTCGGTAGACCCAAATTCTCACAAGAAAGCCTGCTGACTTTGCCTCTGAATTTTCCTTCAACTTAGAAAATAAGCCAAACTTACTCCATCTCCCAGCTCCACCCTTTGGTCTTTTGCAAGTAGACTGTGTCCAGGGAAGAAAATGGGAAATCAATGAGGTGATTCCAGAGCAAAACTGGGCTAGGCTGATAGCACCAGGGCCTGGGCACCCAGCTTTGATTTCAGGAGAAGTATTTCTCATTTGGGGGCTTTCCAGGTGGCACCAGTGGTAAAGAACCCACCTGTTAATGCAGGAGACATAAGAGACACAGGTTCAATCCTTAGGTTAGGAAGATTCCCCTGAAGGACAGCATGACAATCCACTCCAGTATTCTTGCCTGGAGAATCCAGGGACAGAGAAGCCCAGCAAGCTACAGTCCATAAGGTCGCACAGAGTCAGACACAACTGAAGCAGTTTAGCATGCATGCACACACATTTCTCATTTGGTATTCAAAAGACCTAAAGAGTAACCCCCACCCTCCGCCACCATTCCAAGGCAGTAAATAGAAGAATATGTCAGGTTGTCTCTTGAGCTGTGAGACAGGTTATTCAGAGTCCCAGGCCCCAACTCTGTCTCAGCCGCTCTTAACCTCTAGGTGTGGAGCAAGAATATGTCCAATTTAGAAATTCTGGGCCTGGGCAGAGAGGGAGCAGTAGGAAGGTGAGCGGTCAGGGAGGGACAGTGAATTTAGTCTGAGACCCCAGCTTGGCTGGGCTGCCCTGAAAAGAGCAGATTCCTACTCTGAGTTTGGCTCCAAAGAAGAAGGGGAGACACTGCCAAAGAAACCCACCTGAAGTTCAACATGATCCGGAGCTGAGGTTTGAAAGGTGCATTCCCACAGAATCAGATAAATACATTAGGTGTTGGCATTCACTCCCCAGGATTAATTTCCTGGCTCGGGATAGCTGCCTCTGTCACTGAGCAGTGACTGGAAGAGTGCTGTTTGAGGAGGTTGTAAAGAACGAATGGTAAACAGCAAACACGAGCAGCAGTCCCCACAGGGCCGTCCCAGGCAGGAGAGCTGGCTCTGGATTCCTGCTGCCTCTGCACACCAGGTAGTGCTTTTGTATCCTGAACTGCAGCCTCATAAAGCTACCATCTTCAGACTGACCGCTGCACACCAGGTTATTTCCCTATAAATCTCTATCACCTCACCCTTACAGAGGCCAGTGACACTGCTCTATTTCTTCAGTGGGAAAAATCTGAGGCTTCGAGAGCTGAAGGCTGTACAAAGTCTGTAGCTAGAAGTTGCAGAAAGGATTTGAACCCAGGGCTCTTTGTCTGCATTTGCTTCTCATCCCCAAAGGGAGGAATGAGGAGGGGCTGTAAATCTTTTTCCTTCTACTTGTCTCCCTTGCTTTCTCCCTACAAGGATGGGGACCAATCCAGTGGCAGGTTGAGGGTTCAGTGTTATTGAAAATTCAAAGAAATATACATTAAAATAACAAGATGCCACCTTCTCCCTATCAAATTAATAGCAGTTTTAAAACAATTATCCTGCAATAAAAATTAATTAAAAAAAAAAAGTAACCACAGAAACACAAAAAATAACCCCCAAACCCAGTAAATATAAACAAATAAACACAAACATAAATAAATGATAAAACTTTAATACCATCAAATATCTAGCCAGAAGTTCAAATACGTGTGTTTGTTTATAAAGCTGATTTTTTTTAAGAGTTTGTTTGAATTAAGGTCCAAATAAAGTCCAGTTGTTGTAAAAAAAATTACTAGCAGTTAAAAATATATATAATATAGAGCTGAAAGAGCACTCTCATGTGTCTCTTGAACAAAAATAACATGGAACATCTCTTCTGAAGGGCAATTTGGCAAAATGTATCAAAGCATTAAAAATGCCCATTCTCTTTTAACTCAGTAATTACATCTCCAAAAAGGAAATAATCAGAAAAGCTGTCTGATCCAATCTCAGCCCACACACAACCTGAAACAGCCTCAATTCACAACAATAATAGGAGAATCTACTTTTATGGAATGTCTGCAGGACAGGGAGTGATTAAACAATTAAAATCACATTTATGAAGACTTATTAAAGCTTTCTAATTTACAAAACACATTTAGAAAACTAGAAAGTAGCATGGGCTTCCCTGGTGGCTCAGATAGTAAAGAATCCAACAATGCAAAAGACCTGTGGTTCAACCCCTGGGTGGGGAAGATTCCCTGGAGGAGGGAATGGCTACCCACTCCAGTATTCTTGCCTGGAAAACCCTATGGGCAGAGGAGGATGGTGGTCTACAATCCATGGGGTCACAAAGAGTCAGACACGGCTGAGAATGTAATATAATGAGCCACCATGTACTCCTTACCCAGCATCAACAATTACTGATTTAATGCAAGTTTCATTTCTTTGACATAAGAAGCCAATCCTCCATCTTGACTATTTTAAGAAAATCTCAGACATTGTATCATTGCATCCATTATGTCACTATGGATCTCTAAAAAGCACTCTTTTTATAAATATAACCAAATCATCATTATCAAACAAAAAAATTTAGTTCTCTCAACAAAACAGTAATGGATTCATAATATAATGCAAACTGATAAAGAATATTATAAAACTCTAAAATCTTAGTTGAAAGAGAGAAAAAGCGGGAGAAGAAGAAAAGGAAAGGGAGAAATTATTCACAAAGGAAAATGACTTGCAGGAAATAAATTCAAAATATTGCCAGTAATCTATAATTACCCTTGTGTCATGGGAGTAGATTATTTTTGCTCAATTTTTTATTTCATATTTTTGAGTGTATTTTCACTGCTGGAGAGTCTACTATGTTGGATATTTATTATTTCTCCTGCTCTTCTTTTATTGCTCACATTCAAATTTTCTCTCCAATATGATTTAAAATGAGTTTCCTAGATCTCCTACATCTGAGAATATTTTGTCTTCAAACATGAAGGATTTTTTTCTACATATAAAATTCTGAGTTGACAGCTTTGTTTTTCCACTGCTTCAAAGATGTTGTTCCACTGTCTTTGATCTACATGGATTTAGATGAGAACTCTGCAGTACTTGAATAGGTTTCCCTTTCATATAATGTATCATCTTTCTCTGGCTGCTCTCAATATTTTTTTTTTAATTTTGTTTTCAGCAGTTTAATTATGATGTGACTGAGTAGTTGTCATTTGCGTTTACTCTGTTTGGGACTCATTGTGATTCCGTGTGTGCTGTGTGCTCAGTTACATCCGACTCTTTGCAACCCCATGAACTGTAGTCAGCCAGGCTCCTCTGTCCATAGGATTTTCTAGGCAAGAATACTTGTGTGTTGCCATTTCCTTCTCCAGGGGATCTTCCCCACCCAGGAATCACACCTGTGTCTCCTGCAGGTTTCTGCAGGCAGAGTCCTTACCACTGAGCCACCAGGGAAGCCCCTATGCTAACCATACAGAGCTGTTTTGAAGAAGTGAAACATAACAAACCTACAGCATTTAGCACAGTCCTTGGCCCATGGCAAATACTGAGAAAATGTCAATCAGTGCATTATCTATGCATATTGACTTTGATCTCATGTTACAGATACAGATGTTGAAGCATGGCATAGTTTAGTGACCTGACCAAAATTACACAACTGGATAAATGAAAAAGCTGGTATCAAAATTCACATTCACTCAACGATGGATACAAAAAAGAGAACAATACAAAACCAGATGCAAGATAAGTATATGTCCAGAATTAGAACATAAAGAAAATGCTGGAAATATCATTAGAGAGAAAACTTAGATTAGTCTGGAGCAGGGTTTCTCAAACTTGGCACCACTGACATTCGTGGCTAGATAATTTCCCTGGTGGCTCAGTGGTAAAGAATCCATTTGCCTATGCAGGAGACACAGGTTCAATCCCTGGGTCAGGAATATCTGCTGGAGGAGGAAATGGCAACCCACTCCAGTATTCTAGCCTGGAGAATCCTATGGACAGAGGAATCTGATGAGCTACAACAATTCATGGGATTGATTGCAAAGAGTCAGACATGACTGAGCAACTGAGCACATACACACACACACACAGTACCATAATACTCTATCCATTTGTTTCCAATAAAAAATATATTTACAAATATATTTTAAGTGTTGTATAATTTCTATTGCTCTATATTCAAGATCACTGACTTCTTTCTCTGTCATCTCTATTTTGTCACTGAGCCCATCTAGTGGATTCATTCCCTCAGATGTTGTCTCTTCAACAGTTCTACAATTTCCATCTGGTTATTTTGCATAGTTTCCATTTTTCTGCTGAAAACCTCTCCTTTCATGTCTTTCAAGAGTGGAGTACGGTTTTAACAGCTACTTTAAATCTTTGAGAATTCTACCATCTGAGATATCATAGGGTCAACACCTGTTGAAAATCTTTTCCTCTTTGTTCAGCTTTTCCTGGTCCTTTTCATAGTGAGTAAATTTGGATTGTATCCTGGACTTTTGAATGTTAGGTCATGAGACTCTAAACTCTGTTAAATTCTTCTGAAAAAAACGTTGATATTTCCGTTTATTTGTTTTAGCAGGCGTTTAGCCCACTTTGGTTCAAATAGAACATTCTCCCTCATCTTTAATGACCGGTATCTCTGACGTCAATTTAATTTTCAAAGCCTTTCCTGTGCCAAATGAGTATGCCAGTCACATAGGCAACTCAAGGGTTTATCTGGGACTCAGATAGTGGTTAATACCACAGATTAAGTTCTCAAAACTTTTGCTACACTTCATACGATCCATCCCACATCTTGTAGTGCACCTTGTAGAATGCCCAGGACTTGTGCCAAACCATACACAGAGTGGGTCCCCCTTTCAGCTCTTTCTTCTCAGGAATTTCCCTGGAGTCTCTGGCTTTCATTGGCTCATTTTCCTGGTTCCTCTGGCTGGAAAGATGGGGTTATCTCAGAGTTCTAGCCTCCCAAACAACTACACAATTCCACATAGCAAGGGTCATTATTTAGGTTTTGATTACAGTATCCTATCTGCCTTTTCCAAGTTTTCATGTAGTTGGTTCTTGCATTCTATCCAATTTTTTGTTATAAATAGTGGTGAGGAGAAGTTATAGCTGGATTATTTCATCTTGGCTGGTATTCTGCCCTTTGTTCTCAGAATTTTTTATTTCTCAAAATTTCACCCATCTCTCAAAGCTCCGTTAAAATATCACTCCCATGCAAGAAGTCATCCTTCTTCTCTTACCTGGAAAAACATTCTCCTTCCTCTGAATTAGGGAAGATTCAGATTCAGCAATATTGAGAATCAAGCTGAAAGCCAAATCTTTTCACTGACTATCTTTGTTCAAACATCTGGATTCAATGAAATCAAACCTAACTAAGAAGCATCATAGTGGTTAAGAGATTGGACTTCACTTAAATTCAAGCTCTGCTAACTGCTAGCTATGGGACCTTAGGCACATCACTTACTTTTATGTATATACATCAGTTTTCTCATCTGTGAAATGGAAAAAATAATTACCGCATAGAATTGTTGTGAACATTAAGTGAGATAATAGTTGTAAAGCACCTAAAAAAATACCATGTTGTAAGTGTAAGTGATTATTATCAATTTCTCACAGTTACCATATCTTCACTCTGCAGATGAGAGAACACTGCAGTGGGAATAAGAAAGGACAGGGCTTACTCTATTCCCTGCTCTTACTATGTCCTGAAATGGCTATAATTTTTGCTTTAGTAAAAACTGTAGGAGCTCAATTTGTGTATTTATGTGGATCTTCAGAGAAGCATGTGACAGGGTGGGAGATGAGATGCATGAGATGGGTTGGGAGATCTGGGTTCCAAGATCAGGTCTCCTCTGGGTCTGTGTTTTCTGTTGTAAACCATCGCTGCATAGAATAAGCTGGTCTACCTCCTTGTAGCTGATAGCAATCTTGAGAAAAAGCAAATGTTATAGGGTCATTTCTAGGTTTACCATCAAAATGCGTTCCTGAAACACAGAGAAAAAATTCCCAATTTCTTAAGCTGTCTTGTAGACCTTTTGTGTTTTTTTTGCTGCTATCTATAATCTCATCTCTGAGATTCTAGCTGCACTGACCTAACTAAGGCTCACCTAGTCCACCTTACTGATTCCCAGTTATACCAGGGCCCTCCTGATGTTTGAGCTCAAACATCCCTCCTTACCATCTTGTCAACATGTAAATGTTTCTTCTTTCATCCAAACTGCTCAAAGACATCTGTGAGGGTCTCCCAGACTCTCTGGGACTCTGTTTGCTCAGTCCCTCTCTCTCCTTTGTGTCCCTCAGCTCACACTCTAGCAGCACTTTGGGATGGCTGGTAATCACTTATTTTACAGGTCCTTCTCTCCCACACTATACCAGTGTTTTTCAAAATACATATTATTTTACATTAATGAGTCAAAAACAATTTAAAACATCACTCGGCTTATAAAATACAGCAAACTAGATTTGAAAGTATCAAAATTCACTGCATGTAATAACCGTGCTTCATGAAACTTTTATCTGAAATAGATCATTAGCAACGTGGCTATAGATGGATGACAAATAATGAACTCTCATGGACCCATGACTCAGATTCAATAATTATTAACGATGTCCAATCTTATTTTGTTTATATTTCTACCTACTCCTGTACCCCCTAGCTAATTTTTAAACAAATCCCAAATAGCATGACATTCATTTGTAAATATTTCAGTATGTATTTCTAAAAAATAAAAACTTTTTAAAAACACAACTATAATACCATAAACTACATTCCTTCTTGTTGGTGACAGTCCAAAAAGTTTGTACAACTTTAAGTTCCCCAGGGGAGAAGCTCCCTCATTTATCTCTACATTTGCAGGACCTGGCACTCAGTAACGGAGGGAAGAGGAGGAGAAGAGAGAAAGGACAGAAACTGAAAAGGCTGGAAAAGGAAACTTAAAGGAAGAGAGTCAAGTCTTTTAGATTTGAATCAACTTCTACTGAAGTTCTCAAAAGAAAGAGAAACAAAACACTCAGTAGATTAAGTTCCTCGACTTTAAATGATTCTTGGGTAATTAAGGCTTCTGTGCTTGCTGTTTCCCTCTGGGGTGCGGCACATGATTGGGCAAGGTATGCACTGCGTACAGTGCTCACATTCTAGCTGCGGTGGGGCACCGGGATCTTTCACAAAAGACAACGCGCTTAATGGGCCGATGGCGAGCCTGTCCTTCCTCTGCGCTCCGGCGACTTACAGTTACCTTGGTCCACCTTTCCCCCTCTGCTGCGTTCTCCCCTGCCTTCTACGCTGTCCACAGAGGCCAGAGGCCGAAGACTCACCATAAAGCCAGACGCCTTTGCCGTGCGTTCTCAATAAAAGTCCACGTTGATAAACATAGACTGTGGTATCAGGAGCAGACCCTCTCTCTTAGGAAAGCCCTGAGTTCTGACAGCCTGGGACTGCCATGGTCACCTGCCAGTCACAGGACTCTCAGATAATATCCCTGAGGCCAAATTTCCTTATATGATATTAGGAATAATAATAGCTCTGCTGTCTCTGAGAGCCCTTGTCGGTCCAAAGGAAGGAAATGCTTTAGCAATGGTAAAGCAGCACACAGATGAAAAGGATGTTTTAGTGATGATTTATGGTTACCTCCAGAACAACAGTTCCTAAACATCACTGCTGTCTGACAAATCGGGAATTACATTTCTTGCAAAACACTATGCATTCTTTAAAAGTATGAATACACAAATAATTGGAAAATATATCTTATACACAATTTATAATAACAAAACATCAAATGCCAAGAAGCAAATTAAAGATAGCCAAGACTTCTCACTGAAAAACTATAAAATTGTTCTTACTGAGAGAAGTTAAGGAAGACTTAAAGAAACGGGAACATATATCATGTTTATGAATTGAAAGGTTTAGTTTTGTTTAAATGTTTGTTTTCCCCCAAATAGACCGTGATGATAAATTTAACGTGTCAGTTGGACCGCAGGTGCCCAGATATTTGGTCAAACGTTACTCCAGGTAAGTCTGTAAGAGTATTGATAAGATAAACACGCAAAAGTTCTATTAGTTTTGTTTCTCTGAAGGCTCGACTATTGCATTGATCTATAGCTTCAGTGCATTCTCAATCAAAATCCCAACAGGCAATTTGTAGAAATTAACAAGATAACTAAAAATTTATTTTAAAAAAAAATACAGAGAACTTAAAAAACAGAATTAAAAAAAAAAAACACATAAATTACTATATGTGGCTGAGTCCCTCCACTGTTCACCTGAAACTATCACAACACTGTTAATAGGCTTCACCCCAATACAAAATAAAAAGGTTTTTAAAAAGGTAAATTACCAGACTTGTTATAAAACCACAGTAATCAAGACAGTGATTAAGTAAGGACAAATAGATCAATGAAAAAGAACAGAATCCAAAAGTAACAGTAACTTAATTTTTTTTTTTAACAGTAACATTTTTCTTTTTTTTACAGTGCTATCAGTGAAATTCAGTCGAGAAAGAAAGGTCTTCTTAATAAATTGCTCTGGAGTATCTGGACATCTATATAGGGAAAAAATGAATCTTGAATTGTTCTTCACACTCTATCTAAATAATTAATGTGAAGCAGATCCTAGACCTATATGTGAAAAATCAAGATACAGACTTTCTAGGAGAAAACATATTAGAGTATCTTCATGATCTTGGGGTAGGAGAAGATTCTTAGACCAGACACAAAAGGCACTAATAATAAAAGAGAAAATGACAAGAACTTCAACACATTTAAAGGCCAAGTTATTTAAAAGCAGTCCTAATGATTAGTTTCAGTTTTTAGTGTGAGAAACACTACATTCAGGCTTGGAAGCCACTGTCCCAGAATAAACACATACAGCCAAGATGTTTCAGGACCTTTTACACAATGTTGCCTCATATCTCGCCAATGTGGTAGGCCCACGGTTAGGAAACATCTAAGAAAACAAGTTTTTTGTCACCAGGAGGTCAGAGTATCACTAGGAGATAGATTCACTCAGTCTACTCATAATACACAGTTCCAACCTGCAATCCAAAAAGTCACGCAGGCAAAGAAGAGAGCAGGCTGGACCGCATTCAACACCATGATGGCATGAAACAGAAGAAAATCTAAAAGCATCTGGTCAAACTGTCATCATCCCATTTTCATAGACGGAAAAACTGACGTCCACTGCCACCGAGAGAGCTACATGATCACTTTATGACAGAGCCAAAGTGGAACTCAGATTTCTTGGCTCCCTGACAAATTCTCCTTCTATCACCAAGTTGTTATTATGCTCCCGGCTTCAGGGTCTGGCCAGGTTTCTCAGAAGATGTCTCACAATCATCCTACAGATGTAAGTACCTAAGCCAGCATTTGTGAAGCTCTCAGTATATTGTCCAACATACAGGAGGTGCTCAGTAAAGAATTCTATTACTGAGTTAGATTCAACTTCCCAGATGAGCAGTGATAATGCAGAAGGCCCCGAAGCCAACATTTGAATAGCAAAGACTCATTTCATACCAAGATTATTCCTCCACCTGCCAGGCACCCCATGCCACCAGTGACTACCATCCAAGGAAAGCCAGAGAGACCCTGGTCCTTCTCAAACCTATAGGGCATGAGGATTAAAGAAGAAAACACTTCTCCTTTCTGCTGATATGCCCAGGTTCCAGGTTTTACCCCCAAAATCAGAAGGCTACAAATTGGACATGAACACACAACAGAACTATCCTCACTTCAAACCCTCAGCAAGGGTGAATGGAACAGATGGGAGCTGGCAAGATGTTGATAGAGAAACACGGCTTAGAGGCAAGAAACAGCTGGGATGAGGGAATACCGATGCCTCACAGGGCACAAGGAAGTACACACAAAGGGAAATCTTTGCGTTTTCCAAACGTAAATATTATTGTTTTTCTTTTCCTCAGCCCACTTGCTTCACTTTGCAGATGCACCTCTCACTACTTGACACACACCTTCTAACTTCACATGCAGGTTTTTGCAAGTTTCTCCATTCAGCCAATATACACTGATGGAGTGCTAATGTTGCTCAGGACCAGAGCTAGGCAATGAGAACATGAGGGTGACTGTGGAGGACTCTGACTCCGGAGGGAGAGAAACGGGTAAGTAAGAATAACAGCCACAGAGCATGTGCCATGTGGAGAAGTCACCACACAGTGTGTGTGCTTTGAGGAGCCTGAGGATCAACTTCACATTTGAGTAACTCAGACATGAACTAAAGAGATTCCTGATGAAAGACAAAGAGGAGAATGAAAAAGCTGGCTTAAAACTCAACGTTCAAAAAACTAAGGTCATGGCATCTGGTTTCATCACTTCATGGCAAATAGGTGGGAAAGTGAAAGACTTTATTTTCTTGGGCTCCAAAATCACTGCAGGTGGACTGCAAGGAGATCAAACCAGTCAATCATAAAGGAAATCAGTCCTGAATATTCACTGAAAGGACTGACACTGAAGCTCCAATACTTTGGCCACTTAATGTGAAGAGCTGACTCTGATGCTGGGAAAGATTGAAGGCAGGAGGAGAAGGGAACGACAGAGGATGAGATGAGGGACATGAGTTTGAGCAAGCTCCGGGAGCTGGTGCCGGACAGAGAAGCCTGGTGTGCTGCAGTCCACGGGGTCACAAAGAGTCGGACATGACTGAGCAACTGAACTGACTGAACTGAAACACGAAGAGGAAGAGGAGTCAGAACAGATGAGAGGAGGGGGTGTGAGATGAGCTATGTTCAAGCACTTCAATGGCCATTTTTTGCATTCCCTAAGACTTGGTTTTTACCTTATCATTCAGACAGACTTGATTTGTGTTGCTGAGCATAAAGAAGCACTGGATACCTTCCACAAACCTGACAGTTTGCTTTGATGCCAACCATAGGGTAAAGCCACAAAATTAATAAGTATATGAAGTATCATCCTTTCTCTGTGAAACTATGCTCTCTCTAACCGTAAAAACACGATTTCATTAAAACCTGTTAAAAGCTTCAGGGACATGACAACGTCGATTTGCCTCCCATTTGTTTCAGGATGCAAATGTGGACAGTAAAAACACACAGTGAGGGCATATATGTCAAAATCTGAGCTAATTACAATAGAACTGCTGCTTAGATCAATATAGTGAAAGAAAGAAAGTGAAGTTGCTCAGTCGCGTCCGACTCTTTGCGACCCCATGGACTGTAGCCCACCAGGCTCCTCCATCCATGGAATTTTCTAGGCAAGCATACCTGAGTGGGTTGCCATTTCCTTCTCCAGGGGATCTTCCCAACCTAGGGATCGAACCCGGGTCTCCCGTGTTGCGGTCAGACGCTTTATCATCTGAGCCACCAGGGAATCAGATCAATATAAGAGCAGAAAATAAAACTAAAAAGCAGTTTTTCTTTTCATTACACTTATGGAGAGTGTTTATGTGCAGGACTCAGCTAAATGTTCTCTATACTTTATCTCATTAAAATCCCTTCATGTCTTTGTGAGGCTGATGCTATAATCCCATTTTACAGATGAGAATGCACAAGGCCAGAAAAGTTAAGTAATTTGCCTGAAGAAGGCATGTAGAATATATTGAAACTAAGACTCAAACCCACATTTACAACATTTTATTGAGTACTAATTACGTTCTTGGTACTTGATCCTCCCAGAAAACTTATAGGGAACTATCACTGTCATCCCCTTTAGATGAAAGAGGGATTAAATAACATTCCCAGCTGTACACATCTTCCTGCTCCAAAGCCTGTGACAGATCCAAGTGCAATTAGGATGTGGAAGGAAACTGGAAGGTCATCCCTTTACTGCAGGCTCTGTACTCCATTCATCTGTGCTCCTGTGAGAGGCTGAGGCCGAGCTCTGGGGAAGTGTCAGACTTAAAGGCTGTGGGTCTTTCGGCTTAGCCTTCACCATCTGTCTGCAAACAGCTTCCCCAGGGAAGCACCCCGGAAACAGTGGTCACCTGTTCCTCTGGTCAGTTACATCAGAGGTGTTCTAAGAGGCACGTGGGGAAGGACACACAAACACTTGACGCATTTTGACCTTTGTGAAATTTAGCAAAACTTTGGTTTTTAGCATCCAGTCTTGGTTGTTTTGTGGCAAAACTGGTGAGCTCACATGTCACCCACTGCTGAGAAAACAAAGCTTATGATGTACATATTAAAACTTACCCAGTGCTATATGTCAATTACACTTCAATAAAATGGAGGTGGGGACAGAAGCAACACTTCAAGAAAACAGAAGTGTTGTGCCAGAACAACCAATACATTTTAAGATGTTTATAACTCTTCTGGCTTGGAATTCGAAAGCTGATTAATTTCTTACAAATAGTTGTAAATTTATAATTATATTTACAAATAAGATATAATGACAACTATAAATTTATAATTTTATAATTAATTATAAAAGATATAAAAGAAAATAAGCATGAGGCTGCAGGCAGTAGCATCAAATACAATGTCAAGAAATTTTGAAACAACCCAAATATCTAACCAAATGAACAAGCAAACTGTGATGTAGAATTGAGTGATATTCTTTGAAGCCATTAACATACTACATGCATTATAAAGATAGGGAAAATGTTTATGATAACAGGAGAAATAAACTTTGTCGACATTAAAATTATATTAAAAACATTTTTCCACCAAAGGACGATGATTGCAAGGGAATAGTACAAAATGAATAGTAATACATCAGGATGCCAGGGTTTTCAAAGTGTATCTTCACTGCTGTTGTAATCTTTGTGAATAAAACAAGAAAAGCTTAGAACCAACTTGGTTGCCCACAGGAGAGGCACATGACCCTCCCAATTCAGTTTCTCCCACATTGGGATATCACAGTCTTCGTGAAAAAAAGATAAAACTGGGATTTTACAGAAACACCTGCCTTAGCACAGAGCAGGGCAAATACATTCACTTAGCACCTGATGACCCAGCCCTGGCTAGCTGAGCTCTCTCTGTGTGTTATAACAGACTCTTCACATAACTTCTGAAAGGTAAGTGTCCTTGTCCTGGGAGAGAGACACTCCACCTACTGAAAGGACTCCCTTAACTCCAGCAAATGCGCTTGAAGACAATGGTTCCCTTCACTTCCCTGGGCTCTCTCAGCCAGCTCCACGGCAGCTTATTTAACAATGGTTTGGAAATGGGCTACTTCTGCCTCTGCACCTGACGCCCCTTCCCCCCACGCTCAACCATCCACACCAGCAGCAGCTCAGACACTTGGGGGTAACTTCAGGACATGGAAAACACTGCCGCTTCCACCTATTCAATTCCAGCATCCTTCCAGACCAGGGGTCAAGAATCCCTCCTTTCCTCCTTGCCTGAGGACTGGCAGGCCACCAGCCACAGCTGAAAGCCAAGGGACAGACCTGGGTCAGCTTTATCACTCTCCAGCTTTGTTACTCCAGGAAAGCTCCCTAATCTCTCCTGTTTTCATTTCCTCAGTTCTTACACAGGACTACAATAAACTCTTCATGTGATTCCTGAAATGCTTGAAATACGTAAAAAATACCGACCTGCCCAACATAGTAGTCACAAGCCTCATGTGTCTACTGAGCCCTGGAAGTATGGCTAATCCCAGTGGAGACGAGCGATAAATGTAATCTGAAGGCCTCACATGGGGAAAAAAGAATGCAAATGTTGGATTAATCATTTTTTTATAGATTACATGATAAAGTACATATTTGGGTGTATACTGGGTTACATATAATGCACTATTAAAATTAATTTCATCTGTGTATTTTTGTTGTGATTATTATAAAAGTTAAAACTACCTATGTGGCCCACATCCGTGACTTGATTTTCACTGAACATGGCAACTGCTCAATGTTCTTTCTCTCCTTCTCCCTCCCCATTCATTGACCACATACAGTGCTTGGCATCTCACTGTCTAAAGTCTTGCGTCACAACTGCAGTACCAGGTGAGTCCCTTCTCCTTTCTAGGCTCCAGGTTACCAGAGACCAGGAGTAGAAAGGATACCTGATTTAGAATCAGAAGACTGGGCCCCAGTTCTGGTTCTACCTTTACTAACTGGGTGGCCCTCAGCACATCATCTCACTCCTCTGAGCCACAGGTTTTGTAATCACAAAACAAAGGGCAACAATCTCCAGGAATAAGTAGGATAATTCACACAGGAAGGAAGTTGGGCACTCATATTCTCTGCCTTTCATTCTGTACAATTATTTAACTTCTTTTGTCTCATATCTCTGCAAACCAATTTCCCTAAGAACACAACTCCTTCTTACATGCCCCCAACACAACACAAGCAGAGTGCTACAGGCAGACAACCCCCCTCCCACCTCAAAACCCCACGAAAGCTGAGCACATCCTGTGTACCAGGCAATAAGCTTAGGGCACTCAGAGCACAACAGTGCAGATGGCCTGGCAGAAAAAGAAACTGGCAACACAACATGGGACGTGCATGAAACGGGGGAATCGAGTAAGAGTAAGCGCACCAGGTACCAAGAGTGGGGCGCACCTTACTGGAGAGAAGCAGAGAAGAGTGGGGGTGGGAAAGTTGTATGAAATGGCCAATAGGAAGGACTCTTAGAGGCATTTCGCAAAACAGAAGGGCATAAAGATATGAATGAGCATGGAATGCTACAGCATTTAATCCAAAGGAAAGGTCAGCACAGAGTGTACAATGGGCCTCCTAACCACATGAGGCTGAGAGGTCCTGCCTACGGCGGAAACACGATTGCCCTCCTGACTCAGCTACTTCAGGCTCACCCAGCTCACCCCACAGGCCACTCAGGAAGGTGTGCCATGATCTTAGGAACTTAAGTTCCACCCGTGGCAACTGCATAAACCTCAGCTACTTGCACAGGAGGCCTATTTCAAAACATTTTGTTCTTATTTTTAACCCAGAAAATACCTCCTTACCGTCTATACCTCCTCCCAAGGTCAAGTGTCAAAAGCACAAAGATACACCATCGTTTGGGAGGTCAGGCTGGCTTCCCTACGTCATAACATGCTTCTTCCCAATTCCAAGGTGAGATCCAGATTATTTCTAGTTAAGTTGCAAAATTTCATTTCATCAAAAACTCAGTGTTCTACCTGCATGGCCAGGAAAAGCAAATATACAAAGCTTTCTGGGTGAAGATCTGGAAGCTGCGATTTTGGCAGCTAAACTTGTCCTTTGGATTAGTATTCAAATATTTAGAGAAGATTCTAAGTATGAATAAAAGATCAGGAAGATCTTTTGAGTATGAATAAAAGATCAGGAAGTAGGTGTCTCTGAAAGGGACAGCTGAACAGTACAAGTAAATACGCAGCTAAGCAGAGAGATCGTCTGTGGGCCCTTGTCCCACAGACATGGAGCCACACCTCACCCAACAGTTAGCTGCAAAATCAGTGCTGGGTTCGAAAATTCCTCTCTCCCAGGAAACTTCTGATTAAAAGCATTTTAGGAATTTTAAAATTCATATTAACCTATTGCAATGTCATAAATTTATTAGGATCCTGATTTGAATTAACACAGTTTTTATTCTTCTGCGGACCTGAAGAAATAATTATCTTGAGGAGAAGGCAATGGCAACCCACTCCAGTACTTTTGCCTGGAAAATCCCATGGGCAGAGGAGCCTGGTAGGTTGCAGTCCATGGGGTCGCTAAGAGTCGGAGATGACTGAGTCACTTTACTTTCACTTTTATGCATTGGAGAAGGAAATGGCAACCCACTCCAGTGTTCTTGCCTGGAGAATCCCAGGGATGGGGGAGCCTGGTGGGCTACCACCTTTGGGGGCTCACAGAGTCGGACACGACTTCAGTGACTTAGCAGCAGCAGCATGAAAAAAACAACTATTTTGACACTGGGATCATATCCGGCACAAGATGCTCAGCCTACAGAGACTGGGGGACCCCTGGTTCATGTCCCCCATCTGTACTCGTGCAAGCCTTAAATTAAGCTGACTGGCTGTCAGAACTGTGTGCACTATTTCCATTACTCTTTCTTTCCCAAGGCCTCCTTTTTTAAAAATGTGACAAGTAGAACTAACATGCCATTGTGTGCTCATTTGCTGCCTCAGAGGAAGCTATACCAAGCTTCTAGTATTAGAGTTGATATTTAGGAGAAGAAGATAATCGCATCTTAACACATAGGAATATATGGGTGATAAGGAGCCTGCAGAGTGGTTTAGGTCACAGAGACCGTCTTTGATGAGGAAGCATCGCTATGTCTGCCTATACACATTACCATTATTATAAGGTTCACTTCCTGAGTCCCTGTTCTTAGGCACTCTCTATTTTTAAGTCTTCTGAATAATTCAGTGGGTTATTTTACAGGTGAGAAAGCTGAAGTTCAGAGTAACTGAGTGATTTTCCAAAGGCCACCCAGCTAGAAAGGGACAAAACCAAGATTCAGATCTCACTCCCCAAGTCTAGCACACAGCTACCCCTGCCTACAAATGAGGTCTTTAAGGCACAGTTATTTAATAAGTCCCCTTGATTTTCTTAAAAAAAATTTTTTTTAATAATAAATCTAAAAAATGAAAGAAAAAAAAAAAAGATGAGTTGCCTAACTGAAAAGCAGACAAAAACCCCACTCTATGATTCCACAGGGTGACTTCTGCAAGTCTGCAGCCTGTTGAGCTTTACTTCCAGTTCCCCTGGCATTCCTTTTGCTATTTCAGCACCTCTTGGCTCCATCTGACATATTTGAAAGAACAGAACAGGAAATGACCTTTTTTTTGTTTGGAATGACAGAAGTCGTGGTGACCTCATAACACCCCTCAAAAAATAAAACAGGTCCTGTAAGACATTTTTTTTCCTTTAAATCTCAAGTGCACTGAATTATTTATGGCAACTTAATAACTGACTCAAACTGGTCATTCATGAAAGAGAACGGACAAAGGATGTGTTCAGGTAAGAGCCAGCCAAGCAGTAACCACAGGGACCCCACAGGGAGAATGACCTTGAAAAAGATTCCTTTATGAACTTGATGCTTCAACTCTTCACTCAAGTGTTTATCAAGTGCCTGCAGAAGAAGCCCGCATTCTAAGCTGGGTGCTGTCGGGACAAGGACACTCAAGTCAGAATCCCAGTCCATAGGTAGCTCCAGGCATCACAGGAGGGGTATGGGGGAAAACAGCCACCTTCTGTCACACGAGCCCATTTCCTCAAATCATACTATCCCCAGAAGGATTGGAGGACAAAGGTGGTGGTGGCGGGGTTATTAAACAGTTCTCCTCCTCAGTGCTGACCAGCAATGGGACCCATCTGATCTGGATAGGACAGTGGGCTGTGAATGCCTTGAGAGCAAAGACCATATCTAATTTGTTTTTCTATTCCCAGAACAGTAGGCCTGAGATATTTGTTGTGGGTATTTTTGGTTGTGGTCATGTACTAAGTTTACACTTTTAAAAGATATTTATGGTTGAATACCGAAACCACTCTCAGGTGCCACAGGAGTGGCTCAGTTTCAGGAACTGGATTCCTATCCTCAGACCCCATTTGGCCAAATGGGAGGTCAGATGGAGAGGAAAGAGATGGTACAATGGTACAGAGAAGCCTCTCAAATGGTGAGATCCATTGATAGCCCAAAAGATTTTAGGCAGATGACCCTTTGTCCTCAGGAGGGAGGGAGGTGGCTGGGGAACAAAAGCCCATGCTGACTCCTGTGGGAAGGTGAGCAGAGGCCAACCTCTGTACTCAGTGGAACCCACCTCTGCCCATGTGCTTAAGGCCCTCCTCACCCTCAACAGTGGATTTATAAGAACAAAGAAAGCAAAACGAATAAGGATGATCACAGAGGGCACCACGGCAGCTCATACCTCCTCCCACCCCCAGTTTGGAATGAGACCAACAGGCGACTAACCCAGGCTTCCAATGAACTCAGGTCATAAGAGCACAGGCTTCACTAGGGAAGCCCGGGGAGGCTGGAGGAGAGAGTCCTCACTTGGGACGACTGTGAAAGGTCTACATGGGGCCATCCAGGGAGGGGCCACAGGCATCCTTTGACTGAACATGTGGAGGGAACCAGTGCGTCTGGCTGGTCTTAACAGTGTGTTGACTTAGAGGTAATTCAGTATCAGAGCCAAAGTCTCTCTGCTGCCCCAGTCTGAGCTAGGAGCCCCTCAGCTGTGCTCCCACAGCACCCTCTCACAGTGCCTATGTCTGTATCTCTGTGAGGGTGTGACCTTCCAGACTGCAGAAAGCATTCCAGTCTCTCTGAGGCCTGCTAGGTCTGTCTCAACTGGGTCCTCAGCAAAGACTTCTGCATGCCCTGAATGAAAGAGTCAAGAATGAGATGCCTGTAGGAGAATCACACTCCACCCAAGAGAAAAGAAACGCCTGGCCTGACTTTAGAGTCATCAAAAGTCCACAAGAAAGCAACTGGCTAAGTCCTACCTGCCTCCCCCATAGTATAAACTAAAAGCTTCAGTGGAAAGATCCTCCCCACAAAAGGAAAAACGAGAATCAGTCAGCTGAGTGAAGTAAGTCAGATAAAAACAAACATCATATATTGTTATATGTGGAATCTAAAAAAGGGTACAAATGAACTTATCCACAAAACAGAAATAGGGCTACAGATTTAGAAAACAAGCTTATGGTTACCAGAGTATAAGGGGAGGGGAGGGATAAACTGGAAGACTGGGACTCACACACACACCACTGTATATAAAATAGGAAACTAATAAGAACATCCTGTATAATGCAGGGAACTCTACTCAATACTCTGCAATGACCTATATGGGAGAATAATCAAAAAGAGTAGATATATGCATATGTACTACTTTGCTGTACGTCTGAAACTAATACCACACTGCAAGTCAACCCATACTTCAATAAAAAATAAAAAAGAACCAGTTCGTTAGTCACTGCTGGGCACACAGGGTAGGAATTTAGCAAGATGATGCCTCTACTAGAAACTCTGCGTAACTATTTGCAGGTGACCTGGAAATGGATGGAGGAGGTGGGAGGCAGGCAACCATGACAACCAATGACGGAGGAACTGACTGAAACTAGTATCTGAGTTAACTGAATCTGGATAAAACCAGCATCTGGTTTATATTATCTACTGAAATTTTTCAGAGGAAATCAAAAAAGACCAAGCTGTAGAAAAGGACTGCAATGGTCTATGAGAGAGGGACTAGAGAGAGTGATACTGGAAAACCTCACCCGAGAGGCAGCAGTTTCCAGCCAGGGAATTCTTCTTGGCAGGTAACCATCCTTGGGGTAGGTTGAATACAGATGTCAAGAATAATGCCTATCAGTTAGCATCATAAAGATGAATCCTATTGGCTGAACATGAAACACGGGACAGGTGCTATGCTAAGCATTTTCTCTCTCCTCAGTTATCTTAATAACATTGCAAGGTAGATACAACTCACCTGCATTTTATAGATAACGATGAGGATGCTTTACATGGAGAGTGAAGTCCCTTGTTCAAGGTCACAGTTAGGACAGTGCCAGGATTCAAACCCAGTTTAACTAACTCTCCAAGGCCCATGTCTACCATGTCTACACCCAGAGACAAGACCAGCCTTGCAGATAAGGGTGGGTAAGGGAGGCTTCCCGTGAAGAAAGAGGATTTGACCTGGGCCAGGTCCTAGACCAAGGAGGCTGTGTAGGATGCGGGAAGCTGAACAGGGCTGGAAGAACATGAGGTCCCTGAGGTCCTAAAGGTCCCTGAGGTCCTATGGAATCCTACGGGAGACTCAAATCCCAGTGCTCTATTGTTATACCACTGTTTTTTAAATAACAAACGCTACCTATGGGTTCTTTAGAGTTCAAATTGTTCATTAATTGCAGAAAAAGTCAAACAGAGGAAGATTTCCATCATTAGCTCTTTGTCCAAAGCCCAAGCCTTCCACATTGGCCTCTTCATCAGGTATCTGGTTACTGGGTCCCCTTGTACGTCAAGTCGGGGGCCTGGGTGCTCTCTGAGGCCTAGGAGCCCCATCACAGTTAGAAATGACTTCAGGGGACAGTCAGGTGGTCAACCTACCACCTGATGAATGAACTTCCCATTCAACAGCAACAAAAAAATGGCCACCCTGCCAGCATCTGCTTTCATACCTGTAATAATGATAACTCTCCTTCCAAGGCACCCCATCTGCAGACAGCTAAATATTAGTTCTGAAAAGCCTTTTATTTATTGGGTAGGCCAAAAAGTTCATTCCGGTTTTTCTGCAAGATGTTATAGAAAAACCCAAATGAACTTTTAGGTCAACCCAAAACATTGGACTCATCCTCCCAAACTCTTTAGCTTGTACCTGCTGGTTCTAAGACCATCCTCTAGAGGAAAAACAAACATCTGTTCTTTTTTCCATGAAACAATCCTTTAAAACTATTATGGGCATGCTAAGTTGTTTCAGTCAACCCCATGGACTGTAGCCCACCAGGCTCCTCTGTCCATGGGATTCTCCAGGCAAGAATACTGGAGTGGGTTGCCATGCTCTCCTCCAGGGGATCTTTCCAACCCAGGAATCAAACCCATGTCTCTTATGTCTCCTGTGTTTGCAGGTGTGTTCTTTATCACTGGGAAGCACCCCCTGGGAAGCCCAAAACTATTACACACACATCCCGCCTCAACCCTTCTCTTTTTCAAGCTAAACATTCTCATTGTTTGAGCCATTCCTTAAGTAACACGTTTTCTGAACTCCACAGTGTCTAGGTGTGGCCTCACTAGTAGGGAACAGGAGACCAACTATACTCCTACCATGCAAATGTGGACAGTTTCTGGTTAGTTTTTAGCAGCCTCATGCTAATGACCCTCAGTCAAGCGTTAACTGAACTCAAGTTTACCAGCCTTTCTTATAAGCCTTTGTCCCTAACTACACCTCCGGCTGGGCTGTCTGAGTGTGCCATTGGTATTTGGAGCTCACCTTTTATCCTCTATTTATCCTGGTGCTACACTTTATCTTTCTACACTCTGTTCCTCTTCTAGCCTGTGAAGCTTACAGAGAATTTTGACCCTGGCACACACAACATTCACTATCCTTCCTATCTTTAAATCATCCATAAATGAGATCAGCAAGCCCTGTCTATGTACTGCTCAAAATCATGGGTTAAATAAGTGCTATCTTCCCAACAGACACAAATTAGTATCCTTTAGTGACAGTTATAAAAGCACTACGTTGAAGTAGTGAACCAACCACCATCTAGTCCACATTTTCCAACTTATTTGAAAGTGAAAGTGTTAAGCACTCAGTTGTGTCCGACTCTTTGTGATCCCACAGACTGTAGCCTGCCAGGCTCCTCTGTCCATGGACTTTTCCAGGCAAGAATACTGGAACAGGTTGCCATTCCCTTCTCCAGAGGATCTTCCTGACCCAGGGATCGAACCCAGGTCTCCCACACAGCAGGCAGATTCTTTACCAACTGAGGCCTCAGTTATTAAGGATACAAATATGTTCATTGACTGATAGAAGCGTTCTAAATTCACTATTATCATAATCAACATAAAGTGTCTTTATGCTTTGGTATCACACAAAAATGTCTGGCCATTGAGGGAATACTTGGGATGGTCTTTAAATATAGGGTCTGAGATAACACACAAGTTTCCTTGTGCAGAAACCACAAAGAGTTGCTAAACTGAGGGGCAAGAGGCTAGGACTGCCAACAGGGAAAGATATATTATATAATAAGACATCAGGGATAAAGAAAAGCTACAGTGCTTTCCAACATGAACCCCAAAAGTGTCAGGTCAGGGAACCCTGTATCTTGTGTCCCAGAGTGAGGTGAAACAATGGGGATGTATTGATTTAATAATTACCTTATGCATTAATTATTACTTACTGAGAGCTACCATATGCAGGCATTTTACACAAGTCATCTTAGTGATGACCTGATGCTGATGCTTTATAATTACTCCTTTTGAAAATTTAAATGTTTCTCTCCCTGGGTTTCTCTCACTCTCTAGAAAGTGCTGAAGACCTCTAACAGCACTTTAGCAAACCTATTTGCAAGTTTTCCCAGGGCTCTGGTAATTCATTCAATTAACACACTATCCCTTTGATAAATATTTCTCAAGATTTTCTTGATTATAAGGCACTGCGCTAGTGCTCGGGACTCTGGCTGACTTCAAGCAGCTGCATTTCCTAGATGCATCCCTCTTTAGCCAAGAGGGTCAACCCCCCTCCCCTTTGCTGGCTGTGTGGCCTTGGGTAGGTTACACTGATGAACTGCCCTTTCCCTAGTGTGGATGAGTGTCATGTGCATTTGCATTATTTCAGGCACACAGGATATTTAATAAATAGTAAGGGTTTTTTTCTTTCATTCTTTCCTATGCAGTCTGCCAATGTCTTCCCAGAGAAGGTGGGATTAAAATAGGAGTCTAATCTTTAGCCTTCTCCCTGGACATCTATAAACTTTGTCATTTGCCACCATCAGGGAATTAAACCTGCATTCTTCGCGTGTCATTTTTTAAAGAAGGAAACAGACTGTAGTTCTTAATACATTTCATAAATCATAGTTCCTTTTATTTCTTCCTTTCCTGACACTATTCTATTTATAAAATCCAAAGGCAACAAACTTAGATCATTTAAATCCAACTCCCAGAGGTGGTACCACTTGGTGTGAAATGGAACTGGTTCGGGGCCAGGCTCTAACTGAGAGTCAATTGGTCTTTCTGCCACCCTTGGCCAACTCTCTTGTTTCCTTGGACTTAGCATTTGCTACGGGCTGAATGTTTGTGTCCCCTGCAGATTCATGTATTGACATCCTAATCCCCAGACGTGAAGGTATGAGGTGGAACCTTTGGGACATGATTAGGTCATGAGGATGGAGTCCTCATGAATGGGATTAGCACTCTTATAAAAAAGAAAGCCCCATCACTGCTTCCACTGTGTGAGGACACAGCAAAAGGTGCCAGGTATGAACTAGGAAGTGGACCGTCACCAGAATGCCAGCACACTGGCTTCTTGATCTAAGACTTTCCAGCCTCCTAAACAGTGAGAAATAAATGTCTGTTGTTTATAAGCAGCCCAGACTGACTAAGTCACCATTATATGCACACAGAACTCTTGGGTAACCAGTCATTCTAGTCACCCAAGTGAGTCACCTGCAAATTTATCTTCTAAAAGCATAACCATGGTGCAGAAAAGAGGAAACCAAAATATAACCACATACAACTGTTCATAACACTCACGAATATGCTGCTAAGGGGAGATAAATGCCACTCGCCTACAGTCAGTGGCTTGAAAAGCCAACTCCCTGTATCAGACATCTTTTACTGCATTGTAGTTGATAGTGACCTGTCACTCAATCCCATAGTATTTTACAGTATACCCAATAAATACTGTGGACCCACTATGTGCCAGGCATTGAGCTATGGGCTTGAACTCAGCAGCAATTCTTGGGCAAGGACCAGACAGAATTTGCTCAATGTCTCCTTGCCAATCTGGATGAAATTAGCTTATTTGTCACCTCCCAACCCCCTCTTGTGTCACTTCCTCACTCCTCTTCACCCACCCATACCCAAAAGGTTGGGGTTTCTTTTTTAACAGATTAAAAAAAAAAAAACCCTCAGAGGGGACATATGTATACCTACAGCTGATTTTTGTTGATGTTTAACAGAAAACAAAATTCTGTAAAGCAATTATTCTTCAATTTAAAAATAAATAATTTTTTTAAATCCTCAAACAAAACACTTCCTCAAAGAACAACCTAACCTCTCCTTCCTCACAGCACAGCCTCTTGAGATGCTTACACTTCTCCACTTTCCACTTGTTTCCCAAGTAACTGGAGTCAGCCCACATCATTCCACTGAAATTGCGTCTCTAATTGCAAAATCTCCTCTCAGCACCTACCTCAGTGAGGCCTCTCTGGTTCCTTTTCTTCAAACTCCCTCCCTCTAACAGGCATCCTCCCAGCTTTCCTCTTCCCTCCCCATGCCAACTTCCTCTGGTGACCAGATTCCTGCTGGCACTGAAGTGTCCACATCCCTAGAAGTCCAGCCTCAACCTCACGGGCTCCCCTCTGTACCCCCTTACACACACCCATGGGCACCTCCCCTAGACTCCAGACCACATTTAAGAACAAAATTTAAACCAGACACCTGTACAGAAAATTGACACCTACATTTACTCATTTTTAAATGTATTAACCACTAACTATGTGCTCAGCATAATTCTGAGGGCTTAAGATGCTTAACCAGATGAAGATCACTGCCCTTGGAGCTTTACATTCTAGCAGAGAAAGACATAGAAAACCATAAGTGTAATGAGTGAATAACTTAGTATCTGGGGATGGTGCTGCTTTCAACAGAAAAGAAGAAGATGAGGGAAGAGAAGCTTGGGGAAGAGCACATCAGTTCAGCTCTGGGTATCCTGAGTTTGAGATTAGACTCTCAAGTGGAGTGTGACCTGGCAGTCTGATAGAAGATTACAGAGGATGGTAGGAAGGTCTGGGCCAGAGGTATAAATGTGGGGGTTATCAGCACTCCAGTATTCTTGCCTGGAGAATCTCCACAGACAGAGGAGCCTAGTGGGTTATACTCTATGGGATCACAAAAAGTCAGACACCACTGAGCAACTAGGCATAGCACACAGCGTGTATCAGCACTGAGGGCCCTTTGGGGATTCCTGATCAGCTGGTTGAGTTTTTCTCTACCCAATCACATGGGTGTTTACTTTGGAACAAGAGTTCCTGGATTTAAACCTGACTTTACCACTTCTCAACTATGTGATCTTAACAGGCTACTTGACCACTCTCAAGATGTGTCTTCATCTGTAAAAATGGAGAAAACAGTATCTACCTCATAAGATTATAATGAGGGGGAAAGGAGGCAATTCATGTTAATTACCTTGCACATGGTAATAAGCATTCAATATGTGTTAGGAATTATAATCCTCTCCCTCAGTCTCTCTATCACTTAATATCTTGTTAAGCATTTTTCCTTCTTTATTATCCCATATTCAACTCTCCCTTCACTCAGGGTGCTCCTGGATTGCATATTCATCCTGGTACCTCACTGTCCCTAACACAAGCCCATAAAGGTATTGAATCAAACGCAACAGGAAACAAAGTTCTATTATTACTACTCTCAAAACATTCTTACATCTGTCTCCATCTCTCTTGTCTCATCATTTCTCATCTGAGCACCCAATAAATTTTACTCAAACCTCAATTATAGCTCAAATAAAATTAAAATTTTAATTTGCTTACATGTCTGTCTTCCCTTAAAATTAAGCATCTCGATCAAGTAACAATTAGCTCCGTAACCCTAGTGCCTTTGTGTCCAGTGCCCAGACCAAGAAAAGCATCCAATAAACATCAGTTAAACAAATTTAAAAAAAGTTTTTCTTGGCTACCTGCTAGACACTGAAATTAAAATACAGTCATCACCACCTCCACATAAACTACATTTCCTGCCCTCAAAGAGTCTTGAGACAAACTTAGCACCTAAGGCAGAAAACAAAATAGCTGAACAAATGTAATGAAATTAACGACAGAGTAAAGTTTATAATATTGGCCATATTTACACAAAGAGTCCCAAGAAAAGATACTGTAGCTAGAGTTAGAAATGAAGAAAGGTGCTGCTACCCACTTTTCTTTCCTTTCCCTGCTTCTCTCCTTTCCCCTGGAAAGGAGAAATGGTAGTGTGTAAGAGCACCCAGCTCAAATTGCAGCCCAAAGGAGCTTCTAGAAGAAAAGATGGCAGACAGGCAATCAGAAAGGAGGGGATGGTGAACCTGCCATCTTGAGTACTCAAATGATGTTAAACCAAAAACAAGATCTGTTCACAGTTACAGAAGATAAAGCTTGAGTTGGAGAAAGCCCTCAAATTTCTTTACCTCTCTTGGGATGATTTTTGCTCTTCTAACAGAACAGATCTGTGTATCAGAAGACAATCTCTTTGTGTTGGCCAACCAAGATGGGGCCAGACGTCTCCTTTTCAAAGTTAATACACACAGGTGCCCTTTTATCTCAAGGTTGATGAAATGATGCACATCTCACACTCCGTTCCTCTCACTGAATCTTCCCACCTGTTTTCATTCCTCATGAACAAATTCCTGGCCCTCAACATAGTTGCCTCAGAGCCCAACAGTCCCCAACATAGTCAGCCACCATCCTTAGCATTAATGGTACCTCACCGAGAGTCACTAGCAACCAGAAATCTCTCTCTGCCAAAGTCATCAAAAGATGTCTTTGGGAAGGTCATGGCTATCCATATTAATAAAGGTTAGAGAGGAGTTCAAATGTGAGTACAAGGATCTGCCATCCCTGTGATACACTCTTTACACAGCTTTGCTCTCATCAGTTGTCAGGGTAACCAATCCTTAAGCTTCCTCATCAAGAGAAGCAAAACTTCCTATTACTCCAAGAAGGCAAAATTGTATATGCCTAATGAGTTCTAACTTGTGATTCACAAAGAGATAGGTTGGAAGTCCAAGTCCATTGTTTCCTAGCTCTGTTACCTAGGGCAACTTAGCTGAATTTTGGGGCCTCAGTTTATTCATTGATACAACAGGGATAGCGCTACCTCTATCACTGGGTTGTGGGGAGAATTAAATGACAAAAGAAACACCCAGCACACAATCAGTGTTCAAGGTGGCAGCTATTAATAACGTCATGGATCTTAGAATCTAGCGTAGGCAATCATTCAGCTGGTTTCCTTCTAGCAGGGTCTTAATGACTGCTCTTAGTCTGTAAGAAAGCTTATGCTGAGGTTTTTTGTTTTTTTTTTTTTAACTGCTTCTGCTTTATGTTTTGGTTTCCTGGCCACGAGGCATGTGGGATCTTAGCTCCCTGGATGCTAAGGGATCCTTAGCAGGATCGAACCTGCACCCCCTGCATTGGAAGGTGAAGTCTTAACCACTGGTCTACCAGAGGAATCCCTATGCTGAGTTTTATCATCAAAGGTTGAGGTTGGAAACAAAAGGTCAATGGCCCAAGGTAAGGGGTTGAGCCTTCCTCCAGGCTCTGCTGAGACAAGATTTCCAGACTATGATCTGTAATGTATGTGCTCACAGGATAGGCTTTGAGAACTTAAAGACAGGAAGACCTGGGAATCCTGGGAAGAGATAGAAAGACATGTGCCCACCAGCATTCCCTGCGAAACATAAAGTGCTCAGAGCCCTGATGGCAGGACTGGGGTTCTGGTGACTCAGAAGCTATGGAAGAGAGTGCAGGTTGCCCAGGACACATTGCTGGAAGCAATGGCCCCTGAATATCTACTCGCTTTGGCTTCTGCCACTCCTCCTTCCTGCTTTCCCTTCCAGGGTTAGAATCCGTTCTGACTTTGCATAGCTCCTCAACTTCACCTCTGTTGGAACCTTCACACACCCAAATCCTCCGCAGCATGTGCATGCAGAGGGCAGTCACTAACCTGGCCCTAGGTCCTTAAAGCACACCGGCTTTGTGGTATGGCCGATTTCTTTAACAGGAGGAACAGGTATCTCTGAAGGCAGCTCATTTCATGTACAGATAGTTCTGAGTATACAGTTTTAGATTGTAGATTCACAATTCAGAATCTACTTCTCTTAACTTCTAAGTTTTAGTTCTAAGACTAATGAATTTTTAAAAGATGAAAGTCTTTGCACGATAAAATACACTGCATGCTAAGTTGCTTCAGTTGTGCCCAACTCTTTGAGACCGTATGGACAATAGCCTGTCAGACTCCTCTATCCATGGAATTCTCCAGGCAAGAATACTGGAGTGTGTTGCTATGCCCTCCTCCAGGGCATCTTCCCAACTCAGGGATCGAACCTGCATCTCCTGCATGGCAGACAGATTCTTTACCACTGAGCCACCCAGGAAGCTCCTATGATAAAATATCATCTCAGTTAATTCATGTCACAATAGTCACAGCTAATAGTTATTGCAGGCCAGCCATGACCCACACCTTACAGGCAGGAAAGTACTACATAGTATTTCCTGAACTTGCTAGACCTTAATACCATCTCGAGTACCTGCTATATACATTGCTCCCCAGACCCCACCCCAACCAGACTGAATCAGTGAGCCCCAGGTGACTAAGATTACACAACCTGGAGGCTGGAGGCCTAGTGGATCAAGTGTGCAAACCTGGGTCCACTACACGATTGTATCATTTACTCACTGGGTGACTTTAGGCAACGTATTTAGCCTATCTGAACCTTAGTCATGTATCTGTGACTTCAGAACGATGACACCTATCTTTAGGGTATGCCATAAACCACTTAGCAGAAAGGCTGTAGATAGTGATCACTGATCCATATGATCAGTGATCACTGATCACTGATCCAGATATGGCTCACTGATCCATAACAACTCTCATATTTTTGCTCAGTGCTACACAATTCAAAATTAAAGTGCCCAAGACAAGGGAACATTTCATGCAAAGATGGGCTCAATAAAGGACAGAAATGATATGGACCTAACAGAAGCAGAAATTATTAAGAAGAGGTGGCAAGAATACACAGAAGAACTGTACAAAAAAATCTTCATGGCGCAGATAATCATGATGGTGTGATCACTGACCTAGAGCCAGACATCCTGGAATGTGAAGTCAAGTGGGCCTTAGAAAGCATCACTGTGAATAAAGCTAGTGGAGGTGATGGAATTCCAGTTGAGCTATTTCAAATCCTGAAATATGATGCTGTGAAAGTGCTGCACTCAATATGCCAGGAAATTTGGAAAACTCAGCAGTGGCCACAGGACTGGAAAAGGTTAGTTTTCATTCCAGTCCCAAAGAAAGGCAATGCCAAAGAATGCTCAGACTACCACACAATTGCACTCATCTCACACGCTAATAAAGTAATGCTCAAAATTCTCCAAGCCAGGCTTCAACAATACGTGAACTGTGAACTTCCAGATGTTCAAGCTGGTTTTAGAAAAGGCAGAGGAACCAGAAATCAAATTGCCAACATCCTCTGGATCATCGAAAAAGCAACAGAGTTTCCAGAAAAACATCCATTTCTGCTTTATTGACTATGCCAAAGTCTTTGACTGTGTGGGTCACAATAAACTGTGGGAAATTCTGAAAGAGATGGAGATACCAGACCAACTGACCTGCCTCTTGAGAAACCTGTATGCAAGTCAGGAAGCAACAGTTAGAACTGGACATGGAACAACAGACTGGTTCCAAATAGGAAAAGGAATACGTCAAGGCTGTATATTGTCACCTTGCTTATTTAACTTATATGCAGAGTACATCATGAGAAACGCTGGGCTGGAAGAAGCACAAACTGGAATCAAGATTGCCGGGAGAAATATCAATAACCTCAGACATGCAGATGACACCACCCTTATGGCAGAAAGTGAAGAGGAACTAAAAAGCCTCTTGATGAAAGTGAAAGAGGAGAGTGAAAAAGTTGGCTTAAAGCTCAACATTCAGAAAACTAAGATCATGGCATCTGGTCCCATCACTTCATGGCATAAAAATGGGGAAACAGTGGAAATAGTGTCAGACTTTATTTTTTGGGCTCCAAAATCACTGCAGATGGTGACTGTAGCCATGAAATTAAAAGACGCTTACTCCTTGGAAGGAAAGTTATCACCAACCTAGACAGCATATTCAAAAGCAGAGACATTACTTTGCCAACAAAGGTCTGTCTAGTCAAAGCTATGGTTTTCCCAGTGGTCATGTATGGATGTGAGAGTTGGACTATAAAGAAAGCTGAGTGCCAAAGAATTGATGCTTTTTAACTGTGGTGTTGGAGAAGACTCCTGAGAGTCCCTTGAACTGCAAGGAGATCCAACCAGTCCATCCTAAAGGAGACTGGTCCTGGGTGTTCACTGGAAGGACTGATGTTGAAGCTGAAACTACAATACTTTGGCCACCTGATGCGAAGAGCTGACTCATTGGAAAAGACCCTGATGCTGGGAAAGATTGAGGGCAGGAGGAGAAGGGGACAACAGAGGATGAGATGGTTGAATGGCATCATCTACTCGATGGACATGGGTTTGGGTGGACTCTGGGAGTTGGTGATGGACAGGGAGGCCTGGCGTGCTGCGGTTCATGAGGTCGCAAAGAATCGGACACGACTGAATGACTGAACTGAAGACAAGGATTTATTTAAACTCAGATCTGACCATGTCTAAAGTCTAAGTGCCTACACGCAGCAATTAGAGAAGGCAGAATTAAATGGGCATGAGGCCCAGTGGCACAGAATGGCCTACATATCCAGGTCCTAGCTCCAAATTCACTCAGACTCAGCTCATATTGCATCCTCAGGAGCCACCGTGGGGCAGAAGCCCTGGCCAACAAGATGCCCCCAGTACCACAGTTAAGGAAAGAAAGGTTACCCTGGATTTCCTCCTGCCTCTGCTTCTGTTCTTCCCCTACATGCCACCCACCTCCCCTTCCTTTTGGGAATATTCAGAATGCCCAATTTTTCTCCTGGTGAGCACCCAGGTTTCCTGGGAGGCAGGCTGGGGAGAGTTTGAGACTGCAGGCTGGGTGCTTCGCTCCCCAACTGTGAGGCTTCACTTCTTTCCTCTGGGACCCTCTCTTTCTGCAGTGGGGCTCATTTTTAGGAATGCTCCTAGCACACAATCTGGTTCACCTGTCAATGAATCAAGAGCCCCACAGCTTTAGCCTATCACTTCTCTTTCTCTAAAGTCCCTGGGATTTTCAGTTAGTGCGGCCACCTGTAACTCATATTTAATAGTTTAATTGATAAGCCTTCATTCATTTGTTCACACAAATATATCACCCAAGTACAGGTGATATAGAAATAAATAGGGTCCAGTCCCTATTCCTGAGGCCTTAGAGAAAGGGGAAGATCCATAAACTGAAAGGCGGAAAGATCATGCAAGGTATCAAGAACTAAGGGCTGGGGGTGGTGCCAACTCAGAAATCAGAAAAGGTAATGTTCACTCTGGGTTTTGAAGGATGAATAGGAGTTTACCAGGCAGAAAAAGGTATGCCCAACAGCAGGGGGAAAAAACAGTGCAAAGGCTGAGTCATGAAAGTGGGCCTGTTTTACTTAAGAAATATTAAGCTGTGAAGGGTAAAGGTATGAGAGCTGCAGAGATGAGAAACGGGGTTCAACAGGATTATCTGCTCAGACATTAAGGAGGTTTTCCAAGCAAGCAAGTGATGTTGCTAGATAATCTTCCCTAAACTCAGAGTTGAGCTCCTGGCACTAAAAAGGAGCTTTGGTAGAGCATGAAGAGGAATCATTTCGGCTGACAGAGGGGAAGGAGCCAGAGCCATTTATCCTCACCCTTACGCTGGCCTGGAGCCCCACCATCTACTCCACCAAACCTTGACCCAACTGACACTGAACTCTAGTCAAGTCCCCGCTTACAGGGTGATGAGAACCACAAAATGAGAGACGGGGGAGCTGAGACCAACTGTAGGAACAAACCAAAGGAAAGAGGAGGAATTATTTTATGTCTGGTGGCTCATGGTGTCCTCAAAGGCATCCTCAAAGCCAGATGACTCTGGATTAGAATCCCATCTCCATTCTTTACTACTTACACGACCTTGTGTAATTCATTCCACCTCTCAGAGGCTGTTTTCTCATCCTTTACACAGAGCTAACAAGCTTTACCTCAAAGATTTGTTCTAAAGATTAAAACTACATCACTTATTTCAAGTGGCCAGCATAGCGTCCAATGTAAAATGGTTCTCTAAATATTACTAAACTGATTTTAATATGTTCATTTTGTCTTAGAGGGGAGGAGGCCACCAGACTAAAGGACGTTCAAAGAAAGGCGGGTGCCCCTGAAGCACCAGGATGGAGTCAGCCCCATGAGACACTTACTAAGCAGTTGTGAACTCCTAGGTGAGACCCTGATCCACCCCTTCCAAGTTTCTCTCTGCCCTCCGTGGCTGTTTGCAATTTCTGTAGGACAGGATCACATTTCCCACCTAAGCCCCTGGGCCTAGGAGCGCTGGGGGCCTTGCAGCCCAGGACTTTTCAGAGGGCTCACATGACAACCTGGCAAGGCACAGCCATTCCCAGCAAAGGCATTAATAATATACTCCTTTTTCCACAAACTCTGGCAAACAGTCTAAAGTGACAAGTGAAAACATTGAGTCCAAATTCTCACTGGGGCTGAGGAGGCCAAAATAACTTGCCTATCAGGGCTAAATCATGGGGCTGAGTCACAGTTCTGCTCAGGGGTTGTGGCCAAATGAAATGGCTGATGATAAAGCTAAGAACTGAAGCAAAACCATGTTCCTTGAGGAATAAACTGCCCGTATAGCCTCTGAATGATTCAAGTGGAAAGTTTCCTCAATCCAGAGGCACAGAGAAAGGAGGCCGTAAGACATACTGGTTGAGGAACGAATTTAGCTGTGGACAGCATCTCAGCAACAGCCCAAAACACAGCAGCTACCACAGGCAGCCCAGAGACCCTGAGGTAGGGGACCTGAGGAAGCACAGGCTGATCCCCTGCAGGAGCAGGAAGACAAATAGAGTAGGTTTCAGTAGGATTTTTGTCTCCTTGTTTGTACCATTGTTTTGCTGTTGTTATAGTTCAGTCATTAAGTTGAGTCTGACTCTTTTGTGACCCCATGGACTGTAGCCCACCAGGCTCCTTTGTCCATGGAAATTTCCAGGCAAGAATACTGAAGCAGCATGCCATTTCCTTCTCCAGGAGATCTTTCTGACTCAGGGATCGAACCTTTGTCTCCCACATCACAGGGAGATTCTTTACCACTGAGCCACCAGGGAAGCCCTTGGTTGTACCATATCAGCACCAAACTAGTGCCTGGCTTCCAGGCACTCAGTTGTATGAATAAAGAAATACGTAGTGGGTATCAGGCAGCATGAGTTAGTAACTATGCAAATCTAAGCCAGCCCCTTATCCTCCTGAACCTCAGTCTTCTCATCAAGAAAATGGGACAATGACAACTACTTATAATGGTTCTTATAGGAATAATAAATGGAATAGCCCCTAAAAGAATGCTAAATAGCAGGCACTTTAGAAATGAACTTCTCAGAATTAGCCCTCAGTCTTCCAACAAAGTCCTTGAGTATCAGCTGTTGGCAATTCTCATTGGTAGAGGAGGGAGAAGGAGATTGGGAGGAACAGTGAAAAGAGAAGATAAAGTAACTAAAGGTCACACATCAAAGGAAGATAAAGAAGACTCCTTTGGTCACCTCTCCATGTGTGGCCCTAGACAAGTCACATATTTCTCTGGGTCTCAGAATTCTCTGATAAGAAGTGGAGCTAGATCTAAGCAGTGGTCTTCACGTTGTGGTCCAGGAAGCCTAGGGAATCTGTAGAGACCCTAAGGGGCCATCCTGCAGTAAGGAAGAAGTAGACAGGCAGGCCCCCAGGCAGCTTCAGGAAGCTTCCTACTGAAGGCAATCTTCTGAAGAAACAGTTCCACCCTCGGTCCTTAACTTTCTGAAAGCTAATGCTTTCTCCAAAGTTGCTGGCATCCTCCCAACCACCAGTTTTCTGCAGGAACCTGGTCTAGGACTCTCGTTTCAGGGTTATGCAACACAGGGTTCACAGCCAGGGCCTCCTTAAACTTTGCGGCCAAGGGACCTCACTCACCTTGAGTACCAGCCCTGAGTCCCCAGCCCTTCTTCAGTGTCTGCACTCACGCACCTTGTTGACGTCTGGCACTTCCCTCCCTGGAAATCTCTCACTACTACCTTCAGTGGCGCTACCTTCCACCAGGATAAGTGTTCCACTTCTTTCTGGTTCCTCTCCTTCCTCCTGGGCAAGAGGAGTAGAACAAGGAGAGGCATGGAGGGGAGAGAAAAGCACACCAGGCAAGGGTAAAGCATGACAGGGAGGAGGCTGTGGAGCCTGGCTTTGGACAGGCTGAATCTGAGGGGCTGGTTGAAGTACCACAGGCAGATGGGTAAAGCAGGTATGGACCTTAAGAGAAGAAGTTGGGACAGAGAGGTTTTCTCCCCTACCTGGCAGAATCTTCTCTCCCATCCACTTCTTCTTTCCTTGCCCCACTTCCCCTGTTCACACCAAGTCCACATCACCTAACATTAGGATACTTACGAACCTCCTAACCCATGCCCACTTCTCATCCCTCAGATAACACGAGATTACTCACCCAAGCCCAGCTCTGAATAGTCACGCTCCCCTCCTTGGAGACTTGAAATAGCATCTTCCCTGTTTGCTCCAGCCAGTCCAAATTCCTCAGTCTAGTATCCAAACCTCCCACCTTGCCCCAATCACCACCCCACTGTATGCTGATGCACCCCTAGGCCACCTGAACAGCCAACCATCCCTGACTTTCCTGGCACTCTTTTCCTCCTTCAGCACACCTCACCACTCACCCCAAGTCCACCTGTGGAATCTTCACACTGCAAACAGCACCCGCAATCTCCTCTCTTCCCAGATCCTGCAACCACTCTTGCCAAAGCTTACAGCTGTGTGCGGATATTGGAGAGTATGCTTCCCTCCAGCTTGGCCAGTAATTTCAGTGCAATCAGCAGGTATTGCAAAAGCATGGCCCTTGCCTCATCAATTAGGAGCCACAGATAGAAAACTATCACCTGCCCTGCAGCAGCCACAGGTAACCTATAACCTGCAGGCTGTTATTTAGTTGCTAAGTCCTGTCCAACTCTGTGCGACCCCATGGACTGTAGCCCACCAGGCTCCCCTGGCTACAGGATTTCCCAGACAAGAATACTGGAGTAGGTTGCCATTTCCTTCTCCAGGGGGTCTTCCTGAACCAGGAATCAAACCTACATCTCCTGCACTGGCAGGCAGATTCTTTACTGTCAGTTGCCAAGGAAGCCCAACCTGCAGGTAGATCACATCTAACAATGTATCTTCAACAGGAAGCTTGTCAGCCTCCATCTCTGTTTGTTTCTCTTTATTGCCTTTTGCACCTAGCGCAGCTGTGGTCTCCAGCAGGCTCTCAGTAAATACTAACTGAATTAATTAATGAGATCCTTCTACAGGGAGCACAGAACTAATTCCATAAAAAATAATTACGGATCTATTACCATGAAAAATAATTTCTTGATTTTTCCAGTTGAAGATGACCCAACCGATGATGGAAATGTTCTAAAAGTGGATTTTAGTGATGGTTGTGCAACCCAGTAAATTTACTACAAATCACTGAATTTATTCTTAAAGCAAGTTAATTTCATGGAATACAAATCCTATCTCAATAAAGATGGTTTTTAAAAAACCCATGTGATGAATAACTCTACCATGGTGGCTCACTGTGTTTGGTTGAGTAATAAGTTGGCTGAGTCATGAGAACATTCAAAAACAAAGAAACAACAAAAAATGATGACCCAACCCTGTGAGGTGTGACCCTGAGCTTAGTCTCCATCCCCATGGGATCAGCAGCAGCTATAAATGAGGGATGAGTAACCTCACAAAACAGCCTGGGTTGTTGGGGTGGGGAGAGCGCTAGGATGACCGTGCATTGGGTCAGTCTATAGTCAGGACACAGCAGAAAGTGAAAGGATCCTGTAGAATGTTCCACAAGGTCCTCTGCAGTAGATCAAGGCTAAGGAATAAGACTCCTAAGCCTTATTATTAGCCTTAAACAGAATCACTTTCCCAAGGAGGCATCCTCCGACCTCAGACTGGTTAACTCACCCAGCACCCCAGAATTTCCTTTATAGAAATCCACAGTCCATGAGTATACACTTGGTTGTGTTATTAATCAATTCATATTTCTCTCTGTAGACCACATGCTGTATGAGGTCAAGGACTGTAGCTCTAGGGCTCACGGTGCCTAGTACAGAAGCAAGCACACCTTACATTCTTGAAGTTGACTGAATGCTGATTGAGTGAATGGACACTCATCTTTGATTAAAGTGGGACAAGGTATACAGACACCTCGTTTTCTTTCAGTGCAGTACTGCCGTGCAGCTGAGTATTCATAATTCTTAAGGGCCTCTGTAGAGGAGAAGGAACCAGCATTCTCTAGGGTAAGTCACTATACCACCCCTACTTATCCTTCCCAATCTACCCACTAGGTATGGTTACTGCCCTGTTTACAGGTAAGGAATCTGAGGCTCTGCATCTGTCAGTTTGTCATGGGAATTAAATCGGAAAAAGCACAAAGCACTTGTTATCCAGTATGATTGCTGTGTAATTCTTAGCTACCATTATTATTTTTCCCAGCACACTGAAGCCGCCTCTCCACCTATAAGTAAAAAGAAGAGACAATCCCAAGCACAGAGAGGGCCTGAGGCCGTGGCAGCCTCCCTTGGCACCTCAGACCTCCAAACACTGAGAAAACTCATTCGGAGTCAGATCCAGACGTTTCTTCATCTCAGCTGCCAGGAAGTACGTATTTTGGCACATGGGGACCAAGGAAGGAAGGAATGGAGGAGAACTTACCCCAGAGGCTAGTAAAATATCAGCACAGGTTGTTTGCTCATCTGTGGGAAAACAATAGAAAAGAAAAAAAAAAAAACCCTCTCCTGAAAAAAACACACAAGTTTATAAACTATCACTTTCCTAGAGCCACTCAGGACAATGAAGAAAGATCCTATAGCCAGGTAACTGGATCAGAAAACAAGTGAAGCCAGACTTCCAAGGCAGCTTCCAAGGAAGCCAGACTTCCAAGACAAACGGTGGGAGGGGGCTGTCAGCTTCCTTTTGCTTCTCACATTTAAAAAGTACAGGCTGGGGTCGAGATTATCACAGCCAACCCGAGAGCAGAAAGGGAAAGAGTTACACAACCAGCCACTAGAGAAACACAGATGAAGACCACAATGAGCTACCACTGCACACCTATTAGAACAACTGATATTAAAAAGAAGACACCCCCTAACTATTCTCCCATCCTGCCCTGCCACTCCCTCCCTTGGCAATCATAAGTTCATTCTCAAAGCCTGAGAGTCTCTTTCTGTTTTGTAAGTTCATTTGTATCATTTCTTTTTAGATTCCACATATAAGGGCTGTCATAAAACACTGCTCTTTCTCTGTCTGATTTACTTCATTCAGTAGGGAGTTCGGGATGGACAAGTACACACTGCTATATTTAAAATAGATAATCAACAAGGACTTACTGTATAGTACACGGAACTCTGCTCAATATTACATGGCAGCCTGGATGGGAGGGGACTTGGAGAGGGAATGCATACATGTGTATGTATGACTGAGTCCCTTTGCTGTTCACCTGAAACTGTCACATTGTTAATTGGCTATACTCCAATGTAAAATAAAAAGCTTTTTTTTTCTTAATTTTTGAAGAAATGTTTGTGTTCAAATTGATGAACTAGAGTGCTTTTTTCCAATGAAAAATAAAATAAATAAAAAAGGATGCTGCAAATGCTGATGAGGTGGAAAAGTACATCTTTCCTACATTGCCGGTGGGGACAGAAAACCATACAGTCACTCTAGAAAATAGTTAGGCAGTTCCTTAAAAAATTAAAAACACACTTGCCATACAACTCAGCAACTGCCCTCCTGAGCATTTATCCTGGAAAAATACACACACACAAATTGGGGAGTTTCTTTTTTTTGGAAAAATAAAATTTGATGTTCATATAAAAACTTGTGCAAAACTGCTTACAGCAGTTGAATCTGTTATAGTCAAAAACTAGAAACAACCCAAATGTCCTTCAATGGGTCAATAGTGAAACTGACACATTCATACAATGGAATAACACCCATCATTAAAAAAAAAAAGAGCTAACTATTGGTACTCTCAACAACCTGGAGGGACCTGAAGTACATTCTGATGAATGAAAACAAGCCAGTCTCAGAAGATTGCATATTATATGACTCTATTTACAGAACACTCTGAAAATGACAAAATTATAGGGATGAGAAAAGCGAGAAAGGGCCAACCCAGCATAACAATGAATGGGTGGCATGAGGGAGACCTCTGTGTGGAATAGTTCTGTACCTTGATTGCAGAGGTGGCTCCACTAATCTAAACATGTGAGAAAATGAGACATTGTTCCACACACAGCTGTACCCAGATTCCTGGTTTTGATACTGTACTATAATTGTGTAAGATGAAACCAGGGGAAGAAACTGAAGGATACACTAGACCTCTCTGTACTATCTTTGCAACTACAACTGAACCTATAATTGTTTCAAAATTAAAAGTTATAAATAAATAAAAGAGGTGCACAGCCAGTAGGAGGGCATCTGGGATTCCAGCCCACACCACATTCTTCCACTTGCCAAACCCCAGGGCTCCAATCAAATGGCTTACAATTGGGCCTGCACCATGATGTTGCACATATCCATGCCTTTGCACATACAAATTCCTACCTACACTGCCCTTCTCCTGCCTAGCTAACGTATAATTTCCTTTAAGCCCCAATTCACATACCTTTACCTCCTGAAAGATTCCCTGACTTCGCATCCTAAGATTACTGATCTTCCTTTGTACTCCCTGAGCACAGCACTATTCAACTGAATTGTAATTGCTAATGTGTTACTGCTTCCCACCAAAAGGAAGTCACAGAATTAGAAAATATATTTGCAAAGTCTCCAATTAAAAACACTGGTCTGTAGAATATATAAAGAACTTTTACGATCCAATCACAAGAAGACAGTCCAATTTCATTTAATGAACAAAAGATCTGAATAGCTGCTGCTGCTGCTAAGTTGCTTCAGTCGTGTCCAACTCTGTGCGACCCCATAGTCGGCAGCCCACCAGGCTCCCCCGTCCCTGGGATTCTCCAGGCAAGAACACTGGAGTCTGTTGCCATTTCCTTCTCCAATGCATGAAAGTGCAAAGTGAAAGTGAAGTCGCTCAGTCGTGTCCGACTCTTCACGACCCCATGGACTGCAGCCTACCAAGCTCCTCCGTCCATGGGATTTTCCAGGCAAGAGTACTGGAGTGGGTTGCCATTGCCTTCTCCTAAGGAAAGAACTACTGATGCACAAGCACAGATAAGTATCAAAATACTTATGGTGAGTGTAAGATGAAAATATGCTGTATTATGCAATTTATGTAAAGTTCTAAAAAATGCAAACCAATTTACAGCAATAAAGCAGATTAATGGTTGTCTAGGGATGGGAGGCTGGAGAAGGCAATGCCACCCCACTCCAATACTCTTGCCTAGAAAATCTCATGGATGGAGAAGCGTGGTAGGTTGCAGTCAATGGGGTCACTAAGAGTCAGACATGACTGAGCGACTTCACTTTCACTTTGCACTTTCATGCATTGGAGAAGGAAATGGCAACCCACTCCAGTGTTCTTGCCTGGAGAATCCCAGGGACGGTGGAGCCTGGTGGGCTGCCTTCTATGGGGTCGCACAGTCGGACACGACTGAAGCGACTTAGCAGCAGCAGCAGCAGGGATGGGAGGCAGGACACAGAGGGGGCAGAAGGGAAGGATTAGGTGAAGGAAGAAACGGGAGGATAATGGTTATGTTCACTGATTTGTGTGGAAAATTTCATAAGTTTATGCATATGTCAAAACTCACTAAGTTTCACGACTTAAATATATGCAGGTTTTTTTCTCTCAATTATATCTCAATAAAGTTGCATGGGAAAAACGTGATGGTTGTCATCTAATAAGCAGCTACCTTGTGGGCAGAACATTATAAAAATAATCATTAATCTGGGTTTCCCTGGTGGCTCAGTGGTAAAGAATCTGATTGCAATGCAGGAGACCCAGGTTCAATCCCTGGGTTGGGAAGATCCCCTGGAGAAGGAAATGGCAACCCCCTCCAGTCTTCTTGCCTGGGAAAACCCATGGACAGAGGAGCTTGGCGGGCTACAGTCAATGGGGTCTCAGAGGAATAGGATGTGACATAGAGACTAAGCAAGCAAAAGGAAAAAAAAAATTATAATTATTAACCTTCACTCAAGGTAGGTGTTATTCAGCCCAGTTTACAAACGAGGAAACTGAGTCAGAAAGACAAGGTAATCATGCAGCTACTGTGAAGCCTGGCTCAAACCTATATCAAGTATCTCCAAAACAGAAGCAGGGCACCTGACGCCACCATGAGCTCAATCAACGCCCTTCTCTACCCTTCCAAGTGTATATATATATACCTTAAAAGGGCCTCAGATAACATCTTCTCAGCTTGTTTCACTGACCTAGAAAGCCAAGCTCCTGATGAAGGAAGAGGACTTAACTCTAAGCGTACCAGAAGGGCTTGTCAGATACAGATGAGGGTCTGGGGGCGGGGGGAGGCAGGGCTGGCACCTGGAGGACACCCACCTGTGCCCTTGCCAGGTGCAGACAAGGCTCAGTGAGCACATGGCCTCGGGAGCAGCACCCTCTCACAACCGGTGTCCCTCCCTCCCCTGGAGCACACACCTTCTCCTCAGCAACTACAACTGCTAACCACAGCTGTGGGACCAGGCTTCTTTAAAATGAAAGTGTGGGACCAGATGGCCTCTACAGTCCTTTCTACTTCTGTAATTTTCCAAACTACAGTTCTACACAGTACCCTGGTGCCCTGCCTTCTCCCCATCCCCTCTTGCAGGCTACTTAAAGGAGGTGGCGAAAAGGAGCCAGAAGGTTCAGAAAGCGAGGGAGAGGGCAGAGGTTGGGGTTCCATTATGCTAATTTAATTAGTTCTAATCTGCTGACAGCAGGGCCTGGAAGAAAGAGCCTTTGTTTAAGTTTCACATTCGGCAGGAAGTGCCCCTGCTCCTCTCTAACCCCAACGCCCCCTCCTCCCCGCATCAGAGCCTGTGAGTCTAAAGCTCTGATTTCAACCCTGGCTCTCAGGTCCAGCAGCGCCCGGGCTTCCTTTTCACACTTCTCTTGATTTCTTGATTTTTCCAGGAAGGAAATTTGCCCCAGATGTTGGTCCATAAATGGAGAGCTTTCATCAGCCCGGATGAAAGGGTGTTAGTAATTCACAGATTTCCCCAGAAGCAAGAGCCAAAAGGAGAAGTTCCAGCCAGTTTGTCTCCATCAATAAACCAAAGGCTTACCAATCAATTAAAGCCCCTCCCCTCCACGGGCAGGAAAATTTACAACATGCAAAACATTTCATTTTCACTCTTATGGGACTCACTTTATGGGATAGTAAGAACAGAAACTCAGTCATTTATTCAATTAATGATTATGAAGCACTTAGAGTTCACAGGGGAGGAAGCGGAGGGATACACAAGTGAAGTGACCTGTCCTGTGCCTCCCAGCGTGGGGGGCAGGAGTGGGGGCGGGGGAGGTCCATCAGAATCTCCAAAGCAAAACGTCCCTCGTTTGCAGCCTTGGCTAATTTCAGTGGTGTCAGTTTTCCCACTGTAGCCAATTTCAAGTCGCCAATTTTTAACAACCAATTTGCAAAATTCCGGAATATTTAAAATCAGCTCAGGATAGCCTCCAGAGGGGAGGTGAGTTCTCCTAGCTTTTGAGTATTCCCTCCGCCTCCCCCCTCTGCCTCCACGCAGGAAGAGCCAACATGCCCTGGAGGCCTAAAGAGTAATTTTAATGGAAACTACCTGAAGCTCTGTTAGGGTTTCAGGCGTGTTTTCTTTTCTTCCGTGTCTTCTTTTCTTCCTCGTCATTATTTCTCCATTTTACTTTTATAATCAGAACATATCTAAGTAATTTAAGTAATTTTTTAGGAAGCTTAGTGGACTATTTTGCAATAACCTCTCCAGGTAATTTCTGTCACTATATTCCTTGGGGGGTGGGGGTGAGGTAGTGTTTCCTAAAAACTCAACTTCCCCAGCAGAACAGAGCTGGTGCACCAATGTTAAGCATTCCCTGAGCTTGGTGCAGTCTTATCTGAAGGATAAATTCATTCCCTTGGGAGTTCAAATTTCACCCGCAATTGAGAAAACACAACTTTCTGTTAAGAGTCCAGAAGACCTGCCCTAAAAAATCAAAACCTCTTAGGCCACCAAATGACCTTGCCCCTGGTTGGGCTGAAATAGAAGCTGATGGTTTGAACCAGAAACAAGTGGCCTTTATCTCCTGCTCTTGAGAGGATGAAGTGTCCAACACCCCATCCAGCACCCCAGGAGGCATTTTACCTTCTTGGTCCCCAGGCTAGGATTTGAGGGCTCTTACCTCAGCGATAGGACACAGGCCTTGCCCCAGGGCTTGGGCAGGCTCACGTGGGCCAGTTCATTTCAGCTGCAGTCTACAACTTCACTGCTTCTCCCTGGGCTGCTCTCTGCAGATCTCAGCACAATTCACTCTACACTGCCTGCAGGAAGGGGAAAAAAAAAAAAGCAAAGCGAAGTTATCGGCTAAGCATCAGAGGCACACATGTTAATACACACAGGAGGAAAAACACCCTTGCTCCTCCCATCCGTGGTCACTCCGGCCACTTCAGAGCCCCTTCCAGAACTCCAGCCTCCTTCCCAGGGTTCAACTTGGCCATCTGTTCACCCAGACCTACCCCTTCTGGAGCTGAGCAATTTCAGAGTGAGCTGCAGATTAAGCAAAGCAAACTCTTCTACAATCACTTAATCCTCATGCTACTTGCTATTATTGGTAAGAAAAGCAAGAGTAAGAAAGCATTAGTTCTGGCCCTGAGTCTAATGTTTAGCTAAGGTTTGTGGACAACCGATTTCCATCAACAAATACATCCAACTGGCTCACAGTCTCCCTCTGACCTATAGTAAATTCTTTATAATGTTACAAATGTGAATTCAATTCCTAAACTTATTGGGGAACATTTTTAACTGAATCTAAAGTTTCATCCTGTATGTTATTATTGTGTCTGGGTGGCTAGTGTTTGTTTTTAAAGTAATTGTTGTTTTTCTTTTTTTTTTTTTCATTGATAGTTTTATTTTATTTTTTTTAATTTTATTTTATTTTTAAATTTTACATAATTGTATTAGTTTTGCCAAATATCAAAATGAATCCGCCACAGGTATACATGTGTTCCCCATCCTGAACCCTCCTCCCTCCTCCCTCCCCATACTTTGTTTTTCTTAGTGCCAAAGAAATGTATGTTTAATCTTGAAATTTTAGAAAATGTAGCTGTCAAAAGGAGGGAAAAAAGTTACCCTCTCTTGTCCAGCCAAGATAACTATAGATAACACACCCTTCCTGGTTTTATTTTGTTATCTGGACTTCTTACAAAGATCCAATAAAGTCATGGTTTAATAATCATATTAAAAGTATATGCCTCTGAACCCAAAAGCTGAACAATTAAGTCATCTTCAACTCTTTTTTTTTTTTTCAAATTACAGATTTGTTGTTGCTGTTCAGTCGCTCAGTCATGTCCAACTCTTTGTGACACCATGGACTGCAGCACACCAGGCTTTCCTGTCCTTCACCAACTCCCAGAGTATGCTCAAACTCATATCTATTGAGTCAGTGATGCCATTCAACCACTTCATCCTCTATCGTCCCCTTCTCCTCCTGCCTTCAATCTTTCCCAGCATCAGGGTCTTTTCCAATGAGTCAGCTCTTCACATTAGGTAGCCAAAGTATTGGAGTTTCAGCATCAGTCCTGCCAATGAATATTCAGGGTTGATTTCCTTTAGGATTAACTGGTTTGATCTCCTTGCAGTCCAAGGGACTCTCAAGAGTCTTCTTCAACACCACAACTCAAAAGCATCAATTCTTCAGCATTCATCCTTCTTTATGGTCCAACTCTTACATCCATACATGAGCACTGGAAAAACCATAGCTTTGACTATATGGACCTTTGTCAGCAAAGTAATGTCTCTGCTTTTTAATACACTGTCTAGTTTTGTCATAGCTTTTCTTCCAAGGAGCAAGCGTCTTTTAATTTCATGGCTGCAGTCACCATCTGCAGTGATTTTGAAGCCCAGGAAAATAAAGTCTGTCACTGTTTCCATTGTTTCCCATCTATTTGCCATGAAGTGATGGGACCAGATGCCATGATCCTCATTTTTTTAATTTTTTGACTTTTAAGCCACCTTTTTCAGTCTCCTCTTTCACCTTCACCAACAGGCTCTTTAGTTCTCTTCCCTTTCAGCCATAAGGGTGGTGGTATCTGCATATCTGAGGTTATTGATATTTCTCCTTACAATCTTGTTTCCAGCTTGTGCTTCATCCAGTCCAGCATTTCACATGATGTACTCGGCATAGAAGTTAAATAAGCAGGGTGACAATATACAGCTTTGACATACTCCTTTCCCAATTTTGAACCAGTCTGTTGTTCCATGTCAAGTTCTAACTGTTGCTTCTTGATCTGCATATAGATTTCTCAGGAGGCACGTAGGTGGGCTGGTATTCCCATCTCCTTAAAACTATGGGGGAAATCCATAGTTATTTCCTTAAGACACAGTCTTAAGAAGTCAAATTGCAGTCAAAGAGTTTCCAAATTTCTCGGGCTTTTGAACAGTCTTGGCAGGCTCTCTGCAGAACTATCATACCACACAAACTCCCAGGAGTGGAGAACTCTGCCCATTCCTCTAACACTCCTCTCCTACCCCAGCCCCTCCCTCACCCACACCCTTGCTCACCACATGTAACATTTCTAGTGGAAACAAGTGTAGAGTTTGGGGCACCCAGGTTTTTCATATTTCATACTCATACTCAGCATGCTGCTGCTGCTGCTAAGTCGCTTCAGTTGTGTCCGACTCTGTGCGACCCCATAGACGGCAGCCCACCAGGCTCCCCCGTCCCTGGGACTCTTCAGGCAAGAACACTGGAGTGGGTTACCATTTCCTTCTCCAATGCATGAAAGTGAAAAGTGAAAGTGAAGTCCTCAGTCGTGTCCGACTCCTAGCGACCCCATGGACTGCAGCCCACCAGGCTCCTCCATCCATGGGATTTTCCAGGCAAGAGTTCTGGAGTGGGGTGCCATTGCCTTCTCCGCACACTCAGCTTAGGCCAAGGCTTAAACAAGAACCAGGATGAGAAAATGAGTTCCCCTAATCAAGCTTTGGGGAGGGGGGATGCATGAGTAAGAATTGGTACAGAGGGAAAAAGTGAAAAATCCAATGAAGAGAGGAATGGTGTTACACAAGGATATTGTCCAGAAGAAAGAGACCCTGAGATGCTAAGAGAAATAAGAGGAAGCACAGATGGAAGCACAGATGCTGGGAACTGACATCAGATGAAACTGAAGTTGAAGTGAGCCATTTGAGGGGTGCAAATGTCAAAATCTCACAAAGATTCATGGCAGAACAGAGCAAACAACAAAGGAATCAAGCGAGATAGAAAAACAAAAAATCATTTGTGGCACCTGTGCACTTTGCTGCTGTCTGTAATTAATACCAACAAAACAACCAAGAGCCAGAGTCACTGTGGGGAAAGTGAACCAGGCCAGGAAGAATTACTGCCTGCAAACACAGCTGAGCTTGTGGCTATCTGGGAGCCTGCCAATAAAGAACCTTCTCCAGGAAACAGGAGCAAAGTGCCCCCAGGGCCAGAGAACAATGAAACTGCTTACCTGCCTGCCTCATTTACATGAAGGAGGCCCCTACTCTCCATCTCTCTCTGGCCAGCCTCTCATAACTTGTCTTTTGCCCTAGGCCAAACCTTCAGTGATAAATGGTTAATACACCTTGTAATCTGTCTGAAGAGACTGAATGGATTTCTGTGTCCCCGTGACCCAGGCAAAGACCAACCCTGCTGTCTTTCCTCCCCGTGCACCGTGCACTCTGGCCACAGTATTCTGCAGACTAGTGAGGAAATGTGAGGTCCCTTTATTGTTTTCTAAATCCTTTGGAAGATGGCTTGCAGACCTCCCATATTACTCAAATAGGCAAGTCATTCTATCTGCCTACCCTACTGCTACCCACTTACAATACTTGGGCCTCTGCTTATGGACAAAGGGTAGAACTTTGATTTTAAAGCAACTCACTATACTATGGAGCAAAGATAAGTCTCTTCGACAAGCGGCACTGGGAATGTTGGACAGCCATATTGATATAAATCAATGAAGTTAGACACACCCTCACACCATACATAAAAATAAACTCAAAATGGCTTAAAGACTTAAATGCAAGACATGACACCATAAAACTCCTAGAAGAGAACACAGGCAAAACAGTCTCTGATATACATAGTACCAGTGTTTTCTGAGGTCGGTCTTCCTAAGCAATAGAAAAAAAAAGCAAAGATAAACATATGGGACCTAATCAAACTTATATACTTTTGTACAGCAAAGAAAACCATAAATGAAAGGAAAAAACCACCTTCAGACTGGGAGAAAATATTTGCTAATGATGTAACCAACAAGGGCTTAATTTCCAAAATATACTAACAGTTCATACAACTCAATAATAAAACAAACAAATAAAAAAAAAAACACACAACCCAGTTGAAAAGGCAGAAGACCTAAATAGACATTTCTGTAAAGAAGACATACAGGTGGCCAATGGGCACATGAAAAGATGTTCAACATTGCTAATTATTAGAGAAATGCAACTCAAAACTACAATGAGGTGTCACCTCACACCAGTCAAAATGGCCATCATCAGAAAGTCCGCAAATAATGAATGCTGGAGAGGCTGTGGAGAAAAGGGAGCCCTCCTACACTGTGGGTGGGTGGGAATGTTACTGAGTCCAAGCTCATGCTGCTCACCACAGGACAGGCCGATCAATCAAGAGATGAGTTGTTGTGGCAAAGAATAACAACTTCATTCAGAAAGCCAGCAGACAGAGAAGATGGTAGACTCATGTCCCAAAGAACCATCTTGCCTGAGTTAGAATTTAGGCTTCTTTTACACTAAAAGGGGAGAGAGTAAAGTCAATCATTTCCTGGTCACTTCTGGATCCCAGTCAGCCTCCAGAGGGAATGTGTTCTTTCCTTCCTTCCTGAAGTCATTCACAGATGGGCCTTGTCAGAATATTTCCTATGAGCTAGACAGAAGTATTTTAGCCTAAGACTCATTATCTGGGAGGCAAGTTTCCCTGAGATGAGCCATTATGCATAATTTAAGCTTATAGGCAACATCCCTTTAATAACTAACTTATATTAGAATACAAAGGTTCTTCCCTGTTACAGGAATGTAAACTGGTGGAGCCATTATGGAAAGCAGTATGAAGGTTCCTTGAAAAACTAAAAGTAGATTTACCATATAATCCAGCAATCCCATTCCTAGTCATATATCTAATTTGAAAAAATATATGCACCCCAGTGTTCAAAACAACACTATGTTAGTCAGCCATCAAAAAGAATGAAATAATGCCATCTGTAGCAACATGGATAGATCCAGAGGTTATCATACCAAGTAAAGTAAGTCAGAGAAAGACAAATATCACATAATATCACTTATATGTGGAATTTAAAAACATGATACAAATGAACTTATTTACAAAATAGAAAAAGACTCACAGACACAAAGGCAAACTTATTGTTAACAAAGAGGAAAAAGGTGTAAGGGAGGGAGGGATAAATTAGGAGTTAGGGATTGGCAGACAAATTACTATAAATAAAATGGATAGATAACAAGGTCCTACTGTGTAGCATAGAAGACTATATTCAGTATCCTCTAAGAAACCATAATGGAAAAGAATATGAAAAAGGAAAAAAATATATATATATATGAATCACTTTGCAATACACCAGAAACAACACAAAATCGTAAATCAACTATACGCCAATATAAATTAATTAATTAATAAACAAAAGCAACTCTCCCATAAATAAGGGAGTTGGATCAGTCAGATGCTTTCAACATTGCAACTATGAAAAAAAAGACCACAGTCAGTTGGCAGTAGACTCAGAGCTTAAAGGAAAGGTAGTGAGCACAAGATGAGAAGCAAATGCCACACGTGAGATCAGGTGACAGGCCGGTGGGGCCCTGCAGAGGGAAAGGAAGCTGGTCAACAAAGAGAACAGGGCAGAGGCCCGCAGAGAGACAGACAGGAAACCCTGCATCCCCAGAGAAGGTAGATGCTTGGAAACTTTCTAGTGGCTGCAAGGCTCGTCTGTACTTTGTATGTTCCTTCCTGTAATCCCTTCAATGGACCCCTGAAAAGCTCGGTTTAGACCAGCCCTAGGGATCCCAGCTGCCTCTGACCCACTACAGCCCTACAGGGCTGTGAGACGGGAGGGCCTCAGTTGTGTGATAGGGCTGTAGCCATCCACTGCAGCTGCTCAGAAGCGTTTGTGTTTTTGTTTTTTTTTTCCACTTCCTTTTTTTCACTTCCTTCCAAACACTGTGACTGGGCCTTTGACAGATGAGGCAATGGGAAAGAACAGTTCTGGATTGCAAGTGTACTTTGCAGAAACATAAGAAATAAATAACAGAGCTTGTTATTTAAAACCAACAATAGAGACTTCGGGTTTTTCTTTATAAGAATTTTCTATTAAGTGGCTTAAACCAACTCTTCCTATCACCCTATGGGGATCATACATTCAGCTGGTCCCAGGGTCTCCTTGCAGCCCCCTTGTCCCTGAGCCCCCTATATACTTATGCACTTCCTTGTAGTTTCAGTACAGTGCCCATTTAAAGCAGGACACCCCTGTGATCTGCATCTTCTGCTCCGGGAACCCCCTCCCACCCCACAAGGATCATTGGCTTGACATCAAGACGTAGTTTCACTTCTCTCCCCGAGCCAACCCACCTCCTTCCTCTTCCTCAGGGTCTATTCTCCACATGATCTCTTTCTGCTATCATTCCTGCCCGCCCCGGCCCTATACCTTATAGCCTCTGGCAACTAATCCCCCTCCTCCTCTGTGCGAAGTCAGACACAGAAGCACTCAAACCAAACTCTAACAAAGAGACCAAATGAGAGTCTGCCTAGACCTCATGAACTCCCACATGCTCCCAGTAAGTGTGAGGCAAATGTAACTCGCACTGTGTGAGGCCCTGACTCCAGACCAACTCCAGGATTTAAAGATCCCACCCAGAACTAAAGAAGTTCATAAAATGAGCCAAGAATACAGCCTAAGAAATTCACAGCCCAGCATACCCGCAGGTGAGCCTACTCCTGGCAAGACATTAGTAAAGAGCTCAGTTTTGAGTCAGAGAATGAGACAGCTAGAGTTAGAGCCCTGATCCCAGGTCCCTGGCTTAAATGAACAATCACCACAAGGCACACAGGAGCCTTGGGGTAAAAGATAATCCTATTAACCCTGGATCCATTATTCCACATTATCTGGGATGGGAGCAATTGTTCTGTGTTTAGACTTGGAAGCTCAGCAAGCTAAGCACTTTATCGATCCTTAGGCCTAAAACATTCCAGGATCTGGGTCTCCACAAGTTTGCTGAACCCTGCAGTCTAATCAAAAGACACTACACTCAAAAAAATACAGTAAGAACTTTTGCTACAATCAGCAAACTTCATGGATTATTTGCACCACCACCCCCCAAATTCCCCCCTCCCAGAGCTCTTGCCCCTACTGAATGGTTCATCTGTGGGGCCTGGCCCCTACATTATGGGGTGCCCGCCCTAGACTAAGGGTTATCCAGTGTACCTCTTCTTTTGTTTAAATATATCAGTAATGACTACGTACCAGACACTTTATGTAGTAAATTATTTATTTATTCCTCACACCCTCCTATGAGACAAGGAATGTTTTCTCTATTTTCAAATGAGGAATCAGAGCTTAAGGATCTAGCCCAGGCAAAAGCTGGTGAGTGACTAAACCAGAATTCCATACACTAGCCTGCCTTCCTCTCCAGCGTTTGGGGAGAGCTAGGCCAAGCTCTTTCAGTAAAAGAGCTGAAATTAAAATTGAGTTGAGCACAGCGTATACAGGTTCCGACAAAAAGAAAATGGAGTAAAAAGTGATTTTCCAAGAACCAGAAAAGGGAAGTTCTTTTGCTACCGCCATATGCACACTATCCAAAGCAGGGTGCTCCTGCTCAGAACTTGGACTGTGTTGTTACCATGTTCTCTGCAGCGGTCACTCCATTTTTACCCTGCTTATTTCAGGTGCCAATCTGGATACATGATGAGACGCTAAGCCCTCCAAATACATGATTTCAGGCCTTGCCCCACTCCTCCACACCCCTAATTTCTGCTGCTCAAATGCAATGACTCTCAACCCTTTTTCTAAATAGCCTGCTTATATGGGTGTATTTTTTTTTCCAGTGTTAAATATTCTCCACTGACTTCCTACTACAGAAAATGAGGATTTAGCTCTTTTTTTAACCACATCCTACAGACCTCTTCTCCTTCCCACATTCTCCTAAAAGCTTTATGCCATTTTTTTTTTAATTAAGTCAACACTAGAAGCTTCATCGTTATGACCAGATAAATGATTGTTCACAGCTGAGCCATGGAGCCATGTTATGATTAATCCACTTTGTGTACATTTCTTAGTTGTCATTTCTGGAGGCCACTATTGTCTCTTCTGTTAATTTGCTGAATTTTCTAGATAGCTATCACTAATTTAGGCCTCAACTTTTCAACAATTCTTTTTTTGTTGTTTTCAGTTTCTTGGAGCTCTCCCCTCTGGAAACTTCTGTTCTCCTACTCCAACCTGAGCTGGTTGCTCTTGGAGCTGAAAGGAAGAATTCATTTATTTCCGTCTTAATTTACTCTCTAAATGTGAAGGAACATATCCATAATTGCTTCCTTCAGAAAGGGAAGTAAAATAATTGAGACTTCTCATACATGAAAATGCCATTGTCCCACCCTTACATTTGATTAATAATTTGTCTCAGTATAAATCCTCAGTTGGAAACAAATTATCTCAGAATTTTAAAGGTGTGGCTTCATTCTGTTCTGGCTTCTAGCATAGACTAAGATTCTTATCTTAGATCTTGTATATAATCTTATATATAATTCTTATCTTAAATCTTATATATAATCAGTTTGAGGTTGGTTTTGTTTTTGTTTTCCTGTGCCAACAGGCTTTTCTTCTTTCCCCTATCCCCCCAAGAATGATATGCTTTGGTATCTGTCCTTTCTCATTCTTAACTCTGGATACTCAAATGAGTTTTTTAATCAAGAAGCCATGTCCTTCAGTTCTGGGAATTTTTTTTTCCCATTGTTTCTTTGATGACTCTTCCCTTCTATTAGCTCTATTCTCTTTTTGTATAAGTCCTACTATTCAGATGTTGAACTTCTTAGAATGATCCTTTATTATTTTTCACTTCACAGCCTTTTTTTTTTTTACTTCTTACAAGGTTTCTTCAACTTTATATTCCAAACCCTCTCTCAATTCATTTATTTCTGCTATCATACTTTTAATTTCCAAGAGTTCCTTCTTATTCCCTGAATACTCATGTTTTTTTTTAGTCTTTATTTTTATTAATGGGATAGTGAACGGTTATTGCTGAACCACACAAAGATGCTGGGATTCTTGGCCTCTGGAGGAGAAGAATTCAATCCGGGGCCAGAGACGAGGCTTGATCACTCAGAACTTTTGCGTAATAAAGTTTTATTAAAGTATAAAGGAGATAGAGAAAGCTTCTGACATAGGCATCAGAAGGGGACAGAAAGAGTACCCACTTGCTAGTGTTAGCATTGGAGTTATACACTCTCCAGTGAATCCAAAGAATGTCTGGAGGTTGTAATGACCTCACCAGACTTACTCCCATAATTTACATTTTAAGATAACAGAATTAGCCAAAAGGTTTAATCCAGAGACTGTTCTCAGGCAGGATAAATTACTGTTATATAATCCTTGTAAAGGTCAGACCTACTCCCATAATTTGATTATATTATATTTGATTATATTATACTCAGATTGATTATATTCTTTGCAGCCAAAGATGGAGAAGCTCTATACAGTCAGCAAAAACAAGACCAGGAGCTGACTGTGGCTCAGATCATGATCTCCTTATTGCCAAATTCAAACTTAAATTGAAGAAAGTAGGGAAAACCACTAGACCATTCAGGTATGACCTAAATCAAATCCCTTATGATTATACAGTGGAAGTGAGAAATAGATTTAAGGGACTAGATCTGATAGATAGAGTGCCTGATGAACTATAGACGGAGGTTCATGACATTGTACAGGAGACAGGGATCAAGACCATCCCCATGGAAAAGAAATGCAAAAAAGTAAAATGGCTGTCTGGGGAGGCCTTACAAATAGCTGTGAAAAGAAGAGAAGCGAAAAGCAAAGGAGAAAAGGAAAGATATAAGCGTCTGAATGCAGAGTTCCAAAGCATAGCAAGAAGAGATAAGAAAGCCTTCCTCAGCGATCAATGCAAAGAAATAGAGGAAAACAACAGAATGGGAAAGTATAGAGATCTCTTCAAGAAAATTAGAGATACCAAGGGAACATTTCATGCAAAGATGGGCTCAATAAAGGACAGAAATGGTATGGACCTAACAGAAGCAGAAGATATTAATTAAGAAGAGGTGGCAAGAATACACAGAAGAACTGTACAAAAAAGATCTTAACGACCCAGATAATCACGATGGTGTTATCACTCACCTAAAGCCAGATATCCTGGAATGTGAAGTCAAGTAGGCCTTAGAAAGCATCACTACAAACAAAGCTAGTGGAGGTGATGGAATTCCAGTTGAGCTATTTCAAATCCTGAAAGATGATGCTGTAAAAGTGCTGCACTCAATAGGCCAGCAAATTTGGAAAACTCAGCAGTGGCCAAAGGACTGGAAAAGGTCAGTTTTCATTCCAGTCCCAAAGAAAGGCAATGCCAAAAAATGCTCAAACTACCCCACAATTGCACTCATCCCACACGCTAGTAAAGTAATGCTCAAAATTCTCCAAGCCAGGCTTCAGCAATATGTGAACCGTGAACTTCCTGATGTTCAAGCTGGTTTTCAAAAAGGCAGAGAAACCAGAGACCAAATTGCCAATGATCCGCTGGATCATGGAAAAAGCAAGAGAGTTCCAGAAAAGCATCTATTTCTGCTTTATTCACTATGCCAAAGCCTTTGACTGTGTGGATCACAATAAACTGTGGAAAATTCTGAACGAGATGGGAATACCAGACCACCTGATCTGCCTCTTGAGAAATTTGCATGCAGGTCAGGAAGCAACAGTTAGAACTGGACATGGAACAACAGACTGATTCCAAATAGGAAAAGGCGTACATCAAGGCTGTATATTGTCACCCTGCTTATTTAACTTATATGCAGAGTACATCATGAGAAACACTGGGCTGGAAGAAGCACAAGCTGGAATCAAGATTACCGGGAGAAATATCAATAACCTCAGATATGCAGATGACACCACCCTTCTGGCAGAAAGTGAAGAAGAACTAAAAAGCCTCTTGATGAAAGTGAAAGAGAAGAGTGAAAAAGTTGGCTTAAAGTTCAGCATTCAGAAAATGAAGATCATGGCATCTGGTCCCATCACTTCATGGGAAATAGATGGGGAAACAGTGGAAACAGTGTCAGATTTTATTTTTCTGGGCTACAAAATCACTGCAGATGGTGACTGCAGCCATGAAATTAAAAGACGCTTACTCCTTGGAAGGAAAATTATGTCCAACCTCGATAGCATACTGAAAAGCAGACATTACTTTGCCAACAAAGGTCCGTCTAGTCAAGGCTATGGTTTTTCCAGTGGTCATGTATGGATGTGAGAGTTGGACTGTGAAGAAAGCTGAGCACCAAAAAATTGATGCTTTTGAATTGTGGTGTTGGAGAAGACTCTTGAGAGTCCCTTGGACTGCAAGGAGATCCAACCAATCCATTCTGAAGGAGATCAGCCCTGGGATTTCTTTGGAAGGAATGATATGAAAGCTGAAACTCCAGTACTTTGGCCACCTCATGCGAAGAGTTGACTCATTGGAAAAGACTCTGATGCTGGGAGGGATTGGGGGCAGGAGGAGAAGGGGATGACAGAGGATGAGATGGCTGGATGGCATCACTGACTCGATGGACGTGAGTCTGAGTGAACTCCGGGAGTTGGTGATGGACAGGGAGGCCTGGCGTGCTGCGATTCATAGGGTCACAAAAAGTCAGACTCGACTGAGCAACTGAACTGAACTGAACTCCCATAATTTACATTTTAAGATAAAAGAATTAGCCAGAAGGTTTAATCCAGAGACTGTCCTCAGGCAGGATGTATTATTGTTATATAATCCTAAGGAATGTAGAGGGGGAAAAAATGGTTTGTCCTTCCTTCCTTCTTGAGAATTCCAGACCCCTCTCTCCTTGGGGACCCCTAGACTTCTAATCAACCTGCCTAGGAAATGACTCTCTCATTCTCGTTTTCTTTTAGGAAAATTACGTTGCCAAGGGAAAGGGGCATCATTTTCATTCCATAACTACTTCCTGCTGTTTAGGGGCACAGTCCCTAAATTGTTGAGGCAAAATATTCTCCTAACCCTCATTTTGAGGGTCTCTGATCCAGGGGCCCCAAGTAATAGTTGGAGGAGGCTGTGGCACTCATAGGAGCTTGGACAACCATTTGTTACTTAAAAGCTTTTAGAAGGTTAGAAAACCCCATTATAGTTACAGACGTAAGGCAAAATAGTCATTAAACCGAGTTAAAATCAAAATGAAAAGTCACATTATGTCCATAGTTATATCAGTCCATCTTAAGATTGTTTGATGTCATCAGTTTAAGAAGAGGCATCACATGTGATTGTTGTTGAAGGTATTTGCAGACTTGGAGAGAGTCTTTTGCTTGAAGTGGCTATGTCCACCACGGGAAGCCTTCCACTGATGAAGAGGAGAGCACTCCACAGACCCAGCAGTTAGACTGATTGTGGAATTCAGTGTAGGAGTGAGTCCAGGACAGGAGGGCATTGTCTTGAGGATCAAACGGCAGACTCAGGATTTTTGGAGTCAGCAGAAGTAGGCTCACATAGATTATCAGGCCCATCTTTTGGCTCGTCCAGACAGTCCCATTACAGAAGTGGATTGGGAAGAAAGTGGGCCAGGGGCTTCAGTAAGCACGGAGTAAGTTGCCCCAATATCTAAAAGGAAATCAATGGATTGGCCCCCCACAGTTATTGATACCTGGGGTTCCTCAGGTGAAATTAGGACAGGAGCTTGTGTGGGGACCCCCAGGCACCTTCAGTCCTGATGGTCTTGAGAGTCTGACCCCTGATACCTACACCTCTGGGGGCAGTCTCTCTTCCAGTGTGGTCCTTTGCACACTGGACATGGAGCCGGGGGTGGCTTAGATGATTGAGGGAAATTCCGCTTGAGATGCCCCTCCTTTCCACAGTAATAGCAAGCCCATCCCTTTTCACCTGGGTCCCTGTGGGCATTTTTCTCAGGCTGTTTAAGAACGGTTCTCATAGCCATTGCGAGGGCTTCCTCCTGTTCCTTTGTCTTTTTCTGCCTTTCTTTCTTTTCCTCATATTCCCTACCATAATAGACTGTGTGAGCCAGTTGTAACAGAGTATCTAAAGACTGACTTGTTCCATACACCTGTTGTAATAGCTTATGGCAGATATCTGGAGCCCACTGAGTGAGAAATCTATCCTTTAAGATCACTTTTCCCTCTTCACTTTCGGGATCAATCTCAGTAAATCTGCAAAGGGCTTCTCTCAGTCTATGTAGGAATTTACCAGGAGCTTCCTTCTCCTCCTATTCTATGTTTGCCAATTTGCTATATTTTAGAGGCTTAGAATGCACCTGCCTGAGTCCTTCAAGAATACATCTGACATGAAAGCAACCTAGATGTCCATCAGCAGATGAATGGATAAGAAAGCTGTGGTACATATACACAATGGAGTATTACTCAGTCATTAAAAAGAATACATTTGAATCAGTTCTAATGAGGTGGATGAAACTGGAGCCTATTATACAGAGTGAAGTAAGCCAGAAAGAAAAACACCAATACAGTATACTAACACATATATATGGAATTTAGATAGATGGTAACGATAACCCTGTACGCGAGACAGCAAAAGAGACACAGATGTATAGAACAGCCTTTTGGACTCTGTGGGAGAGGGCGAGGGTTGGATGATTTGGGAGAATGGCATTGAAACATGTATATTATTATATGTGAAATGAATCGCCAGTCCAGGTTCGATGCATGATACAGGATGCTCAGGGCTGGTGCACTGGGATGACCCAGAGGGATGGTATGGGGAGGGAAGAAGGAGGGGGGTTCAGGATGGGGAAAAAAAAAAAAAAGAAGAATACATCTGACAAAATGACTCTGATCCCATCTTCCTTTAGCTGTGTTGTAGTCCCAGTCTGGTTCTGTAATTGGGACCACCTGATTCCCAGTGGGAAGGGTGATTATCTCATCCTCCCTCTTCCCTACTGATTCATTACCAAACCATTCATCTCCATAAGCAACTGCTTTTCCCAAAACTCAAGTTTTTGAGTCAGGAGTCAGCGTTTGTCCCAAGATATACATCACATCCTTCCAAGTAAGGTCATAAAGCAGAGTAACACCTTTAAAAGCTCTAATGTATTTTTCTGGGTCCTCTAAACAGTCTCCCAGATCCTCCTTGATATTTTGTATTTCTTGATAAGAAAAAGGCTTATTAACTCTCATAGACTGATTATTTCTCCTGGTGGGGGCTTCAGGAAGAGGCAACAGCTTGTCTGGCTGTTCCTCAGTCTCTCTGGCTGCTCTGCGCATATGATCCCAGGGATAGATTGGAGAAACCTGCTTTTCTTTATCTCTTTGTCTCCTGTCCTCCATCTCATCTAGCAAAGCTGGACAGGAGGGAGCTGAAGGAGTCACACCCAAATCTATACCTGTAGGATATAAGTCTGGCTATTTGGCAGAGAGACAAAGGGCAACACATATGCTACTTCTACCCATTTCCCTTGTTTTCTACAGAACCGGTCTAATTGTAAAACAGTATTATACTTAAGAGACCCTCCAACCGGCCACCATTAGCCATCCTTCAATGGATACTATGGCCATGCAGTATCACATAGGAAGACCACGTGTGTCTTCTTTAAACCCTGGGGATCAAATCTATCCCAGTTTTTCAGGATACAGTTCAAAGGAGTGAGGCTGGAATTGTTAGCTCCCATCTGTAAGAGAGAAAAAAAAGCGACCAGCGCCATCTTTCTACCAGAGGCATCCCTCCTTGCTCTAGATAGGGGTGTAGACAGACTTTACACCAAACCTTTCCTCCCCTGGTCGGACTTAGTCGGTCGCTTACCGGCGCAGGCGACCTACTCGTCCCTCCCAGTTCTACCACGGAGATGGGGTGGAGATGCACCAGGGGTAGACCTGATGGCATCCCTGACTGACATCCAGCTCCTCACCATTAAAACCTTGCTTGCCTCTGATGCCACCCGGGGTGCAGAGTAACCTTCTGGAATGCCTTCTAGGCTAAGCCGCTGGGGGAAACATTCGTCACCTGAGTGCCTGCGCACAACCCAGAGTATATTCCTGACCACAATAAGACCGATACAAACATAAAACTGAGATTTTTTTTCAAAGCATCACCACACCAGTATAAGGGCCTCCTTGGAGAAGGCAATGGCACCCCACTCCAGTACTCTTGCCTGGAGAATCCCATGGATGGAGGAGCATGGAAGGCTGCAGTCCATGGGGTCACTGAGGGTTGGACACGACTGAGCGACTTCACTTTCACTTTTCACTTTCATGCATTGGAGAAGGAAATGGCAACCCACTCCAGCATTCTTGCCTGGAGAATCCCAGGGATGGGGGAGCCTGGTGGGCTGCCATCTATGGGGTCACACAGAGTTGGACATGACTGAAGTGACTTAGCAGCAGCTGGTCCACTAAGAGCCAGCGTTACCAAAGGGTGAAAAAAAAAAACCCATTGTAGTTCCAATGTGAGTAACCTTTTATCCTCAGAGATACTCTTGTAGCTAAAGCTCCATCTAACTTCCGAACTTTTGATTCCTAGCGAAGCTAGGTGCTTTCTGACTACCAATCCAAGTCTGGGACCTAAGTCACAGGACACAGTAACAGCATAGATCACAAGTCCCTTGAAAGTCTATGATCTGATAGATTAGGTTGCTAAGTCACTTCAGTCGTGTCCGACTCTGTGTGACCCTAGAGACGGTAGCCCACCAGACTCCCCCGTCCCTGGGATTCTCCAGGCAAGAACACTGGAGTGGCTTGCCATTTCCTTCTCCAACGCATGAAAGTGAAAAGTGAAAGTGAAGTCGCTTAGGTTGTCTACTTGAAAGTTATACAGTCATGTCCGACTCCTAGCGACCCCATGGACTACAGTCTACCAGTCTCCTCCGTCCATGGGATTTTTGAGGCAAGAGTACTGGAGTGGGGTGCCATTGCCTTCTCCGATAGATTAGGTTAATACTTCTAATTTCCAAGGAGTTATGAAATGGTCAAAGAGACCAAAAAGTTTGACCAAGAAAGGAGAGTTTGGTCCACACGCTTTGCCCATTTCTGCTGGGGCCAAACGCTTGGGACATTGGGTGCCTCTTGGCATTGGCAGGTCGGTATAAACCCCCGGCAGGTTTCTGCCATAAGCTGTATGAGGTCACTGCAGAACTGGAACCTCAGAGCAGGGCTCCTCACTTGCTTCACACAGGGCGTTTCATTAATTCACGCAAGTACACCGTAGAGTTAGTAAAGTACAGCAGAAAACGTGTTCACTAGGAGAACAAAGAACTAGAGCTCCAAGCATCCTTACCTTGTCTTCAAGAATCCCGGGTGAGCCCCCAAGATGAAAGGTTGTTGCTGAACCACACAAAGACGCCGGGATTCTTGGCCTCTGGAGGAGAAGAATTCAATCTGGGGCCAGAGACGAGGCTTGATCACTCAGAGCTTTTGCATAATAAAGTTTTATTAAAGTATAAAGGAGATAGAGAAAGCTTCTGACATAGGCATCAGAAGGGGGCAGAAAGAGTACCTGCTTGCTAGTGTTAGCAATGGAGTTATATACTCTCCAGTGAATCCAAAGAATGTCTGAAGGTTATAAAGACCTCACCAGACCTACTCCCATAATTTACATTTTAAGTCACAGAATTAGCCACAAGGTTTAATCCAGAGACTGTCCTCAGGCAGGATATATTATTGTTATATAATCTTAAGGAATGTAGAGGGGAAAAATAAGTTTGTCCTTTCTTCCTCCTTGAGAATTCCAGACCCCTCTCTCCTTGGGGACCCCTAGACTTCTTATCAACCTGCCTAGGAAATGAGTCTCTCAATAGCTTCACCTGCCTCTGTGATACTCATAATTATTTTTGTGAAGTTTTCTTCTACTCCCTACACTGTCTCTGTTTCTTATAAGTCTCTTTTTATGTTCTTCTTGTTTTTATTTGTCTTTTTTCGTTTCTTTCATGTTTCAAACTTTTTCAAATATCTGGGTGATCTTTTAGCTTAAATTTAACAGTAAGACACTGGGAACTCCCTGGCAGTCCAGTGATTAGGATTCCACACTTTCACTGGCAAGAGCACTGGGTTTTGATCCCCAGTGCAGGAACTAAGACCCCACAAGCCATGTGGCCAAAACAGAAAGAAAAGTGAAACACTAAAAAGTTGTCGAGAAGCTCTGTGTACGTGGGCAAGGCTACTGAACTGGTGGGTCTTACCAAAGGGAGACTGAAAATAATCTGTCCATCTTATCTAAAGAAACATAAATATCAATATTTCATATTAAGCTGTTAAATTTAATCAGAGAAACTAATCTCATGACTCAACTGGAAATTGCCAGCACTGCTGGAAACAAACAAACAAACAAACAACAACAACAAAAAACAGAAGACTGGGGAAGAGATGGTCTCACTATTCAGTATGTAGACTTTTATTTATACCCAGTTTTAAAATGGCATCTCATGCATGCCCTGACTCAGCTTGGCCTGCTGTGCTTGATCTTAATCAGATCATAAAATTGAGTCTGTTCTTGGTAAAATCTTTAAAAGAAACTGTGGTTATTAAGAAAAAAAGAAAAAATTTAAGACATCCAAGCCAGGCTTCAGCAATATGTGAACCGTGAACTTCCTGATGTTCAAGCTGGTTTTCAAAAGGCAGAGGAACCAGAGATCAAATTGCCAACATCCGCTGGATCATAGAAAAAGCAAGAGAGTTCCAGAAAAACATCTATTTCTGCCTTACTGACTATGCCAAAGCCTTTGACTGTGTGGATCACAATAAACTATGGAAAATTCTGAAAGAGATGGGAATACCAGACCACCTGACCTGCCTCTTGAGAAATGTGTATGCAGGTCAGGAAGCAACAGTTAGAAATGGACATGGAACAACAGACTGGTTCCAAATAGGAAAAGGAGTACATCAAGGCTGTATATTGTCACCTTGTTTATTTAACTCATATGCAGAGTACATGATGAGAAACGCTGGACTGGAAGAAACACAAGCTGGAATCAAGATTGCCAGGAGAAATATCAATAACCTCAGATATGCAGATGACACCACCCTTATGGCAGAAAGTGAAGAGGAACTAAAAAGCCTCTTGATGGAAGTGAAAGTGGAGAGTGAAAAAGTTGGCTTAAAGCTCAACATTCAGAAAACTAAGATCATGGCATCCGGTCCCATCTCTTCATGGCAAATAGATGGGGAAACAGTGGAAACAGTGTCAGATTTTATTTTTCTGGGCTCCAAAATCATTGCAGATGGTGACTGCAGCCATGAAAGTAAAAGACGCTTACTCCTTGGAAGGAAAGTTATGACCAACCTAGATAGCATGTTCAAAAGCAGAGACATTACTTTGCCAACAAAGGTTTGTCTACTCAAGGCTATGGTTTGTCCTGTGATCACATATGGATGTGAAAGTTGGACTGTGAAGAAGGCTGAGTGCTGAAGAATTGATGCTTTTGAACTGTGATGTTCAAAAGAAGACTCTTGAGAGTCCCTTGGACTGCACGGAGATCCAACCAGTCCATTCTGAAGGAGATCAGCCCTGGGATTTCTTTGGAAGGAATGATGCGAAAGCTGAAACTCCAGTACTTTGGCCACCTCGTGTGAAGAGTTGACTCATTGGAAAAGACTCTGATGCTAGGAGGGATTGGGGGCAGGAGGAGAAGGGGACGACAGAGGATGAGATGGCTGGATGGTATCACTGACTTGATGGACGTGAGTTTGAGTGAACTCCGGGAGTTGGTGATGGACAGGGAGGCCTGGTGTGCTGCAATTCATGGGGTTGCAAAGAGTCGGACATGACTGAGCGACTGAACTGCACTGAACTGAATAAGCATCAGAATTCAGAATTCTTCATATTTCAAAAAAGCAATATGTTGCCTAACCCATGTATTACACAACACCAGCAGTAGGGGCAGGGCAACTCTCCATAATTATATGGATTAATATTTCTGCAACAAAACAAATAAATATTTTAACCAAGTAGGATAAATAAGAATTTATAAATAGCCTCACATTACTCTGGATCAGGTTTTGCCACCAACTGAGTTAAGAATAAAATGTGATTTTTCACAGATTTGGGGATTTGGGATTTGCAAATAAGGGATTGTGTATGCATTTCCTATACACCTCCTACACCTCCAGACACATTAGGGGCATTTTCACAGGGATTCTGTCACTCTGCAGGGCTGCCTGCTTGCAGTGAGATGTGGGAAAAAATAAGGCAAGCTGAGATGTGGATGCTGGGACACAGTCTGATGACAAAAGCACTTGGAAGGTTCTGAGTCTTAACTCAAAACATGTTAGCCAACTGTGTTATTTTGAAAAAGTTACTTAACCTGTCTGAGCTTCAATTTCCCTCATTTATAAGTTGTGGGTTATTCCAACTAATTTTGAAGTGCTGTTGTGTGGATTTAGTCAAATTCAGACAACAGTTATCTATTGTGTCTATAATTTCTGAGGCATTTGCTCTGGGTCCTAGGGGAATAACCATGAACAAAAGAGAAAAAGTTGGCTTAAAGCTCAACATTCAGAAAGCTAAGATCATGGCATCTGGTCCCATCACTTCATGGGAAATAGATGGGGAAACAGTGTCAGACTTAATTTTTTTGGGCTCCAAAATCACTGCAGATGGTGACTGCAGCCATGAAATTAAAAGATGCTTACTCCTTGGAAGGAAAGTTATGACCAACCTAGACAGCATATTCAAAAGCAGAGACATCACTTTGCCAAACAAAGGTCCATCTAGTCAAGGCTATGGTTTTTCCAGTGGTCATGTATGGATGTGAAAGTTGGACTGTGAAGAAAGCTGAGCACCAAAAAATTGATGCTTTTGAACTGTGGTGTTGGAGAAGACTCTTGAGAGCCCCTTGGACTGCAAGGAGATCCAACCAGTCCATCCTAAAGGAGATCAGTCCTGGGTGTTCATTGGAGGGACTGATGCTGAAGCTGAAACTCCAATCCTTTGGCTACCTCGTGTGAAGAGTTGACTCATTGGGAAAGACTCTGATGCTGGGAGGGATTGGGGGCAGGAGGAGAAGGGGACAATAGAGGATGAGATGGCTGGATGGCATCACCGACTCAATGGACATGAGTTTGAGTGAACTCCGGGAGTTGGTGATGGACAGAGAGGCCTGGTGTGCTGTAATCCATGGGGTCACAAAGAGTCAGACACGACTGAGTGACTGAACTGAACTGAACTGAGTGAGAAGAGACACAGAATAAATAAGTCAGATGACCATCTGTACCATAGAAGAACCACAAAGCAAGATAAAAGGGAAAAAGAGAACCAGGTATGTCTCCTCCCCTCCAGATTACTATCTTATGTAAGGTGATCAGAATGACTTTTCTAGTGAGATGACATTTAAAGAGAACCTAAAGAAAGAGATGGAGAAAACAATGGGAATAAATGGAGGGGGGGAAGTGAAAGTGTTAGTCACTTAGTCGTGTCTGACTCTCTGCAACCCCATGACTGTAGCCCACCAGGCTCCTCTCTCCATGGGATTCTCCAGGCAAGAATACTGGAGTGGGTTGCCATTCCCTTCTTCAGAGGATCTTCCCAAACCAGGGATCGAACCTGGGTCTCCTGGATTGCAGATGGATTCTTTGCCTAAGCCACCAGTGAAGCCCTATATGAAGGAATGGTGTTGCAACTGGAGGGAATAGGCTCTGAGGTAAAAATGTGCTTTATGTTTAAAGAGCCAGGTCAGCGAACTGAAGCGGAATGAAGAGGTGGAAAAGAGCAGGAAATGAAGTCTGGGAGGACTTGAGCACTGGCTCGTGCAGAACCCTGGAGGCCCTTCTAGGAACTTTGGCTTGCAAAGTGCAATGGGAAGCCTTTGCTGGTTTTAAATGGAAAATGACACTGCCTCTTGCAGCCCAGTTATGAAACCATTCTAAAATTTAGAAGTAGAGATTGATCTATCTTGAACCAACATGAATTTGGTGGCTCAAATAAGCAGTTAGTTTCTTGATGTATTTTGCAAGTATGGTTATATGGTTTACTGACAGACTGGGTATAGCATGAGAGTATCAGAGTCAAGGGTAACTCCAAAGTTTTAAGCAGTAGCAACTGCAAAGATGGAGCTGTCATTTACTGAAGTGGGGAAGAGAATGGCAGCAGTTGGGCTATGGACTTGTCATCGCCGACATCAGAGGAAGGCCTTGTTGAGTAAACAGTTAAATGTTGAGTGTGGAATTCCAGGCAAAAGTCTGGGATGAAGCTATACATCGAGAGTGGTCTGCATTTGGATGCTAAGAGATTCCCAGGGATTGAGGGGACAGAGAAGAGGCCAAGTTCAAGGGCTGCTCCCTGAAGTGCTCCAAAGTGAACAAGCAAAGATAAGCCAACACAAGGAACTGAGAAGGAGAAGCCAGTGACAGAAAAGGAGAACCTGAGAGTGGTGTTCCAGAACTAAGATAAGAAACTCCAGGGGGCAGAGTGAACTATACAAAACGCTACTGACAAATCCAGATAAGGACTGAGACTTGACCATTGGATTCGATACTGAATTGACCTAACTGACGGCTCCAGAGGTCACTGGAGAACCTGACAGGTGTCGTTTTTATGGACTAATGGAGGCAAAACACTGGCTGGACTGGGTCTGAATGAAAATGAGAAAAGAGAAACTTCAGGGAGTGAGTACAGATGACTTTCAGGAGCAGAAAAATGAGGCAATAGCTAGAGGAGTTGGTGTGGTCAGAAGATATGTATGTGCTTAGGTGGTGGGGTTGGTGGGGGAGGTGGTTTTCAATGGGAGAAACAGCCACAGACAGACAGATGGGGCAGGTGTGGGTGGTCTATGAATAGAGGAACAATGGAGAGAGAAGGGAGAACTGCTGAAGTCCTGTCCAGTACCTAAGGAAGGGAACAGGGTGCAATACACAAGTGTAGGGGCTGGTCTTAAAAAGGAAGAGAAACACTTCATCATCCATAGCAACAGGCAGAAAGTACAATATACAGGCATCAATCTGGTGATGGAAAAGTGTGAAAGTGCTCCTTTGCCATTATTTTCTCAGGTAAGTGAGAAGTAAGGTTATCGACTGAAAATAGGCAATGGAGAGGAGGTGTTAAAGGTTTAAAGAGAGGGAGAAAAGCATGAAAGAGTCATGGAGATTGGAGAGAACGGCAGTGGGTTGCATCCAAGGGTGCCCACTGGAATAAATGCAGAGCTTTAAAACGGGATATTCATGCCCAGATCCACCCCATAAAAAAATTAGATTTTATTAGTTTGGGGTAGAAGTCAGGCAGCAGTACTCTTTATAACCTTCCCCAGGTAGTGCTAATGGCAGCCAGAGTGGAGAACCACTGGACAGAGTGAGATGACCTGACAACACCGAAGTCTACTTAAGGGTCATAGTTGTGAATTAGAGTGGGACCAGTCGGGATGGTGGTATGAGTTCAGTAAATGAAAGCTGCTATGTTTATTATATCACCAGCCAAGTGATATAAACCAACCTCATAGCAAGTATAATTTAGCTTTTATCTCATCCAAATGATTCACCCAACTGGTGTACATCATAGGGTTTTGAAGTCATTTGTAAATAACTAAAACCACAAATGTACACCATTGAAGTTCAAGGAGGTGTCCTCTGGTTCTTTCTATGTGACATTGAGCATTGCACATGGGGTCACTAGGCTTTCCAACAACTACAAAAATTCCAGGCCACCCCTCCTCCCCACACTCCAATGTCCCACTGTTGATGACAACAATTTCATGAAACCCCTCCAGTCCACACCACCTGGAGCCTATATTTTAGAGGGTTCCACATTTGCAATTTTCCATCTGGTAAGCTGCTCTGCTCCCTCCAGGGATCCTAGCTTTGAGCCTAGAGAGATCTCTGTGATGACAACTGTCACTCAACACTGCCCCAGTCCAACCTGGCTGGGACTCTGTCCATGTTCACCCCACCACCTGAAAAAAAGACTTCAGACTCTATCCTGAGTCAAACTGCATGGTCTTGAATGCCAACCGAGGGCAGAAGCCCTGTGAGGAGACCCTACTGTGGGCTAAGGGAGACCATACTGTGGGCTCCTGTCCCCCACATATTGGTGAAAAAGTGAAAGTGAAATTGTTAGTCACTCAGTCGTGTCTGATTCTTTGTGACCCCATGCACTGTAGCCCACCAGGCTCCTCTGTCCTTGGGATTTTCCAGGCAAGAATACTGGAGTGAGTTGCCATTCCTTTCTCCAGGGAATATTCCCAACGCAACGATCAATTGAATATTCCCAATTCAACGATCCCTGGGTCTCCTGAATTTCAGGCAGATTCTTTACTGTCTGAGCCACCAGGGAAGCCCACTTATGGGTGGATCAACCACCAAATCCCAGTTGTAAACCTCCCTCTGTCTGCTGCTGCTGTTCTGAGGAGAACATTCTAATTGCCCAGCAAACTCCTCGTGCTGGGGTCTCACCTCTTCTTCCTTTTTCCCATCCTGCCTCCTGCTCATACATACATAGAATCATGCAATTCCCATTCATCTAATCCCTGATCCCATGTGCTCTTTCCTCCTACCTGGAGGCTCCTCCAGGGAGAGACTGGGTCTCATGTATCCCCATATCCACAGGGCCTAGCAGAGTGCCTGATCATTTAACTGTCTATTAAGTGATCAATACTGAGACTAACTATTAACAAGTGCCACAATATTAAAAAGAGCTACTGTGTATTCATGGCTTTCCAGGTGGCACTGGTGGTAAAAAAAAAAAAAAACAAAAAACCTGCCTCCCAGTGCAGAAGACGCAAGAGATGTGGGTTCAATCCCTGGGTCAGGAAGATCCTCTGGAGTAGGAAATGGCATCCAACTCCAGTATTCTTGCCTGCAAAGTTCCATGGGGAGAGAAGCCTGGTGGTCTACAGTCCATGGGGCTGCACAGTCAGTCATGACTGAGCGGCTGAGCACACCATGTATTTATCACTAATCACATGCTGCCCTAGGTTAAGCACTACACAGTACTCACATCAATGCTATATAGCAGGAATGATGAACACAGATAACGATGAGAAACTGAGGGTCGGAGAAGTTAAATTCCCAAGTTTACACAGCTGAAAGTGGCACATCTGGAGTTAAACCCAAGTCTGTGTGGCTGCAGAGCCTAAGATTTTTTCCCAATATCAGGGTTTTCCAGGAAAGATGACCCTACAGATGGTGATGGAGTGGCCTCCCAGCCCTCCCACTATGAGTCCCCTGGACTGGCTGGGAGACAAGGGTGGGACTCTCCAAGCCCAGGAACATTTCCCTGGGAGGCAGCTTTCATCTGTCTCTCTCCTACCTGTTATTTCCCCTTTTCCAAATCTCCAGGCCAGAATAAGCTGTTCATTGTGTAGAGAAAAAAAAAAAGGAACTGCCACAAGCCCTCCAGCAGGAAGCATCTTCTGAGGATTTATTCCTGACACCATCATTAACCACCCCCGGCTCCGGCCCTGGGCCAGCGTCCTCCCAACAGCACACAACTGACAAAGGCAATCCTGCTGGCTGCTCAAATACAGGAAGATTCACCTCGGTGCCTTTGTCGGAGCTCCCTTGCCGCCTTCCTCCCTCTCTCCCCTGGGATACACTCCTATGACCCTGGTTCCCAACAGCATAAGAAAAAGAAAAGCAAAGTCCCACACCTGATTCCCCATCAGGGCTCAGCTCCAAGGATCAGCCCAGAGAGCATTCCCCATTTTATCTTGTTGCTTGTCTCTCATTCCCATGACCAGGGGTGACAGGCAGAAAAAGGGTTGTTCAGTGGGGCAAGAGGGCCCTCCAGAGCCCCAGGATGCTCCCCAACACAAGCTCCTGCAGCTGCTATGTGCTCTCATACATTGGCCTTACCTAGAGAGCACCTGCGCATGCCCATTGGGGACAGACACATCCTGGCTTCAGCAAGGGGGTGGAGGCGGGGAGCTTTGGGAGGGCTGAGCTCAGTCCACCAGGCCTCCTGAGGGCAGGGTGCTATGCAGAGAATCCCCTCAGTGTCCCTGCCCTCTGGAAGATACTGACTAACATAACTAACTTCACATGTAGGAAATGAAAGGTCTTCTCTTTGTTTTGGGTGCCCTAAATTTGAAGGACTCACCCAGAGCTAAGGCTGAGCTAAAACACCTGTCTGGGCAGAGCAGAGACCAGTGGTGTGAGCTAGGAACCGATCTCTTCGTCAGTAAGGAACAGCTTGGCTATCTCTCTGAAACCACCATGATCACCGTCCCACACATAACACACAATAGGACTTTTGGACCCCTAGGGGCATGCCAGGCCCCAGTGTAGACCCAGGAACACTCCCAATCCTTCCTGGAGCAGGTGTAAGCTGCCTTGGGCCCCTCCGCTCCCATGCCAGGGGCTGCTGCCCGTCCACTCTGATGTGCTGCATCAGGGCCCAATTTCTCTGGGGCCAGGGCCCTGCTTCATCCTCATCAGTACTCCTGCCACTCCTACAGACTGCTCCAGAGTCCCTTGTCCAGACCACGAGCCTCTACCAGACAGACATGGCAGAGGCCTGCTCACCTGGCAGCTCCGATATGCCTTCCTGCAGCCTGGCATGTCTGAAACACCCTCCTCTGCCCTGTATAAATCACCAAGCTGTCAACAGCCATCCCGACTCCACTCTCTGGCCCAGACTTTCTCAGCAAACAGGAAGGGAGGCCAAAGTCTTCCCCTGCCCTGCAGTGGGACAGCCAGACTAACTGTGTGCGTCCCTCCCTGACATCCCTCCCCCTCAACACCCCCAAATCTCCCACCACAGCCCCCAGCTGGTTATCTGAGCCAGGAGAGCACAGCCTCTGACCAGTCGTTGCAAGCCTGAGGGGCCGTGTCCGTGATTGTGGGAGTTTTTATAGACACCTGTAGGTGCTCTAACAGATGTCTGTAAGCTCTCAGAAGAGTAAGGGGTGTGTCAGCAATAACAAGCCCTTCTGTGTAGCTCTTTTATACTTTCTCATCTTTTCACATCTATGAGCTAATTGGAACACAAAAACAAATCTGCAGGCAGGCAGCATCAGAATCATCTCCTTTTATGGATAAGGACATTAGAGTTCAAACTGAGTTGCACAGGGCCACACGGCCGCTGGACAGCAGAGTCCAAAGCATAATTGAGGCTTTTATACTTACCTAAAAATTTACATGCAAAATATATGGATATGTCATGAGTCTGTGTGTATATAAATATATAAAGTCTGTGTGTATATAAATATATAAAATACATTTACCTGTAAAAATATTTGGATATTTATTTGTATCTGTATATGTTATGTTTCACAAAGGTGGCTAATTCAGGCCTTCTGAGCACTGCAGATCACAGCACAGGAGAGAGATATTGAGCGCTGAGGTACAGACAGCCCAGGGGATTCAACCAGTTTCACCACTAAACGACTTGGCAGATAAGTGACTCTCAGCTTCAGTTTCTTCATCTGCACAGTTATTTAGTCGCTAAGGCATGTCTGACTCTTTTGTGACCCTAGGGACTGTAGCCCACCAGGTTCCTCTGTCCATGGGCTTTCCCAGGCAAGAATACTGGAGTGTCTGTACCTCAAAGCCCACTCTCTCTCTCCTGTGCTGTGATCTGCAGCACTCAGAAGGCCTGAAGTAGCCAGGTTTGTGAAACATAATATACAGGTATAAATAAATATCAAAAAATGTGTGCAGGTAAATATATTTTATATATTTATATATACATAGACCAATGACACATTCATATATTTTGCATGTAAGTTTTTAGGTAAGTATAAAAGCCTATTAGAAAAGGCAGAGGAACCAGAGATCAAATTGCCAACATCCACTGGATCATGGAAAAAGCAAGAGAGTTCGAGAAAAACATCTATTTCTGCTTTATTCACTATGCCAAAGCCTTTGACTGTGTGGATCACAATAAACTGTGGAAAATTCTGAAAGAGATGGGAATACCAGACCACCTGACCTGCCTCTTGAGAAATTTGCATGCAGGTCAGGAAGCAACAGCTAGAACTGGACATGGAACAACAGACTGGTTCCAAATAGGAAAAGGAGTACATCAAGGCTGTATATTGTCATCCTGCTTATTTAACTTATATGCAGAGTACATCATGAGAAATGCTGGACTGGAAGAAACACAAGCTGGAATCAAGACTGCTGGGAGAAATATCAATAATCTCAGATATGCAGATAATACCCCCCTTATGCAGAAAGTGAAGAGGAACTAAAAAGCCTCTTGATGAAAGTGAAAGTGGAGAATGAAAAAGTTGGCTTAAAGCTCTACATTCAGAAAACTAAGATCATGGCATCTGGTCCCATCACTTCATGGCAAATAGATGGGGAAACAGTGGAAACAGTGTCAGACTTTATTTTTTGGGGCTCCAAAATCACTGCAGATGGTGACTGCAGCCATGACAGTAAAAGATGCTTACTCCTTGGAAGGAAAGTTATGACCAACCTAGATAGCATATTCAAAAGCAGAGACATTACTTTGCCAACAAAGGTTCGTCTAGTCAAGGCTATGGTTTTTCCTGTGGTCATGTATGGACGTGAGAGTTGGACTGTGAAGAAGGCTGAGCGCCGAAGAATTGATGCTTTTGAACTGTGTTATTGGAGAAGACTCTTGAGAGTCCCTTGGACTGCAAGGAGATCCAACCAGTCCATTCTGAAGGAGATCAGCCCTGGGATTTCCTTGGAAGGAATGATGCTAAAGTTGAAACTCCAGTACTTTGGCCACCTCATGCGAAGAGTTGACTCACTGGAAAAGACTCTGATGCTGGGAGGGATTGGGGGCAGGAGGAGAAGGGGACAACAGAGGATGAGATGGCTGGATGGCATCACTGACTCGATGGACGTGAGTTTAAGTGAACTCCGGGAGTTGGTGATGGACAGGGAGGCCTGGCGTGCTGCAATTCATGGGGTTGCAAAGAGTCGGACATGACTGAGTGACTGAACTGAACTGAACTGAAAAGCCTAAGTTTCCTTCTCCAGGGGATCTTCCCAACCCAGGGATCAGACTCATGTCTCCCGCATTGGCGGGCAGATTCTTTACCACTGAGCCACCAGGGAAGCCCCCATATGCACAGTAGGGATAATTAAAGCCATTCTGTATGGGCTGTCGGGCAGCCTATAGAGATCTGTGTGTCACACACATGTCACACCATGGGCACTTAATGAACAGCATTGTTCATTCATCCTTTGTTCTCTAGCCACAACAGATTACTCAGGGTTATCCAGGCACACCTTGGACTCTCACTCCTCCTGGTTCTCCTGCTGCCTCCAGGCTGGGAATGCCCTGCCTCCCATTCTCCACCCATCAGGACTCTGCTCATCCCTCAACATCCAGTTCAAATGCTATCTCCTTTATGAAACCTTCCCCATTGTCCTCGGGCCTCAACACCCCAATAGTCTGCCTGATTTACAAAGGGTTTTGTTCTGCCTAGAGCCTGGTGTTCACATAACTGATTCACCAACTTCTCCATGAAAAGACAAGGTCTTGTTCATCTCTTTGTATCTCCCATCCCACTCCCCACACCTTAAGCATTAGTATTTAATGATGCCTCTTAAATTAGCTTTAGTGGTTTGATTCAAATAAGACCAGCTCAGAGGGAGGGATAAATTAGAACTTTGGGATTAACAGATACACATTACTATACAGAAAACAGATGAACAAGGTCCTCCTGTATAACATGCTGCTGCTGCTAAGTCACTTCAGTCGTGTCCGACTCTGTGCGACCCCATAGACGGCAGCCCACCAAGCTCCCCGTCCCTGGGACTCTCCAGGCAAGAACACTGGAGTGGGTTGCCATTTCCTTCTCCAATGCATGAAAGTGCAAAGTGAAAGTGAAGTCGCTCAATCGTGTCAGACTCTTTGTGACCCCATGGACTGCAGCCTACCAGTCTCCTCCGCCCATGGGATTTTCCAGGCAAGAGTACTGGAGTGGGGTGCCATTGCCTTCTCCGCCTGTATAAAATAGGGAACTATATTCAGTACCTTATAATAACCTACAGTGGAAAAGAATCTGAAAAAGAATATATGTAAATATATATATGTATATATCTATATGACTGAATCACTTTGCTGTATACCTGAAACATTGTAAATCAACTATACTTGTATTAAGAAAAGAAAAAAATTAAAGAAGTAAAAAACTGAAAACAAAAACAAAATATACCAGCTCATTATTCTTTAAATCAATGTATGAATTTATAGAGCTAAAAGTCATCCAAGATCCCTCCACCTAAGAAAAAAAAGATAAGTTAATAAATTAACACCCTTCATCACATTTCTCTACATTTATATTTGGACAGAGTGTGGAGGATGGAAGAATACATGAAAGAATAATAGATAGGATTGCTTAATAAAATACTTATTTTCAACTTTTTAGATTTAATTTTAATTCTACATGAAAGTAAAACAGAAAAAAAGATGAAATTTTAACAAATGTTTCTACATCAAAATAGATATTATTTCCTTTAAAATCCCTCCAAGTTTAAGAGAAAAACATTAATTGACTTATAATGTTGTATTAATTTCGGGTATATAACAAAGTGATTCAGTTATACATGTACATATAGTCATTCTATTTTAGACTCTTTTCTCCAATAAAATTAAAAAAAATTTTTTTAATAATGGGTTAAAAAAATTAATTGAAAGGTTGGAGCCATGACACTAATACCCTCCAAAGACAGTGCAAGAGAGGGAAGGTTAGCACTTAACGTCCTTCACCCTCTCCCCCAGCTCTCCATTTCCATTACATTCTTTCTTTTTACTTCCTCCCACTTCCTTCCTTATCCTTACAGCCCATCCTTGCCAAGGTTTTCTCTATTTGAGTGGATGAGGGGCTCACCAAATGGCCTTTCACCACTTCTTACAAAGGGTGCTTTTAACTAATCATTTTCATCATAAGCAGGTTTTCCCAAGAAGGGCTCATATTCCCTGAGTCCTTGCACACAGGAGATAATGCCTACCTGTCTTATCCTTCAGGAGTGATTTGAGGGTATAAGTCTTCAGTTTTATGACCTTTCCCTCAGAACTCTGTAAATATTTCCTCTCCATGTTCTCAAGTTTTCCTTCTGCTGCAAATCAAGTCTGAGACTAACAAGACTTCTTCCCTGAGGCAGAGATGAATTGCTCCCAATATCCATTTTCCTCATCCCACTTTGGGTAATAAAAGGCCTTCCCCCAAATCTGAGTTTGCAGAGGGTACACGGCCACCCAGATGGAGATGTTTTCCCGGGCTCCTTTGCAGCCAGGCATGTCCACGTGACTATGTTTTGGTCAATGCAGCATGAAAAGTGAGCTGTGACTCCAGATAGTCCAATTACCCTTCTGAGAGATCATCTTTTTACAAACTTTAGATCTCTGAATTTCTCTGATTTGTTTCTCTTTTCTAAGCACATACTGTGGTTTTCCTAACCCTTCCCTCTCTGTTAGTAATTTAGTTTTCAGTGGATTCTACTTTGCTCCTTTATTAACCTTCCCTCTAATGATGTTGTTTGTAGCATCAATTTTTTCCTTAGCTCTGTAATTGTGCTTTTTTATTTCATTCTGTAGTTTCATCATCTTGTCTTTGAACTCTCAATTGATTAGTTTTCAATAAACTTTATTTTGAATGAATAACTGCCTTTTCAGCCCAAGAGCCAACTCCAACCCAGAAATTGTCTTGGTGGATGGGAGGAATAATCCATTTATCACTGAGTAAGACAGAATAATATTACTCACACACCATATCTTCCACCTTCCTGATCCTACCCATCCTCAAGGGACAGCTCAAAGCCCATCTGCTCCAGACTTTTCCAGCCCACACAGATTGCTCCCTCTCCAGACCCAGAGGGCTTCTCTGAATTAAAGGTAATACCTGGGCTACTTAATGAACTTGGACCTTTTGAGAAAAGGGATAAAGCTTCTCCTTCTCTCTTGTAACACCTGGTTGGGCAAATAGAGATTTTCTTTGAAGATTTCTGGGCTACTGATTCTCTGAATGAAAGGGAAGACAAAATTATAACCAAGACTCAGAAGAGGCCTCAACATCAGATTCACTAGTCCCCACTTAATTACAAGTTGGGAAGTCATGAGGCACGTGGAGGAAGAGGATTCACCAAGGGTGTGACCTTTGAAAGCTTAACAGAGAGGAAATAAGCACCTTAGTTTTCGAGGCAGATCTTCTCAGCCTGCCTGTGCAGGCAATGCTATGAGGGCCGAGCAGGCCTTCATTCAAGTTCAAGCACTTCAACTCACTCACTTCTGACTTTGAAGAAGTCACCAAATCTCCTTCAGCCTTTGTTTTCTCATCTATTAAGTAGAGATGATAATAGTATATGTCACAATAAGGAAGTTATGAAAATTATGTTTGATAATGGGTGTGAAGGTTCAAGCTTCATCTACCCACACTTCCTGCCTCAGAGGTTCCCTTGTGGGAACATCAACCTACTAGCGGCTCCCCCACACCCAGCAACAAACCATCCTTCACCCCACACCTTTGCTCCTGCACTCCCTTTTCTTCTTCAAATGCTCTTTTCCCAGAGGCTCAGAGCTACTCCCCTCTACAGTCCGGCATTGGTAAGTCACAGGTCCTCCAGAAAGCTTTCCCAAACTCACTATACCATTTTCCCAACCTCTATAAGATATACCCATTTGAATGCAGAGTTCCAGAGAACAGCAAGGAGAGATAAGAAAGGCTTCCTCAGTGATCAGTGCAAAGAAACAGAGGAAAACAATATAATGGGAAAGACTAGAGATCTCTTCAAGAAAATTAGAGATACCAAGGGAACATTTCATGCAAAGATGGGCTCAATAAAGGACAGAAATGGTATGGACCTAACAGAAACAGAAGATATTAAAAAGAGGTGGCAAGAATACACAGAAGAACTGTACAAAAAAGATCTTCACAACCCAGATAATCACAATGCTGTGATCACTCACCTAGAGCCAGACATCCTGAAATGTGAAGTCAAGTGGGCCTTAGGAAGCATCACTACAAACAAAGCTAGTGGAGGTGATGCTCCACTAGCATCACCAACTCAACTCCAGTTGATCTGTTTCAAATCCTAAAAGATGATGCTGTAAAAGTGCTGCATTCAATATGCCAGAAAATTTGGAAAACTCAGCAGTGGCCAAAGGACTGAAAAAGGTCAGTTTTCATTCCAGTCCCAAAGAAAGGCAATGCCAAAGAATGCTCAAACTACCACACAATTGCCCTCATCTCACACGCTAGTAAAGTAATGCTCAAAATTCTCCAAGCCAGGCTTCAGCAATACGTGAACCGTGAACTTCCAGATGTTCAAGCTGGTTTTAGAAAAGGCAGAGGAACCAGAGACCAAATTGCCAACATCCGCTGGATCATGGAAAAAGCAAGAGAGTTCCAGAAAAACATCTATTTCTGCTTTATTGACTATACCAAAGCCTTTGACTGTGTGGATCACAATAAACTGTGGAAAATTCTGAAAGAGATGGGAATACCAGACCACCTGACCTGCCTCTTGAGAAATCTGTATGCAGGTCAGGAACCAACAGTTAAAACTGGACACGGAACAACAGACTGGTTCCAAATCAGGAAAGGAATACGTCAAGGCTGTATATTGTCACCCTGCTTATTTAACTTATATCCAGAGTACATTATGAGAAATGGTGGGCTGGATGAAGCACAAGCTGGAATCAAGATTGCCAGGAGAAATATCAATAACCTCAGCTATGCAGACGACACCACCGTTATGGTAGAAAGCAAAGAAGAACTAAAAAGCCTCTTGAGGAAAGTGAAAGAGGAGAGTGAAAAAGTTGGCTTAAAGTTCAACATTCAGAAAACCAAGATCATGGCATCCGGTCCCATCACTTCATGGCAAATAGATGGGGAAACAGTGGCTGACTTTATTTTGGGGGGCTCCAAAATCACCTCAGATGGTGACTGCAGCCATGAAATTAAAAGACGTTTACTCCTTGGAAGGAAAGTTATGGCCAACCTAGACAGCATATTAAAAAGCAGAGACATTACTTTGCCAACAAAGGTCTGTCTAGTTAAAGCTATGGTTTTTCCAGTAGTCATGTATGGATGTGAGAGTTGGACCATAAAGAAAGCTGAGAACTGAAGAATTGATGCTTTTGAACTGTGGTGTTGGAGAAGACTCTTGAGAGTGCCTTGGATTGCAAGGAGATCTAACCAGTCCATCCTAAAGGAAATCAGTCCTGAGTATTCATTGGAAGGACTGATGTTGAAGCTGAAACTCCAATACTTCGGCCACCTGATGCGAAGAACTGACTCACTGGAAAAGACCCTGATGCTGTAAAAGATTGAGGGCAGGGGGAGAAGGGGACGACACAGGATGAGATGATTGGATGGCATCACCGACTCAATGGACATAAGTTTGGGTAAACTCCAGGAGTTGATGATGGACAGGGAGGCCTGGCATGCTGCAGTTCATGGGGTTACAAAGAGTCAGACACGACTGAGTGACTGAACTGAACTGAACTGAACTGATATACTTGAAAATCATAATATTTATCACATGACGTGTGCCCAGTCACTTCAGTCATGTCTGATTCTTTTGCAACCCTATGGACTGTAGCCTGCAGGCTTCTCTGTCCATGGAATTCTCCAGGCAAGAATATTGGAATGGGTTGCTGTGCTCTCCTCCAGGGGATCTTCTCAACCCAAAGATCTTCCCAACCCATCTGTTCCATTGCCTGCAATGCAGGCAGCTTTTTTACCACTGAGCCACCAGGGAAGCCATATATCACATTATATTGTTATTAATATCTGCATGTTCACCTCCAACTAAGCTTTTAAAGGAAGAGAACTATGGGACCATTTGGGTCTCTGTTCTCAAAATGAGCATTGTGCATGGGCTACAGCAGGCACCTAATGAATGAATGGACAAAGCAAAGACTCTGAGAAAAGAGGAAGAGGGTGATACAGAAAGTTTGTCTGCCATCAACTTCTAAGGCCCCACTGCTGCTGCTGCTGCTAAGTCGCTTCAGTTGTGTCTGACTCTCTGCGACCCCATAGATGGCAGCCCACCAGGCTCCCCAGTCCCTGGGATTCTCCAGGCAAGAACACTGGATTGGGTTGCCATTTCCTTCCTCAGTGCATGAAAGTGAAAAGTGAAAAGTGAAAGTGAAGTCGCTCAGTCGTGTTCGACTCTTAGTGACCCCATGGACTGCAGCCCACCAGGCTCCTCTGTCCATGGGATTTTCCAGGCAAGAGTACTGGAGTGGGGTGCCATTGCCTTCTCTGCTAAGGCCCCACTAGTTATACCAAATTTATGTGTGCCTATCTACAATGCATGTTCTTTAGGTAGAAACTCCCAATGCCTCCCACAATGGCTACCACACAATAGGCACTCAAATATTTGGTGAACAAAAATAATATTGAATGAACTTTACAAGAGAAGAAATTATTCAAGAGCCTACAAGCACAGCTGCAAAACCAGCTCTTAACAATGCCAATAATGAGTTCTTTTTACCACCTAAAGATATCAAAGTTGCCCAAGTAATAGTACCCATTAATCTATAGCCATGCTCCACCATAAGTGTGTTTATTCCAGTTATAAGCAGAAAATGAGGACAGGTACTTTAAAAGGCAGGCAAGAAGCAGGGGAAGGCAAACCAGGCTTGATGAAAACAACTCTTACCAAAAAGGAGAAAAAGCAAACATATGTTGAGTCCAAATGTCAAGCTATTCGCACATAACTGTCCCGTGAGTTCTTCCATTCATCTGTTCTTAGGGGAATGGCAGAAAGCTTTCAATAGCCCCATAGGGATAAACTCAGCCAGGCTCCCAGTGAAACACAAGGACGAAGCACTTCTCAGCCCCAAAGGACTGGGAGTGATTAGCAGTGGAAAAACCTGTAACGTGATGTAGGGAAACAACTACAACCAACGCCAGCATCGCTACTTAATAGCAGTGAATCTTGGGGTGGTTCTCTAGCCCTCTCTGAGGTCAGCTTTCTACCCTGCAAAATGGAGCTTGTGACACCAAGACACCAAGGCTATGGGGACTAGATAAGGGAATAAATAGTGCCGCATCAAGGTCAGGAGCAGAGCAAGAGCCCAGATGATGGTAAACTTGCCATGTTTCCCTCACTAAGAACTCGGCTAAGACTTAAGTTCAAGAGGTTCTTCCTCAACTGCAGGAAAGGAACAAGCATGAAACCTGGAGGGTGCTGTTAACTCCAGCTCAGAGGACCTTTGAGAGGTTGCCAAGGGTAGAATGTTCTAAAATTAAAGCTGAATGGTGTTTCAGTCCTGTGCTAGGGAAACCAGGAGATGGATGCAAGTTTAGAAAGACTGTAATAAAAAAAAAAAAAATTAGAATCATCCTCCTGGGACATGTAGTTCTTTTCTGGTTGCCAGATTTCCTGGTCATCTAAAGTGTATGTGATATATTTATTCCTGTAGAAATAATTTATGAATATAAAGTCAAGCAGAGCTGGAGCCAAGGACAGAACAGGAGGAGGGTTGCCAAGATCCAGGGGGAAACAACCGTCTAAGTCACATCTTGAAGGCTTCCATTTTACTCCATCTTTTGAGAGCAGGTGAAAACAGCTCCAGGCATGTTGTCTGTAACTTGCCCCATCCTCTGAGTCCTACTTTGCATCTTTCTGCTTCTTGCCCCACAATCACAGACTTTTAGAGTTGGAAAGGGCCTTACCAGGCACTTAAATCAACCTCTCTGGCAAGCAGAAATCCTTTGATGGCAAGCACGTTCACTTGGGTCTTTTGCTTAGAGACTCCCATGGCAGGCAGTTCTTTACCATGTGACCCAGCAGCCTCTCTCGTGGTTGGGAAGATCTGCTAAGTAAGTTCTTCCTTATCTCCCATTATGCAACTCTGTATTGGTTTGCCTCTCCCCAGCATCCACACAGTATAATTCTAATCATTCTTCCACATGAAGAAAGTGCTTTTTACTTTAGCTTCTGCAGGTTAGAACACCTCAGTTTCCACATTTATTCTCCCTCCAAGACAGCGTCCTAAACCTCCATCTTCCAAGTAAGTGCAACTCTGGGCTTGCTTCATTTTATCCTGATTTGTACAGAACCCAGGGGAACACAGCATTCCGATGGGTCTGAACAACAAGGAAGAGTAGACAGAACTGGCACGTTCCCTCCTCCAGAGACTGATATCAATTCCTCCTCTTCTTCACTTCTTTCTCCTCCCTCCCATCACTCAAGTTGCAGTCCTCCCATCAGATGCCACTGACCCTGAAAACAGAAGTAAATTTGGAAGAGCCAGTGATGGTGGAATGAGGAAGAGAAGATGATGACGCAGCTCAGTTTCTTTCACTTGCAGCCTAGAGCACCCAACCAGGCAGGCCATCTCCCAAAATAACCTTCCCTCCAAACAGTCAGCTCCTTGTAACTTCCAGGGAGCCCTTCATTCCAGCTTTCTAGGGCGTGGTTCTCAGTGTCCCTGTGCCCATTCTCTAGCCACCCTTTCCAGAGCTCGATAGACTGACCTCATTTAACCAAGACATTTACAACCAACATTCCATATTTTGTTGTGTTGTTATTGACCCCAAGAATTGTAAAGCCTGCCAGGCTCCTCTGTCCATTGGATTTCCCAGGCAAAGATACTGGAGTGGGTTGCCATTTCCTCCTCAAGGGGATCATCCCCGACATTGAACCCGAAACTCTTGCACTGGCAGGTGGATTCTCTATCACTGTGACACTGGGGATTCTCCAAATACACTTAGAAATATATTTTAATGGAAATAAATATCCATCAACAGAAGACTGGTTAAATAAACACATCCATAATATAGGATGTGATGCAGCCATGAAAAAATAATCTGTATATGCTGATATGGAAAGACCGCCAAAAGGGCAAGCCTGTAAAGTTGTAGTTATAATGTAATCTATTTACAGAGCTTTTAAAATATATCTGCATATACCCATAAATACATACATACATAGATCCAAAGGGAGCTGAAGGACCCAAAACAAACTGCAAACAGTAGTCACTTTGCAGAAAAGTGGAATTGGGCTAAGTGAGCAAAGGTAAGGGGGTTAATTGCTTACCCCATTTGAAAAGAAAACAGATTACATTTATTATTTGTGTGAAGAAGCCCCTAACTCTATGTGTAGTTTCCCCATTTTTATACCTGTTCCCCAATTGATGATCTCAGAGCTGGAAGGGGCCTAGAGACCTGGGAGTTGAATCCCGTGGTGGCATGCCAAAGGTGGCATTTATCTCACCCAAGGCCACACAGCAAGCTCGAGACAGCCAGAGACTACAAGTCACAGGGCAGGCCCAAACATAATGGGAGTCCCAGTGGATTAAAGACAGGACTTGAATGATGACATCAAATCAATTTTCTCCTTTTAGCTGAGTCAAAAATTCCTACTTGGGAGCAACAGTGACTTAGGAGAGACCAAGACTCTCAACAAAATTGGAGGGAATAGGGGAGCCGAGTGTCTTCCCATGGAGAAAAGGAGGCATCAGAGAAGACCTGTTTCTCAGGCACAGTGGCAGGGCCCTACTTCCCCTAGGCTTGCTGACCTCATTCACAAATCAGAGGGAAGGGGTTGAGTGCTAGACAGGAGATTCACAAGCATAGTGTGCCACGTGCTCATCTGAGTGACAACCATATCTTCAGAATTAGACAGGAAGCAACTCTACTTGAAGAAACCCCAGTACTCTCAGGCCATCAGGCTCTGACCTTCATTCCATATGAAAACTCTGCCTCTCGGGAACTGTAAGGCTGGGTTCAGGTGTGATGCAGAGTCAACTAATATTGAGTTGCTAGAGCTGTACGTGGATTACCTCATTTGCTACTCATCAAATTTTTAGAAATATATTCAAAGAAACTCAGAAGTCACTTGACAAAATATACAACTGGTAAATGTTGGTGCCCTATTGCAAATCAGGTCTCCTGACTAAATTCAGCGTTCCTTTTACCCTGTGTCTTTGTTCCCCTGGAGAAGAGAAAGTCTGCCCACTCCAGTATTCTGATCTGGGGAATTCCACGGACTGTATAGTCCATGGGGTCACAAAGAGTCAGACACTGAGCGGCTGAGCGACTTTCACTTTGAGACAGACACAGGTCATGGCAGGAAAATTCACTTGAGCACTAAAACTTTCTCTCTCTCTCTCTTTGTCACTCTCTCTCTCTCACACACACACACACAGGGTTCCATCTGTAACACTGACAGCAGACACAGGCTCCACGAGCCTCAAATATGGCATTTCACCCAATGCCTCAAATATGCTTCATGCAACTAACTCAGTGAAATATTTATGGCTGAGCTGAAAAAAATGCCTGGGACTTATTTCAAAGTCATGTAGGGTCAAATGTGAGGTTGAAGACCCTATGAGTTTTGATAATTATTGAAGATAAGTGATTATAAATGGGGAAAGGGGGGTAATTACACCATTCTTTCTACGTTTGTGTGTTTGAAACTTTCCGTAAGAAGACTTGTAATGCATCACACCAGTGATCATTTCTCTCAATTTGTCACCTGGTAGGAGACGCCACCTTAATTAATTTCCTACCTGCTATCATGGTAAGAAAAAATATTAGGACCACAGTCTCTGCAGCTTGTGAAAATTTCAATTATAACAACAATAGACATCACTTATGGAGTGCTTCCTGTAAACCTGGCACTATACTGGACCCTTTATCTAGGATTTATAATGGAGGCTTCCGTAGTGGCTCAGAGGTAACGAATCCACCTGCCAATGCAAGGGACATAGGTTTGATCCCTGATCTAGGAAGAGCCCACATGCTTTGGGATAACTAAGGCTGTGAACCTCAACTACTGTGCCCTCGAGCCTGGAAGCCACAACTACTGCAGCCCACACACCTAAGCCCGCTCAGCAAGAGGGAGCCACCGCAGTGAGAAGCCTAAGCCTGCTCAGCAAGAGGAAGCCACCGCAGTGAGAAGCCCGTGCGCTGCAACTAGAGAGCAGCCCACACCCGCCGCAACTGGAAAAAAGTCCACGCAGCAACAAAGACTCAGCACGGCCACAAATAAATAAATAAACATTTAAAAAATAAACGAAGAAAAATTAAAATATTTTTTAAAAATAAAATTCTTTCTAAAAATCCTTACAATGATCCAGTGAGGTGAGGCAGTTATGTCCATTTTACAGAGAAGGAAATTGAAGCTTCATGAGCTTAAGTAGCTTGTAGACGTCTATATTGGTGATAACTGGTACACAAGTAATTCAAATCCTGAATTACTTGCTCTCAATTTCTACCTTTTCCACAATACAAAATACTTAGGTACTTTAAAACTTCATAGGCAACCGGGACTGAATCTACAAACTTTTTAAAAATGATGATAGTCTTTGAAGTATGACCCAGTAATTCCAAGTTTAGGATTGTATCCTATGGGAATTATCTGGAATGTGGAAAGAGATTTATCACAAACATGCTAATCTCAGGGGTAATTCAATAAAGGATCTGAAGTAGTTGAACAAGCCCATGACAGCCCTTATCCAGGAAGCCTTCCCCACTGTCCCAGTCTGGGGTGGCTGCCCCTCCTCTGCATTCCCAGGGCACCTTGCACTGGTCTCTTGCTACTCCAACTCCTCTGCTGGATCATGAGCTCTTCTTATACAGCTTTGGTTTAGAATGGGCACTGGAAGATGCAAGGAATGAGCTAACAAATGACCCTGGGGTTGCTTATTTTAATACATACAGAAACAGAAAACCAAGCTGTTAAAGTAAGTTGTCACAAGGGCAGGACTAGAACTCAAGGCCATACCAGGGTCCTTCTCTCTCCACTAGACTTTAGCTGTCTTCTTACATGAAATATATATATATATATATTTTAAACAGCTGGTATCTGGATGCTTGAGGCACAGCTAGGAAAAGGAGAAGCTGGAGACTCTTTCCTCTGCAGGCCTTCACTGAAATGATCACTGGAGTGATTGGATCCCATGGGACCATGTGACCTTGGAGATGCTGATATGTTGATGAATGAAAAGGTACAGGTTTAATGTGAATATAAACTGTGACATGGGTACATGAAAAGACTAAGCAAAAAAGCCAAGAGTAACTGCACAAGCAGTAAGTTCTCTACCATTTAGAGAAAACAAATCCACTAAAAAAAAACAAACAAAAAAAAACAGACAAGAAGGAAAGTTGCAAACATTAACCGTGGTTGCCTTTGAATAATATAATTTTTTTTCTATTTCTCTATCCTTATTTGTACTTTCCAAATTGTCCTCAATGGGCATGCTGTATTTTTATAATCAGAATGATAAACAAAATTTAATCACTAAACTGATTCTAAAGGCTAACCTGATTCTTCTAGTCATGACTCAGAAAATCACCCCAGTATTTCAATGTGCTGACACTTTGTTGCTTACTATGTTACTGTTTCATGTACAACTATAGAAAGCACATCTATTCAAGTCAGTATACAATGCAGACAAGCAAGAAAAATATATGTTTTTCCCCAATTTGGTTCTTACTGAGTAAGTCACTGACACCAAATCTAAGCAAATTCTCAAGAGTCTATGTTCCAGAAGATTACTGCAAATTTCACTAATGAATTATTTCCGACACTCTGTAATGCAACCACGTCCCCATACTTGTGGAGATCCACCTTCTCTTGGAAGCCTTCCCTTTTCCACTCTCTCATTTACCACCTGCTCTTGGTTTGACTTGACGAAAAGAGACAATCCTACTCCTGCAGAGGTCAATTTTGAGATAAATTAGATCTATTTTCTGTGGGTTCCTGAGGGCAGTTTTCCAAATGCATTCCAAGCAAGGATGGTGGGGGGCCAACAAGTGGATCTGGTTCTTTGTAACTCCAGGCCCAGCATAGGAACCACCCCTGCCCCCACCTGCGTGCTTGTCAGTAAGTATGGAGTAAATGGATGGAAAGACTAGATTGCACTCACCTGGGCATGAAATTTCTGGATTTTTTTTTTTTTCAAACTAGGTTTATTTACCTTAAAGTCACACACACTGCACAACCACCCAAAGACCCTTTTAACAGTCTGGCAGACATTCCACCTTGTTTGTGACCAGGCTGGGCCTCTTCCTTTGAGCACAGGGCTCACCCAATGGGGTTATCTTCCCATCATCATTCTCTCCCACTAAAAAGCTGATGAGCACTCAACCCTGCTGGGAGGTCTGAATAAGCATGCATCACATGATTTACTACCCGCCACACCCCTGGGAGATGCATACATGTTCTTCCCTTGACACTGTGTGGATGCAGTCCACAAGGAACACAGGAGAGGAGGGTTGACCCAACCGGACTCTCTACCTCTAAAGGCTGAGCAACTTCCACTCCATCCAAACAGCCTGTGCAGAGACTGGGCAGGAAGGACTCTCACTGCACAAGGAACACTGGAACCCAAGAAGTTAAATAGCATGAAGAGCTAAAGAGGGTCTCTCTTCTGACTTCCCGCTGCCTTTCATTCTGTGATCATACTTTAAAGCACTTCCCTACTGGAGGAGCAGGAGGCAGAGGAATGTGGGGAAACCCAGGGCAAGAGTAAAGAGAACCACTTAGTAAACACTAAAGAAAACCAATCCCCAATGAAAACTATTAATATAATACTCCTTACTGAATCTACCACTGGGATCCATGGTTTTGTTTAATAACCAAAACCTGTGTAAGTCCTTAAGGAATTCACTCTCTGACTTAAAAATGTGTTGTTGTAACAACCATCATAACTTTGACTGTACACTGGGGTACCAACAAAAAACTCATTTGACATAAGTTTCGCTAAAGCACAAAAAGGGCACTAACAGCAGACACCTTGTTGTGTGTCCCTGGGCAAGTGATTTCTCACTGAGCTTCAGTTTTTTCATTTAGAAAAACAGGCCAGCTGATTTCTAAGTTCCTTACAGGGTGAGCGCTCTGATGAGAACCATATTCAAGTGTTAAGTGGAATTACCACAAAAATGAAACACCCTAGAAACCTTAAGAGAAACCAGTGTAGTTAGGAGGTAAGAGGAACAGGGTGAAACAGCACTTTGGGGAAACCCAGACTCAAAGTGATGTCTTTGGTTTTCCAATGTTTCCCCTGACAAATACAAAATTAAAAAGCTACTTCCGTGAGACTCTCATCTCTAAAAACTTAATTAAATAAAATCAGTGAAAACAATGCTTTGTTCTCCCACAAGTGACTCAGGAGTACTGCCCTAGGAGACACTTTCTACCCTGTGTGCTTATGCCCAAACAAAGGCCTCCTGGCACAAGGATGAGAGGCAAAACATCTAAGTCTCCACAGCTGGCTGGACTCCAGCTTGAGGAGAAGGGGCAGCCAGAAGAGAAAACTAACTAGGCTTATGAAAGGCTAGAAGGAGAGTGAGGAATTACTAAATCTATCTTCTCTCAAATGGATAGAACTCTTGAAAGGCATAATGGAAGGGTGCAGCTTTCAATCTGAATTACATTATTTGTTTAACTGTTCTGCCTAAGGCCACTGCCTTTCCAGCCAACCACAGATTCCGGGTTCTGTCTTCAGTCGCTGCTCGGCAATGCGCCATGGGGGAGTCGGAGACTCAGGCTCTTGTCCTCTCTAGGTGGCCAACTTCACATGGGTTGAAACTTGGTACAAGGAACTGAACTCTCCCGGCCTCCGTTTCCCCTCCTGTAAAATAGGAGGGTTCGCTGGATGCTCTCTAGACTCCCCGAGACCGTGGCGCAGGGCTGGAGGCCCGCCGGTCCCCGAGGGACAGGTTTATCTCCAGCGCTGCTGGCCCAGGTGAAGCCGCTGCCCGACCCCTCAGCAAGCACAAGGCTGGCGCACACCCCACCCACTCCACAACCTGTCTGGCTGCCTTCTGCACCCACACCATTACCTAAGGGGCCAGGGCATCCCCTAAACCATCCCCCTGCTGCCAGAACAGGACTATTGAACTAAAATCTTCAAAGCATTCGTAGGCAAAGAAAAAGCAAAACAAGAGGCCTCTCCTTCCGGACCTCGGCATTTCTCGCAAATAAACTCGATAGAACTGAAAATAAGGGCGTCCCCCGCTAAGACAAGAGACCTCGGCTAGCCTTCCTCATAAAGAGACACGACAAGCCAAAAGGGGCCAATGACAATGGGGCTGGCTAGACGCAGGGACCTACACGGCAAAGCGCAAGCGAAAGCCAAGACAGTGCTGGGCGTAGTTTAAACCGGACTGAGGAGGCGCTCGCCGTCCCCTACAGGGACAGTGCAAGGACGATGGTGCGCTAGGCACAGTCTTTTCTGGGGGATGGGGGACTCGCAGACCCTTAATTCAACCCCTGTCTCTAAGAAACCACCGTGAGGTGACAGTGAGGGGTGGCCCGGGTCATCTCAAGTCTGCACCACCGCCGGGAACAGACTCTCGGCCTGGAGTAATCTTTTTTTTTTGCTCCTTTCTCCCTTCGTGTTTCCAAATATTTTTGAATTTGGTGGTTTGGTCTGATACCCAAGCGGTACCTTTTAAATGTGTCAGTCTTTCTCCTCCAGCAAGTGGCGCCCCCAGCGCCGTTCCCTCCCGATAGCTGAGACAAAGGCCGGGTTCCGCAGGGCGGCTCCGGAGGACTGGCGGTGCACCCCGCACCCTGGGCAGGACGCACGTGCGTTTGTTATGGTACCTGCGCCCCCACCCCTGCAGAGAGCCCGGGTTTCTCCTCCTGTACATCCGGCAGGCGAGATCCAAAGGAACCTGGACTTTACGTCTCCCTTCCATGTTGCCCGTGCAGTGGAGAAAGCGGGGCTCCTTGGGGCCGCGTGCACGTGGGTTTGTTGTGGGTCCGCAGTCTCGCGGAGCCGGCGGGAAGCCAGGGATGCCCCCTCGGCCCTGATTAATCCACAGACACCCCAGCAAAAGGCGGCGGGTCCGCGCAGTGAAGAGTGCTGAGGAGTGCTGAACATCGATTCCCTGCGCCCTCGGCTCGCCACGGGCCCCGCCGCTCCGCTGCCCTCCTGCGCCCCTTCGCTCCACTCCTCCCTGGGGGCTTGGGTCCCGCCACCGCCCCGCAGCAGTCTTACTCACTCGCTGCGCTCTCAGCCGCGGAAGCTGCGGTTGCTCCGCCCGCTCTGCGCCCCAGCCGGTAGGCTGCCGGTTCCCTTTGTTAGCACCGGGTAGTGCCCCAGGCGTCTTCCCCAGCCCGGCCTTGCCTAGGACTCCCCTCCCTGGGATGCCTCCGGACGCCGCCCCCGGCGGCGGCCTGACAGCCCGGGAGCTGGGAGTCCCTGAAGGAGGGTCTGTTGGGGAGGAGTAGAGGGGCCGGGAGATGAGGGGTGGCGGGTACGCGGGAAGAGTGCGGCGAAGGGGCGGGGGAAACGAGCAGTCTCCGTTATGCAAATAGTCGGGAAGACGGGGTGGGTCCCTTCGCCACACCGCGCCCCAAATCCGCCAAGCCCTTCAGAGGTCGCTAGCGAGGGGGCTGCGGGATTAGGGGTGCTTGGTTAGGTGGTGTACCTAACCCGGGAGTGATGCTGGGATCCTGCTCCCCGCCCCCTCCCACGGCGAGGGCGGGCCGAGGGGGAGGGGCAACGCGGAGGGGCAAGGTCCCTAAACGTCTGATCCTGCAGAGTTGAAGCCAGCACTGTCCTAGCAGGCAGAGACTATAAATCTCGCCTCTGCTACTGACCGGTTGTGTTACCCTGAGCAAGTCCCTCAACTGCTCTGAAGCCTTATGCAAAATATGAAACAACAAAATCTATTTCACAGGGTATGGCAAGAACCTCCCACTCACTGCAGGTACAGAACAGGAGGGTCGGTGAGTCCCTGCCCATGGCCATATCCACCTCAAGCCGTCTGCAGGCTGGTGGGCAGGAGGACTCCAGTAGGGTGGAAAAGGGAGTGAGGATCCTTCCTCCACTGAAGCTGAGCTAGGGCTGCTGGGAGAAGGCGAGAGGAGACCACTTGTTGAGCAAACGTCGTCGCCCCACCCTGACCATCCCAGGGGCCCACTTGCCTAAAACAGAACTCTGCCCTGTAGGAGGGCATAAGCGGCCTGCGGCCACCACTGCAGTCCCCGTAGAAAAGATGTGACTACCAGAGGCCATAATCTTCTCCCCATCGAATGGATACATGGGTGTTTATGGATGCTGTCCCTTGCTGTCTGCCTGAAACTATCACACAACATTGTTAATCGGCTATAGTGAAAGTATTAGTTGCTTAGTTATGTGCAGACACTTACTCCAATATAAAATAATATTTTTTTAATATCTCCCCAGGGTCTATGGAGGTCCCACTTGGCGCTAGACTTTGTATGGGGAGGGAAGGAGTGTGGAAGGTAGTCCTTGTCCTCTGGGGAAAAGAAGTCAGGTACACACTAGAGTGCTTGAAGCCCAGGCCCAGAACTTTCTCTCCAAATCGGTGGTCCTCTCCCCACCACCATCCTGGGAAAGAGGGGGTGGTCATCTCATCCCCAACATCCTTCCAAACACTGCTTTCCCCAGCCCACTGGACCCCTTCTGTTGTCACTGCTGTCCCTTCCCATCTGCCAAGGATGCATTATTGCTCAGTACAAAGAGCTCCAGTTGGAGGGGGTGACAAGCAGAGTGAATTCAAATCTCTAGACCAACTAGCCAGCACTCTTGTGTAAGCACCTCAGTCTGTTTTCATCTGGCATTGAGAAGATACTCATCATAATATGAGTTAATGAGTAGAAACAGAGAAACTCTTAAACCGGTATCTGGGAGGCTGCTACAATTGTCTTTATTCTGAAAAAACTGGAAACCTAAAATTTTTGTGCAGGAGGATGACATACCTCTTTGTATTTTACACTTATTTCTCTCCCAGTGAACATCCTGGAAAATGGATGGCAGGATCAGAGACTAAAGTGTGGAGCATGGAGACCAGCTTGGACGCTGGAGATATAATAGGAGCTGTGGCAATGACAGTTGTTCAGTTGCTCAGTTGTGTCCGACTCTTTGAGAGTGCATGGACTGCAGCGTGCCAGGCTTCCCTGTCCTTCCACAATTCCCAGAGCTTGCTCAAACTCATGTCCATTGAGTCAGTGATTCCATTCAATCATCTCGTCCTTAATTGTCCCCTTCTCCTCCTGCCTTCTATCTTTCCCAGCATCGGGGTCTTTTCCAAGGAGTCGGCTCTTCGAATCAGGTGGCCAAAGTATTAGAGCTTCAGTATTACTCCTTCCAATGAATATTCAGGACTAATTTCCTTTAGGATTGACTGGTTGATCTCCCTGCAGTCCAAGGGTCTTCTCCAATACGTTCGAAAGCATCTGAGCATTCTTCAGCACTCAGCCTTCTTTATGGTCCAACTCACATCCATCAATCTCTACTGGAAAAACCATAGCTTTGACTATATGGACCTTTGTCAGCAAGGTAATGTCTCTGCTCTTTAATACACTGTGTAGGTATTTAATATGGTGTCTAGGTTTAATACGCTATCTAAGATTGAGGGCAGAAGGAGAAGAGGGAGTCAGGATGAGATGGCTGGATGGCATCACTGATACAATGGATGTGAACTTGGGCATACTTCAAGAGATGGTGAGGGACAGAGAGACCTGGTGTGCTACAATACATGGGATTGCAAAGAGTTGGACACAACTGGGCAACTGAACAACAACAACTAGGTTTGTCATAGCCTTTCTTCCAAGGAGCAAGTGTCTGTTAATTTCATGGCTGCAATCACCATCTGCAGTGATTTTGGAGCCCACGGAAATAATGTCTCTCACTGTTTCCATTGTTTCCCCATCTATTTGCCGTGAAGTGACAGGACAAGATGCCATGATCATTTTTTGAATGCTGAGTTTTAAGCCAGCTTTTTCACTCTCCTCTTTCACTTTCATCAAAAAGCTTTTTAGTTCTCTTTGCTTTCTGCCATAAGGGCAATGACAGAGAGAATGAGAAAAAGACATGCAAACAATAGCTACCATTTGGGGAGCAAAAGCACTTTGCTTACTATATTATCTCTCCTCATCATAAGATATGTGGTGGCCTTAGCCCTATTTTATGGATGAGGAAATTGAAGTCACTTGAAAATGGCAGAGCCAGAGTGCCCCAGACCCTGCCGCAGGCCACTGCCAACCCCGGCCTCTACTGGAGACTCCAGGACACTCACAGATCTCTCCCCTCGAGGGATGGTGAAGTTGGAGAGAGGCTCCTTTAACCCTCCTGCAGGATGAACCCCCTGCCAGAAGACATGGTGAATACGCTCACAGGGAGTCAGAGCTCACACGCTTCTGTGCGCGATGTCCACTCCATCAACCCCACGCAGCTCATGGCCAGGATCGAGTCCTATGAAGGAAGGGAGAACAAGGGCATATCTGATGTCAGGAGGACTTTCTGTTTGTTTGTCACCTTTGACCTCTTATTTGTAACATTACTGTGGATAATAGAGTTAAATGTGAATGGAGGTATTGAGAACACCTCCATTAGAGAGGTTAGAGAAAGAGGTGGTGCAGTATGATTACTACTCTTCTTATTTTGATATATTTCTTTTGGCAGTTTTTCGATTTAAAGTGTTAATATTTGCATATGCAGTGGTGGGACATAGCGTTGACAACAGCAGTGACCAGTGCCTTTTTATTAGCAAAAGTGATCCTCTCAAAGCTTTTCTCACAAGGGGCTTTTGGCTATGTGCTGCCCATCATTTCCTTCATCCTTGCCTGGATCGAGACATGGTTCCTGAACTTCAAAGTGTTACCTCAAGAGGCAGAAGAAGAAAACAGACTCTTGATAGTTCAGGATGCCTCGGAGAGGACGGTGCTGATTCCTGGGGGTCTTTCTGATGGTCAGTTTTATTCTCCTCCTGAATCTGAAGCAGGATCTGAAAATGAAGCTGAAGAAAAGCAGGACAGTGAAAAACCACTTTTAGGACTATGAGTAAGACTTTTGTTAAAGTAAGTCTTTGAAAATGAAACTGTTAATAGTGAAGTAGTTAAATATGGAGGCTTCCTTCAAGTAGATACAAAGTTAAATTCAGAAAATATGAGAGTGATTATAGTTTTATTTCTCCTAATTACGTGAATTTGTCAGGCACATTTTATTATGTAAAATCTGTTAACATTTTCTAGGTATAAATTGGCAGAGGATGAAAACTACGTAAGAGTTCCACATTTCTGAATAAGGGTGACTTGGTTCATTTTTGTTTATTGTAGCCAGAGTGTCTCCATGTCAGGCATGATTTAATGACAAACCCTAACTTCTGAGGGCGGCAAGGGCAGCAGTCCCGGGAGGTAGTACTGTCCTTGTCCCCACTGGCAGGGAAGACTGAGGGTGAGTGACTGGTCCAGAGTCCCACAGCTGGCAGGGGCAGAGCCAGGACTCAGGCGCCCCGTCTGTACCACCATCCACCCTGGTCCGCACAGGATGGTCGTCTCTGGAGTGTGTTGGAGCTTCTGAGATGACAGGTGTGGTCCAGTCACAGCAGTTGGGCTCCACGTGCCTCCAGGTCAGGGCACATTGTTCAGTCCCTTCAAATCATCAAAGGAAACATTTCAACCTCACAAATATGAGCGAATAAACAGTCAATTGTAAAAGCTGTATTTCTGCTTAATTATTTAACCACAGAAGGAGAAGAATAGACCTTAAAACTTCATCTGATAAAAAAATAATCTGTTAACTATGTATAGTGAAGGATGTTAACTTATGTAGACTTATTGTGGTGACCATTTCAAAATACATACAAATATAGAGTCATTATGTGATATAACTTAAACTAATAAAATGTTATTTATCAATTATAGCTCAGTAAAAAATAATGAAATAAAATTTTTAAAGCAGGAAAAAGTAGTGCACTGATTCATAGACGGTGGGCAGTTGGCATAGAGTCAGATATGCCGGCAGAGGCAGCCGGAGTTCTGGTATTGAAGGCCTTGCATCAGTGGTATCCACTGTGCTTCGGGCCCTTTTCCTACAACAGTGTTCAGACATAAGACAAAATTGTGGGCATGTGAATAGTAGATCCTTTTCGAAAAGGCTTTAAGATCTTGTGTCGCCCAACCCGTGGTTTTTCAAGTGTAGCATTTTGCCTTTTTACACTGCATCTCAAATATTGTTGTGTTCTCTCTTCTTCTAAGTGTGAAAAACCTTCATTGAAAGTCACCAGAAAGAAAAAGGAACTGGAGATGGGGTCTCCCTATTGAAGATTGAAATGGTGACGTCCACTGCTGACATTATTGAACGGCTAGTAAAGCATTTATTTATTGTAACACCTCACAGACACGGTACCATACCCGCATCCATTTATGTCACCTGCCTGTGGCTGGTAAGAAATGTCGTGGTCCACCCTATATTCAGTGAGACTGGATCTGACCTGTCAATGAATAGTTGCAGAAAGTCTTGTGCTGTGTTCCTAATCAAAAAGACTTCTTAATATATTGGAATAACACTTTTTTAGTATGTAAAATATCTTTTTTTTTTGATTTGCAGAATGGAATTTTTTTGTCTCATGTTTTTAATTTCTTTTGTATTTCTTTTTTAACTCCCTACATTTCCCTTATGTTTTTTAACTCATGCACATGCGCTATTTATACAATTTTAAAAGGTAATAAACTCCAACATATCAAAAAAAGAAAACGGCAGAGTCGGAATTTGAACCCACTTCCAAACACATTGAAAGCCTTCACCATTTCTGTCCTCGGCATCACTTTTTTGTCAGTACTATTTAGAAACCAAGAACAAGAAACAGGTGAAAGTCTTTTCCAGGAGGTTCTCTTTACCAGAAGAACTCTAGCCAAGTTATCAAAAAATCAAGGGACAGACTCACTCTGGTTTCTTGGTTTGCAGGACTGGGATGACCACAGATGACATAAGCCCAAGAAGATCCTGGGACTCTGAGCAGATAGCAGGCAAGAAGGAGTACCCTGACAAATTTCTAGACTGGGAGCAGTCAGTTATTTCCTTTGGGAACTGCTCTCTCAAGGTTGCTGTGTCTTCACTTGGGGCCTTCTCATCCAGAAGTGAGAGGCAAGAGGCCGGACCATTGGATGGGAGGTGATCCTATCCTCCCCAGTCTATTTATGAGGCTCTCCTACTCATTGTCTCTGGGGCTCCTGCTTTGACAGCGTGTTTTCCTTTGTTGTTGTCATTCAGTCACCCAGTCGTGTCCAACTCTTTTCAACTCCAGGGACTGCAGCATGCCAGGCCTCCTTGTCCCTCACCATCTCCCAGAGTTTGCCCAAGTTCATGCTTATTGCGTTGGTGATGCCATCCAGCCATCTCATCCTCTGACACCCTCTTCTCCTTCTGCCCTCAATCTTTCCCAGCATCAGGGACTTTTCCAGTGAGTCATCTGTGTGCATCAGATGACCAAAATACTGGAACTTCAGCTTCAGCATCAGTCCTTCCAATGAATATTCAGGATTGATCTCTCTTAAGATTGATCTCCTTGCTGTCCAAGGGACTTTCAGGAGTCTTCTCCAGTACCACAGTTCAATGGCATCAATTCTTTGGCATTCTGCCTTCTTTTTTCTTGAAAGTGTATTCCTTAGAAGTATAGATACCTACTTTCCATTTGGACACCATCTCAGCTTCCTGCCCCCTACTGATGTCAGCCTTTGCCCATGAATAATATTTTAAGTCATGCCTTTCTCAGTCATTAGTTTAGGCAAGTTACTGGCTAATGCAAATAATGCGTCCCCTGCTTTTAACATTCATCTGCAATGATCCACTCACACAAAGTATTCTCATAGCATTCTTCAACTGGAGGTTGATGTTATTACAAAGACTTGTGAGGGGAGGAGACACGGGCACCTCAAAATGCCCTTCTAAACCCTTCTTCCTCGCCCTGCTGTAGATGCTCATCAAGACTTTTAAATAGCCCTCCCTCCTCAATGCTTTCAGCACCTATTGTCCATTATAAAGGTAGGCTCAAGGTCAAAGAACTGCTCTGTGGTCTGCCTGCACCCCCTACCTTGAGTCTCGGTGCTACCAGCTTCAAAGATGAAGATACCCAGACACAGCTAAGTCTCTGAAACCCAATCAGAAATAGAGTAACAGCACTCTAATATCCCAGAGACTTCCTACTGTCCCTACAGGAAAGGATTAGTGGAGCATGGAGTGGGCCAGGGGAGAAGAACACTAGAGAGCAAAGGCTGAACACCAGAGACAAGCCTCATGGGAAGACTGCAGCCACAAGACAGGGAAATGGCTGGTAGAGCCAGCAGTGGCTTAGTGGTTGCATGATCTTAGGAGGCAGGGAAGGAAGGAAGGAAAAAAGAAAAATTCACATGACTATGGACCACTATATTTGCAAATGGCTTTCATATACATTCTCCCACTTGAGCCCTCTTCAGATTCACAGTAACCTGTGAGAGAGACTTGCCTCTTTATCACCTCATTTAGAGATGAGAACACTGAGGCTCTGGGGTAAAGTGAGTTGCTTAAAGCCCACTAGTGAGTACTGAGCTGTGCCTTGAAACTAAAGCCTCTGTCCCTCATATTGCATCTGTCCCCAGAGCTGCAAAAGACCAAAGACCAGACAAACCCAGCAAACCACTACTGACATGTCACTGGCTGCAGCAGCCCACACTGTTGCACTGCTGCCCTGGGGGCAAGATACAAAAGCTATGCCCAGGAGACTAGATGCACCAGCAACGGCAGGAAATACAGGGTCAAAGGAGCAGTAAAAGAATCACAGATGCTTGTAATAAATCCCTCAAAGAGATCCAGGAAATTGGCTTTTCCTGAGAGACTTCTTCCAGACCCAAGTGGAAGCTGCCTCCTGTGTATTTATGACTCGAGGATGACTGTCAGAATAGCCTGCAGGAATGGGCAGGTTTTGAAGAAGAGAGCTTGTTTGTGGGCTAATGAAACTTTTTTGAAATTAACAAATGGTTTTGGCGAAAAAAACAAGTGTTTGATACCTATTGGTGATCCATCCCAAAGCTGCCTCTATATGGCCTCACGTTTTTAAACGCTGATTTTTAGTAGTATTTTCCCCCTCATTTTACAGATAAAGCTTGCTTTAGGAAATTTAGAAAAGTGAGACAAGTGTAAAGAAGCAAGCAGGAAAGGGGGCTTCCCTGGCAGCTCAGTGGTAAAGAATCTGCCTGCCAATGCAGGAGACATGGGTCGATCCCTGGATCAGGAAGATCCCTCATGCCGGGAGCAACTAAGTCCATGCACCACAACTATTGAGCCTGTGCTCGAGAGCCCAGGAGATGCAACTACTGAACCCTAGAACTGATGTTCAGCAACAAGAGAAGCCACCAAAATGAGAATCCCATGTACTGCAACTGGAGAGTAGTCACCGCTCACTGCAGCTAGAGAAGGCCCATGCACAGCAATGACAACCCAACACAGCCATAAAAAAATAAATAAAAGTATATGTATTTATATATATGTGTGCGTGTATATATATATATATGAAGCAAGTGGGGAAAATCGTAATCCCATCAACCACAAGCAGAATGAATGAAACTTTAGGACTATTTTCTCCCAGGTAATTCCTGTACAGTGTTCTTTCCATAGTTGAGATCATAATGCATATAAGGAATATGCTGCTTTTCTACCCCACTTAGAGTATATTTCCCATGTATATTGAACAATAAATGTATTCATTCATTTCAGCCCTTAGTAGATGAAAGGCAAATATTCTTAGGCAAGTTATTAGTGGTTTATTGCTCTGTTTGTTGTCTGCATGAGGGACAGTTTAGTTTAGTGGCTGAGAATACTGACTCTGAAGTCAGGCTGCCTGAGTTTGAATCCTGACTACTACTTCCTAACTGTGTGACTTTGGACAAATTAATTAACCTCTCTAGCTCTATTTCCTTATCTCTAAAATGAGAATAATAATATCTACCTCACAAAGTGGTTCTAAAGATTAAAAGAGTTAATTATATGAAAAGCACTTAGAACAATACATGGCATCATAAGCACGGGTAAGTGATGGCTATTATCAATCTATGAGTGCATCATAAATTATTCAGCCATTTTACTGCAGTTGGACATTAGGTCATTTTCAATTTTCCCACTATTATAAATAGTTCTGCAACAAACCATTTACAGCATGCATGACAGGAAGAAAAGTGGATTGAAAGTCCATTGGGAAGGCATGCCAAGATAAGGCATGGGAATTAAAGTCAGAATAAATGACCCAGGAGAAGAATACTTCTTGGGAGGTGGCATCTGATTAACTTGAAGAGATGATATTTAGTTCTACTTGACAAATATTTATTGAGCACTATGGCCAACAAAGGGTATAGACTAGGTCAGGGAACATTAAGATGAATAGAAGAGGGATTTCCCTGGTGGCTCAGTGGTGAAGAATCTACCTGTCAATGCAGGAGGTGTGGGTTTGATCCCTGGTCCCAGAGGATCCCAAATGCCCTAGAACAACCAAGCCCATGCACCACAACTACTGAGCCTGTGCTCTAGAGCCCAAGAGCCACAACTACGGAAGCCCAGGTGCTCTAGAGCCCACGCTCCCTAACAAGAGAAACCACCAATAAGAAGCCTGCACACTGCAACTAGAGAGTAGCCCCCACTCACTGCAACTAGACAAAACGTGTGCACCAACCAAGACTCAGCAGAGCCAAAAATAAATAAAGTATTTTTTAAAGAAAAGAGGAATAGAAGATACCAAAGTGAACAAAGGACAGGCTCCATCCTCAAGGAGCTTTAGTCCGAGTTACAAAAATTTCACAATTGTTACCCCCAAGAGGATATTTTCACCATGACGTATTTCTATGTATCACTTACGTGGGCAGAGATTAAGAATGCCAGATTTCAAATGACCAATGCAGCTGAAGGTACAAGCTCAATCAGTCCCCCACTGCACCATCTGCTCACCAGGAAGACTTGCTGGGGAGCTTCCCAGGTGACTCGGATGATAAAGAAAGGCTTGATGGAGAATGCCAGTTTCACAAAAGGGTTGGACGTTGGGAATGGCAGCAGCCATCAAGCTCTTAGTCCAGTGTGGCGCATCAGATCAGATCAGATCAGATCAGTCGCTCAGTCGTGTCCGACTCTTTGTGACCCCATGAATCGCAGCACACCAGGCCTCCCTGTCCATCACCAACTCCCGGAGTTCACTCAGACTCACGTCCATTGAGTCAGTGATGCCATCCAGCCATCTCATCCTCTGTCGTCCCCTTCTCCTCCTGCCCCCGATCCCTCCCAGTATCAGAGTCTTTTCCAATGATCAACTCTTCGCATGAGGTGGCCAAAGTACTGGAGTTTCAGCTTTCGCATCATTCCTTCCAAAGAAATCCCAGGGTTGATCTCCTTCAGAATGGACTGGTTGGATCTTCTTGCAGTACAAAGGACTCTCAAGAGTCTTCTCCAACACCACAGGTCAAAAGCATCAATTCTTCGGTGCTCAGCCTTCTTCACAGTCCAACTCTCATGTCCATACATGACCACAGGAAAAACCATAGCCTTGACTAGATGAACCTTTGTTGGCAAAGTAATGTCTCTGCTTTTGAATATGCTATCTAGGTTGGTCATAACTTTCCTTCCAAGGAGTAAGCGTCTTTTAATTTCATGGCTGCAGTCATCATCTGCAGTGATTTTGGAGCCCCAAAAATAAAGTCTGACACTGTTTCCACTGTTTCCCCACCTATTTCCCATGAAGTGATGGGACCGGATGCCATGATCTTCGTTTTCTGAATGTTGAGCTTTAAGCCAACTTTTTCACTCTCCACTTTCACTTTCATCAAGAGGCTTTTGAGTTCCTCTTCACTTTCTGCCATAAGGGTGGTGTCATCTGCATATCTGAGGTTATTGATATTTCTCCCAGCAATCTTGATTCCAGCTTGTGTTTCTTCCAGTCCAGCGTTTCTCATGATGTACTCTGCATATAAGTTAAATAAACAGGGTGACAATATACAGCCTTGACGAACTCCTTTTCCTATTTGGAACCAGTCTGTTGTTTCATGTCCAGTTCTAACTGTTGCTTCCTGACCTGCATACAAATTTCTCAAGAGGTAGATCAGGTGGTCTGGTATTCCCATCTCTTTCAGACTTGTCCACAGTTTATTGTGATCCACACAGTCAAAGGCTTTGGCATAGTCAATAAAGCAGAAATAGATGCTTTTCTGGAACTCTCTTGCTTTTTCCATGATCCAGCGGATGTTGGCAATTTGATCTCTGGTTTCTCTGCCTTTTCTAAAACCAGCTTGAACATCAGGAAGTTCACGGTTCACATATTGCTGAAGCCTGGCTTGGAGAATTTTGAGCATTACTTTACTAGCATGTGAGACGAGTGCAATTGTGCGGTACTTTGAGCATTCTTTGGCATTGCCTTTCTTTGGGATTGGAATGACCTTTTCCAGAACTGTGGCCACTGCTGAGTTTTCCAAATTTGCCGGCATATTGAGTGCAGCACTTTCACAGCATCATCTTTCAGGATTTGGAATAGCTCAACTGGAACTCCATCACCTCCACTAGCTTTGTTTGTAGTGATGCTTTCTAAGGCCCACTTGACTTCACATTCCAGGATGTCTGGCTCTAGGTCAGTGATCACACCATCGTGATTATCTGGGTCGTGAAGATCTTTTTTGTACAGTTCTTCTGTGTATTCTTGCCATCTCTTCTTAATATCTTCTGCTTCTGTTAGGTCCATACCATTTCTGTCCTTTATTGAGCCCGTCTTTGCATGAAATGTTCCTTTGGTATCTCTAATTTTCTTGAAGATATCCCTAGTCTTTCCCATTCTGTTGTTTTCCTCTATTTCTTTGCATTGATCGCTGAAGAAGGCTTTCTTATCTCTTCTTGCTATTCTTTGGAACTCTGCATTCAGATGTTTATATCTTTCCTTTTCTTCTTTGCTTTTCGCTTCTCTTCTTTTCACAGCTATTTGTAAGGCCTCCCCAGACAGCCATTTTGCTTTTTTGCATTTCTTTTCCATGGGGATGGTCTTGATCCCTGTCTCCTGTACAATGTCATGAACCTCATTCCATAGTTCATCAGGCACTCTGTCTATCAGATCTAGGCCCTTAAATCTATTTCTCACTTCCACCGTATAATCATAGGGATTTGATTTAGGTCATACCTGAATGGTCTAGTGGTTTTCCCTACTTTCTTCAATTTAAGTCTGAATTTGGCAATAAGGAGTTCATGGTCTGAGCCACAGTCAGCTCCTGGTCTTGCTTTTGCTGACTGTATAGAGCTTCTCCATCTTTGGCTGCAAAGAATATAATCAATCTGATTTTGGTGTTGACCATCTGGTGATGTCCATGTATAGAGTCTTCTCTTGTGTTGTTGGAAGAGGGTGTTTGTTATGACCAGTGCATTTTCTTGGCAAAACTCTATTAGTCTTTGCCCTGCTTCATTCTGTATTCCAAGGCCAAATTTGCCTGTTACTCCAGGTGTTTCTTGACTTCCTACTTTTGCATCCCAGTCCCCTATAATGAAAAGGACATCTTTTTGGGTGTTAGTTCTAAAAGGTCTTGTAGGTCTTCATAGAACCGTTCAACTTCAGCTTCTTCAGCGTTACTGGTTGGGGCATAGACTTGGACTACTGTGATACTGAGTGGTTTGCCTTGGAAACGAACAGAGATCATTCTGTTGTTTTTGAGATTGCATCCAAGTACTGCATTTCGGACTCTTTTGTTGACCATGATGGCCACTCCATTTCTTCTGAGGGATTCCTGCCCACAGTAGTAGATATAATGGTCATCTGAGTTAAATTCACCCATTCCAGTCCATTTCAGTTCGCTGATTCCTAGAATGTCAACATTCACTCTCGCCATCTCTTGTTTGACCACTTCCAATTTGCCTTGATTCATGGACCTGACATTCCAGGTTCCTATGCAATATTGCTCTTTACAGCATTGGACCTTGCTTCTATCACCAGTCACATCCACAGCTGGGTATTCTTTTTGCTTTGGCTCCATCCCTTCATTCTTTCTGGAGTTATTTCTCCACTAATCTCCAGTGGCATATTGGGCACCTACTGACCTGGGGAGTTTCTCTTTTAGTATCCTATCATTTTGCCTTTTCATACTGTTCATGGGGTTCTCAAGGCAAGAATACTGAAGTGGCTTGCCATTCCCTTCTCCAGTGGACCACATTCTGTCAGATGTCTCCACCATGACCCGCCCATCTTGGGTTGCCCCACGGGCATGGCTTAGTTTCATTGAGTTAGTCAAGGCTGTGGTCCTAGTGTGATTAGATTGACTAGTTTTCTGTGAGTATGGTTTCAGTGTGTTTGCCCTCTGATGCCCTCTTGCAACACCTACCGTCTTACTTGGGTTTCTCTTACCTTGGGCGTGGGCTATCTCTTCACGGCTGCTCCAGCAAAGCGCAGCCATTGCTCCTTAACTTGGATGAGGGGTATTGGCACATAGTAAACACTAAAAAATAAAGTGAAGTCTCTCAGTCATGTCCGACTCTTTGCGACCCCATGGACTGTAGCCTACCAGGCTTCTCTGTCCATGGGATTTTCCAGGCAAGAGTATTGGAGTGGGTTGCTATTTCCTTCTCCAGGGGATCTTCCCGACCCAGGGATTGAACCCAAGTCTCCCGCATTGCAAGCAGACGCTTTACCCTCTGTGCCATCAGGGAAGCTCTAAAAAATAAAGCTAACAGCTACTGAGCACTTCCCACGTGCCTGACATCAAGCACTTTTCAGACATTCTGTCATTGAACCCTCGTGGCAACCCAATTAAGTAGATACTATTGACTTAATTATTCGTATTTGTAGATGAGGAAACTAAGAGGTTAAGTGACTTAACCAAGTCACTTAAACAATAAGTGGTGAAGCCGTATTCTTAATCGAGGTATTTGATTCCTTACAGTAAGTTAATAGCCAATGTTAGGTTCTGGTGACTTCGACATTCAAAGGATGATGCCATGGTTTATTGCACTTCACCCGTATGTATTTTACATGTCTCTCCCCCCAAAACAGTTGATGTGCAATAACATTCCCGTACACCTTTCAGTTGATCTCTGTTTTATAGATAAATTAACTGAGGTCACAAGACTCAGATCACTTGTCAAAGAACACCTAGCTAATAAAAAAGGCAGAGGCTGGACTAGGGTCATATCTGACTCTTTGTAGATGCTAATAAGGGGTCACTGGGCAGCCCAGGAAATAGAGAGAAAATCAAAGACTTGAGAAAAAGCAGAAATCACTGTGGGCCACCCTCCTTCAATGAGGCCCCTGAGAGGAACTGAAAACCTGCTCATTTTCTTCTGACTTTTCTTAGTGGTCAGAGATCATCAGGCTAGCTTTTCAACCTGTCTCTTCAAAGGGCTAAGAAAAACATAGAAAGTGATAAGCAGAGATTGTAGGAAATGACCAGAAGCCTGGTGGAATGCTGTTGTCGTTGCTGGGAAGAAGTAAGTCCCTCGGCTAAGCTAGCTTTGTATGAAGCTGAACCTCTGACAATACATTTTCTTCATGCAGGATTTTGGCACAGAGAGGGAGATGGCTTTACTGCTTCTTAGACCTCAGGGGACAGACAAAATTGTAATTCGTAGTTATTGATTACTGAGGTGAAATAGAGCATGTTAAGATAAGGATCTGGATATTCCAGCATGATCTGAGAGATAATAGCTTCCTCCAATTACTGAACCAGGAACTAAACTCTGGGTAGTGAAGCCTCACGAAGCCCCTGAGCACGGTGTGTCATTAACTACATTTGGAAACAAGATCACTGAGGCTTCAGGAGTTTAAGTAATTGGCCAGAGGCCCCATCTTGTAATTGGCAGAGCTGGGGACTGAGCCAACATGTGTATGACTTCAAGCCACTCTTGAAGCACTCTGCTCGTCAGTTTTTCCTTGGAGGCAAAGTGTTGTGAGGATGACCTGACACGTCTCCCCATTATCTTTCCACTAGGACTTGCTTCTACTTTTCATTCCTCTGACATGCCCCCCTTCATCTCACCCTGCCTGCATGAATACAACCTGTCCTCTGAGGTCTAGTTCAACCTTACAGCTTCTCCCAGAAGCCTTGAATCCAAAAGGGAATATTCATTCTCCAAAGTCTTATTAACATCTGCAGAATTTCCTGAGGCCATTTTTTTTTATTCATTAAATGTATAACTTAGTACTTTCAAATAAAATGCATCAGATATTTCACAGACACACTCTTTGTCTTATATGAATAAATCCACAAATTGCAACAGATTTTTCTGTAACAGATTCAGAGAGGTGATTCAAATCAGTTCAGGATTTTGTCTCCTCATTCAGCCATTCCACAACCTTGGATCCCCGGGGCAAAAAAGTGGGAGTCCTTCATGACTCTATCCATGGCCAGGAAACAGACTTGTTCCTCTTAGCTGACAGTTTCCTCTCTGATGCCTTCCAAGGTCTTCAATAAAATTCCAAAAAGAGCATACCTCTGCGGTGTGCCTCTCCATCATGTTGATAACACAGCTAAATAACTAACGAGATGGGAGCTAACTCTGTTGTAGCGGCTGACTGATAGGCTTTAAGATCCAGCAAAACAGAATTTGATTGTTGCCTCAGTTTTTTCTAGGGAGGTGCCTTTGAGAAAGGCCATTAAACCCTCTGAGCCTATGAAACAGGGGTACCATAGTCCTTGAAGGTCCACAGTAGGTATTCACAATAATGCTATTATGTGCTGTACCAGGCATCTAACAGGTACTCAGAAGTGGAAGTTATTATAACTATCAGATGTGAACCCAATTAAAAAAAAAAAAAAAAGTGAAAAACTAACTGGCCAATTACACACACACACACAAATGTAAATGCCCTTGTGTAAGAAGCCTTCTACTCCTTTTCATTTTTTTTTCTTTCTTCTTTTAATCCCATTAAAAAGTAAACATTGTAATTATGGTCATCCACTATTGTAGACTTAATGCTTATGCCCCCCCTAAAATTCTTATGTTGAGAAAAAACCTAGGAAATCCCCTGGTGGCCCAGTGGTTGAGTCTACTCTTTCAGGGCAGGGGGCACAGTTTCGATCCCTAGGCTGAGGAACTAAGATCCTGCATGTTGCACAGTGTGGCCAAAAAAAAAAAAAAAAAGGAGAAATAAAACTAACACCCAAGGCAATGGTATTAGGAAGTGGGGTCTTTGGGAGGTGATTAGGTCATGAAGGTAGAGACCTCATGAAAGGGATTAGTGCCCTTATAAAAACTGCCTGAGAAAATCCCCTTACCCCTTTCCACTACATGAGGACACAGAGAAAAAATGAGCAGGAAGCAGGCCCTCCACCAGACACTAAATCTGCCAGTGTTTTCATTGTGGACTTAGCCCACAGAACTAGAAAAATAAGCTTTTGCTCTTAATAAGTTGCCGAATCTATGGCATTTTGTTAAGGAACCCAAACAGACTAAGATGTCTACTTCATGAAATAAACAAATGTCCATGAAAAAATTAGCACTGCTTTTTGGCTTCCAAAGATGCCTATTCATATTGAGGCATATTGAAAAAGAAGCAACATGGAGACAACTTCCTCATGTTTAACTCTGAAATTATAAGCCTAGGACTAAATCAGAGAGCTGGAGACCACACGCAGGTCTTTTGCTAGTAGTTGCTCATCACCATGTGAGAAAAAACACAAGGCATTCCTGGGAGACTTTTCTACACTCATATGATGTCAAAGATTATCTCATGTCCCTCATGAGGAAATATCTTGATGAAAGTGAAAGTGGAGAGTGAAAAAGTTGGCTTAAAGCTCAACATTCAGAAAACGAAGATCATGGCATCTAGTCCCATCACTTCATGGGAAATAGATGGGGAAACAGTGGAAACAGTGTCAGACTTTATTTTTGGGGGCTCCAAAATCACTGCAGATGATGACTGCAGCCATGAAAGCGTCTTTTAGACGCTTACTCCTTGGAAGGAAAGTTATGACCAACCTAGATAGCATATTCAAAAGCAGAGACATTACTTTACCAACAAAGGTTCGTCTAGTCAAGGCTATGGTTTTTCCTGTGGTCATGTATGGATGTGAGAGTTGGACTGTGAAGAAGGCTGAGCGCCAAAGAATTGATGCTTTTGAACTGTGGTGTTGGAGAAGACTCTTGAGAGTCCCTTGGACTGCAAGGAGATCCAACCAGTCCATTCTGAAGGAGATCAGCCCTGGGATTTCTTTGGAAGGAATGATGCGAAAGCTGAAACTCCAGTACTTTGGCCACCTCATGCAAAGAGTTGACTCACTGGAAAAGACTCTGATGCTGGGAGGGATTGGGGGCAGGAGGAGAAGGGAACGACAGAGGATGAGATGGCTGGATGGCATCACTGACTCGATGGACGTGAGTCTGGGTGAACTCTGGGAGTTGGTGATGGACAGGGAGGCCTGGCGTGCTGCGATTCATGGGGTTGCAAAGAGTCGGACATGACTAAGCTACTGAACTGAACTGAACTGAGGTAGAGAAATGCTGCCTGCACAATGATGGAGCCCAAAGCAAAACCTGGACTACAGGTGCTTAGATCTCTGTCTGCCGCCTCCCATCCATTGGTCTAAAGACATTACTGAGGCCACACTTGGGCACTAGCTGTGGGCTTCTTGCAGGTGGAAGGCAGGAGGAAACAGGGCACCAGTCCCGCAAGACTTCACAGGTTGCAGAAGCAAGAGTTACCCACAGACAGCCATGAAGGAACAGCTCCAAGAGCTCAGTGAGTCACCCAAGCTCTAAGCATGTCCACACTGCAGGGGGTATACTTGCTTTGTTCACTGATGGTCCCTAAAGCAGTCCAGCTGCAGCAGCACATGTAAATATTGATGCAGTTATGGACTCTGGTGCCAGAGTGACTGAAGTTGAATTCCACATCACCAAGGAAGAGCTGAACAACCTTGGGCAAGTTACTCAGTCTCTCTGTGCCTCAACTTTCCCATAGGTAAAGCATAGATAGTATTGTAAAGATGACATGAGATAATCCAATGGAAAGTGATTTTTTTAAATATCTGCACCAAGTAAGTACTCAATGAACATTAGTGTGCATGCGTGTTCAGTCGTATCCAACTCTTTGCTACCCCATGGACTGTAGCCCCCCAGGCTCCTCTGTCCATGGGATTCTCCAGGCAAGAATACTGGAGTGGGCAGTCATTCCCTCCTCTAGGGGATCTTCCTGACCCAGGGATCAAACCTGGGTTTCCTGCATTGCAGGTGGATTCTTCACTGTCTGAGCCACAAAGAAAACCCAATGGACATTAGCCATAATTATTACGTAACTTATCACATTATTAGAGGAAAAATTAAGTATTTGATGAACATTTGTATGCCATCAAATGATATTTGAGGAATTAATTAATTAATTAATGCAATTGGAGTCAGAGAAGGAAGGAAGTTTTGTAGGCTGAAGTGCTCAGGGAAAGTTTGCTTATAGAGGCCAGACGTGAGCTAGGCATTTAAGGAATTGTAGAATGTGAGTAGGTGAAAGAGGGAGAAAAGAAAATTTTTTACACTTTCAAAGGATCTACTACAGACTTATGTTGAAAGATGACAATTGTAGTGTTTATTATTTTTTCTGCAAATACTGTTAATAGCCTAAATAGAACTGAGACAATCAAATAGTTTGATGAATTTATACAATGAATTACTTTAAATCAATTAAAGTGATATTTTCAAGCAATACTTAATGACAAATATGCTCAGATTATAATAAATTACCCAAAAAATGCACTCATTATAGACAATTTGCATGTAAAAAGAAGAAAAGGAAATTACCAAAATGTTAGAATGAAGGACTAGGGATCATTTTGTTTCTTTCAATCTTTCTTAATTTTTCAAATTATCTATAATGGGCATATATTATTTTAATAATTTTGTTTGTTTTTAATTGTGGTAATATATAACATAAAATCTGCCATTTTGACCATTTTTAGCTGTGCTCAGTTGCTCAGTCATGTCCAACTGTTTGGGATCCCATAGACTGTAGCCTGCCAGGCTTCTCTGTCCACAGAATTTTTCAGTCTAGAATACTGGAGTGGGTTGCCATTTCTTCCTTCAGGGGATCTTCCCAACCCAGGGATCGAACCTTCATCTCCTTTGTCTCCTGCATTGGCAGATGGACTCTTTACCACTGAGCCACTTCGGAAGCCCTATTTTTTTGTTTTTTTCAGGTATACAGTTCAATTAATAATATTCTTTAAAGTTTTTTTGTGTTTTTTTCAGATAAAGGTTCCTAGACTCAGAACAGGGTTGACAATGCCATACTTTCAGGGTGGCCCAAGCTACTCTCTGAAAGGAAGCATGGCCACTGCTAGTACCCAAATGCCCCTACCCTTCTGCCCGGCTGAACACCATTATGATTTTGGAGCATGTAACTGCCTGCTTAGAGTTGGCACTTCAGCCTTCCAGTGTGGGGGATAATTCCTCCCTAAAGTCAGGGTGTTAACAGGCTTGTCGTGTCTGGGCAATGCCGGGCCTCCCCCATCATTAAAGCTTTTTCATTTTGTCTCTGATAATGCTCTACACAAATGTGATTTTCAGGTATTGCCTCCAATGCTCACCAATCTGGGGTTGGGGGGCCTCCCCCTCTGGCTCCAGAATTCCCTTGTACCTGTTGAAAGTGTAAAAAGCAGGACTGTGGAGACTCTTTACCTAGTCTGGCAGCTTGGCCTCGGGCTGCAGCTTGCATAATGAATCAGCACATAAGATCGAGAGAACACTTTGTGTAACAGAAGGCTGGCCAGAGGGAAGAGCCACCTAGCACAGGCCTGTGTGTCTGCTACATGCCCAGATCCAAGGGGAAAATGCCAGCCTTGCAGTGCCTCCTCAGTTTTCCTGTGATTCCACCATTTCCTATATCCATTCTCTTCCTTCTCCATTTTTACATTATGATTCACTTATTTAACAATCATTATTTACCTCTTACTATACCCAGGCAAGCTTCCCTCATAGCTCAGTTGGTAAAGAATCCGCCTCCAATGCAGGAGATCCTGGTTCTATTCCTGGGTCAGGAAGATCCCCTGGAGAAGGGATAGGCTACCCACTCCAGTATTCTTGGGCTTCCCTTGTGGCTGGGCTGGTAAAGAATCCACCTGCAATGCAGAAGACCTGGGTTCGATCCCTGGGTTGGGAAGATCCCCTGGAGAAGAGAAAGGCTACCCACTCCAGTATTCTGGCCTGGAGAATTCCATGGACTATACAGTCTATGGGGTTGCAAAAAATCAGACACAACTGAGTGACTTTCACTTATACCCCAAGCAGTATGTTAGGAATGTGATATAGATACCAAAAATAATAGAAATAATCTATTAACTGCCAGCACTGTGCTAAAAAGCTCTCTCTACACTGTCTCACTTAACCCAAAACTCTACAAAGAAGGAACTGTCTCCTTCATTTTATAGATTACAAAGCTCAGGTTCAAGAGGGATAAGACATTCTCAGAAGAGAGCTTCTGGGTAAAAATGGCAAAGTGTCTCTAGATCAGACAGTCTGTCTCACTCAACACCCAAGACTTTCCACAATAAATGGCAAAAGAAAAAACAACCAAACAGTAAAAAAAAAAAACTTACCATTACCATCAATTTCCACTCTTGGCATGGACAAATGAACGTCTACCAGATCCTGCTCTGCCAGCAGAATATAGCTATAAACTCTAGACAAAAACCAAAAACCAGCAACCTGCAGGCTTGCTGAGAGTAAATAGAAGCAGACAGAATCTGGAGGGCAGTTACATCTTGAAAGAAGGTAATGACAAGTAGGGATTTACCTACTTTTGTAGTTTTTAGCCTAGGAACTGGCTGAGGTCAGCACCATGTGTGGCAGCTAAAACTCTGATAAAAGATTCGTAGTCCTTCGAACAGAGTATGCTGAAAAGTAGGGGAAGAGGGAAGATATTGGAAAGGAATGATCTAAAGAGAAAGCCCAAAATAAAAACAGAGGGGGAAAAGAAAGAATGACTGAAAGAAAAAAAAAAAGCAAAAGAAACAAAAATTTAAAAAGAAAAAAGTAAATTTAAATAATTAAAGAGAAAGCCCACAAGTTTTGCATATAAACTGACTGAGGTTCTTTTGGATTCTGAACCATTAGGCAGACTCAAAACAGCAGAGCTGAAGATAGAGGAAATGACCAGGGACCCGAGCTGCTCCCCAAAGGGCAGTGTTGTGTCTGAATCCAGTCCAAGTGCATTTACTTGCTAAAGCCAAACACTGCAAAGGACTGTAATAGGATAGAAAATCTCCATAACATCAAATGCTTAAGGTCTAAAATGTAATTCGTAACTACTCAACCTACAAACAATCAGAGGATATGAGCCAGGCTTAAGAGAAAAGACTATCAGGAGACCAAGCCCAAGATAATCCAGATGTTGGAATTAATCCAAGGACTGCCAAGTGGCTGTTACAATTATGTTCAAGGAAGACAAAGGAAAAAATGCTTTAAATGAATGAAAGGCAGGAAATCTCAAACAAGAACTATAAATTATTTTTTTAAAAGAATAACCGGAAATTCTAGAATAGGAAAATAAACTGATATTTAAAATTATCTGGATGGACCTGACCAAAAAAAAATTTAAAAAATGTCAAACAACCTGAAGAGAGATTTTTCTACCTGAAAAACAGAATGAAAAAGACACATTGAAACTATGAACGGAATCTCAGGAAACTGTGGGACAATATAAAAATGCCTCAGTTCAGTTCAGTTCAGTCGCTCAGTCGTGTCTGACCCTTTGCAACCCCATGAATCGCAGCATGCCAGGCCTCCCTGTCCATCACCAACTCCCGGAGTTCACTGAGACTCACGTCCATTGAGTCAGTGATGCCATCCAGCCATCTCATCCTCTGTCGTCCCCTTCTCCTCCTGCCCCCAATCCCTCCCAGCATCAGAGTCTTTTCCAATGAGTCAACTCTTTGCATGACGTGGCCAAAGTACTGGAGTTTCAGCTTTCGCATCATTCCTTCCAAAGAAATCCCAGGGCTGATCTCCTTCAGAATGGACTGGTTGGATCTCCTTGCAGTCCAAGGGGCTCTCAAGAGTCTTCTCCAACACCACAGTTCAAAAGCATCAATTCTTCAGCACTCAGCCTTCTTCACAGTCCAACTCTCACATCCATACATGACCACAGGAGAAACCATAGCCTTGACTAGATGAACCTTTGTTGGCAAAGTAGCTTTTGAATATGCTATCTAGGTTGGTCATAACTTTCCTTCCAAGGAGTAAGCGTCTTTTAATTTCATGGCTGCAGTCACCATCTGAGGTGATTTTGGAGCCCCAAAAATAAAGTCTGACACTGTTTCCACTGTTTCCCCACCTATTTCCCGTGAAGTGATGGGACCGGATGCCATGATCTTCGTTTTCTGAATGTTGAGCTTTAAGTCAACTTTTTCACTCTCCTCTTTCACTTTCATCAAGAGGCTTTTGAGTTCCTCTTCACTTTCTGCCATAAGGGTGGTGTCATCTGCATATCTGAGGTTATTGATATTTCTCCCAGCAATCTTGATTCCAGCTTGTGTTTCTTCCAGTCCAGTGTTTCTCATGATGTACTCTGCATATAAGTTAAATAAACAGGGTGACAATATACAGCCTTGACGTATTCCTTTTCCTATTTGGAACCAGTCTGTTGTTCCATGTCCAGTTCTAACTGTTGCTTCCTGACCTGCAAACAAATTTCTCAAGAGGCAGATCAGGTGGTCTGGTATTCCCATCTCTTTCAGAATTTTCCACAGTTTATTGTGATCCACACAGTCCCTACATGCATGTAATTTGAATGCTAACAGTGGAAAAAAAGAAAATGAAGCCCAAAATTATTTTTGAAGAAATAATGGCTTAATTTTTCCCAATTTATTGCAAGATATAAATGTATAGGGGCTTATCAGATGGTGCTAGTGGTGAAGAACCCACCTGCCAACACAGGAGACCTAAGAGACCTGGATTCAATCTCTAGATCAGGAAGATCCCCTAGAGGAGGACACAATAACCCACTCCAGTATTCTTGCCTAGAGAATCCTATGGACAGAGGAGCCTGGAGGGCTAAAGTCCATAAGGTCACAAAGAGCTGGACACAACTGAAGCAACTTAGCACAGCACGGCATAAATTTATAGATTCAAGAAGTTTAGTGAACCAAAGCAGCATAAGTATAAAGACACACATTGATGTATCACAGTAAAACTGTTAGAAACTATAATAAGGAAAAGTTTTGAAAGCAGCCAGAGATGGGGAAAATGACATATCACACAGTGGAAAAGCCATACTTCATAATCTCGTACTTACCTTTCTGAAAAGCAGTGTGGAAGAAAATAGGTGAAATGGAAAAGGCTTGATAATTTTCAGGAATTGCAACACTCCCTGTTCCAATTCCTGGTAGCTCAGAGGTTAAAGCATCTGCCTGCAATGCGGGAGACCTGGATTCGAGAAGGAAATGGCACCCCACTCCAGTATTCTTGCCTGCAGAATCCAATGGACGGAGGAGCTTGGTGGGCTACAGTCCACAGGGTCACAAAGAGTCGGACACGACTGAACAACTTCACTTTCACTTTCACTGTTCCAAATGGGAAAGAATATGACTGAGAAGGTGAAAAGGCAAGTTGTAGGAAGTTAAGAGAAATCCCCTTGAAGCAGCAGCATTGAACACCAAGGACCATGGTGAAGGAGGGTTTGACAGTTTCTAGATCACTGTGGTGGGTGGGGAAGCCCACAGGAGTGGTATACACACTCAGCTGGGTGGCATGCGGCCCAGAACTACGCATTTTAATAGGATCTCAGAAAAGTACAGGTTCCAGGTCATATAATGAAGATTGCATGCAGCCCTAGCCTTTCTCATGCCCTAAAACTACAGAAAAGTGGACAGTAAGCTACTCACATTCTCAAGGTATAGTTCTGATGGGAAGACAATTGAGTTTTAGATAAGACAGGATGAGTTTCAAGAAGTCACCTAGATTCTATATCAAACCAAGTAATCCATGTTAATTATGAGTAAAAACTAAGTGCTCTGTATAGAGGGAAAAAAAAAATCAATGCAGAAAATATACCCAAACCAGGAGAAGAGAAGAATATTCATCATGAATACATCACTCTTCGGACATACATATTCAAATAAGAAATATGACTTCAACAAGATGAGATCTCAAAGACAAAATAATCAAATAGCACACAATAAAGAGGGAGATTAAAATGTCAAAGGGACAAAGTGTAGCAAAATCTTACTTTGGATTTGACAAATAACTTAGAAAAGTAAACAGGTAACAATAAATGCAGCTGAACATCAGATGACTTTCGTGAAGTTAAGACTTGAGTTAATCATGATGAATATTGGAGGAAAAGACATGAAATTTAAAACAATAAAGAAGAGATGACAAAGACTATCTAACATAAGAATTTTTGATATTCTGGAAGTGAAGCGCTACAGTAATTAAGTTGAGAAACTGTGTAGAAATGTAATAGAGGAAAATTTCTCTAAAGTGTAGGAATTCAAATTTTTAATGCAAAAAAATACTGTTTTCCAATAACATTAGTAGGAAAAAAGGGACATTATATTAGGGGATTTTTTAAAAAAGATTTATTTAGGTATTCAGGAAGAAAAGTCCAGTCACCTGTAAAGATGAAGAAAATCAGGTTTTCTATTACAATGTTCAGTGCAGAGGACAGTGGAGCAATGTCCACAAAGTTCCAAGAGTAAGAAAAAGTGACCCCAAAATATTACATCCTATCACAATGTCATTCAAGTATAAATCAAAAGGCACAGCTTTTCAAATATGTAAGAAAGAGCATGCATGCATGAACCCTTCTTGAAAACATAAGCTGTACCTGATCAAGAGTTGAATCAGAATAAAACACCTAGAAATAGAAACGCTGGGGCAAAAATCATAACAGCGAGCATCAAATCCGTGTACATATCAAAGTAAATTTGAGTAACAGGAAAGTCATGGGACAGAAGGAATTAAAATTGTCATGATTTTTACAAAGAAATAATACTGACCAGTGAAACACAGCAGGAGGGGAGGAAGAAGTGGTAAGATGTATAATAGTGCTGGTCTCATATTTTCTAGTAGGCCATCAGTTGGTGATATCCAAAATTAAAATACAATGGTTTACGAGATCACTGGTGGTCCAGTGATTGACTCATATCTCCTAGACTTTAAGAACCATGCACTTAACCATTTTATCCTACCTCCTGCACCCTGGAGTTAAGGAACTTGAAGTGTTTCTTTTTTGAATCCTTTACATAATTTTTTTTAAACTGGGAGTATAATTGCCTTGGGCTTCCCAGGTGACGCTAGTGGTAAAGAATCAGCCTGCCAATGCAGGATACATAAGAGTTGTAGGTTTGGTCCCTCAGTTGGGAAGATCCCCTAGAGGAAGGCTTGCCAACATATTCCAGTATTCTTGCCTGGAGAATCCCAAGGACAGAGGAGCCTGGTGGGCTACAATGCACAGGGTCACACATAATTGGACACAGCTGAAGCGACAGAGCACACATACACACGCTCGCCTAATTGCTTTATAATGTTGTGTTATTTTCTGCTGTGGAACTTGAAGTCTTAATGCAAGTAACAGATAAATATGCTAGAAATGATGGTATGTTTTTGAAGTGCTTGATTACATGTCCAGCAAATAATAAGTAGTAATTAAGTGTTCATGGTTATGATAATGTAAACTATCATATTATTATTCACTGATGCACATGCTAAGTCACTCAGTCAAGTACTTTATTAGAAATGCTGTAATCGAATGAGTATGTGATAGCATGTAAACAGAGGAGAAAAACCTGCTAATCCAAAAAGGTAGTCAAGGAATGCTTCCTAGAAAAGGTTACAGAAGGTGACTTTTTTAAAATTTGCTACATTGGGTCTTAGCTGTGGCACGTGGGATCTTTAGTTGTGGTACACTGACTCTCCAGCTATGGTGTACAGCCTGAAGTAGTTGCAGCTCACAGGCTTAGTTGTTCTGAGGCATGTGGGATCTTAGTTCCCCAATCCAGGGATCAAACCCACGTCCTCTGCATTACAAGGCAGATTCTTAATCACTGGTCTACCAGGGAAGTCCCCAGAAGATGACTTTTAAAGAGTAAGACTTAGCCAGGTAAGAAGTAAGGAGACTAGGGCATTCCAGGCAGGGAAACAGCATGATAGCTTAAAATAACCATTGGGACTAGGTTGAACAGCGTGTGGAAATGCAGCTGGAGAAGACGTGAGAAAGGTAAGTCATTGTTAGACCAGAGATGACCTTCTAGGCCATGCTATGCTAAGGAATTGGAACTTAAAATGCACGGAAACCCACTGAAAAGCTCGAAAGAGAAGAATGTCCCAATGACACACACCTTTCTAAGAGTTTACTGGCTGCCATGTGGAGACAAGAGACAACACTAGAGATGGAAAATAGTTATGGTTATGGCAATAGTCCCCATAAGAACTAATGGGCCCTAAGGAAGAGGCAGAGTCAAAGAGAGCTATCCAGGACAGTGCTTCTTGAATGTGATCCGCAGACCTGTAGGAGTCCCTGAAACCCTTTCAGATGGGGAGCTGTAAGGTCAAAACTATTTTCACAATATTAAGGCAATATTTGCCTTGCTCTCTGTTTACGTTTGCACTGATATAACGATTATGGGTAAAATTGCTGGTGTCTTCGCACCATCAAGAGGGCACTAAAGTCCAGTAAGAGTCCTGCATTCTTCACCACCATGCAGTCACAGAGAAAAACGAGTCAATTTCTCTTTTCAGTATCCTTGATGAAGCAATAAAAATGATCAGTTTCATTAACTCTTGCTCTTTCAGTGTACCCCTTTTTAACTAATACTCCATATGATGCGAGAGGAAAGACACATAAAGCACTTCAGTTGCAGAGAGAAATACAATAATTTTCTCAAAGAAAAATACTCTGGCCAATGAGTTGGGAGGCAAATTGATCACTTTTTTCCTGGGACGCCAGTTTCACCTGAAAAAAAAAAAAAAAGACCGACAAACTTCAGGTTATTCAGACTTGAGAATTTGGGAGACATTTTCTTAAAAATGAACAAAATGAACCTACCACCTCAGGGAAAACAACTTTTCCTTGTTTTGTTGTGGTTTTCATTACTATGGGCACTTGTCACTGATGGTGAAATTTGAGTTTTTGAACAAAAATTAGAATTTTGGAAAACTTGCTTCCACATCTGCAAAAGTCACAGCTCCCAATTCTTAAAGATTTTTTTCTTTTTTTAAAAAACATGTATTTATTTATCTATTTTTGGCTGTGCTGAGTCTTCACTGTTGCATTTTTTTTTTTCCCTTTAGTAGTGGCAAGCAGGGGCTACTCTCTAGTTGCGGAGTAGCTTCTCATTGTGTGGCTTCTCTTGTTGCCAAGCATGGGCTCTAGGGCATGGGGGTTTCAGCAGCTGCAGCTCCCGAGCTCTAGAGCACAGGCTCAGTACGTGGCACACAGACTTAGTTGCTCCGCAGCAGGTAGAATCTTCCCAGATCAGGGATCAAACCCATGTCTTCTACCCTGGCAGACTGACTCTTTACCACTGAGACACCAAAGAAGCCCTTAAAGATTTTTCTGATGAGGTGGTTGCTCTGGGTTGAATTGTGTTTCTGCCCAAATAATACACGTTAAAGTTCTAACTCCTGGTAACTGTGAACATGAGCTTATTTGGAAAGAGGGGCTTTGCACATGTCATCAAGTTAAGAAGTCATACGGGATTAAGATGAGCCCTAAATCCAATGACTCGCATCCTTAAGTTAATAGAGATTTGGGTAAATAGACAGATACACACATGAAAACAGGATATGTTAAGATGGAAGTAGAGATTAAAATGATGCAACAACCAACTGAGAAATCTGCTACGCTGCCAGTTTGCCATACTTTGTTACAGCAGCCCTAGGAAACTAACACAATGGTGATAACATCACATGTGATTATTTGATATTGTGGAAGAAAAGTATCAACATTTGAAAGATGTGCATAACTCAGTGAAGGAATATTTCCTAAAGTCTGATGTATAGTGTCACAAAATCATGGATGGGCAGAAGATCCACACAAAGTATAAAATAACCAATAGATTTTCATATAAAACAAAGCAAAAAGTTCATTATAAGGTTTCAGAATCCACATTGCAACTAACCTTTAAGGAACTAATACTGGGACTTGCCTGGTGGTCCAGTAGTTGATTTCCAAGCTTCCAATGCAGGTACTGTGAGTTCAATCCCTGGTTGAGAAACTAAGATCCCACATGCCATGTGGTACAGTCAAATTAACAAATTTTTTAAATCTTTTTAATTTTTAAAAAAGAAATAATACTTATGCTTTGGCATAGTATCAAAGAAAATTATTTACAATTATCTGAAAAAAGCTGTTAAAACACCCCTTGTTTTTACCTATCAGTGTGAAGCTAGATTTTCCCCACATACTTCAGCCAAAATAACATATTGCAACAGATCAAAAATAGAAACAGATATGAGATTCCAGCTGTCTTCTGTTAAGCCAGACGTTAAAGAGTTTTGCAAGAATTTAAAACAATATAACTCTTCTCATTGTTTTATTATTTCAGAAAATGGAGTTATTTTCATAAAAATATTTTACTCATGTTAAAATGTTATGGGTCTACTATTATTTTGAATAAATATTTTGAAATTTCTTAATTTTCATTTTTAACACAGTAAATATCTCTAAATACAGCTCATATATATATAGAAGCTTTGGGGCTCCTCGATGATTTTTAAGAGGGTAAAAGGATTTGGAGACCCCACAGTTTCACTAGTTTGAGAGGTGAAGACAATAGGATTTGGGAAGTGATTAATGGGGTTGAGAGAGAGGACGGTTTTCTCTGATGGGGAGTATGTCAAGAACAGGCTTTTAAGGACAGATGATGGGTTCAGACTTGGAAACACTAAATTTAGATCGCCTGAGGGATGCTGTGATGTAATAGACGTTAGACAAAGATATGGTTTTGAGTGCAGCTGTCTGAATACAGAGTCCATGTAGCTGCAGTAATTGAAGGCCCAGGAAAGAACAATACTATGAGGGAAGAAAATTGCCCTAGAAGAGTGCTCAGGATGTGTAGGATAAGGGATTTAGAGAAGGCGAGGTTCTGAAAAAGAATGAGACCGGCACTTTACAGGAACAGATCACCTTTAATGAAACGAGAAGGGGCAGCAGTCAGATTAGTGAGCTGCTGCACTAACCCAAGAAAAGAGTAAGTATATCTAGGCATATCTGCGGAAGTCTACTGTCTTAAGGGGGCCTGTTCTTCTCCAAGGTTGTTTGGGTTACTTATCTCATAAAAGGCTGGGGCAAGGAATTCTGGAGATCGGCCAGAGGCTGGGACTGGCTGGGAGCCGGGCATAATCAACCTTAGTGTCCATTTTTTTCTTCGGGTGAGAGAGTTCTTTGTTTTGCATAGAATGGTGGGGAGGACCTGGAAGGGAGTTTTAACTCCAGGCTATTTTGAGACTTGTAAGTTTCCTTCATTCTAGACCCTAAGGAATATATATAAAAAGAAAAAGAGAGATGGGCGTCCTTAATGTTCAGGGCTTCTTCATGCTGATAAATGAGGGTCAGGGGTTTGTGGTCTGGGAGGAAGAAAGTCTAAGACCTGTAGTGTTGATTTTCTATTCTAGCCATCAGGGTCTCAAGCAAAAGAACAGTCTTGATTTGGTCTTGGGAAATGGCTTGGATTTGGTCTTGGAGGAATCCCTGGAAAAGATTAAACAAACAAGACCCAAAGGTGAGTAGGAGGATGATAAAAATGAATGGTCTGAGTAAAACAAGGCATCCAGTTCCAATCTGTTAACCATGACTGCCAGGAGTTGCTTAATCACTGGCAGATTCGTGAGGCTCGATCTGTAAGGTTGTTTGCAGCTCCTTGGGCAATACTGGACCAGGTGGCATAGAGACAGCAGGATTCGTCTAGAAAAAGGCACAGACCTCCCTTCTCTGCAGTGAGTAGATCTAATCCCCTTCTATTTCGCAATACTACGGCCACCAAGGAATCGAGTTGATTTTAGATAGTTAATAGGCCTTGAACTATTTCCTGGAGACTGTCTGATAGGTCTTTAGATAGTGTCCAGTAGTTTTGGATGGAGATGGTTAAGCCGGTGGTTCCTATTCCAATTCCAGCTGCTAGTCCTAGTCCTACTAAGAGGGGAATGAAATGAATGGCTTGTTTTATTCATTTGTGGATGAGAGGAATAGGCAAGGGTTGATCATTGGGGGTTATTAAAATGTTTGGACAGGAGTATAGCAGGGTGCAGGTTCTGGTCCAATTAGTAGGTAGAGGAGGTATGTAGACGTCCCACACAGGAAAAATAGGCCAGGTGTCGTAATACAAAAGCTGAAGTCAATGGTGAAGAGGAGTCAAGGAGGGGGTTTGATTGTTCGCTCAAGGGCACTCAGAGACCCCACTAAGATGGCCCCAAGGATGGGAGAAGTGGAGGAGTATGCTGAGGGAAACTGCCCTGTAAAGGTTAAAGAGTGTCCTGTAGGACCAGAAACATTATATATAGCCTTTCCAGTGGCAAAGAGTAAGGTGGAGGTATGGTTGCACATGGAGTTAGGGATTGTGTCCATGGGTTGGTCATATGAACTGTTTTGGGAATTTCTGTATATGCAAAAAGAAGCTGGTTGTAACAGTGTTACTCTCTAGACAATAGGGCCTCTATTGGAGGTTTTTCGTTGAAGGAGGGAAGTTTGGTGAGTAAAGATTCTTAAGAGTATGTCTGAATTTCCGATTTGGTCACTAGTGTGAAGATATTTAAGATATGAGATGAATAAAGGCTCTCCACGGTATGAATGGTGTAGCGACATGTTACCTGTGGTCCAGTCGAGGATGGATGTGGGGAGGGCTGAATCTCCCAGAGGAGTTATGGATAAACATATCCAGCACTCTTTAGCCAATTGTGGGTTAGAAGCATTGAGAAGGGTATGGGTTAAATTAAGGGTCCGGAATAGATAGTTGAGGTTAGGATTTTGAAGGAGTTAGTGCCTCAGAGGAAGAAAGGAGGATAAGAAGATGTTAAACAACATTTGGGGAAGTGAGTATAAGATAGATTACTATGGAAAAGAATTGGATTTCAAAGGGGTAAAAGTTATAAAAGGTTCCCTGTAGCCACAGGGTGGAGATGTAATCTTCAACGTGTTCGAATGTGGATTCTTGAGGACTGGAAATATCTACCAGATATCTACCAGAAGTTGTTCCAGGAATAATTGCAGCCGTGAAACTCTCACGGCTCATCCTTCGCCATTTGGGGCCAGTGGAAGCCGTGAGAACTTTAGAGTTGTAGGGCGTTTGTGAGAAACTTGATAAGTATTAGTCTGGCAAGCATTTTCATCATTGAGCTGCATAATCTTTTTCAACCAAGTGATGTGTACCCAAGGGGTGATTTCTTTTAATTTTGCAGCAGTAGAGGTCAGCAGAATTACCTTGCAGGGACCTTGCCATTTTGGGGTTAGATCTGAGTGGGACTGAGTTGTCATATAACCTTTGCCTCCTATTTGAAGGGATGGGTATGGAAGATTGTGATGTGGTCGAGGGAGTAAGTCATCCATATGTTGCCAAAGGGCATCTTGTATCTGGCCAAGTAAAGGAAAAGGAAGGTGGGATGGCAGTTTGGGACCGTCCTGGGAGGGGGAAGACCCAAAGGTCCCATACATGGCCTTGAATGGACTGATATTTAAGGGGTTTTTTGGTAATGCCTGGACCTTTAAGTGGAGAAGGCAATGGCAACCCACTCCAGTACTCTTGCCTGGAAAATCCCATGGACGGAGGAGCCTGGTAGGCTGCAGTCCATGGGGTCGCTGGGAGTCGGACACGACTGAGCGACTTCACTTTCACTTTTCACTTTCATGCATTGGAGAAGGAAATGGCGACCCACTCCAGTGTTCTTGCCTGCAGAATCCCAGGGATGGGGGAGCCTGGTGGGCTGCCGTCTATGGGGTCGCACAGATTCGGACACGACTGAAGTGACTTAGCAGGAGGACCTTTAAGAGGGCTAAAGGGAGGAGTTTAGTCCAGTCTTGATGAAGTTCGATTGTTAATTTGGTCAGAGTTTCTTTTAGGAGTCGGCTCTCTCAACCTTACAGGACGACTTGGGATGATAAGGAACGTGAAACCTCCAAGGAACTTGAAGGGCTTGTGTAATATTTTTGGTGATTTGGGATGTGAACTCAGGCCCATTATCAGAGAGGGAGGAAGGCATTCCAAACCTGGGCAGGATTTCAGTAAGAATAAGCTGAGCCACAGTAGGGGCTCATTTGTTAGTAGTCGGGAAAGCTTCAATCCATCCAGAAAATATATCTATGAAGACTAGGAGAAATTTAACCCTTTTTACCGGTGGCATGTGGGTGAAATCTACCTGCCAGTCTTGTGCGGGAAGATGTCCGTGAATTTGGTGGGTGGGGAAAGGAGAGGGGGGGGCGAATATTAGAATTAGAATGTGTCCACCGACAGTACAAATTTGGGTCAGATTATTTAAACAAGTCACATTATCCTTAGTCAGTTCAATACAGTTCTGAAGGAAAGCCTTAAGTACTTTTGCAGAGGGGTGGAAAAGGGAATGTAAATATGAAAGTAATGTGTGGATGTTAGGCTCATAAATTTGGGCCATAGTAAAGACAGGACTAACAGAGGCGGCCTGCCACTTTGCTTCATGATCTGCTATATTGTTATAAAAGGAGATAGAACTATGTCGCTGATGTCCCCGGCAATGTATTACAGTAGCTTGTCTGGGGAGCTGAGCCTCATGGAGGAGTTCAGAAATAAAAGAAGCATTGAGAATAGGTGTGCCCTTCTGAGTCAGGAATCCCCTCTCCCTCCAGATTATGTTAGAATGTAATATGGTATAGACATATTCGGAGTCAGTGTAAATGTTTATCTTTTGGTCTTTGGCTAGGGTCAAAGCTTGTGTAAGAGTTATCAGTTCAGCCTGTTGTGAGTATGTGTGAGCTAGGAGTGTGGCTGACTCGATGAGGCGAGGCGGGATAACTTTGTCGGGCTCTCCATAGGTTACAGCTTATCCAGCCCCAAATGGGGCTTGTTTCTGGGCACTGCCATCTGTGAACCAGGTTAAGACTTTGGGGTCAGTAAGGGGCTGATCGGTTATATGTTCAACGGGATTAAGTGTCATATCTAAGGTCTGAACATAGTCATGAGATAGGTATTCTGCTTCTGGATCTGGTGTAGGGAGTAAGCTAGCAGGATTAAGAGGTTTACAAGGCATAAAAGAAAGGGATGGGTTGAGGAGCTGTGCGTGGAGAATCTGTAGTCGAGCAGGGGGCAGAGAAAGGAAAGCCCAATGAGAGAGTAAATCTTTGAAGGAATGAAATGAGCATACATTTAGAGGAGCATTTGGGGTTAGTTTTTGGGCTTCAGGTATTAAGAGGGTAGTTGCAGCTAAGGCCTGAAGACAAGGTGGCTATCCAAGCATGACGAGATCAAGTTGTTTAGATAGGTAGGCTAGAGGTGCCCATATGTCCCCCTTTTTTTGGCACAGAATCCCTAAGGCATGTCCTTGTCAAGAACGTACAAAAAGGAAAAAAAGCTTGGCATAATCATTTAAGTATAGAGAAGGGGCCTGTAGTAAATGTTTGATAAGAGTCTGTACTGGAGTGTGGAGAGAGGTGGGGGCCAATAAGGATTCATCTAAGTTTCCTCGGATAGCTTGGTAGAGAGATTTTGCTAGGAGGGCAAAATTTGGGACCCGTATTCAGAAGAGGTTTAATAGACCTAATAGTGAAAGAAGTTCCCTCTTGGTTTGGGGCCTGGGGGTCTGTGTCAAGGCTCGAAGTCTCTGAGCTGGGATTATTTTGGATGTGGAAGTGAGAAGCTATCCCATGTAATTGACAGTGGCTGAAGCAATTTGTGCTTTGGAGAGCAAGACTCTGTTGCCCCAGGTGCCTAGAACATTTAATACTCTCGCAGTATGGACTAGGCAGTTGTGACGAGAGGAACTACATAGCAATAAATCGTCTACGTATTGGAGTGAGGTAGTAGAGCCTAAGTATAAAGTTTGTAGGTCTCTTTGGAGGGCTTGATAGAAAAAATGAGGGCTATCTCTAAACCCTTGTGGTAAAACAGTCCAAGTTAATTGTTGAGATTGATATGTGTCTGGGTCCATCCAGGTGAAGGCAAATAGGGACTGTGAAGGATGGTGTACAGGTCTAGTAAAGAAAGCATCTTTGAGGTCCAATACCTTGAAATAGAGTGTGTCAGAGGGAATATGTGAGAGAAGGGTGTAGGGATCAGTGACCATGGGGTGTACGGGTATTATGGACTCACTGATCTTGCGAAGATCTTGAACTAGACGCCAGGAGTGAGGTCCCTTTTCGACTGCCAGTATAGGAGTACTATGAGGAAAACAGGCCTCAAAAGGCCAGCTTTGAGCAGTCGGGAGATTATCGGTTTAAGTCCTTGTCAGGATTCTGTGGTCAGGGAATACTGGGTTTGGGTTATTACCTGAGAGAGATTTTTAAGAAAAACCTCTATAGGGGAATGGTGTCAGGCTACCGACAGGGCTTCAGTGTCCCAGACCTGAATATCAGGGGAAGGTCAGGGGGCGGGTTTTGGGAGTGAGGGCTGGCCAAGGGTTCGGGTGCCATTTGGATGCAAAGAATTGATATGGGATCTAAGAATGGGAGATTTATAGAAGTTTGTAGCTTAGCCAGAAGATCACATCCCAACAATGTCATTGGGCATTGAGAAACTACTATAAAAGAATGTGTTAGTGTTGCCTTACCAAAGGAACAAAGGAGATGAGGGGTTATTTTGGGATGAAAAGGGATATCTGAGACCCCTTTGATGGCCACTTCTGAAGGTTGGAGAGGGCCCTTAAAGGAAGTTAAAAGTGAAAAGGCCGCTCCTGTGTCAATAGGAATGAGACTTTGTGTCCAGCCACTGTGCCAATTAGCTGAAGCTCCGAGTCTGTCTGTATGGGGTGGACTTGGGGTGTAGAGCTTGGGCTCTGTCACTGGAATAATTCAGGCACAATTGGATCATCTCTCACCTCATCCAAGGAACCATGGTCTGGGGTGCCAGGGTCCCCCTGAGTCTGGTTCCTGGCCCATTGCTGTTGGGCCTGGGGTGGACTCCGAGATTTGGTGGGTAGTGTCTGAGGACAATCCATTTTCCAGTGGCCCCATTGTTTGCAGGTGGGGCAGGGTTTGGAGTGTGGCCGGGGCAGGACTTAGCCCAGTGTCCCGTTTGGTTACATCTGAAGCAGGGGCCTGGAGGGTTAGGTCCCGTACGGGTGGGCCAAGGTTGATGGGCCAAAGGGGTTTAATTTTTTTCTTGGATAGCTGCAGCGAATAAAGCATATTTGGCCTTTCTTTCCTTTTCTTTTTCCTTTTTTGCTTCTTCCTCCCTATTGCTGAAAACTTTAAAGACTATTTCTAGGAGATCTCGCTGAGGGGTTTCGGGGCCCTTCTCTAACTGGTATAGTTTTCGGCAAATATCACGGGCTTACTGGCTTATGAACTGGATGTGTGGGTACAGAAGGCTGGAGGGGGTGGAGATATCTAGATTAGTGTATTTTTGGACTGCCTCAGTAAGCCATGCAAGAAAAAGGGCAGGATTTTCATCTTTTTCTTGAGTCACTTCCCTAATCTTATCGTAGTTAACATGAATGTGAGAGCTTTTTATCATTCCTTCTAATAAACAGGTAATCATATGATGTAGGTACCAGATGCCGGCATCACCTGCTTGATATGTCCACCGCGGCTCAGTTAAAGGGACTGCATCATCAGCCACCGGATTAATCCTATCTTGGTTATGGAACTGATCAGCTCCATAACCCAGGGGGAAAGGTGAGCTTGTCAGGCTTCCACACTCTGAAGAGCTGGCTGTAAAGAACAATAAGGAACCTCAACCTCCTGGGTTTGGGCACCAAGAAATGTAGGGTAAGGGAGTTAGAGAAGGCGAGGTTCTGAAAAAGAATGAGACCGGCACTTTACAGGAACAGATCACCTTTAGTGAAGCGAGAAGGGGCAGCAGTCAGATTAGTGAGCTGCTGCACTAACCCAAGAAAAGAGTAAGTATATCTAGGCATATCTGCGGAAGTCTACTGTCTTAAGGGGGCCTGTTCTTCTCCAAGGTTGTTTGGGTTAGTTATTTCTTAAAAGGCTAGGGCAAGGAATTCTGGAGATTGGCCAGAGGCTGGGACTGGCTGGGAGCTGGATGTAATCAACCTTAATGTCCTTTTTTTTTTCTTCTGGTGAGAGTTCTTTGTTTTGCATAGAATGGTGGGGAGGACCTGGAGGGGAGTTTTAACTCCAGGTTATTTTGAGCCATGTAACTTTCCTTCAGGATGGAGTCTAGGTTTACACTGGAGAGTTAAGGCACATGGAGAAAGCTGGACTATAAACCAACCCGAGTCAGAAAAAGTATCAGGGGGAAGAGAAACCTCACATGGAGGGATGTCAGAGAAATGAAACAAGGTAGAATTTTCAAGAAGAGAGGTATCAGTTCAGTTCAGTTCAGTCGCTCAGTCATGTCCGGCTCTTTGCAACCCCATGGACTGCAGCACGCTAGGCTTCCCTGTCCATCACCAACTCCTGGAGCTTGCTCAAACACATGTCCATTGAGTTGGTGATGCCATATAACCATCTCATCTTCTATCATCCCCTTCTCCTCCTGCCTTCATTCTTGCCCAGCATGAGGGTCTTTTCCAATGAGTCAGCTCTTCACATCAAGTGGCCAAAGTATTGGAGCTTCAGCTTCAGCCTCAGTCTTTCCAATAAACATTCAGGACTGATTTCCTTCAGGATGGACCAGTTGGATCTCCTTGCAGTCCAAGGGACTCTCAAGAGTCTTCTCCAACACCACAGTTCAAAAGCATCAATTCTTCGGTGCTCAGCTTTCTTTACAGTCCAACTCTCACATCCATACATGACTGCTGGAAAAACCATAGCTTTGACTATATGGACCCTTGTCAGTAAAGTAATGTCTCTGCTTTTGAATATGCTGTCTAGGTTCGTCATAGCTTTTGTTCCAAGGAGCAAGCGTCTTTTAATTTCATGGCTGCAATCACCATCTGCAGTGATTTTGGAGCCCAAAAAAGTAAAGTCTGACACTGTTTCCACTGTTTCCCCATCTATTTGCCATGAAGTAATGGGACCACATGCCATGATCTTCGTTTTCTGAATGTTGAGCTTTAAGCCAACTTTTTCACTCTCCTCTTTCACTTTCATCAAGACGCTTTTTAGTTCCTCTTCACTTTTTTCCAAAAGGGTGGTGTCATCTGCATATCTGGGGTTATTGATATTTCTGCCGGCAATCTTTATTCCAGCTTGTGCTTCTTCCAGCCCAGCGTTTCTCATAATGTACCCTGCATATAAGTTAAATAAGCAGGGTGACAATATACAGCCTTGACGTACTCCTTTCCCAATTTGGAGCCAGTCGGTTGTTCCATGTCCAGTTCTAATTGTTGTTTCTTGACCTGCATACAGATTTCTCAGGAGGCAGGTCAGGTGGTCTGGTATTCCCATCTCCCACCCTCTCTCCTCCTCAGGTTTGGTTGGGGGAGGAGGTGTTTGTGACAGTGATGGTTCCTAGGGCCGCAGGGCTGGTATTCCACCTCTTAAAAAGCTGTGCCTGGATTATCAGCTCTCTTTAGATGTGGGGGAGTACTGCTGCCTGTCATTTTCAGTTGTGGGTTCTGTGCCTGAAGCAACGGGAGATGTTCCCCTCAGCTGGTGAGGTAGCTGGTAAGAAGTCAGGGAGGTATTAGCCTAGCTCAGAGTGGCAAGAGATGAGCTTTAGACAGGCAAAGGAGCCAGATCTGAAGGTGCTCCCCATCGCTTGACCTGTTATCACAGGCTGGGTTTTCTAGAAGTAGACACTAAAATGGGATTTGGAAGTGTACTATGTTTGGTAGTGGAGGTAGTTTGGTTGCTAAGTTGTGTCCGACTCTTGAGACCCCATGGACTGTAGCCCTCCAGGCTCCTCTGTCCATGGATTCTACAGGCAAGAACACTGGAGTGGGTTGCCACTTCCTTCTCCAGGGGATCTTCCCCACCCAGGGATTGAACCTTCTCCAGGGTCTCCTGCCATTGCAGGCAGATCCTTTACCAACTGAACTACAAGGGAAGCCTCTAGAAGTAGACACTGAAATGGAATTTGGCGATGCACTATGTTTATTAGGGACCAACACCTATATAAGGAAGAGGGGAGAAGCAGGATCAGGCGCAGGGAGCAGATGAACTGTGACTCAGGCCTAATGGGGAGCTCTGGACTCAGGACATCTGTTGGTGTCTCAGGTCGCACACAGAGGTCCGGAGCTTTGTACCACCGCTTTACTCCATCCCTGGACATAGGCTTCCCTGGGAAGGGTAAGGCCATCCATGAGGCTGCTTTACAGCTGCCACTGAGGCTGACAGCACTGAACACTGCAGCCTGTCTGCCTAGCAGTCCTGCAGCCAGGCAGCAAGCCTTCTCTTGGAGGGGGATCTAGCCGATGCATCTCCATGACTTCTGTTCCGCACTCCCCTCCAGCACCCTCCTCATTTCCACTCTGGGACTTTGTGATCAAGCTTGCTCCTGCCAGCCTGCCTCTTGCACTTCTGCAGAACTTTGACAGCCCAGGAAGTTTGCCAGCAGGGCTTTGGAGAAGGAAGCAGGAAGAACTTTAGACTTTGGAAATGCTATTTATCTGTAATTGTAGCTCCAGGCAACCATAATTAGGAAGATGAATTTAGTTCTCAAGAAATTGCATAACACCTTCCCCAGTAAGAGATATTTTGGAGATTTTCTGTCTGACTCCCATCCCTACCTGAAATAATCTAAAATTGAGAGCACTGACCATCAAGAGGATAGGCGGCTTCCTGAGCCCTGGACATCCCCTTGCTCATCCAGACTTTGGACTGACCCTGACCAGCTTTGCCCTTGCCCAGGAAAACTTGAATTAAATTAGAGTTGGAGTTTGAGAAATAGTTTATAGGCTTATTTTCAAGTTTCTTTAAGGGTCATCTTAAGAATCCAGAGACCACCATTTGCCAGGTATGTAGCAGGTTTGCTTGTTAAATGAAACTCCCTAAATGTTTGTTGAATGAAACTTCTTCATGAATCTAGTAAGATTTCTCTGAGATGAGCACAGCATTCAGTTAAAACCTCACTCATTAAGTTTCTGTTAAAGGGGAAAGGCAGTTAATGAAAGAGAGAAGATGAGGGAAGGGTAGATGGACTTCCAGAAAAGGAGTTTCTGATCTCAATTTATGACATAAAGTGTTGTGTAAAAGGCCAGGGCTCTTGCTTAATTGTTGATAATCCTTAGTCAGAAATTTATCATTTATAAGCCTTTGTAAAATGACCATATTCCTAATACCTAAATTACAAGGTGTTGTATGCATTAATGAGATAACAGCTTAAGTGTCGCCTAGCAGGAAGCCTGACACTTAAGGTGAGGTGACGGCACTTGTGGGGCTTCCCAGGTGGCGCAAGTGGTAAAGAGCCCGCCTGCCAATGCAGGAGCCAAGAGAGATGTGGGTTCGATCCCTGGGTCAAGATCTCCTGAAGTAGGAAATGGTAACCTATTCCAGTATTCTTACCTGGAGAAGCCCATGGACAGAGGAGCCTGGAGGGCTACAGTCCATGGGGTCACAAAGAGTTGGACACGACTGAAGCAAACCATTCTGTTCTTTGTCCTCTCCTGCAGTTGTTCATCATAATAAACAGAGGCTTGTGTTTTGCAACAGAGGGAAATGGCAGGAGAGAAGGGACAATGACACAACACAAGAGAAAGGACACAACGGTCCTTTCCTCAGGCACAGAGAGAGACACATGGTGCTCGTCACTCACGTGTTCAGTCATTCCCTGAAAATATTTACTGAGTGCCAGCTATAGGCCAGGTAGGATTCTAGGTGCTGAGGGTTCATCTGTGAACAAGACAGGTAAAGATTCTTGCTCTCACAGGGCTTGCACTCTATTGAAGAAGACAGATGAGAAAAAATATTCGGTATGTGAGGAGATGAGTGTTACAGAAAAATAACAACAACAACAAAAATTAAGGGGGATCATAACTGAGTGAGTCAAGTGAGGTAAAGGGAGGGAGGCAGTTCACGAGTGTAAGCCAAGGTAGGTAGATGTCCTTGAGAAAGAGAGATGAAGACCTCTGGAAAGCTAGGCGGGGAGCAACCCCATAGCTACAGCAGACCCTTTAGATGGAAGCCTTCCGGTGCAATCTCCGCAGTGTTGGCAGGAGGCCAGGGTGACTGGACAAGTGAGCTAAGGGCAGAGAAACAGAGGAGTCATTTTGAATGACAAGGAGAAATCACACTGGATTTATTCAAGACTTTGCTTTTGTTCCGAGTGAAACAGGGGCCTTTGCAGGATTTTGAACAGAGTGACGGGATCTGACTCTAAAAAGGTTATACTGGCTACAGTGGGAGATCCATAAGAGGAATTGGTGCCATCATTCAATATCATTGATGGAATCTGTTCCAAGATAGATCACTTAGTTTTATGTGGGACAATCTCAGCAGGTTGTTGCTGGAGATTGCACACAACAAATGTTTCCCAACGTTAGGTAACTTACAGGGATGCAGATTCAGACCTTTCTGGCTTATTTTAATGCATAAACTAGTCTTCTTCAGCAAAGAAAAGAAGGAATGTTTAAAAGCTGACAAAAAAAAATTGGAAGACAAGTTTATCCCCTTTTTTTTTACCTAATTAAGTTTTTAAATAGGTATTACCTGCATTGGACACCTCAAAAGGTACAAAAAGATGAAAAGAGTATCTTTCTCCTTACCTGTTTCCGGGTCCAACAGTTTCCCCCATAGAAGCAGACGCAGTCACCTTTGTTTGTGTAGCCTCCTGGAAGCGTATACAAGAGTACATATGCACCTTAGGGATGTGAACTGGCCTGTGTCATCCCCTACCCCCAAATCCATAGGTTGAAGTTCTAGTCGCAGAAGGGGTTGCATTTGAAGATAGCATCTTTAAGAGGTAATTAAGGTAAATGAAGTAATTAGGATGGGCTCTAATACAATATGGCTGGGATCATTTTAAGAAAAGGAAATGAGGACACAAACACAGAGGAAAGACTAGGTGAAGACATGGGGAGAAGATGGCCATCTACAACCCACCAAGACAGGCTTCAGAAAAAAACCAACCAACATTCTGTATATATGGAGATATATATATATATCTCCATATGTACTCCTATGAACTTTGCTTTTCTCTTTTAAAATTGCATCTTAGAGGTCATTCCAGGCCATTACACATGGAGCTGCTGCATTCTTTTTAAAGACTACACAGCAGTCTACACTGCATGGATGTTTAATAATTGATTTACCCATTCTTTAAGCAATGTATCTTCAAATTGTTTCAAAACTTTTTTATTATAAAGAAGATTACAGTGAGTAACTTTGTATACATGTCATTTCATACATGTGCATGAATGTAAGAAGAATAGATTCTTAGAAGCAGAACTGAAAATAAATGTTCAGCTGAAAATAAATGAATTTAAAATTTTGACAGATACTGCTGAACTGTCTTTTCAAAGTACCAGCATACACACCAATCAGCAAAAGTTCCTCTTTCTCCATTGTATCACCAATACGTTATGTAATAGAGCTATTTATTGCCAATGTGATGGGTAATCAATAGTATCTTGCATTTATTATAAACAAGATTGGGTGACTTTCCCATATCTAAATATTTTTATTTAACTTCAGGATTAATATTTCTTCTCCTACCCTGCACAGTGGTCTGAGCAGCATTACCATTAATCTGAACCCATATGTTTGTTACCCTGCAGCATTTCATATCCTGTCTTCCCACCATCCAAAGCAGTTTCCATTCTTTATACCACAGGGGACTTTTTCTGACTCCTCCATGGTTAGGATCACAGAGGATGCTCATCATGGTTGTCATTGGCATCCACAACCTAGCTTGGTTAGCTGACATATAAACACATTTGCAATTTCATATCTACCTGGAGGAGCCCAGGAATTTTTCAAAGAAGTGATATTTGAAGTACTTACGGAATTTAGCCAGATAAGTAAACCATTCTAGACAGGTAAAAAGGCACAAAATTTAAAACACTGCAAACTTGAACATCAAGTAGTCTGTAGGACATCTTAAGGCTTCCCTGGTGGCTCAACTGGTAAAAAATCTGCCTGTCAATGCAGGAAACATGGGTTCAATCCCTGGCTCAGGAAGATATCCTGGAGAAGAAAATGGCAACTTGCTCCAGTATTCTTGCCTGGGAAATTCCATGGACAGAGGAGCCTGGTGGGCTACAGTCCATGGGGTCCCAAAGAATTGGACACAGCTAACCATGCATGCATGCAGGACATCTTAAGGAAAGTAGGGAAAAAATGTGGTTGGAAAGTCTCAGCCTCCTTGTTCAGGCCTGTAAATGGGGATAATAATATCTACTTCTGGTTTATAAGCTAAGACTTTTCTCTGGCACCCACAGGTATGACCCGCCCCCAATTCCTCTCCTGACTTTCCTCTCTCTGAGCAAGTTGCTCTCATAATGACTGATAAAATTAAACAAAAATGGCTTCTAAATACCTTTACTAATTTATCTGACTATAGTAGGAAATTATGGAGAAAATTCAAGGCGTGCAGAATACCAGGAAAAAATTAAAAAGAACAAAATATTAATACTAATCCCCAGAAGCAACCACTGCTAATATTTTGCTGGAGATCTTTACAGAAGTCTCCATAAACACACATATATAATGCTGATTTTACATATATATGTGTATATACAGAGAGAGAAACTATGCATATACTCTATGTAATATATGTAATATCTACATAGTTCATGTAGCTTAAATAATTTTTTAACTAAAAATACAGAAATTTTTCATGCCAATGTAAATAGAACCATATTATCCTGGTTATTGGGGTTTCCCAGGTGGTGCTAGTGGTAACGAACCTGCCTGCCAAAGCAGGAGACATAAGAGACGTGGGTTCAGTCCCTGGGTTGGGAAGATCCCCTGGAGGAGGACATGGCAAACCACTCCAGTATTCTTGCTTGGAGAATCCCATGGACAGAGGAGCCTCGTGGGCTACAGTCCGTAGGGTTGCAGAGTCACACATGACTGAAGTGACAGCATGCACGCACCCATCCTGGTTATTGCCTACGTGGTATTCAGTTCTGTCGGAGCTGCTAGAAACCATGGACTAATTCTCTATTAGGGGTACTTAGGCTATTATGCAAACATTGCTACAATGAATAACTTTGTATACGTATGTCTGTCAAGGTATAGTCTCTTTTATCTACTCCACTGCAAATATATATTGAGGTTGCTATGTTGTACTGCAGATTCTTGTCATTGAAGAAGGCAACACTGAATGTGTTATCTAGTCACTACAAGTGTCAAGTTCATTCAATGTCATCAGAAATTGATCGGCATTTTTCTGGATACCAAGATCTAGCCCTGTAGATCCTATTGTAAGTCACTATCAATCACTTTTCTAATCTGAGCCTCAGTTTCCTCATTTGTATGATAAAAAGTTTGGACCAGAAGATTTCTGAAGTCCCTACTACACTTAAGGCTGTAATGATGAATGGACTTAGCTAAAAGAATGAATGAGCATGTTACTTGAGGACAAACTTTGTGTGGTTTGATTGGAATCCAAGCTGTAAATTGGTGAAGTGAAGTGAAGTGGAAGTTGCTCAATTGTGTCCAACTCTTTGCGACCCCATACAGTCCATGGAATTCTCTAGGCCAGAATACTGGAGTGGGTAGCCTTTCCCTCCGCCAGGGGATCTATCGAACCCAAGGATCAAACCCAGGTCTCCCACATTGCAGGTGGATTCTTTACCAGCTGAACCACAAGGGAAGCCCAAGAATATTGGAGTGGGTAGCCTGTCTCTTCTCCAGCGGATCTTCCTGACCCAGGAACTGAATGGGATCTCCTGCATTGCAAGCAGATACTTCACCAACTGAACTACCAGGGAAGCCCAAGAGTTCAACAATCTGTTACCTCAGTAACAGCTCAGGATGACAGTGAGAGGAGTGTCCCAAGGATATCTTGAGTGATTATTGCAGTAAGTTCAGTTGAAGGTCTGAGGAGGTGGGTATTGAAGAGGTCAGAGGTGGCAAGCGAAGGTAGGTCTAAACCTGCTTACAAAGATGAAATGTTACCCTGAATCCTGTCTCTGGTTACATCTGCAAGGTTTCAGTTTCCCTAGACACTGCTTCAGCCCTCTGTCCCCAGATCACCCTGGTGGTATTTGAATTGTCAGTCTATCTCCAGCCTCTCCCCCTATTCCCCGTGTGATGGGGCTAGAATTCACATTCACTTACAGTGCAGGTGTGAATAGAAATGTGAACAGTTTCACAGAGGAACCTGGCAATGGCAGGGCCCAACTGGTAGAGATAAGGATCTGATGGGGTTCTGTAGGCACTGGCACAGTCCTGTGGGAGAGATAGCATGATGGTGGATGTTTATATTGATGCTACCACACTTTATATTTTTTTTCCATTTATAAATTTGTTTTTTATTGCCACCAGGGAACTCCCAACTATCAGTTCAATTCAGCCACTCAGTCATGTCTGACTCTTTGCGACCCCATGAACCACAGCACGCCAGGCCTCCCTCTCCATCACCAACTCCCGGAGTCCACCCAAACCCATGTCCATCGAGTTGGTGATGCCATCCAACCATCTCATCCTCTGTCATCCCCTTCTCCTCCTGCCCTCAATCTTTCCCAGTATCAGGGTGTTTTCAAATGAGTCAACTCTTTGCATCAGGTGGCCAAAGTATTGGAGTTTCAGCTTCAACATCAGTCCTTCCAATGAATACCCAGGACTGATCTCCTTTAATAAAAACCATAGAGTATTCTCAGAAATAAAAGCTTCAGGAAGGAATGCTTAGGTTACAGAATTCTGATTGTCAAGCATTCTTATTCTCAAGATTTTATATACAACCCTTCTCAAAGTGTCAACCACCTCAATGAGACTAAAAGTCAGTTCTGACTTGCAAGGAACAAAAGATGAACTCTGCTAGGGCTTGATTTACCTGTTTCTTCAGACTCTTCTATTTGCTTTCACTACCCACCTCTCTCACTGGACCTAGTCCCCACTAACATTGCATGTAGTCTCACCCTGAAACAGAGGCTGTCATTTGTTGGCAGGTTGTATCATGTCCCTGATAAGCCTGATGGTTGTTTCAGTTAGCTAATGCTGCATAATATATCACCCCCAAACTTAGGGGCATAAAACATTTTTTTATTCTCAGATTCTGTGAGCTATGAGTTCAAAAGGGGGCACAGCCAGAAAGCTCTGCTCTGCTCTGTGACGTCTGGGGCCTTAGCTGGGATGACTCGAATGTCTAAGAATGACTCAAATGGCTGAGGGCTGTGACAAGCTGGGCTGGAGAATTCACTTGCAGGATGATTTCTCATGTGTCTGGCCTCTTGGCTGAGATGGCTGGAAAGCTGGACGCAGCTGGCACTGTCTACCAGAGTGCCTACACCTGGCCTCTCCAGCATGGCATTTCTGTGCTGAATAACAGTTATTCAGGGACTGAGTAACTGGAAAATGATGCTATGAGGAAATAGACAAATTCAGAATATGAGACTCTCCACATTGGCTTCTTGCCTTAGCAAGTCAGTGTCATGGGGGTGGGGGGAGGAAGATAACTGTTTTTGATTAAATGAAACTTAAAGGATATAATAAGATACACATCTTGATTAAATCCTAGTTGGAATAAAAGAATGTAAAAGAGAAATTTGGGAATGATTGAGAAATTTTAAACATTGGATAAACACCAATATTAATGAATTATTGTTAAGTATAATAAATATTAATAAATTTAATCATCATAAGTGTGATTTCTAATTTAATAGTTTATTCTAGTGTGCTTATATAAACACAAATATGGCTAAAATTTTGCCATTTGCTTGAAGAGTGGTTATATCTATATAATGCATAGAGGACATAGAGGGAGTAACTGTACTATTCTTTCCATTCTTGTGCTCCAATTCTTTGCAGCCTCATAGGCTGTAGCCTGCCAGGCTCTCAGGCTCTTTTGCTCATGGAATTTTCCAGGCAAAAATACTGGAGTGATTTGTCATTCCCTACTCCTAGCAATCTTCCCAACCTATGGATTGAACCCACTTCTCTTGCATGTCCTGCATTGGCAGGCAGCTTCTTTACCACTAGCACCACCTGGGAAGCCCTTCCATTTTTACTGTGTGTTTAAAATTTCTAATTTTTTAAAAGGTACCTCCTTTCATGTTTTTATTGTGGTAAAATATGCATAGCATAAAACTGATTACTTTAACCATATTTAGTTGTACAGTTAAGTGGCATTAAGGACACACACAGTGTTATGTGCCTCATTGTGTTCTTAACCTAGTTTATATCAAGGTAAAATTTACATATGAAAAATTCATGCATTTTAAGTGTATGATGGAATGAGTTTTGAAAAACGTATACTCCTATGTAACTACCTTGCATCAAAATATAAATTTTGTTCATGTCTCTTTGCAGTAAGTCACCCCTCACCATCACCTTGTGTAGCAATCACTAATCTTTTTTCTATCATCATAAAATAGATCTATACCTTAATGTAAATGGAATCATATAGCATGAATCTAGCCTATTTTTCACTCAACATAATTTTAGATTGAACTATGCTATTGCAAGTATCAGCAATTTGTTCCTTTTAATTACTGAGTGGTAGTCATTGCATGAATGAATATACAGCAGTTTGTTTATGCATTTACCTATAGACGAAGCTTGGGTAATTTTCAGTTTGTGGCAATTATGAATTGTGAATAAAATAGCTATGAATACTCAGATACAGCTCTTTTGTAGATATGCCTTCTCTGGGTTTTGTGGCAAATGTATGTTTAATTTTTTAAGAAATTACTAAACTACTTTTCATAGTGGTTGTGCCATTGTACATCTCTAACCACAAAGTCAGGGGTTCCAGTTACTCCACATTCTCAACAGCACTTGATATTATAAAACTTTTTTATTTTAGCCATTCTGATGCTTACAAAGTGGTGTTCTTCATGATTTCACTTATATTTCCCTAATTATTAGTGATGTTGAGTATATTTTCATGAGTTTATTGAACATTCATATACCTTTGTTTCTAAAGAATCTGTTGATGTTTGTCCCTTTAAAAAAAATAGGGCTATTTGTTTTCTGATTCTTGAGTTGTTAGGGTACTAACATGGGGGCCGAATTCTGAATTTTCTACTCTGATCTATTGATCTATGTGACTATCCTCCTACCAATACCACACTGTTTTGATTTCTATAGCCAAATATTGTGCTGAAATCAGGTAGTGTAAGTCTGAAACTTTGTTCTTTTTTGCCAAAATTGCTTTGCCTATTCAAGATCTTTTACATTTCCAAACAAATTTTAGCAACAGCTTGTCAAATTCTACAAAAAGGCCTGGTGGAATTTTGACTGGGATTGAATTAGATCTAAAGATAAATTTGGAGAGAATTTCCATCTTAATAATATTAAACCTTCCTGTCCATAAATATGGTATATCATTCAATGAACTCAGATTTTATTTTCTTGTTTTAATAATTTTGTTGATATTTGAATTGGTTTCAGTGGGACATTTGCTTTAAACTATAAGATATCACCTTCTGAATTATCAGAGTACAAAATCCTTTCTCTCCTCCCCACCCCCAACCAAAACAAACAAACCTCAAACCCACAACTTGGCTTCAAATAGGCTTTGAAGAAAAGGACTCTAAATATTTTCATACAGATCAAGAAGTAAATCACAAACTATTTGCAAAAATACCCAAGCTAATATGCATTAACAATTTTTACCAGTTCACAAAAATTTTAAAGTATAAAAAAAATCATGTAAAAGTTAAGAACTCAGAAGTATGGCAAAAACCAACACAATATTGTAAAGCCATTATCCTTCAATTAAAAATAAATTTTAAAAAGACCTCAGAAGTATGATCTAACACTTCCTACGTTGCTTCTCTCATGTCAGTCATGGTTGAAAAATCAGTTTTTCCTATCCTGGAATCTCAACTGCAAAACAACCATTTTTATTCTTTTAACACCAGCAGCACTACTCAAAAAAAAAGACCCTCTGTGGACACTGACATTATCTTGCACATAGGTAAAATATACCATACCTGCCTGGGTAGCTCAGCTGGTGGAGCATCAGACTTTTAATCTGGGGATCTAGGGTTTGAGTCCCTGTCCAGTTGCCAAAAATAAATAAATAAACATAATAAAATTTTTAGAAATAAAAAAATAAACTATACTGTTCCTGACATTTCTGTAACACACAGTACTAAAAATCACATGCCTCTAACCATTTGGAAGCATCTTTCTGACACACTTTTACTTTCATGATGACTCCTTACACATACAGATCAGATGATACTTTGCCAACATACTGAATGGGTGACTGACAGGGCTGAGAACAAGTGTATGGACTTTGCAGGCTCCTTTTTAATTCATCAACATGTTTTGTAGTTTTCAACGTGGAGATTTTATATCATTTGATGTTATCATACATTTTATTTTTTAAATGTCATCTCATTGTGGTTTTAGTTTCCCAGATTATTAAATAAGAATACCTGCCTCTTCATATGTTATTGACCAATTGTGTATTTTTTCAATTTATGCTTTGCTCAATTTATTTTTATTTTTTGGCCATGCATGTGGGATCTTAGTTCCCTGAACAAGGATCAAACCTGAGTACCTGCTGTTGAAAGCACAGAGTCTTAACCACTAGAGTGCCAGGGAAGACCCTTTTAAATCCTGCACATTTTTTATAGAACTATGCTAAATTTTGTAGAACTATTTTTTTAGTTCTGTATATTTTCTGAATACTAATTTGCTATCATCAGAGGTATGTGGTGCAAATAACTTCATCCAATTTGTTATTTGTTCCTTTCACTTTCTTTGGCCATATTATGTGATTAACAGAAGTTCTTAAGATCACTATAATAAGATATAAATATCTTTTCCTTTTTTGTTTATGCCTTTTGAGTCTCGTTTATAAAATTATTCTTCTTGCATTTTCTCCTAAAATTTTTTTCAGTTTTCTCTTTCACATTTAAGTCTTCAGCTTTCTTGGAATTAACTCATGTATGTGGTGGAAAGAAGGGATTCAATTTCATGTATTTTAAAATCTGTATAAACAATTTTCCAGTATCATTTATTGAATTATCCACTATGGTCCTACTGGTCTGTGAAGTAGTCTTCCTGTGAATAAAATTTTCCTACATCCATGGACTCATATCCAATTGTATGTATTTCTTTGTCTGTTCCTGAACTAAACTACACTGTCTTATGTAGTTTAATCACTATGTGTATATGTGTGTGTTTAGTTGCTAAGTCGTATCTGACTCTTTGCAACTTACCTCATGGACTATAGCCCCCCAGGCTCCTCTGTCCATGGGATTTTCCAAGCAAGAATACTGGAGTGGGTTGCTATTCCTTCTCCAGAGTAACTTTGCTACCCAAGGATCAAACCCACATCTCTTGTATCTCCTGCATTGCCAGCAGGTTCTTTACCACTTAGCCATCTGGGAAGCCCTTAATCACAATGGCTTTATAGTAAGTCTCATTATCTGGAAGTACAAATTCTCGAACCAAGGTTTTCTTTCAAAGAATCATGGCTTTTCTCAGCCCTTTGCTCTTCCCTGTAAATGTTAGAGTCAGCCTGTCCAGTTTCAGGAAAATTGTGCTGGGATTTGATTGGAATACCATTGACTTTATAGATCAATTTGGGAATAACTGACCCTCCGTGTAATAGTGAGTTTTTCTGTCCATCCATCATGGCTTATTTCCAATCTCATCTTTTGATCTCCATCAAGCAACCTAAGGTCAGGCCCTGAGGAGAAACTCAACATATTCTGTTGAATGGCTTGATTAATTAACGAGTGAGGTGAATTTACCTATTGAGGTGGTCAAAAAGTTCATTTGGGTTTTTCCATAAGATGTTACAGGAAAAACCCAAACAAACTTTTTGGCCAACCCAATAGAATCATCACCACTGCATTGCTACCAGTAGTCTTTTTCATTTGCAGTGAAACATCTCCAGGATTTCCTAACAAGGGTATAGTGACTCAGAGAACAGACACAGGGTGGGAAGAAAGGCCAGGGTAAGGGTTTCCAGATGATGCCCACTGAAATTTATTGCAACACAGCATTTATGTTGCCTTTTCCAAGCTGGGCTTTGGGCATTTCCCATGTAGCACAACCTGTCTCAGCAGGCATAACAGGTTCAGTCGCTGTGTGTTTAATATTAACAGAGGAAAGGATGATTTGGGGAGGGGGGAGGGAGACTATCAAACCCACTTTCAAATCAGCAAAGATTTTCCATTGTGTTTAATATTCAGGGAAACTGCCAAAATCACTTTTCTTTCTACTGCTATAAGAGGGTGAGCAAGTAGTTTTTACCTTAACCTCATGACAGATTGAGCTTTTACAGATTTTAAAACAGTGCAGCTTTAAGAAGGGATTAGTAAACTTACCGTTTAACATTTTACATCAACAAATAGTTTGAATCCGTTATCAGTTTTCCTGCTAGACACTAGTTTATGACATAATAATATGAAATGTGTGACAAAAGCATTCAAAACAACAAATAAATATTTATTCTGCATATCAGAAAAAGAAGCTATCAAATTTATACTCACTTAAGAGAAAGTTCTTCCCCTAACAAACTGCTGGTGGCACAGGAAAAATTATGACAGCATAAAGGAGGCAACAGAAATGCGTTTGCTTTGGAATATTTTTAACCTCCATTCTTAGAGATGATCACTGTACTAATTAGGAACTGCCTGACATTCTGAAATGAGAAATGTTTATTTCTGATCGTAATCTTCCTCCATTTAAGAAGAGAGACTTACATGCTGTTTTTCCACAAGGTTGTGTACAAAAACTTTCCTGGAAAACTTTTTATCCCTCTGTGTCTCTTATCAGTGCAGACAGACACGTGATGAGGGACCGGATAGCAGGTGGAGGGCCCTGGACATTCCACCTTCTTCTAATTCTTGAACTTCCCATCAGCCAGACATATTCTAGGATTTCAGAATCTCTCACCGTGGAAGGGCTTACTAATTTCTCCTGCTTGATTTCATGTTTGATTTCAGGGAGATTTTGCTCAGAAACAAGAAATCATTAAGAAAGTGAGAAAAGGTAGGGAGGAAAGGAGGCTCAGTGCTAAACTTAATCTGGTCAGCTGACTACACTGTAAACTCTTCCTGCTCTTATCTGAGAAACCATAATTACCTTGAAATTTTACTGAGGTAGACTGAAAAGTGAATCAGATATCTCATCACAATTGGAGAGCAAGGTTCTTATCAGTGATGATCTATTTCCAAAAGCTCTTCACCAACCAGCAGCCATCAGCCTTAGAAGAAGTTTTTATAAGATCGGTGCCTACGTAAATTCCAAATACCTCATCCACCACTACTCATAGCATCACGCCTCAACATATGTAGAAATGCCCTGTGTTAAAATAACTCACAGTACAGTGTGAAAATCTTAGATGACAAAATAAATGCATTTTAAAGGGAATAATTCTCAACACAGAGGTAACATCCAAAGAGTCCCTTTAATAAAAGACTTCCTAGGACAAAGTGGCCTTTTTGTAACTTCAAATGTTCAAATGTCACGGAGGACACAGAGAATTTCCCTGAGTAAACTGATGCATCCGCCTCTTTCTCAACAGCCTGGGTGTGATAGTATAGATAAGTAAACCAAAACCTATGCTTGTTTGCTGCTGCTGCTGCTAAGTCACTTCAGTCATGTCCAACTCTGTGTGACCCCATAGATGGCAGCCCACCAGGCTCCCCCATCCCTGGGATTCTCCAGGCAAGAGTACTGGAGTGGGTTGCCGTTTCCTTCTCCAATGCATGAAAGTGAAAAGTGAAAGTGAAGTCGCTCAGTCGTGTCCGATCCTCAGCGACCCCATGGACTGCAGCCTACCAGGCTCCTCCATCCATGGGATTTTCCAGGCAGGAGTACTGGAGTGGGATGCCATTGCCTTCTTGTCTATTGTCTGTGAATAGGGATTGAGACCTCCACCCAAAACTAATGCACACTTTTACTTCTCTTTTCACTTGGCTCCTTCCAACACTCCAGGTGATTGAGCAGAAAATGTTAGTCTAAATTACACTGAAAGAGACACGTGTACCCCAATCTTCATTGCAGCACTGTTTATAATAGCCAGGACATGGAAGCAACCTAGATGTCCATCAGCAGATGAATGGATAAGAAAGATGTGGTACATATACACAGTGACACAATGGAGTATTACTCAGCCATTAAAAAGAATACATTTGAATCAGTTCTAATGAGGTGGATGAAACTGAAGCGTATTATACAGAGTGAAGTAAGCCAGAAAGAAAAACACCAATACAGTATACTAACGCATATATATGGAATTTAGAAAGATGGTAATGATAACCATGTAAACGAGAAAGCAAAAGAGACACAGATGTATAGAACAGTCTTTTGGACTCTGTGGGAGAGGGAGAGGGTTGGATGATTTGGGAGAATGGCATTGAAACATGTATAATATTATATATGAAACGAATCGCCAGTCCAGGTTCAATGCATGATACAGGATGCTTGGGGCTGGTGCACTGGGACGACCCAGAGGGATGGTACGGGGAGGGAGGTCGGAGAGGGGTTCAGCATGGAGAACACGTGTATACCCGTGGCGGATTCATGTTGATGTATGGCAAAACCAATACAATATTGTAAAGTAATTAGCCTCCAATTAAAATCAATAAATTTATATTAAAAAATAAATTATGTATATGCTAGTGATATAATTTTAATATAGAAATATCTCTAAAATTGACTCTTTCCTCTTCAGTTCAGTTACTGTTGTTTTTGTCTTCCCCTGCTGGGACCCATAACCTCCAATCTGGTCTTTCAACATCAGTAACACCAGCAAATGACCTTCATACCATGCCAGTCTGATGCTATGATTCTCCCACTTAAAAGATTTTTGTTAGCTTCCCATCATCAAAAGGTGAAGTCCAAACCCTTTACTGGACCCATCTCTACTTTGCCTGCTCTTGCCATGCCCAACCCACCTCTGCTCTTTACTCTTACATGTGTTTCTCTCCAGTCACATTGAGCATCTCACCTTGTTTTATCAGCCCATTTATGCTTTTTTGACTTTGTATCTGCCGTTCCCTTTTATTGAAATATAGCAAATTCCTTTTCATTTTTAAGACTAAGTTCAAATGTTATTGCCAATACATAGATTTCCTGACCTCTCTGGTAGCCTAATGCCATTTTATTAATTTTTGTGGAAACAGTGACTATATTAAAGGAAAATTATGAGTATTGTGTCTATCTGTTTTCTAGATGAATGCTGTCCAGTGAAACTTTCTGGATGATGTTAATGTTCCTCTTGTGTTGTCCAAGAAGATAGTTGCTAGTTATATGTAGCTATTAAACACTTGAAATGTGGTAGGTGTTACTAAAGAACTGACTTTTAATTGAATTGATTTATTTAGAGTAAAAATTTAAAAAACAGGCCACGTGTGGTTAGTGGCTTCTAAATTGGACAGCACAGTTCCTGCATAATAATTGATGGTCAGCATGTTTTTATTGAATGGATAAGTGGATGAACAGAAATAATATTACTATTTTACATTTCAAGGCCATCTAGTTATTATATGCCCTCTAGCCTGGTATCTAAGAGATACCTGAAAGTCATAGCACTAATTTCAGAACACAATGAAATTGACACATTTAACTTAATTATATAAATCAAGAATCAGCCAGTATTATGATAGTATATTCCCAAAATAATACATAAGGTGTTTTTTTTTTTTCAACAAAACTTTTATTAACATTTTGAACAGGTTCAGCTATTACTGAAACTGGTAATTTCTAAGCTTAAATTGGGGTAAATGGCTAGAGTGCAGAAGGATGTCATCATTGAACATTATGAATAGAAGACTGAAGAATTAACAGCCACCCCTCAGACGAAGGACCAGGTGCAGCGTCGACTCTTTCTGGATGTTGTAATCAGAAAGAGTGCGGCCATCTTCCAGCTGCTTGCCGGCAAAGATGAGCCTCTGCTGGTCAGGGGGAATGCCTTCCTTATCCTGGATCTTGGCCTTCACATTCTCGATGGTGTCACTAGGCTCCACCTCCAGGGTGATGGTCTTGCTGGTCAGGGTCTTCACGAAGATCTGCATTTTGACCTGTGAGTGAATGCGAAGATGCCGCAAATTCAATCACGCCGAGTCACCTCCAAGACGACACAAGAACCCAACAATGCCAGCCGCGTCTAAGTACATAAGGTATTTTAAAGATCACTTTTTAGCAGGATAAATCCTTTTATCAAATTTATGAGAAGGTTGGAGCTGATAGTTTGAACAAAAAAAACCTTGATATCCGGTCTTCAACAATTACATGTTTATTTCCAGGACTATCGTGCTTCATCTTGAGGAAACGTGAAGGGAGTATTGAGCTTACCTAGGAGTGACAGTGAAGTTGAGAAGTTGGCGCCTAAAGGAAAAATAAACGCTAGCAGCAGTAATGTTGTTTAGTCGCTCAGTCATATCCAACTCTTTGCAACCCCATGAACTGCAGCACACCAGGCTTCCCTGCCCTTCGCCATCTCCCAGTTTGCTCAGATTCATATCCATTGAGTGGGTGATGTTATCTAAATCACCCTTAAAACTTTATAACAAATGAATCTTAGTAAATCTTTATTTCTTACTCATGTCATAGTCTGAAAAGGCGGGGCGCTCTCTACAGGAGTGCTCTCTCCTCTAAAAGGTGGTGCTGGGATACAGAATCCTCCATCCCCATGACTCTACCATCATCCATCCATCATTAACCTTTGGCATCTGCTCTCACAATGGAGGAGAACACGGTGTGTGGTAAGGCACATGAGACGCTTATTTCAGGCTGGAAATGGCACTCACTGCTTACATTCCATTGGCCAGACCTGCTCATGGGTCCAAGGTAGCCACAGGGAGGCTGAGAGATACAGAGGAGCAAGCAGACATCAGTAAGTTCCAGTGGTCTCGGTCACAGTGCTTAAGGCAATAGCCAGATTCACTAAAATTAGCCTTGATGATCCTTTTTTTTAAGAATTTTGAGTATATCCAAAATAGTTGGCTTGCATCACTGAGTATACTGAAGGAAAAATATCTGTCTTCAGAGAGTGGGTGATACTCGGCCAGAGGAAAAGCTCACGGCAAAGAGAGATAACTGAAGACCAGCGAAGGAAACAGATTTACATCTCAGTTCTCATGTTCACTGTGAGGGCTGTAACTCCCTACACATTTTAGAAAAAATCTCTCAATGGTGTGCATTTTTTGTGACACTGCACTATAGCAGGAAAATAATGGGGTGCACTGGTAGCTTATTTGCTGCATCTGGGAAATCAAGGATATTTTTATCTAATACTTGATCAGGTTCCTACTTCAAAATATCTTAAATCTTTGTTACACCTGAATCCCAGTCAGTGCCCTTCCCTTTATTACAGAAGACAGGGAGCATACTATTGCCTGGCCTGTGTCACAATTTTCATTTTCCAGAGAAAACACTCACTCGTTGAAAGCAGTTTGGCATGCAGACATTCACAGCATTGTAGCATTCCTCATTGAATCATCCATCATGAAATTATTCACTGAGGGAAAGTTTTCCAGGGTGGGAAAGCCACTCAATAGAACTTATTCTTCATTTGAATACCAGAACTCATACTTCCTTTTATGTGACTGTAATTTTGTCATGAGTAAGGAAAACAGTAAGGTCTTTGTCTTTAGGATTCAGAGTTAATGTATTCCTATTTACTAAAACAAATGTGTCTGCCAAGTAAGCAAGACTATGAACCAGATAATATCTTGCTGCCAATAAGTCAGAAGGAATGTGTGAATCTGAGAAAGAACTGCTACTTCGACTCTTTGCTAAAGACTGACTCTCCCTTTGCCAGACCTCAGCCAGTCAACAGCTGTGTGTGTGCAGCAGTGGAATATTAAGGAAGTTTTCTATAAGCTCAAATTATAGAAAACAGTTACACTTTCATAAGCCTGGATTTTATAAAGTTTACTTAGTTAATAACATCATTCAAACACATGTTTGAGTCTGTGAGTCACTCTTCTCATCTCCATTTTCTGGCTGTAATTAATACTGAGACAACCAGTCCAGAGTTGAGGTTTCCAAGTTATTTGAGCTCTGACACCATTCTCTAAATTAGGCAGGCATTTTGCCCCATTTATAGACACATCTGCCAACATGTTTCATTTCTAGGTATAAACATTATCCTAATAGATTGGTGTGACACTCTGCTATGGATTGCATGTTTCTATCCTCTCAAAATTCATATGCTGAAGCCTAAATCCCCAATGTGATGGTATTTAGATGAGGGACCTTTGGGCAATTAATCAGGTCATAAGGGTAGCATCCTCATGAATGGGGTTAGTGCCCTTCTAAGAAGATATCCAAGAGAGATGATCTCTCTCCCTCTATCATGTGAGGTTCCTGCAAGAAGACAGCCATCTGCAAACCAGGAAGGAGACCCTCCCAAGACCTGACAAGCATACTCGCACTCTGATCCCAGACTTTCTTGCTTCCAGAACTGTGAAAGGCACATTTCTATTGTTTTAGTCACTCAGTCTATGGCATTCTGTTAGAGCAACTCAGACCACTATATTTGCTCCTTGCTTGGCTTGATGATGGACAAGGAGGCCTGGCATGCTGCAGTCCGTGGGGTCTCAAAGAGTTGGATATGAGTGAGAGACGGAACTGAATTGAACTGGCTTGCAATAAATGCTGTGCTACATTCACTATACCTGGTGTCAGCAGACTTCACTGCATGCAAGCAAGTGGACCCAAGTATGGTTCAGTAAAAAAAACAAATTTAGCAATACACAAAGAATCTTATAACATGATCAGCTGAGGTTTATTCCCAGGTCAGGGCGGGGGGAGGGGGTGGGCAGTAAGCTGGCTAAACATCTGGAAATTAGTCAGTACAATTTATCATATTTCCAGAGACAGGAAGGAAAAGCATATAAGCATCTTAAAAGATCTCGTGCCCCCTAAAAAAATCTGCATAAATATCACACTCATTCGTGCTTTAAAGATAGTAGCTCTCAGCAAATTATAAATAGAGGGAAACTTCCTCAATCTGATAAAGAGTGCATGTAAAAAAAGAAAACAAACCTGCAGCTAATATCCTCAATGGTGAAAGAATGAATGCTTTCCAGCTGAGATCAAGAACAAGAGGATATACACCCTCCTCATTCCTAGTCAACATTGTACTGATTGAATACAGGAAGAAAAGGAAAAATAAATAAAAAGCATATATTAGAAAGGAAAAAATATAATTGATCGTAATCCTGTACATAGAAGGTGCCTGATAGTCCACAATAAAGGCAATTAGAACTAATAAGCGACTCTAACAAAGTCACAGAAAACAAGACCAATATATAAAAGTCAATTACACTTTCACATACTAACAACAAACAACTGGATATTGAAACTTATAGAAACAATGCCAAATGTGCATGCATGCCTACATGCTCAGTCGTGTCCGACTCTTTGCGACCCCATGGACTGTAGCCCACCAGGCTCCTCTGGCCATGAAATTTCCCAGGCAAGGATATTGTAATGAATCGTCATTTCCTCCTCCAGGTGATCTTCCCGACCCAGGAATCAAACCTGAGTCTCTTGTGTCTCCTGCATTGTCAGGCAGATTCTTTACCACTGCACCATCCGGGAAGTCCAAAATATGAAATACTTAAGAATAAGTATAATAAAACCTGACTAAGATGTGCTGAAAATACAATACCATTCGATCCAGAAATTCTACTTCTAGATATATACCCAAGAGAAATGAAAACATACCCACAGCAAAACCTGTACATCAACTTTCATATATAGCAGCATTATTCATAACAGCCAAAAAGTGGGAACAACCCAAATATTCATCTACTGATGAATGGGTGAATAAAATAGGTTTACATCCATACAATACAATGCTACTCCACAATAAAAAAGAATAAAGTACTGATATATGCTATAGTATTGATCAATCTTGAAAACATTATGCTAAGTGAAATAAGCCAGTCACAAAAGACCACAGGTTATGAGTACATTTATATGAAATGTTCAGGATATGCCAATCTATAGAGACAGAAAGTAGATTGTTTGCCTAGACTAGGAGGTATGAGAGATAGAATTAAATTGAGAATAGGGAATAACTGCTGATGGTTACAAGGTATCTTTTAGGGGAAATGAAAATATTCTAAAATTAGATTGTGGTGATGGTTGTCCAACCCTGTGAATGTACTAAAATATCATTGAATTCTACTGTACATCAGTGAATTGTATGGTATATAAATTATATCTCAATAAAACTATTTTTAAAAACACAGGAAAAAGTTTTCCAACAGTGAGATAGATGAAAATTCTTAAAAGGATTTAGAACACATAAAGAAACTATAAAGCTATAAAATATAAAGGGAAAAAATAATAAATTGTACTCCATCAAAAGTTTTACAGTTGTGTCTTCAAAAGACACAACTAGGAAAATAAAACAGTAAACCAGCAGTTAGGAGAAAATATTTATGATGCATAAATCTGAGAGATGACTTGTATTTATAACAAAGAACTCTTACAACTCAATAATAAGATAAACAATCCAATTTTAGAATGAGCAAAACCCACAGATGTTTATAGCATAGCGGCTTTATTCATAATTTCCAAAGCTTAGAAGCAACTAAGATATTCTTCAGCAGGTGAATGACTCTGTGTTACATCCAGATAATGGAAGAGTCCTCAGGGTTCAAAAGAAATGAGCTATCAAGTTCTGAAAACTTATGGAGGAATAATAATTGCATATCATTACAAGAAAGAACCCAGGCTGAAAAGACTACCAACTGTATGATTCCAACTATACAACATTCTGGAAAGAGTAAAATAACAGCGACAGTAAAAAGACCAGTGATTGCCAAGGGGCTGGGGATGGGGGATTAACAGATGGAGCACAGAGGATTTTTAAGGCAATGGAAACATTCTATATGATACTATAATGAAGCATACGTGTTATTGTACATTTGCCCAAACCTGTAGAATATACAACACCAAAAGTAGACTTTCTGGCAAACTGCAGACTTTGGTTGATTCTGATGTGTCATTGTACTTTTATTAATCATAACAAATGCACTGCTCTGGTGAGGGATGTTGATAATGGAAGAGGCTATGCATGTGTGGGAGCAGAGGATATATAAGAAACCTCTGTATCTTCCTCTTTACTTTTGCTATGAACCTAAAACTGCTCTAAAAGGAGAAAGGGATGACAGAAGATGAGATGGCTGGATGGCATCATTGACTCAATGGACGTGAGTCTCAGTGAACTCCGGGAGTTGGTGATGGACAGGGAGGCCTGGCATGCTGTGATTCACGGGGTCACAAAGAGTCGGACACGACTGAGCGACTGATCTGATCTGATCTGATCTGATTCTTTTTTTAATTAATATATTTATTTAGCTGCATTGCATGGTGGCTCAGATGGTAAAGCATCTGCCTACAATGCAGGGGACCCAGTTTCAATCCCTGAGTTGGGAAGATCTCCTGGAGAAGGAAATGGCAACCCACTCCAGTATTCTTGCTTGGAAAATCCCATGAACAGAGGAGCCTGGTAGGCTACAGTCCATGGGGTTGCAAAGAGTCGGATACAACGGAGCGACTTCACACTCACACTCACTCACTCACACTCACTCATTGTGTCTTAGTTGTGGCATGTGGGATCTAGTTCCCCGACCAGGCATCGAACCTGGGTCCCCGGCATTGGGAGCATGAAGTCTCAGCCACAGGACCAACAGAGAAGTCCCAAAGCCTATTATTTTTTAATGAGCAGAAGATTTGAACTGGTGCTTCACTAAAGAATCTTTACAAATAGCCATTATGCACATTTGAAAAGTTCAAACTCATTAGTTATCAGGAAAATGTAAATCAAGACCAAGATGGAATCTCACTTCACACACACTAAAATATCTAAAACTAAAAAGACAAAATAGCTAAAACTAAAAAGACTAAAAATAAGTGTTGGTACCTGGAACTCTCCACTTTCTGCCTGTGGGAATATAAAATAGTACAACTACTTTGGAAAAGAGTTTAACAGTTGTTTTTTTTTTTTTAAGTTAAACTTTCCTTTACCATTTGGCCCATAAATTCTAGGTATTTACTCAAGAAAAACAGCAATATACATCCACCAAAAAAAAAAGTATACAGTTTCATAACAGATTTATTCATAACAGCCAAATACTGGAATAGTCTCAAAGGGCCATCAACAAATGCCTGGATAAACAAATTGTGCTATATCCATACAATGGAATATTACTAAGCAATGAAAGAACTACTGATGCAATAAGTAACATGAATGATTTCATGAGGTAAAACTGTCCTGAATCTTGGCTTCCAGCACTGCTCACTTACCTTAGAAGTCTGCAGCTACTGTGCCCATGAGAATAGCAGTTCCTTTGATAAGAAAATGTTAGCAGGATGCCTAGTGAGTGAATAGTCAGCAAATCTCCATCAGAACACTTAACACTGTGCTGCTGGACAGAAGCCCACTCTCACAATTTTGTTTTATTTCACTTTAGTTTTGACAAGCTTGTTTGTTTTTGAGGACGGGTAGCATTTTAGCTCAAAACATGACTTTTCTGTATCATAACTCAAGACAATATTTTTCTCCAGTCACATGAACTTTACCTTTAAGTAGCTTTTCATTTTATTGCTAGGTTTGATACTTCCAATCTTTATAACTGCACATTCCTTTCATCTAAAAGAATTATTGCTTTTTTGTTAGTTATTTAATGCATTGGTTTTCTTGAGTTTGATGCAAGAAATGACACATTCTTACCAGTCAGATCTGAATAATGCTGTATTTTTTTCCTTTGTTGAGTAGAGTGGAGGTGGAAGTGGGTGGGCGGTGATAGTTTTCTCTTAAAAATCAGGTTTTTTTTTTTCAACTTATATGGTACTTGTTTATTATATAAAAAAATGCTATATTTTCCCCCTGACTATCCCTGCTTTCTCACATATTGAGAGCACTCTTTCCTGTGGATCTCTCACTGAAAGTGATTTGGGTGGGACTAATTCATGCACACATTTCCCCTGACTCCTCTACTATTAACAGCAGAGGTATGTATATGCCCTTTAGATCACGGTAGGCATGTGACCTAATCAAGATAATCACTAAGTACAGAGTGGCTTGATATATATCCATCAGGAAAACAAATTTTTCTTTAGCTTTGGGATAGAGAGGTATAAGACTGACACAAGTAGAAATGTTCTTCAGCCATCTTCTCTGGTCTCACACAGGAAGCCAGGATTTACAGCAAGGAAGAACTTCATCAAGATACCGGGAGAAGCAGAGATAAGACTCATGACCATATCAGTGGAGCCCATGGATTTAAAAACTCAAGATGTGGGCTCAATCCCAGGGTCAGGAAGATCCCCTGTAGAGGGAAATGGCAACCCACTCCAGTATTCTTGCCTAAAAATCCTGTGGATAGTGGAGCCTGGTGGGTTACACTCCATGGGGTCACAAAAGAATCAGACATGATTTAACGACTCAACAACAACAGCATGCTCTATCCCTGTAATTTTTGGTTACTTTACCAATAAATTCCTATTTTTGGTCACACTGGTTGGAATTGGGTTGTAACTGACAGTTTTGACAATAAAACAAAAAAGGAAGAAAAAAACAAGTACTGTTAACCACTGCTAATTACACAACTGAGAAAGAACTATTTTTTAGTATTTTTGTGGGTTTTGCCTTCAGTGTTTGTCTATGCCTATTTATAATCATACACCACAATCTATGTATTTTTTGACATGTCATTGGTCATGGGTGTAAAATATCTCATTATGCATCCAAACTATAATGTTAACCATTCTTCCATTATTGAACACTTAGCTCGTTTCCAATATTTCTCCTTAATGAGTAATACTACAATAAATATCTTTGCACCTAGAGGTTTTTGGGGGTTTTTTTGTTTGTTTTTTTGTTTTTTTTGCATTTAGGATTGTTCCCTTCACACATAATCTCAGAAATTTAATTAATGGACAAAATGTATGAACATTTTAAATGTCCATGATAAAATGTGGTGAATTTGTTTCCAAAGAGCTGTATAATTAATAAGCTCAGCAAAATTATATAAAGATGCCAAATTCATGTCTCCTTGTGTGTGTGTTAGTCACTCAGTCATGTCCAACTCTTTGCGACCCCATGGACTGTAGCTCACCAGGCTCCTCTGTCCATGGAATTCTCTAGGCAAGATTACTGGAATGGGTAGCCATTCCCTTCTCCAGAGGATCTTTCTGACCCAGGGATCGAACTTGGGTTTCCTGCGTTACAGACAGATTCTTCACCATCTCAGCCATCAGGGAAGCCCTCATGTCTCCACATCCACATTAAATATTACCACTTAAACAAGTTTTTTGGTCACTTGGCTCATGGGATCCTAGTTCCCAATCATGGATTGAACCCAAGCTCCCTGCAGTAGAAACACAGAATCCTAACCAGGGAATTCCTTAAAACAATCTTTTATTACTTGTATAGTTGAAAGTGCTATGGTATAACTTTGTTGTTTCCATTTGCATCTATTAGAGAGAAAATGCATGTGCATAAATTTACTATTCATGTATTTTTTCCTTCTTGTGGCTTGTTGCTTCATGTTCTTATCCATGTGCTCATTGGAAGTATTATGTTTCTCTTAATAAATTGTTTGATCTCTTCATATAGTAAAAGTATTAACATATCACATTTATTACAATAGCATCAAGTTTGTTGATTGCATTGTAATTTTGTTGAAAAAAATTGCCTTCTATTTTTTTTTAAAAAGCACAAGTTTAAAGCTTTATTTATCACATCTATTTATCTTTTCCTCTATTGTATCTTCTCCCATCTCAGAACGTCTCCTCTCCATTTAGAGACTTGAGAGTCACTTTTATGTACATTTAGAGTGGTTTTTTTAATAGCTTTGTCTTCTACTTTCAGTTAATTTAATTATCTGATCTTTTGCAATATTTTTCAAGCATATATGAGGAAAGAGCCAAGTTTATTTAGTCTTTTGCTCTAAATAAGCAAAATGCATAAAACTTCTTTTATCACACATTCAACTTTTTAATCTGTCTGTCTATACTTAATGCCAGGAATACTCTAATTGCTATATTTTGTAACATGTTTTATCATCTGGTAAAGCTAGCTTCCAATTCCATCAATAACCTATTATTTTTAAAAATGTGTTTTTATATTGTCTCACCTGTATGTTCTTTCAGATGACCATCACACACACACACAAAACTAACAACTGAAAATTCACCAGTAGCAACAGAATAAGAAAAGGCGTATAGCTACAAGCTATAAACTTCAAAGTGTGGCCATTGAGGAAAGAGACAAAACATTCTGACAGATCAAAGTACAGCTTCTAAGCCCACTGCAGCCTCCACCATGACTGAACCCAGAAAGAAGCAGATTAGACAAATTCCTGAGATCTCTCACTAATACTCCCCAACCTGTGGTTAAACAGACTCAGGAGGTAAGGAAGTGGCTCAGAGAAACACTCCTCAGAGTATAGATCCCAACTTCAAGAGCTCAACAGAAACAGGAAAGGCCCCAGAGAACTATCAAGAATCCAGTGGTATCCTGAGAACAGGATGTATGGCTAACAAGATGGATCAATTTCTGGTACCAGATATGCAACATCATTTCAGAAGAGAGTAAAACCCAGGTTACAAAGACCTCACACAGCCCCAGCAGGAGTCTGCTCCTACTCTTCCTGCCCTCAGTCTCCAAAGAGTGGATAGAAAACAGCTTTTAGTTCCACCCTATAGCTTGGATGTGAGACATGCAAGTGTCAGGGACAAAAGAAGTCATGGAAGATTCATCCTCCCTGCCTCTGAGAGGTCTGAAGGTCTTGAAAGACCTGCCCATGTTCAACACAAGCAAGCACCAGTCAGGTACACTGCAGAAAAACAGAAAGAGAAACCCAGTGTGTCAAAGAGGAGCCGAGAACCCAGTCTGAGAGAAAAAAGCATATACCAAGAAAAAAAAACTTTTTTTAACTTCCTGTGGGTGCCTGTTCTATGGAAGATTGTGATAAGAATGTGAATGACGTAAGACAGATCTCAAAGATAAGAAGTAAAGCAATAGTGCGTACTGGACACTGTTAAGTGAGAAGACTGAGAATAGTACAGTCATCCTTGTTTTGTACCCAGTTTTGATGGAGATGCATTTTGTGTTCCACTATTTTATTATAATGCTGGACATTGTTTTGAATGTGTTATTCTTTATTATGTTAAGGAAATAACATTGTATTTCTAATTCATAAAATGTTTTTAATACCAAATGGTTGAACATTGACTCAACCTATTTTAGCTGGCATAAAGAAACTCTTTTGCAAGATCTTTTTTTTTCTTGCATCACACTTACAAAGAACCTCAGTGCAGTCCTCAAAACTTGTCCACATAAATGATGAGTGAGACATTTCATCACATTTCCTTTTAACAGCCAGACTCTCTGTCATATAGCAAATTCAGTGACTCATTTTTCAAATCCAAGTTTTTCCACTACTGTTATTTACATGACTGCTGCCATTAGGGCTACAGGATATATAAATACCCTATCCTCCAAATGTTTTGAAATTCGGAAGAAGAAAGGAGTAGGATTTGGATTCACTCTTTCTACAGGCATGAGCTTTAGAATCAGGCAGCTCTGAGCATGAATCCTTGCTCTACAGATTACTAGTTGTGGCTTTTGATCACACCTTCACCAGCTTTCTTATCTGATAATTAGGTCTATGCTATCTAATGTACAGGGTGTCATAAATAAATAAATAAATAATATTTATTTATAAATATATAAATAAATAAAAGAATGTGTTTCAAGCAAGTACATAAAAATGATGACTTTTATTATTGTTATTATTTTTTTTAATTATTATGTGCTTGCCATATAGTGTATGCTTAATAAGTGCTTACTGAATGAATAATCTCAAGAAAAAATTCAAAGATGAAATAGAAAGTCTCTTCCCATAATAAATTCCCAAGCTAGGAAATTAACTGCCAATAAAATAAATATAAATGAAACTTGAGTTCTAGGTTTTATTTCATGGGCCCTAATGACTTAAATTTGTTACCCTGTTACCAAGTGGGCTTCCCTGGTGGCTCAGTGGTAAAGAATCCAGCTGCAATGCAGGAGACGCAGGATATGTGGATTTGATCTCTGGGTTGGGAAGATCCCCTGGAGGAGGGCATGGCAACCCACTCCAGTATTCTTGCCTGGAGAATCTCATGGACAGAGGAGCCTGGCTGGCTACAGTCCATGGGATCACAAAGAGTCAGACACGATTGAAAAGACTGAGCACACATGCATGCTTGACCAAGTATTCTTCCTAACTAGACCTCAGTCTGGAACCTGGGCACAGTCATAGACTAATTCCTGATCTCTTATACTCTTCAGATAGAGATAGCAGAAATAGCAGAAATCAACCCAAGCTAGCTTAAGTTAAAAGAGAAAATTATGCAAAAATCCAGGAATTGATGCCTCAAGTGACCGACCCATGAGCAAGTATACAACTGAATATCAAAAAGGACTGAAACCAATAGGACTTCCCTGGTGCTCCAGTGGTTAAGAATCGACCTGCCACATAACCAGCAGCCCAGAAAACCCCCTCTATGCTCCCTCCTACTTGCTCTCCTTCCCTCCTCCTCAAAGGTAACTCTATCCCAGCTTCTAAAAGAACAGATTTGTTTTGCTTGTTTTTCAACTTTAAATAAATGGAAGCATGTGCTGTGCTGTTCTTAGTTGCTCAGTCGTGTCCGACTCTTTGCAGCCCCATGGGCTGTAGTCCACCAGACTGGGATTCTCCAAGCAAGAATATTGGAGTGGATTGCCATGCCCTCCTCTTTGGGATCTTCCCAACCCAGGGATCAGACTCAGGTCTCCTGCATTGCAGCCGGATTCTTTACCAGCTGAGCTACCAGGGAACCCCAATGGACACAAACCATTAAAAAAAAAAAAAAAAGAATCAGTCTGCCAATGAAGGGGACATGGGTCCAATCCCTGGTCAGGGAGAATTCCACCCACCTTGGGGCAACTAAACTTGAGCGCCACAACTACTGAAACCCACGTGCCTAGATCCAGTGCAACGAGAGAAGCCACCACAATGAGACGTTCACATACTGCAACTAGAGAGTAGCCCCCACTAGCCATAGCTAAAGATAACTAAAGATATCCATATCCTTTATCCATAGCTAAAGATAGCCTGTACACACGCAATAAAGACTCAGAGCAGCCTGAACTAAAAATAAATAATTTTTTTTTTAAGTGGAAAAGCTTCTGGGAAACAGAGGGTGCTCCCTCTCTCTCTCTCTCTCTCTCTCTGACTTTTAGTTTTGCTTCTCTCTCAGCCTGTTTTTTCCTCTACAGCTGGGCTGCTTCTATCTCTAGACCATGGGGCAGAAGTTGGCCACCCCGGAGTCTCAAATCTACACATTTCACACACATCCTAGTTCATTGCTGGAGGAACTCTGGATGGCCCAGCTTAGATGAAGCATCTGGTTTGGTCCATTTTATGACCTCCAGGAGAAAGGAATTAGGCTAGGCCCACAGGGTTGCCTGAAGGGCAGGGCATGGGAGTGGCCCCAGCATGTAGGGAGAAATGGAAGAACACCCAGACGGTGTCCACTACACTCAGTCAAAGCTGAAGACTTGACCTGTTTACAGCCCTAACTTAACTGACCCAAACTGAACTGCACTTTAAACCTTGAGCCTGGCCCCAGAATTCCACTTACACTGATCTTGCGAGGCACTCATAATGAATAAAGGGAAGTGGTCTCTGCATTTTCATTTCTTCCCTTTTGGGAAAATGTGGTTTTTACATAGTGAATTTCATTCAAGATCATGTTTACGTGCTGTAAAATACCTGAGTGAGAACTGAAAAGATAAAGGGAGAAATCAAGTTCTTTCTAAATCTTACTAAAAACCTAGGTGTTTCCAAACATTCCTAAGGAAAGCACTAAATCAAACTGCTGAATTGGAGGTAAATATTTCTGCTTTGATCCCTTTGGTGGAGTCAGGCTGACTCCTTTTGCTTCTGCACAGCATGTGATGTAGTCTCATCAGTCACTCCACGCACAGGAAGAATCGGAGGCTGGGTTATAATCAAGACCTCACCTGACCCCAGCCTCCCCTGGCCAAGGGGCCACATTCTTTCTTCAACAATGGACTATCTCAAGATTGGACTTATTTTCTTTGACTTCCATCAATGTCAGGGTAATTTATGTGCCTTCCTGGGGCTCCTGCCATCACTCAGTTCCTGCCCTTTATCTTTCTTCAGGACTATACTGGGACATGGGGTATCTGGCACCAGCCAGGATGGATGTGTGTGTGTTACTCGCTCAGTTGTGTCCGACCTTTTGTGACCCCACGGACTGTAGCCTGCCAGGCGCCTCTATCCAGGGAATTCTCCAGGCAAGAACACTGGAGTGGGTAGCCATTCTCTTCTCCTGGGGATCTTCCCAACCCAGGGATCAAACCTGAGTCTTCTGCAGGCAGATTCTACCTTTCCCAGTGATTACAACCCAAAACTCTAAACACAATGCAGAAAAACAAATCTGAAGAGTCTAAAAAGTAAATAGTGGCAGACAGATTGAGGGCTGAAGTCCAAGCTTGAATAACAACTCATAGCCTGGCTGAGTTTTATGGGGGTTTCTCCTTCTTTGTCTCATGGATTTGACCTGAAGGCAGGCCAAGTCTTGGAGTTGTGTTTTAGGCATGTTGGGAGAAATCACCATTTCCAGGAGAAATCACCTCTTGCTGAGGCCAGAAAAAGCAATCCCTGCATAACAGAGAGTGTAAGAGAAATCCCACTTTTAAAAATATGCTTTCTTTTCTCTTTTTTCTTCCAGCTCTGCCAGGATCAGCCCCAAGCACTGCCTGCATTGCCACAGCAACAGCAGCAACACAAGCATCTAAAATTCACTCCCTCCTCCAAAAATATCTCTCTCTCTGACCAGAGAAACCAGTGAAATGGACCATGCTGTTCAAAGAGTGTGGGTAATCCTTGTTTTCTGTAGCCCACCTTTCTTTCTTTTCTCTTGCTGCTTTATCCCCCTCAAGATAGCCTAAGTCACACAAGACTGCACAGTAGTGCAAGAATATAAAATTCAGAGAGAACCCTAGTTTCCTGGCAATAAGAATCAGGGAAAGGAGGGTCCCTAGGGGCTGGAGATTATAGGGACATGCCAGAAAGGAAAGAGCTGGAACAGGACCTCTGCTAATTATGTTTGGGACCCTCCCTAAGTACCAGACTCAACCCCCAGTGTACACATGCAGAACAGACCAAAAAAAGCATAGCAGAGGCTTCAAGAATTAAACTACAGGGACTTCTGTGGTGGTCCACTGGCCAAGACTCCTCAATCCCAATGTAAGGGACTTGGATTCCACCCCTGGTCAGAGATCTAGATCCCCTTTTAGTGCTGAAACTAAAAGATCCCACAGGCCACCGTGAAGATTGAGATGCAGCGTGCCACAACTAAGACCCGGCACAGGCAAATAAATATTTTTTAAAAAAGAATTAAACTACTAAAATCCCAGACCAAACTCTGAGTGGTACATGTGACAGATAGCAAAGGCTTTAATCTACCACTCTGGTAACGGTCCAGATTTTGCTTTAAGGAAAATACTCCTTCTCCAGCCTGAGCCATAATCAATTAGGCCAATAAATATGTTACATCCTCCTGACTCCAGTGACTGGTCAGAGATGAGCACACAACCCAGCCAAAGCCAATGAAATGCAAGGACATCTTATCTGTCATTCACAAATTAGAGTTCTGATTAACACAAGGTTTACCCCTCTTCATCCCTCTCCAAACCCCATGTCTTCTCCAAAAATGAAAACAAAAGATCTGTGAAATAAGTGTTCTATTTTTAATGCTGGATAGTATCTTTACTTGCAGAAAATAATGATATACAAGCATTTTAAAAAATTAAGCTTTATATGTAAATATCATAATTGCCTAATGAATAGTCAAAAGGAAATCATTCAGAATTTAAAGCTGCAAGCAAATAGCTAAGTTTTCCATTTCTATATTTATACAGAATGCTATTAGCTCTGCTTTTGCTAAAATCTTTGAAGAGCATCACTCATCTTTATCCTGAGAGGATGTTTACCCTCATCAACTATCTGCAATTCCTTTTTTTTTTTTTTTTTGAGGAATATTTAACAATTCAAAGTACTTGTATTTAAGGTGTACAGTTTGATGATTTGATACAGACATACATTGTGAAGCAATCACCACAATCAAGCTAATTAAAATAGTCATCTCAGTTATCATTTTCTTTTCTTCATTTTCTTTCTTTTTTTAACACTTCTTAAAGAGCAAGAATAGATTCAGGAGGCCCAGGTCTCCCCTGGCCGTGTTGGTGCTCTAAGAAAGAATAGTTTCCAACTCCTTTCATGGGCTTTGCATTGCAGGCTCAAGCTACTTCCTTAAGGGAAAATTCTTTAAGTGTTCTGGAAAGCACAGTCATCCCTAAACTCAGTGGAAAAGATTCAAGCCATCCAGTGGAACAAAGATTAGGAGTTTAAAATCAAGGAGTTCCTAAAATAAAACTGTTTTTGTAGATAGGGATTGGTTATATGGAGAGACAGAAATGGAGTTAACTCTGGGTAGATAGGAGGTTCCAGAGTTTGATCTTCATGAGGCATCAATCAAGGACCTGCAAGGGGATTCAGGGTGCAGGAAGCATGATCCTCTGTGGGTAATTATTCCTGGCCTGCGGGAGGATGTCTTACAGACTCAGGACTCTCATCCATGGTGACACGTGGAAGAGCACAGGGGCCCAGGTGTGAGGAAGACTTGCAGGAAAGAAGAGATATCACATCAAAGAAGCTTTCCAACCTGGTGGTCTTGAGGAATAGGGAAGGTCTGAACATGTGGAGATGGAGTCAACTTTCTGGGTCAGAGAGAAGGGTCTGAGGAAAGACATAGAGAAGAGGAAGTATAGAGTAGTCCAGCTGGAATGAGACCTAGTCATGGAACCACCTTCTCTGAGGGAGTGCTTCAAAGGAAAGGCTTAATGTGTGGTGAAGGCCAGTTCAAAGGTCCTCAGATGAGTTGGTTGGAGACCCCTACCAATACTCTACCAAAAGGCTATATAGTCCTTAAAACAGACACCATATACTGGAAAAGGTCCACACCCCTGGGTTGGATTTCTAACTCTGCCACTTAATGCCTGTGTGACTTAGGCATCCTCAGAAATGCAACTGTAAAAAAGAGAAGAATATTGTCCTGTGTACTTCATAGGATTGACATGTACATAAGGAAAAACAGCAGGCACAGAATATCACTGTCAAATACTTTCTTGTAGTTAGTTATCTTGTCATGTATATGAAACTCCCCAGTAAATGTTATCATCCTTCCATTACCACTACACAACAGATCCTTGAGGCCAGGGGACATGTCTTCTTCAAGACTGTCCTGGGAACATAGTATATCATTTCTTAAAAAAGGTACTTGATCAATGAATAAATGAATGATGTTCAGAATCCCCTCAGCTAGATAATAAAATTGGTCTCCTAACTACAATGTAGACCTGTGGACTGTTCTTTCACTTTGTGCTGCTTGGCCCAATGGAGACTCTGAGTTAATGGTGCTCATTCAACAATGTTATGGTAGAGAAGGAAGCCTGTGAAGGTGGAGTCATTGACATTATCTGCATAGACCCCATTGTGATTTTCACCCTCGTACACCTGGAGCCAGACTTGGTCACCCTTCTCCAGATAGAGGAGCACGGAGCCAGAGGCCTGGTCCACGTTCTTGTCCTGGAACTGGTCGTGGGTGAAGAGCAGGGCCTTGTCATTCTTGTAGAGGCTGACCTTCACATCCTTCAGGTAGACAGTAATGTGGTAGGAGAAGTAGTACAGCCCGGGAATATTGCAGAGGAATTTGCCAGTGGTGCCATCATAGTGGTTTTGCTGATTGTAGAAAATCTTGGTAAAGCGAATGGGAACATTGGGGACAGTGACCTGTCTCTCCAGTCCCACACTGAATGCTGAGCGGTATACATAGGCACTTTCTCCAGGTTCTCCCTTTCTGCCTGGGGTTCCTGGAAAGCCTCGGGGACCTTCGATCCCAGTGATTCCAGTTTCACCAGTGTCACCCTTAGGACCAACAAGACCTAGAGAACAAGAAGACCTCTGTGACCCAAGGAACAGAACTCCTGTTTAGGTTGGTTTCAGCCTAAAACACTGTCCCCGTGGCCCCTACCTACAATATGCTTGACTTACAGAGCAAGGAACCAACGAGAGCTCTCAAAAGGGACAGCCATAACCTTCTCCTCCATATCCCCCCATAACACAGGCTCCCATAAATTCCTCTCCAACTTTATCTCCAGAAGTCTCCATCACAGACCCTCCACCCTGCCAGTACTTTATGTGCAGGCTCAACCAGTCGTACATAGGGGACTTTTCTGTCCCATCTGTCTAGGTTGCCCAATACCCATCCTCCAAGGTCTCACTCAAGCCCCGCCTCCTCCTGAAAGCCTTCATTGTCAGTCCAGGTCTGCATCCAGGGCATTTTCTCTCTATTCCACTCTTTGGGTATTTGTCCGTATTCACTTTGGCATATTTGGAGTAGACCCTCTGGTAGTAACGTCTAACAGTCCTGTGCACTAGGGCAAGAGTTCTCCAAGAAAAGGACTGTGACCTGCAGGAGGTCCCAGTAAGTGTGGTTGAATGCCACTGGATAGAATGGGAACTAAGGGGACATTAAGGAAAATAGGAGTATAAGCAGACTGAGAATAGGGATGGATGAGGCTGAGATGGGAAAGAGGATGGGGAAGGTGGTGTGGGTAGAACAGAGCCAAGGGTACTTGGTTTTAAAGGGACCATGTGTGTTCACCCCTAGAAGGCCAATCCATAATTCACTTTAAGTTGCTTATGGGTCACATCAAAAAGCTTTGTTTCTTCCCTGCACAAAGGCCTTAGTCAGTAACTATTGCCCTCTCGTAGTTTTAGAAGCCTTCCTCTACCCAGGAGGAGTCTGTGATGGGAGGATGCGAAAGTCTTTATTCTTACCTGGATCTCCTTTCTCACCCTTCTCACCAGGGGTGCCATCTCTGCCATCCCGGCCTGGGGTCCCGTTGTGGCCAGGATGCCCTGGAATGCCTGCCATCCAACCTGCGCAGGCCCCCTTGGGCAGCGGGGGATCTTGCATGTTGTCCTCGCCATGACTGGGTAAGGCTAGTAGCAGTAGAAGAGCTCCCTGCAGCAGCATCCTGAGCCCTGGAACCCAGATACACGCTGTCAGCCACAAAAGAGCAACCCCCACATGGCTCCCCTGTCAGGATCCGAGCAGGACTCTGGCCAGCTCTGCAGTTTGCCTCAGACCCGCTCCCTCAACACTCACCTCTTCTGGAAAGACTTCTGATTCTTCCAGCCCACCTTGTGCTCTCTCTGACCTGAAATTTTCAGTGTTTAGCCTTATTTTGTAGGTGTGATCTCCTTTCTTCCACCACCAGTGATGGTGAGACAGCACTCCTCCAATTCCTCAGATCTGAGCACAGTATGAGGAATGGGGAAAGCTCCAAGAGTCCATTTGTCAGGACTCTATGCCTTGGGTTTTCCAAGAATGATGACTCAGATCATTCCATTCAACTCCCACTTCCCTCTCTTGGCTCCCTCCTTTTTCTTCCCTTTTCCTTTTTTCTATGTCTGTTCCTCCTCCTTTCTCTCCCATTCTCTTTCTTCCTTTCCCCATCTCCTGGGCCATATGTTAGACATTTGGCTCATTACACACTTGCATGCACACATGCTCACACACACACAACTACACATGTACACACATACACACACACACACACACACACACACAGCCTTGGTCAGACAACCAGAGATACACTGTCCCATGAGACTAACCACTGACCTCTGCCTGTGCAGCCCCTTAGCTGCACCCCCTCACCTGCATGATCCCTACATGGACTTCAGGTCACATGGGCTGTCCTCTCTTTTAGGAAGTCCTCCCTGTCCTCCTCCCCCATCTGGAAGTCCTCAGCTGTTCCTCCTCTGTCCTCTCCCAGAGCCCTTGCTTATCTTTTACAGCACTGCTTGCCCTGTACTGTAATTTTATTTGTTCACCCATTAAGCACACCCACAGGGGCGGGGGGCTGTTAGTTGCACAGTCATGTCAGACCCTTTGCAACCCCATGGACTGTAGCCCACCAGGCTCCTCTGTCCATGGAATTCTCCAGGCAAAAGTACTGGCGTGAGTAGCCATTTCCTTCTCCAGAGGATCTACCTGATTCAGGGATAGAACCTGCACCTACTGCTTGGCAGGCAGATTCTTTCCCATCAGAGCCACCAAGAAAGTCCCACCAGTATAAAACAAGGACTAAATAAATACTTTTGTAGAAAAAAAAAAAGGAAATACAGAGAGAGGAGGGAAGGAGGAAGGAAAAGAGAAAGGAAGAGGGAAAGAGAATGGAGTGCACTTAGAGTATGCATTCTGGAAGCCCTGAGAAAAATTTCAAGGGGCACAGTTGGCCAAGGGACTCCCTGTCTCAGAACCAGCCCTCCATATCCCCTCCTGAAAGACAGTCCTTGCATGCACAGGGCCTCTGGTTCCCCTCAATCCCTGCCTCTGTTATTAGGTTACTGAAAGCACCAGACAGAGAAACTGGTCCTAGGATCCTGGATCACAGGCATCACTGACACCCTCTGTGGAGTCTGAAATGTAGCGAATCCCAAGAAACTGACTCTAAACAAGACATGGTCCATGTGTATTTTTTTACCCTAAAGACTCATTTTTTTCATCAGTTTGCTTGTCTCATAGATTTCACAAAGCTTCCAGCACTGAATTTGGCTTCAGGAGGAAGTTCTTCTATGAGGGATGCAGAAGAATCCCTGATAAGTAATCTTACCCCCAGAATTGTGCATTGTGTCTGGAATCCCACCTCGATGGCCCATCACCAGGAGCTCTATCATCATTCAGTCAGTGATGCCATCCAGCCATCTCATCCTCTGTTGTCCCCTTCTCCTCCTGCCTTCAGTCTTTCCCAGCATCAGGGTCTTTTCATATGAGTCAGCTCTTTATATCAAGTGGCCAAAGTATTGGAGTTTCAGCTTTAGCATCAGTCCTTCCAATGAATATTCAATACTGATTTCCTTTAGGATTCACTGGTTGGATCTCCTTGCAGTCCAAGAGACTCTCAAGAGTCTTCTCCAACACCACAGTTCAAAAGCATCAATTCCTCAGCACTCAGCTTTCTTTACAGTCCAACTCTCACATCCATACATGACTACTGGAAAAACCATAGCTTTGACTAGATGGACTTTGTCAGCAAAGTAATGTCTCTGTTTTTTAATATGCTGTCTAGGTTGGTCATAGCTTTTGTTCCAAGGAGCAACTGTCTTTTAATTTCATGGCTGCAATCACCATCTGCAGTGATTTTGGAGCCCAAAAAATAAAGTCTCTTGCTATTTCCATAGTTTCCCCATCTATTTGACATGAAGTGATGGGATCAGATGCCATGATCTTAGTTTTCTGAATGTTGAGTTTTAAGCCACCTTTTTCTCTCTCCTCTTTCACTTTCATCAAGAGGCTCTTTAGTTCCTCCTTGCTTTCTGCCAGGGTAGTGTCTTCTGCATATCTGAGGTTATTGACATTTCTCCTGGTAATCTTGATTCCAGCTTGTGTTCATCCAGCCCAGCATTTCACATGATGTACTCTGCATATAAGTTAAATAAACAGGGTGACAATATACAGCCTTGATGTACTCCTTTCCCAATTTGGAACCAGTCTGTTGCTCCATGTCCAGTTCTGTTACTTCTTGACTTGCATACAGATTTCTCACGAGGCAGGTAAGGTGGTCTGGTATTCCCATCTCTTTAAGAATTTTCCACAGTTCATTGTGATCCACACAGTCAAAGGCTTTGGTGTAGTCAATAAAGCAGAAGTAGATGTTTTTCTGGAACTCTCTTGCTTTTTCAATGATCAAACGGATGTTGGGAATTTGATTTCTGATTCCTCTGCCCTTTCTAGATCTAGTTTGTACGTATGGAAGTTCACAGTTCACGTACTGTTGAAGCCTGGCTTGGAGAATTTAGAGCATTACTTTGCTGGCTTGTAAGATGAGTGCAATTGTGTGGTAGTTTGAACATTCTTTGGCATTGCCTTTCTTTAGATTGAAATAAAAACTGACCTCTTCCAGTCTTGTGGCCACTGCTGAGTTTTCCAAATTTGCTGGCATATTGAGTGCACTTTAACAGCATCATCTTTTAGGACTTGAAATATCTCAGCTGGAATTCCATCACCTCCACTAGCTTTGTTCATAGTGATGCTTCCTAAAGCCCACTTGTCTTTGGACTCTAGGATGTCTGGCTCTAGGTGAGTGATCACACTATCATGGTTATCTGGGTCATGAGATCTTTTTTGTACAGTTCTTCTGTGTATTCTTGCCACCTCTTAATATCTTCTGCTTCTGTTAGGTCCATACCATTTCTGTCCTTTATTGAGCCCATCTTTGCATGAAATGTTCCCTTGGTATCTCTAATTTTCTTGAAGAGATCTCTAGTCTTTTCCATTCTATTGTTAAGTTTATTCATATATATAATTATACATAAACTTATATATATGTATGCTCAACTTTCATACACACAAACGTGTGTGTTCATTAAAAATAGTAAGATAAATAATTTGGAAACTACAGAAAATAAACTAATCCCCATTCCCAAGAATCTATCTGCTTATTTTTAAATGTAATGGAAATAATATTTTCCTAGAAATTTTATTCTCTAATTTTTGCTTTGCAATTTTCTAATTTTTAATCATCATTTTAAATGTGTGTACTAGTCCATCAAGTGGATATAACCAGAGTATATGTCAACATTTCCTTTTTATTGAAGTATGAACATACTTTCATTTTGAAACATTTCATACTTTCATTTTGAAACATTTTTAAATCTAACAAACATCTTTGGCACATAGCTTATCCCTAAACTAATATTTTGCTAGGACATAATCCCAGAAGTAAAAATTTTGTACCAAAAGATATGAACATTTTTAAGGCTCCTGATACATATTCCCAAAGTATAGTTTGTCACGCCGTTCCATAGCAGTGCATCAGTGTGTATACAAAAAGCCTGTCTTAAGTGCACTCCCCAACTTTGAATATAATCATTGCAAACAGTTTTGTTGATCTTAGTTTAGTGAGCAAAAGAAATGGAACCTCACTGCTTTGATAATTAGTGAGTTGTACATTTTATTAAATGCTTATTTCCTAATTTAATGTCTTCATTTTTGATATCTGTTAGTGTTCTTTATCAGTTGATTCATTAGGGATACAATGAGCTTTTTGAATCAGTTTTTGTGAGCTCTGTATATCAGCCCTTAGTCATGTGTCCTATGATTTACCTCTAGTGTAAAGATTATTTTCTGTTTTGCTTATCCTGTTTCTTATGTGACAGAAGTTTTAGTTTTAGGGTTTTTTTTTTAAGTTTTAGTTTTTATATAAACAACTCAGTTGATTTCTTTTTTTTTTTTTTTTTTTTTGGCTTCTAAGTGTTAAACAGTCTTTATCCATACTAGGATTTGGTAAGTACTTTATTTACTTCTCTTTTATTGTTTGGTGTATTTTAAATTTCACTCCTTAATCCATTTCTGATATTTTGTGTTGTGGTAAGCTTTGATCTAAGATAATCAAGTGATTTCTTCCTATTTGATGACTAGCTGTTTAAAAGACATTTATTTAATACTTTTCCTCTCTATTGATCTACTGCATCATTTATCAAATATCAAGTTCTAATATCATCTTATAAGTAAAGCAAGAATTGAGAGTGTGACCTGCAGGCTGAGAGGAGAGACAAGCAACACAACCAGTAGGTGCGGATAGAGACAGAGGCTGCCGCCTGGTGGATGAGCCCCTAGCCAAGGCTGTCTTATCATCAGCCTGTACCTTTGTCCCCCTCTACTGGATTTGGAGGATTCAAAGTTATTGTTCTCAATAACTGCCGGAAATAAATGAAAATGATAGTTTAGGCTTGTGCTTTGTCCCTTCAGTCATGGCTGACTTTGAAACCCCATAAACCCCTCCAAGCTCCTCTGTCCATGAATAATGGAGTAGGTTGTCATACCCTCCTCCAGGAGATCTTCCGTAACCCAGGGATCAAACTCAGGTCTCCTGTGGATTCTTCACCTGCTGAACCACCAGGGAAGCCCAATTTAGGCCAAGATGACCAGAAAGAGAGGAGTTAGCTCAAAGCCAAGAAGAGATCAGTCAAGTCCCTTTTGTGTTTAAAGAAAATACTTGTTCTAAGACTTTATATGTTGTCCAACCTTCCCACAACTTGTCACCTCCATCCTTTTCCTCTACGGAGTTAGAAGTAAAACTCCTATGAAGACTACCAAGAGGCTCTGTGCTTGCTTTCTCCAGAAATGAGGAAGGCTGAGTTCTTTTCCACAGAGAAACAGGAGGAGAGAATCCAGAACACGAGAACTGGTGGAGGCAGCTACAGAGGGCCCCACAGATGCAGGGTCACTGGGGGCTTCCTCCACATCATTGAAAGGACTGAAAGATCAGGTCTCCTGGATTCTCTGGTTCCTCCTTTTAAAAATCAAGATTCTATTTTCCCAGCTCAAGGGAAGTGTTAAGGAACAATCTCTCCTCTCATAGGGGCAATGAGTCTGGATTCCATGACAGTGACAGGTGATGGAGGTAATAGAAGGAGGGAGGGAGGGCAGATGGGCACACAATCCTAGGATGTTTCTGCTGTGAAGAACAGATTCTGACTAAAGAAGAAGGTTATCGTCTAAAGTTCTGGATGGAAAAAATCATCAATTGATAGCAATTGAAAGTCAGTGCAGAGATGCTGAACTTTCAATTTATTTTAAAACTGTGTGTGCTCCCTATTTAAATATAGCAATTATTACATTTTGATTTTGAAAGACCTCTCTTTCTAAAGGGGAAAACATAACTAAATAAAACTGTAATCTAAGACTAAGTTCTAAGGCTCAATTGCACCTATAAAGAAATCATTTACATGGGTCATGAAGCTAATCCTAATACCACTTATAATTCTTTGCTTTGTAGAATGCCACTTCTAAAGTCCTCACTTCACTTATTATCTCACTTAATTTTCACAACCATTTTGAGAGACAGGATGAGGTAAAATAGAGAGCACATGTTCTCTGACCTCAGTGCGTGGGTGAAAATAATTTGTTCTTCCTTGTAACATGTTTCAGGCATATGCTTGTTGGAGGATTAAAAAGCACAATCTGGGACTTCCCCGGTGGTCCAGTGGCTAAGACTCCGTGTTCCCAATGCAGGGGGTCTGGGTTTGATCCCTGGTCAGGGAACTAGAACCCACATACCTCAACTAAGACCTGGCACAGCGAAATAAAAAAATTTTTAACCTAAGAAAAGAATAAAAGGTACAATCCACATAAAGTATATAGAACAGTGCCTGGCACGTGTCAGTGCTCAATAAATGTTATCAATGACTATACCCATTCTAGAGATGAGAAAAGTGGGTTTCCAGGAAGTTAAGTGACTTGTTCAAGATCCCAGAGATGTTGAACAGCAGAGCTGGAAATCAAACTGTGATCTTCTGAAGCATAATGCTGGACACTTAGGCATAGTCCAAATAAGGAAAACAGCATCAAGGTCACACATTTGCCTGCTAATATTCCACTCCATTGGATGGGGGATAGAAGAGAGAATAGTGTGAAGAAACCCCAGGTCATGATCCAGTGACCTGGCTTCTAATCTGAGCTCCATCATTAACTGACCGGGTGACTTACCTTCCCAACCCACCTCCCAGACTTCGTGTTCTATGCAAGCAAAGCTGATTTATTAATGAGTTTATCCTTACCTATTAATAGACTATTTCACAATACTCTTGTGAGAACAGGTTCACTTAAAGTATGAAGAATTATTTTATAAACTTGTAAAATGTTCCACACAAATAAGTAGTCATGTCCGACTCTTTGCCACCTATGGACTGTAGCCTACCAGGCTCCTCTGTCCATGGGATTCTCCAGGCAAGAATACTGGAGTGGGTTACCATACCCTCCTCCAGGGATATAAGTAAAGAGATGCAAGCAAATATTTATGGAGCACTTGCTGTGGACCACCCTTTGTACATCCACTCCCCTTTAATCTCATTTCACCCTCACGACTACTCCAGGGGGTCAGGACTCAGTTTCAAGAGAAAGCTGAGGACCAGAGAAATTTAGTAACCTCCGCTCAAGGATAAGAAGTATTGGCCAAAAATTTCATTCAAGTTTTTCCATAAATCTAAATGAACTTTTTGCCAACCCAGTGGAAGTGTGGAGAGGTGCATGTTGAAATCCAAAGCCTGGGTTCTTTCTACCGCACTAACTTTCATGGCGCACTGTGTACAGGTATGGATAAGCTTGCTTTCAAAATTATACAAGGGGATGGGCCATGATGTTCTCTGGATCCTAAAGGTCCATATTATAGTCCCTCATTTTCATTTAAGAGTATGAGAAATTCCACTTTGACCTGCTGGAATTTCAGCAACAGCAGCAGAATCTTGTGAAATGCATGGAGTCTCCTCTGGGACTGATAGGAGACAGAGTAAGATGGGGGAGAGAGGTCACCAAAGCCAATGCCAACTCCTCCAACAGGAAAGGGCATTAAAGCACAGATCGCAGAGTCCAACAAAACTGAAAGGGACCCCAGAAACCATCTCACCTCTGCCCTGCTTGTACAAATGGGAGGCTAAGGGGGAGGAAGGGGTGCATTGTTAGATCCTCATAGGATTTCCCTGGTGGCTCAGACAGTAAAGTGTCTGCCTACAATGTGGGAGACCCAGGTTTGATCCCTGGGTCGGGAAGATCCTCTGGAGAAGGAAATGGCAACCCACTCCAGTACTCTTGCCTGGAAAATCCCATGGATGGAGGAGCGTAGTAGGCTATAGCCCATGGGGTCGCAGAGAGTTGGACATGACTGAGCGACTTCACTTTCTTTCACTTTCATAGAAACCAGCTCCCACAGTAGCACCTCCCATCACTATGCCATTTGTTATTTGTTTCAATCTTTACTCCATGAAGCAAAGAAAATATCCCCAACTTCAGAGATGGGGAAACTGAGAGATTAAGGAGAAGATCCCCGAGAGATGCCATCACATTATGACTGCCTCAAAAAAGGCTTCTCAGACTCAGTTCCTTAATCTGCTAAATGAGTTCATGTAAGATGAGGAACATGAGAACACTTTGAAGTTGGTAAGAGTATTTTGCAGTATAAATTGCATAAGGCAGTTTTAAACTATATTTCATTTAATCCTCCTCATTAGCGTTGTCTTTGACTCCACTCTACAGAGGAATCAGAGGTTTGAAGAGACCAAGATACTGGCTTAAGAGCATGCGACTCTTGGGCTGAATTAAATGAGATTGCTGTCTTTAAAGGTTAAAAAATGGTAGAATATTGGCAATTTTACCTGGTACAATCTAATGATAAATGGCAGAGCCAGAAATCAGCTAGGCTCTGCCTGGCACCCAGGAGGGTGACCTGAAAGCTTTCACTCAGCATCCTCATGCCCGCCCCCACCCCCCGACATGCACTCATACACACATACACACTCATCTCTCTCTCTCTCTTTCACAAACACACACACACACACCTCTGGGACCAGTCTCTCTCCACATGAAGGAATTCCTAATTAAACATTCTAGTGTCCAAAGCTTCTACCTCCCAACCTCAGCCAAGAGTCTGCAGCCCCTGGCCCCCCAGCCTGACAGGGAGTAAGAAGGAAGTCCATCCCCACAACCGCCAGAAGCCAGTCCTCTGTCCCTCTTTACAAATCCTCAAGAATGAAGGGAGGGAGGCAACAAGAACAGCCAATTAAGCTTCAGGCTCCCTTCCCACTGCTCATCTTCAAGAACAAAGCTGACACCCTCATGCTCCTTTGCACATACTCTGCCAGCATCAAGTCCCCCCTGTTCCCAACCTTGTCGGGAAGAGCTGACCTTACCCCTAAGAACAGGAATCCCCAGGAGTGAGGTGGTTGCACCCGTCCTGAGGCTTGATCTGAACACCAGAGTCTCCCCAGACCAGGGACCTGCATCCTCAGACACACAAGGCCAGCCTGACCTTTAAAATCCCTTCCACTCCAGCCTCTGCATCTATGGCCAGAAACAGCCAGGATGCCTCAAGTGCAGCCCTCCCCAGGGCAGGCAGGACTGGGCTTGGTAAGGCCGGACAGATCATGATTTCTGTCAGAAGGTGTCTGCTACAAAAAAGATTTTTCATAAGTTTCCAGTAGATGCCAGGCTGCTTGCTCACCTTACCTCTTTTGAACTTCTTCATCATCCTGTGAGATATCCCCACAATGGTGTAGATAGCCATGTGTTTACAGACACCCCCCAAAATCTATAGATAAGGACCGTGTCTCATCCATCTTTGTATCTCACAAACCGCACCCAGGGTCTGGCCTGTAAAATCTGCTCAATAAATACTGCTGAGTAGACTCCAGTGGCAGAGTCGGACTCCAAACTCAGTCTGAGGTCAGAGCTCAGGCGTTCCCCAAGCTGCTTCTTCATGTGCTTCTTTCTCTGCCCTACTTGGTCAGCTGAGAAGTGATGTATCATCTTCTCCTCTCATATAATTGAATTTTATTGCTGGACCATCTCTCCCACTTCACTGACCCCAACCTTCTCTTTGGTTAAGCATCTTTACCACAGAGTGAACTGGACAAAATTCAGGATGGTCCCAGACATTTTGACCAGAGGCAACAGTCCCTTTTCTCTTGGAGCTCTGGGGAAATCGAGGCAGAAGCCCAAGGCTTGTTGGCCTCCACCAGTGCTGCCCTGACTGGGGTTTTGCCTGTATCCCTCCCCACCCTGCTAACAGGGCAGCCTGGGCACAGCCCAGCCAAAGGCTCCATGGTAAGGACCCTTCACCTCCAGCCTAGAACTTGAATCAGTCGTCCTTACCCTCAGGTGTGGAATCAGAGCCACAGACTTCAGTCAGGGTGGAAGTAGGAGGCGATGGCGCAGCCTCAGCAGCTCGGTACTCATGGGGACAAGCAGCCCCCGCCCCACCGCCGTCCCTTCCCATTGGCCAGCACAGTGAGAGCCAGAGACCAATGGGTAGACACGTGCCCCTGGCAGCTCCTTTGGCTTGCCACTCCAGGGAACCTGGTGCAACCCAATTCGGGCTTGGGATGCCAAGTAGAGCTGCAGTCATCATACTTATGTCTCCAGGCTTTGGCCTTTATCTTTGCCTCTTACAACAGCGACAGAAGACGGGACCAAGGGTCAAGATCAGAAGCAGGAAAACAAAGTATTTCTTCATGTAAAATGAATTGCCTGGTGGTCTGGGGCACCAGTTACCACCATCAGCTCCCACTCACTCTACATGACAGGGAACTGCAGTATAGCAAGACATACAATACATCCTTTCCTCTCTGGCCTGAACCCCAGACTGGGGAAAGATTTTGCATGCTAATTTTGAGGACTGAGGTGAGGGAACATTTCTGGGGTGGTGTGAGGCAGAGCCAGATTAAGATTATTAAAGGCCTTGGGTTCCAAATGATTTTGAAGCTCCAACCTGTATGTGATTCAAATTCAATATATCAGAAAATAAATACTAACTAGGAGAGATTGGGCTTCTCAGGTGGTACAAGTGGTATAGAACCACTTTATGCCAATACAGAAGACACAAGAGACGTGGGCTCAATCCCTGGGTCAGGAAGATCTCCAGGAGGAGGGCATGGCAATTCACCCCATTATTCTTGACAGTAGAATCCCACAGACAGAAGAGCCTGGTGGGCTACAGTTCATAGGGTCTCGAAGAGTACGACACAACTGAAGCAATTTAGCACATACAGAGGATGCTAAATTGCTAAAGATTTAATTAGCAATTAATTTAAATTAATTTAATCACTAAAGATTGCTTTAGCTTTAATATGCTAAAGATGCACATATACATGCATCTTTCATGGATTTTCTGGTTCCAAAATTCTGGGTAAGCTTTTGAAAACTAACTTTTCACATGTGTGTGAGTCCCCATTTTGCCAGAGCCTGAGCCTGTACCCACCTAACTGGGGAACCCTCCCCTGGGTTAGGAGCAGCCTGGAGTGGTGCTAAGGCACACAGGTATTCCTAGAAGGCTTAGATTTAAAGTGGCAGTGTTCATCACCTTGAACTCTGTCTTGGCAAAGCCACATTCTGTTTTTGAAGGACAGGATCAGCGCCACTTCCTGCAAGCCACAAATTCTGATACATTAAATTCCGACCCCAGCAAGGGCTCAGGATCCCAGCAATAATTTCTGCAGACATTCAGAAACAGAATGTCCTCAGGCAGAGGGTGGGCAAGTATTTGCCTGCCCCTAAATACCACCTCTGCTGACCACACAGAGCCTAAAAGCCCCCAGCAAAGTAAAATAAAAGTCGGATCTAAGTCTTGTGCTGTGTTGTGCTCAGTCACTTCAGTTCAGTTCAGTTCAGTCACTCAGTCACGTTCGACTCTTTGCGGCCTCATGAACTGCAGCACCCAAGGCCTCCCTGTCCATCACCGTCTCCTGGAGTTCACTCAGACTCACATCCATCGAGTCAGTGATGCCATCCAGCCATCTCATCCTCTGTTGTCCCCTTCTCCTCCTGCCCCCAATCCCTCCCAGCATCAGAGTCTTTTCCAATGAGTCAACTCTTTGCATGAGGTGGCCAAAGTACTGGAGTCTCAGCTTTAGCATCATTCCTTCCAAAGAAATCCCAGGGCTGATCTCCTTCAGAATGGACTGGTTGGATCTCCTTTCAGTCCAAGGGACTCTCAAGAGTCTTCTACCTCACCACAGTTCAAAAGCATCAATTCTTCAGCGCTCAGCTTTCTTCACAGTCCAACTCTCACATCCATACATGACTACTGGAAAAACCATAGCCTTGACTAGACGGACCTTTGTTGGCAAAGTAATGTCTCTGCTTTTCAATATGCTGTCTAGGTTGGTCATAACTTTTCTTCTAAGGAGTAAGTGTCTTTTAATTTCATGGCTGCAGTCACCATCTGCAGTGATTTTGGAGCCCAGAAAAATAAAGTCTGACACTGTTTCCACTGTTTCCCTATCTATTTCCCATGAAGTGATGGGACCAGATGCCATGATCTTAGTTTTCTGAAGGTTGAGTTTTAAGCCAACTTTTTCACTCTCCTCTTTCATCTTCATCAAGAGGCTTTTTAGTTCCTCTTCACTTTCTGCCATAAGGGTGGTATCATGTGCATATCTGAGGTTATTCATATTTCTCCCGGCAATCTTGATTCCAGTTTGTGCTTCTTCCAGCCCAGCGTTTCTCATGATGTACTCTGCATATAAGTTAAATAAGCAGGGTGACAATATACAGCCTTGACGTATTTCTTTTCCTATTTGGAACCAGTCTGTTGTTCCATGTACAGTTCTAACTGTTGCTTCCTGACCTGCATACAAATTTCTCAAGAAGCAGTCTGGTATTCCCACCTCTTTAAGAATTTTCCAGTTTGTGGTGATCCACACAGTCAAAGGCTTTGGCGTAGTCAATAAAGCAGGAATAGATGTTTTTCTGGAACTCTTGCTTTTTGACCTAAATCAAATCCCTTATGATTATACAGTGGAAGTGAGAAATAGATTTAAGGGACTAGATCTGATAGATAGAGTGCCTGATGAACTATGGACTGAGGTTCATGACATTGTACAGGAGACAGGGATCAAGACCATCCCCATGGAAAAGAAATGCAAAAAAGCAAAATGGCTGTCTGGGGAGGCCTTACAAATAGCTGTGAAAAGAAGAGAAGCGACAAGCAAAGGGGAAAAGGAAAGATATAAGCATCTGAATGCAGAGTTCCAAAGAATAGCAAGAAGAGATAAGAAAGCCTTCCTCAGCGATCAATGCAAAGAAATAGAGGAAAACAACAGAATGGGAAAGACTAGAGATCTCTTCAAGAAAATTAGAGATACCAAGGGAACATTTCATGCAAAGATGGGCTCGATAAAGGACAGAAATGGTATGGACCTAACAGAAGCAGAAGATATTAAGAAGAGGTGGCAAGAATACACAGAAGAACTGTACAAAAAAGATCTTCATGACCAAGATAATAACGATGGTATGATCACTCACCTAGAGCCAGACATCCTGGAATGTGAAGTCAAGTGGGCCTTAGAAAGCATCACTGTGAACAAAGCTAGTGGAGGTTTCCAGTTGAGCTATTTCAAATCCTGAAAGATGATGCTGTGAAAGTGCTGCAGTCAATATACCAGCAAATTTGGAAAACTCAGCAGTGGCCACAGGACTGGAAAAGGTCAGTTTTCATTCCAATCCCAAAGAAAGGCAATGCCAAAGAATGCTCAAACTACCGCACAATTGCACTCATCTCACACGCTAGTAAGGCAATGGCACCCCACTCCAGTATTCTTGCCTGGAAAATACCATGGACGGAGGGCCCGTTGGGCTGTAGTCCATGGGGCCGCTAAGAGTCGGACATGACTGAGCGACTTCACTTTCACTTTTCACTTTCATGCATTGGAGAAGGAAATGGCAACCCACTCCAGTATTCTTGCCTGGAGAATCCCAGAGATGGGGGAGCCTTGTGGGTTGCCGTCTATGGGGTCGCACAGAGTCAGACATGACTGAAGCGACTTAGCAGCAGCAGCAGCACACGCTAGTAAAGTAATGCTCAAAATTCTCCAAGCCAGGCTTCAGCAGTACGTGAACTGTGAACTTCCAGATGTTCAAGCTGGTTTTAGAAAAGGCAGAGGAACCAGAGATCCAATTGCCAACATCAGCTGTATCTAAAGCCTAGCCTCCTACTAATATGCAAATATTTTGAGAGGAGTCACATCGGGCCTTTGAGATTAGAGTCATGAGTGTCTCTCCCCAAAGGCCTACTGGCTTAGGTAAGAGGCTTATGAAAATGAGGTTCCAGTTTACTTGAGAAGCAGGACTGAGGAGAAAACATAGAACAACTGCAGCAACGCTCAATTACGCCAGTATTTTATTTTTATTGTGGCATCTCTGATTTATTTTGGGTTTGTATGACTATCTGTCTCTCCATACTAGACTGTAGACTTCATGAAAGCAGCTGCCTTGCCTGTTCAATGTTTTACCCTCAAACTCCAAGAATAAGACCTGGTATAAGATGGGCAATGATAAATGCTGAATGGAAAATCAGGGAATGATTCTATTTAATCTTCCCCTTGGAGATAACTCTGTCTCCTAGTTTACAAATCAAGTGTCTGCAGTTCAGTGAGTTTAAGCGATTTGTCCAGATTTGTACAATCTTGGACAGATCCAAGACTGGAACTCAGTCTATCTGGCTTCAAAACTCATATGCTTTCCAGGACCTGCTCTCACTCCTCCTGATGGACTATACGATACTAAGACTCATGCACTTACTTCAGGGTAGCTTTGAGTTTGGCATAAAAAATACTTTCTTCCAATCTTATGGGAATACAGCTGTTTACAGCAAGGTTAAATGATTGCACAATATGGAATGCGACATGGAATGACTTTAGTCCCCAGATCGCACGGCTACTGTGCTTACCTGGCTGTCAGACAGGAACATTGTGCAAGCCTATCTTTTGAGGCCTCAGGGAAATCTGCCATTCACTACACAAGGGCCAACACGTGGAAAGACACAATTCTGTGGCATACTGGTTTAGAGACTGAGACTGAAAAACATTCAGTCAGAGACGCCTCGAGGCTAGCCTTTTTCCCAGGATTGAACTGTTACTATCTAAAGTAAAATAATCAAATACATGTGAGCCTTTCCTCCAGGGTGTGTCATGGTTACCATTCAGTCCCCTGTCAGCATGGGGACTAGGGTATTGAAAATAGCAGGTCATGTGATCTCTCCCTCCCATAAGTATGTTTAAGTATTGTATATATTTTTGCTTAATTGTGATTTTTTAAAAAATAATCTTAATTAAAATAAGTCAGTATAATCAAGACACAGAAGAAACACACCCTGTGGCCTTCCTCCCACTCCATCCCCCAATTCCTAGAAATGACCAAAAAAAGTTTTCATTCCTTTATCTCTTCCAAAGACTTGACTACAATTGCACTTTATCCAAGACAAACTCAGATACAAATATAAGACTCTTGTTTTGTCATTCATTCTTTGGACTAACAGCAACCTACTTTTACCAGCAAGGAGGCCAGTTCAAATAAGCAACCCTCGGTTCATATGTTTGAGAGCCTGTATCCTTGGACCACTCCTCACACCAAAATTCTCTGTTAGTTGAAAGGAGGATGAAGTCCTAAGACAGTCCTTGGTGAGAGTTCTTTTAGGGTGAGATTTTCTAGTTCTGGCAGGGTGAGATTTTCGAGAGTTGGGGAAACTTTCTGATTGACTTTCAAGTACATCTGGCAATCTCTAACTGGTCCATTATTTACGTGTACATAGTGGGGGCTTTCATATGGGTTATCTTGCTTCATCTGAAAGAAAAACTGATGCTCAGCTTTAGAGTACTGCATTAGCAACTCATGTTTTAAAAAATAAGGTAAAATCTAGCTTTTTTTTTTTTTTGCATTCTTAGTGTACCCGGCACCCATTTTAATACATATTTGTCTTTTACATTCTAATGTTAAATGTTTTTTTTTTTCATATAGTCAGTTTTCAAATGCATGGAGGGGATATTTCAGGATTCTCTGTACTGATCATTGTGTGTGTTTATTCTTCATCAGGAGAAAGTATCCTCTTGGCCAATGAAAATAGCATGATGCAAAGCTCTAAGATATAAGTATTAAGGTCATATCTGAAAGTTTATCTACTTATAAAGCTTGATATTTGAGTAAACATGTAATTGGGAGATTTTATTTAAAAAAACTTTCCAACCCCATATTCTGACATGGAACTCGGCATACAAGAGGACTCCATATACGTTGGCTGAGTCCAGAATTGCTACTGTGGCAATGAGGACTCTGGACCTGGAGTTGGGAAACCTGAATTCCAGTCTCTGCTTCACTACAGGCTGGTTGGATGACCATGCTATGTATTAATGGCCTAGTAGCTGGGAAATGGCCTCCATTATTAGGGACTATAATTCCTGCTGCTGCTGCTGCTAAGTCGCTTCAGTCATGTCCGACTCTGTGCGACCCCATAAACGGCAGCCCACCAGGCTCCCCCGTCCCTGGGATTCTCCAGGCAAGAACACTGGAGTGGGTTTCCATTTCCTTCTCCAATGCATGAAAGTGAAAAATAAAGTGAAGTCGCTCAGTTGTGTCCGACTCCTACTATAATTCCTACCACCCCTTAAAGCTAGGAGTTAGCCTATGACAAAATTTTCACCCATAGTATATTAGAGACTCAGCTACTCCTGGCTGAATCTTAAAATATTACATCTGTGATTCTTCGATTTCTTCCCTAACAGTGAACAGGAGTGCAGATATGCCTGTGACCCAGTTTTTTGAGGGTTTGTTTGTTTTTTTTAGAATTACCTATCACTTTTCCCCCAAGTTTATTGAGGAATTATTGAAAAATATGGTCATATATATTTAAAGTATACAATCTGATGATTTGATATATGTATGCACTGTGAAATGGTTATCAAGATAATTAACACCTCATTCACCAGAGTTAACTATTTTTTTGTGTGCCTGGTGAAAATGTTTAAGACCTACTCTCAGCAACTTCCAAGTACACAACACGTATTATTAACTAGAGGCCCATGACCCAGTTTTGATCATACAGGCAAAGATGATGTTCTAGGGGATGGTGGAAAAACCAGAGGAAAGAAACCTGGGAGTCCCGAATGACCGTGTGGAACAGAATAGTCTTCCTACCTGCCCTGGACTGTTACCTGAGATAGAAATAAACCTATCAAGTCATTATATTGTTGGGTTGTTGTTGCAGCAGCTTACTATTCTACTTGGCCTATGATATCGCACAAAGAAAACTGTTTGCAAAGAGTCTGGGAAATAAAGGGTGTACTAAAAGTATGCAGGTTTCCCTTCTATAGGACTTCTCTGCACCTGGATAAACGTTTCCTTTTCTCCTGTATACTGCAACTTGAGGAAAAAAACTGCTGATCTCTTGTATTCTCTTACTGTTTCTGAAAAACACATCTGGAAAATGCTGACTTAGATGATTTCTATTTCCTCTAAATATTGCATGTTAGTAGGAATTCAGAACACTACCAAATTTTCCAGAATCAAGGCTGCCTTTAGTCTAACTACTTTAGTCAGGGTATGTTATCTCTAGGGACAACAGGAAACTACAAAATAATTTTTTCAACAGCTTTAGGGGAAAAAAAGGTTTAGGAGATTTTGATCTCATTGTTCTGTAATCTTTCTTACCTAATCAAATGGAAAGATGACAGAAGTTTTACCCGCAGAGGAGTATCTTTTTTGTTGTTGTGTTTGGTCTTACTTTCAAAGGGCTTGAAAAAGGTTCTGCAACCAATTCATTCAGTAGCCTGGGTGACCTGGAAGGCTACTGTGTATAAGCCCCTGGAAAAGAGTACGAAGGGCGCATGGGGATCAGTGGGAGGACAGAATGGCCCTGTTCCAGAGCACCTGAGGGCAGCATCCTGGGGACGTCAGCAGTGGTGATGGGATTGAAACGGTTCCTCTGGCAGCCGGTCTGGGACAGATTTGTGGAGAGGGTCTTCCTGAAAGGACTGGGAGGTTTGAGCACTTTGCATTCTTCCAGTGCCATCAAGTGTGGCCATTTTTGTAGATTCATAAAACGGCTGAGGTCCAAATGAGAGTTTCGGGCTGTTTCCATAGTGGGCAACTAGCCAACAGATGGTCGAAAGTTTTTCAGGGAATCCAAGTGATGTGTTTGGGCTTCCCAGGTGGCTCAGTGGCAAAGAATCTGCGGGCCAGTACAAGAGACACAGGAGACGAGGGTTTGATGCCTGGGTCAGGAAGATCCCCTGGAGGATGAAACGGCAACCCACTCCAGTATTCATGCCTGGGAAACCCCATGGACAAGAGGAGCTTGGGGGGCTACAGTCCATGGTGTCAGAAAGAGTCAGACACAACTGAGAGACCGAGCATGCATGCATGCAAGCAATGTGTTTTCTGAGGCTAGTAGTCAGAATCCTGAGGATTCCTCCGTCCAAATGTAGTTCTTACATATTCTTACTGAGAAATGTATTAGTGTGATTGACAAGATAATTGGAGAGACGAAAGCAGAGAAGTCCGCTGGGAAATCTGTATGTTCAAGACTGACTATGTGAATGTATGTTATAAAAAATGTGAAAATACGCCATTGTAGATTATGCTAGACTACACTTTCTTTTGGCCTGGTAGATTGACTTGGTAGCTTATACATGTCCAATGTTGTTAATGCAGCAATGGACTCCGACTGCTTAGAAAAACCCCAATCTGTTGACCCACAAACTTGAATTGGATCTAAAACAGGTTTTTCCCCCTCCCTTTAGGGAAGGAATCTGCACAACATTTCAAGGGTTTCTGAATGCAGGTGGAGGATGTAAGGATTGGTTTGCCAAGATCCCACTCCCATCACCTTGGTCTGCAGAACTCCCCTGAGAAATCCAGCTGCAGAGTTCCTTTGCTCTGCTCTGCTTCCTCTCCAACTTCACAGCTGGCTGGCCTAACCATCCTTCTTCCCTGAAGTTTACAAAGCAGCAATCAGAAGGTGGAGGGGGAAGGACTCACCTCCAAGGGTTAAGTAGGAAGGAGTGAAAGGATCAGGGACACAGCCAGGAAGGGGCTGGAGAATTCCAGACATGGCAAGTCAGATGATCTTCTAAACCGTGGTTGGAACAGTCATGTCAGGAAGAGCACTGACTGCTGGTGTTGCTTCCTAGCTTCATGCACACTGGCTGTGGGGACCAAAGGAGGCCATGTCTGTCAAGCACCAGGGCCAGCCTTTAATGGCAGTGCCTTTCTGAACCCTATGGCCCAATGGTCTCGGCCAATACATCCTCCCTGCTGTGTATACATTGCTCCTCTGTGCCTGTGCACAGATGTCCTTCTCTTTCCTCTCCACTTGGAGAAAATGCTTACTCCAGAAGGCCCAGCTCACCCCTTCCCTGACTGCATCAGGAAGAGGAAGTAGCAAGGTTCTGTGCCCCCACAGTATTTGTCACACCATGTCACGATGATCTGTTTCCACATCCATCTCCCCCAACCAGACTGAGAGTTTCTCACTCGTCCTCATCCCTCCCTGGTCTCTCCTGGTTGCCAGCTCCTTTCTTAGGATGGGGGTACCCAGGAAATAGGCATTGAATTAAATGCGTGAATACATACGTAAATAAATAAATATTCTTATGGTCAAAATGGAACAATGTGGGTTGGGAAATAATGCAAATAGAAGGAAATAAAATTTCCCAAATTTTATTTGGGGCAGAACTTTGTTTTAGTGTGCAAATAATAACAACTGTGCCTAGGAGCCTCTCTCTGACAGTCTGTCCCTTAGTTTCTGCCCTTTTTTGGCCACAGTCAAAGGGCTTCTTTGTGAACACACTATTTCTATTTTCTTGAATTCTACAGTGATGTTCCTGAGTCTCATGGGAGACACCCCCCAGCTGCCTCCTGAGCCAATCCATTCCAGGAACAAATCAGGCGACCAAAGACTCAGCCAGATCCCTCATCCAGTGAACAGAGAAAATCAAAACACCCTAATAATTCCCAAACTATTGATTACTAAATCCAAAACTACCTCTAAAACTAAACAACTCCAGAGTTCAGGATGCTGGTTAGAAGCCATGAACGCTCAGCTCTCCACCTACCCTCTGCTCTCTGCTTTGTGGTTGGGGCCATTCACCGCCTTTGCCAGCTGCTCCCAAGTCAGCCTCTGACAACAGTGCTGAGGAGCGGAGGCAGGCGGAGGGGAGATGGCTGGGTTCCTCCTCGGGTGCCTGGGTTCCCTTCAGTATTGCCCTAGCAACTGGCCTCCACCCCGAGAGCCCTAGACAGTTTCAGGACCTGAGGTTTACCATTTTCCCCAACACCTCACTAACCAGCCTCATCACACCCCATCCTCCAGCACCAGCTGGCAGTGCCCCTATCCCAGAGCTCTGAATCCAGTTCCCAGGCCTGTCTCCGAGTCCCTGGGGCCCCTGTTCAACTGGGCAGTGCTACCTCCTCAGAGGGCTACCCCCAGCCGTGTGGGGCCACCAACCTCTCCCCTGTTTTCCCTGAGCCTTTGGGCTGGTGGCTGCTTCTTGCAGTTAAATTTTCTACTATACTCCATTATTTTTTTGTTTTGCCTTTTTCATTTTCCAATAGCTGAGTAAAAATTCTTTATATTAAATGTATTAAATTTTTTCTGTTATAGCCAGAATGGAGTCTCTATCAGTTTGGACTCTGACAGTAACTCTAAAGCTAAATAATTTTTAAAATAAATAAATTTCAAGATCAATTAAGTAAAAATAAAGAACAGAGAGAATTTTAATTTAAAAAGTTAAGAAATTGACAATTAATAGCTCTGAAGATAACTTAAAACTAAATAAGTGAAAACATATGACAAAATTTTTGAGAAAATTTTAAAAAACTGAAATTAAGTCTAATAAAATTAAATTTATTTGAAAATAAATAATTCAAAAATAAATAACTAAAAACTAAATCATTCAAACATAAAACAAAATTACATGTCAAAAGTAAATAAAAATAGATTTAAAAAACTAAACATAACTCAAAATTACAATAAATGAAGAGAAACTGAAAAATAACTCAGACACTAAGTCTAAAAATTAATAATTTTAAGTATTAATAAATAATTGTCAAAGCTAATTCAAAAATAACTGAGGATAAGTAACTGAAAATGACCTCTGAAAAAAAGTAAGTTTGAAAATAAGATGAAAACTACAAAATCAAATAACTAGAAAGCTAAAGAACTAAATGGGCTTCCTAGGTGACTCAGTGGTAAAGAACCGGCCTGTCAATGCAGGAGATACCGGGTTTGATCCCTGCTGGAGAAAGGCATGGCAACCCACTCCAGTATCCTTACCTGGAGAATCCCATGGGCAGAGGAGCCTGGCGGGCTACAGTCCTGCCGCTGCTGCTGCTAAGTCACTTCAGTCGTGTCCGACTCTGTGCGACCCCGTAGATGGCAGCCCACCAGGCTCCCCAGTCCCTGGGATTCTCCAGGCATGAACACTGGAGTGGGTTGCCATTTCCTTCTCCAATGCGTGAAAATGAAGTCGCTCAGTCGTGTCCAACTCTTAGCGACCCCATGGACTGCAGCCTACCAGGCTCCTCGGTCCATGGGAGTTTCCAGGCAAGAGTACTGGAGTGGGGTGCCATTGCCTTCTCCGGGGCTACGGTCCATGGAGTCGCAAAAGAGTTGGACACGACTGAGCCACTAAACAACAACTACAACAAAGAACTAAATAGAAATGAAAAAGAAAAGAAAAGAAAACTGTCCCTCGGGCTGGTCTGCTGCCCCCCGGGTGCCAGTTCGGGTTCCTCCCAGGCTGGGCTGAGCCTCCCAGGAGGGCTGCGCCCCGCATTGAACTGGACCGCTCGCTCCTCAGGCTCCGGGAAGACGGTCCGGTCGCCCCCGCGCAGGACTGCGGATCTGCCGGCTCCCAGGCCCCTTTGCCGCTTCGGCTCCAGTGCCGGCCGGCCTTCGCACCCAAAGCAGCGGCTCCCCCCATGCAGGCGGGCCGGGGCGGCTGGGGGTCTGGAATGTGTGTCAGTTCTCAGCCTCAAGTCCCATTCCTGCGCCCGCACACCCTCTGCTGGAAAACCAGACAGCTTCACCTTGGCTGGTGGGGGTCTGTGATCTCCATTTTCCCTATTCCAACTCAGAATTCTTTCACAGAGAAGTGTCCACGTGGTCCTCACAGCCCTACCTCCCTGTCCTCAGGAAAAAACTGTCTTTTTGCTCTTGATGATGTTCCTGCTGTCCCTCCTTCCCGCCCTCCTTCCCTCCATTCTTCCCTGATGACTGCCCATTTCCCATCTCCTTGGCAGCCTCTGCTGCCAAGAGTCACTGCTCTCCCCTCAGTGGGAAAATCAGAGGGAGGAATACACCTTGCCTCTCCTGTCAAAGAACTGGCTAATTAACCAATTAGCCACACCACTGTGCACCTGTCCTGTGCCAGGGCTGTTGTTGTTAAAGACACAGGGGAGACAGCCACCCCCACCAAATACGAGCCTACTGTGTGCCTACTAGGATGTCAGCTGTTTGTCAAAAGTGAAGTCTCACACAGCTGTAAGGACCTTAGCCACATTTTACAGCTGAGAAGCTGAGATGAGAGAGGAATTATCACTTGGTCTAGTTCCCTTGGCCTGTAGTCACTGCAGCTGGAATCCACCCCACATTACATACATGGTGCAGGCTCCCAGATCAGGTAAGGGAGGCGAGCATCTGCAGAGAGAGCCCCAGGTTGAGCATCAGCTGAGTTCCAGATCCCTCAGGAATCTGAGCGCAGGAAAGAGTTTTTAGTTCAGGTGAGAATTCAGGGGGAGGGCTTTGGGGCAAGGCCCTCTTCTGGGCAGGGGACTGGCAGAGGAGAGGGAGTGTAAGGAGCCTGCAGTTGGGATGGGGTGGGGTGGGGCACAGCACCTCTGGGAGCAGGCAGCCAGCAAGTGGGAGCTCCCAGCCTACAGTCCGGAGGTCCCCCAAACTGTGTTCTGGGGCCCGGGGTCCTTCCCAGAGCAGGGCAGTGGAGGCTGTGCTAGCAACACGGGGAGCAGCGGGGAAGCCTCCAGAAACCCGGCCCAATGCAAGGGCACTGCTGCTGCTAAGTTACTTCAGTTGTGTCCGACTCTGTGCGACCCCATAGACGGAAACCCACCAGGCTCCCCCGTCCCTGGGATTCTCCAGGAAAGAACACTGGAGTGGGTTACCATTTCCTTCTCCAATGCACGAAAGTGAAAAGTGAAAGGGAAGTTGCTCAGTCGTGTCTGACTCGTAGCGACCCTATGGACTGCAGCCCACCAGGCTCCTCTGTCCATGGGATTTTCCAGGCAAGAGTACTGGAGTGGAGTGCCATTGCCTTCTCTGATGCAAGGGCACAGCCTGGTTTAATTCTGGCTCCTGGGAGGTGGTGGGGTGAGCAGAGGAGAACCTGGGTCTGCAAGGTGCCTCCCACTGCCCGCCTCCTGATGTGACTTTGGGGCATCCACAGGAACCCCCAGAGATGCTTCTTTAGGGCAATCATCTAGCCTGGGTGCCTTAGACCAGGGGCAGACAGTGAGGACAGGATGGTGGTCTTGCTGGAAGGTTATTAGGGAGGAGCAGAGAAGCTGTGTTCTTGACCACCCCTGTGTGACCCGAAGAGCTGCGTCTCCAGGGCCGTAGCCTGAGTGCCCCAGACAATGCCGGGTGCCAGGGACCCTAGAGGTACCCGCTGGGGATGGGGCTGGGCCTCGATGCAAGGGCAGAGCCTGGTTTAATTCCAGCTCCGGGGAGGCTGGCTGCCCATGTTCCAGTGATAGAACATGGGAGGAAATATGGGAACTGAAAGTCCTGAGGACAAGTTCCAGCCATTCCTCAGGGTAAGCAGCTCCTGGGGTGACATGATGACCTGCTGGGGCTCCTTACCCATCTCTGCTGACAGCCCTACAGGATGCATGAGGGGTGGGGGTTTCACCTGAGCCCAGGGGCCCTCACACACTTGGCCCCGCACTGACTGCATTATTATAGGGTCATCTGGGCCATCCCTTGCCTCCATGTAAGGATTTGCCTGAGCTGATGACCAATCCTCCAAGCAATGTCAAGACCCAGATGCCACCTCCCTGCTGGGGACACAGGCTCCTTGGCTCCTGGTACCACAGGTGAGGGTAAGAGCTCCCGTTCTAGTCTAGAGCAGGGTTTTCCTAATGTCATAAAATATGTAAAGTTTGCATCTTGACACAGAGTACACACACATGCAGACAGACACACTGACATATTTCACATGATATTACCTTCACTGTGATTGATACCCTTTAATAGTTTGTATTGTGTTAATTCATTTTTATTAATGCTGGTCCAGACCCACTGAGTTGATTTTGTGGCCTACTAATGGGTTAAAACCCACTGTTAGAAAAACACCTTTCTAGGGCAAGGCAGAGGGAAAAAGAAAAGAAACAGGAGTTAGAAAGATGCAGTAAGGACACATGAAAGAAAGAACAGAGAAAGAAGACAAGGACAGAGTAGAGAAAGGGGTTCGGTGGGAGGTGGTGGAAGGTCACACAGACGCCTGCCGTGATGTCCTTTCAAAACCATCTGCTCTTACACTACATCCCACTCTGTGTGTGGCCTCAGCGCTTCATGGGGCCCTGGGCTACTTGGTGGCAGGGACAAAATCTTTTCACTTCTGAAACCACCACAGCTCCTTGCAGAGGAATTCTTAGAATCAGGCAAAATCTTAGAGAAGATCTCTTAGTCAAAGCTTCTCATTTTCCAGGGGAAGTAAACCGACTTGAAAGGGCCAACCAGCCAATCAGTGATTATTCACTGTAGTGAAGCCCTGGGCACAGTCAGGATTTGCTCATAGGAGGGCGGGGGGCGGGGGTGGTCACAAGCATCAGTTTTCATCCAAAGTGAAGATAGCAATATCTACTTTAGAGGTTTAGTGGACAGATTAGCATTATGTATATCTATCAAGAATGGTCCCTGACTCATCAAAGAAGCTCAACAAATAGCACCTGCTAATTCTAGTAACCAGAGTGAAAAGGAGTCTCAGAACATCATTGGCCACTTCAGGTAAGCTGCTGTCACTAACTTTGGGGGGCTTCCAGCGTCTTCATCCCAGTCAAAATGGAAATCCTCATGAACACCTAAGGAAATGACTTTAGAAATAAAAACAGAAAATGTATGCATTCATACACCAGCAAAAAAACTAATTCAAACACACAGGCCCTGACAAATATCCATCTTGGTTATACCAACATTTTATGTTGGTGGACATTTTTTACATGAATGGAATTATTGCCTCACTGATTTCACCCAGTACTGGGGAGAAGACATAACCCTCAGAGGCCCTGGGCTTCTCCCAGTCTGTGTGACAGAATAAATGCAGAGGGCTTTGCTGAAATGGATCATATAAATGGGAGGGATGGGCCAGAAAAATTCACAATAAGAACTTGAGAGCATTCTCTCCTTCCACAGACAATCTTCAGAACTCATAGCGTGTAAATATAAACATTTTGAGGAGTTTAGTTGTAGTGCTAAAAGTTTAGAACACTGGATTGCTATTGTGTATTTTAAAAGTTAAATAAACTTATTAAAAGTGAGTTCAGAGTAGACTTTAATTATACTATTCAGAGAACACATTTTTTATTCTTCTACTTCTTAGCTGTATAATTTGGGGCAAGTTCCTTTACCTCTCTATTCCTCTTTTACCTAATTTCTAAAATAGGGACTAAATATGGAACTTATTTCATGAGTGAAGTGAGTGAGTGAAGTCGCTCAGTTGTGTCCGACTCTTTGCAACCCCATGGACTGTAGCCTAACCAGGTTCCTCTGTCCATGGGATTTTCCAGGCAAGAATACTGAAGTGGGTTGCCATTTCCTTCTCCAGGAGATCTTCCCAACCCAGGGATTGAACCCAGGTCTCCCACATTGCAGGTGGATTCTTTACCAGGTGAGCCACCCGGGAAGCCCCCATGAGGTAAATGAGGTAAATGTAATGACAGGCCAAATACCTATAAAATTTCAACATGACTCTGGCAGGATATAAACCTTTAATAATGTTTTATAGTTTTTTAAAAAAAGAGAACTCTTTCAGTAAATTTCAGATGTTGATAAACTTGAACAGCAATTATTTTGTTCTAAATGTCTCTTTTCCCTCTGTCCACTAGATGGCAGAATGGAACCACTCTGGATCCTGCTGGTTGGGCGGCAGCTCTTCCTGCACAGATTTTAAATGGTTAAACTGTATTTTTGTATTTTGTTTTGGTTCCAAAATTTTCTTTTGTCTAATGAAAAAGAGAGGTAAGCATTGTATATACAAAATTTAGGACAATTTCTAGTGTATCAACAGAGTCATTGGAGAAGGAAATGGCAACCCAGTATCCTTGCCTGGAGAATTCCACAGACAGAGGAGCCCAGCAGGCTACAGTCCATAGCATCGCAGAGTCAGACACGACTGGGCAACAACAACGAGTTATTTTTGATGGGGGGTGGGGGAAGGGGCCGTGGCTAGAGCTGCAGTAAAGAAGCCCCAGAACTTTCTCCCCTGTCTTTTAAGTATTGGATAAGTACCATTGCGCTAATGTGAATGTAAGCCCCTGAGCCAGGCGCTGTGTTAGGAGCTCCATCTCGCTGAATCCCCACAGGGAGACTGCAAGGTGTAACCTCCATTTGTAAAACTGGGAACTCAAACTGGGCTCTGTAATAACCTAGATGGGAGGGAAGATCAAGAGGGAGGGACATATGTATACCTCTGGCTGATTCATGTTGATGTTTGGCAGAAACCAACACAATTCTGTAAAGTAATTATCCCTCAATTAAAAAATAAATTAATTAAAAAAATTTTTTTAAAGATTAAGAATTTAAGACACATTGAGATTAGGTGACTTGTTCAAAGGAGCAGAGCTGGGCTTAGATTTCAGGAAAGGAGGGCTCTCGGGACTAGCATAGGTTACTAGGCTGGATCAGGACCTTTTGCAGAGTTTTGCTGTGTGAACCAGAGTTTACACCTATACATTTAGACTAGTAAATCTCTGAAGTGTGTATTTCCTTTTCAAACCAATCTAGAACCAAGAGAAATCAGAGTTACTAATAATCACTGAGAGGGGATTGGTACTGTTCTTATAAAAATCAAAAGTACCTTCCAGTGAGCTAAGATAATCAGTCATCAACATGAACTTTCAAAATATACTTCTTTTAAAGATAAAAATAAAATTTACTCAAGCCACAAATATTTTGCATGTTTCATGTAGAAACTGATTTCAGACTAAAAGAAAAAAATCAGCACTCAGATTGAAGCCTGTTTTATTTTATACACACACACTTGGGTCAGCAAATATTAAAGGAATAAGGCCACCATACACACAAAACATTGTACCCATGTACTTAAATGTATATGAAAGTATTTATTTCAGCTTTTCTTGCTCTCATACATTCCGAAGACATTTTGCAGTCGGCTCACTTGGTCCTGGCACCCTCTCCCACCTCTCAGCCCACCTGCTGTGTTCCCTGCAGGCTTTGATTCTAGGCCCACTTAAGTTGTGACAGTTGGCTCTGTTAATACTGAACTAAGCAATACCAGTGGGTCCACCATTCTCTATTCTTCCCTATGTGCACCAAAAGAGAATATCAGATCAGATCAGATCAGTCGCTCAGTCGTGTCCGACTCTTTGCGACCCCATGAATCACAGCACGCCAGGCCTCCCTGTCCATCACCTGAGAATATAGATGATCCCAAACTGTGTGTTGGTGGGGCAGACTTACATACCCCTGGGTCGGTGATCACACTCCATGTTCAGGTGTGATTCCAGTGTGTTGTCCCAGTGACCCCCGCCCCGCCCCTCCACCCAACCCCCTCCCCACCCACTGTCTTCACCTGTATTAAAGCCAAACTCCTCAGCCTGCTACTGGAGGCTTATCTCCCTCTCCCTTAACCTCATTTCCTTCCACTCTACCCAAGAACCTCTCAAGCCTGGCTCCAGGTCATCAATGAACGTGCTCCCTTGGAGGCAGCTCAGTAATTTTCAAAGGTTCCTGGGTCCACTTTCGTTACCCATGTGATGGGCAGAAGTTGTCCAGGTGCTACGACAGGCCTGCAGCTTGGATTTCCTGCCTTGGGCTCAGGTCCCTGCCAGGACAGAGAGAGACTTTATACCAGGCACCATGCTGCCCCTGCAAAGCCATCTGCAGCCAGAGCCCCCACCCCCCCAGTGAGCCTGAACTTCTTCTGGTGTCCCCAGGCCTCCCGGTCACAGGGGTCAGGCCACAAGGGAAGTATATGTAGAAGTTGTCCCAAACCACAGTGCCCGCTGCCCTCCTTGACCTGTGCTGCTGGGTCACACTCTTCTCTTTCCAGCCCACAGCCTCTCCAACTGTAACTCCCTCTGGGTACAGGGCACCTCCTGCCTGGCTCTCTCCAGAGGCCCTGTCTCCCATTCCTCAGTGGCTCCCAGTACCCTTCCTATTGCCTTGTCGCTGGGGTCCCAGATGCCTCACCCAGAGCATGGCGTTATCATGCCCAGCAGTTCCCTGTGGTTAAATGGAGGGTGGCAGGGTAGTGGAGGAATGAACTGGGGTGATAACACCACAGATGTAGCGCTGTGTAAAGTGCTGGACAGGGCTGAGGTCCTGATGTTCCTGATCTGACCACATTTGGAATCCCCCGCCCCTGATGCCTGATGCCCTGGAATCTGCATTCTGTCTGGAGTCTCATCTCCTCTCAGGGACCAGCCCAAGGCCCTGCTCCTGTTCACTCAGCCACAGGGCGTGGAGGCCTCTCTGAATTCCTAGAACCCTTGCTGTTGGCATCACTTGCAGTGACATTTCATCAGAACTTCTTGGTAAGCCAGGCTCAGGGGACCTGGTTCTGCTGCTGGAAACTTGTGTGAAACTGACCCTCTGTTTGCCTGTCTGAAGAGGGAAGGGGCCCGGACCACTCCTCTGGGGCTGCCTTCCAATTCTGAGGTTTTATGTGTGCAGACTTCTTCCTTCTTATCTGAACTTTACGTTCTTCATGCCCATCACAACATGGAGCACACTTCCAGGCTCACAGGGACCCTGTGTTTCTGAATTGGCAACTGAAAAATGGGTTTGTCCTACTAAGATGGTGAAGTGATTTTTCAATTTGATACTCCTAAGTTTATATTTTCTTTCCCCATCTCTTAACAACTGTTTTCTGGGGAAATTTTAATTAGGATACTGAATTGTGTTAAGGCCACTGACTAAGCCCTCCATATTCCACAGATTCCCAGGCACCAAATCTAGAGATTCAGTAGGTTGGTTGGTTGGGAAATCTTCACTAGTGACAAGCCCAAGTGATTCTGAAGGTCCTGAGAAACATTACTCTGGGGATAAAAGATATTCAGGACAATCTAGAGAGTAGGAATTTGTTTCTGTGATATTTTCTGTCTTTATGAGGAAAAGAGTGGTAGGTCTTCTTGAGAGATGGTGCCTGAGGGGAGAGGAGTGCTCACTGATTTCTGTAAACAGCAGGTTGGACTTTGAACAGTGCAGCTAGAATGGCCCATGCTACTGGACTCATGCGTAGCCTCCGTCTCTGGCACCACGGCCTCTGTTCATGAAACTGCTGCGCCAGCTATAGGATGGCCAGGGGCAGGGGCTGGCTCAGCACACCTCAAAGAGTCGTTCTGTTTGGTTGATAGTGCCTTTCCCAGGGGCTGCAAGGAGGTCAAACCAGTCAATCCTGAAGGAAATCAGTCCTGAATATTCATTGGAAGGACAGATGCTGAAGCTGAAACTCCAATACTTTGGCCACTCGATGTAAAGAACTGACTCATTGGAAAAGACCCTGATGCTGGGAAAGATTGAAGGTGGGAGAAGGGGATGACAGAGGATGAGATGGTTGGATGGCATCACAGACTGGATGGGTGTGAGTTTGAGCAAGCTCTGGGAGTTGGCGATGGATAGGGAAGCCTGGCGTGCTGCAGTCCATGGGGTCGCAAAGAGTCGGATACAACTGAGCGACTGAACTGAACTGAACCTCTCCCAGGGGAGATGCTCACTACCGGGTGTTGACAGATGTTACAAAGATGTTCACACTCCATGCCCACTGCTTTGGTCCACATGCCACATACCCCTACCCCAGACACCTTCATCCCCAATTGCCCCGCCTTTCTCCTTTCAAGTCTCTGGCCAACCAGCCAAGTATGACCACTACCCACTACCTGGGCATCCTTGCCCAGGCCTCTTCCCTTTCTTCACAAAGTGGATGACCATATACACTGCCTGTTGCTGTCGTTAGAGGGGGATGCGCCTTCCTGCAGTCTCTAGGAGCCACCCCGAGTGAGGTGCAGAGCGGCTGTGGTCCATTTTGGTCTGTACTCACATACCAGGAGGCCTGTCCACGAACCAAGCTTAGCCTTTATCCTCCTCTGTCAGCTTGTCATTGGAATCCTCCATGCAGTCTGAGGCAGGCAGGTTGTAGAGTGGCCCCCATGAGCCCTGCGTCCTGGTGTTCCCTCTCTCAGGCAATCTCTTCAGTGTGGGAAAGTTCTGCAACTTGCTTCTCATCAGTGGAATAAAGCAAAGGCAATGGGACGTACAAGAGAATCCGTACATAATACATGACATGAGATAGCAAGGCCCCTGGGCTTCCCTGGTGGCTCACTGGTCATAAACCTGCCTGCCAATGCAGGGGACACAGGTTTGGTCCTTGATCTGGGAAGATCCCACGTGCCAAGCGACAAGAGAGTCGGTGCACCACAACTACTGAAGCCCACATGCCTAGAGCCCATGTTCCACAACAAAATAAACCACAGTGAGAAGCCCATGCACCACAGCAGGAGAGCAGCCCCTGCTCACTGCAACGAGAGAAACCCCACACGCAGCAATGAAGACCCAGTGGAGCCATCAGTAAACAAATCTTAAAAAAAAAAAAAAATATGGTAAGACCCATCTTGCAAGGCATTCCTCATGACTCATTTGCTTTGAAGGAGCAAGTGACTATGTTATGAGCTGCCACATGGAAGGAACAGGTGACAAGGACCTAAAGGGGGCGTCTCTCCAACGGCCAATCAGAAACCAAGCCCCTCAAGGTGGCAGTGGGCAAGGAACTGGATTCTGACAAATAAGTACATGCAGCTGGGACTGAATCACCCTGGGGTTGATCCTCAGATAATAACAGCCTGTCCATGTCTCAATCAGTTTTGTGAGAACCTGAAGAGGGCCCAGCTAAGTCATGCTCAAGCTCTGACCCACAGAAACTATGAAATATTTAGTATCTACTAATGTAGGCTGCTAAGTTTATAATATAGTTAGGCAACAATAGAAAGCTAATCCACATTCATATGAGCTAGGACAGAGGCACTGGTACAAAGAATAGTTGACACAGGAACAGGGCCAGCTACTCATGCAGCTTGCTTATATTCCTGACTCATGGCTGTTCCCAGACCTACTCCCACCTGATGACGGAATGCTGCTGACCCCTCCCAGCCCTAAGGCTGGGTGAATGTGACAGAACTCAGCTCCTGGTGGCAAATCTGGATACTCAGTCACTTTACGTCCCAGGTTAGGTGTGTAATCTCTGCCAGGGTCCTTTAGCACAGGAGGGTCTCTTTTCTGAATGCTTCTCTGATGCAGATGGCATAGATTTGCACCTATGGCCAAGCCCCAGGGGCTTGTGCTGCAATCCTGCTCTCCTCCACATGGTATCTTTTCTCACCACAGACAACTCTAGTCCCATAGTGTCTATGTGGAGCCCACTGGCTGCACTGCCCATGAGCAAGGGATGCCTGTACCTCAGCCTCAATCTGCTACACAACCCGTTTCTGCTGTAAGTGTTCCTTGTCACCAAGGAAATAAATGAGAGCAGTATTTCTAAATATGGAATGTGCTGCCTCCAGAATCCAAAAGGCCTGCCATGCATCGTGCTTTCTTCCTAGTTGTGGGAGATGTCAGATAATAATTTGTCCTAATGCAGTGGAGATGGGAGGGCATGCCCCAAGCCACTGGACTTCTAAAAACTTCACTGATGTGGTAACCCCCTGAATTTTCATCTAGCCTTTATTCTGCCCTCTAGAATCCATGTGTTTTAGTCTTCTATGTATTTGTCACTTCTTACTCATTTGATCATTTAATGTAAGTGATGTGATCTTCTGCAGAATGTCCAAATGGCCCATGTTCTTAAAACTATATTATGGGGGCTTAACTGGCAGCTCAGTGGTAAAGAATGCACCTGTCAGTGCAAGACTCAGGTTCCATGCCTGGTCCAGGAAGATCCCACATGCTGAGGAGTAACTGAGCCCATGCGCCACGACTACTGAGCCTGTGCTCTAGAGCCCAGGAACCACAACTACTAAAGCCCAAGCGCCCTAGAGCCTGTGCTCCAGACAAGAAAGTCGCTTCAATGAGAAGGCTGCAACTGCACATAGAATAGCCTCCGCTCTCCACAGCTAGAGAAAAGCCCAGGCAGCAACACAGACCTAGCAGAGCCAGAAATAAATAAATGAAAGACTGTATTATTGCAAAGGGCCATGGGGTTGCAGAAAGTGGGACACAATGGCAAAGGGCAGATTTAGCATAGCTTCGGGCTAACACTGTATACTGTGTATACTGTGTCCTGTCCTATGTGGATGCAAGCTGCTTTGCTCCTCTGATAAGGAGGGAAACAAATACACTTATCAGATTGATGGCTGTATACTGTATATCTAAGACCATCTTAATCTGATCTAGCAAGACAGCTCACATCTGTAATTGGGAAGGCTACTGCTTGGTTGAGCCTATGGTAACCCACTGCTATCCTCCAAGATAAATCTAGTTTTAATAGGGACCATACTGATGGATGGAAAAGGCGTGTGATAAAGACCACTATTCCTGCTTATTTCAGTTTGGGGGAGCACCATTATTTGCCATATACCTCATATAGTATTGTTTTTTAGTTACCATGTTGGCTGGGGAATGTAAGGTGGTTTCAGTCTAGTTGGTTTTCTCTACTAGCCCTTCCCACACAGGACAAGGAACCAGTGTGGTTATTGCCAGTACCTAAGCATGGCTGCTCCAGTTAGTCCTTTGAGAACCAGGGAAATGACCAGCCGGTGAGTTTGTGGAGCCAGTGACCTACCAAGAGCCAGAGCTGGGTCCAAACTCCATTTATTACCTGACACCTATCCATCCATTTCAACAAAGGAGTTATATGAGGATGCTTTGGGTCCCTAGATTGAGTACCTCAACTCACACCTTGTATCCAATAGTCCTTGAAAGGTTTTCGTGTCCTTTCCCTTATAGTTGCATGAATAAATCACTCTGGGCAAGGACTGAGGAAATCACTACTCATGTTGCCAAAATTCAGCCTCTGTGCACCAGTGCAGAAAGGCAAAGGGGGCCACGGTGGACTAATCAAGACTACGTGTTCTGCCATGAAGGGGTTAGTGAGGAGTCTTCCAGTATTCAAGGAGTAGGGCATGATCAGCCTGTGGACATTCTTCTGACTGGATGGTGGTGAGGTATTTGGGAGTCAACATCCGATCTTTATCAACTTTATTTAGGTATAATTTACATAAAATAAAAATGTACAAACATTAAGTGTACATTTTGATGGTTTTGACAATGTAAACCAATGACCAGATAGGTAACCTGTGTACTTTTTACACTGTCTGGAAGAAGCACAAGCAGGAATCGAGATTGCCAGGATAAATAATAACCTCAGATATGCAGATGACACCACCCTTATGGCAGAAAGTGAAGAGGAACTAAAAAGCCTCTTGATGAAAATGAAAGAGGAGAGTGAAAAAGTTGGCTTAAAACTCAACATTCAGAAAACTAAGATCATGGCATCTGGTCCCATCACTTCATGGCAAATAGATGGGGAAACAGTGGAAACAGTGGCAGGTTTTATTTTGGGGGGCTCCAAAATCACTGCAGATGGTGACTGCAGCCATGAAATTAAAAGACGCTTACTTCTTGGAAGGAAAGTTATGACCAACCTAGACAGCATATTAAAAAGCAGAGATATTACTTTGCCAACAAAGGTCTGTCTAGTCAAGGCTATGGTTTTTCCAGTGGTCATGTATGGATATGAGAATTGAACTGTGAAGAAAGCTGAGTGCTGAAGAATTGATGCTTTTGAACTGTGGTGTTGGAGAAGACTCTTGAGAGTCCCTTGGACTGCAAGGAGATCCAACCAGTCCATCCTAAAGGAGACCAGTCCTGGGTGTTCATTGGAAGGACTGATGCTAAGGCTGAAACGCCAATACTTTGGCCACCTCATGCGAAGAGCTGACTCATTGGAAAAAAACCCTGATGCTGGAAGGCACTGGGGGCAGAAGGAGAAGGGGACAACAGAGGATGAGATGGCTGGATGGCATCACCAACTGGATGGACATGAGTTTGAGTGAACTGCAGGAGTTGATGATGGACAGGGAGGCCTGACGTGCTGCGATTCATGGGGTCGCAGGGAGTCCTACAGGACTGAGCCATGACTGAACTGAGAGATTATATCAGGCCCTGCCTGTGAGAGTTACAAAGTAACACAAAGCACCCTTACTGTGGTTAACCCCTTGATTAGGTTAGGCCTGGGATGCATGTACTCAGGGCCCCTACTTCCTCTGCATAACACAATGCACTGTCACTGTCCTAGGCTACCTGTAAAGCTACCTGAGGGCAGGATCCAGCTTGTTCTCTGTCGCATCCCCAGCACCCCTCAGCCTAAGGACACGCCATAAGCATTTGCTGAAAGACAAATGAATAAACATGTAGTTAAAAACGCGTGATAAGTTTATGCTGAAGAAAATATTCATCTGGAGAAGACCTAGATCAATCCTGCGGGTTAGAGTAATTAGAAAAAGGCCTGAAACTAAAGTAGTATTTCAAACGGGTTAAATTTCAGTAACATTTAGAAAAAATTCAAAGCTAAAACAAGCAATGGGCAAAGATAAAAAGGGTGGCCTCAAACACTTGCCTAGAGGACACATTGCCTGTACCCTGGTGGCGCACCACCAGGTTTCTGGGCAGGGCTCCAGGATTAGCTGACCATAGCTGCACGGCAATGTCCTCCCGCTCACCAACGGGCAGACACTAATAGAGATAATAAGCCACATGCACCCAAAATGGCAAGGAAAAGCATCTTCAGTCTAGGCTCACGGTGAGCCTCGCGATGACCAAGCCGAAGGGTGAGGACAGGGATCTCCAGGGCGCCCTCTTCTGGCGAAGGAGAGACTCCATCCTCCCCTATTCTCGTCCTTTAAGGTAAAACAGGTTGCAGGCCGAATTGTGTCGCCGCAGAAATGTCAGTGACACTCCCCATGACTGCCAAAGAATTAATAGTGCGGTACAGCTTCCGCAGGCTCGTCCCCACAAAGAAGGTGGACCTGCGGCATTCGAGGCCCCGTATTCACCTCCCCAAGCACCCTTGCGGGTCGGCTCTCGGAGCCCTCCCTGACCCCAGCCGCTGAGCACCCGAGTTCGCGGCCCCAGCGTCTCCTCCAGAAGGCCGTGCTCAAGTTCACTTGCCTGCAGCCTCGAGTCGGAGGGGTGCGCGAGAGAAGGGTGGAGCTTTACTTACACCACCGCATTCATTCCCATCCCACCCACAGCGTACCCGAAGACCCGCGTGTCTCATCAGTTTGAACACTGCAGACTAGGAGGACGTGGCTCCCTTAAGGCTGGGCGCGCGCGGCGGACCGGAAGTGACGTGCCGTGCGGCGTATTCCCGCCCTGCCCTTCGCCGGCGGGAACTCAGGCTGCTGCTGAAGGCGGCAGCTGTTAAGTGTCCCGGCTCTGCGCTCGGGGGTTCCTGGGCCTGAGAGTCTCAGCTTGGGGGACGGAGCTAAGACTTCGTGACCACCTCGCCCTTTCCTTGTCCCGGAAATCTCAGGAACGAGCCGGCGGCGTCCTCGCTCTCGATACGAGCGACTGAAAGGCCCAGGCACTGCCGGGGAACAAGCGCGGGGAACCGGGGAGAACAGGTGACCAGCCGGAGAAATTGCGAGGATTACCTTCGCCTTTCTCCATTCTTGCTCCCTCGATGCCCCTGTGATGTCTTCCACCCCTTGCGCACCCCTTGGTGTACGGGTAGCTCAGTCTTATCCTTCAAAGCCCTGCTTTGGATGATACTACAGCCTGTGGCAGGGATGGACTAATCCAACAACGTTGAAAACCTTAGTTTACAGATATTAACACTTTATTTTATTCATTGATTATATACTCCTAATGCTAAGCACAGAGCTATGTGTTTGCACAGTTCTTTTAACTCAGTTGCCTTATGAAATAGGTCTTTAGGTTCTTCTACAGAAGGAGAAACTGGGTCTGATAAATGGTAATTCAGTCACCAAATCTTATAGAGCATCTATCCTGTGCCAGGCCCTGGAAACACAACAGTGAAAAAAAAATTGCACTTCCAAAAAAAAAAAAAATTGCCACTAATGCTGGGGATTTTCAGGCAAACTATCCCTAAAAACAGCCTTGTGCTGCTTGGGTGAATGTTTACTTGAATGATAATACTTATCTTCTGGGTGAGATTTTGTAAATTCCTCATGCTTTTCTGCGTTGTTTCGATTTCTTCACATGAGCATGCAATCAGAAAAACTGCTATTTACATTTTAACATCAGTGTCTCCTCTCCCCCAAAAGCTTCTGAAAGCAAGCACAGGCTCTGCCAGTAAAATAGGCTCTTGAGTGGAGCTCTAGGCCCATGAGAAGCAGAGGGTTTTCATTTGTGGTCCTGGTACTCCTCCTAATTTTTGAGTCCATTCTAGGGTCTGAGCAAGAGCTAGGCCGATGACTGTTGAGACCCCTGTACAGTTTGGCCATTAATGCCATTGTACTTAACAAAAAGTTGGAAGGCCTTTTTTCTATAATTCACTCACTGTAAGTAGATTTTAAGTTCCTTTAGCACTTTGGCTTGTTGATGTCCCACTAGTGCTCAGTAGAATGCATTCAGAGGATGCTAGGTCACGGAGTGATGCCCTTCGCGTAGTATTTATTGAATGTCTATACGGGGTTAAGTGTGCTTTCAGGCTATACTTCTTCATAATGGTTTCAAAAGAGCTTTTCCCTTTCTGTCTTAGACCTGGTCAGGGTGAAGTAACCATGCAGGCGTTTCTAAAAGGCGCATCTATCAGCACTAAACCACCGCCGACTAAGGATCGAGGAGTAACTGCCACTGCCAGAAGTAGTGGAGAGAACAAGAAAGCCAAACCTGTTCCGTGGGTGGAAAAATAGTAAGAACACGTATTTTTGTTGAAATAATAAATTACTCTCAGACCAGTTTTGAGTCACTTTTTCTGTTTAACTTAAGAGGAGGATGACTTGCCTTGCTTGTGAAGTGAAGTTGCTCAGTCGCGTCTGACTCTGTGACCCCGTGGACTGTAGGCTACCAGGCTCCTCTGTCCATGGGATTTTCCAGGCAAGAATACTGTAGGGGGTTGCCATTTCCTTCTCTAGGAGATCTTCCGGACCCAGGGATAGAACCCAGGTCTCCCATATTGTAGGCAGGCGCTTTACCATCTGAGCCATGAGGGAAGTCCTTGCCTTGCTTTAGTTCAGTTCAGTCACTCAGTTGTGTCCGACTCTTTGCAACCCCATGAACTGCAGCACGCCAGGCCTCTCTGTCCATCATCAACTCCCGCAGTGCACTCAAACTCACGTCCATCGAGTCGGTGATGCCATCTAACCATCTCATCCTCTGTCGTCCCCTTCTCCTCCTGCCCCCGATCCCTCCCAGCATCAGTCTTTTCCAGTGAGTCAACTCTTCGCATGAGGTGGCCAAAGTACCGGAGTTTCAGCTTTAGCATCATTCCTTCCAAAGAAATCCCAGGACTGGTCTCCTTTAGAATGGACTGGTTGGATCTCTTTGCAGTCCAGGGGACTCTTGAAGAGTCTTCTCCAACCACAGTTCAAAAGCATCAATTCTTTGGTGCTCAGCTTTCTTCACAGTCCAACTCTCACATCCATACATGACTACTGGAAAAACCATAGCCTTGACTAGACAGACCTTTGTTGGCAAAGTAATATCTCTGCTTTTGAATATGCTATCTAGGTTGGTCATAACTTTCCTTCCAAGGAGTAAGCGTCTTTTAACTTCATGGCTGCAGTCACCATCTGCAGTGATTTTGGAGCCCCAAAAAATAAAACACTGTTTCCACTGTTTTCCCCATCTATTTGCCATGAAGTGATGGGACCAGATGCCATGATCTTAGTTTTTTGAATGTTGAGCTTTAAACCAACTTTTTCACTCTCCTCTTTCACTTTCATCAAGAGGCTTTTTAGTTCCTCTTCAGTTTCTGCCATAAAGGTGGTGTCATCTGCATATCTGGGGTTATTGATATTTCTCCTGGCAACCTTGATTCCAGCTTGTGCTTCTTGCAGTCCAGCGTTTCTCATGATGTACTCTGCATATAAGTTAAATTAAGCAGGGTAACAATATACAGCCTTGACGTACTCCTTTTCCTATTTGGAACCAGTCTGTTGTTCCATGTCCAGTTCTAACTGTTGCTTCCTGACCTGCATGTAGGTTTCTCAAGAGGCAGGGTTGCCAGTTAGGACTTCCCTAGTGGTCCAGTGGCTCAGACTCCGTCCTCCCAATGCAGAGGGCCCAGGTTCTATCCCTGGTGGGGGAACTAGATCCTAAGAGCTCACATGCCAAAGCAAAAATCAAAGATCCTGTATGCTGTGGCTAAGACCTGGCACAGCCAAATAAACAAATACTATTTTTCAAAAAAAAAATCATCTTTAAAAGAAAATCACCCAATTGTATAAGTCATAGAACCTTGGAACTGAAATGTACCTTAGAATACTCTAGCTCAATTCACTTATTTTCTGCATGAACTACAGCCTTCTCTGTTACTGAGGTCTGTAGTTTTGGGGGCTGAGATACAGCAGTGAAGAAAACAAAGTTTCTATAAGCTGATCATAAGCTCTTAGGAGTTTTGCTTAAGTCCACATAGTCTGTTCCTCTTTTCATTACTGGTAACTGGAAATTGTTGAGCTTTTGTTTATACATTTTTGGCAAAAACAACACGATGGGGCTATTAAATTTCAGTCAGTTAAGTGATACTATAACAAGTAGTTGTAACCCCTAGTGTACCCTCAGTTATTACCAAAGAATCGCAGATTACTTAAAGCAAAGTAAGGCCTTCATAAGTTTTGTTTGGCATCAATAATGGTTTTAAAAGTTGGAAATTTCACATAAAAGTCTAGAATCTTTTCATTAAATAAATTACACAAAGGTTAAAATCTAGATTTTCAGCTGCTCAGGAGATTATGCAGCACTGTATTCAGGTTCTCACCTGAAAACACTTAAATGGAATACTGCTCATTCTGGAAAGGTAGTATGTTCCTCACTTCACCATAGTCCCTACTAGTGTCTCTTGTCTTAAACTTGCATTTTTCACTCTTGTTATCTGCCTGGACTCTGCAGGTATTTGAATATGAAACCCTGGTTTATAATACATACTGGTTTTCTAAGGTAACATCTGACATAAATTCTTTCTGGCGTTGGCCTGATTACTTAGAAAAGTATAAATAGAAAAGAGCTTTTGATTAGTTAACTAAGCACTAAAGCCTAACCTTAGTGTTGGATAACTTAGGTTAACATCATTAGTTACGTAAGACAAAAGTTATACTTCATATTTGATTAAGCTTATTTTGTTAGTGCTCAAGTGAATAGGTATGTGAATAGATATGCATTTTTTGTGCACTTAGGTGATAAAAGAAATTGGTTTTAACCAATTAACAACACAGTAACATATATGTAACTGTATTAGCCATAATTGTTATCTATTTTGAGGTTGCTAAATAGGTCTCTTTTCAGCTTAGGTGCAACGAAACATGTTACTTACTAGGCAAGTGTTAACTTTACATTTTGAACCAGTTGGCATTTGTGATGTTATAAAATAAAATCATATTGCATAATTTTTGTAAGCACAACAGATGGAAACAGTGCATCTGGAACAGTGAGGAGTCACTTCATTTCATTCCTCAGTATGTATTTGCCTGAAGTGAATACAGACAGGGTTTCCATATCCAGTTATGAAAGTTTCTCATTTCATTACTGATATGAGAGAATTATCATTGGTATTTTAGCAAAAGGAAAGACTTCTGTGGCTACTGTAATATACTAAATAAGTTTTTTTTTTTCCCGCCCACAGTCGACCAAAATGTGTGGATGAAGTTGCTTTCCAGGAAGAAGTGGTTGCAGTCCTTAAAAAGTCTTTAGAAGGAGCTGATGTGAGTAGCATATGCTGTCTGGAGTCCTAAAGTCATTGGGAGATTTGAGAATTCATTCACTCTCTTCCTTCCGTTATAGCTTCCAGTCCCTTTTAAATACTATTCTGTGTATACATAGTAGGCCCTTTATTACTATTTGTACAGTGGAGGAGTAGTTCAACAAATATTTGTTGAGCATCTCTTCTATCCTATGGTGGCATGGTTATATGGTACACAAGTAGAGATCATTAAGCAAGATAGACTGGGTCCCTTTGCTCATGAGCTTTCATTTTGGTGGGGAGATAGAATAAACATGTAAGCACAATAAATAAGAGAATTCTGTCCTAGAGGAAATCAACCCTGAATATTCATTGGAAGGACTGATGCTGAAACTGAAGCTCTAATATTTTGGCCATCTGATGTGAAGAGCCTCATTGGAAAAGACCCTGATGCTGGGAAAGATTGAGGGCAAGAGGAGAAGGGAGTGACAGAGAATGAGATGGTTGGATGGCATCACCAACTCAATGGGCATGAGTTTGAGCAAACTCCAGGAGACAGTGAAGGACAGGGAAGTTTGGCGTGCTAGAGTCCATGGTTTGCAAAGAGTCAAAAACAACAGCGACTGAACATCAACAATAGGTACTATGAGGAAGAGTAAAAGATTCTTTGAAACTATGATTGCTCACCTAATTTTAGGATTTGAACTCTCAATACAATACCAAAAAAAAAAGTGTTCTGTTTACAGCATCATGTTACCTGCTGTGACATAGGATAAAATGTCCTTGAGTGAGTTGCATTTTCGATTAATTCAGAGACAAGATAAACCCATGTGAAGAATTAGGAGTTTAAAATTGTATAAGGCAAAGTGTTATAAGAGCTTAGTGGAGGAAGGGAAACAGTTGCAGAGGATAGTGTGATGTGGTTTTTGCTGTATTCTGACAGTTTTCTTCCTTCCTCTCAACCTGGCTGTTTTGAATTAGAGATTCTTTAGGTTTTGATGCCATTGTTCTCTTCCTAGAATTACACTGCAACAGTATATATTTGAAAGAAGTTATATTTATAAAACTGTTGAATCTTCTTTACTAGTATTTGTCTTAATTTGATCCACATACCTTTAGCTTTTAATTTTATAATGACATACAATTTAAATTGCATGCTAATATTTACACAGATTGCAGGACATGATGTTTTTTAATTGCTATGATTCATCAACTCCTTAAAAAAATGAAGTGGGATTATGATCCAGTTCTTGACTTTATGGCATCTAATTTACAAGGCTGAATTAAGAATTTTCTTCTTTAACCGCTTGTTCAATAATTTGTGTTTCTTTTCAGATTTAAGTTTTTTGAAACTTAGAGTTGAAGTAATTTTGTAAAGGAAATTAAAATGGATAACCTGTATAGCACAGGGAATTCTGCTTAATATTATATGGCAGCCTGGATGGGAGGGGAGTTTGGGAGAGAATGGATAATTGTATATGTATGATTGAGTCCCTTACCTGTCCATCTGAAACTGTCACAACATTGTTAATCAGCTATATTCCAATACAAATAAATTTTTTTTTAAAAAGACTAAAGCAAAATAATTCATTCCTTCATTTACACTAAAGAATATTAAAGTAGAATTATAAGAGACTTTTTTTCAGAAATCAATTTTTAGAACTGATATTTCATGTACAGTCCTTGAATGCTCTTTATGTATATATTATCAGACTATTACATAATGTAAGGCTTCATAATTTTACTGTATTTTAAAGAATTTAAAGTATTGTATGTAGTAGTTGACTGGATGAATCATTACAACTACTGAAGTAGTTGGAGCAAAGTAAAAATGAAGTCTTAAAAATGAAGATGGCTGGGAGATTTTGTTTTTGTTTTTAAATAGGGAATCTCATAGTTTGTATCTTAAACTGTATGTTACCAGTGTAACAGTAATAGTTTTTTAATATATTTATGTATTGGTTTATTTACTTCGCACATACTGAGTACTGCAGGAGATACTGAGAACATAGATGTGAGTAGAACAAATAAGATTCAAGCTTTCCATATAGTGAGGTGAACAGGTATTTTAAGTTAAACCCAACAGCTAAATAAATAACAATAAATAATTGCAAATTACATCAAGTGCAACAGAGACCAATGGGAGAATAACAGAAGAGACCCTCCTTAGATTGGGTGGTCAGGGGAGGCGTCTGACTTGTAGTATGGGAGGAGCTGATAAACAGAAGAACGGAGTCAGACTTCAGCTCATGGGGAAGTATATGTGCAAGCCAGAAAGTGCTTAGCTGTTGGAGGCCATTGTGAGTTGGAATCTAGGAGAGAGAGGTGGTGAGAAAATCATGGACATCCTTGTAGGTTATAGTAAGCAAGTTGATTTGGGGATGTGTTTTGCTTTTCTCAGTAGAGTTTGAACATGGTGAATAGCTTTAAGTAGCAAGTAGCGTGGCATCTGATTTGAGTGAGGAATGAATGGATGGGAAGAGGGAGGACGGGGCAAGAGTGGAAGCAAATAAACCTCACTGCTTAGTTTCCTATGTGCAGTGGTTGCCGTACAGGAAAGGACATACTGAAGACTGTAGTTTCACAGAGAAAGACAAATATCATATGATACAGCTTATGTACAGCAATTAAAAAAAAATATACAAATGAACTTACTTACAAAACAGAAACAGAGTCACAGACTTAGTACACAAACATATCCTTACCAGAGAGGGGAAGGGTTAGTAGGTAGATGGGGAGTTTGGGATTGACATGTACACACTGCTATATCTAAAATAGAAAGCCAACAAGGACCTACTGTATAGCACAGGGAACTCTGCTTAATATTCTGTAATAACCTAAATGGGGAAAGAATTTGAAAAAAAAAGACACATGCCTATATATAACTGAATCACTCTGCTGTACACCTGAAACTACCAATTATATTCCAATATAAAATCAAAAAAATTTTTAAAGTATACAGTTTCATAACAGTACTTGTTAGAATTTAGTACATTTGTTAATCTGTACCACAGATGAGTTGACTGTTTTGATAGGGGCCAAGCCAGCTAGATTTAAGGTTTATAAGAACTAGTTATTTAATCTTATCCTATCTTCTACTGGTGAAATATATGCAGACATCCCTACAGGCGGGGTACATAATCATGATGTGGACTACTGTGTGACAATAGATGCTTTTTATTTTTAATGTTTCTATTCTTGGAACTTTAGCTCATGGAAAGCCCCAGTATGCCATTTTCATTCCTTTTTCCTTGATATTGGCCAAATCCAATTTGGTCAGTGTCCCTTTTGAACCAACTGACATCTTTATAAAATATAAAATCTTGCCCGGTCATGAGTTCAGATGTGAGATAAGGAACTGACAGAAGCTCAGGATTTCATTCACAAATAGGAGGTTTTTAATTCCAGCTTTGAAAATCCCACCTAAGTATTAGATTAGATATAGAACAATTGTAAGTATTGATTCAGTTTAAGATACTAGAAAGACATCTTTGGGAAAAATGATAGTGTTTGTGAAAAAGCAGGATTTAGTACTATTATTACTGTAATACCAGTTATATTAAGAAATCTTTGTTTTCAGACATATATGCCCTATTAAGGAAGTCATTGTACTCTTCCATAGACATTTTCAGTCACTTTTAACCTGGGTGCATCAGAATATAATTTTTTTAAAAATAAAATCTTAACTTCTGCAGCTCCCTAATCTCTTGTTTTACGGGCCACCTGGAACTGGAAAAACATCAACTATTTTGGCAGCAGCTAGGGAACTCTTCGGGTAAGTTGAAATCTCTCTCTTTCTCTTTTAAGACTTGACACTAAGAACCTCTGGTACTGCTTTTCTTTCTCTAAAACTTTGCACTTGGTTTTTCTGTGAGTTTGTTGTTGGGTTGTTGTTCAAGCGTTTGAATGTACAAGGAGCCTCGTGATTTTTTTTCATCACTTTAAAACTCATTGTCATTTTGGAGACTAGAGAACCCTATCTGCAGTCATGCTGATAATTTCATTACTCTTAATGGTCATGTTCATGTCTGTGTCATAGAATTTGCTGTTTTGATGCTACTGATGTGGACCACCCCTTCTTGAGTTCTTTCTTGCTCTGGACTTCCCAGGGCCTGCCTCTAAAGTGGCTGGGCCAGCTTCATGCCCTCAAGTATCCTAAGTGTAAGCAGAGTGTCCTAGTTGATGCAGTATGATTCCAGGTACAGCAGAAAATCTCTGTGAGCCACCTTCTTAGAGTCCTCTTCCTAGACTGACTGTGTTTAGCTTAGCCAGCTGTTACAGTAGGGGGGGCCGGAGCCCTGTATTTAAAGTTAAAAGATATATTTCAGCCCCTATATGGTATCCATGCAACATGCACCAACATAACAGCAGCTATCTTTAATTTGTCCAGGATTTTAATATCAGGCATATGGCCTAAGGGTACATTTGAAATCCTACACATGAAAATAATTAGATGCCTCTGAAACCACCAAATACGTAAGGATAATCAGTTCTGTTGAGATGTCAAGGAAGACAAAAGGGGAAGCTGCTCTGAACCTAGTATTTTGACAGCAACATTTGTTTTCTCAAGAAAATTTTAAAGGAGCTTTTTTGATTAATTCCACAACTCAGATCCAGTCTGAACCATCCTTAGCAATGCAGTCATAAAGAAGCTGTTAAGTATAGTTTACTATTAGTTGTTCTAGAGTAAGTTTTATATATTTATATATATATATATATATGTATGTTATGTGTATATATATACACACACATAGAAAAATAACTAGAAGGAAGTATTAAAACAGTGGTTTAGCAGGATATGCCAGGTGTTTTTATTTTCTTCTAAATTCTCAGATTTTCCTACGAAGAGCTACTTTTAATAATTTTTTAAAAAGAACTAAAAAGTAAATAAATAAACTTCATATTTGGATCCAGTAGTTTTCCTTATAGCAAGATACTTTTTGGAAAGAATTCAAAATATGCTACATTGCACCTTCATTTTAAATTGTAACGTATTTAAAACTAAATGTTTAACACTGGAAGGATGTTACCAGTCTTAGGTTAGAAAGTCACAGCTATTAAAATGGTTTTTACAGTGTTTATCATGATATGGCAAGATGTTTATGAACAGTACAAAGCGGAAAATTGATTTAAAATTTAGCACAGTATGTCGTATCATCTACCTTTTTTTTTAATGTATCAGAAAAAAGTTAGAATGTTTAAAAAAAAAAAAAGAAAAAAGCTAGAATGTTAACTGTATGACTTTGCAAAAGAGAAAATACAGGACTGTGTGCCTTATATCCATATTGTTAACTAGGTGTATTTTAAACTATTGAAAAATGTACAGATGTTAAAATATGGTTTAAACCTGGTTTACTTATGTGCTCTATGATGTTTCTCTTTTTTTTATTTTGACATAGGCCTGAACTTTTTCGATTAAGAGTTCTTGAGTTAAATGCATCTGATGAACGTGGAATACAAGTAGTTAGAGAGAAAGTTAAGAATTTTGCCCAATTAACTGTGTCAGGAAGCCGTTCAGAGTAAGTAAGCTCACCTTCCCTTTTTTATACAGTGTCTTTTTATTTGTTTAAAATACATTTCTGCCAAAATTTCAACTTTTTTCATATTAGATCATATTATTTAAAATTAGAAATTACTTTTCCATTAGTAACTAATTTTAAGTTATTTAGCTATCAGGGGTTTTTAGTTGATATTTTGTCTAAGGAGTATTCATTAGTCAAATATGGTTTGGTGGTACACTCAAATAAAAATCCTGATTTTTAATAATAATTCAATAGGGATGTTTAGTCAACTGCATATACTCCTTAGGTGGCAAAGTTCATAGGTTGAATTTTTGGTACCTGGCATATATTTAATTTTATATGAGAGCACACTTGAGAATTTATAGAAAGTGAATGACAGTTTTTGATATCTACCTTGGATTGACAATATATATATATCATGTACTTGATAAGGGACTTAGATCAAGAATAAAGAATTCTTACAACTCAGTAATAAAAAGACAACCCAATTTAAAAATGGGCAAAGGATGTGAATAGGCATTACTCCAAGGAAGATGTTGCTGTTGTTGAGTTGCTAAGTCATGTCCAACTCTTTTGAAACCCCATGGACTGTAGCCCACCAGGCTCCTCTATCCATGAGGTTTCCCAGGTAAGAATATTGGAGTGGATTGCCATTTCCTCCTCCAAGGGATCTTCCCAACCCAGGGATTGAACCTGAGTCTTCTGCATTAGCCAACAGGTTCTTTACCACTGAGCCACCAAGGAAGCCCAGGGATGATAAACAAATGGTCAATAAGCATATCTAAACATGCTCATCAACATCATGAGCCATTCAGTTCAGTTCAGTCACTCAGTCGTGTCCGACTCTATGCGACCCCATGAATCACAGCACGCCAGGCCTCCCTGTCCATCACCATCTCCTGGAGTTCACTCAGACTCACATCCATCGAGTCAGTGATGCCATCCAGCCATCTCATCCTCTGGCGTCCCCTTCTCCTCCTGCCCCCAATCCCTCCCAGCATCAGAGTCTTTTCCAATGAGTCAACTCTTCGCATGAGGTGGCCAAAGTATTGGAGTTTCAGCTTTAGCATCATTCCTTCCAAGGAATACCCAGGGCTGATCTCCTGTAGAATGGACTGGTTGGATCTCCTTTTCCAAGGGACTCTCAAGAGTCTTTTCCAACACCACAGTTCAAAAGCATCAGTTCTTTGGTGCTCAGCTTTCTTCACAGTCCAACTTTCCCATCCATACATGACTACTGGAAAAACCATAGCCTTGACTAGATGGGAGAAATGCAAATCAAAACCATGTTGAAATACCATTTACACCCATGTAGAATGGCTATATGGAGAAGGCAGTGGCACCCCACTCCAGTACTCTTGCCTGGAAAATCCCATGGATGGAGGAGCCTGGTAGGCTGCAGTCCATGGGGTCACGAAGCGTCAGACACGACTGAGCGACTTCACTTTCACTTTTCACTTTCATGCATTGGAGAAGGAAATGGCAACCCACTCCAGTGTTCTTGCCTGGAGAATCCCAGGGATGGCAGAGCCTGGTGGGCTGCCGTCTATGGGGTCGCACAGAGTCGGACACAACTGAAGTGACTTACAGCAGCAGCAGCAGAATGGCTATAATCAAAAAGACAGAAAACAACTGGTATTACAAAGGATGTGGAGAAATCAGAACTCTTGTACATTGCTGGTTGTAATGTAAAATGGCACAGCCACTTTGAAAACAGTTGGCAGTTCCTCTAAAAGTTAAATATGACCCAGCAATTCCAGCCCTACAATATGTACTGACAGGATATGAAAATATATACACATGTACACAAATGTTTATAGCTGCAGCTTTCATAATAGTCAGAACATGGGGAAAACCCAATATCCATCAACTAAAGAATGGAAGAATGAAAGATAGTATGTTCATCCATTTGGCAATAAAAGGAATTGAAATATGAGTTACAACATGGTTGAACCTTAAAAAACATTACATTAAGCGAAAGAAGCCAGTCACAAAAGACAGCATATTATGTTGACAATATGATTCCATTTGTGTTAAATGTCCAGAATAGGCAAACCTGTGGAAACAGAAGGTAGAGATTCCTGATTGCCTATGGCTGGAAAAGATGGGAGAGAAGAGAAATGACTCCTGATGGGCACAGGGTTTCCTTTTGGAGTGATGAGAACATTCTAAAGTAGATTGTGATAATGATGTGTGAATTAACTCCTGTGTATTTCTCTGAATCAGTGGAAAGCCATGTCCTCCTTTTAAAATTGTGATTCTGGATGAAGCAGATTCTATGACCTCAGCTGCTCAGGCAGCTTTAAGACGTACCATGGAGAAAGAGTCTAAAACCACCCGATTCTGTCTCATCTGTAACTATGTCAGCCGGTATGTATATTGCCCTAAAGATAGATACCAGGGAGTCTTACTTTGATAGCCCCTAACAGAGGGAAAAAATGTTTCAAGGTTACCCTTAGTTTCCCCTTCATCAAATCTTGTTCTTAATTATTTGGGGGAGTTTTTGTAGACAATGACTTGTTTTTTTCCAATATTTTACAGAATAATTGAACCTCTGACCTCTAGATGTTCTAAATTCCGCTTCAAACCTCTGTCAGATAAAATTCAGCAGCAGCGGTTACTAGACATTGCTGATAAAGAACATGTCAAAATTAGCAATGAGGTAATTACTGTTACTGTTACAGCTACTGTAAATTAGTAATGCCTTTGATGAATGCCTATGAAGAGGCCCTTTCTGAAAAGTCAATTTTGTATTGCTTCAATTTGTGATGCCAGTTGCTCAGCCAAAGGTAAATGAATAGCTGGAATGTCTAGGAATTACAGGTTCAGCCTTACTGTTGCTATTAGAAATTTATTGTCTGTCAATATTGCAGACTCAAAGCTGAGGCAGATTTCATACAGACTACAAATTCTTCAACAGCAAACCTCTGCATAGTCATTACTAATACTTCTGTGCAAGAATTAGGTATGATGCAATTCTGGTAGTGATAGAATATATACACCCCTTATTCATTGTAACAGAATTTAACCATAATTTATGTAATCAAGGCTGTCTCCATTAATCCTGCCACTACAGAATTGACATTCTTTATTAAATTCATCCTTAATTGGCCATTACAGATTAAGAACAACTTTTTTCTCTTTAGGGAATAGCTTATCTTGTTCAAGTGTCAGAAGGAGACTTAAGAAAAGCCATTACATTTCTTCAAAGTGCTACTCGACTAACTGGTGGAAAGGAAGTCACAGAAAAAGTGATCACAGATATTGCTGGGGTAAGAGCACTGGGTATCCTGAAATTATTGTAGTTGACTTTTTTGTGACGACTTTACTTCAGCAAGTAAGAGTGCTTATTATGTGCTGTCTATTCAAGCTGCTTCAACAAATGCCATAGACTGGTATATAAACAGAATTCTCAGTTCTAAAGGCTGGGAATTAAAGTGCCCACAGAGCCAGTGTTGAGGACATACTTCCTAATTCAGACCCATTGATACCTCCCTGCATCCTTCTATGGTAAAGGAATATTTCCTAAGGGCATAAATTCAATTTGCGAGAGCTGCACTCATGACTGTAATCACCTCCCAGTGGTGTCACCTCCAAATACTATCATGTTTAGTCTGTAGCTTATAGTAGTAGCTAGGGAGTATCAGAATGCAGGCAGGGATGTGGCAGTTAAATTTTAAAGGGTGGGCCCTATCCAAGGGGTAAGTGACTAAAGGAATTCTCTGGTGCCACACCCTTGTTTTCAGATAGTCCTTTCCAAACATAGCTCAACTGATCAACTAGCTCTGTATTGACATCTTGGAGAAAGGATTTTGTAAATGCCTTCCTCTGGTTATATGGCAGTGCCTGATCTTTATGCATTGGCGTGCATAATCAAGGCTGGACCTACCTATCCAGCTACAAAACATGTGCTGCCTGAAGCATTTAACAGGGAGTAGGTACAAGACTGGTAGAGAAGTCAACTGTCTTCACCCAGAAACTAATTCTTTTAGGTAGTACCAGCTAAGACAATTGATGGAGTATTTGCTGCCTGTCAGAGTGGCTCTTTCGACAAACTAGAAGCTGTGGTAAAGGTAAAGTGACTTTACTAGCCTTGGGGAAGGGTGAAGGGATAATAATGCTAAAATATATGTGTTTTGGTTATAGGACTTAATAAATGAGGGTCATGCAGCAACTCAACTTGTAAATCAACTCCATGATGTGGTGGTAGAAAATGATAACCTTTCTGATAAACAGAAGTCTATTATTACAGAAAAACTTGCTGTAAGTAGGCATTTTCTACATTTCAGCACAACATACACACCACACCCACAGAAGGGCAGTTTTACTTACAATGTTTCATTTTCTTGTAGGAAGTTGATAAATGCTTAGCAGACGGTGCTGATGAACATCTGCAGCTGATCAGCCTCTGTGCTACTGTGATGCAGCAGTTAACTCAGAATTGCTAAAACTATGTTCAGTATGTATTTCATAAACAATTTATAATAAAAATAACCAAAGCACCTTTAAAGTGAATATACAATTTATTTAACATTCAAACTTCATTAAGACATGTGCAATATGGCAATTTTACTGGGGGTTTAACCCTACCTAGGATGATTGCTTGCTGGGGCTTAGCAACAGGGTCCAGTTCACACTTAGCACTAATTAAATACTTTATTGAATAAATATAATACCAAACAAAATGCATTCAAATGCTAAAAAAAAAAATCAATTTTAAAGGCCTTTCTATTCAGGCTAATGACAAACACAATAAAGGCAGATATGCTAGTTTAACATAATTGGCTGATTTTATACAGCACTTATATCTTTTAGTCCACAAGTATATTATTAAATGATAGAGAACATCTAATACAACCATTTCTACAGAACTAGGAAATAAATTTCTAAGAAAGAAAGATTTTACAGACCCCATCTTTTATACCCACCCCAACAGTCTAACTCTAAAGAGGATAAAGCCAATGCCTTTCCTCACAAGAGCTCACGACTAATGTCGCTTTGCTATCAAAATCTGTATTTCTGATCCGTTATGAGCATTGAGACAAGATTCAAATATTCCCAACGAAAGAAGCACAATGCACGTTGTGATCGCCTATTCAGCAACAGCGAGCACTGCATTCAAAACTATCTCATCCCAGGAATTAAATAAGGTCGGCCACATTCATTGGCATTTCCTCCACTGTAGTATTGTAGAAAGTCTCAATGTCACGAAGAATCCTCTTGTCTTCTTCAGTAACAAAGTTTATAGCCACACCTTTCCTCCCAAATCGACCCCCTCTGCCAATTCTGTGTGAGGAAAAGAAATCAGTCATTAGAATACATTACTTCTCACATGCTGCATGAACTACTGAACATGATGATCCACTTGTTAACCATCAGCTGCTGTTTACTTATCAAGGTTATAGTTCGTGCTTCTAATTGGAGCACTAGCTGCTCATCAATATCTAGAGAAAAAAATCTTCCTCTGCAGTTAGTGCCAAAAGGATTCAAGGCTTGTCTGGCTGCAAAATGAGATTTCATCAGGTGTTTTGAGCATTACTTTTTTTTTTTAAAGCAGATGACAGTATTGTGTTTGGGGTAGTGAATTTAAAGCCCATACCAAAGTGGGCCAGCCAAGAGCAGATGTCGGCCTGGGACAGATGTAAAACACCAGGGATAAAACAAAGAAGTTATGTAATCCATTTCGACGCACTCCTGGAACTGTAAACTGCAAATACAAATGCTTTAAGGTTAACTATTGTCTGAAACTTAACAACTTTTTCCAGTGGGAAAACAAGTATTTGGTATGGTAACCCAAACTTATCACTGCTTTTTTGCTCAGTTTCACACGTTGTAACTCAAATTACTCAAACGTGTTACCTCCAAAACATCTCTCTAACCTTCCTGATAGAAACCAGACAATACAAACCACCTAACAGGCTAATATACAAAATGCCTTAGCTGGAGCATGTTAAAATATCAAATAATCATGACAAAAAAAAAACAAGTATAAATACCGACTCGCTCTTTATTCAAACAGTGTGCTGTTTCGCTTATGATTCCACGTCCTAAATTACGTCAACGCCGTTTCTGAGTGCCATCTCGTCATCAACTGCTGCTATCGACTCCTGTATTTTTTAAAAAGTCTTTTTTTACATCATATAACAAAGTACAATTCAATTTACTTAGGGATAAAGCCACTATAACTAAACCAGGGACTGCTCAAATTGCTACCAGACAACACCAAGAAAATCCCAACTATAGAGGAATCACCAAGAAATCACATGGACACAAGAGCATCACTAAAAATAAAGCTCCAAAGTAAGACCAACAGATCTAAAACAACCTGATCTGTATACTGTGGAGTCCACGATTTGGGCAACATTCACAACTGTTTTCCCACTGTGTACAATCTTCCCAAGTACAGTTTTGATTATATCCTACCAAGTCACTGTCTTAATACTTAATTCCCTGATTTGAAGTTACCTTTCAGACAATTTAGTCAGTAGAAAAGCAATGAGTTACACCAATACATTACTAAGTCAAGATGCCATCTACTCACCTGTGAATATAATTTTCACGATTGGTAGGTAGATCATAGTTTATAACCAATGACACTTGTTGCACATCAATTCCACGAGCCTGAAATACAGTGATAATGATGTTCAAATTCTATGTAATACAGGGGCTTCCCTGGTGGCTCAGCAGTAAAAATCTGCCTTCAGTGAATGAAGGAGATGTGGGTTCAATTCCTGAGGTCCCCTGGGGAAGGAAATGACAACCCACTCCTATATTCTTGCTAGGGAAATTCCATGAGCAGACGAGCCTGGTGGGCTACAGTCTGTGCGATGTAGGCCACAAAATAGTAATGAACTATATACTAAGTAGTATAGCTCACTGTGGAGCGTGGCCTTCTTTATTCTCCCAAATAGCCTGAAGTTGGTAAAGGCCATTAAAAAACCTTCCCCCAATAACAAACTTTTGGTGGACTAAAAAGAGCATTAAGAGACTTACCAACAGGTCAGTAGTGATCAGAACACGGCTTGACCCTGATCGAAATTCCCTCATGATAACATCTCTTTCTTTCTGGTCCATGTCACCATGCTGCAAAGTAACAAACCTATTAATTCAAGGATCACCAATCAAATCAGTAACTTAAAACTTTATCAACATGTATGAGACCAAGCGTCCCTGGCTGCTACTGGAGCATAGCAGACAGGTATAGTAAAGAAACAACTTTATTTTTAGCAGGGGGAACGACAACACAGCACTTAGCAGCTATATTGTAGTCTAAATCCTGCTTTAGTAGAGGCTTCAATTACCAGTACTAGGTTAGAATACCTCTTACCAGGGCAGAAACTGTGAAGTCCCTGGCATGCATTTTCTCTGTGAGCCAGTCCACCTTGCGCCTTGTATTGAGAAAAATAACAGCCTGTGTAATTGTCAGTGTCTCGTACAAGTCACAAAGTGTATCCAACTTCCATTCCTACAGTATTTCAAAGAGAAAGTAACAGTCACGAACTTTCCAACTTACATTCTTTAAAAACTCATTTATTAGATTGGTCTAATGACATATTGCACCAAATCTTAAGACAAAGGACACTGGACATTAAGAAAGAGGTCCACCCCAGTCTTTACAATCTAGTGCAGTTCCTCTTCTTCTTGTGTAATACTCTGCTAGCATTATTACAAAAACCAAGGCTATCTTGGTTTCTGTAATTTTAGCACAGTGCTTATACAAGAAGGTAAAAACCTAACTTTTTATTTTAACAATTACAAAAATTACCTCTCTTTCAACATTAATATAAAACTGTTTGATTCCTTCAAGGGTCAATTCTTCCTTTTTCACCAAAATTCGAATTGGATCTCTCATGAATTTTTTGGTCACTTCCAACACATCCGTTGGCATTGTGGCAGAAAGCAACACCACCTTAAAAAGATTTGTCACACGTAGTTAGCACAACTTCCACAATACTCAAGGGAAAACATTTTAAAGTCAAGCACCCCTGAACGTGGAATTATGCCAGACTAAAGTAAGTTATGCATCAGTCGCTGTTAAGTAGGGGGAATGACACAAAACACTTCAACTGCCTGTGTTTAATCTCCAGCAATTTTAGGAGACTGAAACAAAGCTCACCTGAATACTAGTATTTAATTTTTGGAAAATCTCATAGATTTGATCCTTAAACCCTCGGCTCAGCATTTCATCTGCTTCATCCAAAACGAACATTTTGATCCATTTTGGAGCTGTTAAAAAATACAGTCATGCCATCATATCTAAATTCTCAGGCATACTATTTGCTTTATTATAATAAAAACTCTACTCATCAGCAATACTTACAGAGATATCTTCTGTTTAACATATCAAACACTCTCCCTGGTGTTCCAACAACAATATGTGGTGCTTCAGCCTGCAGTTTTTGCATTTCATTTCGAACATTTGTTCCACCAATGCAGGCATGACAAGTTGCTCCCATATAATCTCCAAGTGCCAGAATTACCTTTTGGATCTGAAAGCCAAAAGCCTTAATTATTATCCTGCAGAATTACAGGCTTGTGACTAAACTTCAAAAGCATAATGGCAAATATCTGGTCTGCAAATAGCTTTAATTGCATGCACAGCACTTAACTACTTCCAAGCTTAAAATGCAGACCAATCTAACTACCTCAAAATAGACTTCTGTGAAAACATCTTGTGCCTCAAACTTTGAATCCTAATGCCCAGGTATCAGCTAGGTAAAATACTTCCTGCACTATCCTCCACTGTGTAGCAAAGTGTAAGTAGTGATAAAAAAGTAGCAGATTTAGCTGGAAGTTAATATTTATCCCTGAAGGATACTGCGACTTAATAATCTTGGCCTTAATAAAGCCTACAGGTATATTAGCAAGGCTTTACTTCAAAGCCAATAGAGCAGTGAGCTTTGAAAACGCAGCATGCAACAGATGTATCACAAACTACTAAGACTGTCAAAAGAGATTATATCACTGCAGTTTTCATGTTGCACAACTGCATTCAAACTTAGAAATGAAAACGGGTCTAGTCCACCCTGAACAGAAACCTCCAGTTTCTCAATCTGTTACACAACCCTGCAAACCATACCTGCACACCCAGTTCCTGTCTAGCTTTCAACAAAACTCCCTGCATGCATGGACAGTTAAAAGGAGGGCTCTATAGGACAAATTTATACTAAGCTTTCAATTCTTCACAGTTGTGAAACCTGAAACCTATGCAACACGCAAGCAGTTTTTTCAACTACACTATCAATACCTGTTGAGCCAGTTCTCTGGTGGGGGCCAATACTAGTGCTTGGGTCTCCTTGAACTCAATCTCCAACTGTTGCAGGATGGAAATAGCAAATGTGGCTGTCTTGCCAGTACCTGACTGAGCTTGAGCAATCACATCATACCCTAAAAAAAGTAGGATACATATTTACCGATCCCACATCAAACCGTTACTTCTAGTTCACACCATGTATTCCCTTTGGAACATGAATTATGCCCAAACAATAAAAGTGATCAGCAATGAGTATTCTCTTCATTTCAGGTCAGTCCCGAAAGATGATTGCCATCATTTCACTTTAAGGAATACGTATAAGTGCTAGTTTCCCAAAAGGTAATTTCCCCATATTAGAGGGGAAAAGATCCAGGTCTATGTTGAACAGTTAACTCGTTTTTAAGAAGTGTCAACACGTTCTTTTACCTTTAATACATGGAATAATAGCTCTCTGCTGAATAGCTGATGGCTTCTCAAAACCATAAGCATAGATGCCCCGAAGAAGAGACTCCTTTAAGTTCATATCATCAAAGTTATCAACAATCTCATTCCAGTTGCTCTGCAAGTTAAAAAAAAAAATAAAGGAATAAATGGGATGAACCAACCCACCTTTCGAAAGTTCCAAATTCCACATCTATTTCTTACCTCGATGACACCATCGGGGTCCATTCCCTCTGGGCCGCCATGTTCTCTGCTGACAAAAATACTGCAGTTAGAGAACTCCCTTCCCCATAACCCCAAAACTGCACATTCAGGGCGATAAAAGCCCTTTCATAACCGGTCTCACCCGGTCGCCCTCCCCGGCACGTGTAAACTTTCCAAACGATCAAAGGAAGATGGTGCCGCAGGGCACAAGACGTACAGCGCGCCCACTCAAAGGTTAGCAACCAGGGACGCCCTGAAACCCTACGGACGCAGGCCCTTCCCCCCAGGCCCGAGCGCCGGGCGCTCCCCTCTCGGCCACGGACCATCTCGCGAGAGCTCCACGCGCCGAGCTCCGCCCCTAACACTGCGCAAGCCGGGGTGATTGACGCGGGCCAAGGCCCGGCAAGGCCTTGCCAACGGTTCGCCGGGAACGTGTGGCCCACCCAGCCCGGCCTCTAGCTGCCGCCGTCCTACCCCTACCCACACCTATCGTCTAACGCTCCCAAACCGCGCGGCTGGCCGCGAATAAAGCTTCGGGCCCCAGTTAATACTATACCGACTGCGGACTGCGCCACGGCTTCCACTAAACGCCGGGCTCCGCAGAGGCAGGGGAAACGGCCGCGATTTCAAGGCGTATTTGGGAAAACACACTCTTTTACCACCCCGTTTTCATACTTTCACCCCACAACCTAAGCCCTACCCACCATGGAAGCTTCTCGAAGGACACTGGGGTACTGTACCCCAAGGCAATGCCTAAAACCCAGAATTCCCTGCCTCCTGACCACCTATTACAATCTCCACCGGCGCCTTAGGACCTATACCACAGAGCACCACCGAGGAAGCGCCATACCTGTTATAATCCGCGGAGCCACCAGACATGATCCGAAGAACCACTCAGTGCCGGACTGAAAAGACAGCCGGGCCGCGCCACCCGTTTTTTATAGGCTCGCGGCCGGAACCCGTTTTCTGCGGAGGAATTTTCCTTCGCGCTTCGGCAGCCACAAAATTGAGACCCTAAAGTGCTTATCTCAGAAAATATCCTAAGCAAATCGGTGTTAAAGCCCAAATTAGGTTATTTGCCGATATTACAGGGCTGCTGAGAATCCCAGGACCTTGGGGAAGGTTGGAACTCTTTGCTCTGCAGCGGAAGAATATTGCAGCAAGCGGTGGGCCGACCTCGTTCCAGGCCCGCCCTGTTCCTACGGGGTTTCCGCATCCCCGAAGCAGAGGCAGCTGGGGCTCTGGACAGGACCGAGAGAAGGAAAGCTGGGGCGCCCGGGGCTCTGGGTTCCCCCGGCTTCCCCTCCGGTTAGTGGGGCCAAGCTCGCCAATCCCGCGGCGCTCCGTGCCGGAGGGGCAGACAAGTCTCTACGCTGCACTGGAGGGGACTCGGGTTATTCCGCCTGTTCCCACCAATACCGGACTTGAAGATGAAGAGCCTCCTGGCCTTTCGCCGGAGCATTTAACATCCTGCAGACCCTGACTGTGTGAAATTACTGCTTCGGAAAATGTCGGCCACCCAACATGTCCTGGAAGGTCCCGTTTACCGTGTATTGTGCAAGGCGAGAAGAAATTGTGTGCTCTGCACATATCTCTGGGGTAGCCACCTCTATTCTTCTCATGTTGCCTCTGGTCTTTTCTTAATTTCTCTTTAATACAATGCTTATAATATTTTAACAGGCGTGAGAAATGGCAGATAAAATCATTGTAAACTTTTGCAAATATAGGGGTAATATTCCTTGAAACGCCAGAATTTAAATGGATACTTCCTCGCCAGGTACAGCTCCATGCTGCTTTGGAATTACATAGGTTTTGGTTCTGGTTTTTTTTTTTTTTTTTTCCCCCTAAAGGTTTTTTGAATTGTAACTGCTTGTATATAATGAATGTTGATTTATTGAAACAGAGCAATATAATCCTTGCTGTTTAATTAAGCTCCATGATTCGTAAAGCTCTAGAGGTTTTCCAACTGTAGCCCTAAGCCAGACTCGTTAATAAAAACAAAGAGAATAGTATGTTTAGTCATCTAACTTTAAAATACAGTCCCACTCATACCGCAAGATAGCAGGAATACTCAAGAAAATATTTTCTCATTAATTCAGAAGGACGGCCTAAAGTATGATAACTAGAAAAAAAATGACTCAACTTTGTACATTTGTGTATTATATTCAACATAGTTGGTTCTAAATACCTCTTTTTTTTCTTAAAACAATTATTTTTTATAAAGTTATCATGCTGGAAATTCTGACCAAAAGTTATACCCAGATGACAAAGTGTACTTGGCCCTCCATCCAGGGATTTCGCTCCCAATCCATCCCTTTATAATGTTCAAATACAGATTTGAAATAATGCCAGACATTTTCTGAGAATGGAGGTCAGAGGTCCTTGTTGGCTCATCCAAAACCTACTAAAAATCTGGGATCCAGGAAACTGAAGAAAATACTTAATTAGAAATGTGGCCAACAGTTAAGTCTCACTTGAGTCTTTACCATGAATCAGTCAACCATGGGGGAAATCAATCAACAATTAACACCTAATTGTTGAGTGATTTCCTTAGGTTTAGCACTACTGTTAAATGCTGTGGAGGATTTCCAGAGTATCTTAACAGGAAATAATCAAGGACTAAAACTCTGGTTTTAGGTCACAGTTGCTCAAGGGGTTTCAAGGTAAGAAAGCTCCTTAATCTAAAATTCAGCAAAAATCCAGACCCACGTACCCTGCAAGTCTAAAATGTATTTCAAATAAATGCTGTGTTCACTACATTTTCAAGTGCTTACTCAATAACATTAATAAATAAAAAATGAGATAAAGACACAAACAAAAGACACTTTAACGAAGTTTTGCATATCAACACAGAGCATACTGTTAAACTTTTTTACTTACCTGAGATCTAAAATTAGATGGCCGTCTCTAAGTCAACTACAAACTGCTTCTTTGCTAAGCTGGAACGTAGGAGGCTATTTGTACTGCAAATATACTAAAACTAGGCTTCTATCCCTTTGTGAGCCACAATTGTAAATCTATCTAGCAATTTTAAGTCAATGTTCAGCAGAGGAATCAAGGAATTAGTATGGGTTTGTCAGTATGACATGAAAAAACAGTAACAAAACATTAAAAGAGTATGCTTTATGTCGGGTGATGTCACCCTATAGAAAGGACCAAGTATTCTCATGATTCAACAACATTCAACAACTACATTGTGTGCCTTCTTGCCAATCTAACATTGGTTTAAGGCCTCAGTTGATTTTTAAGTAACAGCTATGCATTTAAAGCACTGTCTTGGTAAACTATTGATACACAAAAGTTTGTTAAGGTGTGTTTGGATCTTTTGGACTGGCTTCTCTGGTGGCTCAGGTGGTAAAGCATCTGCCTACAGGAGAGTTGGGTTTGATCCCTGGGTCAGTAGAATCCCTTGGAGAAGGGAATGGCTACCCACTCCAGTATTCTTGCCTGGATAAGTCCATGGACAGAGGGGCCTGGCAGGCTATCCAGGGGGTCACAAAGAATCAGGCATAACTGAATAACTGTCACTTTGGATCTTTAATTCATTTATTACTTATTAATGTTGTCTATTATTTAGTAAACACATAAGATAATACATCCATCTATAAGTGTTTAGAAAGAATTGTCTTGAACTGGTCAGGAACAGTGCCTCTTTATTATTCAGTTACTGGAGGAAATTAAGAGGCTAGATTCTGCTTGAATGACGGCAATGTCCACAGAAGCAATTTGGACAGTGGCACTCACTGCCGCATTCTTCACAATAACTTTTTTTTCCTTTGCTGCTTGGCTTATGGGATCTTAGTTCCCTAATCATAGATTGAACCTGGGCCTTTGGCACTGAAATTACTGAGTCCTAACCACAGGACCACAGTGAGAAAGTTGGCTTAAAGCTCAACCTTCAGAAAACGAAGATCATGGCATCCGGTTCCATCACTTCATGGGAAATAGATGGGGAAACAGGGGAAACAGTTCAGACTTTATTTTTTGGGGCTCCAAAATCACTGCAGATGGTGACTGCAGCCATGAAATTAAAAGACACTTACTCCTTGGAAGGAAAGTTATGATCAACCTAGATAGCATATTCAAAAGCAGAGACATTACTTTGCCAACAAAGGTTCTTCTAGTCAAGGCTATGGTTTTTCCAGTGGTCATGTATGGATGTGAGAGTTGAACTGTGAAGAAGGCTGAGCGCCGAAGAATTGATGCTTTTGAACTGTGGTGTTGGAGAAGACTCTTGAGAGTCCCTTGGACTGCAAGGAGATCCAACCAGTCCATTCTGAAGGAGATCAGCCCTGGGATTTCTTTGGAGGGAATGATGCTGAAGCTGAAACTCCAGTAACTTTGGCCACCTCAGGCGAAGAGTTGACTCATTGAAAAAGACTTTGATGCTGGGAGGGATTGGGGGCAGAAGGAGAAGGGGACGACAGAGGATGAGATGCTGGATGGCATCACTGACTCGATGGACGTGAGTCTGAGAGAACTCCGGGAGTTGGTGATGGACAGCGAGGCCTGGCATGCTGCGATTCATGGGGTCACAAAGATTCGGACATGACTGAGCGACTGAACTGAACTGAACCACAGGACCACCAGGGAATTGTCCTTCACAATGACTTTTAAAACCATCTATGTGAAGATAGGTAAAGATATTAATAGAGTTGAAAAAAATGCAAAAAATTGAGGAGGACCATGGAATGGGGTGTTGAACAAGGACAAGTTTATACTCATTAATCCAGGGTTATTAAGTTCTATTGTGTAATCAAGATATGGAGGTTTTTCTAGCTCTACCCTTATAAAAACTGAAATAAAGATACATTGTTGTACTTCAAATCAATACATCTTAAACCATGGTATGGGTAAAAATCAATAGGAAGAGCTATCTGAAATGCAGATTACGTGGGACTCCACCCTCCCAACCCAGATCCAGTAGATCTAATCTGAGGTGGGGCCAGCTTTTTATTTTGGAAAATTCTAAACCTAAAGACCAACCTAGATAGCATATTCAAAAGCAGAGACATTACTTTGCCAACAAAGGTTCTTCTAGTCAAGGCTATGGTTTTTCCAGTGGTCATGTATGGATGTAAGAGTTGGACTGTGAAGAAGGCTGAGCGCCGAAGAATTGATGCTTTTGAACTGTGGTGTTGGAGAAGACTCTTGAGAGTCCCTTGGACTGCAAGGAGATCCAACCAGTCCATTCTGAAGGAGATCAGCCCTGGGATTTCTTTGGAAGGAATGATGCTAAAGCTGAAACTCCAGTACTATGGCCACCTCATGCGAAGAGTTGATTCATTGGAAAAGACCCTGATGCTGGGAGGGATTGGGGGCAGAAGGAGAAGGGGACGACAGAGGATGAGATGGCTGGATGGCATCACTGACTCGATGGACGTGAGTCTGAGTGAACTCTGGGAGTTGGTGATGGACCGGGAGGCCTGGCGTGCTGCGATTCATGGGGTCGCAGGGAGTCGGACACGACTGAGCAACTGATCTGATCTGAAACCTAAAGAAAAGTTGCAAGAAAATTCAACAAATGCCAAATGTTTGAAACACCGATTATTAACAGTTCACTACATTTGTTTTCTCTCATATTTATCCGTGACTCTTTCTTAACTTCTGAAAGTCACAGACATAGTAGTGACTGTTCAGTTCTAATGCTTCAGCACTACATCCTAAAAACAATGATACTCTTTTCATAAAAGGACAAACTTTTTTTCTTTCTCCACATTCCTTAGGATTATATAACAATAATGTATCCTGCCTAAGGACAGTCTTTGGATTCAACCTTCTGTTATCTTAAAATGTAAATTATGGGAGTAGACCTGGTCTTTACAAGGATGTATCTTGCCTAAGGACAGTGTTATCTTAAAACGTAAATTTATGGGAGTAGGTCTGATGAGGTCTTTACAACCTCCAGACATTCTTTGGATTATATAACCTCATTATTAACGCTAGCAAGGGGGTACTCTTTCTACCCCCTTCTGATGGCTGTGTCAGAAGCTTTCTCTATCTCCTTCATACTTTAATAAAACTTTATTACACACACACACACACACACACACAAAGCACAAAGTATCATTATAGTCCCAAATTTACTATTGATGTAATAATTATAAAACTATCTATATTCAACATTTCTCAAATGTCCCAGCAATTTACTTTGTGACCTTAAAAACAAAAATCTAGGATTTTATCATCAGAAATTCTATTACATATATGTGTGTATACATTGTATGTGTGTGTAGTGTGTGCTTGTGTGTCTTATGACCTCATAAATCTGGTTTGGGTGTTCTTCTTGTCTGTCATAACACTGACATCTTTGAAGATTCCAGACCAGTTTGTTTTGTTTCTTTGTTTTAGAATGTCCCTCACTTTGAATTTCTCTGATCATTCCCTCATTATAGATTCGTCTTCAATATTTTTGCCAAGAATATTACATGTAAGTGGCAAAGCATCTTCCCCAAGCCTTCAGGTTAGGAGGTGTTAGAATTACCCATTACCCCTGTGCGATTTTGATTCGGGTTAGTCCACAGACAGCACGGTTTCCCAGGTGACTCAGTAGTAACGAATCCTCCTGCCAAGCAGATGTGGCTCTGATCCCTGAGTCAGGAAGATCCCCAGGGGGAAGAAATGTCAGGCTACTCCAGTATTCTTTCCTGGAAAAACCGCACGGACAGAGGAGCCTAGCAGGCTCAGTCCATGGGGTTGCAAGAGTCGGGCACAACAACTAAACAATGATAGACAACACTTTAACAGAAACCCGCCTTTAAAAATTTGAAAATTTATGTTTTATTTGAAGAAATAAAACTTGGTCAGAGTTCTGTATTATCAGCTCAAATCCTTTATTTAAACTGCTAAAAGCATTCAGTTCAGTTCATTTCAGTCACTCAGTCGTGTCCGACTCTGTGACCCCATGGACTGCAGCATGCCGGGCTTCCCTGTCCATCACCAACTCCCAGAGCTTACTCAAACTCATGTCCATTGAGTCGGTGATACCATCCAACCATCTCGTCCTCTATCGTCCCCTTCTCCTCCAGCCTCAGTCTTTCCTAGCATCAGGGTCCTTTCAAGTGAGTCAGTTCTTTGCATCAGGTGGCCAAAGTATTGGAGTTCCAGCTTCAGCATCAGTCCTTCCAAAGAATATTCAGGACTGATTTCCTTTAGGATTGACTGGTTGTATCTCCTTGCGGTCCAAGGGACTCTCAAGAGTCTTCTCCAACACCACAGTTCAAAAGCATCAGTTCTTTGGCACTCAGCTTTCTTTATGGCCCAACTCTCATATTCATATATGACTACTGGAAAAACCATAGCTTTGACTAGACAGACCTTTGTTGGCAAAGTAGTGTCTCTGCTCTTTCATATGCTGTGTAGGTTGGTCATAGTTTTTCTTCCAAGGAGCAAGTGGCTTTTAATTTCATGGCTACCATAACCATCTTCAGTGATTTTGGAGTCCGAGAAAATAGTCTGTCATTGTTTCCATTGTTTCCAGTCTATTTGCCACGAAGTGATGGGACTGGATGCCCTGATCTTAGTTTTCTGAATGTTAAGTTTAAACCAACTTTTTCACTCTCCTCTTTCATTTTCATCAAGAGGCTCTTTAATTCTTCTTTGCTTTCTGCCATAAGGGTGGGATCATCTGCATATCTGAGGTTATTGATATTTCTCCCCACTAAAAGCATTAACAACAAATAACTAGTATGGTATAGTGCTGGGTCCTTGCAGACACCAAGAAAATTAAAGGGGGCACAATTCTTGCTTTGGATCCAATTGAGAAAGTAAAATAGCACATACAAACAAGAGAACAATTTTCCATCAGGTGATTAAAGATTACAAAACTTTATAACACTTGGTGAGAAAACATACTCTTATATTGTTGGGAGTTAAGTGTAATATTTTTGAGACTATTTTAGCAGTATGAAGAATTAGATTGCATACGTCCTTTGACCCAACAACTCCAGTTAAGAGTTTTAGGCTGGGCATGTAATAGTACAAGAACCCAAAACTCTGTCCCTCTTGCCCACCTGTCTTCCCGTCCCCACCCCCACTCCCCTCAGTGCACATTCCTTTCCTCATTATTTTGAGACAACTTAAATGCCTGCCAAAATTAGATTGGTTAATAAGTTATATGCCATGCACATTAGTTAGTCTCTTCTAGGAAAAGAGAATAGACACGCTTTCCCTATTTCTCCCACTTAGTACAACTCAAACCTCTGCATGTTATGTATACAGCAAACCCAAGAACACTGAGAGGTAGAGAAACTAGGAACTTGGAGATGGACTTTGTGGTAAGTTCCCTGGGTTTTCCTCTTGCATCATAGATCCCCAGTTGGAAATGAAGAAGTCGGCAACCCAGATAAGCTAACAGGCAACAGATCAAAAACAAGGTCCAGCAAAAGTCTGCTCCTTCTAGCCAGAAGCTGAAGAAAAGGGGCATCCTGGGAAGACAGAAAAGCTTCAGACAATAAACTATTCCAGCCAAATACCAGAGAAGAAACTAAACTGTGGTCCTACTCACAACCCCACCAGCAAAGGCCAAGGGGGAAGCCTATGATTCCACCCCAAGACTCATGGGGCACCTTGGTATTCCCATCACCACCACTGTGGTGTCACAGAGATCTCAGGGAAGCCTACACTTCCGTAGCCAGCAGGCAATAACCAAGGCACTGTTTTCTCCTCACTTGGGGTGGTGGCAATTCAGAACATCAGGAAGCTCACCATCTCACAGTGGCAACAAGGCCACTTGTCACTGTGCTGGTGGAAAGCATCCGGGAGCTGGAATTCCCAGCCCTGCCCAACAGTAACAAGGGGCACCTCCCTCAGCTGTCCCCTGAGGCTAGTAGGGAATGTGGACTTTCACCTCCTCCTGGCAATAGAGAGGTGGTGCCAGAGCAGTGTCAGAGAAAGCCAGCTAAAACAAAAGATTTAAGATCTAATAACCATGTGAAAAAATGCTCATTATCACTGATCACTAGAGAAATGCAATCAAAAGCACAAGGAGATGGCACTTCACAGCCATTAGAATAGCCATGATTTAAAAAAACAGCAACAGCACAGAAAAGAACAAGTGCTGGCAAGGCTTGGGAGAAACTGAAACCCTTGTACATTGCCACTTACGGTGGCTCTTCAAAAAGTAAACTCAGTGAGAATTCCCTGGCAGTCTTAAAATCAAGTTGTCAGCAGAGCTGTCTCTGGTCCTTCTGGAGGTCTTAGGGAAAAATCTGTTTTTTCCTTTTCCACCTTCTAGAGGCTGCCCATATTCCTTGGCTCCTGGCAACATCCCTCTGCTTCCATTATTGTCACATCTGTTCTAACTCTGACCTTCTTCCTTTCCTCATATAAGGACTTGTGGTTCCAGTGGATCCACCTGGATAATCCAGAATAATCCCTCCACCTTGGGACCTTTAACTTAATCACACCTGAACAGTCCCTTTTGCCATGTAAGATAACACAGTCACAGGTTTGGGGGATTAGGATGTAGACATATATGGGGGACATTATTCTGCCTGCCACAATGACCAATCAGCTTTGTTGAATAGTGTATAAAATAAGAACCAAGAGGAGACAGTAAAGACATTATTAGAATAAAGTTGAAAAGTCTCTAAGAAGTTGTGCATTTTAGTCCAAAAATGGCAAAATTATTATTATTTTTTGCTTCTTTTATTCTTAGGTTAAACAAACCAATGACCAGTGATGGAAAGTGTTTGTTTGTTTTTCACTGCTGGCAGTAATTCCTTACACATATAGTAAGCACTTAAGTATTTTTGAATGAATGAGTGAAAACTATAAGAATAAATAGTAGAACTACAAAGATCAAGGCATATTATCTATTTCATATAGTGATTTGTAATGTTGATATGCTGTTTAAATTACTCTTTAAAATTTCTTTTAAAGATTAAAACTACTCCTGCTATTCATATTCAAAAAGGATATATCCTGATGTCTGTCCCCTTTAGCTTATATGACCATTTCTGTCCTCTGGATTTGTAGGCCTGCATTTATCTACTAAAATGATGATTTACATAAAGGTGCTTTTTAAAAAAAATATTTATTTTAATTTATTTGCACCAGGTCTTAGTTGCTGCACAGCTGCAGTATGTAGGATCTTTAGTTGCACCTGTGGGATCTACTTCCCTGACCAGGGATCTAAGCCAGGCCCCATGCATTAAAAGCATGGAGTCTTAGCCACCAGACAACAGGTAAGTCATTACATAAGAGTGCTTTTAATAAGAAGCTGTTTTAAACTATCTGGACTATAAAACAAACTGAGTTCTACTTGCAATTTTTTATCTTACTTTTTTGGTTGCACAAGCAATAATTTAAAAACAATAAAGGGCATTTTAAAAATAAAATTTCTCCTAACCCTACTACGTTAAGGAACAAAGCTCAGCGTTTTCCTCCTATTCACTGCTCCATCCAATACCACCACTGCTTTGGCATTGTTACTTCTGCTGATGTTGTTTGTGAATTTTGTATGGTGAATTTGCCCACATTTAAAAGTGGGCCTAGAGCATGGGCTGGATAGTGGTGGTCCTTAGGTCCAATCTGTGCATCTGAAGCACTGGGTGCAGTGCTACTACTGGGGTGCAGTAGACATAGAAGTGAAGTGGCAGTTTAAAGACTTCATTTACTTGGAATAATTCCAGCCATTCTTCAACTATTCAGACTTCATGATTTTTAACATACTTGAGTACCATCTGAATTATTTACCTATTTTTTATATAAGTCAACTTATATTTACTTTTCTTGAGTTAAATCACAGGTTTAATTTGTTGTATCTTCTAATACTGATTAAAATAATTACCTGTGGGGACTTGCCTGGTGATCCAGTGGTTAAGACTCTGTACTCCCAATGCAGGGGGTCCCCAGGTTCAATCCCTGGTCAGGGAACTAGATCCCACATGCCACAGCTAAGACCTGATGTGGCCAAATGAATGAATATTAAATAAAATAATTACCTAAAAAATCAAAATAAATACTGTGAATCAATATAGTTCATCTGAACTTTTCTGTTTGGTATACACTGTTTCAGATGGATTGTAGATCTATGAAATCTGTAGTCATTAGCCAGACCATGGCAGAGGGAAATTAGATCTTGGTTTCCAGTTTTGAATTCTGAATGAAAGGCCAGCTAAAATCAGTGACTAGCCAGATAAATATTAATCATCAGTTGTTTCTGATGAAAGCCTTTTTTATTATATTAATAAGACTTAAAAAAAGGGGGGACCACTCTGCCATCTTCCTGACTCCCATAGAGAGGCTGAGGTGATGCATAACTAGTTGGTGTTCCCTGACCTAGTTACACTAGCTGTTTGGGAAGGCCTTTGAGTCTGAAATGAGAAGGTGGTCAAGGCATTGTGCCCTTTGCTTGCTAGAAGCTTCTATTTTTCTTTTCCTTCAAAATCCTTTTGAAAAGTAACTTTAAATTTTTATACTTACAGTTGATCCAAAGAAAAGAAATTATATAGGCTGTAGTGTCATTGAATAAGCTTTGGAAGAGGGGGTGCAGTCAAGAAACCTATTATGTTAAATACTTGAAATTTTCAGAGTATTAGGCTGACCATCATCCTCTTCATTAACAAGGCAAGAACTAGAAATATGTATAATCTAGTGATATCATGAATAAGCAGACCAGAGCATTGGAGGAAAAGTCTTACTTAAGTGTAGTTTATAAGGCTCTGTCTCTTGTTACATTCAATAAGAAATACCAAAAATTGTCCTAATATGTCCACTGCTACTTAACTGTTTTTCCTGAGCTGATCATTCATGTTTAAACACCCTTCTATTGCAAAACAAACACTTTGCAGTGTTTCCTTAATCTACAGAATATGTTTGCAGTAGAAAATAGAATTTGTTCTCTTAAATCGTTGTTGAACTTTAATAGCCTTCATTTAATATGACCTATCTTTCTCTATAACCTGATGTCTCTTCAGTTCAGTTGATGAAAAACCCCAGACCCTGTGTTTAGCTGTCTTTTTGTTCACTGTACAAGTTTGGAGAAAAAAAAAAAAAAAGATGATTCTAATAGATTTAACTCTAAATACACCTCAAAACTGCTCTGGGGACTTCCCTGGTGGTCCAGTGGTTAATAATCCATCTGCACATGCAGGGAACGTGAGTTAATCCCTGGTCTGGGAATATCCCCAGCTTGCCTGGAGCCCGTGCTCCGCTACAAGAGAAGCCACGGCAATGAGAAGCCGGCGCACCACACCTAGCGAGTAACCCCACTCGCTACAACAGAGAAAAGCCCTCACACAACAAGGAAGATCCAGCGCAGCCCAAAATAAAGAAATTAAAAACAACAAACAAAAAACTGCTTGGACTGAACTCCCTGTCCGGCCCAAGAAGGGGAAAAGCAGAAACTCTGGGGCCTTCAGTGGAATGCTTCCTGTTTTTCTTGCTCTGATTCAGGATTAGCTGCTCAACCTGTTGGACTCACTGAAAGGAAAATCTATCAAATGAACTAAAAAATGAGATGCTGAGGTTAAAAAGTAGAGTCAGGGAATGCATTCTTACATAAATTTAGGTTAATCTGCGCAAAGGTATTTGATAAGATAGAGGGATACTTGTAGACAGTAGGAATCACTGAGGGGATAGACTCTCAACAAAGTACAGATTGAGGAGTAATTACTACATTTTCCTTGTCCTTCAGTCACTCAGTCAGGTCCAACTTCTTGCAACCCCATGGACTGCAGCACACCAGGCTTCTGTCCACCATCTCCTGGATCTTGCTCAAACTCATGTCCGTTGAGTTGGTGATGCCGACCTGTCATCTTATCCTCTGTCGTCCCCTTCTCCTGCCTTCAATCTTTCCCAACAAGGTCTTTTCCAATGAATCAGTTCTTCATATCAGGTGGCCAAAGTATTAGAGCTTCAGCATCAGTCCTTCCAATCAATCAGTTCAGTTCAGTCGCTCAGTCATGTCCAACTCTTTCCAATGAATATTCAGGACTGATTTCCTTTAGGATGGACTGATTTGATCTCCTTGAAGTCCAAGGGACTCTCAAGAGTCTTCTCCAACACCACAGTTCAAAAGCATCAATTCTTCGATGCTCAGCTTTCTTTATGGTCCAACTCTCACATCCATACATGACTACTGGAAAAATCATAGCTTTGACTAGACAGACCTTTGTCAGTAAAGTAATATCTCTGCTTTTTAATAGGCTATCTAGGTTGGTCATAGCTTTTCTTCCAAGGAGCAAGCATCTTTTAATTTCATGGCTGTAGTCACCAATTTGGGTTGCCTTAGGCTTACCTGGTGGCTCAGAGGGTAAAGCATCTGCCTGCAACGCAGGAGACCCGGGTTCAATCCCTGGGTCGGGAAGATCCCCTAGAGAAGGAAATGGCAACCCACTCCAGTATTCTTGCCTGGAGAATCCCATGGACAGAAGTGCCTGGTGGGCTACAGTCCATGGAGTCACAAAGAGTCAGACAAGACTGAGTGACTTCACTTTCACTTTCCTTCTTTGACCCTGATTCCTAGAGGCAAAAAAACTGTGGAGAGATTGGAAGGTACAGAGATTAGAGAGATTAAATGATTTACTTCAAAATGCTTGCATTTGAATGCATTCCTTGAGAGAATAGTGATCAGAAGTCCCCCTGGGCGATCCCTTAGGCTAACTAGTGGGAACTGAGGTTTCAACTCAGGCAACTGCTAAATAGTTTGTGGATCTAGATAGATTGTTAGGCTCCTAAGGGTATCAGTGGCCCCAACTTTCCTCCACCCCACCCTCCTCCTTCAAATGGGGACCTATATTATTTAAGTCTTGATTTTTGGTTAAAGTTAGAAGGCTGGTAGTTAACCTCTGCCATCTCTTGAAAAGTCATTAAAATAATGGTAAAAATCTTGTTGAAAAGACTTAAACACTCAAGAAAATGGGAAAAGAGACAACAGCCCACTAAACTTAAAAAACAAGTGGGAAAATCATGAGACAATTAGCAGATGGGAGAGAGCTTAGTCCTAAATTCAGAGTGGGGGAAAGTTGATAAGCAACTTCATTTATATTGCAGAGCAATCAAAAGACTAAGAAATTGGCAGGGCCGTGTTCTTGTGGGGATGTGAGATTAAAACATGAACACTGGTTGAAAGTCTGTTGAAAACACAGAAAGTGCAAAAGCAGAGAGAAGCAAGCACATTTCTACCCTCAATCACCTCCAGGCTCTGTGGATTCCAGGAGCCCAGAATAAGTGCCTATGCTGCCAAACCCAGGTTTGTGTGCATGAACCTGGAGGTTCATGTTTGGCCTCACTAGGTCAAACAAACTGAAAGGTCAGGGTTCGGAGCAGAGAAAGGTTTACTGCAAGGGCCAAGCAAGCAGTACAGGCAGTGGCTCATGCTCAAAAGACCCTGGACACCAGCTCTTTCTTTGTTGACCCTGGATTAGAACTCTGTGGCTGCAGAGAAAACTCAGGAATAAAAATAGAGAAAGTGACCCTTTAGGCTGAAATCACTGGCAACCCCACAAGAAGTAAAGGAGGAAAAATAAACCCAGGGATCAGAAAAGCCAACAGACCAGTTAATTAAACCTTACAGTGATTGTTAAATTGAAGTTTCCTAGAACAATGGGAATTCCCAGAATGTGAAGTGGTCCGAGGAAGACTCAGGTGTGACCAAAAGCAATTGCCCAGGGTCTCAAGCCCGGCGGCATAAAGAAGAGTGGCAACAGTGTCTCTAGAAGCTCATAAATTTACAAGATTTACGCTTCAGTATCCATGAGGTCTCCAAAGATGGAGAAGCTCTATACAGTCAGCAAAAACAAGACCGGGAGCTGACTGTGGCTCAGATCATGAACCCCTTATTGCCAAATTCAGACCTAAATTGAAGAAAGTAGGGAAAACCACTAGACCATTCAGGTATGACCTAAATCAAATCCCTTATGATTATACAGTGGAAGTGAGAAATAGATTTAAGGGACTAGATCTGATAGATAAAGTGCCTGATGAACTATGGACTGAGGTTTGTGACATTGTACAGGAGACAGGGATTAAGACCATCCCCATGGAAAAGAAATGCAAAAAAGCAAAATGGCTGTCTGGGGAGGCCTTACAAATAGCTGTGAAAAGAAGAGAAGCGAAAAGCAAAGGGGAAAAGGAAAGATATAAGCATGTGAATGCAGAGTTCCAAAGAATAGCAAGGAGAGATAAGAAAGCCTTCCTCAGCCATCAGTGCAGAGAAATAGAGGAAAACAACAGAATGGGAAAGACTAGAGATCTTTTCAAGAAAGTTAGAGATACCAAGGGAACATTTCATGCAAAGATGGGCTTGATAAAGGACAGAAATGGTATGGACCTAACAGAAGAAGAAGATATTAAGAAGAGGTGGCAAGAATACACAGAAGAACTGTACAAAAAAAATCTTTATGACCCAGATAATCATGACGGTATGATCACTCACCTAGAGCCAGACATCCTGGAATGTGAAGGCAAGTGGGTCTTAGAAAGCATCACTACAAACAAAGCTAGTGGAGGTGATGGAATTCCAGTTGAGCTATTTCAAATCCTGAAAGATGATGCTGTGAAAGTGCTGCACTCAATAGGCCAGCAAATTTGGAAAACTCAGCAGTGGCCACAGGACTGGAAAAGGTCAGTTTTCATTCCAGTCCCAAAGAAAGGCAATGCCAAAGAATGCTCAAACTACCGCACAATTGCACTCATCTCACACGCTAGTAAAGTAATGCTCAAAATTCTCCAAGCCAGGCTTCAGCAATATGTGAACCATGAACTTCCAGAGGTTCAAGCTGGTTTTAGAAAAGGCAGAGGAACCAGAGATCAAATTGCCAACATCCGCTGGATCATGGAAAAAGCAAGAGAGTTCCAGAAAAACATCTATTTCTGCTTTATTGACTATGCCAAAGCCTTTGACTGTGTGGCTCACAATAAACTGTGGAAAATTCTTCAAGAGATGGGACTACCAGACCACCAGATCTGCCTCTTGAGAAACTTGTATGCAGGTCAGGAAGAAACAGTTAGAACTGGACATGGAACAACAGACTGGTTCCAAATAGGAAAAGTAGTACGTCAAGGCTGTATATTGTCACCCTGCCTATTTAACTTCTATGCAGAGTACATCATGAGAAACGCTGGGCTGGATGAAGCACAAGCTGGAATCAAGATTGCCAGAGAAATACCAATAACCTCAGATATGCAGATGATACCACCCTTATGGCAGAAAGTGAAGAGGAACTAAAAAGCCTCTTGATGAAAGTGAAAGAGGAAAGTGAAAAAGTTGGCTTAAAGCTCAACATTCAGAAAACGAAGATCATGGCATCTGGTCCCATCACCTCATGGGAAATAGATGGGGAAACAGTGGAAACAGTGTCAGACTTTATTTTCTTGGGCTCCAAAATCACAGCAGATGGTGATTGCAGCCATGAAATTAAAAGACGCTTACTGCTTGGAAGGAAAGTTATGACCAACCTAGATAGCGTATTAAAAAGCAGAGACATTACTTTGCCAACAAAAGTCCATCTAGTCAAGGCTATGGTTTTTCCAGTGGTCACATATGGATGTGAGAGTTGGACTGTGAAGAAAGCTGAGCGCTGAAGAATTGATGCTTTTGAACTGTGATGTTGGAGAAGTCTCTTGAGAGTCCCTTGGACTGCAAAGAGATCCAACCAGTCCATTCTAAAGGAGATCAGTCCTGGGATTTCTTTGGAAGGAATGATGCTAAAGCTGAAACTCCAATACTTTGGCCAAGCCACCTCATGCAAAGAGTTGACTCATTGGAAAAGACTCTGATGCTGGGAGGGATTGGGGGCAGGAGGAGAAGGGGACGACAGAGGATGAGATGGCTGTATGGCATCACCGACTCGATGGACGTGAGTTTGAGTGAACTCTGTGAGTTGGTGATGGACAGGGAGGCCTGGTGTGCTGCAATTCATGGGGTCGCAAAGAGTCGGACACGACTGAGTGACTGAACTGAACTGATTAATGAGGTCAAGGAGCAAGCCCCAGCCAGTCCTTCCCTGATGAAGAGGTCCCTTTGTAGGATCCTGGGATACAGATGGTTGGACAGTGTCTCCTGGGGTCCTCCCTGTGCACATGTGACCAGCCTGCCACCTCCTGAATACCAGTCCCAGGTCTGTGCCAAGCAGACTCCCTTTGGGGAGCTCTGTGCCCTCCCCACCCACCCCCCCTCCCCCATATATAATCTACATGGAGTTTCCTCAGGTACTTGGATGGGAGCACTGGAACAGAAGTCCTCCAAGGTCAAAGGTCCCCTGCTTTCTTCCTTGCACCACCACCCCCAGCCCCAGCCTCCAGCTGCAGTCAACCTCTTCTGACTCTGATTCAGATCTTGAGCTTAAAAGGACGTTAGAAACTGGATCCCAGTTCTATCTGCTGCTGCTGCTGCTGCTAAGTCGCTCAGTCGTGTCTGACTCTATGCGACCCCATAGACAGCAGCCCACCAGGCTCCCCCGTCCCTGGGATTCTCCAGGCAAGAACACTGGAGTGGGTTGCCATTTCCTTCTCCAACGCATGAAAGTGAAACGTGAAAGTGAAGTCGCTCAGTCATGTCCGACTCATAGCAACCCCATGGACTGCAGCCTACCAGGCTCCTCCGTCCATGGGATTTTCCAGGCAAGAGGACTGGAGTGGGGTGCCATTGCCTTCTCCCCAGTTCTATCTGAAAGATGACAAAATACTGCAGTTATATACACTCAATGACTCTCTTCTTTCCCAGCTCAAGATAATGAGAATAAATGTGAAATTAAATGAGAAAAAAGAAAAATAAGTCCTTCCCTACTCCATGTAGTTAGGCAACTTTTTCTCCTTTACTCTGGCTAGTCTAGAAGTTTACTCTTCAAAAAAAAGTAAAGTAGTAGGTCTCTGGATTTAGGGCCCTCCTGAAGGTGTACGTGCGATCGGGCGGTCCGTGTAGAGAACTGTGGGTGTGTGGGCAGACAGCACCTCGTCTTCTCCAGTTTGCCCCCTCTCCCCTCCCTTGTCCTCTCCTTTTGCTCCTCCCCTTCCTTCTTTACCACAAATGTGGGAGAAGAGCCAAAAATCCTTTCTAACTTAGCATATTCACAAGTATTTATATCTTTTAGAAAACAAGAAGACAATTAATTTATCACCAGACCAGTAACTTACTAAAATGACAAGCATCAAGCAATCAAACGTTAGATGATAAATGTGATGAGGAAAAGTCATAAACTTTTCTGTGACAAGACAATCGAATTAAGACATTTAAAAAAAAAAAGGCCTAATTTGTGATCGGTGTTTCCCAATGTACATCACCTGCATGATACATTAACCAGATCTCCTCAAAGCAGGACAATGTCATCAACCTTTGAGAAAAACGGACTCTTTCTTGAGACACCAGCATTGTAATTTGAAGATTAATATTCTTTTTAATCCCAAAAGGGGGTCACATTGGTCAAAGGCTAACTCTGTACACATATAACTAAACATCTCTGATGAACCTGATGTACAAGGCTGAACTGTCGACGTGTTCCATAAATTCTTTGTCTCAAGATTGTATACAAATACATCTCTAACTCTAGGCCAGTGGAACAGTTCTTGGAGCTTCTGCAAACCTGTGTCCTGGGATATAGCCCTCTTCTTGGCTTGATTGTGACTAGATTGTCCATCAACAAAAGTAACTTATACAAGATACAACAATCTCTGAGCTAAAATATTTCCAACTTACTACATAATTTTTCAGCTCCGTACTGCCTAAAGTTTCACTGATCCACTTGTATATGCCCTCTGCTCTCAGGGGAGTACAATTTGACAACTTATTTTTGCTTATAAGATTTTATCTTTAGTGATATCAGTGTTACAAAATCTCTTTGAGGGTTTTTCAGTGTAAAGATTTTTGCAGGTATCACTTCCACTGGCACTTCTTCATCCTTGGTGTAACAACCACTTTCCTCATTTATGACACTAAGTTCACCTTCACAAAATTCCCCTGGCTCCATGCCTAGATGCAGTGGTACAAACATTCTATTCATTTCCAATTTCACTTTTTTGGCTGCACTTTCATCTTTCTTAAACAATTCTCTCTTTTATTACTGGAAGACAAAACAGCGACTGCATACTGAATAACAGATTCATGGTGTCATCTACAGCAGAGAAGGCACTGGCAACCCACTCCAGTACTCTTGCCTGGAAAATCCCGTGGACGGAGGAGCCTGGTGGGCTGCCGTCTATGGGGTCACACAGAGTCGGACATGACTGACGCGACTTAGCAGCAGCAGCAGCAGCAGTCTTCTACAGACTTTGAAAGAATGGATGTGATTGGCTGCAGATCTTGATGCACATCTTTTATTTCCCTAGTGCTTTGAGGACGGTGAAGTTCGTACTATGTCGTTGCAGGTAACGTCCTGTGGTAACTGAAGTTTGCATGGTGCTGTTGGGGGACTGGTCTTAGTTTAGACCACTGTGACTGAAATCTGTGGTTATGAGAACTGTGCAAAATGAGGATCACCTGTAGTTATTTCCTAGTGAGAAAGTGATCAAATACATTTCTGGCAGAAAAGATCATCAATGTAGAGGTTCTACATTACTCGTTTTGTAGTCTTTGGAACCAGCGTACTCAAGTCAAAGGTGAAACTCTGATGCATAGCAAAAGTTAAGTCTATGTTTAAAAGAAATGAAGTACTTGGAGACAAGTTTAAACCAAACTTTCCCGTTAACAAGCAGGCCAGTTGAATGTTCCACTGAGAATTTCTGTTCTCTATTAGTTCCTCCCTTCTCCTTCTCCCACCTTTTAGTCATTAAAACACTTCTAATCAGAGATTTTTAAAGTTTAACTTTCAGAATTACCCAGGGCTTGGTAAAACACAGATTGCTAGAAATTTGCATGCTCTCACAAGTTCCCAGGTAATGTTGATGATCTGAGAACTGCACTTTGAGAACCACTGCTTTTCATGATAGACTCAAGAATGGAATGAAAATGTCTTCAATTAAGTGGATAATTCAAAACTTCTTGACTAGTAAAACCTTATGATCAATTGATAAAACATGAGAAACGCTTTCAGGCCATAATTTAAGTCTCTTAAGCCAAATCCACAATTCTGCAGATGCCACTTTTTTCAATATGAATTCAGTTTGTCTTACCATACACATGCATGCGTGCTCAGCTGCTTCAGTCCTTTCCGACACTGTGTGACCCCATGGACTGTAGCCCACCAGGCTCCTCTGTCCTTAGGATTCTCCAGGCAAGAATACCGGAGTGGGTTGCCATACCCTTTCCCAGGGGATCTTCCCACCTAGGGACTGAACACACATCTCCTATGTCTCCTTCATTGGCAGGTGGTTCTTTACCACTAGTGCCACCTGGGAACCCCTTATAATAAACAAAAACAAATATTTAAAAATCTTCAGAACACTATTTAGTTATTTTGAACATTTTCAAAAATATTTGTGACGAAAGACAAAAACTACAATTTATTTTGCTGTGTAACAGAAAGCAATGTTTATGCTCTTAATGGCTTGATTTTTGAATCAAGTAAGTTTTGAAACATAGTTTGAATGCTCACAGAAGTCAGAATGAAGTCTGTGGTGTAGTACTATACTAATGCTAATTTCTTATCTTTGATAATTGTGATATGATTATGCAAGATGTTAACATTAGGGAAAGCTGGGTGAATGGTGGTGTCAAGAACTGTCTGTGTTATTTTACAATTCTTCTGTAAGTCTAAAATTATGTCACAATTTTAAAAGTTTAAAGAAATGCATAGGAAAAGCACTCTGGTATATGCATACTTATACATCAAAAAGAGTTTTCATCTGTGGGAAATTACTTGGGTTTCCTCCTTTGCCTCTACAGAATAGTTCAGTTGCCGCGTTCTTTCTATTTCTCAGTCTTGGGATAATTTCAGAGATAGTCTAAACGGATTTTGTTGGGATACCAGTTGAAGTTTGGTGGAGGTATAAAAAATGTCTATGGAAGAGGTTTTTTGAAATTGGTAACATTTCACTCTTATCCTCTTCTTCTGTAAGTTTTTATTTTTATAATTTTGAATAGGTAACATATTTACAAGATTTAAAGTTTAAAAGGTACGAAAGTGTATACAGTGACAAGCCATCCTCTGACTCTTGTCTTACTGCTGGCTAATTTTCTCCCCAGATTCAACCAATAATATTATTCTTCTGTATCCTTTAGATATATTTGTTAACACAGAAGCAAGAAAATGCATGTCTATTTTATAGAAAATGATAGCTTAGTTTACTTTTCTGTATCTTTTATTTTCTAAACATATTTTGGAGATACAGAGTCCGTATCCGTGCATAACAGCCTGCTTGATCCTTCCTGAGGTCTGCATTGTATCTCATTATACGAATGTAAGCAGTTTATCTCACTGATCCCCTTGGTGGACATTTAGATACTTCCCATCATTTGCTATTACACACAGTGCTGCCGTGAATAGCTTTGCCCCATCATTATTTGTACATGTGCAGTTATATCTGTATTAAGTGTAATTCAAGGATCATATATGTGACATTATAATCTGGAAGAGCATTATTATATGAACTTTTTGATAGGCAGTTATACACACTGTACAAAATGCAAAAGAACAAAAGTAGATGGTAATTCATATTCCTCTCCCCAGAGGTAACCTCTGCTACTTGCTTCTTGGGTATGGGCAGTATTTCTGGCCACTTTAACCCAGGTTTTTCACAATCTTTAACCAATGGGTTGGTCCTTCCTTCCTGCCTTCTCCTCCTTCTCTCTTTCTCCTCCTCTTCTTTGAAATTTCTATTTTAACATCACCCTTGATTAATCTAAGATGGCAAAATCAGTGAAGGCATTACTATATATACATGGAGCCTTAAAACAAAACGTTTTTTTACAATCTATCCAGTGAAATGTATCCAGCTATTATTAACAGGCAGAAGTGTTCCAGACCTGGAAATAAACTATTTCTTAGAAGTCTTTTTTCAAATAATCATTGTGTCACCTTTCTATGTGCGCTGTTTCCACGCATCCTAAAGAGAGGCTCACAATCATGAGAGCACACTCATATTAACAACTCTTCACTGAGTTCCCAAGGAGGGGAGGAATGCTGCCTCTTACCATCGTTTTCAACATTGAAGTGCTGACCAAAAAAACAGCACCTTTTACAAGACTCTGGAGCAATTCTGGAAAAACTACAGCATATAAATCAGGCCCATTCACTCCTGGACTCCCTTTCTTGTAGGCAGGTGCTGACCTGAACGAGATAAGGGAGTCAATCTTGGTTACTCTGGGGAGCAACAAAGATGGTTGGGGTGAAAATGATATCCTGTGAGTGCCTAAATCTTCTGAATTTGTGGTTAAGTTATAGAAATGATATATGATAAGGTGGCCCAAAGAGACTGGACAGTTGATAAAAATAATGGCAAAAGTGACTGAAAATTAAAAATGGATATGTTATAACAGCCATAGAGAGGTAACAGTGGAAAATATAATTCTTTTAGCAGTGAGGAACCTCGGTACAATCGTGAAGTATTCAAAAGTACCCCAAGGATCAGTATAAATATTGTCACACTTGGGAAAGGAGAGAGGGCACACACAGAGGTGTGACGATTTTTACTCCCATGTCAGAATATAATTTAGGAAAAGAACTTCCACCTGCTTCATGTTGACAATAAATGACATACCCAGAGACCAATTTTCCTTTCCTAAACAAGTCTCCTCTGTTATATATATATATATATTTAAATTATTAACCTTAATATAACTTGGATATACACATGTGCACTCATGCAATGATATAGTCATCTAAGTTTAAATAATAATACTTAAAGCTTTAAAACTCCAGCTCTTAAAACAACTTTATCAAGTATATCATCATTTGATGTTTATATATATAATGGCTCATCAGGTAAAGAATCTGCCTGCAATGCAGGACAGGAGATGCAGGTTTGATCCCTGGGTTGGGAAGATCACCTAGAGGAAGAAATGGCAACCCACTCCAGTATTCTTGCCTGGGAAATCCCAGGGACAGAGGGCCCTGATGGGCTACAGTCCATGGAATTGCAGGGAGTTGAACATGACTGAGCAACAAGCATGCACATGCTTTTTTATCTTGAGTATTCTGAATAAAAAAGTGTTCATGCACAAATGAGAATACACGTATAAAACCATGCATAGGTATTATGTAGGAACTATGCATTTCGTTTTTTATTTCTCTCTGTGTTGGGAGACCATTCTCCATGGGTTTCTCAGGATTCTGCACATCCTAAGACCAGAAGCAATGACTTCCTTTGTTCTGGACTATCTTTCAAAGATGTCTGTACTGTCAACAACCAGGAAATAGAAATTGTTTATCCCTCCAGAGCAAAGGATGTGTTTTATTTACTGCCCATCATGATAATGTCCCCCTCCAGTATAAAGGTTAGATGATCTTACTGCTCATTGTGAAATATTAGTGTTCTTTAAATTCAGGTGTCCTCTCTTGTAAATGCAGTCCACTATGTGGGCAATGCAGGTACATCCTGACCCTCTTTGTGTTACTCTGTAGAAACTGGCACATAGGAGACTGATGAAGTGCTGGGTTGCTGGGAAGAATACTGACTCTGACCCAGGCATCCTATGTTTTCTCCCAACGTCCATGAAACTGAGGACGACTAGCTTGTTGGCTGAAATTAGAGTAAAATCTTAGATTCTTCACAGTTCTTGGTTCTCTGAATTTTAATATTTTTTAAAGTTCCCAGGGAAATATTAATTCGTAATTAAGTATCTCAATAAACTATGTCTAAGTTTCCAAAGACAATCTACAATTTTAGACAAATATATTAAGTGGACATTAAAGTCCAATGCTGATTTTAAATTTTTATCAGAGAGCTGTCATAAGTTATAAGCTTATACATAAAAGGTAGTGGAGAAACTCCACAATAAATTACGGTATCGCCTAAGCTTTTTGAGACTAGTTTCTAATGATACCAGTCATTCAAACAAAAACTCAATCCAATTGTATGTCATACATGTCTATATATTTTAAGCAATAATAATTTATAGGGCAAGTGTTTAGAATTTTGGAACTTTAATTTAGCATTTTGTAAAATGTTGAATTTCTCACATGAAATAAAATGCTATATTTGCATTTTTATTTCTCACATAGCAAAACCAGGAGAAATACAGCTATCTTCCACATCCAGAATATATGAAATAAATTTTTAAAGTATTTGAATAGTATTATGTAAATCTGGCTTATGGTTTACTGTTTATTTAATTTTATTCATGTATTTTAAAAGTAACATGAAAACCGTGAATCTTGGTTAAAAGGATTTTTCAAAGTCTTTTCAATTGGAAGCTGTATCTTTATAATTCATCATCTTACAAATGAAAGGGGTCTCCTGTATTTGTTTAATCTTTTCCTTCCCTTTTTATAACTACTCACTGTTGGCCTGTGGTCAGTCTGCCATGTTTTACATTATAAATTCTATCTCTATTTTTTACAGTATAAATAAGAGACAACAGGTCATTCAATGAAGTTAAATTTTCCTTTTCCTCATCTAAAAATGTTTTGAGAGTATTTATAGTAGAAAACAGTAATGTTTAAATTTGTATTATTAATAAATTATATTAAATTATTATTCAAAAATATAAATTATTAAATTTGTATAATAATTTAGTTATCTTTATACATTTATATATTTTAAATTTTATTTTGGTTAGAGTTTTAACTCTCATCTAAATTTAAAATTTTCCACTTGGAAGTTACCTTTTCCTAGAAAAAAGACCTTTTAAGTTTCAATTTTCCAAAGACTGATGTTAACCTACTTGATTCCTTTCTATAAACTCTAGAGTGTAATTTTATTGCCAGGCACTTGCAGACAGAGTGACAACCCAGCATTTATCTTTCTTCACAGCTTAGAGAATTTCCCATCAGGCTTAATGTTTCACTTTTTTTGGAGAATCTTTATGATCCTTTCCCTTAGACTCATAAGTCTTAGTGGTCTTTTGTCACCAATTATAGGAGGCCCATTGAATTTGAGAAATTTAACTCGACTTCCTTTTCTAATTTCTTCCATGCTTGAGTCATCCTATATAATGCAAAGACTTCTATCGAGGGAGGCTCTTGTCCTCTGTCTTTTGTGGCATATCTACACCGGTCCTCCAGGACAGAAATCTTTTGCTGCTTCAGAAAGGCTACCTTGCCTTTCAGAGTCCTACATCTTCCTGGGTACATAAGAACTTTCATATTGGAAAAAAATCCACAGCATACAACAAAAGGAATTGGTGAACTCTTAGGCAAACTGAAATGATGCAGCAGCCCTCTAAGAACAATGAAAAGAAAGGATGGCAATACATTCATTAAAAAGAAAAAGCACTTTCTTCAAGTGGCCTTGAGTAGCCCGTGAGGCTCCTCTGTCCGTGGGATTTTCCCTGACGAGAATACTGGAGTGAGTTACTATTCCTCCAGGGGATCTTCCCCATCCAGGATCGAACCTGCATTGCAGGCAGATTCTTTACCGGTGAGCCACTACGAACTTACCACAAAGACCGTCACTTCTGCATTTATCCTCTGGGGGGCAGCAGTTCCCCGTATAGGAGGAAAGAAACCGGGGGAAGGTGAGGGCCTCTTGTGCTCTTCAATTTGTTTCTCATTTTTCCTGGCCACGAGGGAAAACTTGCTTCTTGCTGGGGCTAAACTTTCACAAAGAATCCTCACTCACTTGAATAAGATTTAAGCTGAATCACCTTTCAAATTTAGAACACTTATTCAGAAAGTAAAGACTACTGTGAGTCAGCTACTCAGATGAGCCTCCACCTATTTTATGGATCTACTTTTTCTAGTATCCCCAGAGTAACAGCAACAACAAATACCATACTTACTGAATTTTCTTACCCGCTACAGTTTCTCAGCAGTGTATCATTGTTAAAAAGTTGTTCATATATTTATCACAGTTGGGAATGAATTTATGAAAATCAAATCTATGGGCATAAAAAGTGGTCATGATATATATTGAGTAAAAATTAGAGATTATATGTTATATTTACAAGATAATTTCCTTTTTGGAATACGCATACCTTCAGGTAGTTGGAGAAAATATTTCTGAAAAGTCATAACCAAAATTTCAACAGTAGTTTCCTTTGGCTGATGAGACTGAAAGCAGTCAAAGTGTTAGTCACTTAGTCGTGTCTGACTCTTTGCCACCCCATGAACTGTAGCCTGCTAGGCTCCCCTGTCCAAGGAATTCTCAAGGCAAGAATACTGGAGTGGGTTGCCATTCCCTTCTCCAGGGAATCTCCCCGACCCAGGGATCAAAACCGGGTCTCCTGCATTGCAGGCAGATTCTTTATCATCGGAGCCACTAGAGCAAGTCTGATGAGATGACAGAGGTTTTTATTTCTTGCTTTACCTTATTCTGTATTTTCTACATTTCCCACACTAAACATTAAAGTATGTACTATAAAATAGTATATAAAAAGAAAGAATACAGATGTCAGGAACCTTAGAGAAAAATTAATAGTGAATTTCAACATTTAAATGAATATTTGCATGTGAACAGCCTCCATCTTAGTCCTACATTTTCCTGTCTTATGTTCTGGTTTATATTGATTAATATTTACCTAGAACTAGCACATAGAACTAGCGTAAAGTTGTTTAGGGCTTTCCTGATGACTCAACCGGTAGAAAATCTGCCTACAATTCAGGAGACACAGGAGACAATCCCTGGGTCAGGAAGATTCCCTGGAGAAGGAAATGGCAACTCACTCCAGTATTGTTGCCTGAAAAATCCCATGAACAGAGGAGCCTGGTGGGCTATAGTTTATGGGGTTTCAAAGAATCGATACGACACAGCACACAACAAAAGTTGTTTTGAGGTGAATAAGATTTTGGAATGAGGGTAGTAGATGTTCAAAACAGAAATGAAATGCGGGAGAGAGGTTTCTGCTCATTATTAGTCTTTCAGGGAAACTGAGCAAACGTCACTGCCTATCTCTTTCTCCTCTTGGTCCATAGGTTCTAGATTGCCTCATTACAGAATTCTAGAATCTTGGAGGACAATAGCCATCCATGTCATTCTGTCCTGCCTGCCTACCCAGCTCAGAGACCCTCCCCAGAATACCTCTAACTTCTGACCTCTTCACACCTCTGGAAATGTGGAGCTCAGTACTTTACCCTGAAATATTCTTTCCCTTGGCCTGCCTGGGACACTTCTATGCATCATTCAATATTCAAATCAGGTGCGCAGTTTCTGTGAGGCCCAGTCATTGGTCTTCTAAGCGTGGATTCTGAGGTCAGAAAGACGATTCAATCCTGCCTCTCCTCCCAACACTTGCTGTGTGATTTTAGCCAGCTTATCTCACCTCTATGAGGTTTTCTTACTTGTAAAATGGGGTTCACAGAGTGATAATGAGTATGCGCTCCTCAGATGTGTCTAGAACATAGCAAGCAAGTAATACATGGTAACTGCTACCATTAACATCAGTGGTTTCAACCCTGACCTGCAGATTAAAATCACCTGCAAAGCCTTTAAAACATGATTTAATAGGTCTGGGACGATGCTCTAACAGAGTTTGTATTTTCCGAAAGTTGCCAGGTGGGGAACTGTTACACCAGCAGTTCTGAAAGTCTGTTACCTGAACTGGAAGCACTAGCATCTCCTGGGAACCTGTTAGAAACTCAAATTCCAGGGCTCCACCACACACCCACCTTGTAAGAAACTCTGGAAATGGGCCCCAGCAATTCAGGTTTTAACAAGCCTTCCAGGAGATTCTGATACATGCTAACATTTATGAACCACTACACTACTTGGAAGCAGAACCACTATGAGAACCACAGTATGAGGAATTTATCTTAGAAATTAGACTTTACACCATTGTGGGAGGGGCTAGGGAAGTAAGATCCAGGGAAAAGGCAAGAACTGTTTGTCTTGTTCAATGCGTATGTATTTTTAGGGCTTAATGCTGTGCCATACACAAGTTCAGTTTACTTCAATTCAGGAAATGTTGGCTGAACACTAAGTTTCTTTATGGCAGTGTGCCTGGGCCCTGGCAATACAATGCTATATGAGGCATCTCAGGTTGCTTACAGCCTCTCAGACTCAACTCTTCCTTCCTGCTCTCACTGCCCCTTAAGCACAACTCTACCTACTGATGTGATCTTTATGCTGATCTATATACACTTTTTTAAACTTATAATTTACATTTATTTGATAATTATGGGTGTAATAAAAATTGTATACTTTTCATATGTTTATTGGCCTTTAAAATTTTTATTTATTTTAATTGGAGGCTAATTACAATATTGTGGTGGTTTTTTCCCTACATCGACATGAATCACCCACGCATGTACATGTGGCCCCCCATCCTGAATCTGCCTCCCACCTCCCTCTCCATCCCATCCCTCTGGGTTGTCCCAGAGAACCGGCTTTGAGTGCCCTGCTTCATGCATCAAACTTGCACTGGTCATCTATTTTACATATGGTAACTATATATATACACTTTTATATGTCTGTGTCCACCACTAAATTGATCTTCTTAGGGCAGAAACAAACTTTACTTATTTCCTAGGAGATGCTTAAAGGCAGTTGTATTCTTGGGCCTGGCTCTGTGTTCCAAAGCGATGGGTTGTGTTCCCCTAGTGAAAAGATAGGAGGGAAAAGCCTGGTGTATGAGTCAAGGTTTGATCAGGAAAGCAGAACCACTGTGAAGATTACAGTACAAAGAATTTACCTTAGAAATCAGACTTTACACCATGGTGGGAGGGGCTAGGGAAGTAAGATCCAGGGAAAAGGAGTTGAAAGGTTACAAATCAGCCCTCCTCAGGCACTGGTACTTTAAAAAATTATATTGGAGCATAGTTGATTAACAACATTGTGTTAATTTCAGGTGTATAGCCATATATATGTATCTATTCTTTTAAAAGCAGAGACATTACTTTGCCAACAAAGGTTCGTCTAGTCAAGGCTATGGTTTTTCCTGTGGTCATGTATGGATGTGAGAGTTGGTCTGTGAAGAAGGCTGAGCGCCGAAGAATTGATGCTTTTGAACTGTGGTGTTGGAGAAGACTCTTGAGAGTCCCTTGGACTGCAAGGAGGTCCAACGAGTCCATTCTGAAAGAGATCAGCCCTGGGTGTTCTTTGGAAGGACTGATGCTAAAGCTGAAACTCCAGTACTTTGGCCACCTCATGTGAAGAGTTGACTCATTGGAAAAGACTCTGATGCTGGGAGGGATTGGGGGCAGGAGGACAAGGGGATGACAGAGGATGAGATGGCTGGATGGCATCACTGACTCGATGGACATGAGTCTGAATGAACTCTGGGAGTTGGTGATGGACAGGGAGGCCTGGCGTGCTGCGATTCATGGGGTCGCAGAGAGTCAGACACGACTGAGCGACTGAACTGAACTGAACTGATTCTTTTAAAAATTCTTTTCCCACTTTGATTATTACAGAATATTGAGCAGAGTTCCTTGTTCTATACAGAGGCATTGGTGCTTTTAGAAACCAGAAATTTTAGGGAAATCTGGACAAACCCATCCGGCTGCCAGAGGGACAGTGAAGGAGAGTTGGTGAAGACATCTGTGGAAGGTTGTGGTCCTGGTGGGACTCATGTGGCTGGAGGTCCACGTGGCTGGTATTGGGGTGGCGGGGGGTTGTCACACTCAAAGCAGGGAGGATGAAAGCAGCAGGAGTGAGCAGCATCTCTGCGTCTTACCCCACGACTTTCGGGAGGAGCAGCACTGCTCCATTTCATTTTCTCAATCACAGATAAATTTCTCCTCTGAACAACTCTAGCCTAGAGTCACATAGCAAAGCGTGTTTTTTTGTTTTTGTTTTTTAAAAAATTCCTATTTAGCCCAGTTGACACAGTACTAAGTCACTCAGCTGGTAAATATTACTCACCTAAAAAGCTTGTATTTATATTCTCTCCAGGAGCTACTGTTTCATCCATATTTAAATTGCCATGATAGAATAGTGTTATTTCCAAACGCAATAGAGTACCATCTCCAAACATCATGTAGAGAAGATAAAAGGCAGGAGAGCTGTTATAACAAAGGTCTGCTGCTAGTTTCGGGTTTCTAGATCAGTAGTAGAAATGAAGGTTATTTTCAGGGAACCATCTCTTCATGTTCTTTTTGATATAAGGAGTCATGTTATTGCAGGTTCTCACATGTTTTCTACAGGCTTAGTCCATAAAACTAAGCTATCTAATGCTACTTCCCCGTTTATATGACAGGTTCCACACTGATTATTTCAATCTGTTAGGTAGGTAGAATAGGAAACAGGAGTCCAAAATGGCGGTGGCTAAAAGACAAGGAAGGGAAAAGCCCGTGAAAATAGAACAAAGGAAGTTCAAAGAAAGGTCCGAGGACCTGAGTGAGGACCTCAGGTAGAACAAACAGCACTCCTGGCTAGCCCAATTTACATAGGGCAGGCCCAGGGGGAGGAAAAAAAACATATAAAAAGAGAAGCCAAAGCACATGCTGTCTTTCTCTCTCTCTCTCCCCACCGCACGCTGGCGCACTCCCCCACTCTCTTCTTACACGTCCTTGAGTTGGCATGCCCTCAGCCTCGAGGATGGATTCTTTTGCTATTTTCTAAATAAAATAGAGCTGTAACACTGATTTGTCTAAGAGCTATAACACAGTCTGTCCAAGACCCGAGAGCTGTGACACGCTGAGGGCTTTAATGTCCATCGCTCCAAATCTTTGTTGTGATGAGACAGAACCCAGACAAATCTAAACTGACAAATCTAAACTCCCACTTGGTAGCACAGGGAACTATACTCAATATCTCTTAATAACCTATAGTGGAAAAGAACCTTAAAAAGAATATATCTACCTATCTATCTATGTATATACACATAGGTATACACACATCTGGGCTTCCCAGCTGGTGCTAGTGATAAAGAACCTGCCTGCCAATGCAGATGTAAGAAATACAGGTTCAATCCCTGGGTCGGAAAGATCCCCTGGAGGAGGGCATGGTAACTCACTCCAGTATTCTTGCCTGGAAAATCCCATGGACGGAGGAGCCTGGTAGGCTGCAGTCCATGGGGTCACTAAGAGTCGGGCACGACTGAGCAACTTCACTTTCACTTTTCACTTTCATGCATTGGAGGAGGAAATGGCAACCCACTCCAGTGTTCTTGCCTGGAGAATCCCAGGGACGGTGGGGCCTGGTGGGCTGTCTATGGGGTCGCACAGAGTCGGACACGACTGAAGTGACTTAGCAGTAGCAGCAGCATGCATATACACATATGTCAATCATTTGCTGTACAGTCGAAAGTAATGCAACATGTTAGGTCAACTATATTTCGATAAAATTTTTTTTTAAGAACCATTTCACTTGGGCTTTATTTTCTCTCTCCACTTTGGTCCTTCCACCTCTTCAACATCTTCCCATCACATTAGTCAAGTTCACTGCTCCACAAAGATGTTGCTTGGATTAAATATCTGTTCCCTATGCTTTGTCTTGGTTTCCCAAAGGGATTGTAAGCTCTTCAAGGGAAAGCGTCCATGTCTTTTGAAATTTATTTCTCTTCTTTTTGCTTTGAGGCTCCCATAGGCTGAACGTGAAGTGAAGTGAAGTGAAGTGAAATGAAGTGAAAGTCACTCAGTTGCGTCCAACTCTTTGCGACCCCATGGACTTCTCCATGGAATTTTCCAGGCCAGAATACTAGAATAGGTAGCCTTTCCCTACTCCAGGGGATCTTCCCAACCTAGGGATCGAACCCAGGTCTCCCTCATTGCAGACGGATGTTTTACTGGCTGAGCCACAAGGGAAGCCAAAGAATACTGGAGTGGGTAGCCTAGCCCTTCTCCAGCAGCTCTTCCTGACCCAGGAATCGAACTGGGGTCTCCTGCATTACAGGCGGATTCTTTACCAACTGAGTTATCAGAGAAGCATATAGGCTGAATATGTGAATCCAATTCGACTAAAGATGAGTAGAAGCACCAATCACCACACACATGCTCTGAGCACTCAGGACGCCTTAAACGTGTGATGAGCTGCCAAGTATTTAAACTAAGACTGACAAAAAAGAAGACACGTCCACTTCCGTCATCTTGTCAATGGCATCTTTATCTTATTCTGTAATTCTTTAAAGTGATTGTACAAGTTTCTTTTTGTTGACTGCCTCTTCAGTCTGGACAGTACAATGGAGGGGAATGTTTTAAATAAAAACTCAACATTTAAAATATAATAAAAATATTTCTTTTTCTCAGTTGACTATGGTAAATAGCTAATGCCTGTGCTTCTAGTTTACCATGAGCAGGACTCAGAATAGCACCCAATACAATGAAATATTTCATAAGAGCTTTGGAGTGAAATCATAATCATCCCAGAGTCAGAAATTATCTTGATGTGTTTTTCGTAATGACAGTATTGATAATACTGTAAAGCCCCGTGATAACACAGCGTGCTAAAGTTCAAAGGTCTGAGTTTGAATACCAGCTCTGTCGCATATTAACTTTGTGACTCTGGGCAGGGCTCTATGAGCTACAGCTTCCTCCTTGTAAAGGAAAGGTGATCACAGAGACCTCAGAGTGGTGGTAAGGATTAAGTTACAGCACAGAAGGAGGCTTCAATAAGTGTTTGTTACAGAAAATCCTAAATCTCTTATCTTTTATTCTAATGGTTTTCTATTTCTTTTCTTTTACCCAGATCAGAAAGATAATTTTACATTTTCTTTCAACTTTTTTGAGACTCAGTATTTTCTGATAATGAGAAGTTAGTAGATATATTAAAAGATTTTTTTTTCTTTTTTGGTAATAGTTTAGATCATAAAAAAATAATATAATAAGACAAATTCTCTCAGCATTGGGTTGGGAATCAGGAGGAGAAGGAAGAAGGAAAGGGAAAGAGAGAGTCCTTAGATCCATAGTGGAAACATGACCCACTACCCCTTGATTGAGCACCCATGACAAGGTCTCTGTGATAGGGAAGCCCCAGCTAAGGGATCCTGCCTCAGTGAACAAGAATGCTCCAGGGCTGCACTGCGAGCCCCTGGGACAGAGCCCTAGTGCTGGCTCTCTAATCATCTCAACTTGGCTGCAGGTTGGTTGTGACTGAAAGGAGACCAGCGTGAATTGACCAGGAGGGGAACATAAAGACAGAACTTTATTTCAGTCAGTCACAGAGGGATAAAACAGCATTCTTCTCTATTTAAATTCTACCCCATCTTCTCGTCCTTCCACGCAGGGCTGCTGACAGAGGTTATTGGGTCTATCGTGCCAACTGTGGAGATTCTGCCGGTAAATTGACCTCACCCTGAGGTGCTGGCTCTGCCCCTGCCTCTTGAGGTCGGCCCTTGTACTCGCAGGACTTTACGTGCGTCTGTAAGTATAGTAAAACTCTGTTAATCTGAGGTTATCGTTCAAAGAAAGGAAGGGGAAGCCACTAATTGACAAGATGAGACCTTTTCCTGAGATCATTGGTTCTTTATTTGCAAGTACAGATACTATTTTGAATGAAATAAAAACTCAGTGGCTCAAATGCATCCAATAAGTTGAAGAAACAGTGATGGGCATCCACAGGTGAGTGTGGGTGTATAAAGCCCTATTTCCCTAGGCAAAAGCACAGCAGGGGCTGTGAAAGACATGCCTCCCTCACATTACCAGTAAATTAAAGATAATCATATTATTCTTTCCTGCAAAAGTCCATATACTTCAATGTTATAGCAAAAGAAAATGCAACTATAAAGGCTAGAAAGAATTTCTCATAAAATTTCTGAACAAAATTTGCATCACATCTCATGATATTCCCTTATCAATTATTAAAAAAAGATTTCCTCAAGCAGGCCAGCCTTTGTATTACTTCTGCTTTCCATCCTTATTATTAAACTCAGAGCTATTGAACAGTAAGGATTACTCAGTCTAATGCTGGCAACATACAAACAAACAGAAAACTCCTATTTGAAAGCCCTATTGCAAAGCGCAGTTAATGAGTAAACAGAAATTACTGACTTACAAGAAACACTCTCACCCAGAAAGAGAATTATCAGAATAGCTTTGTCACATGGGAGTAACTGAGATTACTAGCCCATTTTGGAAACAGAAAGTCAATTCATTTATTTTCTCTGTCCTCCCTTTGGCCAATCTGTCTTTCTCTGTTGTTCCTCTTTGACCTCTGGAGGTTTTTATTATTTTTTTCCCTCCATTAAGAAGTTCGACATTCAGTCTCTTAACTTCCCTTATTGCCACATAAGGACCAGATGTTACAGTTTATTCAAAATGTCAGGAATCTTTGTATGAAAATTGAAGTTGTACATTTGAGGGTACACATTCATTATCAGAAAAGCAACTGAAGTAGGCCACAAGTATATTAGTTTGTCCATTTTCTGTGCTAGTTAAGAAAACCTGGGAGGAAACCTCAGAAAGGAGTTAGAATTCTGCACACAGTTTTATGTCATCCATAGAGATTGACGGTGTTCCCATGGGGAGTCTTACCATTTATTTCTCTCTAGGCTGTTCTGAATGTTCATGGTTTTTGTTGTATTATATGAGGATCTTTGGACAATGGGGACAGGGGTTGATGAGATGTTAAAGAAATACCCCTGGCTGCCTAAATTAAAGAAGAGCATCAACAAGATCAAAATCATGAGACTCTTTCATTTCCACAGTTGGATTCACTCCATTAACTGGCTTCCAGGGGCGACTAGGACATTTGGGGGAGGTTGTTTCTGGAAAATCTGAAATCAATTTAAATGCAAGGCTATTTGGCTCTGTCTGGATGTCAGGGATCCAGTCATCATCACTCTCTGTGTGAGGTGGTAGTGTATTAGGCATCACAGTTGCAATGAGATCTGAGTCCTGAAAGTCAGGAAAGGTAATGGCTACACCTGGCTGGGCTAGGGAAGAGAGTGTTGTCTCTTCTGTCTTCTCTTGCGTCTGTGCAGAGGATGTAGTGCTATCTTCATAAGAACTTGCCAAATAGGGTGTCCTCCAATCATAATGCTTTCCATTGTTTTTTCCTTTGTTTTTATGTTTTCCGTGGCCATGACCATGCTTATGTCCATGGCCAAGATCATGTTGCTTTTGATGTCCATGGCCAAGACCATGACTTCTATGGTGCCCATGACCTTGGTCATGCTTACGTTTATGGCCAAGGCCAAGGCCATGTAATTTTATTTGCTTTCCATGGTCCCAGCCATGCCCATGAGTGGGTCCTTGTTCTTTTCCTGAATCCCGCTCTTCATCTTGTACAGGTGACATGGCAGAGTGGGGTAGACTTACAGTTGTGCTTCCTTCAGTTTTCATCACTTGAACTGATCGGAAAGGTGAAAAACCCGGAGGCCTTTTCATGAGTGAGGTCTAAACAGGAAATATTAAGATGAATGCATAACTGTGAAAACCACACTATCAAAAAAGAAAGAAGGGATGGGGGCCTGACAATGCTATCTCAGTTTACAATGGGGAATGTCTTCGCCAGATTTTAAGTGCTATATACATTAATATTCCATAAAGGATGAAAATGAATAATTTTTCCTCTTTTGATTGATTTAATAACTTAGAGATATTGATTCTTGTTCCTAATAATACTCTAAAATAGAGAGTTTTTAATCAGGAAAAACTGGATGGTTAACTACATAATCTCTAGGGTACTCTCTAAGCCTATGATTCCATAAGCCATGGCACATTATTTATTAATTGATACTATTTCTATTAGCATATTACTGCTTTTTATCCAAAAAGACCTTAACTGGTTTTAAGAATGGAATATATAAGCAGCATATATCTACAATCACTCTTCTCAATTGAAACACAGGATATATATGTTTACAAGCTTGAAACACAGCCTTTGTATAATGTTTGTATTAGACTATATACATACCTACATATGGCAAAAACCTAAATGCAGAATAAAGGGAGCAGAGGCAACTTGCATTGAAGCTATGGATTTGTGGGTTATTTCTACCTACACACTTACTACCTGTGAGAAAGTGGTGGTTGGAGGCAGTGTTTGGTGATTCAAAGAGCGTGGTCTTTGAGGTCAAACAAGCCAGAGCCTACTAGTTATCAGTATGATGGTGAACAGAGTAGGCTCTGATTTGACCTAGATTTGTATCTGAGCACCACTAGCTTCACTTCCCTTGTGTGTAAAATAGGAATAATAAAATCACCTGCCTCGTAGAGTTGTCAGGAGAAAAATATGTGTCAATGTCAAGTCCTCAGTACAGTGTCTAAGATGGAGGAAGCACTTGATAAAGTTATTATCTACTTTAGGACTTTAGCATCTTTGTAATTTTTAGTATCTCAATCTTGAAAGTAGGGGAAGTACTACTTACCTCCCAGGGTTCTTTTAAGAAGTAAAAAAATGATGCAACCTAACGTTTCTCAAACTTGCATATGGGTATGACTTTCCTGGGGACTGTGTTAAAATATAGCTTTTGATTCAGGAAATGCAGAGTGGGGTGTGCGACCTGCATTTTTCCTAAGCTCCTTGGATGTGCTTCCCTAAGGGAACCTGTGAATTCACGGGACACTGGCCGTGTCAGAGAAGTGATTAAGGGGACAGCTGCTCTCCCTTTCTAGCCATAAGAAGAGAGATCAGCATAGAAATGTGAGTGTTCTCCCCATTTAAAACAGATAGTCCTCCAATTCATGTAAATAGTGGTTCATTTTCAACCTTCAAATATTTTCAGAATGAGCATAGTTAACCCAAAGCAACTGCGATTAGAATCATACCTGTCCAAGTGATTGACAGTTGACAGTAGGGTAAACTTTTTCCTCCCAAGGCACCACATAGACATTAGCATCACAGTGTAGAATTTGCTATCCATGAAAATCGAAGCCAAAGAGAAAACAGTGTTATTCATGGGATATATAAATAAGCATAAAACATCATACAGATTTCCAGGGAATCAATAAGACAGCTGCATTATACTCACACCATGTATATTGATCTCACAACTCTTGGTCAGCTCTTCATTACCTCCCTTAGAACATGTGGTTTCCCTTGCTATGAACACAATAGAATACTTCAATCCAGCTACCACCTGGAAAATGAATTAGCACAAAATAGGAGCCTAATTAATGTTGTGTAATAAATCATACATTTTTATCACAAGGGCTTTTAGGGGAGAATCTTGACTTTTTAATTATGTACTGAACAAATGAGAGTTACCCTCAAAAAGTATAAATATTTGACAACAAAACTTTGTATGCACATTAAAATATTTGGCAATCGGGCTTATTTCCTTTTTTAAATGGGAAAAGAAAACCATGCTATCATTTTTGTTTTTCTATTTTCCTGAGTTTTATTGTTCAGCAACTGCAAGATTCACCAGCAACTCAAAGGCTCAAGTCATAATATGTAGAATCTAGGACAAGTAGGAAGAAAACTTAAATATTTCCTTTAAACACACCTTTTTGTTCTACCAAAGCTTGAATCAGAGAAAAGCCTCTTGATGAAAGTGAAAGAGGAGAGTGAAAAAGTTGGCTTAAAGCTCAACATTCAGAAAACTAAGATCATGGCATCTGGTCCCATCACTTCATGGAAAATAGATGGGGAAACAGTGGAAACAGTGACAGACTTTATTTTTGGGGGCTCCAAAATCACTGCAGATGGTGACTGCAGCCATGATATTAAAAGACGCTTACTCCTTGGAAGGAAAGTTATGACCAACCTAGATAGCATATAAAAAGCAGAGACATTACTTTGCCAACAAAGGTCCGTCTAGTCAAGGCTATGGTTTTTCCTGTGGTCATGTATGGATGTGAGAGTTGAACTGTGAAGAAGGCTGAGCGCCGAAGAATTGATGCTTTTGAACTGTGGTGTTGGAGAAGACTCTTGAGAGTCCCTTGGACTGCAAGGAGATCGAACCAATCCATTCTAAAGGAGATCAGCCCTGGGTGTTCTTTGGAAGGAATGATGCTAAAGCTGAAACTCCAGTACTTTAGCCACCTCATGCGAAGAGTTGACTCATTGGAAAAGACCCTGATGCTGGGAGGGATTGGGGGCAGGAGGAGAAGGGGATGACAGAGGATGAGATGGCTGGATGGCATCACCAACTTGATGGATGTGAGTCTGAGTGAACTCTAGGAGTTGGTGATGGACAGGGAGGCCTGGCGTGCTGCGATCCATGGGGTCGCAAAGAGTCGGACATGACTGAGCGACTGAACTGAACTGAACTGCTATAGAAATTATGTAGATTAAATTATGTGATTAGGAAAGTTCTTTGGATTTCTAGCTTGCTTCTCTGAGGGATTTTTTTTAAATATTAAGAAACTATTTTAAGCTCTAGCAAGTTTTAATCATTATATAATACTGTCTTCTGTTAATATTTGTGGCCCAATTTTTTTTCTTTTTGGTCTAGAATACATGTACTTTATTTACTTAAAAAGTAAAAGTCATTGTGTGGTTTTTTTCCAATACACTGACTTCAACAGAATCTCAAGCACAGTTTTTTTTAAAAAAGCTTACAGCCTTTACAGACTTGAAAAATATACTTTTTAAAATGTTTTAAAATTATATATATAAATTTAAAAGGTAGTTAACATGGCTCAATTTTCAGGCTAAGTTATTCAGCATTTCATTCTAGGATTTAAATGTGTGTGTGTGTAATATTATATAGTTATCAAAAAGAATATATTATACATACCTGTTTCCTGGAAGGCTGACCATTATTGAAAAAATAAAGTTACGGAGTGATAGTATAATTCCATAACATAAGTCTTCCCTTTTTCTTTGTGTTTTTTGAAAAGCATGGAGGAATTGAAATGGGAGGAGGATGAGGAGAGCAGAGAACAGGAAGAGCTAAACTACTCCTCTACCTTTTCTGGCATCATTTTCTAGGTAAGCACAGTAAAATTTATAAGACAAATTTGATAACTTGTAAAACTCCAGACCTATATAAGCTGGGCAGGGAAGTCCAAAAAGTGTTTTCGAGTGTATACATTGGTGATCATGAATTTTGTTGCTTAATTTGAGAGTATACTTTAATCCAGTTTTCTGACATTGTTGTTGTTATTTAGTCACTCAGTTGTGTCCAGTTCTATTGAAACCCCATGGACTGTAGCCCACCAGGCTCCTCTGTCCATGGGATTTCCCAGGCAAGAATATTAGGGTGGGTTACCATTTCCTTCTCCAGAGGATCTTCCTGACCCAGGGATTGAACCCCAGTCTCCTGCACTGCAGGTGGACTCTTTACCTCTGAGCCACAGTTGATTAATATGATGTTGCCTAGGAAAGTTGACAATATATGACAAAAATCACAGCTGTTGGCTTAATTCTATTCAGGGTCCAGAGGGGAGGAATAAAGTAGCTCTAGTCATGGCAACCCACTCCAGTGTTCTTGCCTAGAGGATCCCAGGGACGGAGGAGCCTGGTGGGCTGCTGTCTATGGGGTCGCACAGAGTCAGACATGACTGAAGCGACTTAGCAGCAGCAGTAATATCTTGTGTTCAAGAACCTCAAAATCGCATCTATATTGCTGTTCTTATCAGAAGTCTTCCCTGCTTAAGTCTATCTTGTCCAAGTTTTGTTTTTAAAGTATAGAATACTACTTAGTAACGTAAGTTCCAAATGCCTAAGACATTTAAACTAAATAAGCTAGAAAGGTATAAAAAACATTAATCAGTTCTTAGGATGATGAGGCTTTTCATAGGTGAAAAGCAGAGGAAAGAACCTAAAGGAAGGAGGAAAATGTCAAAATTTGACTACACAAAAATGAAAACTGATTCTCAAATGTCACAGTGAATAAGGTAAAAAGGTAAACTGGGAAAAATATGATGTAGGGTCAGTATTCTTATACACAGAAAGCCCAACACTAAAGAAATGAACCAAGGACATAACCAGCTCTTTTGGAGAAGTTAAAAAGATCATTACTCCTGAACAAGTTGGGCTTCATTAATAACCAAGGATATGCACATTTAAAAAACTATACAACATCATGTTTAACCTTGCATCTTGTCAAGGATAAAAAACAGAGATGACACCTGGTCAGGTGGGGGAAACATGGAATCTCAGTCACTGCTGGTAGTATTCGAATAGGTCGAGTCAAGACCATCAGCCAGTGTCTTACATCCACATGGTGTGAATGTAAATTGACATAATTGCAAATCATTTGATGATCTGTCAATTTGCACCATAAATCTTAGACATCTACATATTCCTTGACCTTTCTAGGACTTTTTGTCAAAGGAAAATTCCTGAATGTGCACCCATAGATCCTTGAAGTGTTTTTATCTGAGCAGAGGCAGGGAAGAACATTGACAGCAGCCATGAGGATAGGGCAAAATGAACGGTATATGACAGAAATCACAACCATTCACATGAGAAAACAAAGGATTTAAGAAATGTTTGGTATCTGAAATATGAAACTAACCTGGAATGGACATGTACCCAAATAGGACTAAACACGCAAAGCCAAGGCAAGACTAAAATTGTAAAACAAATTAGCTATTTGGCAAATGGGTCACTAAGAGACTGGCTATTGCAAATTCATTATGGTAAGCTGATTTCCAATAAATCAGCTGCTTCCACTAGGGCTGCCTTGAGTGACCAAATTGCCCCCTTTAAATGCAAAAATAAGTAAAGAGTCACCTCTTAAAAGTAAATTTGAAATTCTCACAATATTCCAGATTAATTTAGCAAGTAAAGGGATGTAGCTTGTTCTATTGTGGTTTTCCTTGTACCCTTAGCATAAACACATCCATTCTAGTATGTTGACTAATTTACAGAAAGAACTGGGACTACCAAGAGGACTAGATACACACACTTGAGAATGAGTGATTCTCTCCTGACAGCAACTCTTTGACGTGGATTATGTGGTGGAGTACTGGACTGTTCCTGCATCAGTAAGAATAAGGGAATTTTACAGAAAAACAGAGCGAGAAGAAAAGCTGACAAAGACAAGAGCAGCATGAATTAGTACTCCTTTCAAGTAAGCCTAACATGGGTTATGTACTAGTGAAATCAGGGAGAGGATATGACATCCAGAAATAAGTGTCTGAGTAGGAGAGAAATCATAGTGTCAGTTTTGATTTATTTTAATATGGTTTGTTCAGGTCTTCCTCCCCCCCAGCATATAAAACTAATACAGGAAATAAGGAAGATTACAATAAACAGCCCACTGTGACACCACCTAAAAGCTATGAATAATCTGAGACATTTATTTTCAGTACTTTTCCCTGTACTTTTTAATAACATAATCAAGAACAGAATGTTTATTCAATTTTATGGCCTCTTTTTGCATAGTATAACACAAGCATTTTCTACATCAAGAACTCCTCACAAAGATGGTTTAAAATTGCTGCTTAATACTCCATTGTAAGGATATGCTAGACACAATTTGATCATTTCTATATTATTGATCATTTTGAGAGTTTACCATTTTATTTTTTGCTTTTATAGTTAAAGCTGCAATGAATATTATTGTATTTAAAGACTTTTCTATTTTATAGTTCTAGAAATTCAATTACTGAGCCAGAATTATGAACTTTTAAAGTGAGATTTTCTTTGTAGACTATAAAGATCATGTTTTTTGTGTGTTAATCACTTAGTCCCGTCTGACTTTTTGCCACCCCATGGACTGTAGCCCACCAGACTCCTTTGTCCATGGAATTCTCCAGGCAAGGATACTAGAGTGGGTTGCCATTCCCTTCTCCAGGGGATTTTCCCAACCCAGGGATTGAACCTAGGTCTCTAGCATTGCAGGCAGATCACGGAAGCCTATAAAAATCATGTTTGTTTGCAATAAGAGTTTTTTCCCTTTGGTCATGTTGCATGGCTTCTGGGATCTTAGTTCCCTGACCAGGGTTTGAACCATGCTCTCAGTAGTGACAGTGTGAAGTCCTAACCACTAGACTGCCAGGAAATTCCCAGCTTGGCTCCTTTTTGATGACTTTTCTTTAGCTTGTATTTAGGGAAGCCAGTTTTGAGGTTCCATAATAGCAATCTGTCCATAAATACATTGGTCATATGTTGTTGCAGTTTGAAGGGATTTGGGCTTTTTTGATCCAGCCACAAAGGTTTCATGAGTCTGAATAACTGCCCAGGGTCACCCAGGATGTGAGTGGCAGATGCTGTTGCAGAGCTAGGCCCTCTGACCTCCAAACAAGGATACTCCTTCACCTCTACTGACAGGCATGGAAGGAGAGATGAATTCCTAGAAGGGACACTTGTAGAGGGGAAGGCACCCCAGGCAGGGAAAAAATGAGATGGAGATGAGCATGCAAAGAAAGTCTGGGCAATGGCTGGCTGATGTGGCTGAGCCCAAGGCACTGAGTGATGTTATAATGAGAGATGGATCTAGAAAGGCAGAGGGTAAGTCTTGTTTTTCCTAGCTCTCAATTTTCTTAATTATACAAGTTGCTAGTACTTATATGGCACTTTAGATTTTGAGAAGTGATTGACATATGTTATTTTTTTGACCCTTCCTATAGTCCTTTATGGGCTTCCCTTGTAGCTCAGTCAGTAAAGAATCTGCCTGCAGTGCAGGAGACCCGGGTTCAATCCCTGGGTTGGGAAGATCCCCTGGAGAAGGAAATGGCAACCCACTCCAATATCCTTGCCTGGAAAATCTCATGGACAGAGGAGCCTGGAGGGCTGCAGTCCATGGGGTCACAAAGAGTCAGGCATGACTGAGCAACTAACACTTACTATAGTCCTTTATGGCTAGAAAACGGAGACAGTGCTTTAAATGACTTGTCCAAGACCACACATCAAGCATGCTGTGAGGTTGGGACTTGAAATTCAAGTCTACCAAATCCCATTTGTGAGGTATACTGTTTCCCAATCCAGAGCCAAGATCAGTGGCAAAATTAGTAAACAATCTGCAATAGACTATCACTATTATTTACAGACCTGTACTGTTGCTTTTTTCACAGTGTCAATCTTGAAATAGAAGGCTCCATCATGCTCTGCATTAAGCTTTGCGATGGAATGGCTCAGAGGCTCCTCCAGGTCTGGGCTGTCAACAGGTATAGGTTTGGGGCAGCCGGCACAAAGCCTGGTGGGTGGTTGTACAAAATCCTTCACTGAAAGAGGCAGATTTCATGTCAGTGTGTGCCCTGAAGTAGCAATCTAGCCTAGTACCTTTTCCACATGTGATCCAGCATCCTCCGACAGAGGACCATGTGGCAGCCCAAGGCCCAGCAGTGGAGGTTGTCTGTCAGACCTCCAACTGACTCTCTCTTCTCTTTTCCTCTTCTAAAAGCCAAGTGTGTTTAGGGAAACTTTCAATCAGAAGGTGACTCAATCAATATGCTGCTCTTTTCTAAAGTTTTTGCATTTTTAATGGAAACTGTAAAAAGCAATGCTTAACGTAAAGGAATGATTTTCTTGTGGGAAAAATTTAAATCCTATGATTCTGGTGAGCAGGAAACTTCAGTAATGCTTCATATTGTGCAATGTACACAACTATTTTCCAAGTATGAGAAAAGCCAACCCTTGGTATAAGAATATTCAAGATGAGTCCAGATGTTCAAGCTAAATTTATTTAGAAAAGACAGAGGAACCAGAGATCAAATTGCCAACATCCGTTGGATCATCAAAAAAGCAAGAGAGTTCCAGAAAAACATCCATTTCTGCTTTATTGACTATACCAAAGCCTTTGACTGTGGATCACAACCAACTGTGGAAGATTCCTCAAGAGCTGGGAATACCAGACCACTTGACCTGCCTCCTGAGAAATCTGTGTGCAGGTCAAGCCGCGAACAGTTAGAAATTGACATGGAACAACAGACTGGTTCCAAATCAGGAAAGGAGTACATCAAAGCTGTATGTTGTCACCCTGCTTATTTAACTTATATGCAGAGTACATCATAGAAATGCTGGGCTGGATGAAGCACAAACTGGAATCAAGATTGCCGGGAAAAATATCAATAACCTCAGATATGCAGATGACACCACCCTTATGGAAGAAAGCAAAGAAGAACTAAAGAACCTCTTGATGAAAGTGAAAGAGGAGAGTGAAAAAGTTGGCTTAAAACTCAACATTTAGAAAACTAAGATCATGGCATCCAGTCCCATCATTTCATAGCAAACAGATGGGGAAAAAGTGGAAACAGTGACTGACTTTATTTTGGGGGGCTCCAAAATCACTGCAGATGGTGACAGCAGCCATGAAATTAAAAGACGCTTGCTCCTTGGAAGAAAAGTTACAGCCAACCTAGACAACATATTAAAAAGCAGAGACATTATTTTGCCAACAAAGGTTCATCTAGTCAATGCTATGGTTTTTCCAGTGGTCATGTATGGATGTGAGAGTTGGACTGTGAAGAAGGCTGAGTGCCGAAGAATTGATGCTTTTAAAGTGTGGTGTTGGAGAAGACTCTTGAGAGTCCCTTGAACTGCAAGGAGATCCAACCAGTCCATCCTAAAGGAGACCAGTCCTGGGTGTTCATTGGAAGGACTGATGCTGAGGCTGAAATGCCAATACTTTGACCACCTCATGCTAAGAGTTGACTCATTGGAAAAAACCCTGATGCTGGGAAAGATTGAGGGCGGGAGGAGAAGGGGATGATGGAGGAGGAGATGATTGGATGGCATCACTGACACTATGGACATGAATAAGTCCACAAGGTTACTCTTGAGTAAGCTCTGGGAGTTGGTGATGGACAGGGAAGCCTGGCATGCTGCAGTTCATGGGGTCGCAGAGCATCCGACACGACTGAGCTGACTGGTATAAGAAATACTAACTTGACCTTAAATATGCACTATCACCCTTTCCCCATATTATAACATGCAAAGGAAAAAAAACTATAATTGAAAGGATCTTATTCTGAGTAGTTAAAAATGAGATACAGCTTCCCCAGTTCACAATATCTAATGCAGAGACAGCTGGTATACAAGAAAGACCAGCTGACGTAATCAAAGGGCAGCTTTGCCCAAAACACGTAAGTTTTTCCTTCCGTCACTGTATTCTCTTTGGCCACTTGCTGAGCAGTCTCAGGTGTACTTGCTGTAGCACAGCAGGGCAGGGATGGGACCCAGTGTTCCTAGTAAGGTCTGTGGGTCATGTAGACTTTATCATGGGAACCAAAGCACAATAGGTATGGAAAGACGTAGCCAGGTGTCTGGGACCAGCATGAACACCAACACGCATTATCCCTTACCTGGATAAAGGTCACATTTCTGCGAGAAGGAAGAAATTCTTAGCTTGACATCTACATGTGCTTTATCTGTACATTCACCAGTATCCTGTTTTTTAAAAAGCATATAAGAGCATAAATTAAAAATGTTTTTAAGAATCTTTAAATGACTAGTAAAATTAAAATTAGGATGTTGACTCTGCAAATTATCGTATAGAGAAAAACAAAGCAAAACATAGTCTATATGCAAAAGACAAAAAAAAAGAAACAATGAAAAAGTAGCACCACCACCAACAAATACACACACAAACACACAGAAACATGAAATAAGATGACAAGAATACCTAATGTAGAAATAGTAGCTATACAAGTGAGTGGGTAACATTTTCTTTTAGCAAGACAGAGGCTTTTAGATTAAGTTAAAACCAAAGTCAAGGTACTTCATCTTCAAGAATAATAGCATATAATAAAAAACATAATGAAAGAGTAAACATAATGGCAAGGGACTTTCTGTGGTGGTCTAGTTGTTAAGTCCCCATGCTTCCACTCCAGGAGGCATGGGTTTGATTCCTGGTTGGGGAACTAAGATCCTACAGGCTGGGTAGCACAACCAAAAAATTCAAAAAATTTTAATAGAGTAAAATAAACATCAAGGATAAGCAAAGCCATATGAAGCAAGGGTTAAGTCACTCAGTCATGTCTGACTCTTTGTGATCCCATGGACGGTAGCCTGCCAGACTCCTCTATCCATGGGATTCTCCAGGCAAGAATACTGGAGTGGGTTGCCATTTCCTACTCCAGGGGATATTCCTGACCCAGGGATGGAATCTGTGTCTCTTGTGTCTCCTGCATTGGTAGGCAGATTCTTTATCAACTGCATCACCACCCAAAACACAGAAATAGCTTTATTCTAAAAGATATTTGGTGAGGTATTAATTATAATAAAAACAGAAACAACATATTTTGTTGCTTTTGAACATAGGACCAAAAATAGGAAAGTAATTTGAAAAGCAATCTATGGTATCTTCACTAGGATATTAAAAGTTATTTAAAAAGAAGTTTATCAAGAGTTTTAAAGACATAGAAAAAAATGTAGCATATAAAGTAATTATAACTAATAAAACACACACATAAAACCAGTCAACATTGGCCATATTCCCCACCAAAAAAGATAAGACGGAAATACACTCAGATAACTTTGAGTGTTTGGATGTATGATGTAACATTATTTTTTTCCTTTGTTTTCTTATTATCTTGAAGATGCCTATAAATGTATATTTCCAACAAAAGAACACACATGAATATAATACATGTCGTGTTTTTTAGAGATACAGGAAATACCACATTTACAATACCTGCATTTTGGTTGGGGACAAGTATACTGGAGGTAACTCAAAAGTTCTCAGTATCACCAGCATCTTTGGTCTACCTGGGAAACTTTTGATCATCTGACCCCAGACCAATGAAATCAGAAGGTCTGGGGGAATGGTTTGGGAATAGGTGTTTTTAAAGCTAGGCTAGTGATTCTAAGGTGTAACATGACTGAGAACTACTTAGGAAACTCCTTAAATCTTTGCTTTTCAAATTTTAATGTGCAGATGAATTGCCTGAGAATCTTGTTACTGATAATATGGAGATTCTCATTCAGTAGATGTAGGTGGACTTAAGATTCTACTTTTCTAAGAAGCTCCTTGGTGTTGCTGATGCTGCTGGTCTATGCACCACACTTTGAATAGCAAGGCCTTAAATCTTACCAATTGTGGGCAAAATAATTCATTTGCATTTTATGTTCTTTAATTAGTGTAATAACTCTGTGAGAGTTATTATATAAGAATACTATATAAGAATACTATTATTCTTCACGATTTTACAGATGAAGAAGTGAAGGCTTAGGAAAATTATACCAAAATCTGACTGGCTTTGTTACCTCAACCAGCCTTTGCATTTCTGTGTTGCAAAGCGAAAACTTAACTAGGGCTTTTATGAACAGATGCAGCAAGATTAAAGCTAGATAACATTTAGGCCTATATAACCTCAATTTGAAGCTAAGCATAAAAAACAGAAGATGTTATAGATGCTTAAAAGGCCAGATTCAATTCAAACTGACAAAGTTACACAGTGACTAGAACCTATGATTTTAGAGGGTTTCTCTCTTCTCTCTCTCTTTTTTTTTTTAACTATTTTTAAAAATTCTGGTAAAATATATATACAATTTGCCATCTTGATCATTTAAAAAATTATTTATTTACTTGTGGTTGTGCTTGGGCCTGTGCTGCTGTACGGGCTCTTCTCAAGTTGCACCAAGCAGGGCTACTCTCTGGCTGCCGTCTGGGCTTCTCACTGCAGTGTCTTCTCTCGTTGTAGAGTACAGGCTTTAGGGTGCTTGGGCTTCAGTAGTTGCAACTCCCGGGCTCTAGAGCACAGGCTCAGTATTTGGGGTGCACCAGCCTAGCTGCTCTGCAGCATGTGGGGTATCCCCTGGTCAGGAATTGAACCCATGTCTCCTACATTAGCAGGCAGATGGCTTTACCACTGAGCCACCGGGAAGCTCCTTAACCATTTTTAAGTGTATAATTCAGGGACATTTTACAGAGTTGTGAAACCATCCCTATTATCTATTTCTAGTAGTTCTCATCACCTAGAATGACTAGGCAAACAGACTTGCAGCCACCCCTTGCTTAAAGCACAGCCTTCTGCTAAAGTGCATATACCCCTGGAAAGGACCTTATGCCTGATCATCTTAACATGCATTAACTCCTGCCACCTTGAGATGCTCTCTTTTAACATAATTTTGGTTCAGTAATAAGATATCATCCTAGAAAGGATCACTAAAGGAGAGAGACTCAGGATGTATTTATTAAAGAGAAAAGTAGGGGAGGGAGGGTAAGAAAACAAGCAGAGACAGTTGGAAGTATTGTCCTGGGAAGAGTTCAGAAGCCTTGCAAGGCTGTTGAGCACACAGAAGGAAATAGAGATAGGAAAGCATGAAGACATGAAAAGACAAACTTGACTGTGGCATCGTTTTGTCTCAGGCTATTGCTAGTCCCTGGATATATCTGTAGATGCTTATTGCCAGGTGTGTAGACTCTGACCCCTGGGTAAGCAGCTTGACAGGTGACGTGAGTTTCAGATTCTCAATGGGACAGGAAACAGAACTGTTGAATGTCATCTAAAATTTTAGTGACTGAGTCTTCCTGTACAGCTGAGTTTCCACACCTGTAAATACTGGACACAAAAGGCTAAGAACTTTATAATTAGATTTTTTGCCTACTTACACCAATTGAAAGGGACTTGCAGTCTGGAGTTAAGAATGAAAATTCCTCCTTGGAACAATTAGTTTGTGCAATTGAGTAATTAATTTCATAGTTCCATCCAGACACCACCTGAAACAATTTTGGGTTGAATATTTAAAGGTCAGTTTAAACATTATTCACAGTGTTAGAAGGAGCTTAGAATAATATCTGGCATTTGGTAAGTGCTCAAAAAATACAAACTATTGTTATTACTAGGCAAAAATCATTACCAAATTAATACTGAGCACTTTATGATGCTCACACCCTTCAACACAACACACACATACACACATACAGCTACACGTCTGAAAATGAAAAGCAATTTATAGATAGAGTTACTATATTTTCTTAAGTAAGACCTAGCAATATTTCCTCTGTGGGCAGCAGGAAAAAATAATCTGTTAAATTTTATAAAATATAAATAATGCTTTTCTAGATGGATAAAGAAAACTTGGGAGCTGGAATGGCTTTAACCAGTAGGTCCTTAGGCTCCCAGATGGCCATGCAGTAAGATTTCTCCTGCTTTATCTGAGGTGGGTCCCACCCTGATAGCTGGATATGAACAGAATGAGTAGAGCTTGCATCTTGCATGAAGGCAAGCTCCAGAAGGTCAACTAAAGGTCAATTTAAAAGCAAGGAATGCTACTGACCAAAGTGAGTCCTCCATAATTAGAGGCTGAAATTCAAGGGGCCCAGTCAACTGTCAGTAAAGGCTTCAATGGGAAAACCAGATTTATTAATACAAGTATTTGCTCTTTTCTCTGATGAAACCGAGACTATAATTTAGAGGGTACCCAGCAACTGTGCCAACCTTTTTAGGTACATTTTAATATTGGGGGTCATGTTTGCCTCATGATAGCTAGGTGATGATAGAGTCTTCTTAAAATCCTAAGGCCAGAATGACTTTTTTTTCACCAATGACTTTTCCGTTTCACAGCACAAGCAGAGCTGACCACCCATTCATTAAAAACAAATCTCCCAGGAAGGAAGTCTGATTAGCCTCCTTTCCCCTCTTTACACACTGCAGCAGCCAAATCACTGTGCCTATGGAGAAAGCCTTTGTTCCCCCAAGCTGGTCATATGAGAACACGGAAGAGTTCCTCACCACCACCTGTGGAATCATGTTGTCCTCTGGCCAAAGATTTATTTTAGGTAAAGAAATTCTAAACCTTAAAGGTCTAACACATTTTAGCAATACTATGGCAAAAGAAAAATTAAAGAACAGACCTGTTTTTGGGCTCTTTTTACTTCTTTCAGATCAAAGAGGTGGGAATGACTGGTGTTGTTGTTAAAATATTGGATGGCATATCTCAGAACAGGCTCCAAGTCGGGGCTCTTGGTAGATATGGGATGCACACAGCCAAGGCACTCATACACGGCTGTCACCACGGGGCCCTCGGCTTGACAAAGAGTAGACAAAACGGCAGCGTTAAGGAACGAAATCTACATTCACGTACATTGCCCTGAATAAGTCAGATAATTCATCAATAAAAAGCCTTGATAACAAACTTTCCAGTAAATCCTAGTAAGCACTAGAAAAAGAAAACACAAGACTGCTTTTGAGTCAGAAGGAAGGCCTGCCATTCGCTTAGGAACATCTTGTATGCATTCTGTTGTGCATGGTTATTTAAAATTTATTTTAAAGTCACTTAAAATTACAGGAGTGATACATGAATCTATCCTCATAAAAATCAAAACGTTACAGATGTATTTTAATTTACTTTGCAGTGTTAATGAAAGCCCCTTGAAGCTGGACTCAGGGTGTAATACATTCTATATCCTTTCTACTGAACAAACATGTATTTCACACCTGCTGTAACATGTCCTGTGCTGAGCCTGGCTGTGTGGATACATAAATTCATTAGTAATGTTCACTGCCATGAAGGAGTTGGACAAAGTCAAGGGGGAGAGACAGAACTGGAGATGGATGACTTCAATATAATTCAGCAAGAACTTGGAAAAGCAGGAGCCCAGAGTAAGCACAGGAAAGGCTTTTCGGAGGAAAAGACGCTGAGCTAACAAGGGTGAAGAGCAGTCAAGGTGAACCTCACAACCCGAGGTGTGAGGCCTGAGGAGAAGGGACAAATGGGTCTGGATGAAGCAGGATGAGGCAGGGACAGAGGTGTGGGACAAGGTGTACACACAGCTTATCAGTTTATAGCAGGAGACAGGGAAGGGTGATTTGAGGTCTGAGCAGTTGGTAGGGAAGCAGGGAAGCAGGAGCTTCCCTGGTAGCTCAGCTGGTAAAGAATCCTCCAGCAGTGCAGGAGACCTGGCTTCAATTCCTGGGTCGGGAAGATTCCCCAGGAGATGGCATAGGCTTTCCACTCCAGTGTTCTTGGGCTTCCCTAGTGGCTCGTGGCTCAGACGGTAAAGAATCTGCCTGCAATGCTGGAGACCTGGGTTCCACAAAGAGTTGGACACGATTGAGCACAGAACTCAGCAGTCAGTACAGAGACTTCTGTTGTGCAGCCTGAGCTATGCTCTGTAGGCCTGGATTCCTATCTTCCTGGGTCACCCTCTCCTTTGACGACCCTGGTGTAAGCTATGGCGCCCTCTCCTGGAAGATGCACATACTCACAACTTTCTCCGCTCAGCTGGAGGCCTTTCCTAGACCTTCTGAAGTGAATTAAGAATGGAATGCAAGCCCTTGCTGCTGCTGCTGTTAAGTCGCTTCAGTCGTGTCCGACTCTGTGCGACTCCACAGACGGCAGCCCACCAGGCTCCCCCTTCCCTGGGATTCTCCAGGCAAGAATACTGGAGTGGGTTGCCATTTCCTTCTCTAGTGCATGAAAGTGAAAAATGAAAGGAAGTCGCTCAGTCGTGTCCAACTCTTCACGACCCCATGGACTGCAGCCTACCAGGCTCCTCCGCCCATGGGATTTTCCAGGCAAGAGTACTGGAGTGGGTTGCCATTGCCTTCTCCGATGCAAGCCCTTAGGGAGAAGGCAATGGCAACCCACTCCAGTGTTCTTGCCTGGAGAATCTCAGGGACGGGGGAGCCTGGCGGGCTACAGTACAAGGGGCCGCAAAGAACTGGACACAACTGAGCGACTTAGGACACTTTTCCTGTAAGAACGGGAAGCCACTGAACGAGTTTTAATAAAACAATGTAAAATGTTTAAAAGGAGAGAGTTTGTATTAGATTACCAGTGTTCATAACACTGGTAAGGTAATAACAGCCTTCACCCCCTGATCAGTGACAGCACATGTGGCCAAAAGGGGAAGTAATGAAGGAGTCCTGGGTCCCTTGACCCTGGGGCTCTCACTATCCAAGGGTGTAAGATCCCTCAGTCAGCAGCTCAACACAACCCCCTTTGCAACTGTGGGTCAGCTTTCTTTCCATAAACGTGTCAGGAAAAATACTTACTGGGAAATATTCATAGCTTTACCCCTCCTTTCCTTGTAGAAGTTAGATTGAATCAGGGTAATGGGCAAAGTTAAAAAACCAGAGGGGATTACACGGGAAAGATGAGAGAAATTACTGATGTGAAAACAAAAAAAGATGAACACAGGAGCTGAAAGGGGGAGATGGAGAAAGCCCAGAAGCTGGTTTGCTTGACCTCAAGGGCAGCTCCCAACTAGGGTAGGAGAAGAGATGGAGCAACCTTCTGAGGGTGAGAAGAGCAGAGAAAGATGCAAACTCAGTTTTTTTGGGTAACAGAATGATTTTTCCACCCTGTCCCAATTTCTAGAGAGACTTTTAAATTAAAATAAAGATTTAAAATTTTGAAATTCCAAAACATATCTGGCCAAAAATGTTTCAGATAAAGGATTGTGGACCTAGCAATAATTTCTGAAGGTGTGGCTGAGTATTTTTTCTCATGGTACATATGTGCTGTGCTCTGGATAATGTTAAAATCTGCTTACAATATAGAGTTCTTAAGCTGAATAATAAACAGCTATTCTCATCAGAAAATTTTAATGACTTGTGATTTCTGTTTTGGACTCTCTTTCTTTGAATGCAACTTCTTGCAAGAATGGGAACTCAAGGGATGTAGTTTTTGTGGGTATGCTATGCATGATTAAGGCTGAAATAGAAGAGTCACCACGACAGTGAGGTTCACCAGGGTGGCTGAAGATGCTGTTCTGGAGCTCGCTTGTAAGCAAAGGCCAGTTCCAGGATGGCTTTTTAACATCACCTAGCTGTGTCCATCCTTCTGTACCTGGCACGTCTGCCACAAGAGGAAAGGAGCTAACAGTGGTTATCTGTTGATAAGCTGCTCCATGCTTAGAATCTAAAGAACTTTCATTTATGAAGGGTCTATTCCAACCACTCTGCTAATTACTAGCTGTGGGATCTTGGGCAAGATACTTGCCTGCTGTGGGCCTTAGTTTCTTCATTTGTGAACTGGGATATTACTATTTGACTCATAGAGTTGTGAGGATTAAATATGTTACTGCATATGAAGTGATTAGAACTGTGGCTGGTAATAAGCGCTCAATAAATGTTAATTGTTACTACTTTTATCTTGACTTCATTCATACATTATTATGATTACATCTTCAGATATATCATCTAGTTTCATCCTAAAGAATGGTACAGAGTGGGAATTATTGTTATCTCCTTTCACAGGTAAGGAAAAACGAAGAAAGTGAGAGCTTTGAAAGATTCCAGGCCGGATCTGACTCAAAACCTGTACTTTTCTCATGCTAGGACGCTACCCACAGTTGAGGCCTGTTCTGTCTTCTCATTCTTTCGTACACACCTAATACAACGCAGCTCCTGAGGAAGAGAATCCGGATAACACCAAGGGGATGATTGGCATGAGCCTGGGCCCACCTCAGGAGTCTGACGCGCCTCCCCTCCAGCGCCCCCACAAGGCTGCAAATGGTATCGCCACTGCCGCCCTCAGGTAAAAGTTTTTTGGCACCATACGAAAAGGTTCATTCCCCTAGGGCAGCTCCAGCAAACACATCAGCTACCTGGAGTGATCAGGCAGGTCTGGGTTGCCACGGAGAACTTCATATTCCCTCTCTTGGCCACGGTCGCTGTGCACTCTCCTGTGGCCTAGGGGGAAAAAAAAGATTGAAAAAAAAAGATTTATCCTAATCTTTCAGATGAAATCCACTTAGTACTATTGCTAAATATGGTTTTCCTTTTTAAAATCTTGTCAAGATTTTTTTTTTTCCTAAGCTGAGTTTTGAGACACAAGAATTATTGTGTCTTATTATTTTTATTATCTTATTGTGTCTTACTTATTTTTCAGCCAAATCATTATTTTTTAAAAGTCACCAATATTCATGAGATAGAGGAGAGGCACTCTAAATGATGAGATTTTAAAGTATGAATCTTTGTTCTGAGCCCTGGAGATATTTCCTTTCCATCAAGATGCACAGCATGGCTGTGAATCAGCCTGCTAAACTCTCCTCTTGATTAACCTCTCAATTCCAGTGTTCAAACTGCACCCAGGAAGCCAGGGTTTTGACATAGAAGAAATGGCTCCCTGGATTATGAGGAGATTGGCTTGGTTCCTGGCAGGCAGCTTCACAATCTCCCTCAATTATTATGGCCAAACCACCAGCTGTGCTGTGCCAGGGCAGGGTAGGCATTAGGTTAAGACCCTTTGTTATTAAAACAAAATCGTTTACATAATGTGTTTCATTTTTTCCTTCAACAAGCTCATGGAGTCAATTTGATCTCCCCTTGCAAGGGAGCACACTGGTTCCAAGTGATCAGCTGGTTGAAGGTAGAGCAGGATTCATACTCAGGATTGTTCAGTTGAAGCAGCCACACTCTCCACTCACCAGCCCCAGATCTCAGCCAAGTATTGATCTGTTGCCTCTCTGGGGCCTGGCCCACATATCCCTGGTGGTCATTAGAGTCCCCTTCCTGTGGGAGGGCTTTCTCCGTGTTTAACTGCAGGCCTCTCTACGCCCCTTCCACCTATCTGAGAATACAGACATCAAGCATTTGGCTGTTCCACACAGCTGAGGGCGTATGTGCATCCTATAAAAGCAGCAGGCAATATTAATCATCTCCAGCACCGGTGGACAAGTCTGGCACACTTAGCAGAGAAAAATGGAGCCTCAGGAGCGGTCAACACACTCACAGCTTGTGCAGAGTCCTTGTAGTCACAGTCCTGCCAAGTTTTGTTACTTTGAAAAGGACAGTCGCCCTCCTTGATTTGGTACTTCAAGGAATAAAATGTGTCAGGATTATCCTGAAAAACAGCAACCATGGATAGATAGGTCTCATCTAACTGACCCAATAACACATCATTTGAGATCTGGTACAGTTATGAATATTTGACCTCTATTTGATTCAACTAAGGCAAAAACATTTATTAAAATATTGAAAAAATATTGAAAGTTTATAAATATTTGCTTGGAAGAAATTCATAATATACTATTTACAAATATACATATTTTTAAGTTACAACGTAGATCCATAGTATTAGCCTATTTTTGTAGAAACCAATTTATACATAAATATATGATTTTTAAAAGTCTGGAAAACTGCAATGAAACTATTAAAATATGTGTCTTTCAGTGGTGGGAGTTCTCTTTCGCTTTTCTCTTTAAACAAACATTCCGGAATTATCTATTTTTTAAAACAAACATCTATCATTTTTACAATTAGAAAACAAACCATACACCTTTTTAAACTTTCCCAAAAAAGTAACAGTTATCTGGATGGTGAGATTAATTATGAATAATTTTAGTATTTTTGTTTGCATTGTTTTGCTTTCTATTTAGTCTAGCATGTCATGAAATAATAAATAAACCTTTTAAAGTTTAAAGGTGCTGAGTTAGACGAGCTTCCAGATGCAAAGTCTGGGACCTCAGAGAGGATGTTGCCCAGCTTTTCAGTTGGGAGGTGAGAGTAGGGAGGCCCCAGGTGGATGGCATATGGCTTAGGCAGCCTCCCCACCTTGGAAAGGCAGAGCCAGCCCAGGATTTCTGGTATCCTGACATACTGGAAAGTGCTCTCTCCACATCTCTGGGAGATGATGTCATTAGACAAAATAGACTCTGAGGTTCCTTCCAGGTTTCAGATTTTAATAAAACCTAGGTGATCATGGTGTAGGCAGTGTCCACATGGCAAAGTGAAGATGAACAGTGATTCTATGGACATTGTAGAATAAACTAGAATAAACCACATTTGCCATGGATGTCAACCAATAAAGACAACACCAATAACCTGTTGCTAGAGAACCCTAGGACTCACATGCATGCACAAGTTTGTGAAACAGAAAGACCGGATTTTCAGAAAACAACAACCAAAAAAAACCTCTATCCACTGGACTTTTTCCTTTCTCCTCATCATATCAAATAGCCGTTTGTTTTTTTTTTTTCTCCACCAAACTAATCGATTGCTTAACTGTCACAGAAACACAGTGTTTTATAGTGAAATTCATTTAAATAAACTATTGAAAGATTTGTATTTCTTAAAGTCACACACACTGTCAGGCTTTGTCTCCATCCTGTGTGTGTCAATCAGTGATTAAAAAAAAAAAATACTAAAAACCAGCTAGAACATGGCTGTTACCTTGATGCATTGAGCCATTGAGCCACATTGATTTCATGATAGATATTTTGTTCAACACAGCTGACTCCTCTTAGACAAACCTTCCTTTTCCCCAAGCATAACTGAGGTTTAGTTGACAAATAAAAGTTGTATGTACATTGTGCAATGATTACCACAAACAAGCTAATTAACACACCCATCATTTCACATAGTTACCTTCATTTTTGTGGTGAGAACACTTAATCTTTGAACAAATTTCCAGTAAAGCTTTAATACCTAATCACTGCCCTGTGCATTTGATCCTCAGTACCTAGTCATCTTATAACTGGACATTTGTGCCCTTTGACTAGTGTTTCCCCATTTCCTCCACTGCCCAGTTCTGGCAATCACCATTCTACTTTTGGTGTCTGTGAGATGGAATTTTTAGATTCCACACAAGTGAGATTGTATATTTCTTAGATGTACTCCTCTAAGAATGGGCTTTCCTGCTGGCTCAATGGTAAAGAATCCAGGAGATGTGGGTTTGACCCCTGGGTCAGGAAGATTCCCCTAGAGAAGGAAATGGCAACCTACTCCAGGATTCTTTCCTGGGAAATTTCATGGACAGAGGAGACTCGCAGGCTACAGTCCATGGGATCGCAAAAGAGTCAGACATGACTTAGCAATTAAACAACCACAAAGCTTCCCTTTGATTGTCAGTTCTCTGGTGATTGGGGTGCATGTGTGGGGGTGGGGTGGGGTTGGGGGTGAGTGGGACCTGGGCTCCAAGTGACAGCACAAATCCCAAGTGACCCCAAGGTTAAACACAGCTCACTCACCATTCTGGCGACCTCAGTTATGCGGTACAATACAAACTGGTTGCCACTCTTGTTTTCACTGTTGTATTTTGTCAGAGCAGCATCCACAGCTTTAAATACATCCTGGTCATTGCAGTCGATTTCTTGAGAGGACTCTTGGGTTAAACTTGGTAGCAGCCTGGAACAAAGGAAAAGGATGGTGATTAATTTCATGATTTAACAGTCTCCCTTTAGGAGTTTCACCAGGAATTGGGAGCCAGTTGGGAGCCAAGACACTGATGTTAACTAGCTTCAGCCTCTGTCTCCTCTGGGCTCTGCTCTCTCTGCCCCAGTGCATTTGGGCCCTGGCTGATTCCTGATGTCATGCACTATTTGTCCTATTCCCAAAGGACAAAGGACCCTGGTGGGTCATCCAAGCAGATTTCAGCTGAAACATTACAACACTGGGGTGATTGACCTGCTTGTTTGCATTTGGGGAGCATATAGGAGCACAGAGCTCATTTCCTGGTGATTGCACAACTTTGTTTGGCATATCAGAGCAGACTCTCATAAAGGAGGAGGAAAAAAACCCACCAGTCACCTCTGTTATTCCCTTGTGACTTTCGAAAAGCCATTTATGAAGGTCACTGCATTTGACAACAATGCCACAGTAGGTACAATGTGCAGACACCTTTCAGTAAAATTTCTCTGCAGGATAACTAGCTGCAGAGAAGCAAGCTGCCAGCAGTCATATTGCAGGCCTGGAGAACCCATGCACAGAGACATAGTGGGTGCTGGGGGGGTCCCACATCAGGATATTGGTGCAACTAAAAATAAAACATGGACATCCTTTCTGTGGTCTGTGTGGTCAAGCCAGGCTCTCTCTCCACTCACTTGCATTAGTTCTAGAAAGGAAAATGCTCCTCAAGGGTGGAGACAGAGGAGAACCATAAGAAGAGATGAGTTGGGTGAAGCCCTGCATCCCCAGTCCTTGCTTCTGGTTTGGTGGCTGTGGGGTCCTTCACTGCCAAGTCTCAGCCACCTGTCTGAGAAAGATCAACTATTCGGGGAAGGGTGGTTTAAGAGTAGGCTAAAGATGAGGGCTCGTCCCTAGAAGATGTTTACCCTCAAGTCTTATCCCCCTCCCCCACAAAAAAGATGTTTGACTTCTTTGTCGTTGATACGGCCTCTAGCTCAGCAAATCAGTCTCCCCAAGAGTCCTTGGAAAAGAGGAGTCAGTGTGGACTGAATGGTGGCCTTGCCTCAGAGTGGCAGGAACATGAGACTTGATTGTCACCCGAACTTGAGTCCAGTCTAGCTCTGCTCCTTCATTGCTCTGTGATCCTGAGCAAGTCAGGGTCATATAACCTTTCTGAGCTTCAGTTTCCTCCTCTGTAAAATGTAGAATACTATCTTCACTTTTTTTTTTTTTTAAAGAAGTGAATGTTAATATAATACATGCACTGCTGCTGCTGCTGCTAAGTCGCTTCAGTCGTGTCCGACTCTGTGCGACCCCATAGACGGCAGCCCAGCAGGCTCCCTTCTCCCTGGGATTCTCCAGACAAGAACACTGGAGTGGGTTGCCATTTCCTTCTCCAATGCATCAAAGTGAAAAGTGAAAGTGAAGTCGCTCAGTCGTGTCCGACTATTAGCACCCCATGGACTGCAGCCTACCAGGCTCCTCTGTCCATGCACAGCGCCTGCTAATTAGTTCTTACAAATTATAAATACATTTAGAGGAGGATGGTTAAGAACCCATGACTTATGGAAGTGGTTTCAGGTGTGTGGTGATAGTGTGTGTGTGGTGTGGTGTGTAGGGAAAAAAGCTAAGGTGAAAGAGACGGGTGAATTCCTTGGCTGAGAAGGAGTGATAAAGAAGGAGACGTGGGTTTGATCCCTGGGTTGGGGAGATCCCCTGGGGAAGGAAATGGCAACTCACTCTAGTGTTCTCACCTGGGAAATCTCATGAACAGAAGAAGCTGGTGGGCTACAATCCGTGGGGTTACAAATGGTCAGATATGACTCAGCAACTAAAATCAAAAACACATGAGATGATGGATGTTAACTAAACCTATTGTGATGATTATTTCACAGTTATGTAAATCAAATCATCATGCTATACAGCTAAAATTTATACAGTGATGTGTGTCAATTCAGAGAAGGCGATGGCACCCCACTCCAGTACTCTTGCCTGGAAAATCCCATGGACGAAGGAGCCTGGTAGGCTGCAGTCCATGGGGTGGCTAACAGTTGGCTACGACTGAGCGACTTCACTTTCACGTTTCACTTTGATGCATTGGAGAAGGAAATGGCAACCCACTCCAGTGTTCTTGCCTGGAGAATCCCAGGGACCGGGGAGCCTGGTGGGCTGCTGTCTAGGGGGTCGAACAGAGTCGGACACGACTGGAGTGACTTAGCAGCAGTGTGCCAATTATTTCTTAATAAAACTGACAAAAAAAAAAAAACACAAGACTTGGCAGTGTATGTGCATATTTGTGCGTTCAGTCACACAGTTGTGTCCACTCTTGCAACACCATGGACTGTAACCTGACAGGATCCTCTGTCCATGAGATTCCCCAGGCAAGAATACTGGAGTGGATTGCCATTTCCTCCTCAGGTGATTTTCCCCACCCACGGACTGAACCCATGTCTCCTGCATCTCGTCTCCTGCATTACAGGCAGATTCTTTACCACTGTGCCATCGACAGGAAATAAACAGCAAAGGATGTGACTTTGGAGGAGGTCGATCTGGGTTGTAATCCCAGCCCCACAATTTACTTACTGTAAGATCCTAAAAAAGTAATTAAACTTCTTTGGGCCTCATCTTTCTTCTCTAAAAAATAGTAATCATGGATGCCCATTTTCCTTTTCTCCTTGAAATACAGCTAGGCTTCATTTCCTGAAGCCCCAGTGATGATACTAGTAATCAGTACTAGTGTTTAATAACGAGTATCATGCAAACACTGACCAAGCAGACCAGATACAACTCATCAGAAGAGTCACCAGCGATAGACAATTAATGGGACACCCCACTGAATGCCAGCCCTGCAGAATCATATTTCTCCATGAAGGCATGGACACAGTGCTGGCAGCTTAATTAGAGAGTGGAGAAAGGTGAAATCCAGGAATACCACCCCCCCCCCCCGCCAAAATAAAACATAGCTTAATAACTCTCAGAAGCTTTTGAGCAGGATTTTATAATTTATTAAGTCCTTTCACAAACATTGCTTGAATTATTAAAACAGTTTCCTGGAAAACACAGTATTGAATCCTCTCAATTCATTTCAATTAAATGCATTCATAATATGCAAACAGTTGATACAGGTGAAAAAAGGGGTAAGAAAGGATTCCTACTTTAGGGATTTTACATTGTGCTAGAGGTTTGGACAATATACCATTGATTGCTTCTTTTCTAGATGCTTTTTGTTACATGATAGCTAAAAAGTATGTGAATGTTTAACTTTTGCTATAGTTAGTAAATTGTGGGGCTGGGATTAGAACCAGATCAACCACCTTCAAAGTCACACTCTTTCTTATTGGTTATGTATGTAACTATATGGGTTTCCCAGGTGGCTCAGTGGGTAAAGAATCCACCTGCAATGCAGGAGATATAGGAGACATAGGTTCAATCCCTGGGTTGGGAAGATTTCCCTGAGGAGGCCATGGCAACCCACTCCAGTATTCTTGCCTGGAGAATCCTACGGACAGAGGAGCCTGGCGGGCTACAGTCCATGGGGTTACAAAGAGTCGGACACGACTGAAGCGACCGAGTGTGCATGCACGCAGGCACCTGTATATACAGGCAAGTCCTGCTGAAACTGGACCCTTCAGGGCCTTCCTGGGACAGAACCCCACCCTGTGCCCTCTGCCTGCCTCTTGTTTGTAAAAAGTCTCCTAAACCTTCGCTGAGTTCCAAAGAGCAGATTCATACGATTACTAACTAGGGAAGTGAGGTAATACAAAAACAAAGGAAAAGCAAGCCCAATATAATCTTAAACCATGACTTTTATTTTAAACTGATACCTTGCTTTATGACCCCAAATTGCCCTGTGGCTTTAACCAACTGGCTCCAAGAGGGCTTAAAATATATGACACTGGCGGGGTGGAGTGGGGCAGTGGGGGGAGTCAATTAAGAACTGAAACTCCTGACCCATCACAAAGGCCCTGAGAAATAATAAAATGCCTCATCCATTGCTATTACTCTCTCCTAGAGAGAAGTTGAGGGATCACAAGACACTGATTAACTGATTTGCTTTGCAGGAACCCATAGATTAATCACAATCACCGAGAACACATCTAGTCACAGGACAGTGCCAGGGAATCTGCAACTGAGACATCCTGAAATCACAAAGATCCCCCCTCCTTTACCTTTTGTGCCTTTCAGAACCTTGTGCCCCACTCAGTCAGCAAGATAAATTGAATTTGACACAAGTCGAGCTCTCCCATCATCCATGTTGGTGCCTCTTCAGCTAATAAACCTTTCTTTGATCCAAACTCTTTTTTTGGCCTCACAGTATGTCAGGCACACAAAGTTAGGTTCAAAAACACTCTAGGCGGGGGTGGGGGTGGGGGTGCGGGGAGACGGTTGCTTTTGCTCTTTAACATTTATTTTTATTTATTTGTTTGACTCATGGGGTCTTAGATGTGGCATGCAGGACCTTCTGTCTTCTTTGCCGTATGTAGGATTTGTAGCTGCAGCATGCAAACTCTTAGTTGTGGCACGTGATCTCTAGTTCCCTGACCAGGGATTGAACACGGATCTCCTGCATTAGGAATGTGGAGTCTCAGCCACTGCACCACCAGGGAAGTCATTCGACAACACTGCCTTTGAGTCTTCACTTGAAATACCACCATAATCAGCCTGTATTCCATTCCAGCTCTTGGACTGTGCGTCTTCAGTGACCTCCTTACCCTTCCAGTTTCACCTTCTCTATCTTTGTGCATTTCTCTTTCTTCCTAGCTTAAGAACTTGGTCTCTTTCACCCTTAGCTTTTTTCCCTGCCCCTGACCACCACCCCCCACCCCCTACCCCCGACCCCGCTCCGTCCCCCAGCCTCACCATTAGAATCTACCTCCTTCTGCCAAACCCACACACCTGAAACTGTTCATTAAGTCAGGTGGAGAGAATCTGAAATCTTGTTGTTGTTCAGTCTCTAAGTCATGTCCCACTCTTTGCAACCCCAAGCAGCACGTCAGGCTTCTCTGTCCTTCACTATCTCCTTCTGATTTTAGCCTGTGTCTGAACACTTGACATTTTCCCTGGTGGTTCAGCAGTAAAGAATCCACCTTCAGTGTTGGAGAGGTGGGTTCAATCCCTGGGTTGGGAAGATTCCCTGGAAAAGGAAATGGAAACCCACTCCAGTATTCTCACCCAGAGAATTCCATGGACAGAGGAACCTGGAGGGTTACAGTCCATGGGGTCGCAAAGAGTCAGGCACAACTTAGCGGCTAAACAACAAAAACAAAATACTTGAGACTTGATGTGGGAAAAGAAAGATTTGAGTGTGAAAAAGGAGGCTTATGGCAGTGAAAATAAAGTGAAAAGAGGCTCTTATCTGAGACTACTCTGGGGAGAAGATAGGAAAAGGACAGCAGTGGGCATCTCGGTCCTGCTTTCTAGAAACGTAGCCTGGAGGCAGCAGGATCTCAGGGAGAGACTATATGACCATATGGAATGACCTCTTGGCAGTCATTCCATTAACTGTCTTAGAGACTCCTGTAATGCCAGTTTGATATAAAAAAAATTAGGTAAACGAGACCTAAAGAATCATGTGAACAAAGTAGTAAGCATTCCTCAGCAGGGGGACCTGGTGGGCCAGTGGTGAAGAATCAGACCTCCTTCTCATGCCTACCACACAAACACCTTGGCACTATGAGAGTAAAACCCTAGAACTGCTTTGTGTGGGGAGTAGCAGAAAGTCCAAGAAGGCCTGAGGTTAAATTTCCCATTAGCTCAGTAAGGATGGCACTTAAAATAGAAATTAATTTGTTCCAAAAATAAAGTGGTATTTTTTGTGCACTTGAATTTATGGTTATGATTCATGCTTGCAGCCTTTTTTTTTTTTTAACAATTTATAGCATGAGCTTTGTTTCCTTAATAATTGAATTGAGAATTTGTTTTCCCAAAAGGAAATTTAGGGGACTGGATAACAAGTGGAAGAGAATTTGGGTCACTTTTATAAGAGTAATCCTTTTAGTGATAGTAAACTCCTTCTTGGTAGGTCCAACCTCAGCATAAGTACCACCAAAGGAAAGTGCCAGAATTAAAGGAGTTTAATCCAAGAAAGAAAGAAATTTTGAGGATCAGAGATTTGCTTCAAGTGATATAGTAACCAATGATGGACTTAACTTCCAGTCTGTAGCACTGATATCTTTCCTCTCCTTTCCTTTTGTCTGTCTATTCTTATGTCATTTCCTCTCCTACCCACATTTTGCCCTATCCTGAGTATGAAAGTCAGGTTATAATAACTTGCAATTTTGCATATATTACTGGTCATATTTTATTTATGGTTCTCATTCAGAACATGACTCATTTTTCCCCATCAAGGAAATCAGACTTTATTTTGGCAATGTATATGCAAAAAACTTTGATATATGTAGAAACTTAATGTTGAATGTCCCGGGACATGATTCAGAGGCTGACTGGGGGAAGGCCTGAATCTCTGGCTGTAGGGGATTATTGTGGTTTGGCAATGAGAAGCTGGGAAAATTGGCTTCTGGAAGAGGGAGAACTTCACCTTTCTTTAGTGAAGGAAGTCGGTGAATATATCCAGTTGGTCTCCAGTGGAAGCGAAAGTGTCCTTTACCTGGACCTCTTTCTTTGGAGTGCCTAGGTGGTGGGCCACGGCCTTGGCGATGGTGGTCTTGGGGATCTTGCCTATGTGGTGGTGGGTCACAGGGTCCATGGTCATAGAAATCATTGTCATGGGGATGATGTCCATGAGGATGATGTCCATAGGGGTGATGTCCATGGGGGTGGTGTCCATCTGGATGGTGTCCATGGGGGTGGTGTCCATGGGGATGGTGTCCATGGGGTTGGTGTCCATGGGGATGATGTCCATGGGGGTGGTGTCCATGGGGGTGGTGTCCATGGGGATGATGTCCATGGGGGTGGTGCTCATCAGAACTATGGTCATGAGGGGGCCTATGGTTCCCCTTGGTGCCAAAGGGAGGGTGAGAACATCTTAACCCTGGAGGGGGAAATGGTAGAGGAGCCCTTGCTTGAAATGGTGGACTGTCTGAGTGATTTTTGTGTTCTAGAGGAGGTGGGCATCTAAAGTTATATGACTCATGGGGATGACCATGATCTTTAGATCCACTGGGCTTAAGTGGAGGCCTTCCAGCAGGAGAATGCTCATGCTCGCCAGAGTGGAAGGGACGGCCTAAATGATGTTGCACAGCACTGAAGTTTCTATGTTCCTGATGGCGGAAACAGAAGAGTGGATATCATCATGTAACACAAAAAGAAGCTAGATGTTTAATTTAATTTATGTCAATGGCATCTAGATTTTAGATTCCACAGCTTTTTTAAAAGTAGGATATCAAAAAAGGATTTCTCAAATTCTTATCTAGCCAACTCACATTCAAAATACAAAGAAACAAAATCAAAATACAAACAAAACTATCATTTATTACCATCATTATTTCACAATAGAAATATTTTATTTTAATAATCAAATAACATTTGATTATTTTAATATTTTTGTTATTTTCTGACTCTTGTCAGAGTCAGAAACTTAATCTCAGAGTAAAGGGTAGTCCTTTAGATGAAATAAACATTATATTGTGAAAACACTCATTATTATTCTTCCCATCTCAATATAAACTGATGAAATTATACTATAAAATGATCCTTATCTATAGATCAACCTTTGGAAAATTAGTGCCTTATAATTTATATTCTCAACGAGAGTCGAGGTTTTTGGTACAAACATCTCCTACTCCTAAAGGATGATCACTTATCTCTGTGTACTTCTCCTTGTTCAGATTTTAATTTTTAAGAAATCTGTGGAGCCATGTTCATGGTGACAAGGCTGCCCCCTCTACTTGGGGTGGTGCTGGTACATGGGCACTGGATTATGCTCAGGTTTTTTTGTTTTTTGTTTTTTTCTGATATAAAAAACACTGTGAAGAATATCTTGGTATCGAATAAAAACTTTCTGGGACATATGTAAAATACTGTTTTGAGTCTTATTTCATACACCTTTATATAGTAGATTTTAGCATTTTTTTTAGGTTCTATGCCTAATATTGAAATTAAGTGTCAGCACTGGAGTCCTGACTACAAGAGCCACTTTCAATTCATTAGAGGTTGGTTGAATTAATCATGATTTTACTTTTCCAGCAAATCTTACCCTTCTCAATTCTTGGGGGGGAAAATCCATATTTTTTGTGTCATATCAGCAATTTGTACTGTCCCAATTGTACTTTCCCTGTTCTCTCTGTATTTCTCCTCCTTGTCATCCCTACTCCCTCATCCACCATCTCTCTTTCTCCTTCTTCTGTCTCTCTCTGTCTGTCCCTCTTACACACACACACATGCACACACAATACACACCAACAACCATAAGAACAATATATGCTGTGTGTGTGAAAATATCACCTATTTTGGCACTGATCATGACAAAGGCTACTTAAGCAACCCACCTTAAGGTTGAAGACTTCACAGTTTGTGACAATGTCTTTTGGGGTTTCCAAGTCAGAGGCTTCTACATCATAGAACAAATCTGCTCTGCAGAATCCAAAGATCTATAAAGAAGCGATAAACCTGTTAGGGTGTGTGTTTTTGAATGTGTCTGTGCAGGTGGTAGGAAGGTATCCAGCTTTGTTGTGAACTCCCAGACATGTGGGAAAGGAAAAGAGGCTTTCGAAAAATCAGGGTTGTTGTTTAGTCATTAAGTCATGTCCTGAGGAGGGTAAGATACACCAGAAAATAAGGAGATCTTCATGCAGATACCTGAGTATCAAAGGATAAGTGACTAGGGGAACAAGCCCTTTGCTTGAGCATCAGGAAGACTGGATTCTAACCTCAGCTCGGTTGTGAACATCAGGCAGGACCCTTTGCTGAGCCTCAGTTACCTCTTGGTCAAATGGAGTCACTGTGAGGTGTAAATGAGGTGACATGAGTGGCAGCACCCTTGGGTGTCAGTTCTTAACACAACCTAGTTATTTGTTTTAGTTTAATCCTAATGGGTTAAAAAAAAAAAAATCCAGTGCTAAGTGTAGGTAAATAACATGTATAATTTTATAATATATGTGATACTCTCGTGATTCACTTAACTGCTCTGTGCCTTAGTTTCCCCATCTGTAAATCAGGAATAAAAATAGTATCTACTTGGTAGGGCAGCAGTGAATTAATAAGGTAACATATGTAAAGCAGTTAGAAGGATGCCTGGCACATAGTAAGTGGTTTCTGAATGTTACCTAGCACTTTGCAGACACTGATTATACTCACATGAGAGTGTCTGGGAAAGTGGTGACTGGAACAGTTCCTCACAGAGAAGTCCAGGAAGTAACTGGTACCTTCCCCTCCTCTCTAGAACAAATTGGATCCAAGCAGTTTTAAGAATATAAAAAGTTAAAAAAAAAAAAGCTGTAGATTCTTACTTTCCAACATACTATAAAGTACTATGAGGATTCAAAATCTCCAATATGCACTATTTTTCTGATGGTCTCTGCCTTTAAAAAATTTATCACATGAGTGATAAGGTGATTACTATTTCATTGAAAGTTTCAACTAATACAGACATAATTAAGGGTAGTGTGAAAAATCAACCTTTGTGCCTCCCATTCTCAGAGGTACCACTATCATCCACTTGATGGATTTTTCCTTCAAGCCTTTTCCTAAATATGTTGCACATATACACATATATCTAATTATTTAACATAAATGGGATCATAGTCTTAAATATTGTTCTGTAACCTACTTTTTCCATTAGCAATATATCTTGAAACTCTTTCCAGTGCATAAACATTCAAAATGTTGTTTTTAGTAATTGCAGCATATTCATTCCATTGTTTGCAGGCACCATAATCTATTTAACTGCATTTACAAAATGCATGACCGACATCAACTAGCTGCTGCGCAAGGCTAGCTTGGGTGGGAAGCACTGAGGTCCTTGGACTGGGAGGCAGAACTATCTCACTCCAGTCACACCACTAGGAGTGGTGAGGTGGGTGCTCTGAGTCTCTGTTTTCCATCATAATACAGGAGATTAGGACCAGATGATTTTAATGACTCACATAAATTTTATTATTCTCTTTTGTCTTTCCCTCTTCCTTGTTTGGGTTTTTCCTTTTCTCTGTTCAATATTCACACACTTACCCACAACTCCAAAAGCCAAAGAACTGAAGAAGGGAGCCTCAGTTTAAAAGGCCTCAAATTAAAAGGTCGAGTGAGAGCAGCAAAGAGGCCCAGGGCTGCCAAGCTCACACCGGCTGCGCTGGACTCTGGGCCCTTGGTGCTAGCTAAACGCTAGAGGAGACTCACCGCTCTCATAGCCCTCTTCACTTTGTCCACTCTGAAAGGAGCAAAGTCACTGTTCTCCCTTTGGTACTTCTCCAGGGCTTTTTCAGCTTGTTTTCTGTACAGCTCAGTATCCTCAAAGAAATCGAAGAGCACTGGGCTGTCTATAGTATTGGTCAGTGCCGAAGAGACTGGAGAAAGAAATTGGCAGTTTTGTGGTTACTGAGTTGGAAGCAGTAATGTCAATGTTGGGATTTGATACATGTAAGCGTAATGGCAAGAATAACAATAGCTTCCATTTTACAGATGGAAATTGAGGGTTGGAGAGGTAACTTGTTCAAGATCAAGTCAATCAGTGGCAGAGCTAAACTTAAACCCAGATCCTTCTAACGCTCAAGTCTCTGTTGTGACCCCTATTCTTGACAACCCATTACTCATAAAGTGCTAATATTTTAATGAACTCTTCCCTGTCTCTGCCAAGGAGAGAGGCATCGTTAACACAAAATTTTGCCCAGAGAAGAGAAGATGCAGCTCAATCTTTCTTTATGGCAACCTTGTGTGGGAGTTGCTTGACTGTAGAATTTTTATATATTGAACCATGTTAAGATTAATTATTTTAAAAGAAATTCTGTGATAATTCTTTCTGAAAGGTGAATTTAAAAGGTGTGTAATTTAGAGTCAGCGCCAGTGGATTAGGGTCATGTCTTTGTCACACTTTGGCTCTGTTCCCCAGGCTGGGTCATTGAATCTCCTTGAGGTTTATTTTATATCTAAAATTGAAAGTATTGTAATCTTTACTTCACAGCCTTGTGAGATTAAACAAGTTAATATACGTATAACTGCTTTGTGAGCATATGTAACTTTCAGTCGTTGAAGTCAATACTTGAATGCTAAGTACTTTGCAAAGTGTACTACACAGGCTATCCATTTAATTCTGGGAAGAACCTGAAGGGATAATATTATTGTTATCCTCATTTTGCAATGGAGGAAAGCTTGAAGAAGTAACTTGCCCTTAAAACCATACAACTAATAAGTGTTGAGGTTGGGGTTCAAACTCAAATTGGACCCCAGAGCCTATGTTCTCTACAATGATGTCATATTGCTGCTGCTGCTAAGTCGCTTCAGTTGTGTCCGACTCTGTGCAACCCCACAGACGGCAGCCCACCAGGCTCCCCGTCCCTGGGATTCTCCAGGCAAGAACACTGGAGTGGGTTGCCATTTCCTTCTCCAATGCATGAAAGTGAGAAGTGAAAGTGAAGTCGCTCAGTCGTGTCCGACTCTTAGAGACCCTATGGACTGCAGCCTACCAGCTCCTCCGCCCATGGGATTTTCCAGGCAAGAGTACTGGAGTGGGGTGCCATCGCTTTCTCCATGATGTCATACAGCCTCTTGTGAATTTCTGTTTTTAGATGTTGAATTTCTATAAAAGAAGATGTGCCAGTAACAGGGAAAAATCTCTCTTCTCTTCTCAAGAGAGCAATTAATAATTGTATCCACAAGGGCAGGAACCATTTCTGATACATACTTCATAGACATCTATGATGAATACCGTTTGATTGAATTTTGTATGAACCTAGAATTAATTAGCATTTTAACAGACAATCATACCAGAACTTGTGGTGCAGTTAAAGTCATTCACTCTAAGATCCTCAGGCCCAGCCAAAAGTGTTATAGCGATTACCTTACATTGTCCAATCACCTGTAAGAAAGAGAGGTTTATGTTATTGCCTACTTCTTTCCTTAGGTTGACCCGAGGGAAAAAAAACGTGAGGCAGCATGCTCCTACTATCCATCTGAAATTATTGTGCTTCCTCTCACCAAACCCTCTCTCAAAAACATGTATTTTCTTAGCATAGTTCTGTAAGCTGGATATGCTACAAGCATCCAAAACCCTCATGAGAACCACAGAGAAAGTGTTGAAAGAGATCATGGCCATATCCCAAACATTTTCAAGGAAAAAAAAAAAGCTAAAACTGTTGGATATGTAGTCATCTTATTTTCTGGAACTGAAATCTTATATCTTTGCTCATTTATCTTTGCATCTTCCTCTGTGGCAGAGAACCTGGACTCTGAGAACCCATGTGCAATGTGCAGGACAAGACTCAATTCCTTATGGTGACTGCAACTAATCCCTTTGGCCATTTCTGTTAGGGAAACCAGTATTCACAGTTACAGGTTCAGAGGTTCTTAGACATTAGGTGATTTGCCCAAGGTCTCACAGGTGGTCATGCTCTGACATGGGACCATAAGCCCCACTGACTTTTCTTGAACTGGTTTCCCAGTATGGCTCTCAAGAAAATATTACTTGAAGTCAACATAGTCCTTATAAGCCAAGAGGCAGAAGTTTTGCTCTTATTGTTTTACTGTGTAAGCTCAGGTGTGCAACCACCCTGGGCAAGATATTTCTGCTTCTTTCTATCTATTGATAGAAGTCAGGAATGCTAAGAGGAGAGGAATAGTACCCAGTTTACTTACTGTTTCAGACGGACGACGAGAAACATCCAGCTCACAGTCGTCCCAGTGCTTCCTGGACAGGACTGGACAGTCAGATTCTTTCACATCCAAGACTAAATAGTAGACAGCTATGGATTCCTGGGGAATTCCAAGAAAGCGATGGCTGGGTAGTATGTGGAAATCCAGAGTTTTCCAATAAAAATAAGCTCTTTATTTCTTAAAGGGAATTCCTGTCATTCTACTCCTCTTCAAGTCATTGCAGGTGCCCTACCTTTATATCATTTGATCTGTTTATTTGATAAAAAGCATCAGCAAGTTTCAACTGGTCATAATATTGCTTCTGCCATGAATTTTAAAGAACAATCACAAAAAGGCAGTGTTGGTTTGGGTGGAAGTATTGAAGGTACAAGACTAGAATATAAGTGATGACAGCCATATTATGGCCTCCATTCTATATGCACATTTGTGTCCTCTCATCCAGTTCTATTCCTGAACTTGGGCTTCTTGTCTTTTTTTTAATAGATTGACTCTTTTTTTTTTTTTTTTTCCTTTGGCAACTTGTGGGATCCTCGTTCCCTGACCAGGGATCAAACCTGTTCCCCTTACAGTGGAAACTTGGAGTCCTAACCACTGGACCATCAGGGGAATCCCAGATTTCTGGTCTTGATTTCAACTTGCCCAAAGCTCAATTCACTCTCTTCACTTACAAACTAGCTCTGTCCCTCTACCTCCTTTGTCTAATCAGAGATGCCATTATTTATTGCCTTAGTCTTTGGCTTAAGGAATGTCTCTCTTCCAAGATGATGGCTGTTCCAAAACCCACAGAGAACCTCTGGAACCCCTCTGCCTTTGCTCTGTTTCTGCATACCTTCCTTCCAGATTCCCTACACACAAAGGAGGTGGTATACCAGGAATTCTCCTAGAAGGCCATCATCCAAGCCATTTTGCTATTCAAATCCTGCTCATTCTTCAGGATGCAAATGAACCCTTCTCCCATCCATCATAATTGATCTTCTATTTGACCCCTCCAGCATTTATTCCACTCACTTAGTCACCTGAGTATATCCCATCTTACCCAGTTCACCTATGTGTGTGTGTGAGCTGATGATTATTTCCTTTAGAACAAAGCCCATAGTTTATTATAATCTTTCTCTTATAGCACTTAACCATTGATTGGGCTCTGCATAAGTACTTATAAGTATTTAGAGGCTGATCAAGGACATAATGACTGTGCTTAGTGGCTTCAGTCATGTCCAACTCTTTGCGATCACATGGACTGTAGCCCAACAGGTTCCTCTATCCATGGGATTTTCCAGGCAAGAACACTGGAGTGGGTTGACATGCCCTCCTCCAGGGGATCTTCCCGACCCAGAGATCAAACCCACGCCTTCTATGTCTCCTGCATTGGCACGAGGGTTCTTTGCCATCAGTGCCACCTGGGAAGTCCAGGACATACTAGTAACAAATACTAATTCAAAGCATAAGAGAACAGTTAGAGCAGCTCTGAGGGCTTCCCAGGTAGCACAGTGGTAAAGAATCTGCCTGCCAATACAGAAGACACAAGAGACACGGGTTCGATCCCTGGGTGGTGAAGATCCCCTGGAGGAGGAAATGGCAACCCACTCCAGTATTCTTGCTTGGGAAGTCCATGGACAGAGGGGCCTGGCGAGCTACAGTCCATGCGGTTGCAAAGAGTCAGACATGACTGAACACAATACAGCACAGAGCAGCCCAGAAATGAAACCAACAACCCTGACCAAAGCCAATCCATGGTGCAAAGTGGCAGGCTTAGGAGCTAGCATCTCCTTTGGCCCTGGTCCATCACCTCCCCACTCAGCTCTGCCGTGGGAGGCTCCTCACCACTTTGTCCAAGTGGGCATCAGCGACCCGCAGCAACTGGAAAAGGTAGCCATCCCACCGTCCTTTATTGATCAGGTCCAGAGCTCTCACAGCCACAGGCTCAACGGCATCGCAGCCTGTGGGATTCACAGCACAAGAACACTGCTGTGTGATCAGAAGGATGGACAGCAGTGCTGCAGTGAGTACCTTCATTTTGTTAAAATGTGAAAAGCATCCCTTGCTCTGGGATACCACGGCAGAGAAGTTGATACAAATTTTCTAAAACGCACACACAACTGATTAAGCAAGATTTTATACGTTTTTGTTATGTAACTGGGGATGTTCACCTTGACCCCTCGTTCAAATATCTGTCAGCATTCTGTAAATGATTAGTGGGTCCTGGGGACAGAAAGTTGAAACATGCCATGTTTATAAACATTCCTCGTTTTGAGGCTAATGCCCTCAAAACCACATGTCCCAATGTGGGGAAGACAGTGAGATGTTTTATAGTAATTGTTCAGAGACGGTGTGATCAGCTTGTGGTCATTCTTCTAATGGGTTTGAGGTGTGGTAAGTAGGAGTCAGCATTATCAACCTTCAGGCCTGACAGGTCTGGGGTCTGTGTGTTTGGAGGCAGCATACCATCATTAATTGTTAACTTCTCCCACCTGAAGGGGATATCAGTATCTGCAAAACAGCTTAAAGATACTGTTGTATGTAATGGTTGAAGAGGAAACAGGACCTAGGTTCAAGGCTACTCTTGACTGTTGCTCCTGGTCTTGAACCCCTGTGCATGCTAAGTCACTTCAGTCATGTCGGACTCTTTGTGATCCCACGGACTATAGCCTGCCAGGCTCCCCTGTCCATGGGATTCTCTAGGCAAGAATACTGGAGTGGGTTCCCATTTCCTTCTCCAGGGGATCTTCCCCACCCAGTGATCAAATCCGCATCTCTCTCTTGCATCTCCTGCATCGGCAAGCAGATTCTTTACCACTAATACCACCTGGGAATCCCCTCTCTTTTCAGATTAACAACTGCTTGAATTGAAAGTCAGGGAAGGTCATGGAGGTTTCATGAAGAACATGAAGGCTATTCCCTGTAATCAAAGAAATAGGGAACACAGAAAAACTGTGTGCCCAGGAGCCCCACAGGGTCCTGCTCAATATGACTTGGGAAAAAGTTGGGAGCACACTCATGTCATTCCAGTTCTTTGTGACCCTTGAAGTATGCTAAAGAGAATTAGTTCATGTGGAAGAGGAAGGTGCTGAAGGTAGCAGTCAAGTCATTCGATGCCCTTCCCAGAGATAGGGTTAGAGGGCATATACCATTGGATGAGGGACCCAGCACTGGGGGATAGGGCTGAGATTAAGCTAATCCCCCATCTGCACCCCTCCTGAAAAAACAGTATAAGTGCACAGATCCCTCATACCAGTAGAGCCCAGCAGCAGCAGAAACGATGAGAGGTCAGCCCAGGTTGCCTCTCCACTACCAGTGACTTACAGCACCTGCCTTCCTCCCCAGTCTCCTTGCAGTGTTGGAGTCTATAGCCATGGTTCTCAGCCTTGAATTCATATTGGAGTCACCTGGAGTCGGACACGACTGAGCGACTTCACTTTCACTCTTCACTTTCATGCATTGGAGAAGGAAATGGCAATCCACTCCAGTGTTCTTGCCTTGAGAATCCCAGGGACAGGGAAGCCTGGTTGGGCTGCTGTCTACGGGGTCGCACAGAGTCGGACACGACTGAAGTGACTTAGCAGTAGCAGCAGAAGAGCTTTTCAAAATCCTTATGTCCAGGCCTCCCCCAGAGCAATTAAACCAGGGGCTTTCGATATGGACCCAGGTGTTGGTAGTTTTCCCAATGTGCAGTCAAGGCAGAGAATCGGTTGAGCTTTGGACACAACCCCAGGGAACAGAAAGAATTTGAAGAGAGAAGCCGTGGGGAAGATGTATGGAATGAGACCTCACTTCCCAGAGTCGTAGTCTGATATAGTGAGTGTTAAAAGGGAAAGAAATCTGTTATGAATTATATTTGAGATTGTACCTTTAATATTAGTAACACTAGCTTTTAAATATCCAAACCGGACGGCTTCAGTATAATTTAGAATGACAGGAATACTATGGAATCTGGCCACGGTGTTACTCAGCGGCTCCAACCCAGGGAGAAAGGGGAAGGTCATTGATTAGAACACAACTGTATTACGTTTCAATGGAGAACAGGTTGAGCTCCTTAATTAGGCTTTTCTAGTATTGCTACACTGGCCACACCCAATATTGAGTGCCCTGGGTGAGTCAAATGCTGGTGGAGGGAAAGAGATTGGAACTCTGAGGGGATGGAAGAGGGCACTGACAGTGAGAATCAGCTTTTCCTGAACACTCTTGTAGAAGGACTGATGCTGAAGCTGAAACTCCAATACTTTGGCCACCTGATGAGAAGAACTGACTCATTTGAAGAGACTCTGATGCTGGGAAAGATTTGTCACGCGAGTGTATGTTCCTCAGTTCTTTGTCTCATCACAACAAAGATTTGGAGCGACAGACATTAAAGCCCTTGGCACGTCACAGCTCTTGGGTCTTGGACAAACCATGTTATAGCTCTTAGGCAATCAGTGTTACAGCTCTATTTTATTTAGAAGATAGCAGGAGAATCCATCCTTGAAGCGTGAGGGCATGCCAACCCAAAGACTCGAAGAGAAGAGAGTGAAGAGAAGAGAGTGGAGGAGCGCACAGGGGAGGGGAAGGGAGGGAGAGAGGGAGAAAGAGCACACGCACACGCACACGGGAGAGAAAGAGAGGGAGAAGGCACTTTGGCTCCTCCTTTTATGTTTTTTCCTCCACCTGAGCCTGCCCTATGCAAATTGGGCTTAGCCAGGAGTGCTGTTTGTTCTACCTGAAGTCTTCACTCTGGTCCTTGGACCTTCCTTTGACCTTCCTGTGTTCTATTTTCGCCGGCTTTTCCCTTCCTTGTCTTCTAGCCACCGCCATTTTGGACTCCTTTTCTCCATTCTACCTACCTAACAGATTGAAGGCAGGAGGAGAAGGGGATGACAGAGGATAAGATGGTCGGATGGCATCATCAACTCAATGGGCATGAGTTTGAGTAAACTCCAGGAGTTGGTGATGGACAGGGAGGCCTGGTATACTGCAGTCCATGGGGTCACAAAGAGTCGGACACGACTGAGTGACTGAACTGAATTAAACTGTTGTGTTAAGACCTAGGGGTAGTCATGAGAACCATGCATTCTCTTCTTGCTTTATTTTTTGGCCATGCATGTGGTGTATGGGCTGTTAGTTCCCTGACCAGAGATTGAAATCATGCTCCCTGCATTCGAAGCACAGAGTCCCAACCACCAGACCACCAGGGAAGTCCCTTCCCCCTGCTTTATCGAACCTTAAAGACAAATAGGGTACTAGCGATGTGTTACATTTCTTGCTAGACCCTGACTGAAATAGGGTCAAAGACACCAACTGATACCCCGACTGAGTCATTTTTCCATCTTAAAGGAGGCAAATAAGGGTAATAGTGTGTGAATGTTGTCTATTGCTCTTAAGCAAATTATACCAAGGCATATGAACCTCTTCTGGGAAACAGCTCCCAGGAGGGAGGAGAATAGTCATATCTGCGAATTCCCTGTCGTATGAGTTTGCTAGGGCTTCCAGAACAAAGTACCACAGACTGGGTGGCTTAAATAATAGAAGTAATTCTTTCATAATTCTAGAGACTAAGAAGTCCAAGATCAAGGTGTCAGAGGACTGGTTTCTTCTGAGGCCTCCTTGGCTTGTATGGCCATCTTCTCTCTGTCCCCACGTGTTCTTCCCTCTGTACGTGTCTGTATGCTAAATCTCCTCTTCTTACAAGGACACATACTGAATTAGGGCCCACCCTAATGACTTCATTTTTAACCTAATTACCTCTTTAAAGACCTTACTTCCAAATACAGTCACGTTCTGAGAAACTGGGGATTAGGACTTCAGTATATGAATTTTATGGGGACACAATGCATCCCATAGCACCTGTCCAATTTAAAAAGATGTGTGTGTGTGTATATATATGTGTGTATATGTGCAACTACATATATTTGTGTGTGTATATGTGTATAATATATATGTATAAACATTCATTATTATACAGTTTTTTAAATTAAAAAAATGGGAGTAAATGTTATCTAGTTCCTTAATTTCTGCTCTGGGAAAAAATTTTTAAAGGAGTCAGAAAGTTCCCCAACTTGAAACAACGTTTTGTTCTCCCCAGGCTTAACCACAGGCTACAGGCAAATGTCATTTCCATCTACCCCATCACTAAATTTATCAAGTTCTAGGGCTTGAAGACTATTCAGACATGTGAGGAAAAAAAATCCACCTTCAAGTGGAAGGTTTTGCAGACAATATCTGACCAATACTTGGTGTTGAAATGATTGTGGGATAAAGGAAGAGTGAAGTTCTGATGAATCCCAGTCTCTTGATATCCTTTAATTTTCATATTATTTGATCAAAAGAATCACACTATGCTTTTGTAAAAAATTAACAGAAATCTCAATTACATAGAGTTGGGAAACCAGAAGGGGGAGCACTCATGCCCTGTGATGGGGCAGAGCCTAACAAACAAGAAGAGAGACTTTTTTCCTGGCAACAGCTCAGCCAATGGAAAGCCACGGACTCTGTTTACTATAGCTCTCTCAACTTTCTTTTCCTCTTTATAAAAGTTTTCCTTCTCTTGCTGTCTGGGGAATTCTCTGCCGCTCTCTGAATTTACAAATCCTAAATTGCAATTTTCTGCTGATCCCAAATAAATCCATCTTCGCTGGAGAGATAGCTGGCAGTGTATTTGTTTCAGGCCAACAGTTTGGTGGCCTGTACAAGGCCCAGATGCCGAGCAGCTCCAGGGTTGGTGAGCAAACAGGTGTGGTATCCACAGTTGAACCAATTGTTGCTCATGGCTTTTCCTGCCCAGGAGTTTGAAGGTATAGCTTTCTGCCCAGGAGTTTGAAGGTGTAGCTTTCTCCCAGATTTGAGCTTATACCTTCTTTGCTTTGTTCAGTTCAGTCGCTCAGTTGTGTCTTACTCTCTGCGACCCCATGGACTGCAGCATGCCAGGTCTCCCTGTCCGTCACCAACTCCCGGAGTTTACCCAAACTCATGTCCATTGAGTCAGTGATGCCATCCAACCATCTTATCCTCTGCCATCCCTTTCTCCTCCTGCCTTCAATCTTTTCCAGCATCAGGGTGTTTTCCAATGAGTCAGTTCTTCGCATCAGGTGGCCAAAGTATTGGAGTTTTAGCTTCAACATCAGTCCTTCCAATGAACACTCAAGACTGATCTCCTTTAGGATGGACTGGTTGGATCTCCTTGCAGTCCAAAGCTCCAGGCTTTATTTGGCATCTGTTTAAAGGTTTCCCCTTTCTGGTTAAGGCCTTGTTCTGCATGTGAAGTTGGCACTTCTGCCTAACTTGAGGTCAGGCTGTTTCACTGAACCTGGCTAGGCTTCACCTATTCCCTTTGGAACAAAGGCTGCTTCAACAAAGGATACCTGAAGCTGGGTATCCTTTGACTCATTACTCAGGGAACAGGGGATTTTTTTCTGAATCAGTGCGGAGTTTTTCAGCCTTTGGCATACTCCTTTGGAAGCACTGTCTTCTGGATGTTGGGTTTAAAAAGCCTTCAGTCTGGATCCTTCAGACTTTCAAGGTGTCTCAGTGGTAAAGAATCTGCTTGCCAATGCAAAAAGATGCAGGAGATGCGGTTTGATTCCTGCATGGGGAAGACCCCCTGCAGGAAGAAATGGCAACCCACTCCAATATTCTTGCCTGGAAAATTCCATGGCCAGAGGAGCCTGGCAGACTACCGTCCATAGGGTCACAAAGAGTCAGACACGACCAAGCATACACACACGCACGCACACACACACACACACAGATACACATACTGGATCCTTTAGGACCAAGCTATCTCCTTAAGACTGGCTGGGATCGGCCTGCTAGCTGTTTGAGCTATAAGATATTTGAGTTGTTTGAAATTGTTCTTTACTGTAGAGAAAAAACTCTAAGAAATGTGATCCCAGTTATATAAGTATTTTTCAAAGTGCCCCCCATTACAGAGACTCCTGCTGATTTTATGTCTAAACATCTTCCTCATATTCATTTCTAGCTAAGTAAACGGACTTGACCAAGGCAATTTAGAATACCAGTGGTAATTGTGGGGGACTTTTGAAAGTCACAAATTTAATTTCCTTAAAATCAAACTGGACTACAAGAGGTCAAAAATTTCCAGAACTGAGTGGCATGCTAATTTCACTCATTTTGAGACTTCTCAACTGTTATCAGGAGTCTGAAATTGTCTCTATAAAAGATTAACTGACACAAACAAGTGATGGAAGAAAGATAAACAGGCTCCCAAAGCCTGAAGCTCTTTTTCCTTGGTTTCTTTGTCCCAGGCTTTGCCTCTGGCACCATATTCTTCTTTCTTTTCTATAACGCCTGTGCCTCCAATATATCTTCCAATCCTTCAGACAAATTCTCCGGTCAAACTTTCCTTTTTCTCGGAAACTCCCCCCACTCCCTTACCAGCATGGTTTCTCTGACTTTTATCAGCTAGTTCATATGCTCATTGGTGAAGACCAGGTCCAGTATTGAATGAAAACCACTAACTGGGGAAGTCCTGAAAAGTCTCTAGAATTACAACTGGGAGTCCAGTCCACTAACTTACTATAATATATGATCAGGCTCAGGCAATCCCTAGCAACCTCATTAAAAAATTCCTAGGGCTTTTCCAAAGTCTGTTGATGGGAACAAAATCCAGGCTTGCAAATAAAACTCTGATGAATCAGTTCATGAATATCACACTAGACTTCAGATTCTGGTCTTCCACATGATGTTGATTCCACCTGGGTAGCTTTTAACTCTATGTTTATTAATGGGCTGAACCAGGATCTTTCCCTTCTAAAAGAAGGATCAGGATAGAATGCAACTATGTCTGCTCAGATTTAGTGAATTTGCCAAACCAGCTCTCTCATTCTCTAGATGAGTCACCTCCAAGGAAGACAGCCAAAATCCTAATATTCAACTCCAACAAATGAAGGCATCTAAACGAAATGAAAACCTTCCTGGCTTCCTCTACTATTGCAAAGGACCAGGACTTTGGAAAAGAGATTGTTACAAATTTAACTGGTTTAGGTACCCTTAGCCCTCCAGCCAGCCTTTCCAGCATCCTCCTGATTGTCGATGATGAAGCTCCAAGGAACTATAGGAGCTCTTCCTAATAATCCCTCTTAAATGCCTTAGAGAAACATTTTTCTGTATTGGGGGGTGAATCTTTTCCAGTCCTAAATGACACTAGAGCCATACTATTTTTGTTCTTAATATATATGTTTTATTGAAGTATATAGTTGACTTCGGAGAAGGCAATGGCACCCCACTCCAGTACTCTCGCCTGGAAAATCCCATGGACAGAGGAGCCTGCTGGGCTGCTGTCTCTGGGGTCGCACAAGGTCGGACACGACTGAAGCAGCAGCAGCAGCAGCAGCATAGTTGACTTACACTAGAGCCATACTCTTTGTTGTTGTTATTCAGTCGATAATTCATGTCCGACTCTTTGCAACCCTATGAACTGTAACATGCCAGGCTCTCCTGTCCTTCACTACCTCCTGGAGTTTGCTCAGAGTCATGTCCATTGATTCGGTGATGCTATCTAACCATCTTATCCTCTGTCACCCACTTCTCTTGTCCTGAATCTTTTCCAGCATCAGAGTCTTTTATAATGAGTTGGCTCTTTTCATCAGGTGACCAAAGTACTGGAGCTTCAGCATCAGTCCTTCCAATGAGTTTCTGTGGTTGATTTCCTTTAGAATATACTCTTTGTACTCAATCCAAAGCTATAGACAGACCTTTCCTTGAAGCACTGAAACAGTTCTAACGGTGGGGCACTCCAGTGAGCCTCAAGAGGTTCCTGTGTCTGAACTCATTCCCTTTTGTTTAGGCCTTTTGAGAGATATCCACACTTTCCCCCTTAGTTCCTTTCAGTCATTTCAGTCGCTCAGTCGTGTCTGACTCTTTGCGACCCCATGGACTGCAGCATGCCAGGCTTCCCTGTCCTCTGCCCTCATTAATTTATTAGAGACTTCTTGGAGAAATATATTGGAACATATTTCTCCAAAAAGGGGGACATAATTCTAGAAAACAGACAGTCATCATCAAAGTGACCCATGAGGTGAATTAAATGATCTTTTGATCTTGTATTTGTTCCATCTCTGTCAGTAGTAGAGTAGATTCTGGAAATCTGATCATTTGTCTCTATCGAATCAGCTACCACTTTCCTTATGGGCATGATCCACAGTATGCTTCCCATCAAGATTCGAGTAGATCCCTCAAAACTTCTTCCCAGAATCAATCAATACCCTGTTTGTAAAGAAAACCTTCAAGGCATAAAGCCCATAATAGAAGGTTACAAGGCTCAGGGCCTCATTTTCCCTTGTACATTAACAGCTCCTGCATACTTCCCATATTACCGGTGAGAAAATCTAAGGACCAAGTGTTGAGATTTGTCCAGGACCTCTGAGGCCAGGGGTGGCAGGTGGGAGGAGCTACCCCACACCCTGACACCCGAGGCCAAGGGAGGCGGCCGGGAGGAGCAACCCCAAATCCAAGGAGCCGAGGCTGCGCAGGGGAGGGCCTAGAGGAGCTATCCCATGTTGAACGTCAGGAAGGGTGGCGGTGAGGAGATACCCCTCGTCCAAGGTAAGGAGCAATGGCTGCGCTTTGCTGGAGCAGCCGTAAAGAGATACCCCACGCCCAAAGTAAGAGAAACCCAAGTAAGACGGTAGGTGTTGCAAGAGGGCATCAGAGGGCAAACACACTGAAACCATACTCACAGAAAACTAGTCAATCTAATCACACTAGGACCTCAGCCTTGTCTAACTCAATGAAACTAAGCCATGCCCGTGGGGCAACCCAAGATGGGCAGGTCATGGTGGAGAGATCTGACAGAATGTGGTCCACTGGAGAAGGGAATGGCAAGCCACTTCAGTATTCTTGCCTTGAGAACCCCATGAACAGTATGAAAAGGCAAAATGATAGGATACTGAAAGAGAAACTCCCCAGGTCAGTAGGTGCCCAATGTGCTACTGGAGATCAGTGGAGAAATAACTCCAGAAAGAATGAAGGGATGGAGCCAAAGCAAAAAGAATACCCAGCTGTGGATGTGACTGATAATAGAAGCAAGGTCTGATGCTGTAAAGAGCAATACTGCATAGGAACCTGGAATGTTAGGTCCATGAATCAAGGCAAATTGAAAGTGGTCAAACAAGAGATGGCAAGAGTGAATGTCGACATTCTAGGAATCAGTGAACTGAAATGAACTGCAATGGGTGAATTTAACTCAGATGACCATTATATCTACTACTGCGGGCAGGAATCCCTCAGAAGAAATGGAGTAGCCATCATGGTCAACAAATGAGTCTGAAATGCAGTACTTGGATGCAATCTCAAAAATGACAGAATGATCTCTGTTCGTTTCCAAGGCAAACCATTCAATATCACAGTAATCCAAATCTATGCCCCAACCAGTAATGCTGAAGAAGCTGAAGTTGAACGGTTCTATGAAGACCTAAAAGACCTTTTAGAACTAACACCCAAAGAAGATGTCCTTTTCATTATAGGGGACTGGAATGCAAAAGTTGGAAGTCAAGAAACACCTGGAGTAACAGGCAAATTTGGCCTTGGAATACGGAATGAAGCAGGGCAAAGACTAATAGAGTTTTGCCAAGAAAATGCACTGATCATAGCAAACACCCTCTTCCAACAACACAAGAGAAGACTCTATACATGGACATCACCAGATGGTCAACACCAAAATCAGATTGATTATATTCTTTGCAGCCAAAGATGGAGAAACTCTATACAGTCAGCAAAAACAAGACCAGGAGCTGACTGTGGCTCAGACCATGAACTCCTTATTGCCAAATTCAGACTGAAATTGAAGAAAGTAGGGAAAACCACTAGACCATTCAGGTATGACCTAAATCAAATCCCTTATGATTATACAGTGGAAGTGAGAAATAGATTTAAGGGACTAGATCTGATAGAGTGTCTGATGAACTATGGAATGAGGTTTGTGACATTGTACAGGAGACAGGGATCAAGACGATCCCCGTGGAAAAGAACTGCAAAAAAGTAAAATGGCTGTCTGGGGAGGCCTTACAAATAGCTGTGAAAAGAAGAGAAGTGAAAAGCAAAGGAGAAAAGGAAAGATATGAACATCTGAATGCAGAGTTCCAAAGAATAGCAAGAAGAGATAAGAAAGCCTTCGTCAGCAATCAATGCAAAAAAATAGAGGAAAACAACAGAATGAGAAAGACTAGGGATATCTTCAAGAAAATCAGAGATACCAGAGGAACATTTCATGCAAAGATGGGCTCGATAAAGGACAGAAATGGTATGGACCTAACAGAAGCAGAAGATATTAAGAAGAGATGGCAAGAATACACAGAAAAACTGTACAAAAAAGATCTTCACGACCCAGATAATCACGATGGTGTGATCACTGACCTAGAGCCAGACATCCTGGAATGTGAAGTCAAGTGGGCCTTAGAAAGCATCACTACGAACAAAGCTAGTGGAGGTGATGGAATTCCAGTTGAGCTATTTCAAATCCTGAAAGATGATGCTGTGAAAGTGCTGCACTCAATATGCCAGCAAATTTGGAAAACTCAGCAGTGGCCACAGGACTGGAAAAGGTCAGTTTTCATTCCAATCCCAAAGAAAGGCAATGCCAAAGAATGCTCAAACTACTGCACAATTGCACTCATCTCACACGCTAGTAAAGTAATGCTCAAAATTCTCCAAGCCAGGCTTAAGCAATATGTGAACCGTGAACTTCCTGATGTTCAAGCTGGTTTTAGAAAAGGCAGAGGAACCAGAGATCAAATTGCCAACATCCATTGGATCACGGAAAAAGCAAGAGAGTTCCAGAAATACATCTATTTCTGCTTTATTGACTATGCCAAAGCCTTTGACTGTGTGGATCACAATCAACTGTGGAAAATTCTGAAAGAGATGGGAATACCAGACCACCTGATCTGCCTCTTGAGAAATTTGTATGCAGGTCAGGAAGCAACAGTTAGAACTGGACATGGAACAACAGACTGGTTCCAAATAGGAAAAGGAGTTCATCAAGGCTGTATATTGTCACCCTGTTTATTTAACTTATATGCAGAGTACATCATGAGAAATTCTGGACTGGAAGAAATACAAGCTGGAATCAAGATTGCCGGGAGAAATATCAATAACCTCAGATATGCAGATGACACCACCCTTATGGCAGAAAGTGAAGAGGAACTCAATAGACTCTTGATGAAAGTGAAAGTGGAGAGTGAAAAAGTTGGCTTAAAGCTCAACATTCAGAAAACGAAGATCATGGCATCTGGTCCTATCACTTCATGGGAAATAGGTGGGGAAACAGTGGAAACAGTGTCAGACTTTAATTTTGGGGGCTCCAAAATCACTGCAGATGGTGATTGCAGCCATGAAATTAAAAGACGCTTACTCCTTGGAAGGAAAGTTATGACCAACCTAGATAGCATATTCAAAAGCAGAGACATTACTTTGCCAACAAAGGTCCATCTAGTCAAGGCTATGGTTTTTCCAGTAGTCATGTATGGATGTGAGAGTTGGACTGTGAAGAAGGCTGAGCGCTGAAGAATTGATGCTTTTAAAGTGTGGTGTTGGAGAAGACTCTCGAGAGTCCCTTGGACTGCAAGGAGATCCAACCAGTCCATTCTGAAGGAGATCAGCCCTGGGAATTCTTTGGAAGAAATGATGCTGAAGCTGAACTCCAGTACTTTGGCCACCTCATGCGAAGAGTTGACTCATTGGAAAAGACTGATGCTGGGAGGGATTGGGGGCAGGAGGAGAAGGGGACGACAGAGGATGAGATGGCTGGATGGCATCACTGACTCGATGGACGTGAGTCTGAGTGAACTCTGGGAGTTGGTGATGGACAGGGAGGCCTGGCGTGCTGTGCTTCATGGGGTCACAAAGAGTCGGACATGAATGAGCGACTGATCTGATCTGATCTGAGCATAAGCAACATTGTTATCCCTCATACCTTACTAACATCCATTCTCACTGGAAGTAAATTATTTTTTTTTTACTGTAATTGATTTATGCAGTGCAGTCTTCAGTATTCTATTTAAAGAAGCTAGCTAGTACCTTTTTGTCTTTACTTGGGAAGAAAAAAATTCACCTGGAAAGCAATGCCTCAGGGTTATACTGACAGTCCTTCTGAGGGCTGATCTGGGATATTCTTTCTTTCGTTTTTTGGCCACACCATGGGGCTTGTGGGATCTCAATTCACTGACTAGGGATTGAATCCTTGCCTTTGGCAGTGAAAGCACAGAGTCCTAACCAGGGACTGCCAGGGAATTCCCTGGGCTGAAGGCTGATTGGGATGATATAAAGTTCCTTAGGGGTTTTACTTTGTTGCAACAAAGTAAAAGGTGGATCCTTTGCTTCTTCGCTGTCTTTCTCAAGCCTTCTCACATTAAGACAACATCCACTTGCTAAATCTTTTAGCCTTAAAGGGACTTAAGGTTGTCAAAGAAAAATTGTAGCTTGTCCAAACCCAGGTTTGATATTTAGAGCATCTGATAACAGAACAAGGTCTGAACTGAGATCCAGATAAAACCTCACAGTGTCCTAAGTCCCATCAGACCTAAAACTAAGCACAGTTGTGAGGTTTTCTCAGGCTAGTTGGTTATTAATGAATTTAGATTCCAAATTTCTTTCTTATGGCCGAACCTCTATGTTTTACTCAGCAATAAAGGCTGCAGTTTTGTGGGAAGAACTGGCAACACAGTCTTCGAGGCCTTAAAGGAGAGTCTGATGAGCTCTCACCTGACTTCAGGCATCCCAATGATCAGATTCCCCTTTTCCTTTTTGTATATGAAGAGGAAGGGAATGCCTTAGGGTACTCACCAAAAACACAGGGACCACCGTCAACTCACAGGGTATTATGCCCAGCAACTGGATCCTGTGGCAGAGGGACACCTCCCTTGCCTTAGAGCTATTACAGCCACTGCCCTTTTGGTTAAGACCACTGAGAAAATTGTCGTGGGATCCTTGTTAACTATTTTTGTACTTCATACAGTTAGAAGCCTCCTGAACTCTTATCATGCTCAACATTTCTCAGCCAGTCACCTTACCTCTTTCTTATGAAGTCCTTTGGTTAACTGTTGCTCACATAACTCTTTTATGTTGTAATAGCCTTAACCTGGCTATGGTTCTGCTCCTCGTCACTGACAAGTGCTTCGAGGCTGCTTAACGCTGATAAACCTGATCCCTATAATGATCTGTAGGAAATTCCATTGGTAACACTAGTTTCTCATGGTTCGCTGATGGCTTTTATTTAAAGGTGACAATGGCAAATATTGTGCTGGGAATACCTTTTGGTCTCCTTTTGATGGGGTTGAGGCAGCATCTTTACCTAAGGCTACTTTGGCGTAACAGGCTGAATTATATGCTCTTACACAGGCTTGTTCTTAAGCCAAGGACAAAACTGCTATTATTTATACTGATAGTAGCTATGCTTTCAGAGTAGCTCATGATTTTAGAATGTCATGGGGGAAAATGTGGCTTCCTTACTTCTCTGGAAATAAAATTTTTAAATGGCTCCTATGTTTAACATTTATTAAAAGAACTGCTTTAACATATTGCTTTAGCTATTATTAAGATCCCTGGGGCATTCTAAACTTGATTTTCTAAGAGAAATTCACCTTTCTGAGATTTCTGCAAGGAGTGCTGCCCTTAAAGGGACCCACAGGAGCCTAACCCCTGTCATGGTCCAAAGGGCTATTTCTCAAGTGATAATTTAGAAAAACTGGCTACAGAAGCCCCAAAACTGGCCTCAGAAAAAGAAAAAACAAGACTTTTCAGCAATTGTTGGTTTGGTAAAAAGAGGAACGTCTAGTTTGGACCAAATAACAGCCCAGTTCTACTGGTGACTCTAAAATTCCCACTTCTCACCACTGTACATGCATTAAACTATTGGTATCCTGACAAAATAACTTCATGAACCAATATTGGATTTCAGGCAGCTTGCTCCATCCAATGGATATAAGAATATTTCTGCATGCATAGTCTGCATGTTTTCACACCAAACTGAAGCCTTCCCTTGCAGACAGGCTACTTCCTCTTCTGTGGCTAAAGTCCTCCTGAAAAAGATTCTCCCTATCTGGGGAGCTCCTCTTAAACTTCAGAGTGATCGAGGAACACAGTTTACTTGCCAGGTGTTTTGATAAATATGTGCTGTTTGGTCACTTTTACACTTTCATTGTGCTCACCACCCTCAATCCTCTGGCTTGACAACATCATTAAGACTCACTTGGAAAAATCCGAAGAGGCCCTCCAACTACCTTGACCAAAAGCATTGCTACTGGCCCCTCTAGATCTCAGATCTGCCCATTTTGGAACTCAAAATTCGCACCCTTTGAGATGGTCACAGGACACCCAATGCACTTGGTTCCTGCTTCTTTTGACCCACAGCTGATAAAGGAGAGATATTCCAATACTGCAAAGGGCTAATTGTTTCTATTAAAAATAACCATGTTCCAGTAAAGCAATCTTTTCACGGTGTGCCCTTAGGAAAAAAAGACCTTAGACATCATACCTTGCAACTGGAGATTTTGTCTGATTTGAAAAGACGTCGCCAGAAGAACTCTCCTTCAGCCTTATGGAAAGGCCTCTATCAGGTACTGCTAACCAGCTCTTGTGCCACCAAACTCCAAAGCAAAGACTCTTGGATTAACATGATACATCTAATGAAAGTGCCAAGCTCTTATTGGACCTGCCCGTCACCTGGTGACCTGAGAGAAAAGTTTCCCCAGAACTGAAGCCGATGACCAGGCCTGTTAGAAATTTGTTAACAGAATTTTGATGATATAATGCTTCAGATGATCTCCAATGTCTAGGATCTTGGTAAAATATTAACTTTAGATGAAAGGACCTGAGAGCTCCCTACCCTTTCATGTCATTTAAATGCAACCTAAATAGGTTTGTAATCTTTGTACTTTCCCTCCAATTTGAGACACTACACTCAGGAGAGGTCCTTCCTGACACTGAATGACAAAAAGCCATGGAAGTCAGAAAATCCGACTCTTAATCAATCGTGTTTTCAGAGAAAGATCTTGATCAAAAGGGGAGAAATGTAAAAAAAAAATAATAAACCAGAAACCTCAATTAAATAGAGTTGGGAGCCAGGAGGAGGAGCTCTCACATGTGACAACAATACAGCCCAAGAGAAAGAAGAAAGACTTTCCTTTCCTGGCAAGGACTCAGCCAATGAAAAACCATGGAAAACTTTTTGTTTTTGTGGCCCTCCCAACTTCATTTTCCTCTCTATGAAGGCTTTCTCCTTCTCTTGCTGTTTGGGGACTTGGTGTGGCTCTGGACAGTTGCAGATCCCAAATCACAATTCTCTACTGTCCTGTAAATAAATCCATCTTTGCTGGAGAACTATCTTCAGTCTATTTGTTTTAGGCCAACATCAGAATGATGAGGATATTCCTAAGGCCCTACATCAGAGACACTTGGCTAAAAGTAAGAAGTCATAACAAACAGAGAAGCATCTATGCATGCCTTGAGGCCTTGGATGGTTTAGGAAGCGGGTAGCCCAGTGTGCAAAGTCAACAGTTGAGCTTTATTTCAATTTCTGGGCAACATGAGACCAAGAGAGGTCCAAAAAACTTACTTTATTAGCCTGTTTGAACTATTTCTCTGTCCCCTTTTCCCCACCACCTCACATCTCCTGCAGGACAGTACGTCCCCAGGAATCCTCTATATGGTTCTCATGATGGAAGAATAAAAGGGTAGCCCTTCTGAGCTGGTCCTGGACACTCAGCAGAGCGCTGTTCTTTTGAGGGGAAGGGCAGGACAACCACCTTCTCCTCCATGGGCTCCTGGAAGAGGAAGGAGACATCCAGGGGTTCTCCTTGGGGATTGGTGGTTAGATCGAGCTGCACAGGGAAGGTCTCAACAGGGTCCTTTTCCTGGGAACCTTCACGCTTCTTATCCCAGTCAGGAAGGTACTGGACAGACCCTTTGGGCACAGCTTTGGTGGGTGAGTTGGTGGGAGCTGTGTTTTGCTGTTGGAGCTCTTCTGTCTTGGAGGGGTTTGCAGGTCTCTGGTTTACAGTAGCGTTTTCACCTCTAGGCGTGGGAGCCTGAAAAGAGAATGCTTTCAAATAAGGGGAAGTCCTCCAAGAAAGTCCCTGATATGCTTGGTACTAGATTATTCTGGTTGGTACCTTTCTGATGGAATTCTCAAAAGAAGATTAGCTAAGTGGGCCTCTGATTAAAGGGAATTCCCTGACATCTAGTGGTTAAGACTCTGGGCTTTCACTTGCCATTGGTCAGGGTTCAACTTCTGATTGGGGAACTAAGATTCCACAAGCCATGTGGCCCAAAAAACCAGAACAGATAAGGGCTAGGGGAAACCAAAACCTTTGGAAACTGGACTGTAAGCTTCACAAATTTTGGAGCTGAACAATGACCCAGAGAGGTAAGATGGCTTGTTCAAAGTCCCTAATAAGCTGCCTCCCCACTCCTAGTAGTGGTGGCAGAAGCCACCTTTACTGATTGCTTATTCTGTGCCAGGCCCAGAGCAGTCCCCTTCAATCGGATCCTCTGACCTATGTCTCATGGGGATCTGAAGAAGATAGGTGTTGCAAGCCCATTCTACAGGGGAGGCATCCAGGACTCAGCGAGGTAGGAACTTGTCCATGTCCACACAGCTTGTAGGAGGCAGAACAGGATTGGAACCCAGGTGGCCTGTCTTAGCCACCTCTCATCTATACCAGGCTGCCTCATGGTAAGTGCTTAACAAATACTTGCAAAAAGGGATTCAGTGTCTCCCTGGAAACAACTTCTACCTATGGTTCAGGATAAGACTCTTTGGGACACTGAATTTAATGTCACAGAGGGCTGAGCCATTCAAGCTAAATGGGTCTTACTTATGCTGTAGGGAACATGCTGTAACTAAAAGAAAGTGTAGCAGATCTTCAATCAGCTACCTTGTGGATGTGGCCTTAGAGTATCCTGAATAAAGTGGTGATCATGGATTTTAGGAAAATAAAAGGAGAATGTAGGGTAGAGGCAATTAAATATAGATCATCTGCTCTTTTATTCACAGAAAGACAAACAACTCGACTAAAAAATACCTGTGAATTAAAGAAGGAGCAAGTTACGGAGATAATCTTGCCCTGGTTTCCTTGTGGTTCACCCAGAGAACCATGGCAAATACCAACAGGCTAAAGAAAAAGAAAATACAGTGTTATATGTGCACACATGATCATAAGTGGAATCAACTTCATTTTTGCTTAGACACACAGCCAATCAACACTTTTATGCTCCTACCATGTAATAGGTGATGGTGGTGGTCCTGGTGTAGTCACTAAGTTATGTCTGACTCTTGTGACCCCATGGATTGTAGCCTGTCAGGCTTCTTGGTCCATGGGATTTTCCAAGCAAGAATACTGAAGTCGGTTGCCATTTCTTTCTCCACGGGATCTTCCCAGACCAGGGATAGAATCCCCGTCTCCTTCATTGCAGGCAGATTCTTTACAGACTGAGCCACAAGGCTCTGAGCCAATACTTTTGGAGGAAGAAATGGCAGCCCACTTTAATACTCTCGTTGGGATAATCTATGGACAGAGGAGCCTGGCAGGCTACAATCCATGGATCACAAAGAGTCAAACACAACGGAGGACTGAGCACGAGCCAATTCTTTAGATCATCCCTACCAATTAATCACCCAAACTAGGCTCAATTGCCTCCAATGAGATAAACTCAGGATTTCTTGAGGAACAAACTCTATTAGAAAATTCTTTGTATTGAGCAGAAACCTATGTCTCTAGGACACACACAGAAATCCGGATCTATCTCTTGGCCACACTTCTATCCTTGCATCAGCTAGAAAACTTGCTTTCATCTCTCATGCAGCAGCCCTTTATGTAGGTTTCCCCTGAGATTTTGCTTCTCAGACAAGACTACTCTCAGCTCCTTAAACTTTATTTAAAAATAAAATGCTTATTTTCTTATTATAAATGTAATAGTTATTTAGAATAGGATAAACAAGAAGAAAATGAAAAGACCTGTAATTACATGAAAGATACCTGTTTCCTACCGTGATTTGATTTCTTTTCTTCTGACATTTTTCCCAATGAATACACATTTTTTCTTCTATAAAAATAGAATTATACTGTACATAATATTTTACAACTCTCTTTTGTCATTTAACAATATATATAATGAAAATCCTTTTTATGACACTGCATAGTTTTCGGCAATTTTCTTTATAATGGCTACCTAATATTCCTCTGTGTTATTTAACAAGTTCTCTTTTGTAAGACAGTGGATTAAATCTAAATTTTTATGTTTAAACATTTTCACATATCCTTATGGCAAATTCTTAGAAGATAAATTTTAGAGTCATAGAGCATGTACTTTTTCAAGTGTAAACAGAGGGCCATTGTACAGCAAGAGAAAACTACAACTACAGGTCCAGTAATGTGAACCAGGGATCAAATTGCCAACATCCGCTGGATCATGGAAAAAGCAAGAGAGTTCCAGAAAAAACATCTATTTCTGCTTTATTGACTATGCCAAAGCCTTTGACTGTGTCGATCACAATAAACTGTGGAAAATTCTGAAAGAGATGGGAATACCAGACCACCTGACCTGCCTCTTGAGAAACCTGTATGTAGGTGAGGAAGCAACAGTTAGAACTGAACATGGAACAACAGACTGGTTCCAAATAGGAAAAGGAGTACATCAAGGCTGTATATTGTCACCCTGTTTATTTAACTTCTATGCAGAGTACATCATGAGAAACGCTGGACTGGAGGAAGCACAAGCTGGAATCAAGATTGCCAGGAGGAATACCAATAACCTCAGATATGCAGATGACATCACCCTTATGGCAGAAAGTGAAGAAGAACTAAAGAGCCTCTTGATGAAGGTGAAAGAGAAGACTGAAAAAGTTGGCTTAAAGCTCAACATTCAGAAAACTAAGATCAAGGCATCTGGTCCCATCACTTCATGGGAAATAGATGGGAAACAGTGTCAGACTTTAATTTTGGGGGCTCCAAAATCACTGCAGATGGTGATTGCAGCCATGAAATTAAAAGACGCTTACTCCTTGGAAGGAAAGTTAGGACCAACCTAGACAGCATATTATAAAGCAGAGATATTACTTTGCCAACAACGGTCTGTCTAGTCAAGGTTATGGTTTTTCCACTAGTCATGTATGGATGTGAGAGTTGGACTATAAAGAAAGCTGAGCACCGAAGAATTGATGCTTTTGAACTGTGGTGTTGGAGAAGACTCTTGAGAGTCCCTTGGACTGCAAGGAAATCCAACCAGTCCATCCTAAAGGAGATCAGTCCTGGGTGTTCATTGGAAGGACTGATGCTGAGGCTGAAACTCCAATACTTTGGCCACCTGATGTGAAGAGCTGATTCATTTGGAAAGACCCTGATACTGGGAAAGATTGAGGGCAGGAGGAGAAGGGGAGGACAGAGGATGAGATGGTTGGATGGCATCACCAACTCGATGGACATGAGTTTGGGTGAACTCCGGGAGTTGGTAATGGACAGGGAGGCCTGGCACGCTGCGGTTCATGGGGTCACAAAGAGTCAGACAAAACTGACCGACTGAACTAAACTGAACTGAATGTGAAAAGACTTTACAGTCTTTTCTCTAATCCTCTCTTAATTCTTCTTGAAACTCAGAAGAGCCACAGTTAAATAAAAGATTGCAGGAGGGGTAAAAAGAACAAAAGGACAGGCCTTGACTCCTTCTTCACAGCAGGTCCTAAGCTCTAGGTCAAGCTTGAGCCTCAGAGAGGAAAATGCTTTGAATTGGATATGAGATAGAAGTTTTGATTTAGAATTGACTAAAAGGAAATTTTTAATACCTGAAAGTGAATCTTAATAATCTAAGTGAAATCATTCTTATTACTGAAACTAGTAATAAGAACTAGAAACTAGAAAACTATGTGATCTGCCCAAGATGGTATCGAAAAGTGAGACAGGGAGATTCCACAGAAGATGCTGAAGATGTTTTCCCAATTATTCCTTAATATTCAATTGACTGGTTATAAAAGTCTTAAAAAAAAATTTATTTATTTGGCTTCATAGGGTCTTGGTTGCAGCATGTGAGATCTGGTTCCCTGACCAAGAGTCAAACCGTAACCCTCTGCATCAAGAGCACAGGGTCTCAGCCACTGGACCACCAGCTACTGCTAAGTCACTTCAGTCGTGTCCGACTCTGTGTGACCCCATAGACGGCAGCCCACCTGGCTCCACCGTCCCCGGGACTCTCCAGGCAAGAACACTGGAGTGGGTTGCCATTTCCTTCTCCAATGCATGAAAGTGAAAAGTGAAAGTGAAAGTGAAGTCGCTCAGTCATGTCCGACTCTTAGCGACCCCATGGACCGCAGCCCACCAGGCTCCTCTGTCCATGGGATTTTCCAGGCAAGAGGACTGGAGTGGGGTGCCATTGCCTTCTCCAGACCACATCTCAAAAGCCTTTTATAGAGACCTCTCTGAGACATAGTTCAGATTCAAAGACACAAACAGGTTGAAAGTTAAAAGATGGACAAAGTTTTACAATGCAAGGAGTAATCGAAAAGAGTTGGGAATAACTGTACAAGTATCAGACAAAATTGACTTTAAGACAAAAATTGTTACTAGAGACAAGGAAAAACATTTTATAGTGATAAAAGGCTCAATTTATTAGAAATACACAACTATAAATATATGTGCCCTTCACAACAGATCCCCAAAGTACATAAGCAAAACCTGACAGAATTCAAGGAAGCCATAGGTAATCCAACAATAATAGTTGGAAACCTCACTTTCAGTAATGAATAAAACAAGTATGCAGAACATCAACAAAGAAACAGAAGTCTTGAACAACACTATAAACAAACTAAACCTAACAGCCAACTATAGAATGTTTCACCTAACAATAGCAGAACACATTCTTCTCAAGTGTACATGGAAATTTCTCTAGGATATGCCTTAGGTTAAACGATAAAACAAGTTTCAGTAGATTTAAAAGAATTGAGATCATACAGAGTAGATTCTCCAACCACAATAGGATGAAATTAGACATGAGTAACAGAAGGAAAGTGAAATTTTCACAAATATGAGGAAATTAAATAACTCTCCTAAGTAACCATTTGGTTAAAAAAGAATCACAAGGAAAATTAGAAAATATTTTGAGATGGATGGGAACAAAAATAACGTGAATAACTTGTGAGAATCGATTCAATCATTGCTTAGAAGGAAATTTGTAGATGCAAATGCTTATGTTAAAAGAGAATAAAGATTGTAAATCAATAACCTAAGCTTCTACTTTAAAAAGCCAGAAAAAAGAAGAGTAAACTAAGCCCAAAGCAAACAAAAAGAAGGTTATAATAAAGATAGAGAGGAAATATATAAACTGGAATCTAAAAAAGTAAAAGAAAAAAATAAATGAGACTGAAAATTGATTTTTCGGGGGGAAAAATTAATAAAATTAACAAAGTTTTAGATAGACAAAAAAAAAAAAAAGACTCAAACTACTGAAATTGAAATTAAATAGGGTACAACACCTCTAATATTTCAGAAATAAAAATGAAGTACTGTAAACAATTGTACGCTGTCTAATTAGATAAGTTAGATGAAATGGATAAATTCCTAGGAAGATATGAACTACCAAAACTTGCTCAAGAAGAAATATAAAATCTGAATAGATTTATAGCAAGTAGAGAAATTGAATTATTAATCAAATAAACTTCCCACAAAGAAAAGCCCAGGCCCAGATGGCTTCACTGGTGAATTCTACCAAATATTTAAAGAAGAATAAACACCAATCTTTCACAAATTCTTCCAAAATAAAATAGAAGAGGGAAAATTTCCCAACTCATTTTATGAAGCCAATGTTACACTTATATGAAGATCAGGCAGAGACAACACGGAATAACTACAGGCCAATGTCTCTTATAAATATAAATTTAAAATCTTAAAAAACTGGCAAACTGCATTCAGAAACATATAGAGGGATTAAACATCATGATCAACTGTGACTTATTCCCAAAGCACAAGGTTGTTTTAATGTACAAAAATCATTGGTATATACAATACTAATAGATTAAAGGAGAAAAAAAAACAAACAAACGATTATCTCACTAACACAGAAAAAATATTTGGCAAACTCTAGCACTGTTTTTCACGGAGAAGGCAATGGTACCCCACTCTAGTCCTCTTGCCTGGAAAATCCCATGGACGGAGGAGTCTGGTAGGCTGCAGTCCATGGGGTCGCTAGGAGTCGGACACGACTGAGAGACTTCACTTTTCACTTTCATGCATTGGAGAAGGAAATGGCAACCCACTCCAGTGTTCTTGCCTGGAGAATCCCAGGGACGGGGGAGTCTGGTGGGCTGCCGTCTATGGGGTCGCACAGAGTTGCACAAGACTGAAGCAACTTAGCAGCAGCAGCAGCAGCACTGTTTTTCAATAAAAACATTCAACAAAACTAGGACTAGAAGGGAACTTTCTCAACTTGATAAAAAGCAGCTATAAAAAGCCTACAGTTACCATCATATTCAATAATGAAATGCTGGATGCTTTCTTCCTAAAATCAGGAATAAGATAAGGTTGTTTGCTCTTCCCACCTCTATTTAACATTGTACTGGAAGTTCTAGTCAGGAAAGTTAGGTAAGAATTAAAAGTCATTCAGATTGGAATGGAAGAAGTAAAACTATATCTCTTTGTAGAAGACATGATCTTGTATACAGAAAATCCTAAGGACTCTACTAAAAAGCTGTTAGAAATAATAAACGAGTTCAGCAAGGTTACAGGATACAAAGTGAAAATATAAAAACCAACTATATTTCTATATATTTGCAATGAATAATCCAAAAAATAAAATGGAAAAGTCAAATACATTATATCATCATCAAAGAGAATAAAATACTTAGCTATACAAAAAAGTGAAAGTTTTGTACACTGAAGACTACAAAATATTGTTTAAAGAAATTATATAAGTCCTAAACAGATGGAAAGACTTCCCATATTTATGGACTGGAAAAATTAGTATTTTTAAGAGGATAGTCCTTTCTACATTTGGTCTAGAGATTCAATGAAATCCCTATCAAATTTTCTGCTTTTTAAAGACAGAAACTGACAAGCTGATTCTGAAGTTGACATATTATGAAAATGCAAGGGATTCAGAATACTCAAAGCAATATTGAATAAGAAAACAAAATAGGAGGGCTTACACTTCCCAATTCAAAATTTACTACAAAACTACACTACTGGAGATAGTGTGGTACTGGTATAAGAATAGATGTGCAGATCAATGGAATAAAATAGAGGGTACAAAAGTAAGCCCTTACATTAATAGTCAATAGGTCTTTAGAATGCATGTCAATACAATTAAATGGGGGAAACAATAGTAATAGTCTTTTCAATAAACAGTGCTGGGACAACTGGATATTCACAAGCAGAAGAATGAAGTTGAACCTCCTAACTCATACCGTATACAAAAATTACCTCAAAAATGGGTCGGAGACCTAAAGCTAAAACTATAAAACTCTTAGAGGATTACATAGGAGTAAATCTTAGTGATCTTAGATTAGACAATGGATTCTTAGATATGATACAGAAAGCACATTCAACAAAAGAAAAAAAAACAGGATTTCATTAAAGTTAAAAACTTTTGTACTTCAAAGAAATCATCAAGAATAGAAATGAATAGAAAAATCAGATAATGGGAGAAAATATTTGAAAGTCATATGTCTGATAAAGGAATCATATTCAGAATATGTAAAGAATTCTTACAATTCAACAATAAAAAGACAAATAATCCAATATTTAAATGACAGAGGATTTGAATAGATGTATCTCCAAAGAATACATACAAATGGCCCAAAAGCATATTAAAAGATACTCAATATCGTTAGCCATTCGGAAAATTCAAATATAACCAAAATGAGAGACTACTTCATACTCAGTAAGATATCTATAATAAGAAAGACAGATAATAGTAATGCATGCATGCGTGCTAAGTCATTTTAGTCATGTCTGACTCTTTGCAACCCTATGGACTGTAGCCTGCCAGGCTCCTCTGTCCATGGGATTCTCCAGGCAAGAATACTGGAGTGGGTTGCTATGCCCTCCTCCAGGGGATCTTCCTGACCCAAGGATCAAACCCACTTCTCTTACGTCTCCTGCATTGGCAGGTGGGTTCTTTACCACTAGCACCACCTGGGAAGCCCAGGTAATAATAGGCATTGACAAAAACATGGAGAAATTGAAACCCTCACACATTGCTGATGAGATCGTTAAATTGGTGTAGTCACTTTGGAAAAGTTTGCTGTTAGTCAAAAGGTTAAACATAGAATTCTCACGCGTGTGTGCTTAGTTGCTTAGTCACATCTGACCCTTTGCAACCCTGTGGACTGTAGCCCACCAGGCTCCTCTGTCCAAGGAGTTCTCTAGGCAAGAATACTGGAGTGGGTAGCCATTCCCTTCTCCAGGGGATCTTCCAGACCCAGGGACCAAACAGGGGTCTCCTGATTTGCAGACAGATTCTTTACCATCTGAGCCTCCAGGGAAGCCTAGAATTCTCATATGACCCAGCAATCCCACTCCGAGGTGTATACCCAAAAGAAATGAAAACATATGTATACATAATAACTTATATACAGGGAATTCCCTGGAAGTCCAGCAGTTAGGACTCAGTGCTTTCACTGCCATGAGCCTAGGTCAACCGTTGGTTGGAGAACTGAGATCCTCTGAGTGATGTAAGGGGAATGACTGTTAATGGATGTGGAATTTCTTTGAAGGTTGATGAAAATATTCTAAAATTAGATAGTAGTGATGATGGTTCAACTCTTTGAATAGACTAAAAAGCACTGAATTGTACACCTTAAAAGGGTGAATTTTATGGTATGTGAATTATATCTTAATAAAACTTTTATTATAGCTAAGTGAATAATGGGGGGAAACAGCTTGCATTTTGCCTAATTGTGCTATAATCCACTGTGCCAATTGACATTCCTACCAGGTGTGCCTTAGATGGTTTCAAGGTGGCACATTTGCCATCTTGGCTGCTTTCTTTGAAATAAGTCCTGTTTGATTTCGTTCTTCTTAGTAAAGAGTGGTCCAAGAAATGGAACATCATGACGTATTCCGAATGTAACTGGTTTTGTTCAGATAAAAGCAGGGCCACTACCAACCACTGGGGGATTTGTCTATATTTTATAGCCTTCTGTGATCATTTTTTGCCAAGGCACCACATTGCTGATGAAAACTGCATTTATGATCAAATGTTATTGCATCTGGGCCATCTTTAACTAGTCAGTTGCTCCTTAAGGTGAATGAAAGTGTCTTGTGCATTACAACACTTCACATGTCATTTTACACATTATGAATACACACAGATGATCTGTGAGCACAAATCTTGAGTTATGAAAACACTCGGCAATGCTCACCACAGAGCCAGGGGACTCCAGTGCACAGCTGCTACCCTCCGACTTGACACATGGTGATTCTTTGATCAAATATTCCACAAAGTAGGCAGGGCCAAACACCCACTAGTATGAAACAAGAGGTGAGAAATAAAAATCAAACCTTCCCAAGTGGTGCCATGACTCAGCTTTGACAACATTAGATTTACAGAAACCACACATCCCCAGAGTCACTGTCAACAAAGGCTGCTTTTTGTCCCTGTGATCCCCACCATGACCAAACCTTGTATTATGATTTTGTTATTTAGAAAACGTAACTTTTTCCATACCTTTCTTCCCTTCTTAAGGATTTAAATGGGCTCAAAAACCTTCCCTTGGGTGAGCTTATTTTTCCCCATGTAAATTTGTTTTTAAATTAACTTTTCTCCATATAATAGATACCAACACAATCCATATACAAATGAGCATTTCCTCTAACCCATAAAACTCAACATACACTCCTGTATGTAAAACACAGAATAGAAGTTTACTTGTTAAGTGGTCTGTGGTCAACCAGATGTGGGACTGTGGTAATAAACAGTGAACCTAAGTAGAATAACCCAAGGAGACCATGAGTCCATTTCCCTTCTTGCCTTCAGGGCAATGAAATGAAATCAAATCACACAATTCTAATGGAAATCCCACAGACAAACTCAGAAACTAGACACAATTGAATGTGCATCAAGGTTACCAAGGTAGGAAATGAGGAAAAGGCTCTTAGGTTCTAATCGAAGGGAGTGCCTTGATAACCATGGCAAGAATTATGAGACATGTTGTTGTAGCTGACATTTCAGACTCACCTGACTAGAAGTTTTGGTGATTTTGACAAGAGAATACTGCTTTGAGGGGCTCTCACTGTTGTATTTTGCAAGAGACTCAGTAGCAGTTTCCATGAACCTGGGGTTTGACAAATCATAGGGGCTGGTGCTGGGGCAGTCAGGGCATGTCATGATAATCGCGCTTTGAGAAACTGTAAATGCCAAAGAGAGCAAGTTTAAAATTAAACTCCTTAATGATGCATAATTCTGTAAATCACATGATCACAACAGAGGTGGAGATCAAAAGGAGAGAAGATAACACCTCGCACTGTCAAGGACGGAGCGGGAAAGCATTATTTAGAAATTTAGCTTTCTGCAGAGTGTTCTACAAGGAGCGTGTATTACTTTCATGATTTAAAAAGAAACAAAGCAATATTTTTTTTCACCTTACACAAATCTTTTTACCCTAGAAATTTGGTTTAAAAACACATAATATAGTACAGTTGACCCTTGAACAACATGAAGGTTGGGGTGCTGACCCTCCACATAGTCAAAAATCCCAGTTTAACTTTGTTTTGAGCCCTCTGTATCCATGGTTCTGTACCCACAGATTCAACCAACCAAGTATAGTGTAGCATTATAGCATGTATTTGATGAAAAAAAAAAAATCCATGTATGAGTGGACCCTGATAGTTCAAACACATGTTGTTCAAGGGTCAACTTATATTGGTATAAAAACATTTTCCCAATTAGCTCACTATCTTCCAGCATCACTGCCTCTGTAAAGAGAATGAGTTGGGATTTCATTACTGTCATGTTCTATTTACCTTTTAGTCACCAGCACCAAAAATAATGTCTGACACATGGATGGTGCTTAGTAAGTGCCTGCTGGATGAATGAGTGAGTGAATGACATATGGAAGGCGGAAACACACCCTCTTTGGTTAAACAATGTATGTGAGCTGGAAAACAGAAGTTGATCCAATCACTGTATGACTGAATAGGTTAATCACACTAATGATACAGCTAGGATGTCTGACTGGGAGGGGCTGTGGGTGGCATAACTAGTGTAAAAGTCATACTAGGAAGCTTGTCTAGCAGTTGTTCTAACAAAGCAAACACATTGCTTTGATCAACTGTGGTTTTATTTGGATGTATTTGGGCATATTGTGGGGGAGTGACATCCATAGCTTGTCACTCCCAGGCACGAGTCATTGCCTGACCTCCCATACCTCTGGTACCTAGGACTTCCATTTCAGACTTGATTTGTTTTATTAGTTGTCCTCGAATTTATTTTAGGTGAGTCTCATCTTCACAACCAGGAAGATTTAGCTCTGTTGCCTTGTCCTTCAAAGGAACCAATAGTATTGTTGTCACCTAGACCTTGTTAGAAATGCAGAATCTCAGGCTCTACCCCAGATCTACAGGAATCAGAATCTGCACTTGAATGAGATCCCTCAAGGGAGTCACATGCACTTAATAGTTTGATGAGTAGCCATCCTATTTTCCTGTGCTGTGGATGCTTACTTTTCAGGACCCAGAATGAATGTATGTATTTGTTCATTTATTCAATGATATTATAGACTCCTTACCCTTGATAGGTGGAGGAGGAAATGGTAACCCACTCCAGTATTCTTGCCTGGGAAATTCCATGGACAGAGGATCCTGGCAAGTTATAGTCCATGGAGTCGCTGAGTCTGACACGACTGAACGCGCACACACATACACACATCCACTTGATAGGAAGTGGGGGAGAGTTGTAGCAGAGAGGAAGAAGGGATAAAATGTTCTACAAGATGTAAGACAGAGGACCCCAAATCCAGGCAGCGCATGGTCTGTGCTCCATGAGTGGTTAGGCTAAAGTTGTATAGGGATGTAGAACAGGAAAGCACTATTTCTTGTTTGTTTCTGTTCTGTTTTGTTTTCTTGAATAGAAAACACGGTGGAAGAAGCAGCCTTGGCAATGATCTTTAAAGAATTAGGAGTTCCAAGGGCAGAGGTTATCCGTGGAGGGTATCCTCAGCAGAGGGAGAAGCACAAACCAGATGCAGAGATTGGAGAATGTGACGTGTATTCAGAAAACAGTGAGTCATCTGATTGAATGGAGTGCAGAATCGGTACAGTCAGTGAAATAAGGCACAGGTAGCTAGAAAGGAAGCCTGGGGACCAGTCATGGAGATTGTGCCATTTACATCTGACTGAAAATTTAAGATTTGATGTAAGACACAATGTAGAGCTTTTGCAGGTTATTTAGAAAGATTAATTGTGGGACGAGGAGCAGTGCAAGTGCTGGGTATACAAAGAACCTGGCTTTGGGATGAATAAGAAGTGAGGATGGAAGAAACCCTATACAGTACAGCATAGTAGAGTTAAATGCTCTTTTTTCATCTGTTATTAAAATGAAAAAAATGAAAGTGATCTCTTACCTGGGCGAAGAGTACAATTATAAGCAGGTAAATAGAAAATTCTTTTTTCCTTATTAATGTAAAATATTGCTTTGCATTGGCCATAAACCTAGAACCAACAAATGCACTTCATGACACAGTGGAATGAACTAAGACTTTAAAAAATACCCCTGAAATGAAACTGGACGTTTCATTTTTAAGGAACAAGAAACTCAAGGTCAATTTTCATAGTTTTTGGATGGAGTAAACTGCCAGCTGATCATTAAACAATTTAACCTTCACCTGAGACACAGCTTGACTTCTTCCCAGCCTCCTTCCTGCTTAGATGTGACTGGGTGTAAATGAGCTCTAACCACAGCCAAGTGAGCAGAAGGGATGTATAACCACTTTTAGGTCTAGCCTGTAAAGCCCCGCCACACGCTATCTGCCCTCTATGCTCTTTCTCTTTCCACTGCTTGATGCAGATGAGCATGGTGACCACTGAAGCCACGAGGTGAAGGCTACAGAGTCTAGGGGGCCACAACATGGAAGTATCCAGTCTCCAAATCACTCCTGGAGGAAAGCCCCTTCCTCATCAAGGATTTCTATTTTAAACTTTACATGAATGGGAAACCAAGTTCTATCATTTTGCAATTGGTATATCCTTTTGGTGTATGTGTTATAGCAGCTAGTGATACGCACATATATTTTGTCTATTAAGCTAGTGCCTAACAAACATAATTCACAACAGGGTATATAGACTGTTTTGCTTTCCCAAACCAGGTAGGTGCAGTTTGACAAGTTTGGTTAAATGACTAGAAAAAGACATCTTTGCCAAACTCTTCACTTCTAGATACTTATATCACACTTCTAGATACTTACATCACACTTATATCACTTATAATGTTTCATACAAATTAATGAAAATAATCTCAGGATAGTTGAAAACCAAATGAAAACTGATGATGCTCTTTTCAAGCCTCTTCAATGGTCTTCTTTAAAAGGATCAGTTCTGACTCCCTTTAGGTTCTGTGATACTACGAAATCCTTCCAAAGCACCTCTGAGAGCACTCATACCACAGCCCTCCCTCTCCCCAGCCTCAAATCTCATATAAGTGTTCTTGAAAACAAAATAAAGAAAATGAAAATTGAATTCCAAAGCTCCCCTGCCATTGCTTCTACAGTTTTCCTTAAACATACATCCAGAGCACTAAACCTCAGATCTTTGCCCCTCAATTTAAGCCTAGCTCAGAGCCTACAGGAAGGTTTTAGCGGCAGAAAACAGTTTGGGGGCAACATTTCAACTCTGGGGTCATGACCCCAGTGGGAGTGTCAGAAATCCCCTCTGATTAAATTATTTTTTCTATCAAATTGAAATAACCACATAGGCACCCTGCCCCAGAGATTATAAAGAGGGACATTTAAAGATGGCACATGTTGAATAATCTTCATCTTGTAGACAGAGGACACCTAGTTTCCCCCCTCAAGCTCCTGGGGAAAGTACTCACCGATTCATGAAAGATCCTCACTTCACAGTTCTTCCATGATGTCCTGCTGAGCACATGGCAGCCAGTCTCTAACACATCCAGTGTGAAATAGAACAGAGATCCCAGACCAGCCTGTGCAAGGGGGAAGAGAAATGCACAGCTCACATGAAGCAGAAACCTCTAACGACCAGCCAAGAAACTTTCTGTTTTATGGCAAAGCCAAAGGCTCTGATGTTTGTGAAGTGTTCCTATAAATGATGGGACACAAGTTTCAGAGTGGATACCATTAGCACTTGTTTCTAATACTACTAAGAGGCAGTAGCACCCTAGCAGAGGAGAGCAGCATGTACTCAGCAGGGTTTCTGACTCAGAAAGCACCAGCCAACAGGTGCCTCTGGGTTCCCTTGCCCTGGCCAGCCTCCCCAGCTGGTGCAAACACCTGCCCCGGCGGGGACCACCACTTACCTCCTGTCTGTGTTCACGGGCATCGCTCACTCGGTTGAGGCTCAGCACGTAACCGTCCTTGCGGTCCCTGTTGATGTCCTGCAGGATGTCATTTGCGATATCCAGCACATAGGAGCTGTTGCAGTCAAGGGAGAGGAGAGACGAGGGCCTGGCGGCTGGCTGGGGTGGAGATGTAGCCCCGCAGCCCATGGCCAGGGTGCAGAGCACCAGGAGTAGGAGCACATTCATCCTATGGTGAGAAGGGGTGAGTGTGCGGAGCTGCAGGAATGAGGCTGTTTATAGGATCTTGAGGCCAACTTGTGCAGCTTTGTAATCGCAATCTAAACCAGTGATCCGGATATGAAGCACAGTGTCTTATTTTATCTCTGAAATTCCAAACGTAGATTTCGCTGAGTCAGTACTTTGGTTGGGATTTGCCACTATCTATAACCTTAGACCCCAGAGTAATCTCACATTCATGTGTACATATAAACAGATTGAAGTTTCCTGTTACCCAAGAAATCAATACAAACACTTGGGTCAAGGCTCCTGGGAGACCGTTATTGAATTCTGGTTTGTGTTCAGGGCTCTAGCTGAGTCAGAATAGGAAGACTATCACCTCCTCTCTCATTATCCCTAACAGCTTGCCTCCAGTCAATGTCCTGGCCACACTCACCTTTATTTCAGGCTTGGAGCCCGGAATCAGTGGTAATGGTGCTCAGTGACTTCATACTCCACAACCCGGGTTCACCATTCTTGTTATATCAGAAAAAGGGCTTTAAGCCCATATCATATACATGAAGCTCTGGTGAGATCCCTAAAGCATTTTGGAATCTGGCTAGAAAGGGTTCTGTTTCATGGCCAACAGGCACATGAAAAGATATTCAACATTGCTAATTGTTAGAGAAATACAAATTAAAATCATAGTGAGATACCACCTCACACTGGTCAGAGTGGCCATCATTAAAAAGTTTATAAATAATAAATGCTGATAGGATGTGGAAAAAAGGGAACCCTCCTCCACTGTTGGTGGGAATGTAAATTGGTGCAGCCACTATGGAGAACAGTATTGAGGTTCCTTAAAATATTAAAAATAGAATTCTCATATGCCCCAGTAATTCCTCTCCTAGGCATATATCCAGAGAAAACTCTTAATTCAAAAAGATACATGCACCCAAATGTTCATAGTAGTACTATTTACTAAGACATGGAAACAATCTAAGTATCTACTGACAGATGAATGGATAAAGAAATCACACATATATGATATATATGATATATATATATATGTAAGCTTCCCTAATGATTCAGATAGTAAAGAATCTGCCTGCAATGCAGGAGACCCAGGTTTCATACCTGGTTCAGGAAGATCCCCTGGAGGAGGAAATGACACCCACTCCAGTATTCTTGCCTGGAGAATCCCATGGATAGAGGAGCCTGGCAGTCTACAGTCCATGTGGTTTCAAAGAGTCAGACACAACTGAGCAACTAACACTTTTGCAAATATGTATATATGTGTTTATAATGGAATATTGTGCTCAGACACTCAGTTGTGTCTGACTCTTTGAGACCCCATGGACTGTAGGGGTCCTCTGTCCATGGGATTCTCCAGGCAAGAACACTAGAATGGGGTGTCATTTCCTCCTCCAGGGGATCTTCCCAACCCAGGGATGGAACCTGCTTCTCTTAAATCTCCTGCATTGGCAGGTGAATTCTTTACCATTAGCATCACCTAGGAAGTCCATAAAGGAATATTACTCAGCCAAGAAAAAGAATGAAATAATCCCATTTGAAGCAACATGCATGGATTTAGAGATTAGCTACTAGGTAAAGTAGGCCAGACAAATATCATATGACATTGCTTATATGTGGAATTTAAAATATGACACAAATGAACATTTTTACACAATAGAAACATACCACAGATGCAGAAAACAAACTTACGGTTACCAAAAGGGAAAAGGGGAGGGAAGGATAAATTAGGAGTTTCCAATTAGCAGATACAGATACTATATATAAAAGAGATAAACAAGGTCCTACTATATAGCACAGGGAACTATATTCAATATCTTATAATAAACCATAATGGAAAAGGATATGAAAAAGAATGTATACATATGTTTAACTCAATCACTTAGCTGTATATTGGAAACTAATAAAACACTGTAAATCAACTGTATTTCAATTAAAACTAAATAATTTTTAAAAAGTGTTCTATTTAGCCTCATTTAGGTTTTTTATTTTTTATTTTATTTTATTTTTTTTTTTTTATTTTTTTTGTATAATAAAGTTTTATTAAAGTATAAAGGAGATAGAGAAAGCTTCTGACATAGGCATCAGAAGGGGGTAGAAAGAGTACCCTCATTTAGGTTTTTTAAAATGAAGACTTCATTTACATCAAAAAAGTGAATGGCAGGTCAATAGTTCTCAAATGATACTCCAATTCAACACGTTTTTTCTTTGGAGCTGTGTGCAAGCAAACTTGTTCAGAGATTAAAATCTAATATTATTGTTAAGAGATAGATACTTTGGCCATTTGATACAAAGAGCTGACTCATTGGAATAGACCCTGATGTTGAGAAAGCTTGAGGGCAAGGGGAGAAGGGGGTGACAGAGGATGAGATGGTTGAATGGCATCACCCACTCAATGGACATGAGTCTGGGCAAACTCCAGGAGATAGTGGGGTCACGAAGAATCGGACACGACTGAGCAATTGAACAACAAAATCAATAATGGGCGGGTGATCTGGAATACAGGAATACACTGGTTTGGACACTTACTTTTCTCTTTTAACTTCTTTTTAGGGTTCTACTTAGAAGTTACTACCGATTGAAACTTTCTATTTGAAAAGCACATACACACATTACAGACAGTTCGTCACGAGAGAGGGGAAGCTTCTAGACTAGGCTTCACAGAAGGTATTCCATAGAAACCTAGTCCATGAGAGGCATTCCTCACCCCTCTCTCTGCCTAGCTCCCTTCCACATTTACCCACCCTCTCCCACCCCTCCTTGTCCTCAGTGTTCTGTGCTCAAATAAGTTTAGGAATTGCTACCTCCGTAACTGCACAGTTTACAGAGTCTCAATACACATGAGCACGTTAAAGGCTCTCTGAAGCTTTGAGGTGAGGAAACCTACTTATATTGCAATTTCCTACACTAACTTAACTATAGGAGAGATTTTTGTGATACTTATTATTAATAATAAGCTTTGGAATTGCTGTACTGGTAAATATGAATAGCTAGCTATCTGTGAGGTTTTTTGATAAGAAACTGGTCAGAGGAATGAAGACTTTTTTACTGAAAGTATTCCAGCTGGATTGAAAGAAATGTCCCTCCATAAGACATTTACTATTACCTCTGTTTATTTGAAACTTCAATTTCAAAGTTTCAAAACCTAAAATATAATGATTTGCATTACTAGAAAGGACTACTGTAATTAGTTACTGTGATAAAATTTAGATTTTTATTTAAAAGTTGAATGAAGGGACTTCCCTCATGGTGCAGTGGTTAGGAATTCACCTTGCAGTGCAGGGGACCCAGGTTCCGTCCCTGGTCTGGGAGCTAAGGTTCCACATGCTGTGGAACAACTAAGACACAACAACTGAGCCTGAGCATTACTGGAGAGGCTGGGTGCCTCATCCAAAGATCCCACATGGCACAACTGGGACCCGAGGCAGCCAAATAAAATAAATAGATTTTTTTTTTTTAATTAAAAAAGAAAAAAATATTGAGTGGAAAATAGTTTTTTCTTCATTGACTGCCATGCACTTGGGGGACACTGTAGATCTCCTGGTGGTAGCATACAGACTCACAGAAAAGTACCCTTAATGGTAATTTAGTGATTCTAACCATCAAATTTCTGAGATGAGAAAACTGAGGTTTAGGAGGAGAAGCCTGGGGTGCTACAGTCCATGAAGCTGCAAAGAGTCGGACACAACTTAGTGGCTGAACAACAGCCTAAACAAAACTCATAAATGGATTAGTGGCAAAACCAGTTACAGAAACCTTCTAGTTTAGAATCCTTTTCATCAGAGCAAACACTACAGTAATAGCCTAATTGTAAGTCTCTTAATTACCAACTAAATGAACTTGGAAAGTCAGTTAATCTCCATAAACCTCAGTTGTCAGATCTGTAAAACAGGCTAACTACAGCACCTGCCTCACAGGAGATTCTATACATGGGGGGCTAGGCTCACGCTTGGCACCCAGGGCAGCTAGTGTTACAGGTAGAATCATGGCAGTTACTTGAAACCCCGTAGCACTGAGCAAGGTCAGGTTTATGCCAAAAAGCATGTTAGCATCTCTGGAATCAAGGGTTAATAAAACTAATTAGCTTAATAAAACATAGCCCCTAATTTCTGCAAGCAAATAATCAGTTTTCAAAGCTTAATTTATAAGTTCAAATCTAATGATCCCAACTCCTTAGAGATGGGCTTTAGGCATTGTTCTCAACTAAGAGCAACACTAGGAAAATGAGTATGAAAATCAGAAGTGGGTATGGACACAAGACATTCAATTATTGGGATACAACAAAGATTTACAGCCAGCAAGTGAACACACATTCACAGAGCTCAGATGATGTGGAGAAAGAGGGTGAGAAGCAAGGAGGAGACAGGACTGGAGAGGGGCCAAAAGAGGAGGAGATAGTTTGAAACCTGAGGAAATGCAGTGGATGTGAAGGGATAAAGGCCTTCACTGCAGCTAAGAAGAAAGGCAAACAGATTCAAGGGGGATTAAACTCTGACTGATGGGAGAGGCAGCCATGAAATTAAAAGACACTTACTCCTTGGAAGGAAAGTTATGACCAACCTAGGTAGCATATTCAAAAGCAGAGACATTACTTTGCCAACAAAGGTTCGTCTAGTCAAGGCTATGGTTTTTCCTGTGGTCATGTATGGATGTGAGAGTTGGACTGTGAAGAAGGCTGAGCGCTGAAGAATTGATGCTTTTGACCTGTGGTGTTGGAGAAGACTCTTGAGAGTCCCTTGGACTGCAAGGAGATCCAACCAGTCCATTCTGAAGGAGATCAGCCCTGGGATTTCTTTGGAAGGAATGATGCTGAAGCTGAAACTCCAGTACTTTGGCCACCTCATGCGAAGAGTTGACTCGTTGGAAAAGACTCTGATGCTGGGAGGGATTGGGGACAGGAGGAGAAGGGGACAACAGAGGATGAGATGGCTGGATGGCATCACTGACTCGATGGACGTGAGTCTCAGTGAACTCCGGGAGTTGGTGGTGGACAAGGAGGCCTGGCGTGCTGCGATTCACAGGGTCCCAAAGAGTCGGACATGACTGAGCGACTGATCTGATCTGATCTAATGGGAGAGGAAACTGACTTTGACTCAAATGTCCAGGCTCAGCCCTTCCTTAGCTGTGTGACCACAGGTGAGAGATTCCTTAATGGTGAAGACACTGTGGGGGTCGTAACAGTTAGTTTCCTTGCCCTCAAAACAGCAGCACACACCTGCACATATAGACACGCCTACACATTCACACACACATACACACTTGCATCTGCTTGTAGAGAGGGAAACACATTTGGTCTTTTCCCAGGAGCCCCACCCTAGCTTCACTTCTGTTTGGTCCCCCATATGTGTGAATGATTTTAGAGAAGTTAATTCAGCATAGGAGTGTGAAAGAAAGGTTGTGGAACTACAAACCCGGTTTAAATCTTGGTGTTGGTTTAGGGTGGTCACCTAATCCATTGCTTACCATAAAAACACACTGCAAGTCATGTTTAATTTTAAATTTCCTAGTAGGCACATTTAAAAAGTAAAAAAAGCAGGAGAAATTAATTTTAATATTTGACTTAATCCAATAGATTCAAAATATCATCGTTTTGATTTTCGATGTGAGCAGCAGTAAGTGGCAGCTTGCAGAAAGCAGCAGCGAGCAGTAGCTGGAAGCAGGGTCTTCGTTTCCCAGACCAGGAGTCCTAAACACTGGACCATAGGAGTCATATGCTGGGAAAGACTGAAGCCCTAACTTCAATCTAGGGCTAAGATCCCTAGTCTTGCAGGAACAAATTCAGGCAAGGAGGCAGAAGGTAAAGAGAAAAGTAAAGTTTACTAAAAAGAAAAGTACCTCCTGAAAGGTGCCTAGGCGAGCTCAGAGAGACAGCCGCACCTTTGGGAAGTTTAAATCCTTAACGAAGGGGAAGTTTTCTGGGTCTTCACTTCCCTCAGGCCAATCACCTTGCTTTGTCCCCTCCTTGGGTAATTTGTCTCAGGACCCTCCCCTGGGATCCACATGCACACCCTAGCCAAAGTTGGATCTTGAAGTGAAGGCTTCTGGGAGGAGTATGACTCATTATGGCCTGGAGTTAGCCTCTGACTTTTGACTCCAAGGCGCCTTTCTCCCTTATCAGACAGGGTTTTTTCCTTTCTTTGTCCTTGCCATGATTATTCCCTTGAGGTAAGAGACAAAGACTGGCTATTTACCCGTTTTTGTTGACTGTAAATTCCTCAACTGAAGCCCACCTATCTCTCAAGAAATGAAGAGAGGAGGCTCAGTTCAGTTGCTCAGTCATGTCCAACTCTTTGCGACCCCACAAACTGCAGCACACCAGGCCTCCCTGTCCATCATCAACTTCTAGAGTCCACCCAAACCCATGTCCATTGAGTCGGTAATGCCATCCAACCATCTCATCCTCTGTCCTCCCCTTCTCCTCCTGCCCTCAATCTTTCCCGGTATCAGGGTCTTTTCAAATGAGTCAGCTCTTCACATCAGGTGGCCAAAGTATTGGAGTTTCAGCTTCAAAATCAGTCCTTCCAATGAACACCCAGGACTGGTCTCCTTTAGGATGGACTGGTTGGATCTCCTTGCAGTCCAAGGGACTCTCAAGAGTCTTCTCCAGCACCACAGTTCAAAAGCACAGTTCTTTGGCGCTCAGCTTTCTTTATAGTCCAACTCTCACATCCATACATGACCACTGGAAAAACTATAGCCTTGACTAGACGGACCTTTGTTGGCAAAGTAATATCTCTGCTTTTTAATATGCTGTCTAGGTTCATCATAACTTTCCTTCCAAGGAGTAAGCGTCTGTTAATTTCATGGCTGCAATCACCATCTGCAATGATTTTGGAGCCCAAAAAAATAGTCAGCCACTGTTTCCCCATCTATTTTCCATGAAGTGATGGGACTGGATGCCATGATCTTAGTTTTCTGAATGCTGAGCTTTAAACCAACTTTTTCACTCTCCTCTTTCACTTTCATAAAGAGGCTCTTTAGTTCTTCTTCACTTTTTGCCATAAAGCTGATATCATCTGCATATCTGAGGTTATTGATATTCCTCCTGGCAATCTTGATTCCAGCTTGTGCTTCTTCCAGCCCAACGTTTCTCATGATGTACTCTGCATAGAGGTTTAATAAGCAGGGTGACAATATACAGCCTTGACGTACTCCTTTTCCTATTTGGAACCAGTCTATTGTTCCATGTCCAGTTCTAACTGTTGCTTCCTCACCTGCATACAGGTTTCTCAAGAGGCAGGTCAGGTGGTCTGGTATTCCCATCTCTTTCAGAATTTTCCACAGTTTATTGTGATCCACACAGTCAAAGGCTTTGGCGTAGTCAATAAAGCAGAAATAGATGTTTTTCTGGAACTGTCTTGCTTTTTCGATGATCCACCGGATGTTGGTAATTTGATCTCTGGTTCCTCTGCCTTTTCTAAAACCAGCTTGAACATCTGGAAGTTCATGGTTCACGTATTGCTGAAGCCTGGGCTTGGAGAATTTTGAGCAGTACTTTACTAGCGTGTGAGATGAGTGCAGTTGTGCGGTAGGCTAGCGGATTGCAAATTTCCAAGCTGAAGCCCATCTATCTCCTACCTCAATTTCAATCTGTAATTAATAGGAAAACTTATGAATGACATTTTTCTATTCATTTTACACTGTTGCACACCTTATTTAAGCTGCTAACAGATGTGGCCACTGACTTGACGTCAGAGGCCTCCTGCTTCTAAGGAATATAGCAGAGACTGCCAGATCCTGAGGCCTCCATGAACACAGGTCACAGGGAAAGTAAATGCAAGGTGCTTGGCACAACCCTGGTGCATATAACGTGCAGGATAATGTCTACTGTCACAAGCGTAACTGTCCTTGTGGTCCTCATCTGCTCTCACACGGTACAGTCCACATGCGACTCTGCTGGCCAACTTTTCCCAGCCCACCTGAATAGAGTCACCACTAAGAGAGTCAGGTTAGGAGAAACAGAGCTGATTATCCTTGAGCCAGGAGGGGGCGGCTCCAAGCCTCCCAGTCCACCCACCGCCTGACAATGGTGTGATTCAGGGCAGCGATATAGGATTATTGACTTTACAATAGGGGGAGGTCAGCCAGGTGAGGCATTGTTTGCTGCAGCTAGGAGAGGCTGAGTCCATGGGATTAGGTCTCTGGGGAGGCTGAAATATGGTATCAAGTTTTGACCTGAGAAGGTGGGTTGTGTACTCAGGAAAAACGTGCAGCAGCCACAGGTCCAAAACTTCAGGCTGGCACTGTCCTTGTTAAAGATGATCTCCACGGCTGGTTGGCCTGTTTTTCCTTTTCCTTTCCTCCTTTTATCTTCTCTTTCTTCCAGAAATATTTTAATCCATTTACTACTAAGGCTTGGCATTACACATAATAAGCACCACTGCTAAGTTCACTGTGTGTGCCTAGCCCTGTGCTAAATATTTTGTTATCTTCTTCTCTTTTAAGGTCCTCAGCCAATCCAGGGCTATAGGTATCTCTATTATTCCCATTTTTCAAATAAGGAAAACTGAGGAATAGAGAGATTAAGCATCTTACCCAAGGTCTTACAGCAGGGTGTGCATCTAGCCTGTATGGCTTCAGAGGAGGAGGCAGAGTTCTTATCTTCAATAAGTGGATACTAGGAAAGCAGTGGGGGAGGAACTAATCTTCTGGAGAAGTCAGGAAAGGAAGTGACATCCTGGCTGGGGCTTGAAGGATGAATAGGAGTGTGCTGATGGGCAAGTTAGGGAGGAAGCGGGGGCTTCCCAAGGAAGCAGGAGCCGGAGCAGTTAAAAATTTAAAAAAATGTGGGTTACGTGATTTATTTTCTTTGTCCTTCCTGCCCTTCCAGCTGCCTCTATAAACGAAATGGTTTTTGTTGCTCCCAACCCACCCAGTAGCCTCAGGCCTTCCCTTGGTAATCTGTCTCCTAAAGTTCCCTGCCTCTGGAACTTCTCTCTCCTTCACTTTTATCAATCATATGTAGGCAGTGTATGAAAAAATTTAGAAGATTTAGAGTTCATCTTTCAGTATCAAAATGTTCTTAGGGAAAATCTGCTTTACAGCATTAAAGTGGGATCTTCTTCAAGAATCTCTACGGTGTTGTGGCCAAGAGCACAGACTCTGGGCTCAAACAAGCCTTGGCGTGATCCCAGCTGTACCACTCATCAGCTGTATATTAATAGATTGAGGCTGCAGTTAACCTATAGAAAGGATGTGAGGTCAGGCAGGATCCCACACAAATAAACTGCCTGACACACAGCTGGGTCTGCACATCACCAAAGAGATTCTAAAAGATAACAGTGGGTCCTTAAGGAAGACAGGCAGGATTTCCAAACCACATCTCACACTAACCTTAAATGAAGGAGGTTGGAGGCAACAGTGCTGGTTTATGAGGAAATATCAAGGATGTCTCAACTTTGCAGGGCACTTAGGGTCACTCAGGCCTAGGGCCTAACTCACACTAACCCAGTGTAAAAACAACTGATGTATAAACCAGACCCTGAAGGTTAGTTTATAGTGGAGAGGGATGCCTCTCTGGCATCTCCCCAGCAGGCTGGACAAACACTGACAAATTCTTCCTCTCTAATCACCCTTTTATACCCTGCAAATAGTGTTCACTGTCACTTTAGAATGCCAGGCAACAATACATTTGATTGTATTGTTTGCAATTTGATTGCATTGTATTGCAATACAATGCAAGCTTCAATAGCTTGCATTCAGTGCTGGGCAAACACCCTGGTTCCTGAATTGGAGGCCTGGTCCTGTGAAGAAGGGTACGTTTTAATTAGGGATAGTCTATCTCTGAGGAGCTGCCAGGCACCTTGCTCAGACCTGGGTACTTCTCAAGTTATCTCATCAGCACCTTTACAAGCAGGCTGGGAGGATGCAGTCTCTGCAGATGGCTTCCTTCATCCAGAGGTGTTGGTTCTCATGGATTTCACTCCCAGTGGCTGGTTTTATCTCTAAATTCTACCCTAACCAATACTGCCTGCATTGGCCAAGGAGGGGAAGGAGAATTAACACCACAGCACGCCAGCACTGCTGAGTGTGAGGTACCTACAGTCAACCCTCGTAAAGCCTTGTTGGAAGTTACCTTCACCACCACGTGATGACCATGTCACCCCACAGCACATGTCCTTTCTAATACCTCAAGTGTAAGATCTGCCAGGTTAACAGGACCAGAACTTGGTCTTAGGACGCATTCTCACAGAGGGGCTGCAGCTCTGACGTATTTTCTTTCAGTGGAAGCTCTGCTATGATTCAGTTGCTTCTTTTCTAGATTTGGTCTGCATGTTGGGGTTTAAGGAGATCCTGATGAAGAAGTAAAAGAATATGGGTTGGAAGCTGGGGAAATGGGTGTTGGTGATCAAAGACTGCACACTTTCAGTTAAAAAATGAATAAATTCTGAGGACATAATGTACAGCATGAAGGCTACTAGTTACCAGTGTGGTACTGTATACTTGAAAGTTGTTAGGAGAGTAGATCTTGAATGTTCTCATCACCCACACAAAAAAGGGAAAAATAGTAAGAACATTAGGTGATAGATGTGTCAACTAACTTAAAATGAGTGTGGTAATTCATTTTGCAATATGTACATATCAAGTCATCATGTTGTATATCTTAAAATTTACACAGTGTTTGGTGTTAATTATATCACAGTAAAAGCTGGAAAGAAAAAAGGATATGGGACAGCCAAAGTTGAAGGGGATGAGAAAGACGTGTGTTCAATGGGAGTTCTCACCAAATCCCACCAGATGGAGGTATATATAGTAATAATTAAAAGAGAATTCTAGACATAAATAAGAGAGAAAAAATATATTACTCAAAATTACTAGGACTATTTTTGGAGCATTCCTTTTTGTATAATTTTGACCTTTGGAATCGTGTTGATGTTTTCAGTAGTCAAAACAATAAAATTAATTCAATGAAACTGGGAGGAGGGAGCTAAAATGGAATACAAATGGAAGCAAACGACCTGTATTTCAAATGAATATCAGACACAGTGAAAGGGGAAAAAGAGAATTAATCCAAGTAACTTTTGAACTCAATTCTTTGATTGCATATTATCAGTCTAAAAAAAAGAAATGCAAACAAATCTTGAAACTCTCCTTAGCAGGTTTGTTTTTCCATAGTGGAATCAATGTAGTAATTCCTAAAACTATGCTGTGTGTTGTAATACTGAGCAAATGACAGTTCTACTGTTTGGGAAGCCAGGTTCTCACTGGGGAGGAGAATGCAAATGGGTGAAGACAAGAAAATACTGTGAGTTGGAAAGATACTAGAGGAGGCAGTATAAATTTATAATTTTACATAGGCAGCATGAGTGACTGTTGAACCACATGAAATTACTATTCTTTCCAATTCTGTCTATTGTGAGGGTCTGGAAGCAAAGGTACTCAGTAGTACTGAGTACATCACATGCTCAGATCTCAATTTTTAAGTAGTGTTTCCCATGAAAAGCAAGCAAAACCCATTGAAGAAGTGACTGATTCCAAGAAAAAAGTACAAGATGGCCTCATGCCAGAAAGTAAGCACCTACTGAAAGAATGATTAGTTCACTTGAAGAGGAACCACTTGAAGGAAATCAGTTGCCAAATCTGGGACAGCCTGCGCATCAGAACAAAATGATAAGAGTACTGAATTATCAGATCAGATCAGATCAGTCGCTCAGTCGTGTCCGACTCTTCACGACCCCATGAGTTGCAGCACGCCAGGCCTCCCTGTCCATCACCAACTCCCAGAGTTCACTCAGACTCATGTCCATCGAGTCAGTGATGCCATCCAGCCATCTCATCCTCTGTCGTCCCCTTCTCCCCCTGCCCCCAATCCCTCCCAGCATCAGAGTCTTTTCCAATGAGTCAACTCTTTGCATGAGGTGGCCAAAGTACTGGAGTTTCAGCTTATTGAATAAACTAGTGACCCATAAGTGTACTGATACTAACTAAATAAGGAAAAAGGAAAAACATTTGCTTACAATAAAATGCCAATTACTAAATATTGTTGAAATTACAGAGCTAGAAAATCAACATTATAACCATCAATGTAAAAACTAATTAAGGCAAGAATCATTAGTATACATTAAAACTGAGTGAAAATTTTATATATGGAATAGGTTATCTATATAGTGTCAAAATATCTTCCCACAAACTGCTTATTAATTACTATTCCTTGTAAAGGGAGAAATTATAATTACATAAGCTGAGAAACCTGGAAGACACCACCCTAGCCAAATGATCAAAATTAGCATCACCAATAATGGACAAACATACCATGTGTTTCCTGAGGACCCAGCATCACTTCCATGGTGTTCCTGGGGGAAGGGAGAAAGGATAACCTAAAGCTAATCACAAGCAAAGATTAGACACATTTCTAGACACACTACGTGTCGAGGGAAGATTAGACACACCTGAGCAAAACTAGCCTGTACTCTTCCACAATGGCAACTCATGAAAGACAGAGAAAAGCCAAAGAACTATTTTAGACTCAGTCAGTTCAGTCGCTCAGTCATGTCCGACTCTTTGCGACCCCATGAATCGCAGCATGCCAGGCCTCCCTGTCCATCACCAACTCCCGGAGTTCACTCAGACTCACGTCCATCGAGTCAGTGATGCCATCCAGCCATCTCATCCTCTGTCATCCCCTCCTCCTCCTGCCCCCAATCCCTCCCAGCATGAGAGTCTTTTCCAATGCGTCAACTCTTTGCATGAGGTGGCCAAAGTACTGGAGTTTCAGTTTTAGCATCATTCCTTCCAAAGAAATTCCAGGGCTGATCTCCTTCAGAATGGACTGGTTGGATCTCCTTGCAGTCCAAGGGACAAAGGAGATTTAAAAAAGACTTCATAACTAAAGACAATATGTGATTCCAGTTTGATCCTGGATTGAACCTTGAGATAAGGAGGAAAGATTGCTTCAAAAAACACTGTTGGGACAATTGACAAGTTTTGCAAATGGAATATAAGTTATAAAATAGTATATACATGTTAAATTTTCTGATTTGATAACTATCCTGTGATCATGTAAGAAAATGTACTTGCTCTTAGGAAATAGACCTGAAGTATTTAGGGATAAAGAGAAAAGTGATATCTGTAACTTATTCTCAAATGGTTAAGAAAAAAATAGTATTAATCTGACTCTGTGTGTGTGTGTAGAAAGAGAACATGACAAAATAGCAACAATTTGTTAACCAGGCCAAAGAGTATCTGAGAGGTCTTTGTACTACTGTAATTTTGAAGATAATATAAATAAAAAGTGAGAGATACTATAAGGTTGCTTGGAGAAGGAAATGGCAACCTACTCCAGTATTCTTGCCTGGAGAATCCCATGGACAGAGGAGCCTGGTAGGCTACTGTTCATGTGATCACAAAGAGTTGGACACGACTGAGTGACTAAGCCCATAAAGTTACTAGTTGTTTAAATACCAGATAATGATTAAGAATTAGGAAATTATTAATGGCATCCTTTGCCATAATGCCCAAATGCTATGGAATTTATTCAGTGAGCACATTGAAAGTGTCCCCCTAAATCTACATGTTGAAGACCCCATCCCAGTGTGATGGTAATTGGAGGTGAGGCCTTTGAGAGGTAACTGGGTTTGGATGACATGATGGGGTGAACCCCTCATGATGGAATTGGTGCCCTTATGATAAAAGAAGAAGAAACCAGGGCTCTCTCCCTGCATCATGTAAGGATACAGCTAGAAGGTGACTGTCTATAAGCCAGGAAGAGTCCTCATCAAGAACCCAACCAGGGGAATTCCCTGGTGGTCCAGGGCTTAGGGCTCCACAGTTTTACTGCTGAGTTTGACCCACTGGCCGAGGAGCTAGGATCCCACAAGCCTCAGGGCCAAAAAAGAGAAAAATGCCCATAAAAAAGCCATCCAGGTTGACATCTAGATCTTGAACTTCTATCCAAGGACTTCTAACTTCCAGAATTGTGAGAAATAATTTGTGTTGTTTAAGCCACTCAGTCTATGGTATTTTTTACAGCAGTCCAAGCTGACTAAGCTCTAAATTACAGAAAATACTAAATATAAAGTAATCTCCCAATGAGAAGATTCAATTCTTGAGGGCCAAATGCTTGTAGCTTGAGACATTCCCAATAACAGCATTATACATGGAGATTGGGCTGGCCAACCCTCACGTTCTGTAAATGGCATAACCAAATTCCAGAGAAATTAGATATTCCTCCCAAAACCTCACATCCGGCAGGGGCTGAACTCAAGACCCACCTCCACCCCCAACCCGGAGACCTTCCAGATGAGTGGGTGGTGTTTGTTGTTCTCTTTCATCATGGAATTTGTTGGGTCAATACTCAGACAGATAGACTATTATTAACTACAGGACAGAACCAATAGACACGCCCACAGCTTTGACACAGCTTCTGCTAATGCAAGGGTCCCTGACCTCTGGTGGGCTTACATTAGAGGACATCGATCTTGGGAATGAATTTGTTTTCACCTTTCCCAGTGCCGACACTGGCCTCGGGGGGGGGGGGGTCGGTGCTCTTTAGTGGGGCCTCTGATGTGTGGTGTGGAGGAAAGGCTGGAGCTTATGGTTGAGTGAAACTGTCAGATAGAATCTGTCACTAGCTGTGTGATTTCAGGCACACTGTTTTCTCTGGCACTCAGTTTTCTCACCAATATAAACAGAGACAATATGTATATTTTACAGGACTAAATGAGATCACGTATGTGACGTATGGCCAGACAGTCGCAAGTCTTAATATTTGGTAACTTTTTCTTTTTTCTTTTGGTCCCAAAGCATTTATGCCTGTTAATGGAGCTTTAGATAGAGGGATGACTTACTACAAGTCACTTAAATATTTTTCTTGCTATAATATTTTCTTGCTAATAATACTTTAGAAGTAATTTTTGTGTGTTTTAGAAAAATTAAAAAAAACAGAAAATAAAAAAGATAAGAATATTTCACTACACTTTATTCTATGCATACATTAATATATTTTATATAAAATAATATAACACTGTGCTTACTGTATTGCAAGTTGCTTTTAAATCCAACAATAGATCATTCCCATCTTAATATATGGTCAAACTGTAGCTGTACAAACCTACTTGTACAATTTAATTTTCGATTACTACATAGTAATTCATTGACAATTCATTTGATTATTGAAATTAGTTCTCTTATAGATACAAAGATTGTTTTTAGTTTTCTGCTGTTATAAAGAATGCTACATTTAATATTGTCATGGGTAAATCTTTGTTCACACCCTTAATTATTTTCTTAGTACAAATGGCTAGAAATGGAATTATGGGGTTAAAGGACATTCCTAATGCTACAATTTTTGCTATGATTTACCACATTGCCCTCCACAAAATTTTAAAAAGTAGTATTCACACCAGCATTGTATAAAACACTGGGAAATGATCTTCATTTGAATGTTCCAAGTTTACACTTTTGGGCTCCTCAGTGGACAGATGGAGCAGAACTATGATAGGATAGGGATGGGGGTGGGTAAGAAGAAAGTTCCTTCATTCAAATAATGTCCTAAATTATTCTCCAGTGAATGAAGCCGTGACAGGAACTATGCTAAATGCTGGGGATTAATAATTAAATTCCATAAAAACATCATATTGCCTGCCTGAGGAGCAGATAACAATACCATGTGATAAATCTAAGCACAAAAGTTAAGCCTACGGATTAGCCCCAGTCCTGGGTAGATGGAGGGGCCAAAGGGAACAAGCAAACATTTCCTGGAGCATGTGACATCCTACACAACTCTTGAAGCAAACAAGAGTTAATTCCATGAAGAAAGGCAGAGGGATTAAGTGATCAAGACCTCCAAGTGGGAGCACACTCAGGGAAGTCTAAACACCAAAGAATTCAAACCGAAAATGTTCTAAAAAGGCTTTCTAAAGAAGTGCCTATTTTTTGATCCACTCCATCCTAACTTGAGAATAAGTTGCTCCAGTGGCATGAGGTGGATAACAGACACTGTGGGGCTGCAGATGGCAGTCATTGACCACAGGGAGGGCATCTTAACTTAGGAGTGAAGGGCCATGCTCTTTAGAATGAAATCCCCATGTGATGGGGGATATCTGGCTTGCAATACATAATTGGTGACAATTCCCAGCCTCTTCTGTGTTTTTGTTGTTTTTTAAAATATTTATCTATTTGGCTGTGCCGGATCTTAGTTTCCACATGCAGGATCCTTTATTGTGGCATGCAAACTCTTAGTTGAGGCAAGCAGGATCGAGTTTCCTGACTAGGGATTGGACTCAGACTCCTTGTTTTAGAAGCACAGAGTCTTAGCCACTGGACCACCAAGGAAGCCCCTCTCTTCTATCTGTTAACGGGTAGTTTTTCAAGTGTTCACCTTTTCTTTGGAGTTAAGATATCTAAACTTCAAAAATGCTATTAATTTTGGACAAACTGGGCCCCAAAGATTATGGGTAAATTTTCTTTTGCTGCAGTTTTATGTGACTTGAGTGTGTGTATATGTGTGTGTGTGTGTGAATTAAAAGGGGAAGGGGAAGAGGGGAGAAGGGGAAGGACAGAGGAAGGACAAGTTACCAAACCAGAGGGGTAGACAGGCAGACAGAGAGCTGAGGGCCTCCTGTGTTGTATGATTTGCATGGCATTCTCAAAGCACTTTAGTCACAGGAGGATTTTATAGACTAAGTTCTCATGAAGATCATTCCAGATAACAGTGATAAAAGACCCAGCTTCTGCAGGATACCCACCTCACTAAGGTAAGAGGCAAAAGAATGGACATGGGTTTCCAGCTCATGCTTGTGTGTTTCAGCCTGCTCTCCACCCCCACTTCACAGCAATCTTCTCTTTCAGAACACCTATCCTATGGACTTCAGGCTCCAGCACCAAATAGAGAGACAGCCTTAGAGAGACTGTTTATCCAGCCTCCACAACACAAAGGGGTATACAACTGCAAAAGCCAATTCCTTGTAATACCCCATAATGGTTCTGCTTCTCTGGTTGAACCATGACTGATGCATCACCTGTCAGAGGTGATGCTGCAGCAGAGATAGAGGTGATAGAGCAAATAGAGACAAAGGGATAACTCTGAGCTACACTAAAGTGACCCATTAAGTATGGCAATGAGGAGAGAGAAGGGGTCAAGAATGACCTCAGAAGTCTCAGGCCAGGTATCTGGGCTGAGGAGTTGTGATATGAGGTCATCACGAGAGTGGAGCAGTTTAGGGAGGGAAGGAGATGGAGAACTGAGTTGGGACTATTAAATCTGAGAGCGTGATGGATCTCTACATGGAGATTTATAATAGGTATTGAATATATGGGACTGAGGCTAAAAAAGGATAAGACCATCATCAATACCACAGGAGGTAAAACCATGGGAGTGAATAAGCTCCCTTCTGGTAGAGCAGGTTAGGTTATAAGATGAGACTCGAGGTCTCATATATATAAGAAATAAGCAGAGGAAGATGAGCTAAAAAAATAAATGTCTGAGATTGAAAGGCTGCAAAAGAGAAAGCCAGGCTCCACAGACAAGGGACTGAATTAAAAAAGGAAATAGGTGGTCAGAGGGTCATATGACAGTAAGAGTTTGAACAAAAAAAGGGCTAACCAGATATCCACTTGATTCAGCACCAGGAGGTTTCTGGGACCTTTGTTGGCAGTGGTATCGGTGGAGTGGTGGGGCAGGGTGGGGTGGAGAAGCCAAATTGCAGTAAAAATGTGGAGGCACTTCTGTTAAGCCCAGGTTAAAAGATGCAAAATTTTTAACTATGAAATGAGAGGGAAACAGACATAACATTTCACCAGATGACAAGATGTACCAAGTCCTGATATGAAATCCTAGTATTAAATACGCATACTAGCATTTTCTATCTGCATTTCTGAACATGTTTAGGGCTGTCAATGAGCCCATTCCATTATTTAAAAACTTGTTTTAAGCCCATTGATGTAGTTCTTTGCTAACCTTATCCCCACCTCTATAATTGTAGCTGCAAACAATGTTAAAAAAATAACAACAAAAACTTAAAAAAAAAAGAGAGTTCAGGAAGTTGAGACCATTGTTTTTAAAAGCTTGGCTATCAATAAAAGAAAGCAACATATAATAGAGAGGAATACAGCACTTTGGAAGGACCTTTAAAACGAATGGAAGAGATTCCAGTACATTTCTTTACTGATCTACTGGGGGAGATATAGGGCCACTGGGGTGGGAAATTGTTAAAAAAAATACAGCAGAAAGGCAGAAGGAAGAAATTTTATGGACTAAATAGATAAATAAATAAATATATTGAAATTATACATTGGATAAGATTGCCAAAGGGAAGTGAAAGTCTCTCAGTCATGCTTGACTCTTTGTGACCCCATGGACTGTAGTCCATGAAATTCTCCAGGCCAGAAAACTGGAGTAGGTAGCCTTTCCCTTCTCCAGGGGATCTTTCCAACCAAGGAATTGAACCTAGATCTCCCTCATTACAGGCAAATTCTTTACCAGCTGAGCCACAAGGAAAGCCCAAGAATACTGGGGTGGGTAGACTATCCCTTCTCCAGCGGATCTTCCCAACCCAGGAATCAAACAGGGGTCTCCTGCATTGCAGGTGGACTCTTTACCAACTGAGCTACCAGGGAAGCTTCCTGATATGAGCTTCCCTCATGTATGATATCAGAGAAGGCAATGGCAACCCACTCCAGTGTTCTTGCCTGGAGAATCCCAGGGACAGGGGAGCCTGGTGGGCTTCCGTCTATGGGGTCGCACAGAAGCCGACCACGACTGAAGCCACTTAGCAGCAGCAGTAGCAGCATGTATGATATGGGCTTCCTTCATAAACCATTGAAACTTCAGAGTAACTCAACTCTGTTTTACAAAACATCTCTGTGAAGTGGAGGAGGTTGAATACAATACAGAAAAAATATTAATAGTGTTTGTATCTGAGATATAGGACTATAGGAGGCACTTATTTTTATTCTTTCAGCTTCTCAGTATTTTCCAAATTTTCTTTAGTGAAAATGTAACATTTTTTTAAATTTAAATAATAATTTTTTGAAAGGAGATTTGATAGTAAAGGGGAGGTAAGGGATAGAAATTGGCTTGAAAGGGATGCAGGCTTAAGGGGAGAGTGGTATTTTAGGGCAGGGATTATCTGAGAATGTTTGCAGTCAGTGGGGAGGGCGAGTCTGATGTTAGGGTAGAAAGGATGCTGGGGAGGGCCATGTAATTAGGGAACATGATGGGGTAGAATAGGCTAGGGGGATAGCTGAGAGGAGAGAAAGACCCCTACCCTGAGCAAGAGAGAAGGAGGTAAGAATGGATGACTTTGGAGATAAACTGGAGGAAGGTGGAGGGAATTTTGGCCTGGAATCTTTCTTTTTTTTTTGGAAACTGGGAATTCCAATCTGTTGAGGGTTGAAATATGGGAGTGTTATCAGGGGCTTGAGGAGGCAACTCTTGCACTCTTGTGGATTAACCACTGGGTGTGCTCAGTTGCTAAGTTGTGTCTGACTCTTTGTGACCCCATGGACTGTATGTAGCCCACCAGGGTCCTCTGTCCATGGAATTTTCCTGACAAGAATACTGGAATGGGTTGCCATTTCCTACTCTAGAGGATCTTCCCAACCCAGGGATCCAACCCACATCTCTTGAGTCTCTGCATTGACAGGAGAATTCTTTACCACTGTACCACCTGGGAATCCCACTGGGCAAAGTGGGAAATAGAGGGAAAATGAGGAGCATAAGGTTGGGAGTCCTGTGGTCCCACCTGAGGATGGAGAGCAATGCTTGTCAGCACACCAAGAACAAAGTGATGGGAAGCCCTTCAGCCAGACCCAGCAGGCTGCAAACAGGAATGGGAACGTCCAGCTGGAGCTGGACCCTGGAAAGGCAAAGAAGGTCGAGACTTGTAGAGGGTGCTGTGTGGGTATCACTGAAATTGCTGACTGCGAGATTGGGGCTCACAGGCAAGAAAGTGAAACCAGGAGGAGTCCAGTAGACTGGACTAATAGAGACAGAGGGACTGAATCCCTCAGTGAAGCTGAAAAACCAGTTTAACTTACCCAAGGGCGTGTGAGAGGTGGAGGAAAAGGTGGCTAAAGGACCAAGCAAGGGTGTAGCGAGATTTACTGTTCAGGATGAGGACAACTGCTCCATGAGGGTGTGACTGTGGGGACAAGAGAGTCCCTGAAGTAGTGTCACTGTATCATGTCTAATCTCAACAAAGACAGTATTTGAGGCTTTCTAAGGACAAGGTCATGTCCTGTGTAGACTAAAAAACAAAGAGATAGATTAAAATGGACCAGAAAATCAAGGTATGACGATAGATAGAGAAGGGGAGTAGCAGTTTTGTAAAGACTTAAATGCTGATTTAAGGAATCTAGACTTTATTCCTTGCATTAGAAGTTTCTAAATTTTTTAGACCGAAGAGTACCCCACTAATAATAAAATTTTTGAATATGGATATGTGTGACTATTATATATGTCTATATCAATAATTGATATGCTCAATATTATCTAAGCTTAATTTCTTTCTTTGCAGGTAAAAATAAAAGTAGAACCCTTTAAGAAAATGAGAAGGCAAGTCACATACTGGGAAAAATTGTTTGCAAAAGACATATCTGATGCAGGATTTTAATCCAAAATAATGAACTCTTAAAATTCAACCATAAGGAAATGAGCAACCCAATTAAAAACTGGGCAAGGAGAGAGACAAAATGGCGGAGAAGCAGGCGGACGGGGAGTACAGCTCTCTCCGTGGAAGCATCAGAAATACACCATCAGACACAGAAGATCCTGCAAAACACCAGCTGAGAGCGACTAGGAGTCCCTGACTGCCAGAAAGGAATACGTGTGCTGTGCTGTGATTAGTCGCTCAGTCATGTCTGACTCTTTGTGACGCTATGGACTGTAGCCCTCCAGGCTCCTCTGTCCATGGGGATTCTTCAGGCCAGAATACCAGAGTGGGTTGCCATGCCCTCCTCCAGGGGATCTTCCCAACCCTGGTTCCTCACACTGCAGACAGATTCTTTACCATCTGAACCACCAAGGAAGCCCAAGAGTACTGGAATGGGTAGCCATTCCCTTCTCCAGGGGATCTTCTTGACCCAGGAATCAAGCCAGGGTCTCCTGCATTGCAGTTGGATTCTTTACTAGCTGAGCTACCTGGAAAGCCCCAAAGAAATATATAGGGCCTCACAAAACTCAGTAGGACGAAGGAAGGAGGGGAGGAAGAGGAGAGGGAGCAGGACTGGACCTGGACTAGCAGGGTGGGGGACTGAAGCAGGGGTGAGATCCTCGCATCAGGGCAGCTGTCTAGGACAGTGGAGAAGCATCTGAGGCTGTTGGAGAGTGCGTTAGCTCACCTGTGACAGTCTGAATGGAACAAGAACCACATAGACAACCCTTGCTGCAGCCCTATGCATCCTGGACAGGGATGCAAGTTCTCCTGGAACATGAGGTGCCTGGGAGCTGGAGTAGAGGGATGGGAGAGCAATCCCAGGGAAAAGTCCTCTGTGGACTGTAGGGAGACAGCCCGAGAGAACGTGAGGGAGATCATGGTGGGTAATGCTGGAGAGGGGGTGGAGAAAAGGGAACCCTCTTGCACTGTTGGTGGGAATGTAAATTGAGATAGCCACTATGGAAGTTGGTATGGAGATTCCTTAAAAAACTAGGAATAAAATAACACAGCACTATGGGGCATATACCCTGAGGAAACCAAAATTGAAAAATACACATGTACCCCAAAATTCACTGCAGCACTATCTACAAAAGCTAGGACATGGAAGTAAGCTAGATGTCCATCAACAGATGAATGGATAAAGAACTTATGGTGTATATACACAATGGAATGTTAGTACTGGAGTGGGTTGCCATTTCCTTCTCCAAATGGAATATTACTCAGTCATAAAAAGGAATGCATTTGAGTTAGTTTTAATGAGGTGGATGAATTTAGAGGATGGTACTGTCAAACCTATTTGCAGAGCAGCAGTGGGGATGCAGACACAGAGAACAGACTTATGGACAAGGGTGGGGGAAGGAAGGAGAGGATGAGACGAATGGAAAGAATAACATGGAAACATATACACTACCGTAGGTAAAATAAATAGCCAATGGGAATTTGCTGCATGACTCGGGGAATTCAAACAGGGGTTCTATAACAACCTAGAGGGGTGGGCTGGGGTGGGAAGTGAGAGGGAGTTTCAAGAGGGAAGGGATATATGTATACCTATGGCTGATTCATGTTAATGTATGGCAGAAACCAATACAATATTGTGGAGTAATTATCCCTCAATTAAAAATAAATAAATTTTTTAAAGAGGTAAAGAATGGGTAAAAGACCTGAACTTCACCAAAGAAGATATACACATAGCAAATAAGCACATAAAATGTGCAATGTGAAACATCATATATCATTGGAGAGAAATGCAAATTAAAACAACAATGGGATACCATTACATACCTTTTGGAATGGTCAAACTCCAAAATACCAAACCATTAAATCCTGGTGAGGTGGTAGAGCAACAAGAATGCTCATCCACTGCTGGGGGGAATGCAAAATATTAATAGTACAGCTACTATGCAAGACAGTCTGGCAGTTTCTTACAAAACTAAACATAGTCTTACAACACAATCCAGAAGTCACATTCCTTGGCATTTGCCCGAGTGAACTGAAAATTTATGTCCACACAAAAACCTGCACACGAAAAAAACCTATACTTGGATGTTTATAGCAGTTTTATTCATAACTGTCCGAACTTGGAAGCAACCAAGATGTCCTTTGGTAAGTGAATGGATAAATAAACTATGGTACATCCAAGCAATGCAATTTTTATGCAGCTCTAAAAACAAGAGTTATCAAGCCATAAAAAACAAGGAGTAAACTTAAATGCATATTACTAAATAAAAGAAATCTATCTGAAAATGCAGCATATTGTATGATTCCAACTATATGACATTCCATAAAAAGGCAAAACTATGGAGACAGTAAAAAGATTAATGGTTGCCATGGAATGGATAGGGAGAGGGGGATGAATAGTTAGAGAACAGAGGATTTTTAAGGCCGTGAAAATATTAATATTCTGTTTGATACTATAATAGTGTGTGTGCTGGGTGTGCTCTGTCGCTCAGCTGTGTCTGATTCTTTGCGACTCCTTGAACTGTAGCCCACCTGTCTCCTCTGTCCATGGAATTTTTCAGGCAGGAATACTGGAGGGGGTTGCCATTTCCTACTCCAGAGGATCTTCCTGACCTGGGGATCAAACCCACGTCTCTTGCATTTCCTGCATTGGCAACGGGATATTTTTTACCACTGCACCACCTGGGAAGCCCCGCTATAATGGTAGACATGTGTTATTGAATATTTGTCCAAGCCCACAGAATGAACAACTTCACTCAAAGGGCTAACGGTTAGGTAAGCCTCAGTCAGGAGGCCGTTGGTCCCCAAGCGACAGGAGGAAATAAACTGCAAGTGGCAGACATCTTTTTCCCCTTCTCTACACAAGATTAAATTCCCTGGTGGCTCAGATAGTAAAGAATCTGCCTGCAATGCGGAAGACTGGGATTCAACCCCTGGGTCAGGAAGATCCCCTGGAGAAGGGAATGCAACCCACTCCAGTATTCTTGCCTGGAGAACCCCATGGACAGAGGAGCCTGGTGGGCTACAGTCCATGGGGTCATAAAAAGTCAGACACGATTGAGTGACTACACTTTCACTTTCACACAAGATTAATGGAGGCTCCTTTTAATCCTGTGTGGCCATGCTGGAACTTGGTTCCGCCTGAACATAACTTTTTCTCAAACCTTGAGCTGCTAATGTCTCAGCAAACCAAGGCGTTTTTCTCATGGAAGTGTTTTTCTTAGGCTATGTTAATGAAACTATGTCTTTTCTTGGAAATCTGCCTTTCTTCAAGATTCATGTCAATTGTTTTATGTCCAGAGATGACTCCTCTTGCACCATTCTATCTCAAAATGGATGTTGTGGGAGCCTGGTGCAGCTCTCTCAGTCTTGAGGTATTTCTTTTATCTATGATTATCAGCTTGCTAACAGGTGTATACTGCCTTGCTAAAAACCAGCAAGCGGGCACTTTTCTGTCCCCTTCTGATGTCTATGTCAGAAGCTTTCTCTATCCCTTTTTTACTTTAATAAAACTTTGTTATACAAAAGATCTGAGTGATCCAGCCTCGTCTCTGGCCCTGGATTGAAATCTTCTCTTCCAGAGGCCAAGAATACCAGATCTGGTCACAGCTCACAGGCATAACCTTTCACCACAAATGAACTCTAATATGTGAACTCTAATATGGACTTTGGAGGATAATAATGTGTCAATGTAGGTTCATCGATATAGCTACCACCCTTTCCTTGTAACTAACTTTTAAACCAGGCACCCCCATCATCTCTGGACCAAGCAAATCACACAATACCTTGCCTAACTTGCCAGTTCTTTCCATAGGTCAAATAAGCAGAAATGAAGAATAAGGAATTAACAGATGACCAGATCTCTTCCCTAGCTTCCTCTTCCATAATCTCTCAAATTTTGTGAACAAGATAACGCCTAAGAAAAGATGACAAGAAGCCTGTGAGCCTGCACAGTGAGGGATGGCAACAACTCTGGCCCACCATCTGAATGATTAGCTGGGTTTACTTCCCTCCTTCCCTTTAAATCTTTCATGGCTGAGCAGAATCTTTGGAGGTGGTTTTTTTGGGGGCACTGAATCCACTATCTCCCCAGGTTACCAGACTCTGATTAAAGACAACTTTCCTTTCTATCAACATTTGTGAATTTGATTTTGGAACCGGTGAGCAGTGAGCCCTAACTCAATACATAATTTTGAGTCTTGCAAATTTTAAATAGTGAGATATTAAAATAGCAATGAAGTCTCACCCTATATACAAAATTTGAGACAACTTGAATCTCCTAAACTTTTAAAAATTAGCCAAAGACTGAGTATTTTTAAAGCAAGGACATTTTTAAAAATTCAAGTGTTAAATATTTATTGAACAACTATTACATATTGTGAACATATAAGAAGTGCTAGGGCTACATGAACTGATAATTTAGGCATGATTGACTACTTATTATTTTTAAAATGTTACACCTCAAATTGTCCAAATACATCAGATGATTTTGCACCAGTGCAATGTTCAATGGGATATTGATCTGACTGTACACTTAGAGAGACAGACAAATAAAGCAATAGATTTGGGAGTTGGGGAGCTATTTATTCAATGTTGGGTCATTTATTTCCATAGGGAAAATTCTTTTTGCAACAACATTTTTAGAGAGATCTTTGTTCAGTTTTCACAGAGTTACTCTGAAGCAGTATGAATTTAAGAAACCCTATAAGCCTCTTGAAGGAAGTATACTTTGCAAAGACTAAAGAAGTTTACTACTAACAAAAGGCATTTTAATGAACTTATTTATAAAATCACCCTTATCCAAATATATTGCATAGTGTCCTATTTAAGAACAGACTTAATTTTTAGTACTTTATCAGGTCAAATATCTTCCTCCATCTTTAAAAACAGATTAGCAATGATTAGTGCAAGAAATGAACATTAAATGACATTTTTATAAGCACCTTTTGACCTTAATTTCAACAGGCAACTGACTCATAGTTGATTACAGTTTCAAGATTTCAAGTATATAGTAAATTAAAATATAATCTTATGTTACTTGTGTTGAATCTAAAATATGACACAAATAAACTTATCTACAAACCAGAAACAGACTCACAAACATAGAGAACAGACTTGTAGTTGCCAAGGAAGAGTGAATTGAGATTAGCAGATGCAAACTATTATATATAGAATTGATAGCAACACACTCCAGTATTCTTGCCTGGGAAATCCCATTGACAGAGGAGCCTGGCGGACCACAGTTCATGGGGTCACAAAAAGTAGGGCACAACTGAACTGAACAACAACAACAAACACACAATCAGGCCAATTGTGATTTGGGGAAATACCTCTTGATGGAAATGTGGCATAAAATGGGGAGTGTAGTGACTTAGCAATATGGAATATAGAGTTTTGTAAGAAATTAAAACTTGTGTATACAGTCATATTTGCAAATATTCAAACAATAAAGTCTTTGGCTAAAAGAAAAAAAGCTAAAGGATGTGACAGCTGGACCATAAAGCAGACTGAGTACCAAAGAATTGATGTTTTTGAACTGTGGTGTTGGAGAAGACTCTTGAGAGTCCCTTGGACTGCAAGGAGATCCAACCAGTCAATCCTAAAGGAAATCAATCTTGAATATTCATTGGAAGGACTGATGCTGAAGGTGAAGTTCCAGTACTTTGGCCACCTGATGTGAAGAACTGACTCGTTGAAAAAGACCCTGGTGCTGGGAAAGATTGAAGGCAGGAGGAGAAGGGGATGACAGAGGATGAGACGGTTGGATGGCATCACCAAATGGACATGAGTTTGAACAAGCTCCAGGAGTTGGTAATGGAGAGGGAAGCCTAGCATGCTGCAGTCCATGAGGTCGCAAAGAGTCGGACACCAAAGGAAAAAAGAATTGATAAATACCAAGGTCCTTCTGTGTGTGTATATATATATACACATATATATAGTACAGGGAATTATATTCAATATCCTGTCATAAGCCGTAATGGAAAAGAATATGGAAAAGAATGTTTACGTATGTATAACTGAATCACTTTGCCATATAGCAGAAATTAACACAGCATTGCAAATCAACTATACTTCAATAAAATACATTTTAAAAATAAAATATAAATCTTATATTTGACCCTAGCTTTAATATTCACAGTTAGAATTCCCAAAACAGATGTTAGTTTGGAGGGCTGTCTAACCCAGTCACTTTATTATTGTTTTTACAACCAATTCCTATAAGCTTCCAAAAGAGATAACAGTTATACTGTAAGTCTAGTTTCCTGCTGCCATAGCTAATGACTCTAGGATGCAAAACCCTTGAGTCAGGTTGCAATTACAGACAAGAGAAAACCACTACAAATAAAGAGTAGACAGAACTTTTCAGAAACTCCAATGAAATCTGACAATGATCTGATTTTAAAAAGAACATTGAGAAAATACTAGCTTTTCATGTCACACATACACACACCCATCTGTCTTTAGCTTGAAGCAGAAAAGCAAAATGTTAATTACAAGCTACTATTGGTGCTATGCAGTAGATATAAACCAGAAAGCAGCGGACAATTATAGAGACATCTACTGTAATTGTCATTTGGAGATTAATGCATAGTAAAAACTGTTACATAAGCAGCTTTCACCACACCAAGTACTTGAACTTCTGAACAACTCCTTAAGGTCCACAAAATTATTAACTTTAAAATAATTCTATGACCTCTGAAAACAAGTATGACAAACAAACATAAATTTAGGAAGCAAATACCTTTCATGTAAAGGCCTATGTTTTTTCTAGCCTTTTGAAACATTTTCATTATTCTGTGATTCAAATTTTGTCTCAACCATTCTGAAACACACTGAAAATTTTGTCTCATCCACTCTGAAACACTCTGATGAGTAGGCAGTTAAAAAGTGCTAGAAGAGCAAAAGAATTCTTCTAAGGTTCTGAAATTCTTCAAATTTCAGAAGTCTTAATAAAACTACGTTGCTGCTGGGGAGATGGCACTCATCGCACTGAAAAGACTTGTTTGAGGCAGAGATGCCACAAACCTTCAATTTGTAGAAAACACAGTATTTGTGAAGGGCAATACAGCAAAGCACAACAAAACAATGTGTGCCTATAAGCCTGGACACGTCTGCCACAGTCAGCTCCTCAGGGACAAGCCAGAGAGCTTCTTCCTTCAACCATCTCAAAGCTAGCATTGTACAGGCTCTGGGTTCAGGTTGGCTGCTGTATCCAAAAGGACTAGTACACGTTTTTAGGAGCACAAAGCGAGTCTTTTTCTCTTTCACAGTTATGCCACTGGCACCTCAGTAGGAGATTTCCTATGTTCCTCAAATCTGTTTCTCTGGTGGTTGTGTTGTAGTGAAGAGGGAAAAAGAGGAATGAGTTTTTCTCTTTCCCTTTCCTGAGAACAAAGAAGATAAAGATAACAGTGAGCAGGCCTGAACATTCCTAGTTTTTTTACTTTGTGCTGTGTTTCATTGCTCAGTCATGTCTGACTCTTTGAGACTCCGTGGACTATAGCCCTCCAGGCTCCTCTGTCCATGGGGATTCTTCAGGCAAGAATACTGGAGTGGGTTGCTATACCCTCCTCCAGAGGATCTTCTCAACCCAGGGATTGAACCCAGGTCTCCCACATTGCAGGCAGATTCTTCACCATCTGAGCCACCAGGGAAGCCCAAGAATACTGGAGTGGGTAGCCTATCTGTTCTCCAGGGGAAGTTCCCAACCCAGGGATCAAACCAGGGTCTCGTGCATTGCAGGTGGATTCCTTACCATCTGTGCTACCCAGGAAGCCTTTTTTTTTTTTTTTTTTAACTTTAACTGCTCCTAACTCTTGCATGTCTGTAATTAAGTTTGCTTCTGCCCCCTAACTCTGCAGGAGCTAAAATTCACATTTTCTCCTTTGACTCTATGCTAAATACATCCCCTGTCTGGTGTTTACCCTTAAAACACTCTTCTCATTGTAGATACGTATCAGAAAAGGCCACAGAGCCACTGAACCACCACCCGTCTCAATTCCTGGGTTACTGACGGCAGTTTATCACTGTCTTTGAAACAATGCGAGAGGAAGAAATCAACCTCGTCACTGACTCCCGACTGCGAGCCTTGCCTTATATAAGCCCCTAGACTCCTCATGGAGGGGAGCACAATTCTTCAGGCATGAGCCTACTGGGATCCTCTCTCCGCCACTTGAGAATAAAAGCCACCTTTCTATTTCCTCCAAACTCTGTCTCTGTGTATTTTTCGTTCGGCTTCAGTGGGCAGAGAAGGCTAGATTTTGGCTGGCCACAGTTGTTGGGCTGTATCCTAGAGGTCTGCAAGTCCTGTGCTTGCCCAGCTTCGAGACTGAAGAAAGCCCAGATTTAGTGACAGAGACATCAATGGTGTAATGGATGGGGGAACTTACTACACATCTGGAGCAAGGTCTTGGAGTGACACCCCACAGTGTGCAGTGGATGGTGGGCAGAATGTGCCAGCAGGCTTCACTCTGGGTGGGGGGAATAGGAAGGCTATCAGTTATGGGGGAACTGGCTTCAGCTTGGCTCATCAGTTACCGGGGAAACCAGCAGAGTAGCTGAGCCCTCTAAAACCCCCTTAGCCCCTAGGGGAGTAAGTACCTTCCTGCAGCAGAGGTTTTCACTTTGTTAAACTATTAAGGAGAAGCCACTCTGAGCTAAAGATTAGAATGGTACCTCAGGTGGGATGAGGAGGAGAGTGTATAGGTATTTTCTAAATAGACCCTATGATTTAAGAGGATGATTTAGGGAGAGTCAGGTAAGTAAGGTGTAGGTGAAGCAGGAACTGGTCAAGCAGGGGATGTACAGAGAGCTTTTTAGCAAGTACTTTGTAAACCTTGTTTACAACATTGCCATATGATTGTTACATGGAAAAGAAATACCCATCACCCTTTGTCAATATCATTGGAACCACTTTTTTTATTTTCTTGTGCAGCAAATTTCCATGAGTGGTTTTGATGAATACTATTCTATTATTCTTGGGCTTCCCTGATGGCTCAGCAGTAAAGAATCTGTCTGCCAATGCAGGAAATGCAGGTTCAGTCTCTGGGTGGTCGGGAAGATGCCCTGGGTAGTGGTAGGAGAAGGCAATGGCAACCCACTCCAGTATTCTTGCCTGGGAAATCCCATGGACAGAGGAGCCTTGTGGGCTACAGTCCATGGCATCACAAAAGAGTCAGGGACACAACTTAGTGACTCAAAAACAACAGCATTCTCTAATTCTAATATTCACTGTTATTATCACTGTTGTAAGTACTTCTATTATCCTGACTCCCACCAAATATTGTTGATTGGTGTGGTGATACAATATTGAAAAATATACCTGAAATTCAGTAACTTTGGAAGATGAAGCAGATATGATTTTAAAAAAACCATTAAGAAGGCAAGTAAATGAGACCCACACAATGCTATTAATTTAGGAGACAGCACTCTGCAAAATATTAAAGATGATGTTGAGAAAATATAGGGCTGCATTAGATGCAAAAATGTGCTGGAAGCACAGTAGATTTAACAGCTCCATAACTCATTCTCTCTAATTTATGTTTATTCTTAAGAAGAAATTTTTCTAGAATATGTACATTTCAAATATTACTAAGTCTTTATGTATGCATTCTTTTCTTATATCAAATAAATCAGACAGGAAACTGTTCTAGGTAAATTCAAGTGAGGAAATCTTAGAGACATTTGGCATGCAATATTAGAATTTGAGTAAAAAAATGCCCAAGCTAGAGTTATAAAGTTGGAAGTTATCTATATAAGATCGAGAGTTTCAATCATAAGAAAGAACAGACTTCCCAAGCTTAGAGTACACATTTAGGAGAAGGTCAAGGACATAATCTTCAGAAGCCACCAAATTCAGAGTACAGGAAGAGGAAGCAGCTAGGGAGTACCCTGACTGAGTACCTAGAATGTGTCATGAATGTTCCAAGCATATACTTCTAGTATGGAATTTAATCCTCCCTACAGTCCTGGCAGGCTGTTGCATACACCTGGTTGTATAATGGAGGCCAGAATAAATCAAAAGGTGAGTTGTCTTAGCCCAGACAGCACGTCTGTCAGATCAAGGCATGGGTTGGGCTGACAGAAAAATCAACGGCACAATTATAAGACAGAGAGGAGAGAAACTGGGGTAACTCAGATGAAATGAACCAGCGCCCTCTGCCTCAGTAAAAGACACCAGCCTCTACCCAGTTTGCAAAGCCACAAATCAGGAGTTATCCTTCACCTCTCTTTTTCTTACATTAAATCCATTGGTAGGTCCTAGGGGTTCTACCTGAAGTTACATTCCTATTTTTAAACCATATCTTCTGCTCACAACCTTAGACTAAGGTACACATCTCTCCCCTAGAAAGCTCCAGTCACTTCCTATCCCATGGCTACTCTTTCCCAAATACCACCCATTTTTCCTATAGCAAATAACAATGTAACACGAATGCTATTGGCTTTGGGGGGCATTAATTAATCATTGCTCATTGTTAGGACTTCATTGTTGGGAATGTCCTGTCCATTTCAAAATGTTTAGCATCCCTAGTCTCTGTCCAGTACCATCCCAAGTAAGTGTCTCTAGTTACTTCCAAATGTCCCCAGGTCCGGGGCATGGGAGGGAATAATACCGTTTCACCCTGCCTTTCCTCATCCCAGGTCTAGAACCATGATGCCTGGTTGATCTCTTAAGGTAAATCAGATTATGCCACTTTCCTGCTTAAAACCTTTAGTGGTTTCCCATTGCACTGATTTTTCTCAATGCACTCCTAATTCCTTCTGGGGGACTTCAAGGCTGTTCACGACCTGCCCTCACCTACTTCTTCATTCTCATCTTCTAAAGCCGTCCTCTTTCTCCTCTTAGCTGCTTCAGTCCAGCTTCCTTTCTCACTCTTAGCTACATCAACATATTTTCTGCCTTTAGGCCTTCATGCCTGCTCTTCCCCCGGGAAGCTTCTCCATTTTCTCCTCTAGACTAGCCCTTCTCTTTCTCTGCAGGGTTAGACACTAATACTTATGAAGGTGTGAGGCTGCCAGTGGCTATCCTGGCTAGGACTGAAGACCAGCACTGATGACAGAAAGAGAGAAGGAAGGAGGGAGGGAGGGGAGGAGAAAAGGAGAGGGGGAGAGGGAAAGAGAGAAGAGAAATGATTCCTGGATTCTATGGTGGCCTAGGTAAGACTCACCCATTTCAATTCCCAGCACATGAGGGAGTGACATTTTTCTTTTTACTTAAGCTGCTTTGGATTGGGTATCTACCACCTGCCAAGGAAAACACTCTAATACTCTGTGTTCCCTCACAGCCACACTTGAGTATAGCAAGGGTAGAAAGTGAATGAGTCTCTTTTAATACTGGGTGAAAGGTGAAATTTTCAGAATTCCCTTGCAAACTCCCTCAAAGAAGGACTAGTCTCTTTGGCAGAGTTGCCCAAACCTTTTCCAGTTCTTCACTAAATATTGCCTCTGCCCCATTATATCCTTTCTCTCTTTCTTCTTCCATCTCTTCCTATCTTTTGCCCTAAGGACACTCAAAGCTCTTCTCTCCTGGAAAAGAAAATTTCCCTCTACCCTCTAATCTATCCTGAAGCGGGAGAACAGATGAGTTCCAGGTTAGACATTTTTGCAACCAGCCTCCAGATAGAAATAACAAGTTCAGTTCAGTTCAGTCGCTCAGTCATGTCTGACTCTTTGCGGCCCCATGGACTGCAGCATGACAGGCCTCCCTGTCCATCACCAACTCCCGGAGCTTGCTCAAACTCATGCCCATTGAGTCGGTGATGCCATCCAACCAACTCATCCTCTGTTGTCCCCTTCTCCTCCCACCTTCAATCTTTCCCAGCATCAGGGTCTTTCCAAATGAGTCAGTTCTTTGCATCAGATGGCCAAAGTATTGGAGTTTCAGCTTCAGCATCAGTCCTTTCAACGAATATTCAGGACTGATTTCCTTTGGGATGGACTGGTTGGATTTCCTTGCAGTCCAAGGGACTCTCAAGAGTCTTCTCAAACCCACAGTTCAAAAGCATCAATTCTTTGGTGCTCAGCTTTCTTTATAGTTCAACTCTCACATCCATACATGAACTGCTGGAAAAACCATAGCTTTGACTAGAAGGACCTTTGTTGGCAAAGTAATGTCCCTGTTTTTTAATATGCTATCTAGGTTGGTCATAACTTTTCTTCCAAGGAGTAAGTGTCTTTTAATTTCATGGCTGCAATCACCATCTGCAGTGATTTTGGAGCCCCAAAAAGATAAAGTCTGACACTGTTTCCACTGTTTCCCCGTCTATTTGCCATGAAGTGATGGGACCAGATGCCATGATCTTCGTTTTCTGAATGTTGAGCTTTAAGCCAGCTTTTTCACTCTCCTCTTTCACTTTCATCAAGAGGCTCTTTAGTTCGTTTTCGCTTTCTGCCATAAGAGTGGTGTCATTTGCATATCTGGGGTTATTGATATTTCTCCCAGCAATCTTGATTCCAGCTTGTGCTTCTTCCAGCCCAGCGTTTCTCATGATGTACTCTGCATGTAAGTTAAATAAACAGGGTGACAATATACAGCCTTGACGTACTCCTTTTCCTATTTGGAACCAGTCTGTTGTTCCATGTCCAGTTCTAACTGTTGCTTCCTGACCTGCACACAGATTTCTCAAGAGGCAGGTCAGGCGGTCTGGTATCCCCACCTCTTTAAGAATTTTCCACAGTTTGTGGTGATCCACACAGTCAAAGGCTTTGGCAAAGTCAATAAAGCCAAAATAGATGTTTTTCTAGAACTCTCTTGCTTTTTTGATGATGGACGCTGGAAATTTGATCTCTGGTTCCTCTGACTTTTCTAAAACAGCTTGAACATCTGGAAGTTCACGGTTCATGTACTGTTGAAGCCTGGCTTGGAGAATTTTTAGCATTACTTTACTAGCATGTGAGACGAGTGCAATTGTGTGGTAGTTTGAGCGTACTTTGGCATTGCCTTTCTTTGGGATTGAAATGAAAACTGATCTTTTCCAATCCTGTGGCCACTGCTGAGTTTTCCAAATTTGCTGGCATATTGAGTGCAGCACTTTCACAGCATCATCTTTCAGGATTTGAAATAGCTCAACTGAATTCCATCACCTCCACTAGCTTTGTTCGTAGTGATGTTCCTAAGTCTCACTTGACTTCGAATTCCAGGATGTCCAGAAATAACAAGAGGAACAGGGTAAATAGCCGGACTTTGTCTCCTATGGGCACTTTAAGATAATAGTCAAGCAATGGCAGGGGCAGAGAGGGACTAAGCCCTGCTTGGGTAAAAGATCAGGAGCTCACATATTTCCCATCCTTGGAATCAGAAGGACCTCAATTGAACATGCACAGAAAGGCTCCTTGGGGGTCAAAAAGGGAGAGGATGCCAGATTGTATGTTTTGCTAACTTCCCAGGGACTCTCGTGCTGAATTCCATCTTGGCTAAAGGATGCACGTGCACATAGGGGAGGACCCGAGATAAATCGGCTGTAGGGTCAGAGCAAGACAACTGGCCAGAGGAAAACAAAGACCAGGAGTCTGCCCCCTGGTAAATGATTTAAACTTCCCAAGGTGCAACTCTCTCTGAACTCACCTGTGAGTCTCTCTGCGTGTGTTTTGCTTTTCTAGTACATGCCTTACTTTCCTTTCTACCTTCTGTCTCCTTGGCAATTTTTTTTTTCTAGGCAGACAAGAACTGGGGCCCAGAGTCTTAGCCCCAGTCCCTCCTGGTCTAGGGCTTAGGACTTTGTGCTCTCACTGCTGAAACCAAATTTTCATCCCTGGTCAGGGAATGAAGGTCTCACTGCAAGATGCTGCTCTCCACCGTGTCTGTACTAAATCAGTCCTTTAAGATTACATCCTCTGCTCCCACCCTTCACCATCAAACTGCTTGAAAGATATTACACACTCCTCTCCATTTTCTCATCATCTTCCACCAGACATCTTCAACCCTGCCACCAGGCTTTCATACTCACCCTTCTTGAAACTGTATCTGCCAGTGGTCACCACCACCTCCAAGTCAGTCAACTAACCCATGGCCTTTTCTTGGTCCTCATGTTTATTGCTCTTTCTACAGCATTTAGCTCAGCTGGTCATGCCTGCCTCATCTTCCCTGGCTTATGAGGCACCTAATAGTTTTCCTACCTTCCTGGCCATTCTTTCTGGTTACTGGAATGTTGGCAAAACCTCTAGGCAAGACTGATAAGGTGAGTGTCAATGGCTTGATTCAGTCTTCCTGGGTCAAGTGAAACCACTCAATTGGTTATTAGTTCCAATCCTTTAAAATTTCATAAGAAAGGGCCCATCACTTAGGCTGCTCAGAACAACCTAATGCTAGTGGATAAACATTGCAATTGTCTAGGCACCACTCTATAATGGGAACTATTTATTTCTTTATGCTCTCTGAGCACTTGGATAATATCTACAAATGTCCACTGGATTTACCACTGGAGGTATCCCTCTTCTATTCATACTATAAACCAGAGCTTAAACTTGAGGTCTTAAAATGGATTGGCTAGAATCCATTTTAGTATATAACTCTGGGAATTGGTGATGGACAAGGAGGCCTGGTGTGCTGCAATTCATGGGGTCACAAAGAGTCGGACACGACTAAGCGACTGAACTGAACTGAACTGGTGGCTCAGAGGGTAAAGCGTCTCCCTGCAATGTGGGAGACCTGGGTTTGATCCCTGGGTCGGAGAAGGAAATGGCAATCCACTCCAGTATTCTTGCCTGGAGAATCCCATGGACAGAGGAGCCTAGTAGGCTATAGTCCACGGGGTCGCAAAGAATCAGACACGACTGAGCAACTTCACTTTGTTTCTTTCTTACTATATACACATATAGTACAATCAACAGGTATAATTAAAGTGAGGCTCCTGTGTTAATTACTAATGTTCCCTTACCTGGGAATTGGGGAAAACCTATTTTTTGGGGCTCCAAAATCACTGCAGATAGTGACTGCAGCCATGAAATTAAAAGATGCTTACTCCTTGGAAGAAAAGTTATGACCAACCTAGATAGCATATTCAAAAGCAGAGACATTACTTTGCCAACTAAGGTCTGTCTAGTCAAGGCTATGGTTTTTCCAGTGGTCATGTATGGATGTGAGAATTGGACTGTGAAGAAGGCTGAGCGCCGAAGAATTGATGCTTTTGAACTGCGGTGTTGGAGAAGACTCTTGAGAGTCCCTTGGACTACAAGGAGATCCAACCAGTCCATTCTGAAGGAGATCAGCCCTGGGATTTCTTTGGAAGGAATGATGCTAAAGCTGAAACTCCAGTACTTTGGCCACCTCATGCGAAGAGTTGACTCATTGGAAAAGACTCTGATGCTGGGAGGGATTGGGGGCTGGAGGAGAAGGGGACGACAGAGGATGAGATGGCTGGATGGTATCACTGACTCGATGGACGTGAGTCTCAGTGAACTCTGGGAGTTGGTGATGGACAGAGACCTGGCATGCTGCGATTCATGCGGTCGCAAACAGTCGAACACGACTGAGCAACTGAACTGAACTGAACTGAATGGTTGGTTTGTCTGTAGAAAGTTTAAGCACTTGGTCCTAATTTATTAATATTTTCTGACCATTATGAAATGAAAGAGTTATTTTCTTATAAGGAAATTATCAGATCATATAGGTAGTGAGCAGATCCTGGTCTCACTTTTTCCTATGTATATAGGAGGTTTTGTTCTATTTTATTCCTATTTTCAATTTGATTTTGATTAGGGACACTTATACGGTTGCTGGAAAGACCACACACGTGAGATTGGACAAAGTAGGCAACAATCATGATGACATTTCAGCTTAGAACCTTCTTTATTAGAGCATTTTTAATGACAAGTAGATATAAACTTGGCAAGAGCACCTTTCAAAGTCACAGTTCCAATTACTTTTGTGAGGTCAAGAGAAGGTAGAGAACACAGTGGTGGTGGCTTACATCAAAGCCATGACAATCAAGCTGCTGACTTTATGTTCCATCAAACATCACTAGCACCTCCTCTGCTCCTGTCCTTGGAAGGATGAGAAGCTGGGACTCAAGACCTGATATTAATCTAGACCATAGGCAGCACTTGCTTCCAGAGCAGACAAAGCCCCTACCCATACCCATGACTTGGACAAAATGATAGCTGTATTCTCTGTGCCAAACCATCTCATCTCCGACCATCTTCTAGATCTTGAAGTATCTGATTCTCCCTGGGCAAAGGCGGACTGGACCTCCAGGAACGCTAGGCTGCCCCACTATGGGTGTTTTGCCCACGTGGAACGCTTCTCCCGAGGATGACTCCACTGAGGCCACCCCGGAGAAAGTGTGGCGCAAGTCGTAGTGTGCTCGGTGCAGCGGCAGGGGAACTGCTACCACGCTCGGCCCCACCACCACGGAGGCCACGGGCGGGCCAGCTGCAGAAGGCGCAGGCCCAGCTGCGTCCGGCACAGCGCTTGGGGCCTCAGCTTCGGCGCCGTCGGGCTGGGGCTGCGGAATCACAGGCTGGAGGAAAGAGGACCGTTTCTTTGGGTTAGCTGCCTTTCTCCTCCTTCCAGGGGAAATCCCCACCCAATTCTCTCACAGTAATAATTTTTATTTGTAAGGAATCTGGAAAAGAAGAACTACCTAGGTACAAAGGATAGTCATCAGGGTTCCAGGGGAGGGGTAACTGGCTTGTGCCATTCCCTTTCTCACAAGCTGTTTTGGGGTTGGTAGACTTATTCTCACGTTTCACGAGCAAAAGAACCCCACCTGATGGCTAACTTTCACCAGCAGCGTCACCCTCTTTTTCATCTACACCTGCAGTTACAGGGGTCTAGCAGGCACATCTACCCACCTAGTCTCTGCAACTCAGAAACCACTCCCACACACCCCCTCACTCCCTGGGTCGGCAACTAGAAACATGACCTTGCCAACTGCACCTGGGGGTGGTTCTGCCCTATACGTACCAGTTCCTGGAAGGGGAGGGAGTAAACCTTTCATTTGCTGATGGTTTCACATTCCTGGCACTATCTATGTTGTGGGGCTCAGAAGAACAGGCAGCTAATGCCCTAATTACTACTGCATGGCAGAAATCCAAAGGGGTCACTGGATTCTGAGAAGCAGGGCGAGTACATCTGTGGGGCTCTTACCTGCGGTTGGAACAACGTGCAAGTCACTCTGACGTCCTCCCCACCAAGAGCTTTCTGAATGACTGACCCCTTACAGAAGCCATATTGCTGCACAGAAAGACAGGAGGTATTTGAACAGGTTCAAAAAGTGGACTTCTCACCCAGTTTCACTTACACTCAATACATCCAGGGTAAAACGCTTTAATTCTTAATTCCTGTCTTTTTTTTTTTTTTTAACTTTTTTCCTAAAGTTTATGCTTTCTGCTTATATTTTATATAGAATGTAGAAAATACAGAAATGTTTTGGGAGTGAGAGAACTCACCCATAATCTCAGAAATTGTGGTGACTCAGAAGAACTTCTGTTAACATCTATGTATTTCTTTATTTTTAAATACTATTAGATATCATTTGAAAGTTGACATCATTGTGACTATACCATTTTGGAGACTGTGTTTTTCACATTCTAGAATGATAGCATTCTCTTATATCATTCATTATTCTTTGAAAACATAGTTTATCTGTCTATAATTTTCTATTTACTAACATGTCATATTTTATTCAACGATTCCCTCCTGTTGGACATTCAGGTGTTTGGGGTCATTTTGAATCTGTAGAAGTAGATTCCTAGAAGTAATTCCTAGAAGTAGACATTACTGGCTTAAGGACTTAGGTTGCATACCTGAGGTATATCTAGAAAATCTACACTTTATACTGCCAGCAGCCTGACATGACTCATATTAGTTAGGAAATAGCCTCTCTAACTCCAGGGGCCTCCAGCAAATGAGAAGATCTGGTGATAGCTCTTAAGCAGGGGAGATGACACCCCAAGGGATGACCTGGCATGACCCAGCACAGGGCATGGGTATTTTGCATTATCTCTTTCCACAGCCCCAAGATATAAACTTGTTCCATGACCAGCTTTGCCTGGCCTGCTCACCTTTTCTGCCAGTAGGTTGCACTTGGTTGGATCTACGACTTCTTTAGCAATACAATCAGTAGCAGCCACTGCAAACTCCACAGAGACAGAAACTGGAAGAGGCTGACGAAGATACATGAAAATCTTCATGAAGCAACATGACAGTATGAGAAAGGCAGGGAAGGGGAGCCCAGAGGTAAGTAGTGAGGACCATGGTACTACATAGTCCAGGGAGCACCATTCACGTAGACCGCACCGTGTGGCCAGGAAACGTGCCCCTGGTGTCTTACACAAGGCTCACATGAGGGCATTGGGTTTTAAGGGCTTGCACACAGAAGCTGGGGTTTGGGTGTTCCCTGAAGTAGGTGCAGGTATCCACTGCCCATCCTTCCAGAGCAGAGGCGAGTTTTCAGGTAGAAAGCAGGAACCCAGGGGGCTGACCTGACACTGATCTGGGTAGGAACCCTGCCTCCTGCCAGTTTCCGTATTGGGGTTGCACTTTCAGACCCAAGGTTCAGGTTATTCCAAGATGGGATGGGAAAGTAATTAATTTCTCTCCCACATATTTTAGATAGCAGGAGCAAATTAAAAAGATAACTGGACGTGCAGAAGATATTTATGCTTTTCTATCTCATTGTTCTTGGAGCATAAGGACACTTAAAATAATAAAATATTTCTCATTTGTTATAGTCTGGGGTGGCGGTTCTAGAATCACATATTCTGGTTAACAGAATTACTACCTACAGTGTATTTCCAAGTATGCCATGGCTGGCACCCAGAATACCAGTTTGTTTTTTTTTTTTACATTAGAATTATATTGTGTTCAAATGTGCTAACCTAACCACAGGACAATTAGTTGTTGTTTTTCAGTGGTTCCATGACATTTTAAGATTCTGCCATTATATACAAGTATGCCCATGTCTTTGTAAGTATCAATTACAAGAGCTGATACTTACAAGAGCTGATGTTCAGCGGTGATAGGTGATGGTGGTGTGGAGACCCATGAATTTACGGTGTGTGCTTCTGGATAAAACGGGAACTCCCACCCTCGTGTTAACTAACCGAGGAACACAGCCTGAACACACACGCAGACTCTGACTATTTTATGTTGAAGTGGCTTAGGTGGGGGGTGCGGTGAGGGTTCTCTGGGTCCAGGACACTCAGGACCCTTTCTTTCCCTTTTCTCCCACCACCCTCCTTGACTTCCTGTGGCTGCCCCTGCTCCCTCCCTCACACTTGCTTCACCACGTTCACACCCCAAAGTGCCACCAACCTGCCCAACCTGTCAGCAGGGTCTCAGTCTTACCACAAATTGAGCCCGAGAAATTTCCACCAGCTGTAAGTAGGAGCCGTTGCTCTCGGCATTGAAGGTAGCCAGCGCGACCTCCACTGCGTGCACCACCCGGCTGTCGTTGAGTGGCGCCAGCAGGGGGCAGTCTGGGCACAACTTGCGCACGTCCTCGGCGGAATCTGCGCACAGAAGTAACCTGGTTCGGGCCTGGAATTCTCAGCGGCATTTGTCGCCGCTCTGCTTATTTGAGAGGGCTAAGACTGGCTCCAAACAGTTACAGGCTGATTCTCTGCATCTTACTTAAACCCTCGAGTGGCCCCTGGCGTGCTGGCATTTTTGCAGGAGCTCCTCTCACCAAGGGGCGATTTTCAACCTCGGAGCTGAACAATTCCTTAAAAAACAGTTTTAAAATCCCCAAACTCAGGAAATTTGGCTTCCCTTTTTCATCACCAATAAAGTGGCTAGATCTGCTTCTGTTGAAACCAATTCAGGTCCCTTCCTCACTCTCTCTACCGGGTAACCGTAATGAGAATAGTCAACTCTACCTGGACTGGAATCACATTTTGTAAACAGCACGGAAAACTGGCCATCTTGTTTCAGCACGTGGATATCGCAGTCTCCTTCCACCGCCTGGAGAAATAAACCCACAGTGAGGGCCCCAGAGGGCTGACCTTCACGTCTCAAGGTGGAAGATGGGAGGAGGGGGGAAGAGGGCGTGGTCTCTCAGGCGTGGATGTCAAAGGTGAGCCTCACAAAATCTCCTTCTCTTGGTGATATTGAAACAGGACACTGCTTTTACAGAGGTTGCGGGGGAGGCGTGGGGGGCGGGGTACAACAAAAAGGGGAATTGTAAAAATTCGGCGCTAGGGAGGGCGCCATTGACTGGCAGTTTTAGTTGGGGCACCACCCCACCCCACCCCCGCAGTTGCCCTGAGAGGGCCACTCACGTGCTGCGTCTGCTGCCTCACGCTGCAGTTCGCCAGGGGCGTGGGGTCCAGTACGTGGCAGGTGGTTTCCAGGGTATCTATTTCAATGTCATACACCTCTCCCGTGGGCCGCTGTGGAGACAGAGGATGAAGAGGTGAGCCTAAGCCTGCTAAGCAGGTCCACGGGTGAGCCCCCACTGGGTGCCAACACACCCATTGTTGGAAGGGTAAGAAAGAAGTGGGCATGGGCTTGGACAGGTTGATGGAACCACAGTCATCACTCTCAAAGGTATTTGGAAGGCAAAAATGAGTGTGGGTACTTAACCCTTCAAACGGTATTTTGAAAAAGTCAGTTTGGGATTTTTCTCAGTCAAGCAGCAAAGTAAGGTGGTGTAGGATAATAATTTACTGTCTCTCCTTTATCTTCTCCATCCCTCCCTCTACTTCGTCCTTCCTTCCTTCTCAATATCTACTTTCCTTCCTTCCCCATTTTCTTTTCCTTCCTAAAGGAAAAGTTGTCATCTGTGGCTTTTTGTCTTGTAGATGCCTGGATGCAAAGTTGCTGTTCCCTACTGTCCCCTGCTGGTAGTAAGGAGGAAGCGTGATCCTTCCTCTGCTGGAGGACGCAGTGTGTCTGTCCTTCACTTGCACAGAGGAAAGGAGTAGTGGGTAAGGCAGTGACAGGGAAGCTTGGATGATTCCTCGGAGTTTTCCCTGCCAGTTCACCTGTTTCTGCATCCTTCCTTCAAAGACCGAAAAAAATCCAGAAGGTACGCATATGCCTATTTTTTCCTTTCAGCCCAACTCTGCTTGCCTCTCATTTCTGTTATGCCTGTTTCACTAGTACCTGAAACCTCAGAATCTCCTTTCCTGTTTTATATTGTGCAGATGTGCCCAAATTAACTCCCTGAAAACACTCAGAGCTAGTGAACAGGAGCCGGGCACTGGGTTCTCAAACCCTGCTGTAAGTGAAAATTGCAACATTGTTCTTTCTTTCCTTCAGATATGCAGGTTGTGTGTTATTTCCCCTGAACTGATCATTGCTTCCTCTGAACCACCACTGTACTTCACTATTGCAGAACTCCTAAACTCCATCCAGGACAATCCTGATTTCAATTATTTTGTCCCATTGTAAGATCAGAGGTCTTTGAGTCAGTCCAGATGTCCTGAGGTTTGCCTTATTTTCCTTCCTAGATTGTGAATCTTCTGTGGCACTAATTATGTCTTTCTCATCTTTGTGTTAGGTTGAATCATTAAAATGCCAATATCTGACTGCTTTTAATATACAAAGCTGGCTATTTCATATGATTCAACTTAGCATGTCCCATAGCACCTAACACTGGTTCTTGTCCTGGAAGACTTGTAATTAGCATTGGCTGAAAATATTATCCTTCATCAGCTATAAAATCTAATTTCAAAATAGGCAATAGATGGGTCTTTTCCCCACCTCTCCAAATCACTCAGCTGACCTCTGAGGCACATTTCCCAGTTTGATCATTGTCACCAGCTTCAGACTGCATTGCTTTCTCCTCCAGCATATGAGGAGGTGAATCCTTTCATGCCAAGATTTCTCACTGGGATGTGGGTACCTTTCTTGGGAAAGCAACTTGTGTAGAGGAAGGAATACAGTACTGAAATAGAATCCTTGCCTGATGCTTACTATTTTATGACCTTGGGTAAAAAAAAAAAATGCCCTAAATATGTCAGAGCCTTGGTTATCTCTTATGTAAGACAAGGACAGTACCCCCCTCCCCTCCCCACAGAACTGGGGACACAGCGGGGAAGGGATTACAGAGATGAACTGTATGAAAGGGCCTGGCACATAGTAGACACTTAAAAAATGTGCACTTCATTCACACTCAGTCTTTATGCAGAGAAACAGAAACAAAAAAAAAAAAGAAATGTTTTCCGGCTAGTGGTAGTTTGGCAGCCAGAATCCTTTCTCTGGTGCTAGTTTTTCTAGAAGGTCACACTTTCTACTTGTTACCTTCAAAATACCACTTGAAGCCTTATCCTCTCCTCACACTTCCTGCTCCCATCCAGCACCCTCCTGGAGACCCTGACCACAGTACAGAATGTCTCCTCTCTTCCTTCAGCCTGCCCTCTCCCTCCCTCCTTGGAGGAATCGGGGCATTTTCGCTATGCAATTTCTTTTGTTCTGGGAGGCAGGCTCTCAGAGACACCCAGCTAAGCCTCCCACGCCAGCCTGTCCCACCTGGCAGGGCAGGTTCACTTACCCTCGGCCACACCTTCACACTGTCAATCTGGTTCAAGGTGTGCTTGTAGCCCCGAGGAAGGTGCTTGTTGATGTAGTCCACGGCAGCCAAGGCTGCTTGCTCTGTGTCTGGGTCATCACAGGCCGGTTCCTTATAACCTGCAACCGGGTCAAGCGGGATCGAGTGGCAGCCCCAGAGCTGAGCCAGGCAAAAGAGCAGAACGAAGGATTTCATGGTGGCTTCAGAGAGGCCCCGGTGTGTCAGCAGGCAGGCAGCTGGAGGCGTCTGGACCAACCCAGGTGCTCTGCCTGGTGGAGTGTCGAAAGGCTTTATTTATATGTTGGAGCCTGCGGAAGGATTGCGTAAGGATATGGGATGATTTCTGTTCTGGTTCCAAAAAAAAGCCCCCTGCAAACATCAGTCCTGGAAAAGCAAACAGGTTATGACATCGCTGGCCCCCAAGAAATCTGCCAAAGTCAATGCTGCTTGGGGGCCGGTGTGGGCAGGTTGCGGGGTGGGCTGGGGAGATGCTCCAGAGTTGGCCTGGAACATGGTAACAGCAGCAAAGGGGGGAGGCAGCTGAGAGGACGAGGTGAGCACCAAGGTGAGGAGGGGCTGGCATAGTCGGCCCTGGAGCGCTGATTCTGGCAGCAGAGAGAGTGCCCTCCATTGGGGTCTGAGGGCAACATGGGGTCCATGTTGGGGAAAGTAGGGATGCTCAGCAATTTACTAAAATCTTCACATGTCAGGGACAATTGCCTTCTTCTAGAGGGAGAACAAGGCCCACAGATGTAGCAAAGGTACCAATGATTTGGAGTGAAGAGGGAGAGTTACGGGATCTTGGATAAGAGCTTGGATAAGATCCTTAGAGAAAAGAAGAAAGGAAGGGAGAGATTTCTGCCTGGAGTGCGGAATGGGGAGAGAGCCCTTCCTCCCTTTCTGTAGCAGGGCCTGGAGGGCTATGGCCCACAGGGCTTCCCCACTGCCACTTCCCCTTCTCTCCAGACTGGACTGCCAACACACTGCAAAGATGCACCCTGACCTGGGTTCCCTGGGTGGCTGAGTGTGATTGGCACCAGTGACCAAGTGTCCCCAGTGACCCCGTGCTCCCGTGGCCTGTGCCCTCAGCCAGTAGACGAGTGCAGCAGAGAGGAGCCCTGGTCCAACAGCCACACTTGGCAGAGCTCTGGCTTTGAATCCTGCACTGCAGGCTGAGACTCTGTGAGGACATTAAGAACACAGATGCCTCCTTAGGGCCCTTTGGAGCATCAGCAGAACTAGAGTGAGTCTTGGTGGCCAGAGCACACGGTCACAATATTGGCTCAGACACTGCCTCTCAGTTGTGGCCCATGATGATCTCATGTGTGACCTCCAAGGAGAGGTGGCCAGGATAGCGAGAGCCTTGGAAAATATCATCCGAGGTTTAGTTTGGTTTAGCCTGGAGCAAAGAAGCCCAAAACGTGGAAACCAACACGTTTTCCAAATATTTAGACGTTGTCATTGCGTGGGGGTGGACTTGCTCTGTTGTTTGCTATTGCTTCAGAGAACAAAACTTGGTTTAAAAGTGGGGGTGTGTGTTCTATAGAGAAGCTTAATAATATTGACTTCCTGTAAGGAGGGAGATAAGCAGGGGGGGGAGCCTGTGATGGGTAGAGAAGGTAGTAGGCAGTGTAAGCTTGGTTTTCACATTTGCTCCTAGCTGTTCACAAACAGACCCTTAATTCCAGAGGCTTAGAAGGTGTTATCAGGACCCCATCTTCTGGTCATCCATCAGGATAAGCCTCGGAACTGGGGGGACTTTCCATCAGCCTTGTGCCCCATTGCCTCCAGGGCCTTGACTCATGAGAAACTTTTTGCAGATGCTCTGCTTTTCTTTTAAAATACAAAATATGGTCATTACTAAAAATTTGAAAATCACAAAAAATATATGCAGTGAGTACATGTTTCATATGTTATAAGCTCAAGTGTCTACAATGTAATTTTATTTTCCATTACACAATTGGATTTCTGACTCTGAGCTTTCTTTCATGAAAATGGAATCTACTCACTTCCAGGCAACCCAGCTTTCCAGGTACTTGGATTGAAACCCGGTCCAATTTAGGTTTGACATTATACTTCTACTCCTAATGAGGTTAGAAGAAAGCCTGAAGTGCAGAGGGGGAGATTTATGCAAATACTGATTTTGTCAAGGTCAAGAGATATCTACTTTTGCCTTGGCATCTTCTGCCAGGTAGCCTGTCTCATGTGGTCCTCAGACAAATGCACTCTTGAGCTAATGGCCTGCTTTCCTCCATCTAATCCATAGAAAGACAGTCCTCCCACATCCTATGATCAGGGGTCATATTATCAAAGCTGTGGCACCCTTTCTAGCCCACAGGCCTTTTCTTAGCTGGGAGCTACCCCCCTCTTTTATTTTTTTGGCCACACCTCACAACATGCGGAACTTCACAGATCAGGGATAGAATCCACGCCCCATGCAATGGAACCACAGACGTCCCAGAGCTACCCGCCTCTTTAAGCTTGGGAGAATTTGTCTGCTTGCCCTCCCAGGCTGTGAGGGCTTCCTGAGGCTGTTTTGATAAGTTTAGTCTAAACTTGTCTGTTTAGACTTTGCTGTCATGGCCCACCGGCCCCCACCCCCAACTGCTCTAGGGCAGCCCTGCTACTCAGGGGGCTTCTCCTTACCATGTTATATCTCACTGTGCTACCTGTGTGTCCCCTCTCCTCCCTATCCCTGCAGTGAGCTTCCAGGCTCTTCTGGAGGCTCTTCTCCAGGACTCCCACACTGTTCTGGGGGTGGTTCTATTGCCATCCCAACCTGAGGGTCAGTTCAGTTGAGTTCAGTTCAGTCGCTCAGTTGTGTCCGACTCTTTGCGACCCCATGAATCGCAGCACGCCAGGCCTCCCTGTCCATCACCAACTCCCGGAGTTCACTCAAACTCATGTCCATCGAGTCGGTGATGCCATCCAGCCATCTCATCCTCTGTTGTCCCCTTCTCCTCCTGCCCCCAGAGGGAGAAAAAAAAAGTTCTCTCTGATCATCCTGTCTGACCATTTCTGTCTTATACTTGGCATATTTCTTTTGATATCTTTGTTCTTGGATCTTTCATGGGTGACAATTTCTAAAGCCCCAGGTATTGTCCTGTTTTGCTGATGCTAGAAAAACAAAGCATGTAGTAAAGAGCGATTAATATCTCAGCTGTCATCCTAACACAGATAAACACCGAAACAAAACTCACCCACAGTCTCATCACCCAGAGATCAACAGTGTTAATGTTTTGGTGCATTTCATCTTATTTTAATATAATTCACTGTAATATAATCATACTTATGTACAGCTTAGTATTCTTTTTTTATTTAACATTATAACTTGAATATTTCTTCATGTTATTAAATACTTTAAATCTGCTTATAATGACTGCCTATGATTCTGTTGTATCATAAGCTATTTTACCTTTCTCTTATTGTTGTGTATTTAGTTTGTTTTCCATCGAGCACTCTCATATACAAAGTCGTAATGAACTTTTAATTCAGGAATCTTTGACTTTCTAGTTATTTTTATTCAGGATAGAGATTTATTAGTGAATCATTGATTTTAAAACATCTTAATTTCCATGGCCAAATTGCCTGTCAGAAATTTCTACATTAATTTCTACCCTTACCATTTAACTGGTATATTATGGCAGGTCAACTGTTGTCTCTTTTCCTCTGCCACTGCTTCCGTGCTGACTTTTGGGGGAACTTAGATATGGGAAAATCATCAGAACTCTTTTTTAATGTATTTTATGAATATCTTTGGGTTTAGCTCAACTATTCCATATGTCTAATGCTTATAAACTAAAATAGCTTTGAGGTCAAGCTGAATAAAATGGTCTCAATTTTTTTCAGTTGGAAAACGGAAGATTACCATTTACTTACTGAAAATGAAGGAGACACTAGAGGATCTTTTGATATGTTTTCCAAGAAAACTGTGACAAAGGATGCCCAAGGAAGGCTCTAAGTATTTCACCATGCCTGATGACATCACTTTCAAACTTTGAAAGATTTTCACACACCAAATGCATATATCCTTGAGTGATCTTGGGTAAGTTTCATCCACCTGGCTCTAGCATATCAAGAGGAGATAAGCATTTACTCCATTTTCTGGTCATTCGTCTCATTACTTTAATGACTTCTCTTTGCATATTTCTTTGAGGCCCAGGTCTGCAATAAAACAGTGTCTAGTAGCGCATTGAGGCTATCAGGAACTTGTTAGAGCTGGTTGGGAAGAGCAGTCCCAAAGATCCAAGGAGCAGAAGAGGACCAACAACCACCAGGAGATGGCAGCAGGGTGCTAAGCCGTGCTTGGTGTGTGGAGCTCAAGCGGCTGATGGCGGAATTCCAAGATGGCAGCTAGGATTGGCACCAGCTGCTCTGCGTTTGTGAGTAGGGCTGTCCACTAGGGCGGCGATGCATTCAAATTTCTCCAAAGCAGAATTCAGCCTTGAGAGTTGTTAGCTGGGAGTCAGATAAGGATGGTGGCAAGTGCAGAATCAGAGTTGCTGGGCGTTGGTTCTGTTTGGGCCCTGCCAGCAGACAGGAACTCAGAGGGTAAAGACAGAGCTAGAAGGGGGTGAAGTATCAAGTCAGGCAGTGAAGGCTCAGGTGAAAGCTAGAAACCCAGCCTCTCGCGAAATAGGACATGAACAAGTGCACGTCAGCAAAAGCTAGAGGAACCATTGGTTTTCACAGGGAGGAAGTGGCGGTGGTTGGTGTTTAAAGTGTTGGACCAGATTCTTGGCTCTGCTCTTTCTGGTACTTAAAGGGCCTAGGCCCTAAGAAGCCCAGTAGTGATTTCTGATAAGCCGGGTGTTTCTTCATCCTTACGGGTATTTATTGAACACCTATCTGTGATGTCAGGTGCCTATATGCAGAGTGATGAGAAAAACAGTCTGCACTAAAGGAGCTTACCTTGACTCCCTTGGTCCAGCAACATCTGATCAGCCAAGAGCTGTAAGTTATATGAGATGATTGTGTTGTATGTTCTAGGGAGACAGGTTGGGATTTATATCTCCAGTGTAAAACCCTTGATCAATGGAATGCAAATTGCCCTTCTCCAAGGACCCACCAGGCTTCTTTTCTTTTTTTTAAATTTTTATGTATTTGTTTTTTTGCCACACTGCATGGCACGTGGGATCTTAATCCCCCAACCAAGGATCTAACCTGTACCCCTTGGCACTGGAAGTATGGAGCCTCAACCTCAGGACCACCAGGGAAGTCCCCCAAGAGGTTTCTCGTGAAGGTAACGGAACCCTAGTTGCCCTGAAAGTTATTTAGAAGAGCCTTTTGCTTTCAGGGCCGATGCACCAAAGTTGGGAGACACTGGCTTGAGCACAATGTGGCAAAATAGATTAAACCCCAATGACCACAAGTGATTACTTCCTTCTTTAGGTGGAGAAAGGGCTCAGCAAGTCCCCCCCACCACACACACACACACACACACCAATCCTGCTCATAACCGTGATCTGGCTCAAAAATCTAATCCATGGAAAGAAATGCTTGCTTTGAGGGTCACACCTCCTTAAATTATGTGCCTTCGTCCTGTACTTTGCTGGATCCTAGTCCTGGCCCTGGGGAAGAGGCAGAATCTAAACCCAGGATAGAAAAAATGTTTGGCCGCCGCGCCGCGCTGGGCGCTCGGTCTGTCTCAGCGGTGGGGAACGAGCCAGGCCTCCGGCCGCCACCACTGTATAGGGGTGTGCAGCCCCTGGCCAGGCCCCGGCCGTAAAAAAAAAGAAAAAATGTTTGTATTTCATCAAGTCTTTCTATTCTTTCAAGTATAGTGTTTTCCTTTCTATTTAGCTATTGATATTCTGTGTGAAATCAGCCTCAAGAATTCAATGACACTTGTCCTCGGCTTTCATTATCATATAGGAAGCTATGGGGAGCCTTCTATTCTCTTCTGTTTGGAAGAAGACTTAATATCATACACTGCTTAGTGTGGCCTTGATACCTGCTCCAACGTTCTGTCTCACGGAAGAGAATCATTCAGGGTTAAAGAAAGGATGGGGAGATTTGGACTTTCTGAAGCTGTAACAGCTTCTCCTCAGAAAAACAACATCATCATCAGAGCAAATGATATTGATTCCTTATTCTGTAAAAGGCTTTGTGCTTTTTTTTTTCATAACTGCCTGAGAGTTGTACTGTTCTCATCTTCCTTCCTTTATAGAGTAACAGAGGTTCGGAGATGTTCTGGAACCTGCCCATATCACACAGTAGTGGACCCTGGCTTTACTCCAATTGCTTTGTCTCTATTAACCTCAAACCAAAAGAATATAGGGCCCCCCAAAAACTGAGGAGGTTGGCCCCTAAACATTGCCTAAAAGTGAATAAATCATTATTCTTAGCAATAGGAAACATGGCTGTATGCCATATTTGAAGAAATGCAAAAGATATAGAAAAATGTATTGTGTGGTTAACAATTAAAAGAAGGGAAAAAAATTAGTTTATCCACCTCATTTCAGTCAGTGGAAAATAGCTAAAAATCGATTTTGCAGAAGAGACTTTCACCTCTTGACTTCAGTTGTTTTTGAAACTATCTCTAACTCTAGTTTAGGAGGTAAATAAAAGGTAAATGATTACGTTATTTCTGGTTAAACGTTTTCCAGAAGAAGGCTAGTCAAGGCAGAGAATTACATCCATCCTTCCTGCTGGGTTTGTCATCAACATTTGATATCCTCCAAATAAGTGAGTGAGTGGCTCTCTTCAGACCAGAAGGAAGATGAGAGTTGAAACCATTGTCTTCTAATGAGCACCTTGGGGAGCCATCTGCGGCCATTGGACATGGAGGTGTTCAGAGGAGCTGTGGCCTTGGGTCGTATGGTTATACTGAGGCCACTGAAATCAGCCAACTCATTGCTCCTTAGTAAATCTGGGCCCTTCTTTATCCAGCATGTAGATGACTAGGGTTGGAATGCGTCCTTTTGGACAGTGAATCAGTATTGGAAGTTTGATGGGATCCATTTATTGACTTGTATTGAGTTATTCTCTGGACACACATTAACTCCAAACTGTTTCCTGGACACTTACACTGTGCCCAGTGCTAAGGATGCACAGATGGAAGGTGACATTCCTGTCCTCGATGCTCACTGTTGAGTCTAGCTCCACAGCACTCTGCTAGTTCTTGTGCACAAGCTGGAGGAGTACAGGCCGTGGGTCCTGCCCTCAGCCTGCATTAAATCCACAGGAACACAAGCCTGAGTTGGAAGGTTCTCGGAGCACAGCAGGGTCTATGTCATTTTCAATTTTATGTGCTCAGCACCTGCCTCCTGCCCAACCCTGTAAGACTAAGCCCCATACATGACCACTGAGGGGCTCTTGGCCAGTCTCCTACTCAACTCAGAGCCTCCTTCCAATGTCTGGAGTCTTCCTGAGGACATCCAGATACAGACTTCTCTCCACCACTGTGGCAGCCCATCTGTTATTGAATCCCTCTAGTAACCAGGAAGTTACTCGTTTCCTTCACGCTGAGTCAACACCAGCCTAACTTGCAGTCTCACCAATGGATACAGATTCTCCCTTCAGGAACTACATAAACTAAGTCGATTTCTTGATGCAGTGTTGGGCTTCAGGCATTTACAGACATCCTAAGGCAGTGGGAGGATGAATGCTAGCAGGAAGGCAGGGCGAGTAAGATGGAGAGGGACAGGTGGGTCGGGGGGAAGGGCTTGGGAGCAGCTTAGCTTGATCAGGAGCCCTGCATTTAGAGTTAGGTGCCACCCTTTACTAGCTGTTTGATCTAACTAGAGATTTAATCATGGTAAGCCATAGTTTCTTCATCTATTAGGTAGTGGTAGTGGTTTAATCGCTGTGTCTGATTCTTGCAATCCCATGGACTATAGCCCACCAAGCTTCTCTGTCCATGGAATTTTCCAGGCAAGAACACTGAAGTGGGTAGCCATTCCCTTCTCCAGGGGATCTTCCTGACCCAAGGATTGAACTCACGTTCCCTACATTGCAGGCGGTCTCCTGTATTTCAGGCAGATTCTTTACTACTGAGCCAGCTGGGAAGCCCTCTTCATCCATTCACTAGGGCAGTAAAACCTGGCTAATAAAAATGTTCTGAGAATTTAATGAGATAACATTTGCAAATACTCAGCCTAGGGCAGGGCACACTTTGAGCTATCAATAAATGGGAGCTCTGAATAACCCCAACAGCACTCTAGTATAGAAAGCAAAGAAAGGTATCACAGGGCAAGGGGAATACAATGTGACTAAGATATGGTCTTTGCCTTCAGTTAACAGTGACTAACAATGACAACATCCTATTCAGATGCAATGTAGGCCAATGACTAAGAATGAGGGATCCTCAACTTTATCACTTTTGACAAGTTCCTTAACCCATCTGAGTTGGTTTACTCATCTGTGAAAAGGCATACCGATAGCAGTGCATACGTCAGAGGATTGCAGAGAACATTACGTGAGATAGTACACTTAATATTCCTAGCATCGAGTAAGTATCTACACTGCCACATAGAGAGAAGAACTTGAACATGTGTAAGAATGTGACTGCATTTTTTGCACCAACAAGCTGGCAAAGAGAGAGTCATGTGTGTGTAACTTTTAGCAACAGGAAGGAGCAGAAGCAGAAAGGGGGATAGTGGGATTGTGGAAAGCTGTGTATAGGTTCTTCCCTGTTCCTTGTGCTAGTGGCATCAATAAGGCAGGACTCAGGGATAAGGGATGGTAGGCATAGATCAGTGGCTGGCAGGGCTGGGGAAGGCGAGCCCTCAGCTAAGTGCCTGTGAGGTGGGGAGCCAGGCAGGCAGGTGCTGGAGTGCTCAGGTAGGTGGGCAACTCAGGAGATTCCCTGGGAGGGGATTCAAAGGAGCATTTAAACAACTGTGTCTGCCCAGTGGGCCTCTCAGTTTCCCCCGGAGGGTTCCAGTGTAGTCTCCTGGCTTCTGACTGTGTTCCAGACAGTGATCCAGGTACTTCCAGACAGTGCAAGCATTTAGCAGTGCTCTGCACTTGGTGTTACACTCTGCTGTCACCAAACTGAAATTCCTAATAACTTTTGAACAAGGAGCCCTGTGTTTTCATTTTGCATTGAGCCATGAAATCATATAGCCAGCTCTGTTAATTATAAAAGGAACCAAGCCTACAGGCATTCATGGGAGGAGGGGAGAATCATTTCCCACTGAGGGTGGGCAACAGAAAGGAAAGAAGACATCACAGATGGGGGTGCATTTTGAATGTGACCCTGAAAATGGGCAGGGTTTGGATAGGTAGAAATCAGAGTATGGCTGTCTGGTTGCAAGAAATACACTGACAAAGTCAAGAGGTGGAGAAGGAAGGGCTGTGTTTAGGCAACGGTAAGAAACCCTGTGAATTCAGAGTCCCCACTCCTGAGCTGCTCACACTCGCTCTCCCGGGGCAGCACTGTGCTCAGCTGGACTTTCTCAGGGCAGCCTTTTCCCCAAGACTTCTCTTAGACCTTTCCTCCAGATCCATTCTGCTAGATGCCTGTAAGCCATGTTATTCATAGAAACCGCAAAGCAAGGCAGCAGGCAGGAGAGATAGATATAACAAAGAATCAAGTAGAAAATTTTCATTGAAAAGTGTGGTTATTGAAATAAAAATGAAAAATACTTCAATAGGTCAAGTAATAGATCAAATGCAGACCAAGAAAAAATTCAGTCAGGAATCCCCATCATCTAACTTGCTCTCTCTTGGTTTTTGGAACTCAAGTTCTGTGTGGGGGTTTGCACAGCAGGCACGTGGTGTAAAGGTGGAATTCTGACAAGAGTCCACATCCTGTCCTCTGTCCACTACCCCACACTGCCATGGCCCTCATTTCACTCCATAGTGGTGGGTTTCCCCAAACGGACTCCTGGAGCGATCTAGAAAGCATTGCCAGCATTGGTACTTATAAATTTAGCTATAGTCATACCCTGGCCATTCAGAGGAGAGACAACATGAAAGATATTTTCCTCTAAAACATCTCACAATCTCTATCCCCAACCTTACTACCTTAAAATTTATCTTTAGAGTTTTATTTCAAACTTCCCTAGCGGTCCAGTGATTAAGGCTCTGCACTTCCAATGCACAGGTATGGGTTCAATCCCTGGTCTGGGAACTAAGATCCCACATGACCTAAGATCTCACATGCCCCACGGCATGGCCAAGAAATTAAAATAAACAAATTATTTGAAAGAAATAAAGTTTAGTTCAGTGAACAAAGTGGATCATGAATGGCACTCCAACATACATTTGATGATATTTCCATTTGATTTGCATAAACATTGAACTTTGTCATTCGATCAACATGCCTTGATTTTCCCTTTCCAGTATAAGCATGCCACGGCTTCTGAAAGTTGGAGCTCCCATTTCTAAATTAAGTGAGACAGAGTTATAGAGATAGCTAGTTGGTTTTCTGTGGTCCCAGAGCCTCAGCCCCCTTCTAGGCCATGTTGCTGTGTGTCTGGGGATTGGTGAAACAGACCACCAAGACACCATCTGCTGGAGGGGTGGGGTGCCTTCTGGGGCAGCACCCACCTCCTTGGATAGAGTCAGGGCCGACAGGCCTGCCTGGTACGGAGGCCTCCTCCACGGTCAAAGCGAACAACACAGCAGTGTCTGTCACTCAGATTTGTCTCCTGGCCTGGCACTGCTTTGAACTCATTATCTGAATTGTATTATGAGAAAGAACTGAAGAGGGCTGTCCCCAGAGGACCTCAGGAAAATTCCAGCGTTTATGTTTTGTTGCCTGTTGACAGCCTATAACGCAGAACAGCGAAGAGACCTTCTCCCACAGACTGTACAGAACTCAGTATGGCCCTGGGTGCTCCAGGGCCTCTGCTGGGGCAGGAGAAGCCAGGGTTCAGCAGCAGGAGTGGTGCCCAGGACAAGGGCCAGTGGAGCCTGGAGGCAGGCAGCAGTGTCCAGGGGCAGGCAGTGTGCCCTGCAGAAGACAGTGGTGCTCTCAAAGTCCCCGTGGCATTTGATTGCTGTTAGAAAACAATGTCCACTCATTGTAAATAGCTATTATACAATGTATCTCTAGCGATAAGCATTTAACCTAAAGAAATTTGGAAGCCTTGTGTTTAAGAAGGAATAGTAAATGGTTACCCAGGGAAGTTTAAACCAAGGGAGACCAGATTATGGAGGGAGAGAGGATGGCAGCATTATCTCTTTGTGAAAATTCCAAAACTAACAGTTCAAGGTTGATTTACTTTCTGATGTAATAGAAGTCAAATTCCATTTGTTATTCCTGTGTCCTTTGTCCAGGAGCTTAAAGATAAGTCCATGGAAAAGTATTGACCAGAGAGCCTGAGGCAGGGGGCGGGAGGGCCTTTAGTGGAGTGGATGGGGGTGAGGTTTGTGCCCTAGTTTCCATCAGCACTGCCTTGCCTTAGATGTGAATGATTGATGTTTCATCCAGTCTAACATGAAATGTTATAGGAGCGCCACTTGATGGTATGTCAGCTGCTCTCCCTCCAACCCCAGCTAGGTTACCCTGAGCCCCACTGCTGAATAGGAATCTAACCCCCAGTGCCTACAGGCTTCAGTTCCACCTCTGCTCTGCCACTCTGATGATGTTACAAACACGCTGAGGCCAATTTTCCTACCAAGGTCAGGAGAACAGCCATGACCCTCAGGGAGGAGATCACTGAACAAGCCTGCCTCCCCACTCACACTGGCTGGCTCCCCATGCATAAGCTGGCCTTTGGGCATTGTTTGTTCCCCAGGGTCTCCAAAGTTCTTGTCACTGAGGCTGCTTGATAAATGTGTAATGAATCAACAGAGTATATTGTTTTCTTCTTGTTTCCCTTTGAAAAAGTCTGCAATTGTTTCTAATTGTTTTTTATACCAAATTAAGCCTGCAGGGAGCTTCCCAGGTGGCACCAGTGATAAAGAACTCACCTGTCAGTGCAGGAGACATAAGAAATGTGGGTTCCATCCCTGGGTTGGGAAGATCCCCTGAAGGAGGGCATGGCAACCCACTCCAGTATTCTTGCCGGGATAATCCCATGGACAGAGGAGCCTGGCAGGCTATGGTCCACAGGGTCGCTAAGAGTCAGACACAACTGAAGCAACTTAGCACACACACTGGCAAGCCCGAAAAGTCTTCCACAGTCAAGTTCTCTCTTCTTCCTTGGTATAACTCTGCCCACTCCCTCTCTGCCCCACAGACACTGAACTTTTCCCTGGCTGCAGGGAGGACATGGAGCCCCTGCCTGAGTCATAGTGAGAGGGGCTGGCATTCATGGCCAATCTGTAGGAGGAGCTAAAATGACTCTAGAACAAACTGGAAACCTGGCAACTGTCAGTCAAAGTCTCCATGTGAGTGTATGTGCTCAGTTGCTCAGTCGGGTCTGACTCTTTGCGACACCATAGACTGTAGCCTGCCAGGCTCCTCTGTTCATGGGATTCTCTAGGCAAGAATACTGGAGTGGTTGCCATTTACTTCACAAAGTTTCCATACCTGACTCCTTAGTCAATAGGATGTATATTATATCAGCCTATCCCCTCCATAGTCAAAGCTATGGTTTTACCAGTAGTCATGTATGGAAGTGAGAGTTGGACCATAAAGAAGGCTGAGCATCGAAAAATTGATGCTTTCGAACTGTGGTGCAGAAGAAGACTCTTGAGTCCCGTGGACAGTATGGAGATCAAACCCGTCAATTCTAAAGGAAATCAACCCTGAATATTCATTGGAAGGACTGATGCTGAAACTGAAGCTCCAGTACTTGGGCCACCTGATGCAAAGAGCCGATTCATTGGAAAAGACCCTGATTCTGGGAAAAATAGAAGGCAGGAGGAGAAGGGGCAATGGAGGATGAGATGGTTGGATGGCATCACCAACTCAATGGATATGAGTTTGAAAAGACTCCAGGAGATAGTGAAAGATAGGGAAGCCTGGCATGCTGTAGTCCATGGGGTCACAAAGAGCTGGACTGGACTGAGGGACTAAACAACAACCCCCTCCATGGTGGACAGCAACCGCTCGTGGAAATAAAGACACCGTCTCAAAAATGTTTCCTGTGAGCCTCGGCTTTCCCTCTGGAGGGTTTTTGCAATCTGTGCCTGCAGGCTCAGGCTGTGACAGGGACTCTGAGATCAGCCAGCTGGCCATTGCCTACTGTCTGTAGTCAGGGAAGGCTGGAATTCTGAAATGGAATAATACCATTGTTCACAGAAACTAATATGTTTTATTAATATTATATAAAATGAAAACCCTTAATATGGGTTTTAAGAGAATGCTTGGCACAAAACAAATAATCACACGACAAAAAAATAAAGAGACAACAAAACATTAAAAAGTGAGTGAATTTTGCCAACATATAGTCAGAAAAATAATTTTAAAGATATTTTTTAGGGAATTTAAGCCCAGAACCACATAAGTAGCTTGTACTCTTAGGAAGTATGAGTGAATAAAGTTATTCATTAAAATAAATGGAAATGTGTGAAAGACAATCAAGTTTACATTTTAACCATATTGTCAGTACATGTAATAGTTTCTACAGCTGTAATATAAAGGATGAGGTGCATGTATAAAGAAAATCCTTGCCTCTCTGTTCCCCCGCATAAATGTCCAAAGTGGCGTGCTGTTTTCGATGCATGCCAATCCATGAACCAGTCCAGGAAGGCCTCACCAGGGTCTGGCCTGTCACTGCACACACTCACCCATCAACAGTCATGTCTTGGCCCTGCTCTTCTAGGTTTCCATGCACATTTCTCACAGATTCCTCCTTCATGGAGCATTCTCAGGACTCGGCCTGGCTCTGCCCATCCAGTCCCTTCAGCCATGCTCTTGCCCATGGCAATTATGAACAACACGCATCTTCCATGAAAGCTGCCCCTTCAAGGCTGGACCTTAGAGTGACCAGTCATCCTGGCTTGACTGAGGGGTCCATGGGGTCGCAAAGAGTGGGACATGACCGAGGGACTGAACAACAAACCCTTCCAGAGTGGACAGCACCTTCTCGTGGAAATAAAGAAACCGTCTCAAGAATGTTTCTTATGGGCCTGGGCTTTCCCTCTGGAGGCTTTTTGCCATCTGTGCCTGCAGGCTCAGGCACACAACCCATGGACCCCAAGTTTCATTCTGGAATTTGAAACTTCTAATGCTAAAACCGGAAACTAACAAGGACCAGTTGGTCACCCTAGCGCTGGTACAGGTCACACCAAGTACCGTGAGTCTTGACTTCCAGAATTCCAGCAGCACAGGCCCAGGAAATTTAAGGCTTCCTGCTATATTAACACCCTGACAGATGGTACACCACAGGTCAATTCTGGAGACACCTGTGTTTATTTCTTCTAAGACTCTGTGGTTGGTTTGCTTTCCCCCCTTTTAACTGTTAGTACTGTTGACCTGAAACAAATGAACTACCAGATATTTCTCCAGCAAAGATGGATTGCTGGATCAGCAAAGAATTGGAGTTTGGCGCCTGAAACCAAGGTGAGGTACATACAAGGCCCGGCATGGCAAGGGAAGGAGAACACTTTTATAGAGAGGAAAAGGAATTTGGGAGGGCTGTGGTAAACAAATAGTCCATGACTTTTCATCAGCTGAGTCCTTGCTAGGAAAGAAGAGGAGTCTTTCTTCTTCCAGTTGGTCTGTGCTGTCATCTCAGGGCATGAGAACTTCAAACAGTCTGATTTTAAGATCACACCAAAGTTCCAAACAGTAACTCACAGGGAGAATAAAGCTTTAACCAGCAGGATGAAACCTTTAAATAGATCCTAAATAAAGGAGAGCTTTAAGCACAAGAGAGTGTGAGGTTAGATCCAGGAGAAAGATGTACCTTCCGATTCCAGGTTCATGAGAAAAGCAGTAATCCACTCTGGGCTCAATTGTGGATACCATACCTATTTGTTTAGCAGTCCTGGAACCACTGAAAGTCTTTTCTGGTCCCTGTTTAGGCCACCAAAATATTGACCTGAAACAAATAGACTGCTAGATATTTCTCCAGCAAAGATGGGTTTATTCTGACCAACAGAGAATTACATTTCAGTGTCTGCAACCATGGTGAGCTATAGGCTAGTCCCAAATAGCAAGGGAAGGAGAACGCTTTCATAAAGAGTGAAAGGAAGTTGGAAGGGCCATAGTAGACAAGAAGTCCATGGTTTCCCACTGACTGAGTCCTTGCTAGGGAAGAGAAGTCTTGCTTACTCGGGGGTTCTGCTGTCCTCCCAGAGCATGAGAGTGCCCCCTTCTGGTCTCCTAACTCTCTTTGCAGTTTCTCTATTAATGTTTTATAGTACACCCCCTGGGAGAAGGCAGTGGCACCCCACTGCAGTACTCTTGCCTGGAAAATCCCATGGATGGAGGAGCCTGGTAGGCTGCAGTCCGTGGGGTCGCTAAGAGTCAGACACGACTGAGCGACTTCACTTTCACTTTTCACTTTCATGCATTGGAGGAGGAAATGGCAACCTGCTCCAGTGTTCTTGCCTGGAGAATCCTAGGGACGGGGGAGCCTGGTGGGCTGCTGTCTATGGGGTCGCACAGAGTTGGACACGACTGCAGTGACTTAGCAGCAGCAGTACACCCCCTCCTAGCAGTTCCTGTCTTTCTGGGCCTGGAGCCTACTGAGAGCGTAGGGTCAGTTTCCATCCACTCTTTGCAGAAACCCTTCAGCAGAGACATTTCTGTTTTTTTCAGAGTGGGGAGTACTACAGGGTCAGAAATCCACACGTGAGCAGGTCAATGAATGTTTTACACTAGTTGACACTGGGGGAAGATAACCTGTTAAGGTTTCAAAAATGTAATGCTTTACCAGAAGTGCAAATTTCTTCAAAAACAGTTTAATTGCATTTATTTCATAATAGTAAATAATAACTGTCTTCACTCAGGCTGCTATAACAAATTACCATAAATTGGGTGGCTTAAACAGCAGACGTTTATTTCTCACAGTTCCAGAGGTTGAGAAGTCCAAGACCAAGATGTTGGCAGATCCAGTGTCCGGTGAGGGCATGCTTCCTGGTTTGCAGATGGCTGTCTTCTTCTTGCGTCCTCACATGGTGGAAAGAGAGATCTTCTTTCACATCTCTATAAGGCACTAATCCCATTTATAAGGGTTCCATCCTCATGACCTTGTTACCTTCTGAAAACTCTACTTCGGAATACCATCACTAGGCATTGGGGCTGAAATCTGTGAATTCGGTGATTGGAGGAGAATTAAGGGCCACAAACATCCAGTCTACACTGATAACTAATATTTAAAGAGTATTTGCTGCACACCAGGTACTTTACTAAGTACTTTTAAGTACATCATGTTGTGTATCTTCAGAATATGATGTAGGTGAGGAGACTGAGGCTCAGAGAGGTTCAGATACTTCTCTGAGGTCACATTGCTGATAATGGGAAGATCTGGGCTTTGAATTCAGACAGTCTTGCTGCAGAGTCAGCACTTGGATTCAGAACCACAGACCTGGAGCTAAGCATGATCACACTCAAGCAAATTGAGAACATTGCAATTTCATAGACAGTGTTCTGGGCAATTGTGGAGCGAGCATATCAGTCAGGGTGCATCTCCTTCCTGAACCTACATCTGTATCACTGATGGGGCTTTCAGTTTCTACAGCAAGAGTTAAGTAAAAAACAAACATATCTGTACATTGAATGAATCCAAGAATTGCCCAGAGTTTAGCCAGTCCGAGATTTTATGGTCATTCTGGATTTATATGCTGTCACCAAAATTCCAGGGACCACACACCCATGGCTTACATGTAGCCAAGAATTCGTCTCACTTCAGCCAGTTTCTCTAGAAAGTGAGCCACGCTGACTACATCTAGGCTTGAAACTTCAAAGAAAAGTAAAACAAAGACCATCAGAGAAATGTAAAGACAACTCATAGTGTGGTACTTCATAACAGTTTGAGTTTGCATCTCCTTTTTGATAAAATTCTCGGCATGCACACACATCTTGGAGTAACTGTGTTTTGAGTTCTTCCCTAGAGTTTTAGGTTCAAATGTGACATTTTGCATGTGTTTTCCAAGTTTTCTGCATTGAACATGAATTATATGGGGCCAGGGGTCAGTGTGGGAACCCCCTGCACTAGATTGTGAGGCCCCCAGTGCTGAGAAGCATATTTGAGCACCTTACACACACCTATCCTCAGCACCTTGCACAGCACCTGGCAGCTGGTGGGGATGAATTCAGTGATCACACTATGGCAAGTCCTGAGGGCTACCAGAAGATGCAATTGACTTAAGGACTTTCCTTGTGCTATTTGGTTTAAAACACAACTGTGCTATGCTTAGTCGCTCAGTTGTGTCCAACTCTCTGTGACCCCATGGACTGTAGCCAGCCAGGCTCCTCCCTGTTCATGGGGATTCTCCAGGCAAGAACGCTGGAGTGGGTTGCCAGGCCCTCCTCCAGGGAAACACAACTAGGAGTCCTCTTTTCTCAGAACCAGGTTCTGAGAGGTTTCAGCTATGGTAATGAAAGGAACCAGACCTGTCCTCTTGACAATGGTCTCAGGTTTGAGTGTCCATGGCTCTAATCAGCATCCTTCATGTTCTTGTGGAAGGTCACTGATGTGTAACCCACGTTTTTCAGGCTCCCCCAGCAGAGAAGGGGATAACCCCATGGACTAGAATGCTGCTACCTTTGGCTCAGGTCCCATTTCCAAGACTCCTGCTCCCAGAATCCTTCCCTTCCTGCGTGGCAGGGACAGGGAGGTGCTCATGGATGTGCAGATAGTCCCTTCATTCTTCTGGAGTTTTGCTGCCCTCTTTCATGCTGCAAGAGCACCATGAGGCTTCTCCATTGCTGCTCTAACATCCCTGGATCATGGTTACCGCTCTTATGTTTACCTCATGTGATCTCCTGGGGCAAATTGTATTTTCCTAAACAAAAAAAAAAAAAAAAAAAAAGGGAGGAGGCACAGCAATATATGCAGGTCTATGTACTCTTTCAGAACCTGAAGAGTCTTTCATCAAAAGGTTGAGTCTAATTTCTCTCCCCTGGAATACGGGTGAGCCTTTGCGGATGCCATGAATAGAAAGAATATGGAGAAAAGATGCTGCGTGACTTAGGAGGCTAGGTCATACAAAGAAATAAAGCTTTTCCTTTCTTCTGTCTTTTGAAACGTGTTTTGGAAGCCCTGAACTAACATAGAGGAAGGTCAGCTATGCTAAAGCTGCCATGCAGTGGAGGTTACATGGGGATAAAAATTCTCAAGAAGCCTCACTGTTCCAGCCACTAGCTGCTTGAATCCTCCCAGGGTCAACTGTTAGAAATGTGAATAGAGCTTTCAGAGAACTCCAGTCCCTAGGTTTTGAGCTGTTCCTGTAGACACCACATGCACAAAGGAGCTGTCTTCATCAAGTCCATCCCATACTTCAGGCTTGCAATAGAAATAAATGTTGCTGTTTTAAGCTGCTCAGTTTGGGGTAATTTGATACCCGGCAATAGTAAATGGGGTATCACCATTAACAGCATCATCAGGCTGCTCACCTGGCTTCCTTCTTGTTGCAGTTGGTGAACTGAATTAGGGGAAGTTTCTTGCTCCCACCAGTGTCAAAATTCCTTTATCAAACCTCAAAATATGGAGACATTGAACTCATACCATTTGGAGACTTACAGCTTCACATAGTGGTCCTGATGGTGTAAAACTTCGAATCAACTGATTCTTTAGTTGGTTACAGTTTTGTGTGCTCAGTATACTGTTTCAGTTGTGTTCGACACTTTGCAACCCCACGGACTGTAGCCCACCAGGATTCTCTGTCCATGGGTATTCTCCAGGCAAGAATACTGGAGTGTGTTGCCATGCCCTCCTCTAGGGGATCTTCCCGACAGGGATCAAACCCACATCTCCTGCATTTTGCACATGGGTTCTTTGTCACTGAGCCACCAGGGAAGCCATTGTTACAGTTAGTTGCCCTCAAAATTTAGTGCAAGTCCCCTTGTAATTGTGTTGTGCTGTGCTTCCCCCATCCAGAGCATTGTGCAGGAGTCAAAGCTTGTCTGGTCAGCTTTAATGTGTCCTGCTTCTCTCCTAGGACTTTTGGACCTACAAGCACAAAAGGGCTATGAAACTGTCACACACATACTAGGCACTTGGCATTTTAAACTCTTCCTGAACACTCACCACTAATAAAAGTACTGAATAGATCAAGACTGAGAGGACATAGCTCTGTTTTGTGCCAGCAGAGACCAGCTCCCTTCCAGGTTGACACTGATTCATTAATCAACAGCACGTTCAGCCACAGTTAGTGAGTTATGAATCCAATTATATGTCTTTAATTCTGCCCCCCAAAGATATAAAGATATGGATCATAAAATGCCTTGCTGAAAACCTTGTCTATCAGTTTTCTGTTGTCCTAGGTTAGTGACCTGTTATAAGAGGCTGTGATGGACAGGGAGGCCTGGCGTGCTGCAATTCATGGGGTTGCAAAGAGTCGGACACAAATGAGCAACTGAACTGAACTGAACTGATAAGAGACAGAGGCTTTAATTACCTGACTTGTTTTTAATCATCTAGTCTGGCTCCTCACTATGTTTTCATTAGTTTTCAACTAATATCACAACTGATATTAGTTCTCAGGAGCCATCTTTTATTTATTTTTGTTTTTTGGCAGAATTGATCTCTAAATCAAAATCCAGCCCCTGTGGAATCTACATTAGGATTAAGTGAGGCTAAGAGAGGAGGGCAGAGACAGTCAAGGTGCATTATTTATTTGAATTTGCATTGAAAGTTATCATTCTTGTCATTTTAACGAATAACTCTTTTTTTTTTTTTTTTAAGTGATAATAGCCAGAAAATGGCTTTTTAAAAAAGTCTGGAGTTTCAGGGCTGATTTTAACACTAGCATAGCACTATTTTAGTGCCACCTGGAGGCAAACCTCATGCATTGCAGAGGGGAGGAAATTAAAAAAAAAAAAAATCATAAACCTTAACAAACCTTAGTTAAGCAACATAGAAATACTAACTTGCTCCTTTTTGCCTATCTGCCCCAAGCCAGGGGTTCCAGTTGGAATTGTCCAATGACCCTGTGAAATAGGTGCTATTATTATTACCATTTTGCAGATGGAAAAACTGAAGCATAGCTTGTAAGTGGTGGCACTGGAGTTTGATTCTGAGCAGTTTGATTCTAGATCATATACATTTTAATCACTATGGTATATATAGATCGATGGAACAAAATAGAAAGCCCAGAGATAAATCCACACACATATGGACACCTTATCTTTGACAAAGGAGGCAAGAATATACAATGGATTAAAGACAATCTCTTTAACAAGTGGTGCTGGGAAAACTGGTCAACCACTTGTAAAAGAATGAAACTAGAACACTTTCTAACACCATACACAAAAATAAACTCAAAATGGATTAAAGATCTAAATGTAAGACCAGAAACTATAAAACTCCTAGAGGAGAACATAGGCAAAACACTCTCCGACATACATCACAGCAGGATCCTCTATGACTCACCTTCCAGAATATTGGAAATAAAAGAAAAAATAAATGGGACCTAATTAAACTTAAAAGCTTCTGCACAACAAAGGAAACTATTAGCAAGGTGAAAAGACAGCCTTCAGAATGGGAGAAAATAATAGCAAATGAAGCAACTGACAAACAACTAATCTCAAAAATATACAAGCAACTCCTACAGCTCAATTCCAGAAAAATAAATAACCCAATCAAAAAATGGGCCAAAGAACTAAATAGACATTTCTCCAAAGAAGACATACAGATGGCTAACAAACACATGAAAAGATGCTCAACATCACTCATTATCAGAGAAATGCAAATCAAAACCACTATGAGGTACCATTTCATGCCAGTCAGAATGGCTGCGATCCAAAAGTCTACAAGCAATAAATGCTGGAGAGGATGTGGAGAAAAGGGAACCCTCTTACACTGTTGGTGGGAATGCAAACTAGTACAGCCACTATGGAGAACAGTGTGGAGATTCCTTAAAAAACTGGAAATAGAACTGCCTTATGACCCAGCAATCCTACTGCTGGGCATACACACTGAGGAAACCAGAAGGGAAAGAGACATGTGTACCCCAATGTTCATTGCAGCACTGTTTATAATAGCCAGGACATGGAAGCAACCGAGATGTCCATCAGCGGATGAATGGATAAGAAAGCTATGGTACATATACACAATGGAGTATTACTCAGCCATTAAAAAGAATTCATTTGAATCCGTTCTAATGAGATGGATGAAACTTGAGCCTATTATACAGAGTGAAGTAAGCCAGAAAGAAAAACACCAATACAGTATACTAACACATATATATGAAATTTAGAAAGATGGTAACAATAACCCTGTATACAAGACAGCAAAAGAGACACTGATGTATAGAACAGTCTTATGGACTCTGTGGGAGAGGGAGAGGGTGGGAAGATTTGGGAGAATGGCATTGAAACATGTATACTATCATGTATGAAACAAGTCACCAGTCCAGGTTCGATGCATGATACTGGATGCTCGGGGCTGGTGCACTGGGACAACCCAGAGGGATGGTATGGGGAGGGAGGAGGGAGGAGGGTTCAGGATGGGGAACACATGTATACCTGTGGCAGATTCATTTCGATATTTGGCAAAACCAATACAATATTGTAAAGTTTAAAAATAAAATAAAATTTAAAAAAAGAAAAAAAAATCACTATGGTATATAAAACCTCCAATTTTGCATCTGTACTCCGTCAGGAAGAACGTTTGAAATGTAAAGGGCAGAATGAACATCAGTAAGAGGAAATGGAAGCCCAAGAGGGAAGAGCTGATGACAAGAAACACTTTTACCACTTGAAAGGAAATCATGTCTTCTAGACTAGACAAAATCTAAGTACTTAAAGGAATATAGAGGAGGTTGTTAAACATGGCTGTGATGTGGAGGGACTGTGGAGGAGTGAGAGGCTGAAGGACTGAAGATGCGCGATTTTTCCAAAAGCTAAGAACATGATAGTCAACTTAGGCATCATTTGTAAGCATGTAAGTTAGAAAGTATTGATCCCTAGGGCGCAAATATGGGCTTGACCCAAATATGGGTCAAGTCAGACCCACCTCATTTCCTAATAAGCTGTTGTATAAATGGATTTCAACAAGGCCTCTCAGCACATCCTTGTGGACATGATAAGAAATATGGCTACATGCAAAACAGCTATTTTCATGGAGGCTGATATGACTATATGCTGATGTTTTGATGACAACCTGGAGCAAGGCTTTCAATGGCAAAATTCAAGAGCTGGCCTTCAATTCTTTTCTTCACTATTTGCATAAAAAATCTTGATGTCTCAGCCAATACAGAGGACAGATAACATCAAGTGGAGAAGCACAGAATATCGGATGACTGAGTTGAAATCCCAAAACATCTTAACCATCTGGACCACTGGACTGAATTGAATGAGATGTAATTGAATAACAGTGAACATGAGGCCCTTCATCCCAAAGTATTAAGTCAATTTGCCTCATATTGAGAAGTAACCTGGCAGCCTCGCTATCAGTAAAGTGAGCTACACACGTAATTTAAAATTTTCTAGAATCCACATTTTTAAAAGTAAAAAACCAAAACTAAGGTAAGGTGAATTTTATAATGTATTTTATTTATAATTTTAATAATATATTTTACCAAATATACCCAGAATACTATCATTTCAACATGTAACCAATATATAAAATTATTGCATTACTTTACATTCTTTTTTTGTACCAAGTCTTCAAAATCTACTGTGTACTTTACATGTATAGCATCTCTCAGTTTGCACCAGCCACATTTCAGGTGCTCAGAAGTGGACACATAGGACATATGTCCCATATTGGACTGAGCAGCTCTAGAGCGTTCTCACTGACACTTAGCTCTGTGATGACACTGCACTCTGATCATGGTGTTCTCAGGCTGGCTGCATCAGTAGAAATACCGCTGGCTGCATCAGTAGAGATACCATACTTAAAGTTGTACCACTCGTAAGTATTGATTTCATTTAGTGGAAAGAGAAAGGGTCTGGGCTCTTTGACATAAATCATGGTGGAAGCGGTACCGGTGCCCACTATCTGTGACCTCTAGTCAACCCTTCATCATGAGTTCTGGTACCGTGCCAATGACTGGAAGTCTAGAATTTTAAAAAAGTAAACACTCCTCAAACTTTTTTCCTCTCTGCTTATCTCCTGGAGTCTTTGTTCAGGATAGATGTTTTTATTGAAGCTAATTGCAGCTTAACTTTTTTCAAAGACTACTGTAAAATCTTCCTTCCATTTTTAAGGCCAACCAATGCAACTTTTACAATTGGTTTTAAGTTTCCATATCCTGTTCCCTTTTCCAACAACAGTGATTTCTGAGCACTAACACCCATCTAGGATTCAGGAATCTGGCAATATAACCAATAGTGAATGTAGCTGAAGAGCAGAAACTAAACTTACATAAATGTATAGCCAAAATATGTTAGAAATGTGCGAAAACTCTCCTTAAAATATATCACCCATCATCATTTCCAACTGGCTTGCCCAGTGTCACAGAACTGAGTCTGATCCCAGGCCAATCACCCTTTCTGCTGCAGGGACATTCTTCCCTGCAGGGCTGAAGACACTATTATTTATCCTCCCACCATCACTACCTAGAATATTTCTCCACACCACCTGTTTTGAGTGGAAATCATGAGTTCATGGTACTTGAAGATACATTGGAGCAGACTGCTTGGCTTCAAATGTTGGACCCATTGCTTGTAAGCTGTGAGATGTAATTCAATTTCCTCATCTGTAGGTTGAGGATAACAGTCTCTCTTCCATATAAACAACCTCATCCATAAAAACACTTGAACAGAAACTGGCCCATAGTAAGGACTCAATAAATATTTTCTACTCAATGAGTAAGAGGACAAGTTTTCATGAAAACTCTGTAAGTCATAGAAACTTTTTTTTTTTTGGTACACAGAAACTTTTGGCTTGAGGGGAGCTTACATATTGACCACTATGGCCTCCCAAGCTCATTCCGTAGGAAGCTTGCTGCCTTGGGGATTTCTGCTCCACTTCGGGGCAGCATTAACTTCTGGGAAGGCAGCTGTACCCTAGTGCAAAAAGCTTGTACTTTAAAGCCTGGTTTTACAATCTTCCTGTCATCTCCACCACATCATCCTGTTACTATGCTTTATTACAAGAAAACCTGTGGGGCTCTGATACAAGTCTTCCCATATTACATTGTGTTTCAGGGAAAGCACTTAAATAGTGACAAAGCCCCATGAACATTCTTATTTGCAGCAAAAGAATTATATCTGGGGTCTTCCTAGCTAAGAACAGTTCTAGATTAGTATGTGACTGATTCTTGCAAAAATCTTGGAAAAAATCAATAGGTACAAATCATGATCGAGAGCTCTCCTGGGCTAAGATACAGAAGATAAATGTTGATAATAATTTCTGAGGAATAAACTACAGAATCTTAGAACATAATGAATATTAAATGCACAAAAAGTCCATGAAACATACATATGTATCTATGTGGTGCATTTACTTTATAAGATTTTTAGCATTTTAAATATTCCTCAATTTTCTTTCTCTTTACAAGTAAATGCACAGTTGGATCACTCAAATCCAAATAGTGTCTGATCAAGGTTAAATGATGTGCTTGTTAACTGTTCTAAATGGATGAAATTTCTTCCCCTCTTCCCTTAATTTTTATAAAACAGGGCAAAATAAAAGAAAAGGCAACAGCAGCATTGGCTGTTACACAGACATAGACGGGAATGTTGCTGGAACCGTACTGATGGCTAGACAGCAGCTCCATAAACCCTCTGCAACAGTTGTTCAACATTGAAACATTCACTAGCTAAAGTAAAGAAGAGTAGAGTGTGATCCGACCATGTAATGAAGAAAAAGGAAAGAGGTTCCAAATTCATACACTGAAGTCACATACCACCTGAATTAGGTGCCAGTGACAGAAGAAAATGTAAATTTGTTACTCTAGTACTTTAAATTTCATTTTCTAGGGACAACAACAATCCTAGTTCCCAACACAAGCCAAAGACTTGTTAAACATGTCAACTGAGATTGGACACATGAAAAGTGCTTTCTAAACAGTCAAGTTCCCATGTCAGATTTTACTATTCTCTAATTAAAATGAGAAGGAATATACTTTCTCAAGGATAATTAGGTCCTTGTTTCATCCACTCCCATCTCTAATTTCTTCAGGCTCCTCTCTAGGAAGTGCCATGCGTGTGTAACTGGGTATGGGGACTTGATCTTCACCACTCTCCCACAGGTTTGTGTGTTCATCTTGCTTCATGGGAGGAAAATCCAACTAGCACACAGGACCCAGGGAGGGAAATGAAGCTGATTAAGGAAAAACGACAAGGAAAAAAGATGGAGATGGGAGAGACAACAGGGGAGCTAAACCAACAAGAAACAGGAGTCAAGAAAAAAATTAACAACAGAATGTATTTAAAAACAGACTTCTCCAGTTGGCATTTCAAATGAAACAGCTAACAATTAACTCCAACCCTTTGTACAGTGTCTTCTGGAGTCCTCTTGCAGCTTTAATTCTTGAAACTCGGGCGGCAGCACCAGACATAAATCCCAAAGGGAGAGGTATTGTTAAACCTTTTGCTGGTCATTCTTTTCTCAACACAAATGGACAAATTCTTAAGCCTGCTTACTCATTTCATGACCGTCATTAGAAGAAAAAAAAGCCAAACTTGCATATTGAAAATGAAAACAAATACACACACAAAAAAAACCCCTGCAGATAATAAATATCGCTGATTCACTTATTTTAAAACAAAGTCCAATTTTATTCATTCTTAATATCCTTGCAGTCCATTGTAAACCTTCTGCACTGATCCTTGTTTCAGTAGCTGTTTGATACCTGGGGAAAGAATGAACAAATGACTCCATTAACAAAAATGCAGCTTAAAGAGCATGTTTCACAGAGAGGCTCCACAAAAGGCCCTAGGACAAGCATGGATCGGAATTAAACAAGTAACTACCCTTGTCCAACTTCATCACATGTGGATACCCATACACGCACGTCCAAGGTGAGCCCTTGTCTTTGTGTCTCAGGCAGACACACAACACACACATCGCACAAAATCCCATGAGAAGAGGCAACTGGAATGGACAGAAAGTTCTTCAGCTGTCTTCCATCCCTTCTTCTTTGTCCTCTTTCCACTTTTGACCTCTTTCCTTTACCTTTTCCTTTTTACTTACAACCCACCACCTGGGCCCTCTTCTCAAGCAACCATTGTAGCCTTCACCCTCCAAGCCTCTGATCCTTCTAAAGCAGATCTCATCTTTCCCTGAACAGTAAACATTATACCCTCACCTTCTCTTGCTTCCTCTGACAACTGTTCTTTTGGAAAATCCACATCGAAAGTGATTATTAAAGAGCCCTTAATGTTGTTGTTGTCAAAGTTGGGGAGCCCTTCCCCTTTCTTCCATAGCTTGGCTCCGGGTCTGGTGATCTTATCGCGGGAAATATGTACCTGAAAAGCAAAAGGGGATGCTAGAGAAGGACTGTACTCTCGGAGCACAACACAGCTTCTGGTGAGCACTGATACCCAGAGCTCATGTCACAGCTCAGCAGAGCATCAGGATGAAGGGGCGAGCAAAACATGTCTCCGTGGCTGCAAAGGACTGAAGTAACCTCAACATCAGCCACAAGAAGGCTTTAAAAGGACAGACTTTTAAAAGAACTAGTTTGCTTACCTTGTGACCATCCAAGTGAGTAATGTCCATATCAAAGCCCACCAGGGACTCTACGAGGGAGATTGTCACATTTGTGTATAAGTCATCTCCTCGCCTTTCAAATATTGAGTGCCTGGAAGAGAACAAGGTAAACATCAGTAACTTTCAAAGCCTTTTTTTGGGAGAGTTCAAAAAGGTTTTAGACAAGTCATGGAAAAGGATGGATACCACTCTTTCAAACAATAAGCATCTCTTAAGACACTCCTTTGTGTACAGTATTAATAGAGACTATAAAGTTAGTAGGATTTATTAAACCCTCATCTTCAGGAGCTTATGATCAGCAACAGCAAAAGCATATAATTAAAATACAAGTAATCAGATTATGGAAAAAAGAGAAGGACAACTTCTGGCCGTGGAATTGGGGGAGAAGGGCATCAGAGATCGGCGGGAATCCCAGAGCTGGGTTTATAAGGCGCAGTCAGCTCTGAAGCTATAGATAAGGAGGGTGCATGGGAGGCTGGGGACAGGACAAGAGGGAATTCTGGCAGATATGGACTTGAGAAGGGACTAGGTTTATTCATGGAACAGAACATATCCCAGTTTCCCGGGAAGTGATCAGAAAGACAAGGCAGATGAAGAACACTGGGGAAAGATCACTGAGATTAAGGAGTGCTATGAGAGAGATAAAAGTCTTTGGCACTGGGGGCCCATTTCTCCATATTTGGGTGGGAATCCTGTTTCAATGAATCCTTAGAAGTAGAGGCATCACTGGTCTCCAAGATGGTAAACAAGAAAGCCTGAGTTCCAGGCAAAATTCTTATGTAAGGGGCACTGCATGTTGAAGAGAGGCAACCAGGGAAGCTGCCCAGCAGCTGCAGATGACGTCACAGTAGGTCGTTTCTATGGAAAAGTCTCCCATTATTGCATAGGGCGCATTTCCTCAGTTAATATCTCTGACCTCCTTGTCTGCTTCTCTTTCACAGCTCCTTACTTGTCTTGTCAATGCTCTCCTCCCAACATCTTTCAGAATCTTAAGTCCTGAGTAAATAAATATTTAGACTCAATAAGAGGCTCCAACCCAAAGAAGGCTTCCAAACTGAGATGACTTACTTGACAACTTTGATTCGGAATCGCAGGTCTCCTGGCTCTCCATCCACGTGAGGCTCACCTACTCAGAAGAGATTACCACACATTGTAAGCGGAACACTGCAAATCTGTTTGGTAACTGAAAAAAGTTTTTAAAGCCACTAACTTGGGCTTTGACCGTTAAGCCTATCTGTGAGCGCAGTCTCTCTACCTGGTTATATCAAATTTCAGATTAGTGAGGCTCACCTGTGCCTCAGGCACAGAAGTAAATAAGTTGACCTATTTCCTAAACAAAGAATGATTCACTGATTTCTGAACCTTATAAAGCTATTTTTTCTTCTAGAGTTTTAAATTTAACCCCAAAATGAGGTCTGAGAGCATCTTATTAATGCCAATTAGAGTTACATCTCTTCTTTTATTGCAGAGTTCAAATTACTCCATTAAGTTCTGAACATCTTAAACTTTGATATAATTCAGGCTGTGTGTGCATGCTAAGTCGCTCAGTCGTGTCTGATTCTTTGCAACCCCATGGACCATAGTCCTCCAGGCTCCTCTGTCCATGGGATTCTCTAGGCAAGAATACTGAAGTGGGTTGCTATGCGTTCCTCCAGGGGATCTTCCTGATCTAGGGATCAAACCCACGTTTCTTATGCCCCCTGCACTGGCAAGCAGGTTCTTTATCACTAGCGCCACCTGGGAAGCCCAATTTAGGCTACTGGACAGTAACTTTTGGCCACTGTATTCAGAGGATAAACAGTAATGCTAGAGCTTAAAGATGGTCACAAAAGGCTTCCTGTGTCCTAAAAAACGATGGAAGTGTGTTGGAAATGATGCATGCATTTACTATGTGGCCATGAAGTGTGGGGTGAGGTGGGAGGTATTCATAAGCAGTCAGAGAGCAGAAAGTTACGGTAATAAAACATCAATGTCAATATTTCACCTTCTCCAATGAAGGGGTACTCCATGCCGTCTCTCACCCCAGGTTCAATTTCTACCTCCAGTGTTCGTTCTTCATTCACTAGTCTGAGACAAAGAGAATTTAAAAGGAAAAACAAATGAAAATATAAACCAAATCCCAGACACAGATAATTCAAGTTTTATCTACTCAATCTACTTTTTCTTGGAAGACTAGCCTGTATCTCTAGATGACAAAGCCACTTGATATCCACTTACACCTTCCACCTGCCAAATGCCAGGGCAAAGCTTCTATATATCAAGTAATCACACAACCACTGGTTCCAAAAGGGCCTACAGTGGGCTGGCTGCTTTAACACGAGGATCAGTAGCAGAGAAAACCACTTACACTTACATAAATGTCCACCTGAAAGGACAGTGTCATGTTTATCAGAAAATCTAACAGGTGAGTTTATCCTATTTGATTTTTTCCCCTGATCCCACAAATAGCTAGATTTAATATATACAACTGAAGGTTCAATTATATAGTTCTGTTCATAATATAATCAGCAAACAGTATGTCTCTAATCTGAAATTTAGCTGGACATGTAAGATTGCTCTAAATATTCCAAGTAGAAAAAAATGGAATACCAACAGCCTTAAGAATATTCAGAAATAAAGCTGATTAGTTTATAGACATAAAAGAAGATATTCAGAAGAGATACTTTAAGAAGAAACAAAAATGTTAATTTCTTTCCTCTGTCCTCTGGCAGGACATGAGGAAGAGAGGGAAGGAAAAAAATCTAGGTATGGACCATTGGCATTTTATTAGACCAATGAGATGATTAAAGTGTCCCCTGGCAGAGCGAACAAGGTGCTTCTACTCACTTGACATTCGGGCACTCGTCGCAGACCACCTCCTGGGTCATCTGGAAGCGCCCGGGGCCCAGCTGGGTGGTCCGCATCTCCTGCCTGCAGTTGCACTTCCGTTTGCCAGGGGCCTGCCTCGCCACAGGTTTGTTTCTAACCACCTAGGAAGTGCACACACAGCATAAGCTTCTCTTTTGCATCCCCCAGATTTCAGTTTCCTCACTGGATCTGGGCTGGAACCTTCCCTTCTCTCCCAAGCCATCCTTCAGAGAGACCCACAGCTGAGAGAAGTCCTGGAGGAGTTACAAGTCAGCCCCCACTCAGGACTGTAGTAAATGGATCTTTAACAGACTCGAATTCTAAAGCTGGACGAGAGAGAGGAGGGTAAGAAAGAAGAGAACTAGAAGATAGTATGTATAGGATCACTTTCTCTAAGCCACAAAGAAATACTACTGAGTTAACATAGTCCACAGAATTACTATTTCTTGAGAAATCTGAGCTGTGTAAAGCAGGAGCCCTGAAGAACAACCACAGCCTTCAAAAGCTGGCATGTGGCTCCCACTCCAAGATTAGCCATGATTAACCTCATGAAAACACTTCCTTGTTTCAGGCAACTCAATCTGGCAGTGTTTTCCAATGCTGCCTCAGTCTAGATACTCAGCCTGTAAGAAGAGACACAATGAGCATCTCCTTGTAGCTGACTGCAATCGAACATTCTGATCCCTCCAAATCAAAGGAAACTAAAATATATGAAGAAACGCATGTCTATGCCGCTGAATGAGGCAAATGCTTGGAGAAAAATCCCTCAAAGCCTACGAATGTATGAAGCCCAGTTCAACAGAATAAACAATAAAAGTAATTAGAGCTAACAGTTATTGCACTTACTGTGTGCCAAGCAAGGCCCTAATCACATATATTTACGAACTCTTTATGACATAGATGCCGCTATCGTCTCCATTTTACAGAGAATGGAATGAGAGTACAGCAAGGCTCAGTAATATGACCAAGGTCACACAACCAATGTACGGCAGAGCCAGGACTCTAAATCAGGCAGGCTAGCTCCAAAGTCTGTACTTCTAACCACTATGCTGTTTTAGAGTAATTATTTTTCTTAAAAAGAATCGACCGTGGGGGCATTTAAATAGCAAGGTCACATACATATATTCTTTACAATAATTAGATTAACAAGGAATTTGTTTAGGAGCATGCTAACTACAAGAAAGTGATGTGTACTTTATGTATAGCCAATGACTACAGACAACAGGCCTGCAAGGGAACATGGGAAATTATTCTCTGTACTTGAACATAGGTATAAGGCTTCCTAAAAGTGCTGTTTGGAATTGGAAAAAAACTGGAAACAACCTACATGCTTATTGATCCAATGTGGTCGCAGTGAAATTCTATTCAGTAGAATTATAGCTGTAAGCAACAACATGGGTGAATCCCGACAATATTAAGAGTAAGTAAAAAAAAGGGCAGTCTCACAAGATAATGTACAGTCTGATGATGTTTTCAGAAAGCCAGAAACAATGTGAGTGAACGAAATACTATTCAGGTATACATACACATATAATAGAACAAATAAACAAAGAGTGGCAACAGAGACGAAACTCAGGATACGACGTAGTCACCTTGGAAGGGAGGTGGGGGATGGAATAGGGAAGTAGCATGTAGGTAGATATAAGTCATGGTTTATTGTTTTATTAAGTTCTGGGGCTGAGAGATGAGTTCATAACAATTACAGCGTATCATGAACCAAGGATTATGATTAATTCAATTCTATGCACTGCCCCCTTCCTAAAAGACAGAGAAGGTACCCAAAAACCTCTTAGTTTTAGTCATAAGAACACATTCTAGAGAATATGAAGAGCTGAATAATTTGGACTTACTTCTACAAAATTTCCTGCATACACTTCTTCCAAAGTGACTTCTAGATCTACAATAATATCACTTCCTCTTGGAATATTTCTGTCTTGCTGACGAGGGGTTCCTCCAAACATGAAACCAAAATCTCCAAAGAAGCTGTTGGTAAGTGTAAAATCATCAGGAAAAGAAATCAGAATTCACCTCTTACAATTTTAGTTTTCTTCACACTGATAAAATACTGTGACCTACCAATGAGCAAAACTGAAAGACATTTTTAATACATACACTGAAGTAATAACATCATCTATAACTTATATAGTATTTATAGTATAAATATACAGCACATATATATTGCCCCAACACAAAAAAACTTTTTAATATTGTCTAGATTGCAGCCATGAAATTAAAAGACGCTTACTCCTTGGAAAGAAAGTTATGACCAACCTAGATAGCATATTCAAAAGCAGAGACATTACTTTGCCAACAAAGGTCCATCTAGTCAAGGCTATGATTTTTCCAGTGGTCATGTATGGATGTGAGAGTTGGACTGTGAAGAAAGCTGAGTGCCGAAGAATTGATGCTTTTGAACTGTGGTGTTGGAGAAGACTCTTGAGAGTCCCTTGGACTGCAAGAAGATCCAACCAGTCCATTCTAAAGGAGATCAGTCCTGGGATTTCTTTGGAAGGAATGATGCTAAAGCTGAAACTCCAGTACTTTGGCCAGCTCATGAGAAGAGTTGACTCATTGGAAAAGACTCTGATGCTGGGAGGGCTTGGGGGCAGGAGGAGAAGGGGACGACAGAGGATGAGATGGTTGGATAGCATCACTGACTCGATGGACGTGAGTCTGAGTGAACTCCGGGAGTTGGTGATGGACAGGGAGGCCTGGAGTGCTGTGATTCATGGGGTCGCAAAGAGTTGGACACGACTGAGCGACTGAACTGAACTGAAGACATACAGTACAGTGTATAAAGTATGCCAATGAATTCTTAATCAATGAAAAAAAATCTCTTTAATACTGACAAATATCAGAATATAATGGAGATATTGAGAAAGGGTATAGTATATATAAGCCCATGTATTGCTGAACCCAGTAGTAATTTTGGACTCTTGTAGTGTTCACCTTTATATGCTTTTTAGATACTAACTTTGGTGAAAGAAGCTACTGCTTTGTACAAAAATCTTGGATATATAATTAAACTAAAAAAGCATCAGCCTCAGTAAAACTCTGGATCTGACAGAAAAGGAAGTTCTGGTCTCATATGATCAAAATTAACTTGTGTTAAATAACAGAAGCATCACTTTAAATATTTAAAGCATCACTTTAAGGTTAATATAAACAATGACCTTTAACTTCATAGGAGTTCTAATCATAATCTTAAATTTTGGTTAAGAAGTCTCAGATGTCAGCATAGTGATGACAACTATACAACCCCTCAACCCCTCCCTCCAGAAAAAAAAAAAGACAAAAAAACCCCCAGTCTCGGTGAATAGACTCCCTGAATCTTGAATAAAAGCAGAGGGGGAGGATTTTGGTGCAGGAGGGGCATGGGCAGAGCCTTTTCTCTTTCTGGCATCTCTGGCTATCACCTCTAACTGCCAAGAGGTTCGAACAGAACACTTCCCTGGTAGGCTAAAGCAGCCAAATCAATCCTGCGGAAGAGGAGGATTTCCTAACCGTATTACTCACACATCTTCACAGGTCCTAAAAATCTACCATCACCCCCAAACACTAAACATAGCAACTGTGATTCTTACTTTTTTTGAGTTCACAAAACTCTTTAAGAATCTGAAGAAAGCACTGCATCCTCCCCACAGAAACGCATATTCAAATATCTTTTTATTTATAATTTGACTCAAAACCCCCAATCAGGACCTCCTGTTTATGCATCATCAGAGCACATGAAAATTCAAATGTTCAATAAAGTGGGCCTCAAAGAGTGGGAAGGTAAGGTGTTTATCATCCAGCCACTCAGCCTCCTCAGAAAGCTGGGAGCAGCAAGAGACAGACAGTCTCTGCCCTGACTCCTTCCACCAATGCTGATGATCACAATCATCCCTTTCTTGCTGCCAGGATGAAGAGGCAGCTTTGGGTATAGCGGCAGGAATTTCTCTCTCTTACAAGAATCACCTTGCTCAGTAAGTGGTTTGCAGATTTGAAGACAGCGAGGAGACAAATGGAACTGGTTTCCAACATATATCACCCTCAACAGAGTCGGGACTGATTCAACTGATATGGTTGGCTAGGAGGACATCCCTGTAAGTACTACCTGTCTTTGCTTGAGCTTTGTGAAAATAGAGAAGTATATTCCCATACAAAGGATGATGAATGACCTTCTGGTCAAGGATCAGTTGAGTTGTACTCTTCATCAAAAGATTCTGAACAAGGGAGCAAGGATAATTCTTTAATAATCACTAAGTGATCCACTCTCAGACACTAATACCTTGCAGATGGATAAATTACTTACTGTGAAAAAATGTCTCCATGGGAGCTCTGATGCCCATCTTTCAAGCCCTCTTCACCATATGTATCATACTGTTTCCGTTTCTCACTATCCGATAGAACCTGGGGGCAAAAGCCAGTGGAGGAAACGATTATGAATTGGTAATGGTTTGGTAAGGTGCATTCACATTTATGTTTTAAAATTTTTAAACTCTGATACTGTGTGTAAAATTTTAGTGGATTGTGGTTTTTATTATGTACGGTATTAAGGCATGTTTAAGAGTTAGTAAATTCTTTGATCAGCGTTCATTCTGTAACTTTTCACAATGCTCAACTCATGTTTTTAATTTAAATTGATCAGAACTCACCTAGCTGCATAAACATCATGCAGATTAGCACTAACAAGATTAGCGACATGGCTATGAATGTGAGGGCAGTAACAGGAAAGAGTGAGATGAATTCCTCAGGTTCACTTCCCATGTAGTTTGACTCCCATACTTACGCTGCTAACCACTATGCTATATTATCTCTCTAAACTATAAACCCGGGACATGACAGACAAGACTGTCATTAGTCACAGAAGCAGTAAATAAGGACAGCCTTCAACTTTGCTCAGCCTCACGTATCTATACCATAAGCTCTACCCGACACTACCCCACACAAATTAAGAGATTGGAAAGTCGAGGGAATCAAATGAAAGGTCTACACTGCGATATTTTCATATTCCCCTTTCATTCTTTTGATATATGCAGAAATCCATTTGTGGAAGAGTGCTGTCTGGCACATACAGCTCATAACGCCCTGAGTCTGAATTGCAAAGAGTGAAAAGGGACACTGCTCTACAAAGGATGCTCAAGCTCAATTTCACAACTTGAAAAAAGACTTTCTAAAGTTTTAATAAAAGATCTTCACGACCAAGATAATCACGATGGTGTGATCACTGACCTAGAGCCAGACATCCTGGAATGTGAAGTCAAGTGGGCCTTAGATAGCATCACTATGAACAAAGCTAGTGGAGGTGATGGAATTCCAGTTGAGTTATTTCAAATCCTGAAAGATGATGCTCTGAAAGTGCTGCGCTCAATATGCCAGCAAATTTGGAAAACTCAGCAGTGGCCACAGAACTGGAAAAGGTCAGTTTTCATTCCAATCCCAAAGAAAGGCAATGCCAAAGAATGCTCAAACTACCACACAATTGCACTCATCTCACACGCTAGTAAAGTAATGCTCAAAATTCTCCAAGCCAGGCTTCAGCAATACCTGAACCGTGAACTTCCAGATGTTCAAGCTGGTTTTAGAAAAGGCAGAGGAACCAGAGATCAAATTGCCAACATCCACTGGATCATCGAAAAAGCAAGAGAGTTCCAGAAAAATACCTATCTCTGCTTTATTGACTATGCCAAAACCTTTGACTGTATGGATCACAATAAACTGTGGAAAATTCTGAAAGAGATGGGAATACCAGACCACCTGACCTGCCTCTTGAGAAACTTATGTGCAGGTCAGGAAACAACAGTTAGAACTGGACATGGAACAACAGACTGGTTCCAAATAGGAAAAGGAGTACGTCAAGGCTGTGTATTGTCACCCTGCTTATTTAACTTATATGCAGAATACATCATGAGAAATGCTGGGCTGGAGGAAGCACAAGCTGGAATCAAGATTGCCGGGAGAAATATCAATAACCTCAGATATGCAGATGACACCACCCTTCTGGCAGAAAGTGAAGAGGAACTCAAAAGCCTCTTGATGAAAGTGAAAGAGGAAAGTGAAAAAGTTGGCTTAAAGCTCAACATTCAGAAAACGAAGATCATGACATCTGGTCCCATCACTTCATGGGAAATAGATGGAGAAACAGTGGAAACAGTGTCAGACTTTATTTTTGGGGCTCCAAAATCACTGCAGATGGTGACTGCAGCCATGAAATTAAAAGATGCTTACTCCTTGGAAAGTTATGACCAACCTAGATAGCATATTCAAAAGCAGAGACATTACTTTGCCAACAAAGGTCTGTCTAGTCAAGGCTATGGTTTTTCCAGTAGTCATGTATGGATGTGAGAGTTGGACTGTGAAGAAAGCTGAGCCCCGAAGAATTGATGCTTTTGAACTGTGGTGTTGGAGAAGACTCTTGAGAGTCCCTTGGACTACAAGGAGATCAACCAGTCCATTCTGAAGGAGATCAGCCCTGGGATTTCTTTGGAAGGAATGATGCTAAAGCTGAAACTCCAGTACTTTGACCACCTCATGCGAAGAGTTGACTCATTGGAAAAGACTCTGATGCTGGGAGGGACTAGGGGCAGGAGGAGAAGGGGACGACAGAGGATGAGATGGCTGGATGGTATCACTGACTTGATGGATGTGAGTCTCAGTGAACTCTGTGAGTTGGTGATGGACAGGGAGGCCTGGCATGCTGCGATGCATGGGGTCACAAAGAGTTGGATACGACTGAGCGACTGAACTGAACTGAAATGACTGAAAGTTTTAATGGTTTTACAAAACTAGATGCTCAGTCATAAGTATATGCTTTCTCATGGGACCATTTCATATCTAGAATAAAGAATGTAAAACAAAATAAACTTCAGTGTTATTCAAAATTTGCCTTCCAAAAAAAGCCTCCCATTTATTGACAGCATTCTGAAATATATGCACTTTGAAGGGGCTTCCCTGGTAGCTCAGTGGTAAAGAATCCGCCTGCTAAGCAGGAGATGCGGGTTTGATCCCTGGATTGGGAAGACTCCCTGGAGAAGGAAATGGCAACCCTCTCCAGAATTCCTGTCTGGAGAATTCCATGGACAGAGGAGCCTGGAGGGCTACAGTCCCATGGCATCGCAAAGAGACTGACAGAACTTAGCAACTAAACAACAACATAACTTTGAAAATTAAACAACTTTATGTTCTTTGGTATTCTTACATTTCTATTTAGATAGCAGACTGAAGGAAAAAGTTCTTTGAAACTCATGCTTGTGTTGGCTCAGGAAAAAAAAAGGTTGGAAGTATATGGGGCTTGTTGACTCAGCAAAAGAAAGGGAAGATCTGATTGGCATATGTAAATAGGACACATTTTTGGCTCAGGGCCTGAATGATGTGTAAGGAACCACAGTAAAAAAATCTATTAACATTTAAGATACATTCAGAAGGATAAGAAGAAAGTCAGTGTATAAGAAAGTGAGCATTCTTAAAATCAAAGAGAAATGAGTTAGACTAGAAATGACTAGAGTACTCAACTAAAGCCACTATGACAGAGCAGGTGAAAAATAAAGGGTTTGATAAATATCCTTAAAAAAAAAAAAAAAAAAAGCTACTTTGGGGAAATAGAAATGGGCAGAGTTAACTTAAAAAACAAACAAAAAAACCCTTATTATTATGTGATCAGGATTTTCAATATTTTCACTTTCAAGTCCACTTCTCTGTTCTTGTCTTGGCAAAGAAATGAATTCCAGATTGGATCCATAAGAAATTCCATTTCAAACCCCTCCAAACAAAGACTATTTTTAAGTCAGCTTCTTTTTGGACATAGGAGGCTTCTGTAATAACTCATCCAAAACTACCCTCAAAGTTATCTATTATCATTCACTTACTCCTCACTTCTCTTCTATCTAAAGAATGCAGTTTTATTCCAGTCTTGGAAACTTTTTTTTTTAAGAGAAAGAAAGGAATTTCTTAGTTGACTGGCCAATCAACCAGTCTCAACTAATTAAAATGCCTGCAGTAATCTCAGCTCAGTAGAGAAGACAGATGTATTCACAATAGACCCTTCAACTTTAGTGAGATTTTGATTTGTGGACACTAATTTATCCAAGGGCCAAAGATAGGCAATCAAGTGAAAGACGCAAAGAAGAAAGAAAATTTGAACTGGGGACTAGAAAGGTTCTGAGTTAAATTGCAATCTCATTGAATGATGCATGTATAGCCTGCCTAGGTCATGGTGAAACAACATGCAGAATCTATAAAGAGCACGGAAAATTCTTAGCAACAGTTCTCCCAGAAAATATTTTTTATTATTGGGTTTCTAGCAAGCAATGGGAGTATTCATGGAAAATAAAGTGCAAAACATGGAATCCATATTAACAAGAAACAAAATGTTACATACAGTAATTTAAGAGGGTCCACCAACCCTCTCAAGTTTATTTGTGAGCCTAAGGTTAAGAATTTTGGTCCTATAGGTGTTGAGAGAAGAAAGGGAAACCCCTTTAATTTTAAGTTTCATGAGCATATAAATCACTTTTACTTCATTCACTTCTTTAACCCAGGAGGCCTTGGAATCCCGTCTTTGTGGTTTTTTCCCACTAAAATATTTTTCAGACTTGTTTCCAATCTTCTCACTATACAGGGATTTAATCTGAATTCAGAAGCTGTAGCTCCCTGACTACTGGAGTCAAATTATTTTTTTCTGTGCCCTTTTAGGAAACGGGAATAAATGGTGACTAGAATTGATAACACTGTATTGTATAGCTGCAAGTTGTGAAGAAAGCAGAACTTAAATGTCCTCACTATAAAAAGAAATACATGATGTGGTGGATTGAGCAAAATCCTTTCACAATGTATACACATATCAAATCACCACAAGGCACACTTTAAATATCTTACAATTTCATTTATCAATTATATCTCAACAAAGTTGAAAAAAAATATAACCACAGATCTCTTATCCTATTTCTAGGAGAAAGGTGAATTGCAACACATGCAAAGCAGCTAACTCTTAAATTAATACACATGAAAGATTATCAGTTGCTTATTTGTAAAAATTTTTTCACCATTGTGTTCTGTAAAATGGTTCTGTGTGAAATGGTTTTTCAAATAGCAAAAAAGGTGATTAAGGATTCAGTAAATATTCCTCTGTGTTGTTAAAAATGAAAAAGAAAGAAAGAAAATGGGAATAAGAATATGCCCAGCTCTACTATATTTCATGTTGTCCTAATGAAGATTAAATGAAATGATACACATCAAAGTGTTTTAACCTCTAGATTAGAGGTCGCAAATTCAAACTATAGCTATGTTTTCTTTGATCTGCACATAAAAGAAAATTTTAAATTGAATTACTTCCCAACATGTTATAACCAGGAAAATTTACCAAAAAAATCAGGAATTCCACTCCTCTAGAAAAATTAAATGATCTGGCAACACAGTGCTTACTTCTATATATGGCAAAAACTGGTTGGGGTTGAACACCAGCTGCTCCCTTGAAATGAGTCAAGTCTTCAGTTTGTCACAGTCCTCTTCATTCCCTGTTGATTGCTAAAATGGAGGCAGAATATCCACTCTCCTGTTTTATCTTATACCTGCCATGCATATTATCTGCCTGGTCCATATAGGCAGGTGGATTTGCAATCCTCATTTAGATTTTGTTTCTGCTTCTGGCTCCAACTTCCAAACACACCGACTGAAGATCAATCTACTAATTAATCTACCAATTCTATCTGCTTTCATTCATCTTTGTTAACACTACTCTCCTTAATAAAACAAATGCTGATATGAAAAGGGCAGGAAGTGTAGTACCTTCTAAAATACATGTACAATATAGCATTGAGTACTACTTTTATCTGTTGTCTATTTCTTTTAAAAAGTGACCTGAAAAATGGGAGTGTTACTCTGTGTTACAGTCTTTTCTGTATCTGCAGGTTTTATTTATACTTTACCTTCTTCCTGACTCACCTCATAAGCAGCACCCAGATCCTGGAATTTCTCCTGTGCTCGTGGATCATCAGGATTCCGGTCAGGATGAAGCTGCAGGGCTAGTTTCCTGTAGGCCTTTTTAATATCCTTTATAGAGGCACTGCGAGGCACCCCCAAGATCTTATAGAAGTCTCGCCTGGGGATGCAGGAGAGGGAGAAGATACTTCATTAAAAGGTTATACATTACATTTTTAAAAGTGAATTTTTTTCCTTTACATTTAGGTTTGTGTCTGAGCAAAGAGGTAGGAAAATGAAGGTACATGTGTGACACACAGAAAGAATAACTAAAAAAAAAACACACCAGAATTTGTAATGAGTTTCATACATTGAAGCAATCATAATGAGAGGCTATGTACTTTTTGAACAATGCTAGGATTATTCAAAGTATCTGTGACATTCTTCTCCTACTAGTTTTAGTCAAGAAAATCATTTTCTTATTTTATGGTCACACATTATTTCCAAGCAAGAACTCTATAATCAAATTGAGTCTCTTTGTCATCCTCTATTACTGACTTCAAATGACTGCTTCCAAAGATCAAATAACCTCAAAGGATGATTTTCTTTACCCAAAAAGATTGTATCACATAAACGTTCTGACCAACAGTAGCACTCTTGGAATGTTAAAGATGAAGTGACTGAAATTAACTTCAGAGGTTAACACAGAAGTTAAGTCAAAGCCCAAACAAGAGAAGTCTGAAAAGAGAATAACATTCATTTGAATGTATGAGTTGTGGATTTTTGCGCCGAAAAAGAGAAAATATCAATTTTGCAGTCATTCAGTCAGTTCAGTCACTCAGTCCTGTCCGACTCTTTGTGACTCCTTGGCTGCAGCACGCCAGGCCTCCCTGTCCATCACCAACTCCCGGAGCTTGCTCAAACTCATGTCCATCGAGTTAGTGATGCCATCCATCTATCTCATCCTCTGTCATCCACTTCTCCTCCTGCCTTCAATCTTTCCCAGCATCAGGGTCTTTTCCAATCAGTCAGTTCTTCACATCAGGTGGCCAAAGTATTGGAATTTCAGCTTCAGCATCAGTCCTGCCAATGAATATTCAGGACTGATTTCCTTTAGGATGGACTGGTTGGATCTCCTTGCTGTCTAAGGGACTCTCAAGGATCTTCTCCAATACCACAGTTCAAAAGCATCAATTCTTTGGCACTCAGTCCAACTCTCACATCCATACATGACTACTGGAAAAACCATAGCCTTGACTAAATGGACCTTTGTTGGCAAAGTAATGTTTCTGCTTTTGAATATGCTATGTAGGTTGGTCATAACTTTTCTTCCAAGGAGCAAGCATCTTTTAATTTCATGGCTGCAGTCACCATCTGCAGTGATTTTGGAGCCCCAAAAAATAAAGTCTCTCACTGTTTCCATTACTAGGAGTTATTCCAGTTTGTCTAGGTCAAGTCTTAATCACAGCCAGCTGCTGGAACCCATATGCTGGTGCCTATAAGTCTCAGCAGCTGCAAATATGCACATGGCATAAGTTAGGAGACAAAGTACAGAGCCACTGACCTCCTTGCCAGGAACTATGCTAGAACTAAATTAACTGGAGAGCGAATCTTTGCAGGAAAGGCCAATGGGAAGACAGAATCAGACTAATAAACTTTGAGGGCAGGGACCATATCCAGTCCATAGAAGACACCAATAAATATTCATTGAATGAAATGACTAAATAAGTATGCTCTCAAAAGTCTATCCCTTTAGCCAGCAGAAATTATTCTGAAAATACACTCTCTCAACCAAGGGATGGGAAAGTTATTCACAGTGGAGATAATGTAGGAGTGATGATAATTTTAAAATGTAGTGGGGGAAAAATGCATTGGGGTACCAAGATCCATGCAATATACCAGAGAACTTTAAAAAAAAATGATTTAATAAGCTCTAAGTCACACTTTAGGGAAATCATATAAACATTTTATGCGTAAGTTTTTAAAATTATCACTGATAAGGGGATGAAGATTATTCCATGAGGATTATTTAGGTGCTTTATCCCCCTCCCCCCAAATATACAAAAGCCGGCATCTCTTGAGACAAAACTAGATAAAGGTTCACTAATGTTAACAACAAAAGAGCTAACTATATAAAAAATGAGGCTTACTTAGGATATACTTAATATAAAAATGGTTAAGAAATAGCCGAGAAAAACACAGGGAGACGGTTGGCACAGCTCAGTATCAACATTACAGTTCCCAAGAGACTCCTTTATGAAAGACTTAAGTTTATAGTTGGGCTTCCCTGGTGGCTCAGATGGTAAAGAATCTGCTTGCAATGCAAGGGACCTAGGTTTGATTGCTGGGTCGGGAAGATCTCCTGGAGAAGGAAATGGCAACCCACTTCAATATTCTTGCCTGGAGAATTCCAAGGACACAGAAGCCTGGTGGGTTTCTAGGAACCATGGGGTTCCAAAGAGTTGGACAGAACTGAGTGATTAGCACTTTCACTTTTTCACTAACTTTATAGTTAAGAGTATTAACAGGATTTATACTGACATCTTGTTCCAACAATTTAAGGTACACATTGCTTTAAGTGCAAAAAGTGCTAACAAAAACATGTTAAAAATACAATAAAGTTTTACCCGGGAGAAGAAGATTTTTATTTTAGAAATATAAGATGTTTCACAAGAAAAAAAAACAAAAACCCAACAAAGTTTAAGCATATATGCACACAGGGGTAAAAAAAACTTTTAAGAGAATAACAACACTTAAAGTGTCAAGTTCTTCTAGGTAGTGCTTTCTCCTTTCAGAGTAACCTACAAACTTGTCAGAAGCTAACTGCAAAGAGATCCAACCAGTCCATTCTGAAGGAGATCAGCCCTGGGATTTCTTTGGAAGGAATGATGCTAAAGCTGAAACTCCAGTACTTTGGCCACCTCATGCGAAGAGTTGACTCATTGGAAAAGACCCTGATGCTGGGAGGGATTGGGGGCAGGAGGAGAAGGGGATGACAGAGGATGAGATGGATGGATGGCATCACTGACTCGATGGACGTGAGTCTGAGTGAACTCTGGGAGTTGGTGATGGACAGGGAGGCCTGGCGTGCTGTGATTCATGGGGTCGCAAAGAGTCGGACACGACTGAGCGACTGAACTGAACTGAACTGAAGGATTTACTATTTTCCACATTCTAAATATGAGCCTGGCATATAAAATTCAGTGGGCACCGGGCCTACAGGATAGTGGATCTTAAAGGCTGGAGAATGTCTAGAGTCCAGGAGGTCCTGCTTCCTTCAAACAGGTGGCTCATTATCATCCTCATGTCAAAGATGGGAATTTAGGTTTTCTTTCAAAGTCACATAATTCATAAGTTGAGTGGGGCTAGAATTCCAGTCTACTGTCTATTGGTAAAATGTTTCTCCCTTCTGCTTGTAATACTACTCAGCTCCCTAAGAATGCTCCCTGGAGAGACAGTGAGGCATGATAACAGCTTAGGCTCAGTATCTCACGAAGCTGAAAGGTACAAGGGCTCTTCAAAGGGTCTGCCTTGCTCCCTCAATCCAATTTCTTTCAGTCCCGGCATGGCTACCCTACCTATTCTCCCCACTTCTTCACTTTGCCTGGCATCACAACCCACCCACTTTAATGTCAGCCCAACGGCTCGTTGTAGACTTAACACTGTATCGTCCCCCTTCTCCAACTCAGCAGACCCCCATCCCACGTTGCGTTTGGCACTGCATCCAACCCTCGCTTCTCTGGGCAAATCTAGCTCTAGGGCTTCTGGGTCTAAGCCCCTATCACCCGGGTCACCCACTGTCCTCCTCTCCATCCCACTAGCCTGGCCCACACTACCCACTCCTCTCCACCGCCTCACCACAGCAACGCCCCTTTCCACTCTCCCCGTCGGACAATGTCCCCTTCTCTCCCCAGCCTCCTTCCCAGCCAAGACTGACTTAATGGCCCCGTGCCCGCAGATTCCAATTCCTCACCCGGCGATCACGGTCCCGATGAGGTACAGCAGCAACAGGCAGAAGGTGCCCAGGTTCTGCGGGGCCATAGTCCCTCTGTGCCGGCCCCGGCCCCCCGCACTCCTCACAGCCCCCGCCGCCGCGTCGGTTCGCCAGCCCACCCAGCCCTGAGAGACTGCCTTACGCCCAGGTCTCCGACTTAGTTAGGAGCGACAGCTAGCTTGCCCCCTCCTCTACCAGTCACTTCCCGGGAGTCCCGAGTCCCGGCGAGAGAAGCCCCTAGCGGGCCAGAGCCAATCGCTGCTCCGGACATCACACGCGGCCGGCGCCTCACAGCCAATCAGTGCAGTACACTTCACCTCCGAAGCGGCGCGGGCGGCCAGTTAGGCTTCGGAACTTCAGCCGCAGCTCCCGGCCAATTAGAAGGGGAAACGTCAGACAATCGCGCCGCCGCAGGAATCCGTCCGGCCCAGGCACCTGCCAGTCGGAGAAAATTACGTAAAGATTGGTGATGTAGGATGTGTTCCTAGAGCCGGCGTCCACGGTACCAGAAGTTTCCCTCCGCCCGCCTCCTTGGACTGTCTACCAATCACAAGGCTCTTCCTCCAGCACTGGCCAATTGCAGGAGGGAGGTTTTATCTCGGTTACAAGTCCAGGAATTTCATTCATATAGAGCTAGGCGCTGGACGCCCGGGAGGAGGTACGCGAGCGAGATGGGCGGGGACAATGACTGAAAGTCAACGGTACAACGGACGCGACGCTTAGGTCATGTTTTGCCTTCTCCTAACAAAACTCACGAGAAAACTGTCTTGGTTTCGCAAAGAAGAGGCCTGATGTCCGTGGAAGCAGACAGACTCAGGTTCGAATTCAGCTTCCACCACTTCTAGCGGTGAGAACATGCGCCTTGTCCCTAGTCTGAGTCTAAGCTTCTTTTCTACAAAACTGAGGCACAGCATTTACTGATAGTATTGTGAAATTTTAATCTGTAAGCCGTCTAGCGCAGCGTCTGGCATATAGTAAGCACGCAAAGAATAATAAATATTATTACACTTAAGAGAACCAAAAAAAAAAAAAAGAAACGACCCTCTGACCCCTTCCACCCGCCCCTTTGCTCATTTCAGTAAATCACCACCTAGTTGTTCACTGCAAAGCTTCAGGTATCTTCCTTGATTTCTCTCCTGTGTCCCCTATCCGAATCTTTACCTTTAAACCATTTCTTGAATCTGTCCACTATTATATATCTCCACCACCTCTTGGCCAAATCACATCATCTCCCACCAGGCAAGGGCTTCCTAACTGGTCTCCCTGCCTCCACTCCTAGTATCTTAGGATCTCTTTCTCACCCCGACCCTTTTCCCTGCCATGATTTTTTACACACATGTCAGATCATATAATTTCTCTGCTTAAAAGCCTCGAATGACTTTCCATTGCACTTACAATAAGATCCCCAGCCTTTATACTAGCTGTTAGATAATATAATAATGTTTCCTTGTTTAGCCACTAAGTCGTGTCCAACTCTTTGTCACCCCATGGACTGTAGCCTGCCAGGCTCCTCTGTCCATGGGATTCTCCAGGCAAGAATACTGGAGTGGGTTGCTATTTCCTTCTCCAGGGGATCTTCCTGACCCAGGGATTAAAACCCATGTCTCCTGCATTGGCAGGTGGATTCTTTACCACTGAGTCACCAGGGAAGCCCCATAAGAAACGTCTAAAGAGATTTAAAATATATCAATTATATATATGTATACCACTTGGGTATCATACACATTAAAAATATTAATAGGCAGCAAAAGACAAATATACAACTTTAAATAAACCATCTGTCTAATTATTCTCTAAATGGGTAACTAGTGCCTAAAAAGTTTAAAGAGGAATACTGGCCTAGCTGAGTCAATGTTAAAACATTGATAATATAAAGAAATAGATTTGTTCAGTTGCTCAGTCATGTCTGTATCTGACTCTTTGCAACCCCATGGACAGCAGCAGACCGGGCTTTCCTGTCCTTCACTATCTCCAGTAGTTTGCTCAAACTCATGTCCATTCAATCGATTATACCATCCAACTATCTCATCCTCAGGAAGAGAATGGGTGACAGAAAGAAATTGAAGCAGTCACCCAAATTTTCAGAATAATGTTAATCCTAGAAAATATCTTAGTTCTAAAATCTAGTAACATCCCAAAGGCGAGAGTCTCTTCCTTAACAATCCTAAAAGTTTGTACTGTTACATCTCAAAAAATAAGGAATGTGTATAAAGTCAGATTAAGATGATAATCAAAAATAAAATCTCTCAGTCTAGAATATAAAGAGCTGGGGAAGTAGGAGAATGATACTGTTCAAACATGCCAATGATCATCTGCAGAATAAATATAATGAAATAAAAATTTATGGGAACTTAAATAGAAAAAGCAAACCTCACAGATAAATATTTGAACCATGATTGGCAATGCAGCTTTGGTGATCAAGTGATCACGGCAGGCAGCAGGCAGAAGTCAGAATTAGGAAGCAGGACATGAGGAGGCATGTATTAATGAATGTGCCCTGACTCTCAGCATCATTCCAGTGTGCCACTAGCCAAGTTTCAAGTGCTCTATAGCCACATGTGGCCAGTAAGAAACATTATTTTTCAATAAAGCTGGGAAAAAAAGAACAAAAAACATATATGATCTGTACCTTCACCTAGTATACTCCTTACCACGTTTTCCAGCAAAACAGTTTCCTTTATCTTTTTTGACTACATCAAGCTCATTCCTGGTTAGGGCCTTTATTCTAGTTGGTTTCTGCCTGAAACACTCTTCCCTCAGATCCTAACAGGGGTGACTCCTTTTTAAACTCAGATAACAGCTTAAATTCACCACTTTATAGAAGACTTCCTTGACCGAGCAACCAAAATTAGCAACTATTGAATCTCTGTTCTTACACTGCCCTGTTTTATTTTATTATTTTCATCCCTGCCCTAACAGTCACACATACTGGAATGCCAGTTTCATGAGAGCATGAATCTGGACTGTTCTCTTAACAGCTGTTTAAGGCAGCAGCTTAGCACAGAGTCTGCCATGGCGTAAAAGTCGCTTCCACTGTGATCTTCGTGTGCTGGCTTCTTATTCTTCGGGCCTCAGCTCAGATTTGGCATACACCCCTTTCCCCAAATTTCGTAGCACTTACATATGAAATTATTATATTTTTTCCTAATGTATTATTTGTTCTCCCTATCAAAATATACACTCCAAGAAAGCAAGGGCTTTATGTTTTGTTCACTACTGTAATTCAAGTGGCTAACATTGTGCCAGACACAGTGCAGAGCTAAGAGGGAGACCAGGTTACTGCTTTCAGGAAGATGCCTACTAAGGGAGAGGCCACATGCAAGAGGAGCTAAATTGCATTTTATGGTCTTATTTACCTTTGTATCTCCCACACCTAGAGGCCATAAACGAACTAAGAAAGCAGAAAATGGCCAAAAATCATAAAATGAAAGTTTAGAGAAAGAAGTGATGTTCTTATACTAGGTGAAATCCAAAAAAACTTCTTAAAGGCAGTAACATGGAGGAAAAGCTAACAGTTAAGGAGCTCACCCTGGTCGCTCTTGCTTCAGATAGCCTGGGTTTGTATCTTTGCTCGGTCGCTGTGTTACTTTCACCTCTCTAAGCCCTAGTTTCTTCATCTGTAAAACAAGTGTACTTAGAGTGCTCTTAGGAAGACTGAGATAAGTTAAGGTGCTTTAATCAGTGCCGAGTTCATAGTATTCTATAAAAGTAACCTGTCACTTTCATTATTATTACTGATGAAAGCGTGCTGACCTTACCAGCAGCTAGTTGCTGACCACAGCTCTGTGGAGCAATAGAAAACTTCCTACTACCCTGAGTAGAAAAGCGCGACTCCAGAAAGCAGCCAGGTCTGGTTCCAGGTTCCAGCATCAAGGACTCTTGGCGCCAGCCAAGTGTATCGCAGATCGAGAAAGAAGTACTGGTCCGCTCTAGCAATGTCGTGCGCCAGGTCTCGGTGGTGCGAGGCCTCGCGCTTGCGCAGAGGGTGGGCGACGAGCGCTGGGCCGGTCTGGCGCGCAAGGCACGGCCGCACCCAGAGAGGTCCGGTGGAACGGCCAGTTGCCTTTGCAGGTAACCGCTCGCGGGCCCGCGCCAGGGAGGGAGGAGAGGGACCATCTTGCTTCGGGCTTCGGCTGGGAAGGCAGCCTTTGCGCTCGCCAGGTCTTGGGTCCTCTACAGACCCTGTTAGCTGGGGCTTCTCTGTTCCCGAAGTCTGATCTGGGCGCTCTCGGGCTGCACATCCCGCCTCCTAACCTGGACCGCGTCCTACCCCGGACCGCGGATGAGGTGGCGGCGAAGCCTCGGGAGGACGGCCTTGGGCCTCACGCTGGTCTCCCCTCCTAAAAAACCAGGATCCCAGGGAAGCTTTTGAAGCGGAAAGGAGCTTTCGTTTATGTTTATGAATTTAGCCGTCCCGAGTTTCGTGGTTAGAATAGAGGGTTCGTCTCCAGTGGGCTTTTGATTGCTCGCTTTAGAGACAGGTGGACTATACTGGAGCGGACCAAGATCTTCCTCACAGAACCTGCATCGTCTGATTTTACTCAGAAAATTCGAAGATAGCTGTCATCCACCCTTTAACACCCTTTCTGAGGTTCATGCTTCCATGATTCTTCACTTGGCCCTTACGTGGCCCTCCATTTAAGACCACTCATTCTGGTAATTCTCTTCTAGACTCACTCCCACTTTCCAGATTCTCCTAAAACTGGGTTCCTAAAGTATTAATATATATGTGTGTAAGTAGCTCAGTTCTGAAGTCAGATTGACTTGAATTCTAATCCGGGTTTCTCTGCCAACTCAAGTATGTGACTCTAGGTAAGTAACTCACTTAACTTTTCTAAGCCCCAGTTTTCTCATCTGAAAATGGGGATAATATATGTATCTCTAGGTGATTGTAAGGATGAAAGAAGGTGAAAAGCATGAAATACTTAGAATGCTGCCTAGCACATAATAAGCACGTAATTTATGTCCGTTATTTTTTGAACAGAGAATTCCCCAAAGAAGCACAGCTTTCTTAGAATCAAGTGCCAAACAAAAATAGCAGTAAAACTTTTTTTCATCCAGTCATAAAATGAAGGTTTTTAAAGTGAAGTTAATGCTGAGGCGTGCTCAACGAAAACCATTGGTTGGTCAACTGATGGAAAATTTTATATAATCATTTTGGAAAGCAGTGGATGTATGGCGGGAACTTGTGAAATGTCAATTACTTCATTTCACAAATGCACATTTGAAAATTTTCTCTGGGAATTAATCACAAGCCAGAATATATGCAGAAAGGTGGTAATTACAGCATTATTTATAAAAGTGAAAACATTAAACTTTTTATTGTGGAAAAATTTCACATATATAAAAGTAGAATAGGTAAGTGAACCCCCACGTGCCCATCATCCAGCTTCAACAATGATCACTATTTTGTCTGTCTTGTTTTTGTGAAAAAATATAAATTTACAAGGTGTCTGAAAATAGAACAGATGAATAAACTGGAGTATCTTTTTTCAGCTTTTAAAATAATACAGAATTGTACTATACAATGCAGAATATACAGTATTATCACAACTATGAACATTCAAAAACCTGTGTAGAAAAGGAAGTACAGTAAAATATTAACCAGTTTCCCTTTGGTGGTAGGCCTGTGGATACTTTCCTCCCCTTCCATTTTTAGATATTTAATAAATATTCCATTAAAATGGTATATTGTTGTTAACAACAAGCAATGAACAAACAAAATCTAAAAATATTGCTCCTGAACTAAGGACAATAGAATATGCCAGAGCAGGTTCACTGTTACAGAAAATAAAGATGCTTTAATTTCCTTGATCAGTTTTTTCGGTTTGTGTTTACATGGGCGTTCTTGTCTGCCACCTCTGCTAGTGCTTGATGTTGCACTCATATGGGCAACTAACACATCCAAATCTTTAATCAATCTCATCCTCTATATGTAAGTGATTGGACTTTGAAATTTTATTCCCCTTATTTTGATTAGTGTTTGCCCTCAGGGTAGAGCAAGATTTCTGGTGATAGGATGGCTCTTTTTTTCCATTTCTTCTTTTCTTTATCCTGAGCAGGCATCTATCTCATACCTCACGCATTTATACACTTACTAGAACAACCACTTTCAACAAGTCAGATGGTTTTATCACATTTTTTTCTTGCTCAAATAGATTATGATGAGATCTGACCAAAAGATCTATTTTGTTTTTGTTTGATGAACTGGATTCACTTTTTAAACTGAATCTAGTACATGAAACTAGCACATGTAAACGGAGAAGGCAATGGCACCCCACTCCAGCACTCTTGCTTGGAAAATCCCATGAACGGAGGAGCCTGGTGGGCTGCAGTCCATGGGGTCGCTAAGAGTTGGACATTACTGAGCGACTTCACTTTCATTTTTCACTTTCATGCATTGGAGAAGGAAATGGCAACCCACTCAGTGTTCTTGTCTGGAGAATCCCAGGGACGGGGAGCCTGGTGGGCTGCCGTCTATGGGGTCGCACAGAGTCGGACACGACTGAAGTGACTTAGCAGCAGCAGCAGCAGTACATTTAAAAACAGTTAAGGGAAAGGTCACCTTACAAGAAAATGTGTAAATGAGTTTTGTTTCAAATTAGTTTGTAAAGAAACTTTGTTTCCTAGGTATGCAAAGAAGCCTTTTCACGCAGATGTCCTTAGAGATAATATGGATCAGTCCGGAGTTCTCCTCTGGGTAAAAGCAGAACCCTTCATAGTGGGTGCCTTGCAGATTCCCCCTCCGTCCAAGTTCAGTCTTCACTATCTCAGGAAGATATCCACGTACGTGCGAACACGGACCATAGAGGGAGGTTACCCACGCCTGTCTTGGTCTACATGGAGGCACATTGCATGTGGGAAGCTGCAGTTGGCTAAGGATCTGGCATGGCTTTACTTTGAAATGTTTGATAGTCTTGCAATGAAGACACCAGAGGAGCGCCTGGAATGGTCTGAGATTCTGTCCAACTGCATGTCTGAGGATGAAGTCGAAAAGCAAAGAAATCAGGTATCAATTTATATGTGTGTGTGTTTAGTTACTTTGGGAAATAAACTATTTAAAATTTTTGTACTAGCTGTAGAGTGTGCAAGTTTTAGATTTTATTTATTAATATTTTAATGATGGTCAACTTTATTTTTTTGTATTTATTTTTTTAATATATTTATTTTAATTGGAGGTTAATTACTTTACAATATTGTATAGGTTTTGCCATACATCAACATGAATCCGCCACAGGTATACACGTGTTCCCCATCCTGAACCCCCTCCCTTCTCCCTCCCTGTACCATCCCTCTGCGTTGTCCCAGTGCACCAGCCCCAAGCATCCAGTATCGTGCATTGAATCTGGACTGGCGATTCGTTTCATATATAATATTATACATGTTTAGATTTTAATGACCATGTGATCCCAAAGCACCATTTAAGTTTTAGCATTTCCAGTTTGGCAGTATTTAGTGAATTAGTCCTTACTTAGCAATCCATACTCATCTACTTTCAAAGTGATAATGATATAGAAACCCTGTAATTGGAAGAGGGAAATATTTTCATTGACATTAAAACTAGTATTGAGGTATGTGAGTGCTTACGATCTGTTGACTGTTACGGTAAGAGCACCTGCCTGCTTTTAAGTGTGCATTTGCTGTGTGCTGGGAGTCAAAGATAATTAGACTAGCAGCTGTGCCCTCATGGAGCTCATAGACTAGTAGGGGAAGCTGGTATGTGTAAAAGGTGCTATTTAATAAACATTTCTTCAAAGAAGACATGCAGATGACCAACGATGTTAATTATTAGAGAAGTACAAATCAAAAACCACATTGAATTCTACTCAGTACTCTGAAATGACCAATATGGGAAAAGAATCTAAAAAAGAGTGGATATATGTGTAACTGATTCACTTTGCTGTGCACCTCAAACTAACAGACCTTGTAAATCAACTGTTATTGTATTAGTCACTCAGTCATGTCCAACTCTTTGTGACCCCGTCGGCTGTAGCCCACCAGGCTCCTCTGTGCGTGGGATTCTCCAGGCAAGAATACTGGAGTGGGTTGCCATTCCCTTCTCCAGGGGATCTTCCCAACATAGGCATCAAATCTGGGTCTCCAGCATTGCAGGCAGGTTCTTTTCCATCTGAGCCACTAGGGAAGCCCAAGTCAACTATACTCTAATAAAAATTGTTAAATAAAAACCACTCTGAGGTATTACCTCACACCATTCAGAATGGCTATCATCAAAAAATCTACAAATAACAAATGCTGGGGAGGGTGTGGAGAAAAGACTACCTTGCAAACTGTTGACGGGAATGTAAATTGGTACAGCCACTATGGAAAACAGTATGGAGGTTCCTTAAAATAAAAATAAAGCTACCATATGATCCAGCAATCCCACTCTTGGACCTATATCCAAAGAAAACTCTAATTTGAAAAGAGGCAAGTACCCCAGTGTTCATGGCAGCATGTTTACATTTGCTAACACTTGGAGGCAACCTAAGTGTCTGTCAACAGATGAATGGATAAGGAAGACACATATATTAATTACTCATCATAGAAAAGAATGAAATCATGCCATTTGCAACAACATGGATGATCCTAGAGATTATCATACTAAATGAAGTAAGAGAAAAATAAATACGATACCACTTCTATGTGGATATAGAAAATAGTACAAATGAACTTATTTGCAAAACTGAAACAGACTCATAGCCATAGAAAACAAACTTGTGAAGTGGGGAGATAAATTAGGAGTATGGGGTTAACAGATGCACACTACCATATATAAAAGAGATAAACAACAAGGATCTGCTATATGGCATAGGGAACTATATTCAATATCTCATAATACACTAATGGAAAAGGATCAAATGTATATATATAATGGAAAATAATCAAATTGTGTGTGTGTGTGTGTGTAACCGAATCACTTTGCTGTACACATGAAATTTAACAATATTGTAAATCAACTATACTTCAGTTTAAAAAGTACTATTTAATAGAATGGAATGAACAGTAAAAGTATGCATAGAGTACAGAAACAGAATGGAGAAGAGAATAGTTAATTCTGGTGATGAGGAAAGATTTCACAGGGAAAGTATATTAATCAGAGTAAGCTTATTACAGTAACAAGTGAGTCCAGCGTTTCAGTGACTTAGTGCAATAACATTTTATTTCTTATTCATGCGGCAGTCCAACATAAGGCGTCTGGTTGGATGAGTCTCTAGGCTGCTGTTGTCTAAGCAAATGACTCAGGGATCTAGGCATCTTCTGTCTTTTAGAGCCACTATTGTACTAGTCTGCTTTGCTGCAGTTAAAAACAAACAAAAATGAAATTCCAGTGGCTTACAGTAACTGGAGTTTATTTCTTGCTTATTTGACTTTTAGTTTGCACCTTAGTGAAAGCTCTTTTCCAGGCTCTGGCTCTGTTTCTGCCCATTTGGGGACTCAGGCTGAAGGAACAGCTTCTGTGAAGGTCATGCCTGTCTTATGATAGAAGGGAAGAGCAAAAGAATAGGAGAAAAGTTTTGACACCTCTTAAAACTTTTGCTCAGATGTGACATAAACGGCAGCTACTTTTGTTCCACTGGCTAAAGCCTTGTCAGGTGTCCATGCCTGATATTATTAAGATGGGAGGGAATCTGCCTCATAGGAAGTAGGGAAATCCTGTGGCCATAGATAGAGCCATGTAAGCCCCTTGGAAGATGAGGAAGTGAAAATTGCAAATAAAATACAGTTTGCTACGGCCATGCCCACTAGGGCCTGAGTCCTTCACGTCTATTCTTTGGGAGGCTTGAAAGTATTATGTGTAAATCCACCCATATTCCATTGATTGTAACCCAGTTATGCCATATTCAGTTTCAAAGGAGGCTGGGAAATGCCATCTGATTGTGTGCTCAAGGAGGGAAAGGTATTTAATTAGCACCTAGTGAGACTCTACCACATGAAATAATATCTAAACAAGGTTTTGGAAATTGAAAAAAAGTTTGGCAAGCAACCAGGAGGAGAAGGGCATTATAATTAGTTGTTGTTCAGTCACTAAATCATGTTCAACTGTTTGTGACCTCATGAACTTCAGCACTCCAGGCTTCCCTCTCCTTTGCTGTCTCTCAGAGTTTGCCCAGGTTCACGTCCATTGCATCAGTGGTGCCATCCAACCATCTCATCCTCTGTTGCCCCCTTCTCCTCCTGCCCTCAATCTTTCCCAGCATCAGGGTCTTTTCCAGGAGTCCGCTCTTGGCATCAATTGGCCAAGGTGTCAGAGCTTCAGCATCAGTCCTTAAACATTTATTGAGTGCCTACTATGTGCAGTAGTGAGTGCTGTGGATACAGAGATGAATAAAACCTTCAAGAAGCCCCAGTGTTTTTTGAGTGCTTACTATGTGTGCTAGTTATTAGGAACATAAAAATGAAAAAGAGATCTCATAGTCTCATGGAGAGGCGGGTATATGGAGAAGTAATGACAGTATAACACATAATTATTAAACGGAAGTACTAATATGTATAAAATCAGGAAGTTATGTTGAGTGAAAAAAGTCAGTCCCAAAAGATGACATACTGTGATTCTGTTTATGTAACATTCTTGAAATGACAAAATTATGGAAACAGAGAACAGAAAAGTGGCCAGGGGCTGAAGAAGGGGTGAGGGAAGGTGGGAAGTCTGTGTGGCTATAAAAGGGCAACATGAGGATCTGTGTGTGGATGGAAGTGTTCTTTACCTTGACTGCATCCATGTCAATACCCTGTCAATACTATGGCACAATAGTTTTGCAAGATGGGAAATTGAGTAAAGAGTACATCAGATCTTTGTTCTTGCAGCTGCATGTGAAACTACACTTACCTCAAAAGGTTCAGTTAAGAAAGTAACTTTAGTTAAGAAAAAAACCTAAAAAAAAAATACATAGATTCATGAGGTTCCATGTTGACTGCTGATCTGAATAGCTAGGTTTAGGTGGTTCTGAGAACCCATATTTTTAAGTTCCTTAGGCTTCATGATTTTGAGCTGTGTTGGCAATCAGGGTGAATATAGCTGTAGTCCTAGAGGTATTACTTCACTTTTTTGCCTCCATTGTATGTGTATGGGAATGGGTATATGAGGATAATCATGAGCTTCAAACCATACCTTCTTCAAATAAATGATTTAGAAACATTTGTCAGGCCAGTAGTATTTTTTTTTTTTTAATCAAGCACTTTTTAAAGAATTTGATGAAAACCTGAGGCCTACTCCTCCACAGAATACCATACACCAAAAAATTACATACAATTTCAGATGTTACCCTGATATCCTAAACTTTCTTGATTAGTTTATGATTATGTTTAACTTCTGTGTCTTGATTAAATTTCCTTCCTTTCTTTCTACTTTTTAATTCAAATTACCAAGGTTTATTAAATATAATTTTAAACTTCTGAAATAATATACTTCTAAAAAGAATGGGCTTCATGACTTTTGGGAGAGAATATCAGTGGCCATAGATGCTACATAGCTTTCTGAGAAGATAAGTGACTCCAGTTTAGTTTTAGACACTCCATCTGGGTGCCAGAGACACCTGCATCCAATGCTAGAAACATGTTTCATTTGCCCTTTTAGGGTCAGAACACTGTTGTGACTTCTTTTACTATACCTACTTAGTTGTAGACTAGTGGTTGATGTCATTTTAGGACATGGGTTCATCATTTATTTTCTTCTTGGACAGCTTTCCGTGGACACCCTGCAGTTTCTGCTCTTCTTACATATACAGCAGTTAAACAAGGTCTCCCTGAGGACATCTTTGATTGGGGAAGAGTGGCCTAGTCCCAGACACAGAGCTCAGTCTCCTGACCTGACTGAAAAATCCAGTTGTCATAATAAGGTACTGTTTAAATTATGGTCTCTTTCTCTGACAGGGACAATTTTCGAGGGAGATATATTGCCTTCATTAAAAATTACTTTGAATAACTTATATAAGCCAGAGATTTGCTGGCTTGTTTTGTTTTGATTTTTTTCCTATTTATAAAACAAAATCAACATGTGTAGTCTTAATCAACATAGAGAAGTGATTTCAGTTCCTTCAATGACACAAAAATCACTTAGATAATTTTCTGGCATATCATTCACTTGACTCTTAATTAGTGTTCACATTTTTGCAAATGTTGATGAATTCGATTTCACATGATTGTAGGCAAGTCAGTTAACTTCTCTTGCTTCGCTTCTTTTCTCTGCTTGGGGATGATAATGCCTATTTCTGAGTGGCTGTGAGAATTCAGTAATATACAGCACATGACTTGTTGCACAGTAAGCACCAGTATATGGTGACTTTAATTTGTGTATGGCATCTCCCAGCAACTGACTGGATCAGGGATGGACACTTGACTAGAGTAACCCATTCCTTGGCATGACTTTGAAAGTGGTCTGGTTTGAAATGGTGACCATGGCCCAAACAATACCCCAAGGGGTTGAAGAAATTACCAATTGGTGATGGGTATTTGAGCTGGTAGCTCATGTGGCATTGAGACCAGCACAGCTAGCGAATTTGTGAGTGACCTGGAGTTATGATGGATTAAACTCTGAGGGAATCAGAGAAAAAGAAGAGAATGGAACAGATATGCAGAGCGTCCTGGGAGAGAAAGAGGTTCAAACTGGCTTTCCGGTTCCAGTTCTGATGAGGCCTCTCTGTACTTCCATTTGGGAGATGACTATGTGTCCCTGCAGTAAATCTCCCTTCACTTAAATTAACTTGTATTCCCTGTGCCAGTGAAAGTTACTACCAGCCAGCCATCCATGCTCTCTCTATCACCACTCTTACCTACTTAGTTGTCAAGCCTTATTGATTCTGATTCCAAAATAACTTTAAAAATTTGTCTTTCTTCTTCTTCTTATATAGGTCCTAGTGTCTTTTTTTTTTTTTTTTGCTTTTATTTCTGGTATTAGATCCTACTTGATCATCCTGCTTTTAATCTAGAGCCCACCTACTACACTGGAGTTTCCTAAATACAGATGAGTTGTATCCATCTCCTGTCAGAACTCCACCAGTGAATTCTCACTGTCATTGTTGTCTTCACCCTTGTACTCTTGGAGTCCTCTCCAGGCTGCTTACTACGGGGGAGGGAGATGCAGCAAGAAGGGGGAAGAGCAGGTGAGGTTGTGGGCAGCTCTGCTTTGAAGTGTTCCCTGGCATCCAAAAGAGAGTTTATTCAAAAGAGAAAATGGTATAGCTGTTTACAAAATAGTTTGAAAATCTCTGGCACACACAATGAAGCCCAGAGACCTTAGTATTTCATGCAAGGCTTTTGCTGAATGGACGCTACCTACCATTTTACCTTCCTCTGCCACTTCCCAGCATGCTCCCTACACCCCACCCAGAATTTTCTCTCAACATAGCATGTAATTTTACTCCTATGGGCCTTTGGATGCAGTTTACTAGGGCTAGAATGCCTTTTTTCCTGATCTGTTTGCAAAACTACCAATGTCAATCAAGAATCTATTCAAACAGCACTACACTAAGATTTGTTTTCCCCAAATGACGTTCTTGTTCCTCTCCTGCCCATAGAACATCTTTCAGATCTCTGCTATAGGTCTTATCTCATTGTGTTTTAGTTTATGTTGTCATTTCACTACACAGATGCTGAATTCCTTGAGGACAGGAACCATGTCTTACTCAGTTTGTATAATTCATCACATAACACTGGTCATATCACATAAGAGGTATTCAAAAAAATATGTCAAATGAATGAGCCAAGTTATTAGAATGTCTACCAACTCAAAGCTTATTCCCAAAGTAATAACTTCTTTTAAATCTGACTACTGTAAGATCAGTTGCCTTTTTTCATCAGATTTTGAAATTCTGTGATTTGAGAAGGTAAATTTAAAAAACCTAGTGCTTCATGAAATGTTTGATGTAAACTTTTAGAATATTTACTAGCTGTGTGACCTTGGGCAAATTTCTTTTTGTATCTCCATTTCTTCATCTGTGAAATGGGCATGGTAATGGCATCTAATTTAAGACTGTTGCTAGGACTAAATAATGATAAAGTTTCTTTAACAGTGCTTGGCACACACTGAAGCTTAGCTACTAGTGTTACTTTTGGATTATCTTAGGTAGGATAGAATCTCTTTATACCTATCACATGCACAGAAAATCTTTGTAAGTTTTGTATAGTCACCTTAAATGCTTTTGGGGGGATGAGGCAAAGTATAAACATAAAACAATTAAAATATGAAAGTTTCAGATCTCACTGAATCTCGTTGTTCTGTTAAGAGTGCTTTCTTTTGATATTTTTTAGAACTGGAATGATTACAGTCATCAGGCTTTTGTCTGTGATCATCTGTCAGATCTCCTTGAGCTGCTTTTAGACCCAGAGCAACTTACTGCATCATTTCATTCAACCCACAGTAGTCTAGTCTCTCGGGAAGCTGTTGTGGCGCTCAGCTTTCTTATCGAAGGTACAGTGAGTGGAGCTAGGAAGATATATCCGCTCTATGAACTTGCACTGTGGCATCCACTGCATGCGGAAACGGGCTTCTCAAAGGCCTCTAAGACTTTTTCTTTCTACAAGCTGGAAGCCTGGTTAAGGACCTGCTTGACTGGGAATCCATTTGGTACATCTGCTTGCCTCAAGTCTGGAAAGAAATTGGCTTGGGCTCACCAAGGTATTTATTAATATCTTAATCTATATTAAATTGAATGACAGGTTATGGAACCTAGTATTTTCTGGTGTATTAGTGATCACACATCTTTTGTGGAAGACCTCAAGAATATTGCTACAATAAAAGGGAAAAAAGGGAACATCTCTTTTGTAAATGACTTTTTCTCAAGGCAGCAACAATCTCAGTTGACTCATTAGTCCAACTTGCTTTGGTTGCAGCTAACAGAAACTCCAACTTCAGTTAGTTCTTTCTTTGCTTTACTTTTGTCTTTTCTGGCTCGTTTTCCCTCTCACTCTCATGCTGATTTGTTTGAAGCTTTCCCATTTTCTGTGCCATTTAGCAGAAATTGGCTATTCCACAGTTATACCCTCATAGAGTTGTTGCAAAAATGAAGTTCTTTTAGCTATACAGACACAGGCAGACTAGCTATTTCTGAATTAGAAATGTAAATTTATAGTAGAGAGAATTTGGCTTTGGTTGCAAAGGTATCTACTTCTGATCGTCCAGTGATGGCTAACGGGATAGGTTCAGGTACTGTATGACTTCTTGGAGCCCAGGTATAAGTTTTAAGAGAAGAGAGCCTCAGAAATAGGTGCTGCACTAAGGCAAATGCCAGGCAAAATTAATGGGAAAAGACTAGAATATACTTCCAAAATCTTTGAGTTTCAGAGATAAAGAGAAAATAGTTTCCATGCAAATGTAAAAAAAAAAAAAATCACTTTTGTATCAAATTTTTGTAATGCTAAAATTCAGAAAACAGTTGAGCAACATCTACAATGATCCAAGTATTTTATATGCAACCAAGTTATTGCTCTAGCATGAGGTCAGACTCTCAGGTATGTATGGCTCCTATAAACAGGAGATACTATATAATTATTGATGTTGATAAAAGAAATATAAGTGCAAGTAAGTTTTTAAACATTGTTAGGTTAAGTACTAGGAGGAAAAAGGACATCTGACCTCTTAGGATTACAAAATGTGTTAGATAGTAGGATTACAAATAATTTTTATCTTGTTTTACTTATAGTATTTAAAAGTTTTCTGCAGTAGCCGTATATTAGTTTTCTAATAAAAGAAAACAAGAATTGTTTTAAAAGAATAGCGTACTACGTGACCTCTCCACATTTGGCAGTTTTCTTTACAAGAGTGGTCCTGGTGGCTTGCAGGGAAGTACAGTCTGAGAAAGCAATGACGTCATGGGGAGACTGTGTTAGGAGGGCAGCCTGCACAGAGTTTTTGAGTGTGAGTTTGTGCAAGGCACCATGTCTGAGAGGAAGATGTACTCTCAGTAATGATCCCGGGAGTAAAGACATGAACCTAAATAGAATGCATGGAATGATGTGGTAAGTAACTTGGGAGGAGTTCAGAATTTGTATTATGGCAATTTAAAAAGAATATTTCAGAGTTGGGATGATAAATTAAGGTGAGTTGGGGAAGACACTTGAATCGCGTCAACTCTACCACTTACTAGCCTTATGGCCTTAGGCACATTACTTAACTTGAAGAGTAGACATGAAAAAAATCTTAGATCTATAGGCAATCTTGAATGGATTGTAGATTTAACCTTTTTTTAAAAAGGCAATTTAAAATTTGGCAACATACAGAAAAGCACAGAGAGTAGTATAGCATACAGCTCTTTACCTGACACTCAGATCTAACACTTTTTAAACCTGTTATGTATCTAATTTTAGACATATGGACATGTAGATATGTATGAGCTCATTTGGATGATGGGTTTCCTTTGAAACTATCTTTATGTATTTTTCTTAAATAGTTGAAGGGACAACCAAGAGAGCGAAGATTGCCTGTAATACTCACGTGGCCCCAAGGATGCACCGCATGGTGGTGATGAGCCAGGTTTACAAGCAGACGTTGGCCAAGAGCTCAGATACTCTGGTGGGGGCACATGTAAAGATCCATCGTTGCAACGAGTCTTTTATATATCTGCTCTCCCCCTTACGGTAAGCAGTCTTCATAGTGTCCTGACGTTGTTACATCTTCTTTAGAATGGGGTCCTTTTATTTGTCATCACAGAGTAATATTGTAGCCAAACGTTTTTTAATCTTATTCAAAGGAATTTACCTCATTTTTCAGATCCGTGACAATTGAGAAGTGCAGAAATAGCACCTTTGTCCTGGGCCCTGTACAGACTGCTCTTCACCTCCACAGCTGTGACAATGTTAAAGTCATTGCTGTTTGCCATCGTCTGTCCATCTCATCGACAACAGGTTGCATCTTTCACATTCTGACACCTACACGCCCCCTTATTCTCTCTGGGAACCAGAGAGTAACTTTTGCCCCTTTTCATACCCATTACCCAATGCTGGAGGACCACATGGCTAGGACCGGCCTTGCTACAGTGCCTAACTATTGGGATAATCCCATGATTGTGTGCAGAGAGAACAGCAGCCCAAGTGTCTTCCGACTCCTACCACCATGTGAATTCTATGTGTTTATTATTCCATTTGAAATGGAAGGGGACACAACAGAGATACCTGGGGGTCTTCCATCTGCATATCAGAAAGCACTGAGCCAAAGGGAAAAAAAGATACAGGTCTGGCAGAAAACTGTGAAGGAAGCTCGTTTAACAAAGTGAGTATTTTCTAGAAGTAAGTAGTAACTTGTCTTATGTAAAACTCCACGGGAAAGCAAATTAATCTGCATGCATCCTCAGTCTCTCAGTCGTGTTTGGCTCTTTTGTGACCCCATAGACTGAAGCCCGCCAGGCTCCTCTGTCCATGGAATTCTCCAGGCAAGACTACTGGAGTGGGTTGCCTTTTCCTACTCCAGGGGATCTTCCCAATCCCCAAACCTGCGTCTCCTGCATTGGCAAGTAGATTCTTTATGACTGCGCCATCTGGGAAGCCCCCCAAATTAATCTGCACATGTTTATAATTGTGCTAAACAAACAAAATAGACAAAGTGTGTCTTTTGTTAAGGTCAGTATTCCAGGTACTGTTTGGTTGGGGGATGGGAGCAAGTGGATACTCAAGTATTAGACTCCCTCCTTTTTTTTTTGGCATAGTAAATTTTATTTTTTTTATACACAAAAAACCACTTTGTATTGGGGTATAGCCAGTTAACAATGTTGTGATAGTTCCAGGGGAACAGTGAAGGGACTCAGCCATACATAATCCATGTATCCATTTTCCCCTAAAATTCCCTCCTACCCAGGCTGCCACATAACACTGAGCAGAGTTCCATGTGCTATACAATAGGTTTTTGTTAGTTATCCATTTTAAATATAGCAGTATGTACATGACCTTCCCAAATGGACTCTCTCCTTTTAAGAAGCTTCAGTTTAACTGGCAGATGATAAGACTTAAATGAAGGACCATATATAAGGTCAATCATAAATGGATTACTTTTAGTTTTTAATTTTCTCCTCTGCACTATATTGGTGGTTCTCAAATGGTTGTGTGTCAGGATCATCTAAAGAGCTTGTTAAAAATACAGGTCCTGGCTCCTCTACTCTACAGATAGACTTCCGAGAAGTTGATTCCTAATGCTGGTCCATGGACTAGTGCCAGTTTTTGTCAAAGTTCCTAATTCATAGTAAAATGTGAAAAATAAGTACAGTGTTTTTAAGTAGTGCTAAATTTAGTCAACTTAGAATACTGTCTTTTATTCTGAAATTGTTTTTTTCTTACTTTGTAGGTACTGAAGTATCTTGTTTTTAATAACATGCTTGATATAATAGATGCTTATGGTTTATTATGTCCACCACAAAATTTTATTTCAAGGGTACTTGTCTTTAAACTCTAAGAGCCAGGGACACGCTATATATAAAGCATATATAAAGATTCAGAAAACATGAGTGTGGGTAGTTGGAGAAGATTGATGGAGGAAAAAGAATTTGTGTTGGACATTGAAAAATGAGCAGAGTTTGGATAGGAATTGAGGGTTAGGCAGAATACTTGAAACAGCACCAGAGGAACAGATGTGGAAACAGAAGCAGACTTAAGGTGTCCTGGAAATCAGTTGCTTAAACAAGATTCAGGGTGTGGATAATATTTAAACTTGTATGAGTAGATCAAGCCAGATTATGTAGAATCTTGCATATCAGTCAATAAGAGTTAGATTTATGTGGAATTAAATAATAGAAGGCATAAAAAGGTTTTAACAATGGAATGAAGTTCAGAAATCCATTTCATTTATTCAGGAACATTTATAGAATGCCTACAATGTGCAAACCACCTTATTAGATGGTATGGCAGATAAAGAAATGTGATTGGCACATATGAAGATCCTTTGATTAGATCTGAAAGAGGGAAGTCAGGGTGATATTACAGTATTCTAGACTAAAAAACTGGACTACAGTGGAGATAAAGGGTGTGGAAACCGGAAATACTTTGACAGGAGGCTGAACTTGGTACAAGATTTTCTAAAAAAGACAAAGATGACTTCAAAAATTGGACTCCAGTTTAGACACCTTTGATCACTTTTCTTCTGGACAGAATAGCATGTACAACTTAAAAAGTAGTGGGTGCTCAGAATAATTATTAAGTAATTATTTAATAATTAAGTAATTATTGTCTGTACAATATTTTGGTATTTAATTTTGTTAGAGATGTTAGGAAAGATAACTAAGAAACATTATAGTACCACAGGATGAAGGGGTGCTTCTCCTACAACACTGTCCATTTGGGAGCTGGAGCTAGTTTGAGAAGAGGGTATCAAGTTCTTTTGGAGGCTGTTTACATGAAATGTCCTATATCCTAATAATGTCTTGATCCTTAAGACTTAGAAAAACTCTTACTTTAATAATTGGATTCCATTTGCTTGGTATTAGTTTTTTGTTTGTTATTATTTTTCCTGATTATCATTATCTTGGAAAATAGCAGCCATTCTAAAAATGTTTCTATTTCTTATGATCCAGAGCTGTGATTTGATGTGTAAGTAGGAGTGCCTATTTTAATTAGCTCTCTTGATTTTATTGGATGTTAAAATTAGTGTTGTTCTTTGGACAGCTGTGTCTGTATTGTAGTGTAAAGTACTCTGACTCAGGAATTAGTACAGACCATGCCACTTACTGTGTGACACTGAAGGTGTCATCTGATCTATCGCTTGGCTATATCACATATATATAGTGTATTTTCTACCTGATAAGATTGATATAAAGGTTCATTAATAAAGATAACTTACAGTAATGATGCAGGTATAAGACACTGTAGTGGTGTGTCCTGTACCATGTGTAGTAGTGTGAGTGTAAGGCACCCTGCTTAGTGATGAGTTTGAAAGACATATCTTCTAGGTGAGATTGTTTACTCAATATCTGAGACATGACCTGTTAGAATTAACTTCATTCTAAGAGAAACTGTTGAAAAAAGACTCGATCCAGCCATCTAATTTTCTGGATGCATTTTTGTGGCATATGGATTAAGGAAGGAAGTATATAAGATATACTTACACACTTGCATTTAGATTCTTTAATTAAAACCCTTTTTGTTTTGTATTGAGGTATAGCAAAGTAACACTGTTGTGATAGTTTCAGATACATGTATACATATACATGTATATACATGTATCTATTCTCCTCCAAACTACTTGGTTTGTATCTCATGGATTGAGCCACCAGGATACTAATAATACTGATCAGTCATGTTCAGCTTAGCAAAACAATGCTATGACCATAAAAGTAAGTAAGACGTACTGAGCACTTACTATGTGCCCTGTACTGTTCTAAGCACCTTCTATGTATTAACTCATTTTTTCTTCCTAACGTCAAGGCTGTATATTGTCACCCTACTTATTTAACTTATATGCAGAGTACATCATGAGAAATGCTGGGCTGGATGAAGCACAAGCTGGAATCAAGACTGCCAGGAGAAATATCAATAACCTCAGATGTGCAGATGACACCACCCTTATGGCAGAAAGAGAAGAAGAATTAAAGAGCCTCTTGATGAAAGTGAGAGAGGAGAGTGAAAAAGTTGGCTTAAAGCTCAACATTCAGAAAACTAAGATCATGGCATCTGGTCCCATCACTTCATGGCAAATAGATGGGGAAACAGTGGAAACAGTGGCTGACTTTTTTGGGGGCTCCCAAATCACTGAAGATGGTGATTGCAGCCATGAAATTAAAAGACGCTTACTCCTTGGAAGGAAAGTTATGACCAACTTAGACAGCATATTAAAAAGCAGAGATATTACTTTGTCAACAAAGGTCCATGTAGTCAAGGCTATGGTTTTTCCAGTAGTCATGTGTGGATGTGAGAGTTGGACTATAAAGAAAGCTGAGCGTAGAAGAATTGATGCTTTTGAACTGTGGTGTTGGAGAAGACTCTTTGAGAGTCCCTTGGACTGCAAGGAGATCCAACCAGTCCGTCCTAAAGGAAATCAGTCCTGGGTGTTCATTGGAAGGACTGATGCTGAAGCTGAAACTCCAATATTTTGGCCACCTGATGTGAAGAGCTGACTCGTGTGAAAAGACCCTGATATTGGGAAAGATTGAAGGCAGGAGAAGGGAACGACAGAAGATGAGATGGTTAGATGGCATCACCAACTCAATGGACATGAGTTTGGGTAAACTCTGGGAGTTGGTGATGGACAGGGAGGCCTGGTTCATGGGGTTGCAAAGAGTCAGACACGACTGAGTGACTGAGCTGAACTGAACAATTCCTTATCATGGATGAGGAAATTAAGGAACAGAGAAATTTAAGTAATTTACCCAAAGTCACACAGGAGTCAGGATTTGCATCTAGTCAGCCTGGTTCCAGAACCTAGGTTCTTAGTGTCTCTACTGTTTTCTATGAACTATTATCATATGTAATATAATCATTATAATGATGCGATATAAAAGTGGATCATTGGAAAAACATTCTTTTAAAGCAATGCTGTTGTTTGGATGCTGCTGGTATTTAGATGCCTAGATCTTCCCACACGTACAGAAAACTTATACACATGTGCAGAATCTGGAATGTAGTAAGGCACTTAATACATGTTAACTGTGAGTTATAGTGTCTTCAAGTGGTAAGATCCTTGATAACACTAGAAACAAGGAAAAGCACACAATTTCACCTTGGGAACATGGAAAGACAGGAATTGTTTGCTAATTTGAAAGGAAACTCCCAACATCATCCTTTTAAAGTGATTAGGTTATATAATTTCCTTACTGTGGTCCCTGTCATGAGTCCCCGTCATACTTGAAATAAAATGCAATATAAAACCTTCGTGGTACCTACCAGGCCCTTTCTGCCTCATTTTTCTCCCATTCTTTTCCTTATTCACTGTCCTCCCACCATACTATGATCTTACTTACTCATTGCCATCCAGCCATACTCCACCAGGAATGTATCTGTAGAATAAAGTTGGATATCATTACTTATTGCAAGGAGGGAAATAATTAGTTACATCTCCATAAAAGCATGTTTAAAAGAACTGATCATTGCATTTTGGGTGTGATAGATGATTTGAGGGAGGGTCTTGTTGTGAGTTGGATGCAATCTGGAAGTGAGGGTGATTCTGTGATTTGGTATTATAACAATTTTTATATTAAAGAAAGGAATAAAAGGGATAAAAATGTAATTGTAAAGAAACAGCAGTCACTCATTAGCCAGGAAAGGGTAATGCTCAGTCGTTTTTGTGGTTTGGATCACAAAATGTTTTTGTTTTTCACCCAGACCTGAGATATGATTTTGGAGTGGTTTTGTTTTTGTGTTGATTTAGCATCCCACAATGATCTTGTCTGCTACAGGTGTGCTGTAGGATTATTTATGTTTAACAGAAGAGCACCACAGCCAGGCCAGATCCAGACTACACCTAGGCCTAGCTAAGCCTAGGTGCTAAGCCAACTCCTGGCTGTCAGGAGTGTCTCTTCTCTTGCTTATCCTGAACGTGTTAAATATTCTTTCACTTTTGAGTCTTTGCAGTTTTTGTGCCCTCTGCCTGGAATGTTCTTCTCCAGATATTTATTTTGCTTAATCCACCACTTCATTCAGATTTCTGCCTAAGTGTGATCTTAGGTGTCTCCTATCCCTCCTTTCTAAATTAGCATTCCCAATACTCTCAATTTCCCTACTGTGCTCTGTTTTTCTAACTACTTAAGTTCATACACACACACACACAGACACATGTTATTTATTACCTATATTCCCTACTAGAATATGCAGTTCACAAGCAGCACAGACTACATAGATCACAATGGGAACCACTCCCTCTGGAGTCTTGTGGTGCAGAGCTGCCTGGACAGAGGCCATTTCTCTTTTCTTTACACGTCTTATCAGTCAGAACACTACCCAGCATCACTGGTCCTCAGTAAATATCTGTTGAGTGAATAATCACAGTAGAACAAAATATATAATTACTGACAAGTTTTTACAAAGAATTGTATTTGACCATTTTTTTTTTTTTTTGGTGGTGGTGGTGGTGATGTAGTATGTAGCACTGAACAAAGCAGTCATTCAGAGGGAACAAATGAATAACTAGAAATAATTTAAAATTTATCCTATTAAAGCATTTTATAACCACTTGGTATAAAATTAATGGGAGTGCATTGTTTTTGCCGTTTTAGGGATCAAAGGAAGCAGTTTCAGGTACTTGTGGAAAACAAGTTTTATGAGTGGTTGATTAATACAGGACACCGTCAGCAGCTGGACAGCCTTGTGCCTCCTGCAGCAGGCTCCAAACAAGCAGCAGGATAAGGCTTCCTCATCGAAACACTGGTGGGTATTTACAGTGGCGACCACGTAAATTATTTGGAGGAAATCTTATGTGTGCCCTCCCCCCAAAAAAAACCACACAGACTGTTACGTTACCAACCATTGCTATTTTTTTCCACTGCTCCCACCAGCATATACAGAATTTTAAATGCCCATATTTATGACATTTTATACTGAGAAGACCAACCAGAATATTCAGAACCTATAGCGTTATCAGCAAATAGAATAGCCAAATTTGTCTTTTTTGTCTCTTGCCTGGCACAGTCCAAAGCTGTTCGGTACTTCCCTGTATATGGCTTTAAGGTTTACTCTTTCTAACACATTTCACCTCTGTCCTGTAAACCCACATACTAGTCATTTAATTTAGCTAGTCTTTGTTAATTGTGCATTAATAAATAACTAGAATTAATCCAAATGAAGGTTTGAATACTAAACTCTAGGAAACCTGCAGATTCAATAGAAGAGGACATAGATACAGACACATTTACTGGAAGTTGTTTAATCCAAATACATAGTATTTTTTTCTAATAGAAATTAGCTTATTTTGCTATTTGAAAGTATCTTTAAAGACTCACAATAGAAAAACACAAAGGACATAAGTAGGTAGCTCACAGAAAGATACTTATAAAGATGCTCACTTTCACCTAAAATTAGAAATGTAAGATACTATTTTTCATCTATCACCTTGGCATAGGTCAAAAACGTAATTTTCAACACTAAGACATTTCACTTACCACTGAGCAAAGTAAATTTGTGCAACCTTTTTGGAGGATAGTTTGACAAAATCAGAATTAAAAATGCACACATTCTTTGACTTTGTAATTTCACATCTTAGATTTAGCTTACAGATATGTAAAGATCTGTTTAAAAGAAATGTTCGTTGTAGCATTATTTGAAATAGCTGTAGGCTGGAAACAAGCCAAATGTTTCTCAGTAGAGGGCTGGTGCCTATGAACCAGTTCGTTCATGCTTGGAGTGCATCTTTAAGAAGAGTGGAGTATGTCTACAGGGGTTCACCTTGAACGATCTGTGGTGGAGTGAAAGTAAAAGGGGAGAAGGGGAGTAAAATGTTGCCTTGTGTGTTTGAGAAAAAAAAGGAGGGATAATCCCACATATTTATATACTAATTATATGCTTTTAAAATTTCTGAAAAGTTATAAAGAAATTGTTAGTGTTTGAGGAATGAGACTGGATGTCTAGGGTGGGAGAAAACTTATTCTTAATTTTTATTGAGATATAATTCACATACCATAAAACTCACTTTTTAAAGTGAAGAATTCACCAGCTTTGATTATATTCACAAGTTTGTACAACCATCACCATGAACAAATCCAGAACATTTTCATCACCCTAGAAATAAACCCCATATACATTGATAGTCAGGCCCAAATCCTCCAACTCTGATATCTCCTCTGCCCCGTGTTCCCAGGCAATCTCTAACCTGCTGTTTGTCACTTGCCTTGTCAGTTTTGGACATTTCAGGTATTGATAAGTGGAATCATGCAACATGTGGCGTTTGTGTCTGGCTTCTTTCACTTAGCATAATGTTTTTAAGGTTTATCTGTGTTATAGCATGTGACAGTATTCCTTTTTATGGTTGGATACTGTTCTGTTCAGAGAAGGCAATGGCACCCCACTCCAGTACTCTTGCCTGGAAAATCCCATGGATGGAGGAGCCTGGTGGGCTGCAGTCCATGGGGTCGCTAAGAGTCGGACACAACTGACCGACTTCCCTTTCACTTTTCACTTTCATGCATTGGAGAAGGAAATGGCAACCCACTCCAGTGTTCTTGCCTGGAGAATCCCAGGGACAGGGGAGCCTGGTGGGCTGCCGTCCATGGGGTCGCACAGAGTCAGACACAACTGAAGCGGCTTAGCAGCAGCAGCAGCACTCTTCCACTGGGGCTTCCCTGGTGGCTCAGTGGCAAAGAAACCACCTGCTGTGCAGGAGACATGGGAGACATGGGTGTGATCCCTGGGTCAGAAAGATCCCCTAGAGAAGGAAATGGCAACCCACTCCAGTATTCTTGCCTGGGAAATCCCATGGACAGAGGAACCTGGTGGGCTACAGTCCATGGGGTTGCAAAAGAGTCAGACACGACTTAGCAACTAAACAACAACTATTAATATTCCATTATATGGATATACCACACTTTATCTGTTCATCAGTTGATAGACATTTGAGTTGCTTCCACTTGTTAGCTGTTGTGAATAATGCTGCTATATGTACTTTCTTGTATAAATTTTTGTATAGAGATATGTTTTTATTTATCTTCAGTATACAATACAGAGGAGTAGAATTGAAAGGCCATATGTTTAATTTTTTGAGGAACTGCTGAACTGTTTTCCAAAGCTGGGTAGCATATTCTTTACTGTTTATACATTGTTTATATTTTCAGTATGTATTACTTTTTATGAAAAAAGAATTTTACAATACTTCAGTTGCTCAGTCATGTCTGACTCTTTGCAACCCCATGGGCTGCAGCACGCCAGGCTTCCCTGTCCATCACCAACTCCCAGAGCTCGCTCAAACTCACATCCATTGAGTCAGTGATGCCATCCAACCATCTCATCCTCTCTTGTCCCCTTCTCCTCCTGCCTTCAATCTTTCCCAGCATCAGGGTCTTTTCCAGTGAGTCAGTTCTTTGCATCAGGTGGCCAAAGTATTGGAGCTTCAGCTTCAGCATCAGTCTTTCCAATGAATATTCAGGACTGATTTCCTTTAGGATTGACTGGTTAGATCTCCTTGCAGTCCAAGAGACTCTCAAGAGTCTTTATGCTCAGCTTTCTTTATAGTCCAACTCTCACATCCATACATGACCACTGGAAAAACCATACCTTTGACTAGATGGACCTTTGTCAGCAAAGTAATGTCTCTGCTTTTTAATATTCTGTCTAGGTTTGTCATAGTTTTTCTTCCAAGGACCAAATGTCTTTTAATTTCATGGCTGCAGTCACCATCTGCAGTGATTTTGGAGCCCAAGAAAATAAAGTCTGTCACTTACAATAGTCAATAAATAGTGAAGTTAAGAATTGAAAATCTGATGAAGATTAAACAAAGGAAATGGGAACTATAAGAGGATAAAATTTTACTTTAGACTAATCCCCACTGCCTACTACTTTGTCTATATGTGAGTTTCTTTTCTTTATGTCTATATGTGAACCTAAGAAAACAGGAATGTAGTTAACTTTTAACTCACACTAAAAATTTAGAGTTTTATCACTCTAAATTATTATCTGATTGATTTATGTGATGTTGTGAAAAGGGTTTTTTCCTATTTTTCCTTGAAGGCGATAGAAAATTGTGATTATAGTTTTGTTTTCTTTTTTTTTTTTTCCAGTCATTTTCAGGATCCTGGCAACATGTGGATGAACAGAAGATGGTGCACACGTTGAAACTAAACTGGGAAAGTGCTCTTGCTGCTCTCAACTTTGGAGATTTTTCTTCCTATTTAAGACCTTTATGTTTCCTTCCAATTTCACTTGTTATTGTTTACATTGAATTTTAGTCTAAACTTCTATTATATAAACATATTGTTTATAGAATATTAGAAGGCTCACTTTATGATACTAAAATGAAAAAGTTGATGAAGACATTATGTTAATATTAAAATGACTTGAGTATTGATTTAGTAAACCTTACATTTTAAGTTGTGTAATGAAAGGGTTTCATCCTTTCTAGAGTTAAATAAGAGTTTTATAGTTCTTTGTAAGTATTTAAATTGAAATTGCTATGCCTTTTAAAAAAGAATTGAAATGAAAGTATGACTTGGAGTATAAATATAAATATAGCAGAAAAGCTTTTATACAAAGATATTTTAGTCCTTAAAGTATACAACAATGAAATTGTGTAGACTTTTTATTTTTCATTTTCTGCTTCAAATTTTCAATAAAACTCTAAAAAGTAATTTTCTCCTTTTGATTAAAAAATAAAGTTTTAACTTTAGGAAAGGTTTCCAAAGTCATTCTGTGATGTTATATCAAAATAAAGTTTACATTTGATAGGAGAGTTGTGTTCTTTAAGATAAAGGAAAAGTTTAATAAATAATCTGATTGCTGATAAATGTTGTTTCATATGCTCTTTGGTCAGTTAATTAGTAATTATATCAAAATTAAATCTCTTGTGAAGAGATAAGAAATCTCTTATTTCTAAAGTGAAAATTAACTCTCAGAATGTTTTAATTGGAGTTATTACGGTTTTTAAGATGAAATTTAACCAAGCAGAGCATTGTCAAATAAAGAAACACTGGAGTAGTAGGAGTGTGTTTTGGAAATTGCTATTGGTTAATAAAGTTAATGGTATTAATTAGATACTTTCTTTAAAGAATACTAAGCACATAACTTAATACTTTATAACCCAACAAGCTTCATATCAAGGCACATTTGTCATTTTCTGAACTAACCATAATATATCTGGGGGCATCCCATTTATAAAAATATTTGCTGGAGTCTTTATTAGTGGAAAGATGAGGAAGTAGAACTTTTAAGAAGAGTATATTTGACCAGGAAAATTAAAATGGAGAAGACTTGATTTGTTGTTTGAGTTTACGTGAGATGTAATCTTATTCATAAAATCAGAGGTATATTAAATGCCAAAAACTGTTCTCTACACGGGTTCTAAGATGATAGAATGGCAGAGAAATGCCACCTAGCAGGCGGCAGGTCAGGCTTAGCTAAACCTTTGTGATGCAGGATTTCCACAGTAACTTTCTACTTCTTGGGCTACATACTGTAGCACCCTTTCTTGTGGACTAGAACTTTTGTATGTATGTGTGTGTGTGGGAAAAAACTTAAGGGACAGTTGGCAGGAGTGTGAATTCCCACATGCCCTTTGTCTGGGTTGACCAATTGTTAACATTTTGCTACATTCACTTTTGGAGAAGGAAATAGCAATCCACTCCAGGATTCTTGCCTTATGGACAGAGGAGTCCATGGGGTCACAAAGAATCGGACACGACCGAGTGACTAACACACACACGTATTCACTTTACCACCCTCTACGTAGTGTTACTATTCTATTTTTGCTCAACAGTTTAAGGATAGGTTCCCCACATCTGGGACCTTAACTCCTAAATACGTTAGTATGTATTTCCTAAAACCAGACATTCTTTTACATAATCATGGTACATATAATTAAATTCAGGAAGTTTTAACAATGGCGCAATAGTAGTACCTAATATACAGTGTATATTACAGTTTTTCTAGTCATGCCTAAAACGTCACTTGTGTTGACTTTCCCTCCAAACACAGTACCACACCCTGCCATTAGTTGACATGTCAGTTTCATTGCTTTGGAACATGTTTTACTTCCGTTCAGAATTAGAGTGTGGTTTTTCAACTCATCTCCTACAAACTCTGTTGAAGTAAAAAAAAAAAAAAAGATATTGGGGGTTTCAAGGTGGCTGCTTGCTAAAAAACCAAATTGCCCAGGTAAGAGGATCTTCTTTGTTTTTAATTTTGAAAAATTTGGCTGGGTTTTGGTGTCTTGACTCAGCAGTCTATAATACAGCAAGGCTTGGTAAGCATTAAGAGGGTACTGAAGCTTTCCTTTATTTCATAATCCCGATTGTTTTTCTAGAAACCATCAATAGCCTCTAAATGACTGACTCAATTTTTGGATCCTATTCTCATGACTAAGCAAATGTTTGATTTGAAACCAGCCCAGTATAAATGTCTCTGTGCCTGTAACTCTCTAGCCATTCCTGGATTTCAGCACTGGGGAAACCAGTCTATGCACCAAACATGTCTAAAGCTGGAACCAAAGTAAGTAAATGGTCACGCTGATTTCTAGCCTACCCAGTTTCTTTTCACGTAATGATACATTGAAAGAAACATTTTTGCTTCTTTACCTGGAGGTGAGTGTGATAGTTAGAAGGCTGGGATGATTGAAGAAAAGATGAAGGAATTCTTATTATATTTTCAATTCCAGCAATTACCAAATAATTTATTAAGGGTTTTATCTTCATGTGTGGTGCTATGTTGAATACTGTACAGGTAGGTAATGTGTAAGTATCATCATGGTTTCTGCCTTAGAGCAACTGATCTTTGAATTTCCACAGGAATAAGATGTGCAGATAAGAGGATTATGTGGAGTAGAAAACTTTCAGTATTCAATTAAAATTTTGTCTTGTGAAATTTAGCCTCAACCATTAATATTCTAAGTAGCCAAAGTGGGTGGACCAATCAGGTGAATTAAATCCTACATCTCCCCTTCATTCAGCAGCTACTCTTATCCTGTTCCCTAAATAAATTGCTGACTTAGATCAGGAAAATTGCCTCTAAAATATTTGATTCATAATTGTTGGACTGGAAATTGATTCTCTTTGTGAATGAGGGAATATATCTTCCTTCTCTTTTTAATTCTTCACTGACTAGGTCTAAAGAAAGCCTCTGGTGCCTGGTTTTCCTCCAGTGTTTTACTTTGAAAATGTTCAAACCCACTGAATCTTAATAAGAAATGGTGAAAGAATACTTGTCTGTCCTTTACTTAAATTTCCAATTGTTTACACTTTGCCATATCTAGTTTCTCTGTCTCTCTTTTTACTAAATGATTTGAAAATAAATAGCAGACTTCATTATACTTTGCCTTAAGTGTTTAGGCATATCCTAAAAACAAGGGCATTCCCTGTATAAACATGATATCCTTAGCAAAACATAATACCTAATATTCAGACTATATTCACATTTTCTCCAAGTGCTCCCCGCAAAAATACTTCATGGCTGGCTGATGTGCGATCCAGTCAAGGACCATGCATTTCATTTGGTTGTCAAGTTTCTTTAACATTTTTTAGCCTCTTTAATATAGAACAGTCTCCCCTATTTTTATTGTTGTTCTTTGAGATATTGACATTTTTCAAACTCCAAACCCAGATGTCTTACAAAAAGTACTGAAATCTGAATCTTTCTAATTGTTTTCTCATGTTTAGATTTAGACTAGCGCCTTGGCATGAAAGCTACATCGGCCATGTCAGGCACTTCCCATTGTATTTTTTCAGGAGGCACCTGTTAACTTGTTCCATAATTGGTTAGTGCCTGATTTTTTTTTTTTTTCCCCCAATTTGGAAAATAGAACGAATAGTCATAGTTGCATCCAGAAGGTTTGGGGAGGAAAAATGAGACAATGTCTTTAGTGCTCTGAGATTTTTGAAAAATATGCCATGAAAATCCACTAAAGAGAATCTGAAGTCTTTAGTGGGCTATCCACATGCGTGGAAGGAAGGCTATTATAGAATAACTCCCACTTTCAATGATTTCCAGCGTGGGAGTACTCTTATTCCTCGTAGCTGGTTTATTCACTTAGTCAAAACTTACTTGCTAGGTCAAAGGGGATAGTAATTTGTCTCTTACTCTTATTGCTTCTTCCTTTCTCACTATCTTACTAGCAGTTTAATCCGAGGAGTTATGGGCTGGGCAAAAGCAATTTTTCTGTTTGTTTTTGTTATCTGTAGAATACTCAAGACATTTTCCCCTCTTCTGTATTAGATTAGCAGGCTGTTTGTTTTTTTAATTGACAATTGGAGGGATTTTGTAATAACTTTTAGGAAAATCTGCACATTTCTTAGCCTTCTCAACATCTTTTTTTGTCCAACCTCTCAGCTGACTATAAAGTGGATTTATATATTTATAAAGTAGATGGTCCTTCTACAAACTGAAATTGAGTAGAGGTGCACCATTCTCTAGGTCCTAAGATTCGGAAGGTCTCCAACTAAAAGAACAGCTTGGCCCTGGAGCTCAGTAATGGTACTATGGCAATACTCGTGCTTTGTTTCAACCTTGGGGTGGTTGGCTGGTCTGCTGGGAAGGTGAACAGCAAGCAAAAAATTATACAGATTTCTACTGTTCATATACTGAAGTCAGCCACGTAAGTGTGCAGAAGGTAGTAAGTGTGAGAAACAAGGAAGAAAGATTAATTTCCCATGGCATATCCCTTGTAGAACATCTTACTTGGTGAATAGTTGGCCAAAAACCAAAGGTCAGTTGAATTAAGGAGTTCAGAAGCTATCCATTCTTAGGTTACCTTGATTTTCCTAAAGATCTCACCACAGGTTTTGGGAAAATCCTGTCAGATTCAGGATCAGTCTTGCTCCATTTCTAAGAGTAAATGGCATATGTTGAACAGAGCCAGCTGGGCAGGTAGAAAGACAACAGAGGGAGAAGAAGTAACCACTGACTACTGGCCAGAAGTTTGCGCTGCTGTCCACAACCAACTTGTAACTAGCTAGTGACCTTAGGCAAGTCATTTAACTTCTTTATCTGTCACCAATGTAGAAAAACTTTATTGGCAGTCATGAGGCAGCTATTAAAACTGCTTTACTGGCACTGTGCCATCAGACCCTCAGAACAACTCTGCAGTGGACAGTGTTACCTAGATTTAACGAGTGGTGTTGCAATTTTGTTTTCTCATCTGTAAACTGGGGTACCACATATCTCTAAACCTGTCTTATGCTAAAATGGAAAAGGGAGCAGGAAGAGATGAATGTGGGAAGGGGCAAAAGGGGGTGGAGTATATGATTTAGGGGTGGGAAGGGTAAGGAAGCTTTTTTAGGGAACAGGAAAGAGAAGAGAGAAACGGAAGGGGTGGGAGGGGACAGTTTACAGTGGAAGGAAAAAACTATTAGTAGGTTCCCATCCAGAAAGACTCACCTGGGATAGAAAAGAATGCGGTGTTACGCCCAGCTGCAAGTCATTCTTGGTTTCTTCCTCTCCTTCAGCCCCTGCATCTGGCTAGTCACCAGATCCTCGTTTCTGTGACTGTCTCCTCAGTGTCATTCATGTCGCTATTGCCTTTGGTTGGTCCTCAGCAGCTCTCAACTCCACCATAGCAGTCAGCTATTTGTAGGCACAAGCTGCTACATTATTCTAGCATGGCTTCTGGGTCACTTCTGGCTTTATTTCCTAAGTCTTCACCACGTGCTCAGTCTGCACCAGGCTTAGTGAAGTACTTGTCCCTACTCTATGGTGGGCCATGTTCTTTCACTGCTTTATTCCTTTAAACGAGCTGTCCTTTTCCCTCTGCCTCTAGAAAACCCTTCCTTATCCTTCAACCCTCACCCCAGAGATCCTCTCTTCAAAAGTCCTCTCCAGACTCTTAACTGGCTCTGCTGCGGTCATCTAAAATGGCTGACCTGGTTTTTCCTCCTTCTAAACTGATAAAAGCATGTTAGCCACCAGGTGGCAGCACAGCATCAGGGAATGACACCTGTGATTTCAGTTGGCATATAACCTGGCAATGATCATGGGTGTGGAATCATAGAATCAGAAGGGACAAACTCTGTGGTCCATTTGGTCTAGTGGTTTTCAGAAACTGCGTCATGAAGCCCTGGGACTTCCTGGGAACTCGACTGCCTAATTCAAAAAGAGAGAAGTTTTATTTTACAGCCAGGGCTTCAACTCCAGTCCAATCCTTTTACTTGACCAATGAGAAGCTGCAGCCTGGAGCGATGGCTTGATTAAAATAGCAGGGCTGATTGTAGAGCTGCAGCTCTCCACCCAGGCATAGTATTTCCCTGTTTCCCAGGGCTGCATATTTCCCAGTGCTGTCACAGGCCTTGGAGGATTACCCTGAGGATTGTGGTGCAACTTGATAAGAGCTTGAAGCAAAGAACATTCTTGCCTTGTCGTTTTGTTACTTTGCAATGACTCTATTGGCAACAACATAATAGTACAAAACTTATATCTTCATATCTGTATATTCTATATTATCTAAAGTTCTTAAGCTAAAGTTTATGTTTTGTTTTTCTTTTTATATTTCTTATCATCTAAAATGAATTTCTATATATGGAACTCACTCATCTTCTTCCAGCCTTTGTTGAGGGTTTTGTCCAGTTCTGGGCATAGGAATCCATAGCTTAAATAAGGCTTGATCCTTGGCCTTGAAAGAAGTCTCGGTGGGAGAGACAGATAAAAAAGTGAAAAACGTATTACATAATGTGGTAAGTAGAGTGAGGAAGCGGAGAAGGCAATGGCACCCCACTCCAGTACTCTTGCCTGGAAAATCCCGTGGACGGAGGAGCCTGGTAGGCTGCAGTCCATGGGGTCGCTAAGAGTTGGCTACGACTGAGTGACTTCTTTCACTTTTCACTTTCATGCATTGGAGAAGGAAATGGCAACCCACTCCAGTGTTCTTTCCTGGAGAATCCCAGGGATGGGGGAGCCTGGTGGGCTGCCATCTATGGGGTCGAATGGGGTCGCACAGAGTCGGACACGACTGAAGCGACTTAGCAGCAGCAGCAGAGTGAGGAAGAAGCCATGAACCTGAGTCTGAAAATAATGGCTTATAGTAGAGCACTCTTGTTTGGCTTCATCTTAAGCCCTCATAAAGTCCTCATTCCTATTGCTGACAACCAAAGTTGTCTGCCAGAAGGCAGATGTGAGGTACAGTAGAACTATATATTTCTCTCCTCAAAATGGAGGGAAAAGGAATTCTTAAAGTGGGAAATATGCCCTTAATTTTCATTTTTCTGTAAGCGCAGCCACCTCACCCCTCAGTCCTTTCTTTGTTTGCCCTGTACTCCAGATTACTTTCTTTGAAGACAAAAACTTTCAAGGCCGCCACTATGACAGCGATTGCGACTGTGCAGATTTCCACATGTACCTGAGCCGCTGCAACTCCATCAGAGTGGAAGGAGGCACCTGGGCTGTGTATGAAAGGCCCAATTTTGCTGGGTACATGTACATCCTACCCCGGGGCGAGTATCCCGAGTACCAGCACTGGATGGGCCTCAACGACCGCCTCAGCTCCTGCAGGGCTGTTCACCTGGTGAGTCTGGAGGTGGTGGACTCTCTCTCTCTCCTTCCCCTTCCACCCCTTTAGGCTTTTATGTAAAGGAGTTTTCTTAAGATTTTCCTACCTCTTAATGGGTGGTTGTCTCTTGTTGGCTGCTGAGACTTCAGTCAAGTGTTAGATCAGTTCATCATAAGACCACACGATTTATTTCCACTTTCTTTACCCCTTATATATTTTAAGGAATAAAGTTTTCCTTACTGAACATCAGCTGTTTTAGTCAGTACACAGTTGGGATGGGAGTTCAGATCATCTCGCTTTCAAGATGGTGGGTCCTGAACTGCTCTCTTCTCTGAGTTTCTAGCCTGCTGTTCATTTCCGTAACAGTTGCTATTCTTTTCCCCTTGTTTTCTGTTTTTTTTTTTTTTTTTCAGTCTAGTGGAGGCCAGTATAAGCTTCAGATCTTTGAGAAAGGGGATTTTAATGGTCAGATGCATGAGACCACGGAAGACTGCCCTTCCATCATGGAGCAGTTCCACATGCGGGAGGTCCACTCCTGTAAGGTGCTGGAGGGCGCCTGGATCTTCTATGAGCTGCCCAACTACCGAGGCAGGCAGTACCTGCTGGACAAGAAGGAGTACCGGAAGCCCGTCGACTGGGGTGCAGCTTCCCCAGCTGTCCAGTCTTTCCGCCGCATTGTGGAGTGATGATACAGATGCGGCCAAACGCTGGCTGGCCTTGTCATCCAAATAAGCATTATAAATAAAACAATTGGCATGCATTCCGCTGTTTACTGTGACGCCTCTCTTTAAACACCTTAAACAGGGACCAGTCAAGTAGTGCCCTCCACAGCACGCAGTCACATAAAGCAACTCCCTCTTCAGGTTACCCTTCTGTGTCTTTGTGCCAACCAAAATAGGATTGCATTGAAAGGATAGACAATCTTACTGCCACATGGTGGCCCTTGTTGCTTAAGGTCTATGTTAATTCACCAGGTACAGTCATCATAGCTGCCAGTTATTGTGTGTCTTCATTTTCCCATTTCTCTTCACAACAGCCCTATAAGTGAGGGGGTAGGGGGCAGTGTCTAATTGCATTTCACAAATAAATAAATTGAGGCCTAGAGAAGTTCAAAAGTTGCCCAAATTTACCATCTGGTGAATGGAGGAACCTGGGTTTGGTACAGGACATTTATATTTCCAAAGCCCTTGTGCTTTTTATTTCTAACTCTTTCATTCAACACATTGGCTGGGGATCTCTGTGCATAATGTAAGACCATGAGAAACTGAAAAGCTAGGAAGGACAGGGCCTCCCAAAGTTCTGCTTGAGCTAGCACACCTATCAAAAATAGGCAGTGAAAACAGGGCTGTTACTTGAAAATAATAGAACTCTGTGTGTGTGTGTGTGTCAGTCACTCAGTCATGTCCAACTCTTTGCGACCCTATGGACAATAGCCCACCAGACTCCTCTTGTCCATGGCAAGAATACTGGAGTGGGTTGCTATTTCCTCCTCCAGGGGATATTCCTGACCCAGGAATCAAACCTGCATCTCCTATGTCTCCTGCATTAGCCGGCAGGTTCTTTACCACTGAGCCACTTGGGAAGCCCTGTGTGGTAATTCTCTCAAAAAGTATTCATTTTGTTAACTTTCCCTGCCTTTTGTAATTTTGTCTGTTTTGAGTGAGGGGTTTTGATAAACCGGGGTAGAGGAATGGGAGGATGAGCACTGAGCTGCAGAGAGCTCTGGGGCCTCCCAACCTGAAGCTAACTTTTCTGATCTCCAAAACCAGCTAGCTGAACCAAATGTTCGCTCCGGTTTGTCAAACATCAACATTCTCTGGAGGCTGAGGACTAGCTGATGACTAAGGACCACTGACACTCATTTTTAGAGGTATACTTTCAGGAAGTGGTTCAGAGATACTGCTCCTCCTTTTCTGCCCAGGAAACTGGAGTGGTGGTAACAGTGAGTTAGGGCCAGTCTCTCCTCTCATATCAACTGCTGCCACGTTCCATTCCATGGCGAGTCGGCCGCAGTCTGTTCAAAACAGCCAGAAAAGCAGCTCTGGCAGCAGCATAGGAAAACAAGTGTCAGGATGACTAACCACAGCCTCAGAGAAGAAGAAGATGGCTTTTGACAGATGAAACTGAATTATCATTTCTAGATGTTAGATGCCTTTTGGTTCATGCCCTAATCCAGAAAGCAATTGCAACCATTCTCCCCAGCTGTAGAGACATCAATCAACTTGCACTTAAATGGAATTTTACTAGCAATTGATATTAGAGGTCAAGAACACGTTACGTTCTTATCAATCAATCTCAGTTCTGGTACAATATTTTGGCATTAGAGTGAGAAGCTAGCGTCTCCCTTCCCCCCCAACCCCCTGCCCCCACCCACCCCGGTTCAAGCACACCCAGAAGAGCACCGATATTATTTAGAATTATTATCTCCCTCTACCTTTTATTATTTTGTTGCTCTGAAATGGGGGATTTCAAGAAAGCTGGACAAAAGCACTCTTAGACTATTTCAGCTCTGCTTCCATCCTGAACATTCCTCAGTGACAATTCCTTTCCTCACGGAAGAGTCAGAACGGATTCCAGTCCTTCCGCTTGCACGTGTTAACTGTAAGTCACACAGTCTAATATGCATAACCTCAATTTCCTTATTTGTAAGATATAACAGTTTGTGGGCATTAAAATGAGATAATATATGAAAAATACGTAGCATCCATTATTTATAGTAGCTGTATTCTATAAAGAGTGTGAACACTGAATAGCAAACACTGAACTACTTTTTCCTAAAGGAAATACAGGGTTGGGTTCCTGTGAGCCTCTGGTCACAACATTCTTGTCAATTAATCAATGTATAACCTTTTAAAATATGTGTTTCTTGTAATATATATTATTAATTCATTATTTTCTCTGTAAGGCACATCACAGCTTTCTTAGGCTTGGGAACACTGGACAGGACCTTAGCACTGTCTTTGGGGTGGTTCCATACAGCAAAATCATGAATCAAGAAGGAAATAATGCAAAAACATAGAAACACTGCAAAAAGAACTCCTGTTTACAGTACAAGAGCTGAAACAAGAAGGCAGAGCATTTATTCCACCTCCACTGAGAATGCACGCCCTGGGTGACAAAGTTTTCGCTGCTGTGCTCATGTCTGAGAATGACCTCAAAAGCACCATGAGCCATGATTTGGGAATTACACATGCGCTGAAGTGAGTGGGCAAATTCACGAGTACAGAATCTGTGAATGACGAAGACTGAGTACCCTTCCCACCTTGGTGCTTGACCTGGTACCTTTCCCCAAGACATTAAGTGTTAGATCTCTGTTGTCAAGTTTCTCTGTTTTCTGGGTTTTGTTATTTTACTTGTTTAGCTTTTTCAGAACTCTAATACCCCAGTTGTTTTCAGAAAAGTATCTCGGCATTTTGGCAGATGCTTCCTAGTTGGGAAGAAACATATCAGAATCATCCAACCCATGCTGTTGCCTTGAAAAAGAGCCACCTTCCACAGGAGTCTGGCTGTCCCTTCGTTCTCACGCCCACCTCCCTTCTGGTTCTGAGTCCCACCAGTCCCCAGGGCCAGCAGGGTCGTCCAGAGAGCTCTCTCACACACACACACACATTCTGTTTTCTCACTTTCTCCTCAGTCTGTCTTGTTTGGGGTCTCTTAGGCAACAGAGAACAGTGAATCACCAAGCTTTCTTTCCAGCCCTTTGCCTGACTAGCCCTTAGTATCCGGAGAGAAGGATCCCTCTATGCAGGGGAAGCCACTGTGTCCATGGGCACCTCCTCCCTCTGCCTCTTCACTCAAACCTCAAACTTCAAAATCAGAGAACTGTATGCCCGGAGGGGCTGGGGGCCTTGCATACACTATAACAAGGGAGAGAGAGGCTTTTTAACCCCAGTTTACAGACAAGGAACTCGGGCTCAGAGAGAATGAACAACTTGTCCAAGGTTACTGGTTCCCAAGTTCTGGTTCTTTACGCTGCACCATGCAACTTCTGCCTCTCAACCTTCACAACATAGAAGCAGGGTACCTTTCCAGTCACAACATGAGCTATTTCTTTTTAAATAGCTTTATAGAGATAGAATCCACACACCATACAATTCACCTGTTGAAAATGTACAACTCAGTGGTTTTCAGTGTATTCACAGCCATAAGCAACCATCTCCACAGTCAATTTTAGGGCATTTTTGTCACCTCAGAAAGAAACCTGCACTCTTTAGGGATCACTGCCCTTGCCCACCCCCACCCCTCAGCCCTGGCAATCACCACTGCTGTCTCTATTTATGTATTTGCCTATTTTGGACATTTTACAAAAACGAACTCATATAATAAATGGTCTTTTGTGACTGACTTCTCTTGCTTAACCAAATGTTTTCAGAAGTCATTCATGTTGTATCATGCTTCATTCTTTTTATGACCAAATAATATTCCGTTGTGTGGATATCCCACACGTTGTTGATCCATTCACCAGCTGATGAACATTTGAATCCTGTTGCTATAAACCTTCCTGCACAAATTTATATGTGGACACATAGTTTCATTTTGCCTGAGTATACACCCAAAGGGCAAATAGCTCAGGGAGCCTAAGCTATTTCTTCTTAAATGCTGGAAGCCTGTGGGGACTTGAAGCCATACAGACCTCAGTTCAAAACTCTCCTACTTTCTAGCTATAGGATTTCAGGCAAAAACAAATCTCTTAGTCTGTGTTTTCTTGTATGTAAAATAGAGATAATTACACCCACTTCCCACGGGTTTTGCTGGCACTAGAAGTGATCATAAAAGGAAATTCTTAATTCAGTGAATGATCCAAAGGAGCAGGTACTCAGTAAGGGCAGTTATTCTAAAATCCTCCCAAATACGGAATCCCTGCAGGAGCAGACGTAAGAGGAGTGGTTGGTGCTGGAAAGCTTGGAGCCGTGGGCTGGTGGTCTCTTCAGTCCCTCCCCACTTTAATGATCCGTGAGTGTCTAAGAGATGGTGTCTGGTGAACAGGTACAGAGGATGGAGGAAGGGGGCGGGGGTGCGGTTTATGGAGGCAGGGGAGGATTACAGGAGAGCAGAGAACTCCTGCCCTTGAGGGGAGCAGCTACTTGCACAGAAAGGGGAAGGTGATCTCTCTCACTCCATTTCTTCCCGGCCTTGTGATGCCCCCTTGGTTTTCTCTTACCTCTGTAAACTATCTCATTTCCTTTCTCTTTGGTGAAATGGCTTCCTGTTTCCCCAGCACCCCAGTGGCCCTTTGTGAGTCAGCAGCCTCCGGGGCTCAGCAACCTGGTTGAATGGTTCTGGAATTGATGAGCTCCAAGGGAAAGCCTGCCAGCACTTTGTCCCCTCGGAGAGCACTGGGCAGAGATTTGTTCCCATTGTTCATGCCCCACCTCCCTGAACAGGCCACATTAGCCCGTGCGCTGACCCGTGGGCCTGGACAATGGGGGTCTGTCTGGGGTGCTGACCTCCGCGCTTCTCCGCACACACCGCGTGCTGCGCGGAGCTCATGGGGAACTTGATGACCCTGACTAGGCTAGTTCTGCAGGGTCCAGCACTCAGGACAGCAAGAGAAATCTTTAGACCGTGTGTTCCGGTAATGGGCAGGGGGCTTCCTGCAGGTTGGTTATAAACTAGAAACAAAAGCATCTTAACCACTAACAAGCTTTGGAGGCCTCCTCTAAAAGCCAGGGGTCTTTGCCATGGAGAGGGAGCTGGCTGTGTCTCAGGCTGAGTCATATAGATGCTGTTCCAGAGTTGATAGGGCCCTTTCATATGCAACTCCACATGTACCCCTCATCACAGTTATGAGAAAAAAGATAGTATTTTATTTTCACTTTACATGTGAATACACGGAGTCACTGAAGTGACTGTAGGGGTCGTTATAGACCTCTTGGGTCCCCACGGTCAGCAGCAGCCCTTTGGTATAATAGGTGCTCACGCCAAAAGTCTCTCCCGTGATATGACAACTTTGTAAAGATCATCTTAAGAAGGATGCATACTTTGAGAGTAGGTGGCTTCTGTGATTGAGTGAAATCCGGGTGAGCAGAGGGCTGCTGGGCTGGGGAGGGATGTGTGAGTGTCAGTGAGCATGCATCAGAAAGACACATAGAGATGCTTTCTGTTCAGGCCTTGTTTTGTGTTATCTTCTTCCTTTCTGCCTTTCATTTTGCTGGTTCCTGATTGGGCCCTGCCACAACAGGACAGTCTGACAGATCTGTCAAGCAAAATGGATTTGATGGGTTATCCTTCAGACTTATTTATTCTTTTAAGCAAAGCCAGTTCATGAAAAGTTTCAAATGTACAAAACAAGTAAATTAGGGGGAGAATATTAACTTTAAAGTGGCTACTTACAGGGGTCTTTTAAAAGTGTACATTTAAAATTTCAGCAAAATGCAATGCTCATGGAAGGCTTACTATCAGAGAGTTGTGTGTTGAGTGAGAATCTATCACATGGTACATGAAGCTGAGGTACCCAGACTTATCAAAGAAGATACTCTGTCTGAGTCTGTGACGGTGTCTTCCTGTTCTTACACCCTGAAAAGAGGACCCTTCTCTGCCTTAGGGCCCACACTTTAGAGTATCCTGTGCTGTGTGTGCTAAGTCGTTCCAGCTGTGTCCGATCCTGTGTGACCCCATGGACTGTAGCCCACCAGGTTCCTCTGTCCATGGAATTCTCCAGGCAAAAATAGTGGAGTGGGTTGCTATGCCCTTCTCCAAGGAATCTTCCTGACCCAGGGATTAAACCTGTGTCTCTTATGTCTCCTGCATTAGCTGGAGGGTTCTTTACCACTAGCACCACCTGGGAAGCCCCAGAAGGATCCTACATATCACAAACTCCAAAATACAAACTGTTTTCTGCATTTCTGTCTAAATCTCTGTCTCTGTGTGTCTTTCTCTGGTTTGGTAACCAACTGGATAATGGTAATTACAGGAGAGGGTCACTTAGGCTGAAATGGATACACTAGACCAGGGAAGAGGGAGAAAATCACAGTCTCTGTCCTGGGAAACCAGAGAAACAGGGTCTGATTCATGTTTTTATTTACTTGTTTGGGAAGGGTAGCTTCATTAAGGGCTTCCCTGATGGCTCAGATGGTAAAGAATCTGCCTGCAATGTGGGAGATGCAGATTTGATCCCTGAGTCAGGAATACCCCCCTGGAGAAAGGAATGGTTACCCACTCCAGTATTCTTGCCTGGAGAGATGGTTAGATAGCATCACTGATGCAAAGGACATGAATTTGAGCAAACTCCGGGAGATGGTGACGGACAGGGTAGCCTGGCACACTGCAGTCCATGGAGTCACAGAGAGCACAGAGTCAGACACGACTTAGAAACAACATGCTTCATTAAATTCACCCTTTTAAAGTATTTGCCTTGATGAGTTTTGATAAGTGTCTACAGTTGTGTAACCACCTGCACGATCAAGGTCTAGACCACTTTCATCACCCAGTTAAATTCCCCTCTGCCCCCCCTTGCAGCCAATCCTCTCCACCCTTCTTGCTCTGGAACCACTGATCTGTCTTATCTCCCCATAGCCCCCTTCTAGAATGTCATGAAGGTGGATCATGCAGCCTGGAGCCTTCTGTGCCTGGATTCTTCTCTTAACATGATGCTTTTGCGATATATCTGACATGTTGCCTATCAGTAGTCTATCTTTTTAAGTTACTGAGTGGTGTTCTACTGTATGGATATACCACATTTTGCTTTATCACTTACCAGCTGAAGGAAATTGGGTTGCTTCCAGAAGGCCTGCTTTGTTGACAGTCACTTCCTATCACACAAAGAAGGCATTTAGCCAAAGCAGTTTCTATAAGATAACTCTTTCTCTTCTCTGTACTCGGGTGATGTGGTTTAGGGAGGTACTTAGAATTGCCTGGAATTCCTGGTTTGGCAAAATGACAGTCAGACTCAGAGAGAGGAACCTGCTTACCTCAGCTCCCTGGGGACCTTGATTAGGTCTGTCCCTATCGGTTCTGAGGGTCTAGTCACCAACTGGTAGTCCTGGGCCCAGGTCCAGCTAATGCTGTATCCTGGTCACAGGTTCACAGGTGGTGAGGCTGACCCAGGGGAGAGCTTACCACTTTTAGTCTCTGGGAGGCAAGGGTGGTGCTGGGGAATAGGCTGCGAGGCCCAGGCCCATTGAGGGAGTAGCTTTGTTCACTGTCTCCATGTTTAGCCATCTGGGTGTATGGGCCTCTGTTTTCACTCTTGCTCTGGGCCTGCTCCTGCTGGTAGCTGGGGAGGCCGGCCTGGGGCCTCCTCATCAGCAAATGTTGCCTCTGCACTGGTGGCCCTCTAGTGGCACAGAGGACACAATTCTGTGTCTAAAAGCACCTGCTCTGCCTCCAGAGCATAGCTCCTGTGCCGGGAGGATCTTAGCTCATTGTTCCATCTGGTCCCCCGACTGCTGGCAGCTGTCCGGCCAGGAGAAAACAACCCGTGCTTGGCAATCCTCCCCGGCGTCCTGATCGGCTGCCTCGCTCACCCCCCACAGCAGCTGTTTCCTCCTCACCACCCTCCAGGCTCCCCACACACCCTGTCTCTCCAGATACCTCCACCTCCTACTCAGTGGGAACAAGAAAGACCACAGGGCCAGGCTTACTCAGCCCCCTCCCCACTTCCCACAGGATTCTTCCTGTCTCCACAACATCAGGGGTCCCTGACATTTTGTTCTGGTCAAGGGTGGCTTCACCTTTCTCTCTCTCCACATAAAGACTCCCGTATCTATGTCTCCTGGGCCACAGGCTCCAGCTTTCATCTTGTCCTTGTCTCCTCCCATTTCTGCTCGATCACAAAATCCTAACTTCCGTGGATTCCTCCAAGGCTCCCCTTCTGACCCTCTGCCCCCCCACACCCCCCCCACACACACACTTGTGCCTCTGCTCATCATCCCCTCTCCCGACCCCAGGCCTCCAGGCTTCTCTCACTCCTCGCCCATCCATCAGCCTTCCTGTGTTCAGAGTGTTCTTTCAAAACCACAGTTGTGATTGTGTCACTTTCTCGATTTAAACCCTTCTAGTGAATTTCTCAGGTTTGGAGTGTTCTGAACCAAATCAATGCAAAGAAATAGAGGAAAACAACAGAATGGGAAAGCATAGAGATCTCTTCAAGAAAATTAGAGATACCAAGGGAACATTTCATGCAAAGATGGCTTCGATAAAGGACAGAAATGGTAGGGACCTAACAGAAGCAGAAGATATTAAGAAGGGGTGGCAAGAATACACAGAAAAACTGTACAAAAAAGATCTTCACGACCAAGATAATCACAATGGTGTGATCACTCACCTAGAGCCAGACATTCTGGAATGTGAAGTCAAGTGGGCCTTAGAAAGCATCACTACGAACAAAGCAGTGGAGGTGATGGAATTCCAGTTGAGCTCTTTCAAATCCTGAAAGATGATGCTGAAATATAATGCTGATAATCCTGAGAGATAATGTGAAAGTGCTGCACTCAGTATGCCAGCAAATCTGGAAAACTCAGCAGTGGCCACAGGACTGGAAAAGGTCAGTTTTCATTCCAATCCCAAAGAAAGGCAATGCCAAAGAATGCTCAAACTACCACACAATTGTACTCACCTCACACGCTAGTAAAGTAATGCTCAAAATTCTCCAACCCAGGCTTCAGCAATATGTGAACCGTGAACTTCTAGATGTTCAAGCTGGTTTTAGAAAAAGGCAGAGGAACCAGAGATCAAATTGCCAACATCTGCTGGATCATGGAAAAAGCAAGAGAGTTCCAGAAAAATATCTATTTCTGCTTTATTAACTATGCCAAAGACTTTGACTGTGTAGATCACAATAAACTGTGGAAAATTCTGAAAGAGATGGGAATACCAGACCACCTGACCTGCCTCTTGAGAAATCTGTATGCAGGTCAGGAAGCAACAGTTAGAACTGGACATGGAACAACAGACTGGTTCCAAATAGGAAAAGGAATACGTCAAGGCTGTGTATTGTCACCCTGCTTATTTAACTTATATGCAGAGTACATTATGAGAAACGCTGGGCTGGAAGAAGCACAAACTGGAATCAAGATTGCCGGGAGAAATATCAATAACCTCAGATATGCAGATGACATCACCTTTATGGCAGAAAGTGAAGAAGAACTAAAAAGCCTCTTGATGAAAGTGAAAGAGGAGAGTGAAAAGTTGGCTTAAAGCTCAACATTCAGAAAACAAAAATCATGGCATGGATGGAAATAGATGGGGAAATGGAAATAGATGGGGAAACAGTGGAAACAGTGTCAGACTTTATTTTTTGGGCTCCAAAATCACTGCAGATGGTGATTGCAGCCATGAAATTAAAAGATGCTTACTCCTTAGAAGGAAAGTTATGACCAACCTACATAGCATATTCAAAAGCAGAGACATTACTATGTCAACAAAGGTCCATCTAGTCAAGGCTATGGTTTTTCCAGTGGTCATGTATGGATGTGAGAGTTGGACTGTGAAGAAAGCTGAGCGCCGAAGAATTGATGCTTTTGGACTGTGGTGTTAGAGAAGACTCTTGAGAGTCCCTTGGACTGCAAGGAGATCCAACCAGTCCATTCTGAAGGAGATCAGCCCTGGGATTTCTTTGGAAGGAATGATGCTAAAGCTGAAACTCCAGTACTTCGGCCACCTCATGCGAAGAGTTGACTCATTGGAAAAGACTCTGATGCTGGGAGGGATTGGGGGCAGGAGGAGAAGGGGACGACAGGGGATGAGATGGTTGGATGGCATCACTGACTCGATGGACGTGAGTCTGAGTGAACTCCGGGAGTTGGTGATGGACAGGGAGGCCTGGCGTGCTGCGATTCATGGGGTCGCAAAGAGTCGTACATGACTGAGCGACTGAACTGAACTGAACTGAACCAAATCCAGACTTCCCAGGCCGTGCCCCACACCCCCATGAGGCAGCACCCTCTGCCACTGGCCTGGGGTGCTGTTGTGCAGTGACTGTGCAGGGCCTTCCAGCCACGTGGAGAAAGGGGCTTGGGGAAACCCCAGGCCCACAGAAGGGCTCACGGGCCTCATCTCTTTCCACTCTCCCAGGCTCCCTCACCCCCACCTCCAACCCACAGCACTCATGGTGAATCGGTGAATCACTGATAATCCTCAAAGGCAGCCTGCTGTTTCCTGCCAGGAATCACCCTCCCTACCTCACCTGGGAAAGGTATCCTTGCTATCAGCTCAGATGTTTCCTGGGGTAGGGGTAGGGGTGGGAATGAGCTGGGGGAGGGCGGGGAGGGTCTCCTCTGCTGACGTCAGCTCTTCCCATTTGGTTACACGCTCTCATCTGAGCTCCTGCCACTCTCCACCCTCACCACTACCCCAGTCCTCGGTATCCTCAGTCACAGTTGTCTCTCCACATTTCTCTCCTCCTTAGACCATGAACTCCTTGAGGTCGGAGGCTGTATCTTGTCCATACATCACCAGGGTAGATGTCTGTTGTTACATGGACATTTACTGTGCACCTACTATGTGTCAGGTGTTTTGTGTACATTGCCTGTACTGCTAGGCTAGGAAGAAAGATTTCTCCTGAAGACCTAAACTTAGGCATAATTTACCAAGCATAACAGCAGAGATGTTCAAAGCCATCTTTGGACAACAGAAAGACTCCTCACCCTCTGAGTTTTATTGTATCCTAATGGAAATAATTGCAGGTGTGCATGCTTCACTTAGCATGTCCTACTCTTTGCAACCCTAAGGGCTGTAGCCCATCAGGCTCCTCTGTCCATGGGATTCTCCAGGCAAGAATACTGGAGTGGGTTGCCATGCTCTCCTCCAGGGGATTTTCCCAACCCAGGGATCCAACCCGCATTTCTTATGTCTCCTGCGTCAGCAGGCGGGTTCTTTACCACTAGTGTCACCCGGGAAGCCCCTTCATGAGCAGGGATGAGTTAATAAACAGGAGGGGTTTGGTGAGCCATGGAATCCAAGAAAAGTCGAGTCTCAGGGACAATGTTGGGTGAGTAGGTGAGAATGTCCTAGCACTGACTTTGGAAGAGGAAGCCTGGGGGTACCTTCCCAAGGACAGGAGGTAGAGGAGGCGGGTTTTTGATGGCTGGATTCTCTAGCTGACAGCTGTCAGACAAGAGGCCTGCAGCTATCCTCGTCTGAGTCCATGTTTTTCAAACTCGACTCTGATTCTGACCTGGCTTCTGACTAATGTGACTGTTGGTTGGGCATAAGGGCTAAGAGTTCTGTGTCCTCCAGTTGTTATTACTCATAAATTACTGTCCCATCTTTATTGCACTGATACAAGTTGGTTTCCGGACTTACAATGCTGAAGGCCAAATCTTGCACCAGGACAACCTTACCAAAATGATGAAAGGTATTCTGTGAAAAAAACCTTAGGACACAGCAGCATTCCCAGGAGCTGACATGTCAGTGGAGCTATGGAGCTATGAATGAGAACATTTTGAATTTAGACATATGGCCAAGTATAATGGCTAACTGTAGGCTCTAGGGATAGATGACACAGATTCAAATTCTGGTAAATTATTTACTCTTTCTGTGCCTCAATTTCCTCATCTACTAAATGGGAATAGTGAAACTGCCTATCTAGCTGTCATTGTTTTCTCTACATCTTAGGCCTGTTCCACCATTGCTTTTCTCTACATTTTGAGCCTGTTCTATCACTGCAGTGATTCTCAGCCAGAAATGCTAAATGAGAAGTTACAGATGAGCAAGCTAAAGCTCAGAGGGTTGAAGTAACTGCTCCAGGCTCACAGAGCCACAGCGATGGAACCCAGATTCAAACCCAGGCTGTCCATTCCCTTTCTGTCCTACCCATTTTCTTACCAGGCAAGACACCATAGCTTCCAGTTTTGAACCACAGAAAGGGGCCCCAGGCCTCTACTTGCACTGGTTCCACCTGCTGCTTTAACTGGGCACTGACCTGCCACTGCTGCTGGTAGTACCCTCTAGCAAAGGGAAGCCTCAGGCAGACAGGCAGAGATGGGTTTTCCAGATGTTTTTATCCGCTCAGTGGAGCTGTGGGCTGGCTTCTTTCAGGTGGACAGGATTTTTTTTCCCGCTCTTATATAAACACTGGCATAGACTTCCCTGTTTCTAACTGGGGAAAAAAAAAAGGTTGATATTTTAATAAACTTAAATATGATAAAAAAAATTATCTAAAGCGATGATAGCATGTGATTCAAAGCCCCCAGGGTGCTGTTAGCAATTTGGCATTTCCAATTCTGATGGGAATACTAATGGCAGGCTAGAAGCAGTGTCGTTATGAGTAAGACATTGCAACTGTAGAAACTTAGAAGTGTGAACTGCAGCATAGGAACAAACGCCAACATCCCACCAGAGCCAGCTGTGTATGTCAGTTTTGGTTGGCTCCCCCTTCGCAACTCAAGTTCTAATTTCTTCACAAGGAACACCAAGAGGTTTCCTGGGATCAAAGACTATCTGAGCTGCTGCAGATGCTAGAGCATCTAGACCATCGCCCTGCCTGGCAGAGGAGGAAACTGTGGGCCAGAGAGGATGCATGCCTTGCCCAAGGTCACCAAGTTCAACAGGGCACAGCTGGGAGTAGGATCTAGGTCTTTTTCCCCAGACCAGCACTCTCTGTCTTATACCACACCACTTCTGTATTCCTCTCTCTAAGCTTCGTTTTTTCGCTCTGTAAAATGGTGTTCTAGTCAGTTGGGGCTGCTGTAACAAATAACCATAGACTGGATGGCTTAAGTAGCAGACATTTATTTCTCACAGTTCTGGAAGCTGGGAAGTCCAAGGTCGAGGCATGGGCAGATTTGGTGTCTGGTGAGAGCTTGCTTCCTGGGATGCAGATGGCCGTCTTGTGTCCTCATAGGCAGAGAGCAGAGAGGAAGTCTGCAATCCTGTTCCTGAGGGCTGTACCCTCACAACCTAATTTTGTGCTTTATAGTTTGTCCTGACAGATCATTTTAATAATATCTTAAGCCTTGACTCAATTGAAATCTAAGTAATTTGTATAAGCCACAGGTAATTAAACATTTCTAGGTTGGGATTCCCAGGTGGTGCTAGTGGTAAAGAACTCACCTGCCAATGCAGGAGACATAAGAGATACAGATTGAATCCACGGGTCGGGAAGATTCCCTGGAGGAGGGCATGGCAACCTACTCCAGTATTCTTGCTGGGATAATCCCATGCACAGAGGAGCCTGGCAGGCTATGGTCCAAGGGTCGCAAACAGCAAGACACAAATGAAGTGACTTAGCTTGCAGATTTTAACAAGACTTTGTGTAATTCTTGGAAAAAGAACCTGGTGTCTTTGGAGACACAGGGAAGAGAAACTTTCTTTTTTTCAGTTATATATATAATGGTTATATATATATATATATAGGTCATTCTGACCAATGTGAAGTGATAACTGATTGTGGTTTTGATTTGCATTTCTCCAATGATTAGTAACTTGGAGCTTCTGTATGTCTTCTTTGGAGAAATGTCTACTTAGGTCTTCTGTTCATTTTTGGATTGGGTTGTTTTTTTTGATATTGAACCCTCACAACCTAAATATATCCCAAAGGCCGTACCTTCAAATACCACCACATTGGGATTAGGCTTCAATATATGAATTTACAGGGGACACACAGACGTTCAGTCCAAAGCAAGTGGAAATTTAAAATAATTCTTGGGTTGTTGTGAGAATTAAATGGGATAGTTTCTGAGAGTTGCTCTGTAAATTGCAGGTACTGTACAGGTGTGGGGAGGCAGCGACGAGGAGCACATGTGTGTTTTAGAGACTGGCCTGATTAGAACCCTTGCTTCCCACTTGCTTCTCTAAACCCCAATTTCTATAAAATGGGGTGATCCCATCTTCTGCATAAAGCTGTTATTTATTTAATTTTTATAATTGACTTTTTTTTTTTACCTTCAAAGATGCATGTTTGTTCCCCTTTTTAGGATGTTTTCATTGACTTTTTTTTTCAGGTTAAAATTTATGAAGTATCTGAGAGACATTTTCTGTAGGCCAATGTTTTTATTATTATTATTATTGTGTCAAAAGTCACTTGATATGAAACATATTATTTTAACCATGTTTAACTGCACAGTTTAGTGGCACTAAGGATATTCACATTGTTGTACAACTCTCACCTTCATCCATCTCTTGAATTTTTCACCTTTCTAAGCTGAAATAAGATTTAAATGAGATGGTTTATGTAAATGTATACTTCTCTGTCAAAATATTAACTACTAAATTCTCCATCAAAGATAAAGGATATTAATTCTGTCTTTCATATGCTGCCCACCTTTCGGAGGGAGCCCTGAAATCAAACTTTTGGGAATATTCTTCTAGAAATAGAAGAAATGTTGATTGTAATAGGAATTGGCCCAAATTAAACACAGAAAGCTTTTCCTTATCCAAGAGTGCCTACTGTTTCCAAAGGTGTCAGTAAGACCGGCTTAGCGGAGAACAGGCAGCCATGACTTCCCATGAGGTTGACAAGATGTCAAGGGCTGGCTGTCAAAATGAAGGGCTGTTGCCTCGGTGTTCAAAGGACTTGGCTGTGCTATTTATGGGAGCCTAATTTGCTTATGTAAGAGAACACTCAAGGCTGCCATCTTTATAGCCAGTGCAGATCAGCCCCACAGGGCTGCTGTGGGGAGAGAGCGGACTGCTAATCCCCCAGTTGGCTTTTTTCCTCTGCTGTCATAGAGGACAGTAAGAGATGTTCATCCAGATTTCACGTTTTTTCCAGTCTGCTTTTAGCTCCACAGTGTCCTGCCTTCCTGGTCTTACCCCCTTTAAGTTTACTGTTTAAGGTAGTCCACATGGGTAAAAGCTGTACACAGTACAGAAGAGTGTTCTGTCTCCTTCACAGCCCTCCTCTATCCTGACACCCCTGCTCTCCCCACCAACGGCAACCACCCACTCCATGCTCTCATCTCTCCCCTCAGGGATATTCCTTTCATTTTGTCCTACTTGCTCAATTAAGATATACTCATCGAGAGCCTGTTCTAGGTATTGGGGATAGAGCAGTGACTAAGAAGCCGAAAATTCCTGTCCTTACAGAGCTTACGTACAGATGGTACTTCTGACCTTTGTATATGCAGCGGGGCTTGTGTGTGTTCAGATGTGTCCGATTCTTTGCAACTCCATGGACTGCAGCCGAACAAGCTCCTCTGTCCATGGAATTTTCCAGGCAAGAATACTGGAGTGGGTTGCCATTTCCTACTCGAGGGGATCTTCCTGACCCAGGGATCAAACCCATGTCTCTGACATCTCCTGCATTGGCAGGCAGATTCTTTACATTAGCGCCACCTGGGAAGCCCCTTGTATGTGCACTCTTTGCTTTTGTAACCACGTCCACCCCAGCTTCAGTACGTCAATCATTATTTTACACACTTTCCTGTACATTGCTTTTTCCTCTTAATCCTGATTCTGCTGCTGCTGCTGTTGCTGCTAAGTCGCTTCAGTCGCGTCCGACTCTGTGCGACCCCATAGACGGCAGCCCACCAGGCCCTGCCGTCCCTGGGATTCTCCAGGCAAGAACACTGGAGTGGGTTGCCATTTCCTCCTCCAATGCATGAAAGTGAAAAATGAAAGTGAAGTCACTCAGTCGTGTCCGACTCTTAGTGACCCCATGGACTGTAGCCTACCAGGCCCTGCCGTCCCTGGGATTCTCCAGGCAAGAACACTGGAGTGGGTTGCCATTTCCTCCTCCAATGCATGAAAGTGAAAAATGAAAGTGAAGTCACTCAGTCGTGTCCGACTCTTAGTGACCCCATGGACTGCAGCCTACCAGGCTCCTCCATCCATGGGATTTTCCAGGCAAGAGTAATAAAGGATATGTTTAAACCTAACCCAGAGGTCTTTTTGTTTTGGTCACCTGCACCCCAGACATCAGTCTCAGCCACAAGGAAGGTAAAGTCCATAAATGACTCCTGGCCAGACAGGTAGGAAGGAAGGGCTAGAGCTACAGTCTTCTGGGGGAAAACCTTGGTAACCAGGTCCAGCCTACTGCAGGAGGATTACTATTGGATTAATCAGGGTTTTTTATGTTCTCAGGATCAGAAATCCAACTTAGATTGGCCTGAACAAGGTGGTAAGGCCTCAGGGACAGCTCCCAGGTTAGGAAGAGGACAGAATTACCAGCTCCAGGGTCCAAGGTTACGTCCAGCTCTCCATCAGCCCCTCTTCTCTGCATTTGTCTGGTTCAGTTGGGCATGTTGGCCTCCATCTGTCCTCAGGAAACAGACCCTTTGCATTTTAGGGGGGAACAAGAGTACAAGGTCAGGCAAGAACACCTATTGGCCAGAACAGGGGCATGTGCTCACCTTTTTGTCCAGGGAGATGGTATCTATTTCCAGGAGAAGGGGCATGGGAATGTTCTCAAAACAGAACAGTTACTAAGCCCTGTTTAATGGGCTTCTGGCAGTCACCCTTCTGGGCAGCATCTTTGCCAGTCCAATGTTTCTTGGACCAAATGGCATGCCTAAGACTTAAGTTAGAATGGAAATTTCCAGAGCTATTTTATAGAGTTTTATACAACATGAATTTTGGTGCACTGACAAATCATTCCTTCACTGATTCACTCTTTCATCCAACATTAATAAGCATGTGCCTTATGCCAGGCAGTGTTCCAGGCATCTGAAGATACCTGGATGAATGCAAGATACCTGGTCCCTGGTCTGATAAGAGACTCAGTCCCTGCCCTGAGAGCCTGGGGAAAAGAAATGGGCAGAGGGCTACTGAGATGTTTAACCCACACAAGTTGTGTACAGCAGGTTGTATACAGATGCCTTGGGAAGGGGGTGGGGTCAACTTACCCTGCCCGTGGGGAGCCTTCAGAGAAGAGAGGCACAGACATGCAGAACATTTGTGAGGTGGGGTGGGGGGCTTGAGATATATATTAGAACTCTTTGGGGGACAATAAATAGAAAGCAAATTTAGCTAACTCCAGTTTGAAAAAAAAAAAAAAAGGCATCATACGATTATAGCAGCATTCTGGAAAACCTGGAATGAAGACCTGGAGGACCAAAGGCAAGCCAGGCAGGAGCATGCGTTCTGTGTCTTTTGTCTTTAGTTCTCTCTGTCTCTCTCTGACTCTAGTTCTTGCCAACCACCTCTCCCCTACAGATCAGCTTTCCCGATTCACATGTGGGAGCATGGCAGGTGGAAGGGTTTGAAGGCTGAGTGGGAGAATGGAACGGGGAGGTAGACAGAGGCTAACGGAACAGCCTAGCATTCCACACAGGGCCTGGAACCTCGTGGCAGCCAGGCTGGACTCACAAGCCTTCCCAGGAAGCGAGTGAGGTCGGCCACTGCCAAGCGAGGGCCAGTTATTCCAAAGGAGCAAGAAGGGAAAACTGCCCAACCTCTGAGAGGGGGGATTCTCGCCTGAGGGGCTGTCTGGTGGAAGAAATGTCCAGAGAGCTGAGAAGAAAAGGATGACCTTCCACCAGAGGGATAAAAAGGAGCAGGAGTCCTGTATCCCTCTCTAGGGCACCTACTAGTCACAAGCCAGTGAGTCTTGCTCAGAATGAAGTGTGACAGAAAAGAAGAAGGAAGTCCTTTCAGTATGAGTTTTATACCCATACAGCCTTGTTCTCCCAGAAGCCCCAGGCTGTGGGCACGGAAGTCAAAGGTTAATGGGAAGGGTTTCCTAAGTGGTCCCCCAGCGCTGCCGTGTGGGAGCTCACTCACCACCAGCTCCCAAGTGGCTGCAAACTGTGTGCACAGCAGTGCTTCAGTTCAGTTCAGTTCAGTTGCTCAGTTGTGTCAGACTCTGCGACCACATGAACCGCAGCACACCAGGCCTCCCTGTCCATCACCATCTCCTGGAGTTCACTCAAACTCATGTCCATCGAGTCGGTGATGCCATCCAGCCATCTCATCCTCTGTCATCCCCTTCTCCTCCTGCCCCCAATCCCTCCCAGCATCAGAGTCTTTCCCAATGAGTCAACTCTTCTCATGAGGTGGCCGAAGTACTGGAGTTTCAGCTTTAGCATCATTCCTTCCAAAGAACACCCAGAGCTGATCTCCTTCAGAATGGACTGGTTGGATCTCCTTGCAGTCCAAGGGACTCTCAAGAGTCTTCTCCAACACCACAGTTCAAAAGCATCAATTCTTCAGCACTCACCTTTCTTCACAGTCCAACTCTCATATCCATACATGACCATTGGAAAAACCATAACCTTGACTAGACAGACCTTTGTTGGCAAAGTAATGTCTCTGCTTTTCAATATGCTATCTAGGTTGGTCATAACTTTTCTTCCAAGGAGTAAGCGTCTGTTAATTTCATGGCTGTAATCACCATCTGCAGTGATTTCGGAGCCCCAAAAAATAAAGTCTGACACTGTTAGTGACAAAGAAATAAACTTGCCTCTTCTCTGGATTCAATAAGCCAGTGACCTGCAGAAGGACATGACGGGAGGGTATACCTTTGAGGTTCCTTCCACAGGGATGTCACCAATATTTCAATTTGTTTATCTGTGGCCTGGATGCTGAAGTCACAGAAAACACACACACCCTTCAGTCCTTCTGGGTGGTTTTCTATAATTGGACAGAGCAAATTTACAAGTTCAAAAAGTCAGGAATACTCCCTGTGGCCACTGCTGCTATCCATTCCTACCCAAATGTTGGGGCAGGAGAAATGCAACCAAAATCCACCCTTTAGATTATTCCAGTCTCAGAGGCAGAGGAGTCAACTGGGTGTTCACACACTATATATATTATAGATTAAGTGGTCTTGTATTTACTTTGTAAGCATTCTTCCTGTCTCTATTTGATTGGGTAGCAGGGGGCAGAAGGGGTGGGATGTAAGACTGCCTATTTCAAGAGGCTCTGAAACTATTCCACCCTCTCACTGAGGTGTGCTTGGATGGGTGGTCTCATTATATTTCTTCTAAATGTTCCATTTACTTTCCCCATCCCAGCTCATCCCTTTGACCCAGGGCAACTGATCTCTGATAACAGAAGAGAATTGGTGCATCTAGAAGTATAAGGCTGTGGAGCTGGTGGCCTTTAAAGTAAGATTTTCTCAGTAATGCCCATTCAGTTATTCATTTTCTCAAGGCTGGGCTTTGAAGGGCAATGGCAGCACGTGGAGTCCAGGTCTCCAGAGCTGTATGCAGGGGCAAATCAGACAAACTCAACACCTACGGGAAGGTCAGTTTTGAGCACCTGGAAGAGGAATCAGGGTTCAGATCCAGCTAAAAATGATATAATTTGCATCTCTTGAGCCCAGACTATGAACTAAGCTCTCTTCATTAGACCTGATAAATGGGGGCTAACTATGCCATTTAATAGAAGCACAAGCTGATGTTCAGAGCAATTCACCCAAAGTTACATACTTTATAAGTGACAGAGCCAGAATTCAAATCCATGCAGTTTGAGTTCAGAGCCAATACTTTAAACAGTCTTATCACTTAACTACGTGTTTGGAGGAAGTTACTGACTTTGACTAAGCTTCAATTTCCTTATCTAAAAACAGGGTTATAATAACAGTTCCTACATTCAGGGTTATTGAGACATTCCATGGGATAAGGAGTTTGAAGCAGGGATCGACGAGTGGCAGCAGTTACCGTGTGACACTATGTAAGGGACCAGAAACCCAGATCCATGCTGGATGACTCTTCCTTGAACCCTGGGCTGGCATCCAGGGCCATGTGGTCCTCAGCCCTCAGATCTCTCCAGGGGAGGGTGGCTCGGGGTGGACCTAGACCCAAAAAGCCTCCAACGGTGAGAAAGAGGTCCTCATCAGGTGCAGTGTTAGGCCATTAAGCCCAGCCAGGTGAAGGGATGTGCTTGCCTCTCATTCTTCCCAGCCAAGCCTCGCTGGGCTCAGAGGAGGGCCCCCTGCCCAGCACTCATAGAAACGCTCTTGGGCTGGCCTATGAGCTGCTGGCGGTGGGTGGTGGGTGGTCCCTCTAGCTAGAAGGCTCCAGAGAACAGATGGGGCTCTCCAAGCTGTTTGGAGGTGGCAGATTGATGTATATTAACTGGCAAACCGCTCATCGTGTAGAGGCGGCCTGGAAGGAGGCCTGCAGTTGTGAGTGGGCGAAGGGGACCACAGGGAGGAAGTTGGCAAGTGCAAGGCACCCTGTAGGCGGAGGCAAGGGCAGAACCGTGGGCGACCGCGTTCTGGAGGTGAGGAGGTGAAACAGCTCGGCTCAGAGCCCGCTTGGCCCTGACTCATCGCCGAGGGAAGCATATTGGATAACATTTGTTAAACTGGTCTCATAGAAACAGTGTTGTGGGAGCCTGGAATCAGCACGTGGTGCTGCCAGAGGCCTTGCCAGTCTCCTGGTGCAATTTGCAGACAGAAGACCGAGGTCCAGGTGGGGGAGACTTGTCTGAGTTGCATAGTGACCTATCTTTTTGTTGATGGCCAAAGGCAGTCTCTTTGAAAGTAAATTCAAGTTTTGAACATATATCTTGCTTCTATTTTTTAAGTTTTCCAAGTGTGATGGTCAACACAAAGTTTGAAAGAAAAGAAATCATCCAATGCTATAATTGTGATCATTTTGTTCTTTCATTTCCAGGCCTTTAAAGACACAATTTTTTATGCAGTTGCACTCATACACGAGAGAAAATTCTTACTCAATAGCATGATATTTCCTCATGCTACAGGTTTCAGGGTTGTCACCAAAAAAAAAAAAAAAAAAAAGGCAAAACCCACAAATCCACGTTCAATGACAGAGTTGGACTCAGGAAACATGCCTGGTCTGAATTATGCATTTGACAACTATGTGTTTTTCTGGTGTCCCTCCTGTCCTAGATAATATTTTACAAAAAGATCATTTGTAACCAAAATGAGAAATAGGACGGGGCAAGAAACTTGCTATTTTTGCCTGAAATCCCAGGCATTATCGATGTTTATGTTCTGTTGGAACAATGGTTCTCAGCTCATCTGCACATTAGAATTACTTGGGGAGATTTTTTAAAATATTTATGCCTAGACCTTGTGCCCAGAGATTCTAATTTCATTGTTTGGGGATGGAACCCTGGCAGAAGTACTAATACAGTTTTCAAAGCTTTCCTAGGATCCTTCTTTAAAGGATCCTAAAGTGCAGCCAAGATGGAGAACCACCAGTGTAACAGACTGAATCCTTAGAAAGATCCTCACTCTGTGGCCCCTAGAGGATAAGGGCAGATCAATTAGATTTCTGTCCTATGAAACAGGCTTTCTTGGTGGTCCAGTGGATAAAACTCTGCACTTCCAATGAAGGGGGCAAGGGGATTCAATCCCTGTGTCAGGAAACTAAAGTTCCCCATGCTGCACAGCACAGTAAAAAAAAAAATTTTTTTTTTAATTAGAATTCTGTCCTATAATAAAGACTTTTGCCATCTGCAGAGTATGACAGCTGCAATTTAAAAACATACTTAAAATTGTTTGGCAGGATATGGCTAAGAATACTGGGTGCTAAGTCATGTCTGACTCTTTGCAGCTCTATGGACTGTAGTCTGCCAGGCTCCCATGTCCCTGGGATTCTCCAGGCAAGAACACTGGAGTCGGTTGCCATTTCCCTCTCCAGGGGATCTTCCCAACCCAGGGATTGAACCCGCATCTTTTAGTTATCCTGTATTGGCAGGTGGGTTCTAGTATCACATGGGCAGCCCAAGAAGCCCAAGAATATTGGGAGGATTGTTTAATGGATGGGGAATTAAGGTGATCCGAGGGAGATCTGGGAACATGTTTTGAATGGGAGGTGGGGAGAATATGATATAGAAGATTTATTCCTGTCCACATGAGGGCTTCAGTGGATTTCTGATTTTGAGGCTCAGCAATAGTTAAGAGGCCTCGGTGGCATTGTCCAGGAAACTTGTGTGCAGCGTTCATCCCAGCTGGCCTGTGGCGGCTGCCCCTGGCTGTCCCTCACAGCCCAGAACCTGTGGGAAGCTTCCAGGTTGCTGGGGAGGTGTGCTCTTGGCACAGGATGCTCGGGCCTACAGGTGCTTGTCTGTTGTCAGCCAGGGAGGAATGGCAGTCAGCTCTGTCTCTTCCATCTCTCTCTTCAGCTCAGCTTTTTAAAATGGCCTCAAAAGTTCTTCTTCCCTTTGGTTGGAAAGTTTGGCCGAGACTGTTTCGGCACATTCAAGCTTGCTGGTTGACACTGTACCCTAGGATTTCCTTGATGCCCTGTGCCTGTATCTTCCTGAGGCTGCCTGACTCCCTCAAGGGACTGGACAAAGGGAGAGGAAGTCAATTTCATTCAGTAAACGCCCTCTGAGCATCTGCTCTGCCATGAATAGTGACAGGCAGAGTCACGTAAATGGTGAGGTCAGATCCTCACCCTTCCCCCCTAAATTGTGTGTCAGGCTATCCTGAGCCTCTGCTGGACACAGAGCTACAGGAGCACACGAGAAAGGACAGTTCATTTTGTCCAAGCACTCAGGGCTCTCCGCACTCAAGAGGGGGTGTTTGAGCTGTACTTAGAATGAAGATGTTCTAGAATCTATCATTGTGGGGATTTCCTTTGTGGCTCAGTGGTAATCTTGCAATGCAAGGTTCGACCCCTGGTTGGGGAACTAAGACCCCACATGCCTCAGAGCAACTGAGTCAGTGAGCCACAACTAGGGGGTCCAAGTGGTACATCAAAAAGTTTCCTCATGGCACAGTGAAGATCCCGAGTGCTGCAACTAAGACCCAATGCAGCCAAATAAACTCATTTTAAAAACAGAATCCATCAGTGCATAACAAATGTAGCGACTTCCAACAACAATTGACTGCACTCTCTCATCTCAATCAGAGTATAAGGAACTGTATAAGGGGTGAGAATAGAGGCAGGTAAGTGTCAATTACTCTTCCCAGCAGTGTGGAAAAGGGAAGAAAAGGAGAAAGAAATGACTGAGTTACAGCAGGGCTGAGGGGAGCATCCTTCCAGGATGAAGGGGAGGGACAGAGAGAAGGCGAGAGGGAGGGAGAGCTTAGTGATAGACACCAGGGGCTTTTGTATCTGGCTTGTAGTTCTAATTGCTTCTTACCATTTATGTGACCTTGAGCAAGTAATTCCATCTCTCTGAACTTCAGTTTTTCATCTGTTACAACAAGGATAACCGCATCCACCCTACTGGTTTGTGGTGGGAATTACAGTGCTCAGCAGAATCCCTGGTCGCACTCAAGTGGGGCTAGTACTGCCTCTGCAGCTGGTTGGGAGGATGAAAGGAGGAACAGATGAAACGACACAAATAATAATGATATCTGGTACTGCAAAAGCCAAAGGGTTCACATTTTTAAAAACATATTATACAAATTTCAAACATAAACAAAATTAGGCTAACATAATGAGCATCCAAATACTCTCACCAAGATTTAATCACTCTTAAATTTTGTCACACTTGCTTCAATTTTTGTTGTTGCTAAAACATTTTAAAACAAATTCCAGACCTATCATTTCACTCTTTTACCCCTAAAAACCTATTTTTTTCCAGCATTGCTCTTTCATCATCACAATTACATACCGAATCAATAGTTGCGCACTCTTTGGTAGTATCTAATGTCCCAAGCCATAATCAAGTCTCCCCAGTTGTGTAAAAAATGATTTGTCCCAGGTGCTTCATTTGGTTCATATGTCTTTAATATTTCTTAATCTGAAATAGCCCTCCTCCTCTTTCATGCCACTGAATTCTTGAAAAATGACGTGAGTCGCTTGCTTGGCAGAACAAGTCACTGTGGCGTTTGTGTTGTCAGCTCCTCACAGTGCCACTTGTTCCTGTATGCCTTTGTGTGTGTGTGTGTGTGTGGCAGTCGCTCAGTCGTGTCCAACTCTGCGACCCCGTGGGCTGCAGCCCACCAGGCTCCTCTCTCCAAGGGATTCTCCAGGCAGGAATACTGGAGTGGGCTGCCATTTCCTTCTCCAGGGAATCTGCCCGACCCAGGGATCAAACCCACGTTTCCTGCATTGCAGGTGGCTTCTTTACTGTCTGAGCCACCAGGGAAGTCCCCTCAGTTTTCAGATATTATAAAAATTCCATTGTCATTGGGGAGGAAACTGAGGTACACTGACCTCCCACTCCAGGCCTCTATTTGCCAGTCCAAGGTCTAGCGTACACCCTCCTGCTCCTGCTGCTCTAGAAATTTCTTTACATAGAGATTAATTTAAAAGGCTTGATGGGATCAAGTTTTGTGAGGGCAAGCACTGTCCATGGCTGTATTTTGTGGTTCATGTGCCAGGTGTGAGCCTTAACCTTGGCTACACATTGCAATCTATGGAGCACTTCAAAAAATCTCTTTTTTTGGTACCCAAGACCTTTTAAATCATAATTGGTGGGGATGGGTCTCAGGCATCAGTACTTTTTAAAGCTCCCCAGGTGCTTTCAATGTGCACTATCCACTACTGTTTCATCTCATCCAAAGGCCCATTTATTTGTCAGTTATCCCATCCTTAGTGATCTCGATAGGATGAAACAATGGATTCAGGTGGTGGTATGCATACCACTCCAGGCACAGTTCCCATTAACAGACCATCTGATTGGATCATCCACTGAACCAAACAGGATTGCAAAAGGATGATTTTTGCAGTTCTGCATTCCGTTCACATTTTTAAGCTGGAATTCTATTTAAAAAGAACTTTCTCTTATTTATCTGGGCTAGTTGGTTACCCTGAACTACAATCCACCCAGTCAAGGCAAGATAAATGGTTAATTAAGAAAAATGATGATATCTTTTTCTGAGACTGAGGGAGATGAGGGTTGAAAATGCAAACCTTCTAGGTCAGAAGAGACGAAGGGGAGGTCACATTATAGCCTGAGGTCAGGTCACCCTCAGCAAGAGGAGACAGAAAAAGAATGCCTGGAGTATGCACTGTGAGGAATGTGGCAAGCAGCTAATTATCAAGGAAAGAAGTGCTGAGTGACCGAGGGTCCAGCTGGGATTAGAGTAATTTGTGTTGGAACCACTGCTGGCGAACTTCTCCAGCAACGTTCAGCAGCAGACTAGCACTGACCCGGGTCTGGCCAGCGCCGAGCAGGCAGGGTAGAAATTGAAGGAGAGGCGGGTGAAGGGATGCAGGCAAACCCATCAATACGGCAGCACCTCTGCTCACGTGTGTGGTTTTCTTGCCTGCAACCCCTGATTTCCTGGCCACCTCCTGCTTGTTCTCTGGGTCGCAAACACATGCTGCTTCCTCCAGAAGCCATCTGATCTTCCAGCTGAGAAAGCCATGTCTGACCGAGACATCCACGGACAGAGGAACCTGTCCTCTATATGGCTATAGTCCACGGGGTTGCAAAGAGTCAGACAAGACTGAGCGACTAACACACTTCAGTTGGATGGTATTAAGAGGTGGAGCCCTCGTGGTGGAATTAGTGTTCTTATAAAAGAGACCCCCCAGGACCCCCTGGTCCCTTCCACCATGTGAGGAGACAATAAGAAGTCTAAGACCTGCAATGCAGGAGATGTGGGTTCAATCCCTGGGTCGAGAAGAGGGGCTCGAGAAGGTCCCCTGTAAGAGGAAATGGCCCGTTTCAGTATTCTTGCCTGGAAAATCCCATGGACAGAGGAGCCTGGCAGGCTACAGTCCATGGGATTGCAAAAGATTTCAACATGACTTAGTGACTAAAGTATATGTATACACACACATATGTAAAATGTGTGTGTGTGTGTGTATATATATATATATATTTCCTAGAACTATGTGATTGGTGCATTGAAAATACTATGCAAGTAGTGGCTGTGTACATGGAGATAGTGAGACCACAAAGCGAGGAGGGGCAATGCCACCCGGGTGGAGGGCATGGGAGGAGGCAGAGAAAGCTCACAAAGCAGGGCCTAGAGCTGAAACATTAGAGGTGAGTACCGTGGCCACCCAGGGGAAAGGGGCTGTGTAAGGGCAGTGGTCATGGAACTTCCAGAGCACTGGCCCATATGTAGAACATCACTTCAGAGGAGACTGGGCTGTGACATTGCTGGCATGGAGCAGAAGGTCTGGCCTGAAGCAAGTGCAGGACTCGGAGACAGCCTCGGGGAGACCTCCCACTCCTGGGGTCCTGACTGCAGCTTCCAGCATGTCCAGGGAAGTGGCCACAGGATGGCTCCATGTCCCCAGAATAAGCCAGGGCCATTTACAGGCTGATTGTGATTTGTTTAAAGAAAGCAGTGCAGTTTGCTGGAGCTGGAGGAGACATTAATTTTGTTTTGTGGGCCGCATGAGTCATCCAGGAACAAAGCTAGAGATGTAAATACACTTCACCCAGCCCCAGGGTGTCACTCTGTGGCTGCCCAGGGCTGCTTGTTGCTTCAGGCAGCTCAGATCTCCTTCTGTGGGAAGGCCCAGTGCTGGAGAAACTGAGGCATGTACCTCCTGGGTCCATGCCAAACCTTAGCCTGCTTGGTAAGCCCCAAAAGGGGTGGGGGAAAACACCTGTCTCCTTCCATTCTGTGGTGGGATTTTGAAGACAGCCAGTGTTCCCCACCTCGGCTGTGCTTCTTCTCATATGACCATGGGCATGGTCCACGGCCCCTCAACTTATCCAATTTCTCACCTGAAAATGAGGTGCAAGGCCCTCTAATCAGGGCTGTGGTGAGGATGGACTGTAAGAACCCCTGGGACAAATATCTGCAGAAGATGTGCTCAAGACATCCTGGTTCTGCCCCTCAGTGGATGTGAGCGTGGAAAGCAGTGTCTCTTCTTGTGGTCCTTTGTCGGAGCCCTTGGTTCAGCTGCTTCCCCTCTCTGAACTCCAGTACGGGATCTGTCAGAAGAGGCAAGTAAACTCAGTCATCCGCTTGCAGCTCTGACAGTGCACAATTCTATGACTAAGGCAAGAACAAACTTGCCTTGAGGTAGCCTTCAGGAAAATCCCATGGATGGAGGAGCCTGGTAGGCTGCAGTCCATGGGGTCTCGAAGAGTCGGAGAGGGCTGAGCGACTTCACTTTGACTTTTCACTTTCATGCATTGGAGAAGGAAATGGTAACCCACTCGTGTTCTTGCCTGGAGAATCCCAGGGACGGAGGAGCCTGGTGGGCTGCCGTTTATGGAGTTGCACAGAGTCGGACACGACTGAATCGACTTCGCAGCAGCAGCATTGAAGATGTGCTGTGTGCTCAGCTAGTTAAAGTTGAATGAGGCATTAACGGTGCATAACCAAGTAATAACTCCCAGCAAGTGCTAAATCAATCTGGGTTATTGGTTCTAGTGGGCAGGCAGTGCTATTAATATTTGGACAGTGTGGTTATTTACTTAGAGCTGAATCACAGGGGCTGGAGGAGGGCCTTTCCCCAAGCCTGCCATGAGGTTCATCAGCCACCTGTGGGAAGAAAAGGGAAGACCATTAGCTTTGTCTCAGAGCAGGCAGTTTGTGCCCATCTAGAAGCTGGGGAGCAGAAGGAATGCCTTACCCCCTACCTCCAGAGCTGCCTAAAATATCAACCCACTTTCAGGCTCAGGTCAAATTCCGCCTTCTCCAAGAGGTCAGCAGCCTGGCCTTCTGGAAGAACACATGCTTTAGACTCGGAAACTTTGTCCTGGTTCTGCCTTTTACTGGCTGCATAATTTGAGGAATGTTATTTCACCTTTTGGAACCTCAGTTTCTTCATTTATAAAATGGGAGTGATAGTAATCTCATTCCTCACAGATTGTGTAGGTTAAACAAGATAAAGGAAGTACCTACAAGGTGTAGGTGCTCAACAAATGGCAACTGTAGTAAGCTTTTCTTGGGCCCCTCTGACTGGAAAGTCTCTTTCTTCTCTACACTTTATAGCACTTTTTCTGTACTGTCATGGGACTCCCCAGTGGTTCAGTGGTAAAGAACCCACTTGCAATGCAGGAGATCCTTGGGTTGGAAAGATCCCCTGGAGTAGGAAAGGGCAACCCACTCCAGTGTACTTGCCTGGAGAATGCCATGGATACAGCAGCCTGGGGGCTGCGCCCATGGGTTACACAGAGTGGGACACAAGGACACAAGTGGGCAGCTGAGCGCACACGCACTGTGCTATCAGAAAGACTTGGAGGTGTTCATGGATCTGCCTTCCCCTCCTGATAAAGTCTAAGTTTCTAGACAGTGAGGAATCCCATGTGCCTGAACGGAGTAGGTGTTCAATTAAAGCATCCCACATTAAGTGCAAGACAAGCTCCGAGAAGAAGTATCATTTCTCTCCTTGCCAGCATAGCTTCCTGGCTCCTGCCAGCCAGCCAGGTGCAGGTGAGCATGTGTGAGTGAGTAGGCCTGGTCCTTGGGACTGAATATACTGTGGACACAGGTCAGGGGACAAAAGTGGGCAGGGGAGAGAGTCAGGCCAGCCGTCACACATCCAGGGGCCTATCTTCTGTCTCTTTGGTAGTAAAGCTCAGTGTGAAACATCCTGCCCATCAAACCCTGTTTAGACCAATGTGCTTGTTCTGCTCATTCTCTGTAATGGGGGCCTCCAGCAGAACATTCACTGCAAAGGAGTGTGAGTCACACAAAGCCGCCTGAAAGGAGAGAGCACTCTTTGTAGAAGGACAAAAGACCTGCCAGAAGGTGGCCGAAGACCAGATCTGGTGCCAGGGAGCCACAGGGCACTGGGAAGCGGGGGAGGGAAGGGATCACACCAGCTTTGCGTCCATTGTCTGCCAGGGCCCATCCATAGTGGAGCATTCTTTAAATACTTTTCATTATCACCAATTTCAAAAACACACACTCACACAAGCAGTAAGACAGAATCTGTCCATGTGGCTACTTAATCCTTGTGACCTTGCTGTGGAGTGAGAGCCATCAGTCTCACTGACAGCCGTGAAAACAGACCTGGAGGTTTTGTGGTTTGCCCAAAGTCTCAGCACTCACTTCATGCCATTTGTCACCCAAGCCCACACTCCACTCTTTGTACCAAAGTCTGGTCCAGTCTCCCGCCGAAGGCAGGGGTGGTCTCCTGCCTGCCCAGGTTCCACTGCTTCCAGCAATGAGGTCTCACAGCCTTGACACAAGTGTGTGTCAGACACTGTTACCAACATTGCCTCCTATCACTCACGATAGCCCTGGGAGGTAGCTACCATTATTTCCTTCACTTTACAGATGAGAACAGAGAGGTTAAGAAATTTGCCATGGTCACATAACAGCTCTGTGCTAGAGCTGAACCTGAGGTGGCTGCCCCTGAGACTCTGTTCTTTTTTATTTTTTGGCCATACTATGAGGTATGCCGGAGAAGGCAATGGCAACCCACTCCAGTACTCTTGCCTGGAAAATCCCAGGGACGGAGGAGCCTGGTAGGCTGCAGTCCATGGGGTCGCTAAGAGTCGGACATAATTGGGTGACCTCACTTTCACTGTTGATTTTCCTGCATTGGAGAAGGAAATGGCAACCCACTCCAGTATTCTTGCTTGGAGAATCCCAGGGACAGAGGACCCTGGTGGGCTGCCGTCTATGGGGTTGCACAGAATCGGACACTACTGAAGTGACTTAGCAGCAGCAGCAGTGAGGTATGCAGGATCTTCGTTCCCCAGCCAGGGATGGAACTTCAGTCTGAACCATGGGACCATCAGGGAAGTCCCTGAGACCGCATTCTTGTCCACTTTCCTGAGAGCTTCCTTCCAGCAGCCCACTTGGCTGCAGTGCTCCTGTGCTTGAAAGATTTTCCCTATTCTAGTCTGAGTCTGCTGCCCTGGAACTCTGACCCACTAGGTTTTAATCTAGAAACACTCTAACCCTTCTTCAATGTGAAGAAGCTAGCTGCCCACACCCATCTTCCGTCCACCTTCTCCAGCTCAGGTTCTCATGTCCCCCTTCTTCTGGTGTGGATGTGTTTCAGTGGATGACACAGGGCTGCCCCAACATCCCAGGCATCACTGAATGAATCTTTAGATTGGATGATCTCATTGGGGTCGCATCGCTCCATTGTCTCCTGAGTCATTTAAAACCTCCAGGTGATTCTCTGTGGATCACAGTGAGACACGTGGCCCCCAGCCTGTGCTTGTACAGCCGATTGTGAGTCGGGGCTCCATTCACTGGCCCAGCAGTTGCTTCTTCAGAGGGCTCAGTTCAGCTCCTGAGCCTGTGTGCAAGAGCTTCTAGACCACCCTTGGAGTCCTTGCCCTTTCTGAGCTTCCAAGTTGACCTGGGGGCCCAATACAGGAAATCCTCATTGGGGGGGGCAAATAAGGGCAGCGGAGAAGGCAATGGCACCCCACTCCAGTACTCTTGCCTGGAAAATCCCATGGATGGAGGAGCCTGGTGGGCTATAGTCCATGGGGTCCCTGAGGGTCAGACACGACTGAGCGACTTCACTTTCACTTTTCACTTTCATGCATTGGAGAAGGAAATGGCAACCCACTCCAGTGTTCTTGCCTGGAGAATCTCAGGGACTGGGGAGCCTGGTGGGCTGCCATCTATGGGGTTGCACAGAGTCGGACACGACTGAAGCGACTTAGCAGCAGTAGCAGCAGCAGGGAATGGATAGGCATAGCCATTTGGAGGGTCCCTCTGTGGAATTCCCTTTGTTTATAGACCATAAGGCCTCCTAGCTAGGGTGCTGTAAACAATGGGCGTTCAGACAGGCTGTAGGTTGGGTTGGATGGGCAACTGGACCCACTGGACTGGGGCCTGATGCAAACAGAATGTGCCCTCAGGGAAGTTTTCCATGGTGAATGACACACCATCCCTTCTTTCTGGCAGAGTCTGCTTGTGCTCCTGTTGACAGGGATGTGCACTCCTAGGATCCAGTAGGCTCCTGAAGGGCACAGGCAAAGCTTCAGATTAGCAGGCATTGGCTGCAGACACCTTGGAGCTGAGGGCTGGACTCCTTCAGGAGCAGCTCTGAGAGTCCGGAGTTGATGATGTTCAAGGTGAGGGTTGGGAGTACTCCCGGAGATGCTGGTTTGTCTATCTGGCCGGGAAGCTCACACGCCTGTGTTCAGTCATCCTTGTGCACCACTAGCCTGCTCAAAGTATCACAGAGGGCTCTCTGAGCCTGTTGTTAGATTTGTAACTGGTATGCCCATTGACATCTCTCACTTGGGGCATGTCTTTTCCAACTTCAAAACAGACCCTTCCTCTAAAGGCTGCAATGCTCCCTTGTTAAGGGCTCTGAGTGGTGGCAAGTTCTCTCTGCACCTTCTACCCTTGGGTTTTGCCTTGAGGTGTCCCTGTGAGTGTGCTTCAATTGTGTCTGACCCCTTGCAACTCCATGGACAATAGCCCACAAGGCTCCTCTGTCCATGGAATTCTCCAGGCAAGAATATTGCAGTGGGTTGCCATCCCCTCCTCCAGGGGATCTTCCCCACCCAGAGATGGAACCCACGTCTCTATGTCTCCTGCATTGGCAGGCATGTTCTATACCACCAGCGCCACCTGCGAAGCCTTGAGGTGTCCCTAAATATGGCAAATTCCTCTTCCACAGGTGGACCCTCACTAATGTCAACCCAGGTGCCCCAGGCTTCTTTCTCCCTGCTAAGCACCCTCCGCTCCCTAAATCTCTCGTTGTCCAGTTTTCTGGATTCCTGATGAGATCCCAGCCTCACTTTCAGGCCCGGGCCCTGGAAGCCTCACTTAACTCTCACAGCAAAGGCAGCTTGTGTGGTGGTGGTTACTCCTGCCGCTTCCCCCGGGAGCACTGGCGCTGAGGGTCTCCTCCTTCAGTCTTAGTGAGCTGGGGGTGGGGCTCCTCTCAGTTGTCCCAACTCCTCAGAGCCTTGGTTCCACCAGCTGTGCTCTTGAGGTGCCTGCCGCACAAGGCCAGCCCTCTAAGCGACCCCCACCCTGACCCCTCCAGGCTGAGTTCAGGTGGTGAGACATGCATTCCAGGACTGCGTCCCCGCTGCTGTTGTTCTCAGTCTTTCCCTGTGCCCAACAGCCAGCCGCAACGCAGGCCTGGTCCAGATGCAGAAAAGGCAGGGCTGTCAGCCTCCTGCCGTTTGTCCTACGCCCACCACTCAGGAGCCGTCCCCCTGAGCCCAGAGTCGTGACAGGCTTCGTGCAGCTCTGCGGGGGCGGGCTGTAGTTCTTGTCCTTTTAGGGGCCACCAGAGGGATGGGGATGCGGGAAAAGGTTGTGTGGGTTGGGCCGGGAGCCACAGAGGAGTGTGCATTCTGTGCCTCCAGTTTAGGCACCTCCCACCCTCCTGGGCTGAGAAAACAGCCTGGAGGCAGAGGAGGCCCCACGAGAGGGACAGGGCTTCAATTTTCAGCTGGGGAGGAGCTGCAGCTTCCAACCGGCCCCATTGTCCCTGGGAGCTGGGGTGGGGGGAGTGCAGTTATCAAGGCTTTTGTGGGAGCTGTAATCTGCATTTCATTTTATGGATTTATATTTGCTTTGTTCATTTCCCTTTGTTTCCCCAGAGTTTGCTTTAGGGGTAAATGTTTCTTTTTCAATAACACTAAAGCGAGAAGGCGTCCTGCCCCCACTCCTGTTCTATTCCGATGACTCCAAAGCTGGAGAGACAAGGCAACAACAGCCTCCCCAGCAGAGGGTGGGGGCCAGAAAGAGCGCTGCAGGAGGCGGGGAAGGCTGGATGGCTGAGCCCCTGTTAAGCTTCAGGTACTCTGTGTGGGTAATCAGATTTCATTCTCACCACAACCCTGCAGATAAAGTTGATTAGTCCCGCTTGTTTTTCCTCAGACGAGGCACAGAGAAGTTGAGTCACTTGGATTACTCCCAGCTGGTAAGTGGCAGAGTCGGGATTGGTAATCGGGTCTGACCCTGTCTTACCTTCATGGTGCCTCTAGGCTCTCTGGCTCATAGTTGACTGTCCCCAGGACCCCACTTTCCTCTCCCTTTGGAGGATCATGTGTTTTGTGTCTGAGCTCCCCTCCTACATGTGTGAGCACTTCAGAAGTAAACACATCAGTGGAAGAAAGAAAACACAAGATGTCCAAGTCAGGAGGGCCTGTCCCACCTAGACAGGCCCCTCGGCCGGGCTCTCTTCTCAGGGCCCCTGGGAAGGACACACACCTTGGGAAATGGTCAATAGGCCTAAGATCTTCCAATGGGACCAGGGACTCATCTCCAGGTTCACCTGCAGGAGAGAGCTTTGTCCAAGGAACCCCGTGCGGGTGGATTTCAGTGTGGCTGATGCCCTGAGTCACTCTGTGTGTGTCCCCTGGGCCAAGCCAAAGGGCCTGAGCATCAGGGATGCAGCCCTTGACCCAACCTGGAATGACAGAGCTGCAGGGTCTACTGGGTTATCCCACCCAATCTCATTTAACAACACTCTTGGGAGTGAAGTCATGCAGCTGGCTCGCCAGCCAGCTCCAGATACCCAGCCTCCCCAGCCTCTTCCCTCTCCTCATAGCTTGCTCCAGCCCATGTCACTGGTGCAGGTTCCGTTTGCCCACCCACAGCAAGCCAAATGCTGAGACGATGAGGTTTGCAGCAAAAAAAAAAAAAAAAATTTTTTTTTCTCAAGGCAGTCAAGCAAAGAGACAGGAGGACAAGTCTCAACTCCGTCTCCCCAAAGGCAAAGGGACAGGGCTATTTATAGGCTTAGGAATAAGGCGTCAGGGCAGAGTAAGGCATGGGGAGCATGGGGAAAGGTGATTGGAAAAAGGTGCAGGAATTGAAATTCTATGCATATGTAACTAGGCTACAGGCCTCTGAGGGTGGAGTTTTCAGCCTTCTGATGTCAAAAATCACCAAGCCAGACACGCACGCGTGCCCAATTGGAGGGTCAATGATCCTATCCAGCTGGTAGTCTTTACCAGCTCAGCTAGAACTAGACACGTGTAACTGACTTTCAGCTCAGCTGAACCAGACAACTGACTCCAAGTTTCTGGGAAATACCTTGGGTAGACATCTTATTGTTAGACAACATGCCACTTGGAGGACATGGAATTTTTAAAACGACCTTGATTACTGAAGGCAGGTGACGTGGATTGCACTAATCATCCCTAGGTTTCACTGAGGGAATCAGCCACATCAGAATCACTGGTTCCAGCTCAGCATCACACGGGAGGGCCCAGGAATCCACATTTAAAACACCGCTGAGGCGATTGTTTTGCACATTAAATTGAGCCCTTTGTCTGGTTCACACAAGTAAAGTGAAACAAACATCAGTGATTAGTGTTTTAAACCAGCAGAGCTAAGGGATGGACCTAACTTGACTTTATCCACACTCCTGTGGCCCCACCTGCAGTTAGTATCTTGGAGGGAGAGTCCTGTCTGGGGGATAAGCAGGCTGGATGAGGTAGGCGAGGTTGAGAAGAGGTTGCCTTTAGAGAGGTCTGTATTCAGTCCACTTCTCTCCTTTATTTCATCTGCCTGGAAAGCTCAAGTTTGCCCCTTCATGGTGAAATAGCAATGACCTGGCCCAGGAGTTCAAAGACCTGGCCTCTAGGCCTGGCTCTGACCATAACCACGGGACACTGGAGAAGTAAGACTTGTCTGCATGCTGGGCCTCATTTTCCTCCCAGCATAATGGGAGGTTGCTGCCCTTGGTTGTGGGCCCTTTCCTTTCTCATTGACACCCTGGAGTCTCGTGACTCATTGATGGTGAGCACGTCTTAACCGGCTGGTGTCCGCTGCACCCACAGAGGACCTTGAATATGATAGGTGCTTAGTAGAGGTTTATTGTCAAAGGAAATTAATTTGGAGGTTTAAGCAGGATTTGTGGGAGTATGTTTTGGTTAGAGATTGACTCGGGGCTATTGACATGTAGGAAAGAAAAGATGTTCTGGGAGATCTATTACATGAGCAACTTATTTAAAGTGGTGTCTCAGAACTTGTTTTTAATCATGTGTCACATGGCCCTGGAGGAACATGTGCTGAACTGGCCAACGGAAAACAAGCTGTTGGAGCCAGACCAGGGAGTGCAGGGACATGCGCCAGGCAAAGGTGTGAGCTGGGAGGAAGGCAGAGGCCTTCTAGACACAGCCCTGAGTGTGATGGGCTGGCTTGGAGACACACACTGGGGTCATTCTGCGTTAAAAAGAGCCATTGGTTTTGGGGGGTATATTGTGCATGGCTATATGGAAATAATTACAGCTGCTTTGGGGTAGGTAGAGAAGGCTTCCTGAAAGGTTACACTTGACTTAAGGTAATGTTGAAAGGAATTTAGGGATTTATCTGGCTACTGAGCCAGTTCTGGAGCTTTCTAAGAGAAGATAATGATTGCCTTCAGGAATGGTAGCTATTGTTCCAGAGCTTAGAGCAGCCCCTGGCACATGATGGCTGCTGCTGGGTGTTCCAGAGTCTGGGCTGGCTCCACAGGGGGAAAACTCATGGTGGGTTTCAACTCAGACCAGACCACATCCCCAGTGCTACTTCCTCAGCTCTGAGGCTGCCCTGAGAGGAATCAGTAAATATGCTGGACACTATGCAACATTAGGCTTCCCTGGTGGCTCAGAGGTTAAAGCGTCTGCCTGCAATGCAGGAGACCTGGGTTCGAAACCTGGGTTGGGAAGATCCCCTGGAGGAGGAAATGGCAACCCACTCCAGTATTCTTGCCTGGAGAATTCCATGGACTGAAGAGCCTGGTGGGCTACAGTCCACGGGGTTGCAAAGAGTCAGACACGACTGAGTGACTTCACTTCACTTCACTTCATGCAACATTAGTATTTACATTCTTTTTTATTCTCTTCTGTCTTCTCCAAATTCACTACCTTGAATGTTGTTATTTTAGATTCAGGAAATAATCTAATTTTAAAAGCCTGTTTCAAATGAGAGAACCAAGTCGAGTTCAGAGAGTGGTTTACAATTCATCCAGTCATGGACAATGTCAAGAAAACTACTCTGCTTTTCTCCTTTCTCAGATAACCATGCTAGTTACTCCCACTATTGACTGAAAGCCTGACATGGAGGAGCTTCCTACTTTCAAAAGGCATTAAGGTCTCAGAATAGGGATCCTGTGCTCACCCCGGGGCCCAGGCTGCAGGTCAGATCCCCATGAGTCTCAGCTGCAGCCTCTGACTCTAGAAGGCAGAAAAAAACCTTACTGTGCACTGAGGTTGGTGGCTCATGTCTAGGGTACCTGGGAGTCAGTGAGAGCCAAGTGCAATCCCCTGGAGCCTGCATGTCTCTGACTCGAAATCCTCGCCAAAGCAGAGCTGCTGGAGGTGGCTGTGCAGAGATGGGAAGACTCTCAGGGCTAAGCCAGCAGTGCCCCACAAAGGCACCAATGCTGTGCCCCTTCCCAGTCTAGCTGGGCTCTCCACATCCCAGCTCCTGTGCTAGGGCTAAAGTTCATTCTCCTCCCTGGCCTGGGTCAGCTTCCCCAAGGTCCCACTGGACCCCACCTTTGGCTTCCCCTGGTGTCCAGAGGACCAATCTGTGCCTTGCTTACACCTGGCCCCAGGTAACCTCCAGGGAACCTTGTGGGAGTTCCTTTCGTAGTCACCAAACTGTTGGCCCATGAGCCAGCCTGCGGCAACTCTTAGCACCTTTATCTCTTCTGGCAAAAATAAGCCCAACGCCAGTTACTAGTGCCCAGTTGAGTGAGCCCCAAGGCTACAGGTCCCCATCACCAGCCAGTGTTCTCTGGAGTTCTCCTAAGAGAGCAGCCCATTGTGCAAACTGCAGCCTCTGAGAGGCCTGGGCAGAGAAAGGGGGCGTTTTCATTGTTACTTTTGTGTGCGCAGGACTTTTGCCAGTGTAGGGAATGGAGACCCATTCACCCTAGTCTGAGTAAAGAAGATTTATTATAAGGCTCCATGTCGAAGATTGAGGGGCATCTCAAGGAAATCTGGGCATAGGAAACACATTAGGGTTTTGCTTCTGGAATTCTGAAGGCTCTGTATTCAAAACAACTCTAGTTTCTGAGAAGGAATTCTAAGAACCTATCCTCCAAGTCAGGGGTTGCAAGCAGCAGTACTCACATGTGCCAGGCAGGTAACATAAATGTGAGGCTGGCCAGATAGAGCCAAGTGGAGCGTGGTGAGGGCTGGATGGGAAAACACGAGGCCCGTGTAAAGAGGCAGCACCCCAGCTCCAGCAGACTGCAGCCACGCAGACCCTGTGTTACTTCTAGATTGATTTTAATGTGAAGTCTCCCAAATTTTAAAGACTGGTAACAGACTCACAAAAATGCAGACCATCACAAGGTCACATCCCATGACAGTCTTTTTCTCTGACTCCCAATTATTCTCTCTTTCAATTGCTTGTCCTCTACCAGCTGGTGAATTCTTTCTTTAGCTCCTATATAGGCTCCTAAAACAAGAAAACTAATTGGCTTGGCTCTTTCTTTTGGATCAGATCAGGCCAGACCATGACTGGTTGGTTGCCTTCAGGTCAGGTGCCTATTCCTCCTGTCTAGTGCAATCAGCTTTGGTCAGCAGGCACCAAGGGGTGGGGGGCAAGATGTGCTCTAAACCAGCACAGTTACAGTTGGGTGGGCCCTGCAAACATGTCTAGTCCACAGCTGCTATCTCAATCTCCAAACAGCCTGTATTTGTAAGCATTCTCCAGAAAAACAGAACAATAAGCAGAATACTCACACACACACACACACACACATACACACACAGGCGTATCTTGGAGATAGTGGAAGTTTGGTTGCAATCCACCACAATAAAGCAAATATCACAGTAGACTCAGTCATGTGAGCTTTTTCAGTTTCCCTAAACATATAAAAATACACTCACCTAGAGCCAGACATCCTGGAATGTGAAGTCAAGTGGGCCTTACGAAGCATCACTATGAACAAAGCTAGTGGAGGTGATGGAATTCCAGTTGAGCTATTTCAAATCCTGAAAGAAATCATGTTGTGAAAGTGCTGCACTCAATATGTCAGCAAACTTGCAAAACTCAGCAGTGGCCACAGGACTGGAAAAGGTCAGATTTCATTCCAATCCCAAAGAAAGGCAATGCCAAAGAATGCTCAAACTACCACACAATTGCACTCATCTCACATGTTAGTAAAGTAATGCTCAAAATTCTCCAAGCCAGGCTTCAGCAATATGTGAACCGTGAACTTCCAGATGTTCAAGCTGGTTTTATTTATTTATTTTTTCAAGCTGGTTTTAGAAAAGGCAGAGGAACCAGAGATCAAATTGCCAACATCTGCTGGATCATCAAAAAAGCAAGAGAGTTCCAGAAAAACATCAATTTCTGCTTTATTGACTATGCCAAAGCCTTTGACTGTGTGGATCACAAGAAACTGTGGAAAATTCTGAAAGAGATGGGAATACCAGATCACCTGACCTGCCTCTTGAGAAATCTGTATGCAGGTCAGGAAGCAACAGTTAGAACTGAACATGGAACAACAGACTGGTTCCAAATCGGGAAAGGAGTACGTCAAGGCTATATGTTGTCACCCTGCTTATTTAACTTATATGTAGAGTACATCATGAGAAATGCTGGGCTGGATGAAGCACAAGCTGGAATTAAGATTGCCAGGAGAAATATCAATAACCTCAGATATGCAGATGACACCACCCTTCTGGCAGAAAGTGAAGAAGAACTAAAGAACCTCTTGATGAAAGTGAAAGAGAAGAGTGAAAAAGTTGGCTTAAAGCTCAACATTCAGAAAACTAAGATCATGGCATCCAGTCCCATCACTTCATGGCAAATAGATGGGGAAACAGGGGAAACAGTGGCTGACTTTATTTTGGGGGGCTCCCAAATCACTGCAGATGGTGATTGCAGGTCTTCATCACAAATAAAATAATAATGAAAAAGTTTGAAATATCACCAGCATTACCAGAATGTGACACAGAGATATGAAGTGAGTAAATGTTGTTGGAAAAACGGCATCAGTAGACTTGCTTGACACAGGTTGCCACAAACCTTCAATTTGTAAAAAACACACTGTGAGGCCCAATAAAGCAAAGTGCTATAAAACAAGGTATGCCAGTGTATTTATATTCTATAAGTGTATATGTATTCATATTACATATAATATATATTCACATTATGTAAGTATATATATATGTGTGAATACACACACACACACACAGATAGATTTATTTTAAAGAATTGGCTCATACAATTGTGGGGACTGGAAATTCCCAGATACTTGGGCAGGCCAGCAGAATGGAAGCTGAAGCAGGAGCTAATGTTGCCATCTTGAGTCTGAAATCCACAGGGCAGACTGGGAACTCAGGCAGGAGTTAATGTTGCAGTTTTGAGGCAGAATTTCTTCTCCAGGAAACCTCAGGTTTTGTTGTTAAGGCCTTAAATTGATTGGATGAGGCCTACGCACATTATTGAGAGTAAAATGTCTGACTTTTGTTGTTCAGTCTCTCAGTTGTGTCTGACTCTTTGCAACCCCATGGATTGCAGCACGCCAGGCTTCCCTGTCCTTTACCACCTCCCAGAGTTTGCTCAAACTCATGTCCATTGAGTTGGTGATGCCATCTGACTATCTCATCATGTGTCGTCCCTTTCTCCTAATGTCAAATGATTACAGATGTTAACCACATCTATACATAGCCTTCATAGAGACACCTGAATACTTGATTAGATAAATGGGCCCTAGAATCTAGCCAGATAGATACAAAAAACTAACCATCATATAGACCCATGAGGTAGATATTACTTCTCTCATTTTAGAGATGAAAAAACCGAGACTTAGAAAGGTTAAGGTCTGAAGGGTGGTTTACTGCACCTGGCTCTTAATGACTCCCCCTAAAGCCCACCCTCTAACTCCTGCACCTCTTGCCTCTCAGTTAAGTCTGAAGCCAGAATAAGTCTGAGCGGGCTTTGTGGACTTTCTGCTCTCCAAGAGAGGCTTTGGGGAAGAGGTATTTCAGTTTCCTTCATGATGGCATTTGGGCTTCCCTAGTGGCTCAGTGATACGGAATCCACTTGCAATGCAGGAGCCATGGGTTTGATCCCTGGGTTGAGAAGATCCCCTGAAGAAGGAAATGCAACCCACTCCAGTATTCTTGCCTGGAAAATCCCATGGACAGCGGAGCCTTGTGGGCTACAGGCCATGGAGTTGCAAAACAGTCAGACAGACTGAGCAACTGCACAACAACAACCATATGATGGCATTTACTTCTCCTTTTTCTCTTTTTTCTTTTTCCTTGCATTTCTCCTAGCCTCCATACCAAACTGGGAGAGTGGCGTCCTTGCCTACTAGTGGAATGATAAATATGATTTCAACTGCTTTCTTCTTCTCTTGAAAAAGCTTTCTTCCCATCAGTTGGGAGCAGCAGGAAGAACGAAAGAAAACAAGTCAGCATTTCTAGCTTCTCAAGCTGCTTTTCAATAAGCAAAGAGGCAAAGAAAGCCCCGGAGATAGGCATGAATTGTGCTGAAGAGATTGCCTCCAGCAGAGGGCTCATTTAACTATTTACTTGGCTTGATGACGCACCTGCTCTAGGAAAAAGATATTGAGTTAGAGTGGCCCTGAGAATAGGGGTCTAGAGTTTAGTGCTTTCTGGGTTTCCCAGGTGGCTCAGTGGTAAAGAATCTGCCTGCCACTGCTGGAGACACAGAAGATGTGGTTTTGATCCCTGGGTCGGGAAGATCCCCTGAAGAAGGAAATGGCAACCCACTCCAGTATTCTTGCCTGGGAAATCCCACAGACAGAGGAGTCTGGTGGGCTACAGTCCATGGGGTTGCAGAATCAGACATGACTGAGCGACTGAGCATGCACGCAGGTGCTAATTAATAATGAGGTTGATAATGATGATGATGCTTCCATATGTGTGCACATTGCATTTTCTGGTTTAAATGGCACTGACATGTGCAATGTGGGCATGCTGCTTCCCCTGCAGCACTTTCTCTGTCCCAGCCTCCTGTCTGAGTTCCCAGCAGGCTCGCCAAGAGGGATCTCTGGTGCCTTTGGGAGCTGGAGGATGGTACATTCTTGAGTCATAAAAATTCCTAGAATGTAGGAGCCAGAAGATGCTCCATGCAACTCCTTTATTTCACAGACAAGACCCAGAGAGCTGACTTGCCAACGTGTGATGACCGGAAGTGGGGCCTCAGGGATGCCTGGTCTGTTTTCCCTGTAAAACTCTCCCATCAGAGCTGCTTTGGGCTGACAGAGAAGAACGTGCCCCCAGTCCCCAGGGGGCAGGCAGCAAACTCTATAAAAAGGACGATCTGTGTGTTGATTCTGCCTCCTGTTATGTTTGGCGTGGCTTTGCATGCCAGTCCTTAACCCTTTGTGGAGCTCTGGGAAGGGTCTCCACAGTGGATCAGGAAAAGGACAAGGCAGCCCTGGAAGAGCAAGAAGTAGGGAAAGTTCCCTCGAGAGTGTACAGAAGGAAGTGAGCTAGAGACCAAGGAGAAAGCATCAGGAGAAAAACTTGAGGAGAGAGAAAGCCATCTTTCAGGCCCAGCCCCCTACCAGCCAAACAACTCTTTTGACAGACTTTCCTTATTTGTCTTTGAAGGGGATTTCAGATCATTCAAGAAGGACTCATGTGGTTGCCAGGGCAACAGTGTTCCCATCGTCACTACCATGGAAACTCTCTCAGTGGCATAATATAAATATTTTCCTTTAAGAATGAGACGGGGAGTCAAGTGGATGACAAGCTATTTTCTAATGCTCAGGGGCTGTGGCCAAAGCCTGCGATGGAGGGGACCAAATTAGCTCACATTCTATATCGTTCGCAGAACAGGCTGTTTTTGCTTGTTTGTTTTTAGATATAAGAGCCAAAAAAGGTGGGGAAGGGCAAAATTGTCAACGAAAATAGTCCATAGTTCTGAAGTGGAGAGATGTAAGAATTTCCCATTTTCTCTTGTTTTTCTTAGGGATGGTCTGAAAGACTAGCTTCTTGGACAAAGGCATATTAAAGAGTTTCCAAATCCTCCTCTTCCTCCTTAAACCTTCCTCCTCAACTTGTCTCTAGAGAGTACTAGAGTATCAGAGACTTCTGGGATGGGGTAGCTCAGGTAGCAACCAAGAAGGAGGGTCATTTTTTGGCCTCATGTACTATTTCAGAAGCTAGAGCCACAGCAATCCTTACTTTTGCTCCCTTGGGCATGTCTCCATATCATAAGGCTCTGTGGCCACCCCCTAACTTCACTCAAATTCCCCAGAAGAAACACCTGTCACCTCGGAGGGAAGACAGGACCAGGTGACCACCGGGTACCTACCCGTGTGACATTCTCTGATTCTTACTTTTAAGAGTTTGATTCTAAAAATCAATGGTTCTGTGTCCAAAGGTGCCCTGATTGTATTATTCTAAGAGCCTGTTATCTTAGTTGAGTGCAGAGTGAGCCCTAGGGCAGCAGCTGTGTGCAGCTGGAGGAGCTGGGCACTGCTCGGTGGCTGCCCTGGCCTCGGTGACATCCTTCCCAGGGCCCGGAACATGGATGTCAGGGCCCCTGCCTGGCACTCCTCCAGCTGTTCTCTGTTGTGGGAGTTTTGCTGGCTTGAATAACTCATTTTCAGCGGCTTATGATGAAAAGGGAAAGCCAGCAGTGATTGGGGTCTGAAAGCAGCCAACATCATCCCTCTCGAAAGCTTGCTGTGTGGACTTTGCATGGGCCGCTGAAAGGAGAACTATACTAGTTCTGGACTCAGCATCTGCAGAGGGGCTGGGCCCCTTGCAGCTCCCCTCCAGGGAAGGGCAGATGGGCAGGGAGGCTTTGCATGGAGCATTGTAAGCATCCTGCTTACGGGGCAGCAGGATGAAGTTGGCCTCCGAGACCAAGCAGGTCCAGAATTGTCATTGCAGCTTATCTCAAGGTCTTGGGGGCTGTGTCTGAAGTGCTCTCAGTTCTGTGGTGCTGGGCTGGGGCTTTGATCCTCTCAGCCCTGGTGTTCTGCTCTGTTCTGCAGTAGGGGAATAGCACAATCAATGGAAGAGACAATAACCAAATCTGCGAAATGATCCCGGGGTTAGAAATGGGGCAAGGATAACTGTCTCAAAATGCCAAGGAACCCTCCTCATGGCAAGAGAGAGAGGGAGCATTCAAATACATGAAAGAAATACCACCTGCTACATCACATGATAAAATGAAACAGCATGTCTGCTCCAGGACAGAGTTGCTTATGATTTTATTTTAAAGAAAGCATCAGGTAGATGATGGATACTAGGCAAACTTTTGTTTTGTTTTTTTTCCCTCACTCTGAAAACAGAGTAATTGCTGTTTTGGTTTGTATAATTAACACATGCTTTTTGGAATAATTTGAACAATGTGTAGAAGTGGAAGGAAGAACTTTAAAAAAATCACTGAAAATCTCATCACCCCAAAAAGGTCCCATTAACAATTTGTTGACAGTATTTTGCATATACATAAATGTTGTATGTATACATGTATCATTTGACATGAATGAGGCTTTCATGCATGCTATCTTTATTCTGGGACATACCTTTTTAACTGTAGTCTTTTGCTCCCTAATTCCCTGCTCTCCTTCTGCATGGCTTACATCTCCCTCTGCCATCATCAACCCATTTGCATTCCAGGTAACTACTCTGCAGACCAGAGACCAGGGAGGCAGGAGAAAAATATGAAAAAATGCACTAAGTCTTCTTATACAAACCTATCTCCTTTCATTGGTTTAGTCCCTGCTATTTTATTGCTGTTTTTAAATTTATTTTCCTTTTGTTTGGATTTTAATTTTTGTTTGGCCACTTGGAAAAATTCATTAAATATAATAATGATTATATCCCCATAGACTCCTGCTTCTATCAGATAGATTCCGAGAAGGGACCATTGGATGGAAGAGTATATGGATTTTTCATTTTAAAAGATAAAAGAATTTTCTGTGACAGACCCTTAAGTTATCATTTGCTCCTCTCTGCTAAGTCAATGACCACTATTTCATCTACTTTCCACCCTCCAAAAATTCATTTAACTGTCATACCTGCTGTTTGCTTTCTTGTTCTCTATGTTCTTGTGTCCATTTTTTTCTCCTTTATTATCATTTTGGCAAAAATTGGGTAGGGCAGGGATTTCCCTGGTGGTCCAGTGGCTCAGACTCTAAGCTTCCAATGCAAGGAGCCCAAGTTCAATCCCCGGTCAGGGAACTAAATCCCACATGCCAAAACTAAGGGTTCATATGCCACAACTAGGACCCGGAGCACCTCAATAAATAAATAAATACTTCAAAAATTTTTGTTAGGGCAAGAAATGAATACTTGTGGCCAATCGGCATTTTAATACTGAAACTCATCACATGAGTTCTGAAAACACTGAGCCTCAAAAACAAAAGCAATTAGGGGCTTGATTTCTTTCTTCCAGAAAGCTCCTTGCCACCTACACAAATGTGTCTACTTATTTCTCAGGAAAATAATTTCTTTAGACCAAAAGCTATGAGTGGGTAGAATTTGGCAACTAAAAGACATATCCTGCTATATTGACAAGTGAAGAGGTTGGGAAGGGAGAGGTGGTAGAAATGAAATGTTGCGAGGCATTAAAAGGAAGGGAGTTAAGAAAGCAAAGAGAGATTACACAGACAAGAGGAGATGAGAGGAACAAAGAGTTCAGTGCCACTTTATTCCTTGGTGATGGTGGTGGTTTAGTCGCTAAGTCGTGTCTGACTTTTCTGACCCAAAGGACTGTAGCCTGCCAGGCTCCTCTGTCCATGGGATTCTCCAGGCAAGAATACCAGAGAGGGTTGCCATTTCCTTCCCCAGGGGATCTTCCCGATCCAGGAATTAAACCTGGGTCTCCTGCATTGTAGGCAGATTCTTTGCTAACTGAGCTACAAGGGAAGCCATACTTTATTCCTTACATCTCTCCTATCTTCCATTTGTAGCATCACTGTCTTAACTGACACATTGTCCTTCAGCTGGACCATTAACAGTGGTCTCCCAATGTACTCCCGAGGAGTACAGTGGCATACCTCCTTGCACTCTTGGCTCCCATAAATTCATTGTCCATATGATTATGTCACTCTCTTGTTTAAAATACTTTACTGGCTCTCATTGCCCTCAGGATGAGGGCCAAGTTGCTCCCATGACATAGAAGGCCTTCTGTTTCCTGGCCCCTGTTTGCCTCTCCAGCCTCATCTTTCTCCACTTCCTGCCATGAATCCCTGTAGTTTTTCCTTACCCAATTCTGCTCATGTTTTCCCATCAGCCTGGGATTCTCCTTGCCTGTTTAATGCATGATCATTTTCTAAGATGCTCAGACATCGCTCACTACCCTCAAAAAATCCCACCAGCACCTCTATCCCTGGGCGAGGTGCTCCTTGTTGAGCTTTTGCAAAAACCAGTGCCTCCTATATTTACACTTGCTGTGTGCATGTGTTTAAATAATTATCTGTTTACTATGTGCTCCCTAGTCTGGGGTTCTCTAGGAGAAAATACTGCACCTTGGTCTCTGAATTTCTATCACCTAACAATGAACTTTGCACATAATAGGCACAGTATTGAATAAATGAATCAGTGAATGAGCAAATGAATGATTGAATTTCAGGAGTCATCTAGAGGGGGTGCCTAAAAGAGTTTTCAGTCAGGGGGCTGTTCTAGAGTGGAGTTCAGCCCCAATCTGGCCTGCAGAGTCAGCTCTAAGGACCTTGCTTAATAAATAAAACAAGACATGATGTGGTCATATCTTACTCCAAAATAAATTTCTGATGGGTCAAAGACTTAATTTAAAAAGAGAGAAAGAAACATAAAAACTAGAAGAAAATATGTGAGAATATTATATGTTAGAGTGGAGGATTTCTTTTTCTAATGATGAAATCATAGCTAGAAAGCTTAAAGTTCTGAGGTTTCAACTATATATTTTTTTCCATTTGCATGAAAAAAAAATGCCATGAATCAAATCATATACTAGCTGCAAGAACTATTTCTAACATGTATAAGAAAGGGAAAGAAACACAGATTAAATATTTGGAGATTCCATCTTCAGTTAGATTGCTAAAGATCAAACTGGTTTGGCGAGAATGGAGAGAAACAACCTTCTTATACAATATTGGTAGGGACGTAAATTAACGCATCTTTTAAAAGGACAATTTGCCAGTATCTGGGGGCCTCCCTTGTGGCTCAGATAGTTAAGAATCTGCCTGCAATGTCGGAGACCAGGGTTCAATCCCTGGGTTGGGAAGATCTCTATTAAAAATGAAAATGTGCACACTTTTGATCTGGCATTTGCACCTCTAGGTGCACCTTGGAGAAGGCAATGGCACCCCACTCCAGTACTCTTGCCTGGAAAATCCCATGGACAGAGGAGCCTGGTGGGCTGCAGACCATGGGGTCGTGAAGAGTCGGACACGACTAAGTGACTTCACTTTTCCTTTCACGAATTGGAGAAGGAAATGGCAACCCACTCCAGTGTTCTTGCCTGGAGAATCCCAGGGACAGAGGAGCCTGGTAGGAGGCTGTCTATGGGGTCACACAGAGTCGGACACGACTGAAGCGACTTAGCAGCAGCAGCAGGTGCACCTTACATCTAGGAGTATAAATTTAGATGCACCAGGATATCTATTGCACTAATTAACAAATAATGAGTGCAAAGCACTAAGTACTAGAGATTATAATGGCAGGCAAAACAGACAAGGCTTCTGCTCTTAGGCAACATGCAATCTATTGGGACACAGTGACCCCAGATAAATTCTTATGCTATGTAAGTGAGTGCTGCAACAGTCTATGAGAATATACCTAAAAGAAAACTAAGGAATCCTGGAAAGATTTCTTATATAAGAGATACTGGGAGCTGCATTCAGAGGGTTCAAGTTTGAGAGAGACCAAGCAAACAACCACAACCAAATTGTCAATGGTGGTTTGACACAACACCAGGGGTTTAGGCAACACACATTCTTATTGTCTACCCTTTTTGACCTTCTGTACCTTGTCAAAAATTAGTGCAATTTAAAGAAGGAAGGAGACAGTTCTTTGAGCTTCAATTTCATTATCTGTACAGTGGGAATACTAACACCGTGCAGGGTTATTGTGAGGGTTAAATAAAATAATGATTGGGTCCCTACCAAGAAGGAGCAGTACAAAAAGATTGGCTTGTTTATTCAAATCGTTTGAGGCAAGAAAACTGGTGAAGAACTAAGAGCTGCTCATACACCATTTCAGTTCAGTAGCTTAGTTGTGTCCAACTCTTTGTGACCCCATGGACTGCAGCACACCAGGCTTCCCTGTCCATCACCAACTCCCAGAGCTTACTCAAACTCATGTCCATCGAGTTGGTGATTCCATCCAACCATCTCATCCTCTGTTGTCCCCTTCTCCTCCTGTCCTCAATCTTTCCCAGCATCAGGGTCTTCAAATCAGGTGGCCAAGGTATTGGAGTTTCAGCTTCAGCATCAGTCCTTCCAACGAATATTCAGGGTTGATTTCCTTTAGGATTGAATGGTTTGATCTCCTAGCAGTCCAAGGGACTCTTAAGGGTCTTCTCCAACATCACAGTTTAAAAGCATCAATTCTTCAACACTCAGCTCATACACCATACTATATTTAAGCCACTTCATACAGGAGAGAATTTTTCATTCTTTTAAGATGTCCAAAAGAAAACACACAACCTTTTAAAATAAGCCTGTGTGCTCAATCGCTTCAGTCGTGTCCCACTCTTTGTGATCCTATGGACTCTTTGCAACCCTATAGATTGTAGCCTGCTGGACTCCTCTGTCCATGGGATTCTCCAGACAAGAATACTGGAGTGGGTTGCCATTTCCTCCTTCAGGGAATCTTCCCCACCCAGGGACTGAACCCACGTCTCCAGCGCCTCCTGCATTACAGGTGGTTTCTTTACCACTGAGCCACCAGGGAAGCCCTTTAAAATAAGCCTGATGCTGCTGCTGCTGCAGCTGCTAAGTCGCTTCAGCTGTGTCCGACTCTATGCAACCCCATAGACGGCAGCCCACCAGGCTTCTCCGTCCCTGGGATTCTCCAGGCAATAACACTGGAGTTGGTTGCCATTTCCTTCTCCAATGCATGAAAGTGAAAAGTGAAAGTGAAGTCGCTCAGTTGTGTCCAACTCTTAACAACCTCATGGACTGCAGCCTACCAGGCTCCTCCGTCCATGGGATTTTCCAGGCAAGAGTACTGGAGTGGGGTGCCATTGCCTTCTCCTTAAAATAAGCCTATCTTTGTTTAAATAAAAAACTAATTCTCAATGTGTTCAACTAATACAGCCATAGAACTAAAAGCCTAGGAAATAATAGAGCCCAGACAGCAAGTCTAGGGATGTGCTTGGGGTATGCCCTTTGCTGAAGGGTGGCTTTCTTTCTCCATTATAATCCATCTTCATAGTTAGCTGAGACACTCTACCTGAGATTTCTTCCTTAAAAATATCTAGTCACTGTTCCTGTGATCCTCATACTCAGGCACTGAAGGGGTCTGGGGGCTAGAATAAAATTAATATCATATATGCATCCGGCTCTCAAAGGTTTTAAAATTACATATACACACGAAAACCTATAATGCAAAAGAATCTGAAAAAGAATATTATGTAACAACTTAAAAGGGAAAAGAATTTTAAAAAGAATAGATATATTGTTATGTGTAACTGAATCACTTTGCTGTACTCCTGAAACAAACACATTGTTAATCAGTTCAGTTCAGTCACTCAGTCGTGTACGCCACCCCATGGACCACAGCATGCCAGGCTTCCCTGTCTATGACCAACTCCCAGAGTTCACCCAAACTCATGTCCATCGAGTCGGTGATGCCATCCAACCATCTCATTCTCTGTCATCCCCTTCTCCTCCTGCCCTCAATCTTTCCCAGTATCAGGGTCTTTTCAAATGAGTCAGCTCTTCGCATCAGGTGGCCAAAGTATTGAAGTTTCAGCTTCAACATCAGTCCTTCCAATGAACACTCAGGATTGATCTCCTTTAGGATGGACTGGTTGGATCTCCTTGCAGTCCAAGGGACTCTCAAGAGTCTTCTCCAACACCACAGTTCAAAAGCATCAATTATTGGGCACTCAGCTTTCTTTATAGTCCAACTCTCACATCCATATATGACCACTGGAAAAGCCATAGCCTTGACTAGACGGACCTTTGCTGGCAAAGTAATGTCTCTGCTTTTTAATATGCTACCTAGGTTGGTCATAACTTTCCTTCCAAGGAGTAAGCATCTTTTAATTTAATGGCTGAAGTCACCATCTGCAGTGATTTTGGAACCCCCCAAAATAAAGTTTGTCACTGTTTCCACTGTTTCCCCATCTATTTGTCATGAAGTGATGGGACCGGAAGCCATGATCTTAGTTTTCTGAATGCTGAGCTTTAAGCCAACTTTTTCTCTCTCCTCTTTTACTTTCATCAAGAGGCTTTTTAGTTCCTCTTCACTTTCTGCCGTAAGGGTGGTGTCATCTGCATATCTGAGGTTATTGATATTTCTCCCGGCAATCTTGATTCCAGCTTGTGTTTCTTTCAGTCCAGCATTTCTCATGATGTACTCTGCATAGAAGTTAAAAAAGCAGGGTGACAGCATACAGCCTTGACGTACTCCTTTCCGGATTTGGAACCAGTCTGTTGTTCCATGTCCAGTTCTAACTATTGCTTCCTGAACTGCACATAGATTTCTCAAAAGGCAGGTCAGGTGATCTGGTATTCCCATCTCTTTCAGAATTTTCCACAGTTTATTGTGATCCACACAGTCAAAGGCTTTGGCATAGTCAATAAAGCAGAAATTGATGTTTTTCTGGAACTCCCTTGTTTTTTCAATGATCCAGCTGATGTTAGCAATTTGATCTCTGTTTCCTATGCCTTTTCTAAAACCAGCTTGAACATCTGGAAGTTTACAGTTCACGTACTGCTGAAGCCTGGCTTGGAGAATTTTGAGCGTTACTTTACTAGCATGTGAGATGAGTGCAATTGTGTGGTAGTTTGAGCATTCTTTGGCATTGCCTTTCTTTGGGACTGGAATGAAATCTGACCTTTCCAGTCCTGTGGCCACTGCTGAGTTTTCCAAATTTCCTGGCATATTGAGTGCAGCACTTTCACAGCATCATCTTTCAGGATTTGAAACAGCTCAACTGGAATTCCATCACTTCCACTAGCTTTGCTCGTAGTGATGCTTCGTAAGGCCCACTTGACTTCACATTCCAGGATGTCTGGCTCTAGGTCAGTGATCACACCATCGTGATTATCTGGGTTGTGAAGATCTTTTTTGTACAATTCTTCTGTGTATTCCTGCCACCTCTTCTTAATATCTTCTGCTTCTGTTAATCAGCTAAGCTCCAATATAAAACAAAAAGTTTTAAAAGAGTATATACAAATATATGTACAACTGAATCACTTTGCTGTACACTTGAAACTAACACAACATTGTAAATCAACTATGTTGTTTTTGTTTGGTAGCTAAGTCCTGTCTGACTCTCTGCCACCCCACAGACTGCAGCACACCAGGATTCCCTGTCCTTCACTGTCTCCCGGAGTTTGCTCAAACTCATGTCCATTGAGTAAGTGATGCCATCCAACCATCTCATTCTCTGTTGCCCCCTTCTCCTCCTACCCTTAATCTTTCCCAGGATTAGGGTCTTTTCCAATGATGAGTCAGCTCTTCACATCAGGTGGTCAAAGTATTGGAGCTTCAGCATCAGTCTTTCCAATGAATATTCAGGGTTGATTTTCTTTAGGATTGACTGGTTTGGTCTCCATGCTGTCCAAGGGACTCTCAAGAGTCTTCTCCAGAACCACAGTTCAAAATCATCAATTATTCAGTGCTCAGCCTTCTTTATGGTCCAACTCTCACATCCCATACATGACTACTGGAAAAACTGTAGTTTTGACTATATGGACCTTTGTTGGCAAAGCGATGTTTCTGCTTTTTAATACACTAAGTTTGTCATAGCTTTTCTTCCAAGGAGCCAGTGTCTTTTAATTTCATGGTTGTAGTCACCGTTCGCAGTGATTTTGGAGACCAAGGAAATAAAATCAGCCACTGTTACTCTTCAATAAAAATTTAAAAGTATAAAATGAAATTACAGGTGCAAGATGCAAGCAAGAGGACAATTAGGAATCAGTTCAGCAGTGTTTAATAAAGTGGTCTTTTATGTGGCATGGAAAATCTCTGAATAAAAGTCACTCTTTGACCACTAGACAGAAAGGCAATGCTTCACTATAATTTCAGGAGTTAATTGGCTTCTGACACCAAGGTCAGGCTATTCCTCTGAAACATTCTCAGACAAATTTCTCAAATATCAGGCCACATCACAAAGGACTTTGGGGGTAAGCTCTGGGCACTTTTAGGGCAAAATACAGTGTCTAGAACCCAGTAAGTTCTTAATCAGTGTCATATGGTTTGTGATTGAATGGATTTAATGCTGTTTAGAATTTGCCTTCCTTGGTAGTAACCAAGGTCTATTTTCTATCTAAAATCTAGTTCCTAAATGTTTCCTAGTGGAAATTATACTACAGCTCAGAAAGCTTCCAATTTACAATCTCTTACTGGGATGACCAGTGGTCACATATGGATGTGAGAGTTGGACTGTGAAGAAAGCTGAGTGCCAAAGAATTGATGCTTTTGAACTGTGGTGTTGGAGAAGACTCTTGAGAGTCCCTTGGACTGCAAGGAGATCCAACCAGTCCATTCTGAAGGAGATCAGCCCTGGGATTTCTTTGGAGGGAATGATGCTAAAGTTGAAACTCCAGTACTTTGGCCACCTCATGCGAAGAGTTGACTCGTTGGAAAAAACTCTGATGCTGGGAGGGATTGGGGACAGGAGGAGAAGGGGACAACAGAGGATGAGATGGCTGGATGGCATCACTGACTCGATGGACGTGAGTCTGAGTGAACTCTGGGAGTTGGTGATGGACAGGGAGGCCTGGCGTGCTGTGATTCATGGGGTCGCAAAGAGTCGGGCATGACTGAGTGACTGAACTGAACTGAACTGAACTGGGATGACAGGAGAGGAGGACAGAAAGAAAGGGAGGAGAGTTGCTCAGGGGCTGTGGGTGAGAGGGCCAAGTCCTTGGTGGTCATCTGTCCCCTTGCTTCATGCCTATGCTGGAGAATCCTGCTTTGTGTGCACACTGGAATCACCTGGGAAACCTTTAAACATATTGATTTCTGGATCTACAGGGTCAGTTAAATGAAAAATCTCTCCATGGAAGGCCCAGGCAACATTTTTTAAAGGTCCCCAATAGTTGTAGTGTACAGCCTGGGTTGAGAACCACTGGTCTTGACTTTCACTTTCCATTCATTCATATAGCAAATATTCATTGAATGTCTGCTACATGCCAGGGTTTGTTTTTTTTTTTCCCTTAGGTGCTGGAAACCAAGAGCTGAATTAAGCAGACAAAGATCCCAGCCTTGATGAAACTAGCCTTCTCATGCTGCACCCACTGCACCCACAGCGCTTAGGGTGCAACACAGGCTTTAGAAACAAGAGGACCCATTCTAACCCAGGGCCCAACATAGTGTGTGTGTGTGTGTGTGTGTGTGTGTGTGTGTGTGTTTGTGGCAAGGGAACCTTAGGTATGTGCTGGCCATTCCAAGGCTCTTTCAGTGTTTCCATATGTAACATAGGACTCCCCATGCCCTCTTCACAAGGTAGCCAGAGTGAAGTGAGATGATGAACTTGAAGGGACCCACTGGAAGGGTCCAGGGGAAGAGGGTACCAGGCGCATGGTAGTGTGGAGTACATTGTGCTTCTTATTAAATAAAAAAGAGAAGAAAGCCGGGCTTGGGGAGCCAATCCAACGGGAAGCTAAACAATCAGGTTTCAAATAAAATCTCTGAAAAGCTGTTTCAGAAGAGAAAAAGTTAGAAGAGGCTTTTTGAGCACAATGCAGGGGTAGGAGGAGAAAACACATGCAATAACTGCTTCCTTCCTGACAACTGGTTGGTTTTGGAAACTTTGCACCTCAAAGGAGGTGGTTTCACACCCTGTGGGGACCCAGCTGGAACAGCAGGAGAGAACCAGATAACCAGGTTGAGGGCAGAGCAAATGGTGCAGGTCTTTGATGAGGCTGGTGGGAAGCGGCTGGTAAGAAGCCCTGGGAGAACTCCACTGGGATGCTTGAAAATCACCTGTCTCTTGAAGGTCAGAAAGCCACGAAGCTTGGGAGGGATCCTAGAGCTCATGCCTCCTGACCCTCTGTGATGAGGACACGTCACCCTGGAGGGAAGAGGGGACTTCTCAGACCCCACAGCCAGCTGGAACAAAGTCTGGGAACAAGGAGTTCTAGGGTTCGCTCTTCCTGCTCAGATGGGGAGCAACTGACCTGGATGAAGATGTTCCCCTCATAAAGCAGGCACAGCCCCTGACCTGTCCTCACCTGATCCTATCCAGCAGATTTATTCTGGTCCCTCTTGCCAGGGATGGAACCTTGAGGGGAAGGGTGGCAGGGCTCATTGAACCACCTGCTGCCCTGGGATCTCCAGACCCCAATAATGATACTGCTCTGTGTACTGCCCTCTCCACATGGAGGCTTGAGGGTGATTGCCAGACCTGCTGTGTTTGGTCCATGTGGGGTTTTATTAGTTTATTTTTAATTCAAGGCAACTTTAAAAAAATTTGGAAGTTTCGTATAAGAATATTGATCTCAAGTTTCTCTTTAAAACATAGGAACTCTGCAACATTGGGCCTTTCTTGAACTGCAGCTGAAAACAGCTTCCCCCACTTGATGAAGAAATAGTTCATCCACAAACCACAGCACTGCCTGTCAGGAGTGCAGGAAAGGAAGTTAGGTCCACCCAGTGGATAGGACCTTAACATTTGATGGGGTAAATTTTGTCACCCTTTTCAAATCCATTTTATGATTAACTGTTTCAAGCCCTTTATAAAGTTTGCCACTCTTTAATTCTAAGGCCCTGCTTGGGTTTTCCAACCTGAGTGTCAGGATGCTATTCCCCACAGACGATCACCAGGTGATTCTTAGAGGGGATCACGATTTGTATTTGTTATTCTTTGTGACCCCATGGACTGTAGCCGGCCAGGCTCCTCTGTCCATGGGATTTTCCAGGTAAGAATAATGGAGTGGATTACCATTTCCTCCTCCAAGGGATCTTCCTGACCAGGGATCAAACCTGCATCTCCTGTGTCTCCTGCATTGTCAGGCAGATTCTTTACCACTGAGCCACCTAGGAGCTTGATAAAATAAAACCTGTTCAGTTCAGTTCAGTTGCTCAATTGTGTCCAACTCTTTGAGACTCCGTGAACCGCAGCACACCAGGCCTCCCCGTCCATCACCAACTCCTGGAGTTCACTCAGACTCACATCGATCGAATCAGTGATGCCATCCAGCCATCTCATCCTGTCGTCCCCTTCTCCTCCTGCCCTCAATCTTTCCCAGTATCAGGGTCTTTTCAAATGAGTCAGCTCTTCGCATCAGGTGGCCAAAGTATTGGAGTCTCAGCTTCAACATCAGTCCTTCCAATGAACACCTAGGACTGATCTCCTTTAGGATGGACTGGTTGGATATCATTGCAGTCCAAGGGACTCTCAAGAGTCTTCTCCAACACCACAGTTCAAAAGCATCAATTCTTCGACGCTCAGCTTTCTTTATAGTTCAACTCTCACATCCATTCATGACCACTGGAAAAACCATAGCCTTGACTAGACAGACCTTTGTTGGCAAAGTAATGTCTCTGCTTTTGAACATGCTATCTAGGTTGGTCATAACTTTCCTTCCAAGGAGTAAGCATCTTTTAATTTCATGGCTGCAATCACCACCTGCAGTGATTTTAGAGCCCCCCAAAATAAATTCTGACACTGTTTCCACTGTTTCCCCATCTATTTCGCATGAAGTGATGGGACCAGATGCCATGATCTTCGTTTTCTGAAGGTTGAGCTTTAAGCCAACTTTTTCACTCTCCTCTTTCACTTTCATCAAGAGGCTTTTTAGTTCTTCACTTTCTGCCAGAAGGGTGGTGTCATCTGCATATCTGAGGTTACTGATATTTCTCCCTGCAATCTTGATTCCAGCTTGTGCTTCTTCCAGCCCAGGGTTTCTCATGATGTACTCTGAGTATAAGTTAAATAAGCAGGGTGACAACATACAGCCTTGTCGTACTCCTTTCCCTATTTGGAACCAGTCTGTTGTTGCATGTCCAGTTCTAACTGTTGCTTCCTGACCTGCATACAGATTTCTCAAGAGGCAGGTCAGGTGGTCTGGTATTCCCATCTCTTTCAGAATTTTCCACAGTTTATTGTGATCCACACAGTCAAAGGCTTTGGCATAGTCAATAAAGCAGAAATAGATGTTTTCCTGGAACTCCCTTGCTTTTTCGATGATCCAGCAGATGTTGGCAATTTGATCTCTGGTTCCTCTGCCTTTTCTAAAACCAGCTTGAACATCTGGAAGTTCACAGTTCACATATTACTGAAGCATCGCTTTACTAACATCACTTTACTAGCGTGTGAGATGAGTGCATCTGTGCTGTAGTTTGAGCATTCTTTGGCATTGCCTTTCTTTGGAAGTGGAATGAAAACTGACCTTTTCCAGTCCTGTGGCCACTGCTGAGTTTTCCAAATTTGCCAGCATATTGAGTGCAGCACTTTCACAGCATCATCTTTCAGGATTTGAAAGAGCTCAACTGGAATTCCATCACCTCCACTAGCTTTGTTCATAGTGATGCTTCATAAGGCCCACTTGACTTCACATTCCAGGATGTCTGGCTCTAGGTGAGTGATCACACCTTCATAATTATCTGGGCCGTGAAGATCTTTTTTGTACAGTTCTTCTGTGTATTCTTACCACCTCTTCTTAATATCTTCTGCTTCTGTTAGGTCCCTACTATTTCTGTCCTCTATTGAGCCCATCTTTGCATAAAATGTTCCCTTGGTATCTCTAATTTTCTTGAAGAGATCTCTAGTCTTTCCCATTCTGTTGTTTTCCTCTATTTCTTTGCATTGATTGCTGAGGAAGGCTTTCTTGCCTCTCCTTGCTATTCTTTGAAACTCTGCATTCAAATGGATATATCCTTCCTTTTCTCCTTTGCTTTTCGCTTCCCTTCTTTTCACAACTATTTGTAAGGCCTCCTCAGACAGCCATTTTGCTTTTTTGCATTTCTTTTTCTTGGGGATGGTCATGATTCCTGTCTCCTGTACAATGTCATGAACCTCCATCCATTGTTATTCAGGCACTCTGTCTATCAGATCTAGTCCCTTAAATCTATTTCTCACTTCTGCTGTATAATCATAAGGGATTTGACTTAGATCATACCTGAATGGTCTAGTGGTTTTCCCTACTTTCTTCAATTTAAGTCTACATTTGGCAATAAGGAGTTCATGATCTGAGCCACAGTCACCTCCGGTCTTGTTTTTGCTGACTGTATAGAGCTTCTTCATCTTTGGCTACAAAGAATATAATCACTCTGATTTCTATGTCCACCATCTGGTGATGTCCATGTGTAGAGTCTTCTCTTATGTTGTTGGAAGAGGGTGTTTTCTATGACCAGTGTGTTTTCTTGGCAAAACTCTGTTAGCCTTTGCCCTGCTTCATTCTGTACTCTAAGGCCAAATTTGCCTGTTACTCCAGGTGTTTCTTGACCTCCTACTTTTACATTCCAGTCCCCAATAATAAAAAAGACACCTTTTTTGGGTGTTAGTTCTAGAAGGTCTTGTAGGTCTTCATAGGAATGTTCAACTTAAGCTTCTTCAGCATTATTGGTCGGGGCATAGACTTGGATTACCATGATATTGAATGGTTTGCCTTGGAAACAAACAGAGATCATCCTGTTGTTTTTGAGACTGCATCCCAGTACTGCAAAAAACCTGTAATTGTGCTGTGTTAGGGAAATCGGGTAGAGAAGCTGTCCAGCTATGCCTGGTGAATACATCCTCCAGCATTCATATTCTTGATACACAAAAAACACTAATTTTGAATTATGAATCTTGTATTCCATGTTACCCTTTAGACAAGGACTTTTTAGTTCCATACTATCCCTACCGGTATTTATTACCTCCTCAGCACTGGAATTGACTACTGGTTGCCTGTTATTATCATTCTTCTATTGTCAAACAATTGTAAATGCTATTTTTTATGAAAGTGAAATATTTTCCTTTTCTCATATTCTCATGCCTCCATAAAGGTGATAAAAATGAAAGCTAGACAGAGGAGGCCATGTACTTAAAAAAACTAGGAAGTATTTCTTTGTGGAAATAAAAATTGTTTTTATATGCTTAGTATGCCAAGTGAATCCAATTCATTCATTTCCAAGGTCTGCCTGAACATTACAGAAGTTTACATTTGTACTTGTAGCTATAGCATCTTCCCAACAAGGCACACGAAGCTCAGCAGTTTTCTTCTTCCTCTTCAGGGCAAGGAGGGAGCCACTGTTTCACAAAGCTCTGCTGAAGCCAGAGAGAAGGCAGGGCATTCCCACAGGGAGCCCTGGGAACAGCCCAGGATTTGAACCCATCTTCCTTGCCTTGAATCCTGGCTCCATACTTACTGTGGGATTTTAAGCAGTTCTGTCTGAGCCTTAGTTTGCTCGTCCGCAAGTTGTTGATGACACTATCTCTTCTGTTGGGTCTCTGTGCGGACTGGACATAACAGAGTAAAAGTGGAGTGAGGAGGTATTTGATGGGCAGGTGTGAGTTCCGCGCTGAATGGGGCTAGTGGTAGGCCAGTTCTCGGGCGTCGCGTGTCCCCTTTGCAGAGGGTTTCAAATGCTCTGGGGAAGGCTGCCTACACGTTTCAATGCAAAGAGAGATGTTAAAAACCTTTGAAGTGTTTTTAAAAAAAAGATTTCATTCAGGCTAAAGAAATGAATAGGAAGTGTATTCCTTTCCCTGTTCATTTCTCTAATATTTAATGTTCAGGCTCAGGGGACTTGTGTGGGTTGTAGACACAGAGATTCCCTCTTCTGTAGTTGTTGTTGGCATTTTGAGGGCACAGTGAACATGCTGGGACGAAGAGCTGTCAAGTCTCACAGCTGTGAAGACTTTCCTCCCATGGTTCTCAAACTCTAGTGCACGTTGGGGTTGTAGGGGACGTGTGTTACACATACAGATGCCTAGGCCACACCCAGACCTACTGAGCAAGAATTTCTGAGGGGACTGGGAATCTGCATCTCAACACCTCCCTCCAAGATATATCTAATGTTGGTGGTCCTCCAGCAGCACTTTGAAAAACACTCCCTCTCCTCCCCTAACCCCGCTCCCTTCTTACATCCTCTACAGAAGATTTTGGACCCAGAGTCACACAGCATTGTTGGAACTGACTCAAGGTAGCCTGTGCCTGCCCTGAAGGTTTTGACATTAGCATGGTTCACACTCTAGTGTTTACACACACTGATATTGTTTACAGAGCTGATCTCCCTCCACCCACCCCACTATCTCGTGGGCCTTCAAATACTCAAAACCAAGATCTTATCTGTAACCCATTCCCCTAGACCTCAGCAGCCTGTGGTTACAGAGTCTGGTAATGATTCCAGCCCAACAGTAAGGGGTCTTGCTCCTTTTCCTGAAGAGTCCTACACCAGCTCACACATCATCTTCCACTCTTCCAGCTTCCACCAGGTCTCTCCTCTCCTGCCCTGCCCCTTCATCTCAAAACAGGAAGCCTCCTTGGGGTCAGGATCACCCCATATTTATGGTCACTGTTGTCTGCAGGAAGAGCCGAAGCCCCAGGGAACAGAGGAGCCAGGTCTTCTTGGTGGTCCAACAACTGGCTGATTGGCTGATTTCCCTTCAGAGTTGTGAGCGGCTCTCTCTGTGCCATGCACTCACCTGAGCACCTCCCACCCCCGCCCCTGAGCAGTCCAGGGGAGTTCTCACATATCACAGGGTCCCTGAGAAAAACAGCTCATTCAGTTCTGCCTGCAACCCCCCTCTGCAAAGGGCTCAGTTGGGTGTCTGACCCTAGAGCTGGGCCAGGGTCTAGAAACTGAGCCATCTTGTTCTCCCAGCCCTGTCCCCTCTGAGGTACAAGCTTCTTTGTGTATTTCACACAGGAAAAACCAAGCAAGTCCATGTGCAGGGTCCTCTCTACTTCTCAGTTCTGCATGCCCATACATGTCTAAGTCTAGCACGGGACCCCCATCACGCACCTGACCCTCACCACAAGCAGGTGTGTCATGAATTTTTAATCTTAGAACTCATGCTTTATAAATGAAATCTGATGGGACAGTGGAGCACGTGACTGTGAGGAGAAGAGACACCCTAGAGTGAGGCCGAAGAGGAATGGTCCCTGCTGCCACAGTGGGCAGCGGGCAGCGGTTGGCTGGGGCGGGAGCTGGGCCAAGACTGGTAGCGATGACTGTGCCTGTAGCAGCAGAAGCAGCAGTGGTGGCCCTAGCAGCCAGGCCCTGGGGGAAAGGGGGGCTTCTGCGTGAGAGCAGCAACAGCAGGACCACTGGAGGGAGGTCAGCTTGCCTGACTGTCCTCAGAACCCATCCCTACAGCTTCTGCACAAATAATAACTCCGTGGCCCAAACGTCAAAATAGGAGCAGCCAAAGCTCAGAGAGGAAACTTTGTTAGTAAATTATTACAAAATAAAAGCATTCACATGGCAATGAAGCATATCAGGGAGTTATAGTGTTCTTTAGAGTTTGGATTCTGCTTTTGAAAACTGCTGCAAAATTGCAAGGCAAATATGCACAGCCTTAGAGTATGGTTATATAACATCACTGACTCAGTGGACATGAGTCTGAGACAACTCCTGGAGATAGTGAAGGACAGGGAAGCCTGGCATGCTGGAGTTCATGGGGTTGCAAAGAGTTGGACACAACTTAGCAACTGAACAACAAGAGTAGAAATTATATTTAGAGATTATTGCAGTCAATGGAAAAGAACACTATTTTCAAATGAAGCTTTAGATGAACCAATTCTAAATGAGGAAGACAATTATAAAATTAATCTTTCTTGTAATTAAAGATACAGTAATAGAATACATAAACAGATGTTCTGAATTATATAAAATCACGAGGCCAGCCACTTTGACCCTCATGCATGACTTTCACAAGTTATAGGAAATGCAAGAGGAAACTTTAAAATGCCATTGTATAAAATTCCTTTAAAATTAAACTCAGACTACATGAAACTGGTTTGTAAGAAGAGTTAAATCTTTTTAGAAAAATTGTTTCATAAGAATCATCAGCTGTAGATGTACTATAATATATATTTCAAAATAACTTATCAGAAATTTATCCCAATGTTGTCACAGCCTATAAAACACTCTTAATAGTTCAGTAACACTTGCATCAGCAGAAAGATTATTCTCAAAATTCCTTGCGAGAATGAATGATAATGGAGAACAATTTAACAAGGTTCTTGCTTCTCTTGCAACACAGTAGCTCTACTTGCCTGCTTTATGTGCACCTTGGTACTGTCAGCTCAATAGATGATGTCCTTATGGGCAGTATTGGTACCTACAGAGAAAAGACACCTTGGTCTCTTATTTGCAAACTTTTTTCCCATCAGTCCTAGCTTAGACCCTGTCCAACCTTGCAGGGTGTTAGTTTATGAGTGCTGCAGCAGTGAGCGTAATGAATCATTTACCCAGTGGACATAAAGGACATACCAAGTGAGGTAACTTTAAATAATTGGCTTGGAGTGGCTAGTAGCTAGGAAGTGGCTTTTAGAGATACCCAAGGTTGAGAGGGTATTTTTTTAAACCATTTGCTATAGATGTTGAAAAGGTAGGGTTTGCCCTCTTCATGTCTACTCCTTCCAAATAGATGTATACAAAAAAGCTGGTTTCTTCCCCCCATTCCTCTACTCTTGCCACCCTGTTAGAACAAACAGGGATTTATGACCCGCTCCTTATTACATGTAAAATTTGTACAAAAATATCTTCTATGAAAATGATTTGTAATCTGTAGACTTAATACCTGGGAGATGTCTTGAGATGTAAAATCCCATCCTTTGGGTTTTGGGGTTTTTTTGTTTTCTCCAATAAATCTGATCTTTAAAGTTCAAAAAAAAAAAAAAAAAAAAAAAGATCAGTCATCAGCTTGTTGGCCTGCATTTGCCAAAAGCGATTCCTTCTGCCTTTAATTACACTGATTGAAAATGAAATTGCTGAAAGTAAAAGTGAATTTGCAGAAAAATCTTATAACCAGTCAGTCTATCATATCAATAAAGTATTATTATTTATTATATAAAATTATGGCACTAAGACACTGTTCTTTTGCAACTTGTAAATTTATGTTGCTACTCATACATTGCTATGTATTACCCTTATTATGTTTTATAAGTAAACAAAAATTTTTATTACACAATTTTTTAAAAATTCAATTATTTTGCCAATTATCTTTTAAAAACTATTATTTATTTTTATTTTTTTGGCCACACCATGGGGCATGCTGGATCTTAGTTCCCTGACCAGGGATGGTACATACACTCCCTACATTGGGAGCACAGAGCCTTAACCACTGGACAACTAGGAAAGTTCCAGTAAACAAAATTTTAAGGAAGAAGCTTTTAGGATCATTAATAGCCCTTTCCCTCCACTTTTTGACCAAGCGGTGCTGCGTTTTCATTTCACGTCAGGCCCCACAAACTATGTAGACCACCCTGCCCACAGCCTTCTCCGCCCTAGGTCCTTCAGTATTCCTTTATGAGGGGTTGTTTTGAATCCTGCTGCCACTTTCATACTTGCTATCTCTCTTTAGCGGAAGTCCTTCCAAACGACTGCTTGCAGGGCTTCCTCGGTGGTCTAGTGGTTAAGAGTCTGCCTTGCATTGCAAGGGACACCGGTTCGATTCCTGGCCCAGGAAGATCCCACATGCTGTGTGGCACCTAAGTCTGTGGGCCACCACTACTGAGCCTGTGAGCCAAAACTACTGAATCCCATGCACCTAGAGCCTGTGCTCCACAAGAGAAACCACTGGGATGAGAAGGCTGTGCCCTGCAACGAGAGAGTAGCCCCTGCTTCCTGTAACTAGAGAAAGCTCACGCTCTGCAACAAAGACCTACCACAGCCAAAAAGTAAATAAATAAATAAATCTTAAAAATCAAACCAAAACAAAACAACTGCTTGCAGACCCCAGGGCACCCTGGCTGGCATGGAGAGGATGCCCGACTGCTAACTCACAACCGCAAGAGCCGGGCTTCCCTTGAGGCAGCAGGAGACCACAGAAGGATGCTGGCAGCATCCTCTCACTGCTGGCTCCCCCTAATTTTGCTCTCAACTGAAAAGTTTAGATTTCCCCCCTCCCTTCTTGCTGTTGAGCTATTCCTCACCCATTCTACATGTGTGGGCCTGCTTTTTGGGACCTAGTGAAGATCTTTTCCATTTACCTGGTCAACTTCCAAATTTTCTCATCTTGTTCAGATGATTTTAGACCCTGATCCTGCTCTCTAATGCTTTAGCTTTTTGTAACAGCTCCATGATCATTATGCCTCCTCTGTTCTCATCTCGGCCACTGATAAAATTGAACCTGCTGGAGGTGTTCTCTAATACAGGAGAAGGCAGCACCTGCAAGGCTTTAACTTGGCTGGGGCTCTTTGCCTCTCCCTATTCCTTTCTCTTACTCAAGCTCCTACCCTCACTAACCCAAATGGGCATGATACCTCTTAGAAGTCTTATCTTTTCTCCTTCTTCCCCCTATTAAGCATTTCACTGTGACGCCTGCCCTCAGGCACAGTTCTGGGTAAAGTGGTGAAATATGCAAAGCTCTCTCTCTTCCTGCTTCCCTTGTTTTCATCCCCAAAATCAAAGGGCAGGCAGAAGAGGCCATTGTTGTCTGCTGTTCTTCACTATCTGAGGCAGCCTGGGTCTTTGCCAGGCCAAGGTACCACTTACCAAGTCAGCTTTGCAACAGCAGGAAAAAAAAAGGCAAGTCAAATGCTAAGGTTCTCGGGATTTAATTTCCCTCTTGGGAGAACTTCCTTAGGTCCAATAACACTGTGCAGAAGACCCTCTTATCTCTCTTACTGATCCCTGACAAGCTGGCTATTGTCCTCATTCAGGTAACAAGTTACAAAGGGAGAGAGCCTGAGACTATAGACAGGGAGGCAGTAGAGAGTAAGATTTAATTTCCTATCTCTTTGGACACTGCCTTTTTGCCTTTTCATACTGTTCATGTGGTCCACTGGAGAAGGGAATGGCAAACCACTTCAGTATTCTTGCCTTGAAAACCCCATGAACAGTATGAAAAGGCAAAATGATAGGATACTGAAAGAGGAACTCCCCAGGTCAGTAGGTGTCCAATATGCTACTAAGGATCAGAGGAGAAATAACTACAGAAAGAATGAAGGGATGGAGCCAAAGCAAAAACAATACCCAGTTGTGGATGTGACTAGTGATAGAAGCAAGGTCTGATGCTGTAAAGAGCAATATTGCTTAGGAACCTGGAATGTCAGGTCCATGAATCAAGGCAAATTGGAAGTGGTCAAACAGGAGATGGCAAGAGTGAACGTCGACATTCTAGGAATCAGCGAACTAAAATGGACTGGCATGGGTAAATTTAACTCAGGTGACCATTATATCTACTACTGTGGGCAGGAATCCCTTAGAAGAAATGGAGTAGCCATCATGGTCAACAAAAGAGTCTGAAATGCAGTACTTGGATGAAATCTCAAAAATGACAGAATGATCTGTTTATTTCCAAGGCAAACCATTCAATATCACAGTAATCCAAGCCTATGCCCCAACCAGTAACACTGAAGAAGCTGAAGTTGAATGGTTCTATGAAGACCTACAAGACCGTTCAGAACTAACACCCAAAAAAGATGTCCTTTTCATTATAGGGGACTGGAATGCAAAAGTAGGAAGTCAAGAAATACCTGGAGTAACAGGCAAATTTGGCCTTAGAGTACAGAATGAAGCAGGGCAAAGGCTAATAGAGTTCTGTCAAGAGAATGCACTGGTCATAGCAAATACCCTCTCCCAGCAACAGAAGAGAAGACTCTACACATGAACATCACCAGATGGTCAACACCAAAATCAGATTGATTATATTCTTTGCAGCCAAAGATGGAGAAGCTCTATACAGTCAACAAAAACAAAGATTGGTAGCTGACTGTGGCTCAGATCATGAACTCCTTATTGCCAAATGCAGACTTAAATTGAAGAAAGTAAGGAAAACCACTAGACCATTCAGGTATGACCTAAATCAAATCCCTTATGACTATACAGTGGAAGTGAGAAATAGATTTAAGGGCCTAGATCTGATAGATAGAGTGCCAGATGAACTATGGATGGAGGTTTGTGACATTATACAGTAGACAGGGATCAATACCATCCCCATGGAAAAGAAATGCAAAAAAAGCAAAATGGCTGTCTGAGGAGGCCTTACAAATAGCGTGAAAAGAAGGGAAGTGAAAGGAGAAAAGGAAGGATATTCCCATTTGAATGCAGAGTTTCAAAGAATAGCAAGGAGACATGAGAAAGCCTTCCTCGGTGATCAGTGCAAAGAAATAGAGGAAAAAAAACAGAAAGGGAAACACTAGAGATCTCTTCAAGAAAATTAGAGATACCAAGGGAACATTTCATGCAAAGATGGGCTCGATAAAGGACAGAAATGATATGGACCTAACAGAAGCAGAAGATGTTAAGAAGAGGTGGTAAGAATACACAGAAGAACTGTACAAAAAAGATCTTCATGACCCAGATAATCGTGATGGTGTGATCACTCACCTAGAGCCAGACATCCTGGAATGTCAAGTCAAGTGGGCCTTAGAAAGCATCACTACAAGCAAAGCTAGTGGAGGTGATGGAACTCCAGTTGAGCTATTTCAAATCTTAAAAGATGATGCTGTGAAAATGCTGCACTCAATATGCCAGCAAATTTGGAAAACTCATCAGTGGCCACAGGACTGGAAAAGGTCAGTTTTCATTCCAATCCCAAAGAAAGGCAATGCCAAAGAATGCTCAAACTACCACACAATTGCACTCATCTCACACACTAGTAAAGCAATGCTCAAAATTCTCCAAGCCAGGCTTCAGCAATATGTGAACCGTGAACTTCCAGATGTTCAAGCTGATTTTAGAAAAGGCAGAGGAACCAGAGACCAAATTGCCGACATCTGCTGTATCATCAAAAAAGCAAGAGAGTTCCAGAAAAACATCAATTTCTGCTTTATTGACTATGCCAAAGCCTTTGACTGTGTGGATCACAATAAACTGTGGAAAATTCTTCAAGAGATGGGAATACCAGACCACCTGACCTGCCTCTTGAGAAATCTGTATGCAGGTCAGGAAGCAACAGTTAGAACTGGACATGGAACAACAGACTGGTTCCAAATAGGAAAAGGAGTACATCAAGGCTGTGTATTGTCACCCTGCTTATTTAACTTCTATGCAGAGTACATCATGAGAAACGCTGGGCTGGAGGAAGCACAAGCTGGAATCAAGATTGCCAGGAGAAATATCAATAACCTCAGATATGCAGATGACACCACCCTTCTGGCAGAAAGTGAAGAAGAACTAAAAAGCCTCTTGATGAAAGTGAAAGAGGAGAGTGAAAAAGTTGGCTTAGACCTCAACATTCAGAAAAGTATGATCATGGCATCTGGTCCCATCACTTCATGGGAAATAAATGGGTAAACAGTGGAAACAGTGTCAGACTTTATTTTTGGGGGGCTCCAAAATCACAGCAGGTGGTGATTGCAGCCATGAAATAAAAAGACGCTTACTCCTTGGAAGGAAAGTTATGATCAACCTAGACCGCATATTAAAAAGCGGAGATATTACTTTGCCAACAAAGATCCTTCTAGTCAAGGCTATGGTTTTTCCAGTGGTCATGTATGGATGTGAGAGTTGGACTGTGAAGAAAGCTGAGCATCGAAGAATTGAGGCTTTTGAACTGTGGTGGACTGCAAGGAGATCCAACAAGTCCATCCTAAAGGAGACCAGTCCTGGGTGCTCATTGGAAGGACTGATGCTGAGGCTGAAATTCCAATAGTTTGGCTACCTCATGTGAAGAGTTGACTCACTGGAAAAGACCCTTATGCTGGGAGGGATTGGGGGCAGGAGGAGAAGGGGATGACAGAGGATGAGATGGCTGGATGGCATCACTGACTTGATGCACAAGAGTTTGTGTTTACTCCGGGAGTTGGTGATGGACAGGGAGGCCTGGCGTGCTGCAATTCATGGGGTCGAAAAGAGTCAGACACGACTGAGCAACTGAACTGACTCACTGTTCATAGGGCTCTCAAGGCGAGAATACTGAAGTGGTTTGCCATTCCCTTCTGCAGTGGACCACATTTTGTCAGAACTCTCCACCATGAACCATCCATCTTAGGTGGCCCTACATGGCATGGCTCATAGTTCCACTGATTTAGACAAGGCTGTGGTCCACATGATCAGATTGGCTAGTTTTCTGTAATTGTGGTTTTCACTCTGTCTGCTGTCTGAGAAGGATAAGAGGCTTATGGAAGCTTCCTCATGGGAGAGACTGACTTGGGGGTGGTGGGGGAGGGAGGGGAGGAAACTGGGTCTTGTTCTGATGGGCGAGGCCATGCTCTGCTGCTAAGTCACTTCAGTTGTGTCCAACTCTGTGTGACCCCATAGACGGTAGCCCACCAGGCTCCCCAGTCCCTGGGATTCTCCAGGCAAGAACACTGGAGTGGGTTGCCATTTCCTTCTCCAATGCATGAAAGTGAAAAGTGAAAGTGAAGTTGCTCAGTCATGTCTGACTCTTAGCGACCCCATGGACTGCAGCCTACCAAGCTCCTCCAGCCATGGGATTTTCCAGGCAAGAGTACTGGAGTGGGGTGCCATTGCTCAGTAAATCTTAAATCCAATTTTCTGTTGATGGGCCGGGCTGTGTTCCTTCCCTGTTGTTTGATCTGAGGCCAAACTATGGTGGAGGTAATGAAGATAATCCCTGGCTCAGACGATAAAGCCTCTGCCTACAATACAGGGGACCTGGGTTCAATCCCTGGATTGGGAAGATCTCCTGGAGAAGGAAATGGCAATCCACTCCAGTATTCTTCCCTGGAAAATCCCATGGATGGAGGAGGCTGGTAGGCTACAGTCCATGGGGTCGCAAAGAGTCAGACACGACTGAGCGACTTCACTTTCACTAATGAAGATAATGGCAACCTCCTTCAAAAGGTCCCGTGCATGCACTGCTGCACTCAGTGCCCCTAACCCTGCAGCAGGCCACCAACAACCCATGCCTCTGCCAGAGACTCCTGGACACTTACGGGCAAGTCTGGGTCAGTCTCTTATGGGGTCAGTGCTCCTTTCTCCTGGGTCCTGGTGCACACAAGGTTTTGTTTGTGCCCTCCAAGAGTCTGTTTCCTCAGTCCTGTATAAGTTCTGCCAGCTCTATGGTGGGGTTAATGGTGACCTCCTCCAAGAGGGGTTATGCCATAACCAGGTCTATTGCACCCAGAGCCCCTGCCCGTGCAGCTGTCCACTGCTGACCCGTACCTCTGCAGGAGACACTCAAACACAGTTCTGTCTCAGTCTCTGTGGGGGCTCTGGTGCACACAAGGTTTATTTAAGCCCTTGGAGCATCTCTGGTGGGTATGGGGTTTGATTGTAAATGTGATTTTGCCCCTCCTACTGTCTTGCTGGGGCTTCTCCTTTGCCCTTGGATATGGGGTATCTTCTCAAATTTGCTCCAGCGCTATGCAGTTGCCGATCCAGTGCCATGCAGCCACCACTCCAGTGCTTACCATCTTGCTGGGGCTTCTCTGCCTTTGGACATGGATTTTCTCCTTGAAGTCGCTCCAGTGCTGAGTAAGAAATCCAGGAAAAGGAGCACACAGGGCAGGAGAAGGAAAAGATGAGAGCAGAGTTCATTTTAAGCTGTCTTATAATTACGATGGTGTGATCACTGACCTAGAGCCAGACATCCTGGAATGTGAAGTCAAGTGCGCCTTGGAAAGCATCACTACGAACAAAGCTAGTGTAGGTGATGGAACTCCAGTTGAGCTATTTCAAATCCTGAAAGATGATGCTGTGAAAGTGCTGCTCTCAATATGCCAGCAAATCTGGAAAACTCAGCAGTGGCCACAGGACTGGAAAAGGTCAGTTTTCATTCCAATCCCAAAGAAAGGCAATGCCAAAGAATGCTCAAACTACCACACAATTGCACTCATCTCACACACTAGTAAAGCAATGCTCAAAATTCTCCAAGCCAGGCTTCAGCAGTACGTGAACTGTGAACTTCCAGATGTTCAAGCTGATTTTAGAAAAGGCAGAGGAACCAGAAACCAAATTGCCAACATCTGCTGGATCATGGAAAAAGCAAGAGAGTTCCAGAAAAACATCAATTTCTGCTTTATTGACTATGCCAAAGCCTTTGACTGTGTGGATCACAAGAAACTGTGGAAAATTCTTCAAGAGATGGGAATACCAGACCACTTGACCTGCCTCTTGAGAAATCTGTATGCAGGTCAGGAAGCAACAGTTAGAACTGGACATGGAACAAAAGACTGGTTCCAAATGGGAAAAAGAGTACTTCGAGGTTGTATATTGTCACCCTGCTTATTTAACTTATACTCAGAGTACATCATGAGAAACCCTGGGCTGGAAGAAGCACAAGCTGGAATCAAGATTGCCGGGAGAAATATCAATAACCTCAGATATGCAGATGACATCACCTTTATGGCAGAAAGTGAAGAAGAACTAAAAAGCCTCTTGATGAAAGTGAAACAGGAGAGTGAAAAAGTTGGCTTAGACCTCAACATTCAGAAAAGTATGATCATGGCATCTGGTCCCATCACTTCATGGGAAATAGATGGGGAAACAGTGGAAACAGTGTCAGACTTTATTTTGGGGGGCTCTAAAATCACTGCAGATGGTGACTGCAGCCATGAAATTAAAAGATGCTTACTCCTTGGAAGAAAAGTTATGACCAACCTAGGCAGCATATTAAAAAGCAGAGACATTACTTTGCCAACAAAGGTCCATCTAGTCAAAGCTATGGTTTTTCCAGTAGTCATGTACGGATGTGAGAATTGGACTATAAAGAAAACTGAGTGTTGAAGAATTGATGCTTTTGAGCTGTGGCATTGGAGAAGACTCTTGAGAGTCCCTTAGACAGCAAGGAGATCCAACCAGTCCATCCTAAAGGAAATCAGTCCTGAATATTCATTGGAAGGACTGATGCTGAAGCTGAAACTTTGGCCACCTGATACGAAGAAGTGACTCATTGGAAAAGACCCTGCTGCTGGGAAAGATTGAAGGTGGGAGGAGAAGGGGACAACAGAGGATGAGATAGTTGGATGGCATACTGACTCAATGGACATGAATTTGAGTAAGCTCCAAAACTGGTGATGGACAGGGAAGCCTGGTGTGCTGCAGTCCATGGGGTCACAAAGAGTTGGACACAACTGAGCAACTGACTGAACTGAACTTGGACACTGTACTGCCGCCTCTTCTAACTATAAACCATAATATCGGAGTCCTTGTTTCCAGCTTGACCTCGACCTCTACCTTCCAGACAAGTGATCTCATACCTCTGTGTTCAGGGTCAACTATTCTGCACATACGGGTCTGGGGTTCCCTGGTGGCAGCTGAGAACCCCTCCAATTTTTTAGTTACCTGTAACTTTAGTTTCTGAACCTTTGCCTGGCTGAAGCCTCAGAACCCGTGAATCCCCTAGTTTTTCACCAATCTCAGCACCATAACTTTGTGAGATTTTAAAATTATTTTTATTTATTTATTATTAATATTTATTTATTGACTGTGCCAGGTCTTAATTGCACACTGTATCTTTGGCCTTAGTTGTGGTATGCAGGATCTAGCTCCCTGACCAGAGACAGAACCCATGCCCCCTGCATTGGGAGCACAAAGTCTTAGCCACTGGACCACCAGGGAAGTCCCACCATGGCTTTGTTTTATTCTTTGGCATCCACGAATCCCCTGGTTCTTAACTGCCTGATTTCTGGCCTATAATATCTCTCCGGGCTCAAGCTCATCTCCATTGTAATACAAGCCTGCCTTCATTGTCCTGGTTCACCTCCACATCCTTTACCATCTTTGATGAGGGTGTGACAAAACAGCTCCTATTCCTTCCTCAACATTTTCCATCCAAGCTGCACAACCGTCTCAGCTGCACTGCTCATAATCTTGAATAACTGGGACAGTCTTTCAGAGAATAGACTCTCCTGAAAATTCTAGGAAGGGTGCTCCCCTGAGTCAGTTGGATGTTGCCTTTGTCACTATCATATGAGCAGTAGATCCTCCTTTGAGGAGACAGACACACCTATTTTGCTTTTACAAACACTGAATGTTGTGAACAGATGGGGTTTTTGTAAATCAGACTACATTGCAAGGGATCCAGAACAACTCTTTTTTTTCGCAGAACAACTCTTCGTCAAAAGCAATCCTGAGAAAAATCTTGCATAATGAAAAACTTACCTGCATGAATGTCATTGCTTCCCAGAGCTGATTTTTCGTGGGCAGGTGTCCTTTAGGTGGCACACAGATTCTCTGCCACCTGAGTGCTTTCCTTGGCTGCTCAGCAAGATTCTCCACTGTATGTCCAAGATCCATGGATCTCATCCAAGCTGCATGCCCCAACTACCTTATTTAGGTATTTATTGAAAACCAATGTTTTCGATGCTGTGTTTAAAGGTTCAAGGCCCATTCTGTAATATAGCTTTCAGTTCAGTTGCTCAGTTGTGTCCGACTCTTTGCGGCCCCATGAACTGCAGCACACTAGGCTTCCCTGTCCATCACCAACTCCCAGAGCTTACTCAAACTCGTGTCCATCGAGTCAGTGATACCATCCAACCATCTCATCCTCTGTCATCCCCTTCTCCTCCTGCCTTCAATCTTTACCAGCATCAGGGTCTTTTCAAATGAGTCAGTTCTTCACATCAGATGGCCAAAGTATTGGGGTTTCAACTTCAGCATCAGTCTTTCCAATGAATATTCAGAACTGATTTCCTTTAGGATGGATTTGTTGGATCTCCCTGCAGTCCAAGAGACTCTCAAGAGTCTTCTCCAACATCACAGTTCAAAAGCATAAGTTCTTCGATACTCAGTTTTCTTTATAGTCCAATTCTCACATCCAAACATGACTACTGGAAAAACCATAGCCTTGACTAGACAGACCTTTGTTGGCAAAGTAATGTCTCTGCTTTTTAATGTACTGCCTAGGTTGGTCATAGCTTTTCTTCCAAGGAGCAAGTGTCTTTTAATTTCACGGTTGCAGTCACCATCTGCAGTGATTTTGGAGCCCAAGAAAATAAAGTCTGTCACTGTTTCCATTGTTTCCCCATCTATTTGCCATGAAGTGATGGGACCGAATGCCATGATCTTGGTTTTCTGAATGTTGAGTTTTAAGCCAACTTTTTCAGTCTCCTCTTTCATTGTCATCAAGAGGCTTTTTAGTTCTCCTTCACTTTCTGCCATAAGGGTGGTGTCATCTGCATATCAGAGGTTATTGATATTTCTCCCGGCAATCTTGATTCCAGCTTGTGCTTCATCCAACCCAACATTTCACATGATATATTCTCCATGTAAGTTAAATAAGCAGGGTGACAATATACAGCCTTGATGTACTCCTTTCCTGATTTGGAACCAGTCTGTTGTTCCATGTATAGATTTAACCGTTTCTTCTTGATCTGCATACAGATTTCTCAGGAGGCAGGTCAGGTGTTCTGGTATTCCCATCTCTTTAAGTATTTTCCACAGTTTGCTGCAATTCACACAGTCAAAGACTTTGGCATAGTCAATAAAGCAGAAGTAGATGTTTTTCTGGAACAGAATCCACCTGCAATGCAGGAGACCCCAGTTCAATTCCTGGGTTGGGGAGATCTCCTGGAGAAGGGATAAGCTACCAACTCCAGTATTCTTGGACTTCCCTGGTGGCTCAGCTGGTAAAGAATCTGCCCACAAAGTAGGAGACCTGGGTTCAATCCCTGGATTGGGAAGATCCCCTGGAGAAGGGGAAATACAACTTTAAAAATGTTCAAATTAACTGTGGTTTCTGATGACAATTTTGCTGTTGTTGCTTAGCACCAGGAAAACAGAAATTAGGAGTTAGAAGGAAGTCTTCACAGAGAAGATGCAATGGCAGTTCTGCTCCCGACAACAGCCCCCTTGGCGTTGGTACACTTTGAAGACAAATCTGAGCCTCAGGCAGTCTGGAGGCTGTCCATTTAACAAGTCACCTCTGTGTCCAGGTCCATGCTTTGCCATCTGCACCTACAGGATGGTGATACTTAGGTGGAGGGGCTTGCATCTCACCAAGCTCTCTCCATCTATGCAGCTGCTGAGCAGCTCTGAGGGCCTCGGTCCCTGCTCCCTGTGGGGCCTCAGACTTAGAAGGACTCTGGAGGGCCTAAGGTCAAGTTTAGACACCAATGCAGAGTTATAGTCTGTCTTTGGTTGAAAAGGCTGATTTTCCCAGGAACTTTCTAAGCAACTCAAATAGCACCACCTCCTAGACACTGGGGAGAAGGCAATGGCACCCCACTCCAGTACTCTTGCCTGGAAAATCCCATGGACGGAGGAGCCTGGTAGGCTGCAGTCCATGGGGTCGCTAGGAGTCGGACACGACTGAGTGACTTCACTTTCACTTTTCACTTTCATGCATTGGAGGAGGAAATGGCAACCCACTCCAGTGTTCTTGCCTGGAGAATCCCAGGGACAGTGGGGCCTGGTGGGCTGCCGTCTATGGGGTCGCACAGAGTCGGACACAACTGAAGCGACTTAGTAGCAGCCTAGACACTGACCCTTTTTCTTTCTTCTCCTTCACCTCAGAGGCTCCCAGGGGAGAATTAATTTGCCCAAGAGACATAGATTTCAATACACAGATTCCAACACCAGTCTTCCTCCTTCATGTCCATACTTGACATCCAAGGCAAGCAGGGACTTTAGAGCCAGCCTGGGGGTGAAAGGGACCAGGGAGGCCCCTGATTTACATAGAATCTCGGTGCTGGTGTGCTTGTTTAAAGTGCAAAGAAGGAGCAGAGGGAGAGTCAAACCTCTAGCTCCTCTTCAGCACCTGCCTGACTCTGCATTTTCCTCCTACCTGAGGGGCCATCAGAGCCACGGGGGTTGGACTTCCAAGATAAAAACTGAGATTTCTATTCCTAAAATATTTTTTAAGAAATCACACCTGTGCCCTCCCATGTATCATAATTTTCCAAATGGGAAAGCAGACCTCTTCTCTACCCTTGCCCCCAACACATACACACACATACACACACACACATCTCTTTTCTTCCTTCCAGCACACACAGAGTGACCAGTTGAAGAAGGGGAGGACTGGTCTACACTGGTGTTGAGAAGCCTCAGTGGTGCTGTTCTTCCTCTAAGGGAGAAGAGTAAGGCTCTGCAGAAATCTAACCCACCAGCTGCTTCCCAAGGGGGCAGGACAGATCTGGGCTATACACTTACCAGCTGTGTCTTGAGCAAGGTGCTAATATAAAAGAGAAGAATAATAACACAACTGAGACAGGTATTAATCTCTTACTGTGAGTTAATACTCTGACTAAACAGCTTTCTGGATAATCCCATTTAATCCTCACAATAATCCAGTGGAGAAGATATTACTTTTATCACTTACTTTTTAACAGTGGAAAAGCCAAAACATAAAAATATATTATCAGGAACAAAAAGTATATCCACTGACATTTCCAAATATTATCCCATGCCATAGAAGAGAAAAACAAATTCTATTCATGGTTGTCATGGTGCACATCCATTCATTCTTCTAACCATCCATCGAGCAACCCATCCATCTAAGACCTCACAAGCCTCATCTTACCATTCTGCAATGTTCACCCCCACCAGTAAATGCTGTTAAACTCTAGCATTTCAGGTTAATGAACACTATTGAGTCATCTAGAGACAAACTTGACGTTTCCCCAATGACACAGTAGTTGTAGGAGAGGGCCAACGAGAGGGCTAGTGGGTCATCACCCTCCAGAAATCTCACCTAGTGTCTTGGTGCCCTGGAAATTCACCACAGTTGGGAAAGTATGAATTCCCCACACACTAGAAGAGCTGCTTGCTAAACTCCTGACCTCTAAATGGGTGATGATCTGGTTTAAAAATTCTTCTCTTCTTCATCTCATCTTTCCCTAACTCCCTGGTGGGAATAGAATTATGGTAGGCTTTAGGTAACAGCTTTACAGCCTTAATATTATTTATCTGACAAATTTGACTCTGGAGATAGCAGCTGTAAGCTTATACAAAACATCATGGGAATTATTAGCTTTTCAGCCACGGGTTCTGCCAACCCCCCTAACAGGACTGCAGGGCTGACTGTAACAAGGCTGACCTCAGGGCTTTTGGAAAAACAACAATCAGAAAAACTTCATGCAAGCTCTGCACAGGACACAGCAAGGGAAGCCTGAACTTGAAATCAAACATCCTGGAGAAGTTTTCTGCCCTGACTTTGCAGTCCTGTCCACACTCCCAAAGCAGTCACGGGCAGTGAGTTAAATACCCCTTGTAGTGGTTTAGGGGGGCATTTGCTCTGCTATTTATCAGACTTTCTATTCTCTCCTCTGAGGACAGCAGGCCTGGAGCAGAAGAAGAAACAGGAAACTAAAAGAAAGTAAAAATGAAAAATATAGATAAGAAGAGAGGGACCCAAATAGAAATAAGCAGACATTCCTCTTTCCCAGGCATGTTGAAATACCTGGAGGCAAAGAGGAATACCTGCAGGCATGAGCCCATAACCTCATTATGTTAAAGGAGCTTGGGCTTGAGGTCCTCTGATACGGATTAGGCAGGGAAGGGTTCAGCACCAAGGGAGGAAAGGTGGGTTAGGCACTGGGTGGAGGTGGGAGGGGATGAGCAGAGAGCAGCCAGGCTGGTGGGACCAGGCATCTGGAGAACCTGGGACCGGGAAAGGGAATGGGCAGGGAGTTTGAAACCTCAGGAGGACTTGTAAGGGGTGGCAGATGTCCCAGTGGGTGGGAGAAAGAGTAGAGTCCCCACGGTAGGGACTCTCAGAGGAGGCAGGGGGACAGGACAGCAGCGGGAGAGGAAAGGGAACAGACGACATCGAGGCAGGTCCAGGGCTAGAGACACCAGGCATATTCGCAGGACAAGAGTGAATTAGACACAGTAGGTACTCCAACAATGATGGTGGAATCAGATTTGTCAGAGCCAGGGCCACAAGGGTTGAGTGGGACCAGTAGCCCAGGTGTGAATGCTGGGCCCTCTCAGCTGCCCTAGAGCACCTCAACCTAGCTTTACAGATTGAGATCACTGGCCCAGAGCCTGGAATCAGCACTGAACATGCAGGAGGGTGAGGGCTTGTGGGAGGTTATCAGTCTGAATTGGGTGGAGGAGCTTCAGGCCTGACATCCTTCATAATCTGAAGAATTTAGGTGCAACACTAGCACAGTTTAGAGCAGTGCTTCTCAGCCCTCATCACACATTAAAATCACCTGGGAGCTTTAAAATACACCCGTAGCAGGGCAAGCCCTTGTCCGTCTCCCCCAATCCAACCTACCCTGCACCAGTGAAATGAGCATCTGTGATTCTCCAGGGGTGTCCCATGGTAGCCAAGGCTGAAAACTGCTGATGTACAGACAAGAGTGGCTTCTCCTCATATCCAATAAAGATGTGCTTTGCACCATAGCCCCCATGGTCAACCTTGTCTATTGAGTATTTGAAATGAGACCAGTTTGAATCAAAATATGCCATAAGCCTAAAACACATACCAGATGTTGAAGACAGCCTGAAAAAAAAAAAGTAAAATATTGCGTTAATAGTGAGATGCTTGTGGAAGAGCTATTTTGTATATCTCAGATTAAATAACACACAGTATTATTAAAATCAGTTCACCTGTCTGTTCTCACATGTCTGAATGTGGCTGCTAGAAAATTTACACTCAGGTGTGTGATTTGCGTTATATTTCTTTTGAGCAGTACCTTCTTTCAGTTCTGATTCACAAATCACACAACCGAAATTGCTTTCCCAATATTACTGCTGCAGATGGTAATGGGCTGGAAAAAACACTTAATACAGTTTGTAATTATGTATTTATTTGTGTGTTTACTTATTTAGTGTCTGATTTCCTCAGTGGACCATCTGTCTTGTTTACCTGTCTATTTCAGCACCTAGCTGAGTATCCAGGACAAAGTAACAGCTCAATAAATATTTGTTAAGTGAATGGATGGAAGAAGTGATGGCTGGAAGAATGAGCCAACCAATTAATATTTCCTATTGCTGCATTCTCACATGGGTTCATCAGTTAAAGTCTCCTGCTAGGACTTGTACTGCAAACAAGGGACTGTTTTGCACAGAAGGGAAGGGCTGTAGCAGAGGTGAAGTTCAAGGGCTTTGGTCACAGATGGACCTGGGCTCAAATCCAGGCTCTACCAAGGCAAGTCACTTAGCCTCTTGAACTCTATAATTTCTCTCATCTACAAAATGGAGATAAGATTGTCTCACAGGGTTACTGTGTTAGGTGGGCTTAGCAATGCCTAGTACAATATAAGGCTGTCATCAGTTTAAGAAGGAAAACGAACAGAACAGGATTTGTTTCTGGGATGCAATATGTTCTTCACAGGGAGTCGCAGCCCTGCTTTACCTCCTGGGGGGCAAACCTGCTGCCCTCACCTGGGCACGGTACACGTCAGTCTTTAAAGGCTGACTTTCTATGCCTTGGGCAACTTATGACAATGGGAGAACACGTGGAGGAATTAAAATGTCTAGTGTCTCAGTGATGTTTGTTTCAGCTAATATCATAGTCTTGGCCATTGACTGCTCTAGGACTGCATCATTTTACCCGTCTTCCCAGCTGAGCACTCTTTAGACTGCACGTTGGAACGAGCCTCAGATTCAGACAGGACCTTCACAAATGGGCAGACAGCTTTTGCATCCATATCTTTCTTGGCACAAAAGTAATCACTTCCTCCTTACCTTGCTTACAAAGCCCATGACATGACCAAGGGAATAAAGTGGGGCTGTTGGGAAACATGAGGCTTGACCAGAATGCCCAAAATGTTCTAGTCTGGCTAAACAGGATACTCAGAGCTGTCCTGTTTATTAGGCTCACAACTGAAGAAGGAAAGTGGGGCAACTTCCCCCAAACAGCAGCTTATTTTCTTCTTTGGGGGCTATTTGTAATTAATATTCCAGCTAAATTTATGCAGATAAAGAAAAAACTATCCATATGGACACGTTTTAGTAATGTATGTGTCTCTTCAAGATGGGTAGGAGCATGTCTGTATGCCCAGGTTGGTGCAGTGATGATCAGCAAAAGACTCTACATCCTCTCATTCCCAGGCTTGAAATACTCTACAACTATAGGGACATATAATACGTTTGACAAGTCAGGTCTTACAGTTGTAAAGCCTACAGAATCATGAATGCCGTCAAAGCCCACATTGCCGGCAATCAACAGAAGGAAGGAAATGTCAAAATGAGATTGAAAATAATACGCTGGTCAAGATTTGTGCAGAAACTGAATGGAAGAGTCCAGATGCACTGCCTATGGCTCTAGGTTGATTAGTCTACAACACACAAATTCCCCAGAATTTATTCTCATTAATTATTAATGAGTGACATTCTGGTTTATTCCTCAGCAGCTAGACCACGAGACCATTCCTAAGCCAGACAACATTGTGCTATATTCCAGGCATTTACTAGGGTATCATTCATAGGCTCAAGAAATCCTACCACTCACCTAGATAGACAGGGCCATGATGTAAAGCCTCGTGCCTGATCAAGTTTCATCAGCAGAAACTATTGCTTAAGGCTCCTTGGAAAGGGCTTTAACAAGTTCTGTTGTGTGCGAATGTACTGTCTCGTGCCAAGGTCTTTGTCTTGGATCCATGCCTCCCACTGAACAAAGACATGGAACACAGCCCTGAATTATTAGCCTTCATTTTTCTCATAGATACAGGCAACAACTCACTTCCAACTTGAGTCCGGACTCTTCTGGATTATCCACAGAAGCTCTTGGCAGTGACCTGAAACCACACGGACAGCTGGCCAACCAACTTTAACCATGACCCGCTGGCTAGTTATTCATCCTCATATTCCAGACTCATCCAACGACCGCTGCAAACAACTCTGAGTGCATTCTACCCTGTAGCTCTCAGCCAGACCCAGGAAAAGCTCCAATGAGATGGCACTTAGCCTTTTGGATTCAATTTCTTTCTAGCTTAATTCTAACTTGGCCCCAATAAGCTCAGACCTGCACCTGCCTCATAAAGTGAGATTTGGCCTTGGCCACCTCTCTAATCACCTCTGGGACCAAAGTCTGTAAGATTTTAAAGTCAAAAGTATTGATTCTATATCAACTAAGATGGGTTAGATTATACTGTGGTAACAAACAATGGTCAAATCTCAGTGAATTAAAACCACAAATTGGACTTCTTGCTCATTTGTATGTCCCTGTAGGGATAGTGGGAGCTCAGCTTCACATTGTCCTTCCTCTTCTATGGCAGTAGAGACACCTTGGTGTAGAGGCAAACCCTCCCACTAATGTCAAAGGCAGGGAGAAAACTCTGGAGAAAAAGACCATTGCAGTCATTTGTGTGCAGGATAACTTACTGGAAACAACTCCTGTGAAGGAGGGAGGAAGCAGGAATGAACCCAGGAGCTGCATTGTAACACAGTGACCACACCAGAGACCTCAGCCAATTCTATGGGGAGTTCTAGCACTGGGAGAGATCTTCTGAGTTGTTCCAAATGGAGGCAAGGTGGCCCCAGCTGCAGCTTCCTTTAGTGGAGGGCAATTCTTAGACAGCTCAGATGTGAAGAGTCAGCAGCTAACACTCATGGGAGCTCAGGGAATGGGAGCTTTGGCCCAAAATGGAAGGATCTGGGCATCCACTATGGTCCACTGCTGGCACTGATCGAATCCACTGGCTTTATTTAGTAAGTTCAGTCCATCTGGGAACAGCCCTTCTGGGATTCTGCTACTTGCCAGAGGAAGATTACAGAAATGATATGTAACCCAAGATGCTGCAGTTGGCCTCAAGACCACAATGACCCATTTTCTACTTCTCTCACTGCTGACTTTTCTTGTCAAGGTGTTTAACCTGATGGGATCTCCCAAACATCACCCCTGAGCTGATGTGCAGTATGCTGTTCTCTGTTCACGGCTGCTGCACTTGTCAATGTACCATCAGAAGAGGCTGAGGAGTACCAGGAAAAGCCCCAGTACATCTCTGGTATATTCTTCCTTGCCCTCCATGTGTAATAGCAGCCCTATGTCCTTCTGACAAGCAGGCTCAATTACCCCTACTAGCAGGGGGACTCCTTTTCTGGCACAAGGAGTTTAAGGTGATCAGACAGCAGCTGAGGCTTAAAGTGTAATGGGGCAAATAGTTCCTTCTGGGAATCAGGACCCCTAGACTTATAGACCCTAACGTCACAGCAACGAGAGGCATTGATTTCTCAGGTGGACACAGGGAATGATCTTACAGGGTGTCTTTCCTGCTTTTACCCCTTTGTTCCTAGACCCCTGTTTTCTACCTTTTGGCATTACCAAATCATACAATAGTCTATGATTTAGGGTGTTAACCACATTATAGAGGATAGCACCCCACTTTTGAAGAGTTTAGCATCTCTTCTATGGTAGATGTTCTCTGAGCATCAACATGCAATACAAAGGTCTTTAATGCCCAGTCCTATAGGTCCATCTACATGCTCTTCCCCAGGCCCTAGGCCTTCAGTCTTTCTCCTTCCAGTCTCCCTCGCTAACCATCCTAGTCATCTTCCACGGCCATGAGCTGCATATTCCTGCCTCGATTCCTACTTCATACAAAGTAAATGACCATTTGTTCTGCCCAATGAGGGGATTTACCCTTGTTTTTCAGGATGGCCCTGAGTGGAATGCACTACCCAGCAGTCTATTTGTGGCTAGCATCTCCAAATCAAGCCAACACATCCTTGAAACAATCTCAGCCTTTTTCTTTTTCTGTCAGCTTGGCTGTAAGGCATTACCCACGTGGTCATAAATATTATGAGGATGAGACATTGGTATAACAGTGGTGTAAGACGTGGCTGCTGCTGCTAAGTCACTTCAGTCATGTCTGACTCTGTGCGACCCCATAAATGGCAGCCCACCAGGCTCCCCCGTCCCTGGGATTCTCCAGGCAAGAACACTGGAGTGGGTTGCCATTTCCTTCTCCAATGCATGAAAGTGAAAAGTGAAAGTGAAGTCGCTCAGTCGTGTCTGACTCTTCGCGACCCCATGGACTGCAGCCTACTAGGCTCCTGCATCTATGGGATTTTCCAGGCAAGAGTACGTGGAGATCTGGGTCATCTACTAGTGCAGCTTACCTTTGCCTTCTGGCCTTGCTCATGCCCAATCCCAGGTGTACCACATACATTATACACAGATTGCTATTGACCTGCCAACTTGATGACTTGGCAGGCTGGACATCTTCCAGCTCATGATGGGTAACTTTGGCCACATGGTCATTTGTCAGATGCTCTGTCTCTATCAAGGCCAGTGGCATGCCAGGAGTTATTTTTCAAATGGCATGTATCTCTCCTCTACAGATGGCATGGCCTTGCTCCGGGACCCTAGGGGTCTGCATTGTGATTCTCCTATTGGAGCATGCCATTAATGGCACATAAGGTTTTTTTTTCCCCCATCACAAATAACTCTAACATCAATAGGATCTGCTCAGTCATTTGACTCAAGCCATATGGCTTTTGCATTGAATCCTAGACTTGTTATGACTCAAAGCTGGCAGCCTTCCATGTTGCCTTGTAAATGGGTCAGAGTAACATCACTGAGTGGCCTCCAGATGCCAAACAGTTCTACCAGGCATTGGCTTCTTCCTTAGTTGCAGGAGGTCTGAGAGGCAATAATAATCTGTCCTTTATTTTCAAAAGATGTCCTTGCAAACTCCAAGCCACTGGACCCCTAAGAGTTCACTGATGTGATAGTGATGTTCTATTTTTCTCAGACATTATATCAGGTGGTACATGATGCTGATATGTCTCATGACTGGTAATGTTAGCTTTGACTACTTGGTTAAGGTGCTGCTGCTGGGGCTTCTTCTCTGTACGTTTGATTTTTTTTCTCCTGAGTAAGTTAGAACCTTGCATGAAACAACTGACTGATTCAAGATTGGGAAAGGAGTAAGACAAGGCTGTATATTGTCCCCTTGCTTATTTAACTTATACACATATTTAACTTAAATGCATCATGTGAAATGCTGGGCTGGATGAATCACAGGCTGGAATCAAGATTGCCAGGAGAAACATAAACAACCTCAGATATGCAGATGATACCATTCTAATGGCAGAAAGTGAAGAGGAACTAAAGAGACTCTATATGACAGTGAAAGAGGAGAGTGAAAAAGTTGGCTTAAAACTCGACATTCAAAAACTAAGATCATAGCAACCAGTCCCATCACCTCATGGCAAATAGAAGGGGGAAAAGTGGAAGCAGTGACAGATTTTATTTTCTCGGGTTCCAAAAATCAAAATACTGCTGATGGTAACTGCAGCCGTGAGATTAAAAGATACATGCTCCTTAGAAGAAAAGTTATGACAAACCTAGACAGCATATTAAAAAGCATAGACATCACTTTGCCAACAAAGGTCCATATAGTCAAAGCTATGGTTTTTCCAGTAGTCATGTACAAATGTCAGAGTTGGACCATAAAGAAGGCTGAGTGCTGAAGAATTGATGGTACTGGAGAAGACTCTTCAGAGTCCCTTGGACAGAAAGGAAATCAAACCAGTCAACTCTAAAGGAAATCAGTTCTGAATATTCCTTAGAAGGACTGATGCTGAAGCTGAAGCTCCAGTACTTTGGCCAACTGATATGAAGAGCCGATTCATTAAAAAAGACCCTGATGCTGGGAAAGATTGAAGGCAAAAAGAGAAGAGGGCGGCAGAGGATGAAATGGTTGAACAGCACCACTGACTCAAAGGACAAGAATTTGAGCAAATTCTGGGACATAGTGAAGAACAGGGAAACTTGGCATGCTGTAATCCATGGGGTCACAGTCAGGCACAACTTAGTGACTGAACAACAAAAACAATTAGAAAGTATATGATGAGGCAGATTGCTGCTGCTGCTAAGTCACTTCAGTCATGTCCGACTCTGTGTGATCCCATAGATGGCAGCCCACCAGGCTCCCCCGTCCCTGGGATTCTCCAGGCAAGAACACTGGAGTGGGTTGCCATTTCCTTCTCCAATGCATGAAAGTGAGAAGTGAAAGTGAACTCGCTCAGTCGTGTCTGACTCTTAGCAACCCCATGGACTGCAGCCTTCCAGGCTCCTCCGTCCCTGGGATTTTCCAGGCAAGAGTACTGGAGTGGGATGTCATTGCCTTCTCCGAGACAGATTAATACTCTGTAAATGTCCTATTAAACATCATACTTTCACCGCCTGATTTTAGCATCTATTAATGGTTCCCCCCTGGTGGTTCAGATGGTAAAGAATCTGCCTGCAATGCAGGAGGCCCAGGTTCAATTCCTGGGTCAGGAAGATCTCCTAGAGAAGGAAATGGCAACCCATCCCAGCATTCTTGCCTGGGGAATCCCATGGAATGAGGAGCCTGGTGGGCTACAGTCCATGGGGTTGCAAAGAGCTGGACACAACTGAGTGACTAACACTTTCACTTTCGTGCGTGTGGTTCTTGGTTCTTGCCTGTGACAATTATTGCTGTGTAAGACATGTGCATGTGTGCTCAGTCATGTCTCTTTGCAACCCCATGGACTGTAGCCTGCCAAGCTCCTCTGTCCATGGGACTTCCCAGGCAAGAATACTGGAGTGGTTTGTCATTTCCTCTTCCAGGGGATCTTCCCAATGCAGGGATTGAACCTGTGTCTCTTGCATTACAGGCAGATGCTTTATTACTAAGCCACCAGGGATTGTCAAATGGTACTTTTATATTTCTATATTCCCTTCCACTTTTATTAATTGAAAATCATCTATAAGGAAGAGCTATCCCTTCTTCCTCATTTCTTCATTTAATCAATTATTTATTTATATCACTATAAATTCATGGATATGAGCTTTTTCTATAGGTTACAATTCATCACTGTCATCATTTATTTTTTTGCCCAAGTTATCCCAGAGTTGGCCATTGGGATGCTTTTGAGTTAAGCACATCCTTAAAAGTAAACACTGTTTACTTTGAGTAAATGTCTCTTTCCACTGCAACTTCTTTTCCATCACATGCTCCCTCATCCCAGGTAATGTTGTGGTACTTGTGGGCATTTTGGATATTTGGCTAAGGGGAAGTTGAGTTGGAGATATAGTTAATTTAGTTATTCCATTTAGTGGGATATAATTATGTGGTTTGAAATCCACTTGAAATATTACTTCCATGTACAGCTGGGTTATTGTTGGCTATCTGGTGTAGGAGAGGCTTCCAGGAATATTTCTACTGTCCAAATTGTGCAGGACCAGAGGTTTTATTTCAATGTGAATGTGTCCTACAGCACTCAACCCTGAAATTATGTTCATAATGACTGGTCTGCCATTATAAATCTGCTCTAGTCTCACTACATGGATGCAACAACTTTTAAGATTCTAAAATACATTTTTGAAGACTAAGAAGAGAAACTCAAGTACAAATAAGAAGTAGGGTATTTACCTAAAAGATCATAAAGCTCAATATGTCATTTTATTCAATTTGGAAAGATTTTGGAACATTTCAATAAAGAGAACAAGAGAATATAGACTCCCAATGTTGGCATATATGAAGGTGAAACTCATTTGTCATCTTTAGGTACATTTTTCAAGAACTGAGAGAAATTTCAAAAACAAATCAATGAAAAACGAAGACCAATGAAATAAATGGAAATTATTTCTAACATCAAAGATAGAACTATGATGAAAAAAGGTTTAATCATATCAAAAGCATTAATTCAATAAGTAGAAAAGATAACTTTCCAATAGAATAATAATGAATAGATTCTTGGATTGTTTAATAACCCAGTTAATGAGGAAGAGTGAATAATATGAACATACTAGAGAAAGATTTACATCCCTCACTGATACACTGACACCTATGAGGACGTGCATCTCATGACACAGCTCTATAACAAGGACGTGGACGACCAACTGGTTCATGTATCAGTGAGTAATTCTCAAGTGAAGGAGTGTTTAAGACTAGCCACTGCTGAAAAAATTTTTACATGCTCTGAAGTCTTATAATCATATAGGAAAGAGATTTTGTTGGAAGTTTCCCCCAAATTGACAACAATCCTGAACAATTACACGGCATTTCCAATAATGAGCTGTGAAGCTGGAAGAAATTTTTTGAAGCAATCAATAAGGAAAAAAATGTTGATCAAACATGCTATTAATAGAGATAAGACTGATTTGTCTCCTCTTGGCAGAGCCATTACTAAATTGGTGCCATTTGAAGATGCGATCTAAAGAATATGTGACTCAATGTCAAAAAAAAACACATTTGACTCAAAAAAGGCAGAAAAAAATATTTTAGTCATATGTCAGGCAGTTGGGAAATCAGTCCTGAATATTCACTGGAAGGACTGATTCTGAGGTTGAAACTCCAATACTTTGGCCACCTAATGAGAAGAACCGACTCATTGGAAAAGATCCTGATGCTGGGAAAGATTGAAGGCGGGAAGAGAAGGGGATGACAGAAGATGAGATGGTTGGATGGCATCACTGACTCAATGGACATGAGTTTGGGTAGGCTTAGCGAGTTGGTGATGGACAGGGAAGTCTGGCATGCTGCAGTTTATGGGGTCACAAAGTGTTGGACATGACTGAGTGACTGAACTGAACTGAACTGATGGTATTGGTCAGCATTTTTTAAGCTTTGAATTTTGTTATGATTTCTTTTCTCATTCTAAGTAAATAATGATTTTCAAATCTCACTTTGTATCCATAATTCAGTATTCTTTTTTCTTAAAGAGGGCTCTCACATGGTACAGGCTTCAGGCCTCACAAAAATCTAAATCTCCCTCTTCCCCCAGATCTCAAAACAGATAGCTTTTAAAAGCATGCCCAATCCCCTGGAGCGGCCTTTCCCTGACCTGGGTACCCTGGTCCCGACTTTGCCCCACTGCATTTAGGCACTTCTCCTGCAGGAAGTGAGCGAGGGTCATGTCTTGCCCATTGCTGCAAGGCCCAGGGGAGAGAGAATCCATGCAAAAGCAGCTCTCAGTCTCCTGCCGTGCAGTCCCACACCTTCACCTCCCATTCATTAGGTGTGAAATGGTTGCTGTGAGTGTTTGCCTGTGTTTATCCAACAGGTCTGCAAGAAGTGTGAAGTTCTGTTTGCTGCCAGTTTTATTCTCCAAATAGAAACCGGTGGTGGGGGGTGATGACAGGAAACTGTACCAGGTGGAAGGGTTTATTAATATCAACATTTCTCACCATGATAAATGAGTGCCCAGGAGCTCAGAGGATCTGAAAGCTTTCATGTGCTTGCAGAAGCCCTCACAGAACCTTGGCTTTTACAGCCTGGAATGGTTTGCTGCAATTACAAGTGAATGGCAGCCTCGAGACCACAAGTCCTCATCAGTTCACCTGGTAGACATGGGATTAGGCTAAAAACATCCCCAGTACATCTCCATCATCCCATACATTCATTTTGTTTTCAGGTAAAGCACAACCTCATTTTCCTCATCTTAGTTCTTAGGTTGCTTCTCCTCCTAGAATGTCCTTCTCCCCTCCCTATCTTCCACAATGGTATCATCCTTCAAAAACTAGCTTAAATGGTGCCTACAAAAGGCTCCATCCATACCTGCATCTCCCTATCTGTATGTCATTGGTCTATCTAGAGCAACTCTTAACTACCACCTGAAAGTATAGTTATTTATTCATCCAGAACTGAAAAACTCCTGAGAGCAGGACTCAAGCCTGAACTGAGTGCTATGAGTACTATGCTATGATCCAATATGGGCCAGGAGAGTGGCAGTGCATCATAAATAAATGTTCAGCAAATCATTGACTGCCAGCATTTACTTTTCTCATGCATGCAAAGCACTCAGCCCAGGTCCTGACACATAGCAGGTGCTTAATGAATGGTAGCTAGTATTTCTGTTTCCATAGAGTTTTTAAAGCAGCTCTGAGATGAGCTAGATCCAGCAGGGAAGGCAGTACTGAGTCATGATGAGGATACAATGGCTATAACTCCTGTTCTGCCATTCACTAGCTGTGGGACCTTGGGCAAGTTGTAACACTGTGAAAAGTAGCAATAATAATAAGCTGCTGTGAGTATTAGATGACTTAGCACATGTAACACACATAGAAGTGAGCCTGCCGTACCATAAGTGCCATGTTAGTGCTAATAATTATTATCAGTGCTACTGCTATAATTATTACCTGGCGGGTTAGGATAGGTGCCACCCATTTCCTCAGGCCTTTTAGAATCCAGCTCCTCTTGGGCTAGTGGATGAAAGATTCCAGGCAATGTTTCTTTTCCCAGGCCCCTCAAAATGTACTACTTCCTCTCCTGGTTCCTTTAGCCAGTGGAAGAGGGCATGGGGGCAGGCACAATCATGGACTTAATGTATCTGAAGGGCAATCACATGGAAAAGGAGAGGCTTCATCTTGGCTTCAAAGTGCACACCTTGAACCAGGGATGGAAGTTATAGAGAAACCAAAACCAGCCCAGTGAGAGCAGCGCTTGGTGGCACTCAGAGTGGTCAGCTTGCTGCCTGGAAGGAAGAAAGCCCTCTGTCAGTGGGAGCGTTCAAGCCAAGCCTAGATCAACTGCTGTCACGGTTACTATGGAAAAAATTAAGAGCCCTGTGAACATCACCAACTCAACGGACATGAATTTGAGCAAACTCTGGTAGATAGTGGGGGACAGAGGAGGCTGGTGGGCTGTAGTCCATGAGGTCACAAAGAGTCGGACATGACTTAGCAACTGAACAACAACAAAATTAGTTGTATATTGCTATGCAACAAATACCACATAACTTAGTGGCTTAAAGAACACTTTTATTACCTGCTCTTGTTTGTGGGTCAGGGATTAGGAGGCAGCTTAACTAGGTGGCTCCAAAGGGCAATCACATGGAAGAGGGGAGGATTCTAGGTCTCCCATGGGGCTGCAGCCCACAGGTTGCCTGGAGCTGTGGTCATCTGTTAGCTGCACTGAGACCTGAGGATCTGCTCCCCAGATGGCTCACTCACACATCTCTAGGACAGAGGGCCCGGTTCCCGGCTCTATGAGCTTCGCTAGAGGAATGCTTATGTGTCCTCCTGACATGGCAGCTGACTTCCTGCAGAATACACGATCCCAAAGAAAGAGAGAAACAGAAGTGCAATGTCTTTGATAGTCTGCCTTTGGACATCATATTCTACCATTCTTTTTTTAAAAAAATATTTATTTACTTACTTATTTATATTTGGCTGGTGGCTCAGAGGTTAAAGCGTCTGCCTCCAGTGCGGGAGACCTAGGTTCGATCCCTGGGTCGGGAAGATCCCCTGGAGAAGGAAATGGTAACCCACTCCAGTATGACTGCCTGGAGAATCCCATGGACAGAGAAGCCTCTCAGGCTACAGTCCACGGGGTCGCAGAGTCAGACACGACTGAGCGACTTCACTTTCATGGTGAGTCTTTGTTGCTGCACCAGGGCTTTCTCTAGTTTTGGCATGCAGGCTTCCCTTGCTGCAGAGCATAGGCTCTAGGGCACATGGGTTTCAGCAGTTGCAGCATGCAGGCTCCAGAGTGCAGGCTCAGTAGCTGTGGCCCAGGGCCTTAGTTGTCCCACAGCATGTGGGATCTTCCCAGACCAGGGATGCAACCAGTGTCCTCTGCATTGCAAGACAGATTCTTAACCACTGAACCATCAGAGAAACCCTCTTTATTTATTTATTTTTTTAAATATTTATTTGGTTGTACCGGTCTTAGCTGCAACACGTGGAATCTTCAGTTGCAGCACACATATTCTCTAATTGTGTTACATGGGCTCAGATGCTCTGTGGCATGCAGAACCCTAGTTCCCCCACCAGAAATCAAACCAGGGCCCCCTGCATTGGGAACATGGAGTCTTAGCCTCTAGACCACCAGGGAAGTCTCTATCATTTCTGCTACATTGTGCTGATTAAATTACATAGGCACACTCAAGAGAGGAATTAGGCTGCTCTGAAGGGAGGAGATTTACAGTTTGTGGACTTATTTTAGAACCACTGCAAGCCCCTTAAGTGCTAAATTACTGTGATTGCTTATGTTATTACTAGGCCAGAGGTTTTTAACTAGCAGTGATGATAAGTTCCTTTTCTAAATTTACTCAAAAACACGGGAGGAGTCACTGCCTTGCTCCATCCCCAGGGAGTACTTTAAGCAGGTGTATCTTGTCCAGGACAACACAGTCTTATCACAGCCTCTGTCTCAAGGGCCTGGATGTCCCCACTCCAAACCACTTCTTAGCTTCACCTTATCTTGTAACATCAGGGGAACCCATTGACTTCTGGAGACCAAGGTAGGAGACAGTGGAAGAATGGAGCAACGGAACCCTGCTAGGTGCTCAGAGGCCCTAACCCCTGGTGCAGGTCTGCCCTACAGATTCCCTTAAGGACGAGAAGGGATGGAAGGTGGTGGAGGGAGCTGAAGCTTAATAAATGGTGTACCTAATGAGAAAAATGAACTGTGAACCACCTGACATCTGAGCACGCTGGCACCTTGCCACAGTTATCCATATTCACGAGCATGTTGGTAACATGCTCTCCCTCCTTCACTGTAGTCCACAACGCCTTTAAAATAGTAGATTGTTTCTAGATTTGTAATGTCAGTGGTTAAGCTAGTCTTGGATGGAGATCCTGGATGATCAAGTTTAAAGGCTGTTTAAAGGTTAATTTTTTTTAATAGTCCAATTCCTGTGGCCAGAAGCTCACAGTGGTCCCAAGGAGGACATGGGCGTGCAATGCAATGGAATCTATGTACCTTACAGCTGTCTTTCTCTATTCAGTGAAAAGGCATACTACTCTTCTCAGGAGATAGTAGGCAAAGGAAGAAGTAGTAACAGAAAGTGCTTCCTTAAATGACATCAGGGCAGTGTGTACGTTTGAGCGTTTGGGGGCAGGGGGATGGTCAATGCATTTTCTAGCAAAAGTGTCAGCAAAAGCAAGTAAAAATGCCAGGCCTTTCTATACAGTACCTCTAAAATTAATGTTCATAACAACGGTATGAAGTGGATATTATTATTTTCAATTTATAACAATAAAACTCTGGGGATCAGTTTAAAATACACAACTACATGGCAAGTAATTATCAAGTAAATAAGCAGAGGTGCCCCCCTGTTTACAAACACCTAACATACACATTGCCGGTCCTGCCCATAAATGCCTCATTCTTCCTGAAGTGAGAGTTGTAAACTTGCGAGCTTTCAAAGACATAGCAGGGGGCAGCGCAAGGGAGGCAAAGAGCAGGTCTTGGCCAGCCAAGGAGCCTCAAGTTTCCTCCTGGTTCTGAAGCTAACGGTGTGATTGGGAGCATGAGGATGTCCCTCTCTGAGTCACCTGTAAAAGGAGGGTGTGTGTGCAAGGGGCCTGGGGGTGGGTTCACATAGGAGTCACCTGGGGAGCTCTACAAACATACAAATACCCACCCACCTGGGCCCGACCTTTGAGTCACAATCTCTGTTGCAGGGAGCGCCTGTTCTGTTGAGCCAACTCTCCGGGGGTTGTAGTCACAGCCTTTGGCACAAGCCAGCGTTTGGGAACCACAGACCTGATGATCTTTGAGGTCCCTCCAGGCTCCAGCATTTAATGCCATTTTAGGACAGGGAAGAAAGAAGAATCTCTGAGAAGTTGGAACCGTTTGGGATGCGCTGATCCAGTAAGGGTTCGTCTGCTCACCATCACCCTCTGGCATGCTGCCCAACCTTTCCACTTCATTTGCTCTTAAGACCTTACTTGTACTCTTTGGAGACATATTTGAATGGAAAATTGACCTCATTTAAAAATCAAATAATCCAGCCAGCTTGACGCAGTTCTCTTCGGTCAAATCTGAGCCAATTTGGACATCAAAATAAATACCCTATTGAATATGATAGACATTCACCAGCCCATGTTTATATAAACAAACAGATAATTCTCCAGGCAAGACTACTGGAGTGGGTAGCCATTCTCTTCTCCAGGGGATCTTTCTGACCCAGGGATTGAACCCAGGGGTCTCCAGTATTGGAGGCAGACTCCATACCATCTGAACCACCAGGAAAGCGCAATGTTTATATAAATAAACAGATAAATGGAAGAGAAGGGAAAAGCTCTTCTTTATAGTAGAAACCAACTAATAAGTATAGAAGAAATGATACTTAGAAAAGCACCATTTTGGCAACCATCATAGTAATGGTGAATTGAGGCAAGGATCAGTCCTCAATGGATGCCAGTTTGCATCCAATGGGTGAAAGTTTGCTGAGGAACAGGATGGCCTCATAGTATAATCCCACAAAATTGTTACCAATTACTAACAAAATGGGCTTCTTCGGTGGCTCAGCAGTAAAGAACCCACCTGTCAATGAAGGAGACGCAGGTTTGGATCCCTGGGCCAGGTAGCTATCCTGGAGAAGGAAATAGCAACCCACTCTAGTATTCTTGCTTGGGAAATCCCATGCACAGAGGAGCCTGGTAGGTTACAGTACACGGGGTTGCAAAAGAGTCAGATAGGATTTAGCAACTGAGCACTAACAAAAAACACTTACTAACTTTACAGGGAAACCTGACAGAAACTATGCTAACTGAATGGTAGAAGCAGCGGCACAGTCACTGCAATAAGTGGCCCCTGCGTGGCCCCTGATAGGATGCTTGGCGAACAAAGCATGACTTCAGGGGTGTTCCTGCCAAAGGTGCAAAACCTGAATCTAACTGTGAGGAAGCATCAGACAAACCCCAAGTGAGGGAAAGCCTGCAAAATGATTTCTCTGTGCTCTTCAAAAATATCAAGATATGGAAAACGCAGAAAGACTGGGGAAATGTTCCAGATTGGAAGAGACCTAAGAGTCATAATGACTGAATGCAAGGAATAATCAAGTGGCCTATTTCGGACCAGAAAGAAAAGAGGGTAAAAATGTTCTTATGGTCATTGTTATAGTTGTGTTTCTAAAAGAGATTCTTGAGATATTCAGTAAAGCTGAGACTGTAGATTAGAGGATAGATTGGATTGACATTAATGTACTGATTTTGGCTAGTGTTTTGAAACTGTGTAGGAGAATGTTCTTAGGAGATTTACACTGAAGCATTTGGACATTAGCTGGAAATTTACTCCAGGTTTAGAAAATCAAAACAAATGTGTATGTGTGTGCAGAGAGAGAGAATAAAATAAATGCATTTCTAAACAGAGTATATAGAAAATCTTTTATTTTTTCTTGTAACTTTTCTATAAGTGTGAAATTATTTTTTTAAAGGTTAGAAAAAATTAAAATCCAAAAACCCTTAGGTGGGTTATGTGCTCATCAGTCATTCACATCTTAGTGTGGACTAGTCTATGTGGTTGGCTCTCCTTTGATTCCTAGTTGATATCTGCTGCCCTGAGTCATGGAGGAGATAGGCAGTTTGATAACTTGAAACAACTTGGGGAATAGAATAGATAAAATAGAGGCATTTTCAAGAGAAACGTAAATAAAAACACAGAGAATTGAGGGACAAGGACCCAAGGAGATAGAAGAAAAATTCAGAAAAGGAGGCAGAAAGAGACAATAGTCCAGTTTTGATTGGAGTTGAGACTTCCCTTCTCACCTTCACTTCCTCTTCTCTGCATCATGCTGTTCTTCTCAGTGTGGGTGCTCATCAGGGCCACCTGGAGTGCCTAAACCCACTTTTAAATAATTAAATCAGAACCTCTGGAGGGTGAGGCCTGGGTACCAGGTCTAAGAAGCCCCACAGGTGACTCCAACGTGCAGCCTGGATGGAGCACCTCTGAGCTGCACTGTAGGGTAAGCAGGATACTTGTGAGCCTGCTGTGTGCTCGTCCCATCTCTAGCGTGTCCACTCTTGGCCCCAGTTTTCACATGGTTACCAGGCTGATCTTCTGAAGCCCAGATGTAACCATGCCAGTTGCCCATCCAGAAATCTTTCCTAATTTCTCACATCTTAACTCTGACATACAAGACTTCCCACTGTCTAGCCAACCAGTCTCCACTCCCCTACATTCTCCCTGATGCTTAATACCACACAATTCTCTTCTTCTCCCTGGAGAAGAGAATGGCAACCCACTCCGGTGTTTTTGCCCAGAGAATCCCATGGACAGAGAAGCCTGGCGGGCTACAGTCCATGGGGTTGCAAAGAGTTGGATACGACAGAGCGGCTAACACTTACTTTGTTGTTCAGTAGCTCAGTCGTGTCTAACTCTGAGACTAGGTCATAAAAGCTTGCTCAAACTCATGTCCATTGAGTCAATGATGCCCTTCAACCATCTCGTCCTCTGTCATCCCCTTCTCCTCCTGCCTTCAATCTTTCCCACCTCAGGGTTTTTTTCTAATGAACTAGTTGTTTGCATCAGGTGGCCAAAGTATTGGAGCTTCAGCTTCAGCGTCAGTCCTTCCAATGAATATTCAGGATTGATTTCCTTTAGGATGGACTGGTTTGATCTTCTTGCAGTCCAAGGGACTCTCAAGAGTCTTCTCCAATGCCACAGTTACTTAATTACTATACTTTTCTTTAAACATTCATCATTTTATTTTGATAGTTTTTAGTGATACGACGTTGTTTTCAGCTCCCCAGAGCCAATATTTGTATGCCTCTTGCCTCCATCCATACCAACATTCGCCTTGCTCACTGGCCATTCACTCCTTCTGGCTCTGAATCTTAGACCATTAAAACTCTCTCATTCTTCAAGTCTCACATCAAATACTACTTCCTTCTGAATTGTCCCAGTTGGGTTTAATGTCCTTTGTTGGCACCTTTTGTGCCTCTAGCATAGCACACAATTACGGCTTGCTTTGTTTTAGTGCTACTTGTTTACAAGACTGTCTTACCCACTAACTTGTACAGTTACCCAAAGGTGAGGAGAGAGCCTAGAATGATAAAGGCCAGGGCTTTGGAAGACACCAAACTTCCAGTGGCCAAAATGTGTCCCTAAATTTTTTGATACACCTTTCTTCAAGAGGTGGAGCTTTCTTTATTCCCATCGCTTTGAGTCTGGCCTGGACTTAGTGACTCCCTTTTTAACAAATAGAATAAGGCAGAGTGACAGTGTGACTCTGAGACTAGGTCATAAAAAGCATTGGGACTTTCTCCTTGATCTCTCTCTCTTTTTTTCTCTCTCTGTTTCCCTCTCTCTCCCTTGGATGACTAGGTCTGGGTGAATCAGCTGCCATGTCATAAGGAGGCTCCGGCTGCTAATGGAGAAGCCAGGTGGTATGATCTCTGGCCAACAGCCAGGGAGGAGCTGCCAGCACACTTGAGTGAACCATCTTGCAGTGGTCTTTTGATATCAGGTGGAGATCCTGAGAAACAGGTACCAGGCCAGTTTTCCTAGAATGATTTTATAAGCACTGGCCCCCTAAGTTCCATTAAATGAGCACCATTCTCAGATATGACATTCCAGGTGAAGCTTTGGTTACATGATTGACTTTTCCCAATTATATTCTTGTTTGTTTTTTTAAAGACAGATTTTTATAGAGCCTGTATAAGTAACTATATTGCCATGAAAAGTAAGGAAGCAATAAGAACTTCTGATTTCAAGAAGGAAAAGCAAGAATTAGATAAAATTTAAATGTTATATTTCAGTATATAAAAGCAGATTCTACTAAATTGTATGGATTACATTTTTTTTTTTTAACAGAGAATTTAAGAAGGAAAAAGGTGCTTGATTTTATAGCTGGAAAATAGAAATTTAAATATCAACAATATTCTAAATAAGTAATCAAAATAAAAATGTTCTCAAAGCCCATACACCACAACTACTGATCAGTTCATTCAGTCCTACATAATTAATTCCTATTCCACTGGATTTTGAGTTAGCATTCTCATGAGCCCATATGCACTTTTTAATGGAAAAGAGATATGGAAATCCTGACTAAATTCACTGTTATGGCCTGAAAATTGTGCAAGTGATACATCAAAAGCCTGGACCCAAAAGTCTACCTGGAAGTGTTAATGGTTCCTAGTGTCTAATATAGTACTTTTCCATGGGGCTCTGACATTGTGTATCTTTATTGAAGATACAAACTCAGGTCTATAGCTGATAGCAGAACCTTCAGATATGCATCAGAGAAATAAAAACTGCTTTAAATCACAGAGAAAATGGCTGAGGTTAATTTATTAGTGATAACTTTCAAATGTGAAAGTCCAATGAGAATTCATAATTAGAATAATGTAACTGACAAAATGTGATTGCTTCTGTGGCAGGCATAATAAGATGATAAAGCAATTCCAAAACAAGTTTTAGACAATATGTCTCTAAGAATAATGATGAAACCTATTTTCAGAGAAGTCAGAGAATATTTGATTTTTTAAAAGGCTAAACACAATTGTGGAGAAGGCAATGGCACCCCACTCCAGTACTGTTGCCCGGAAAATCCCATGGATGGAGGAGCCTGGTGGGCTGCAGTCCATGGGGTCACTAAGAGTCAGACACGACTGAGTGACTTCACTTTCACTTTCCACTTTCATGCATTGGAGAAGGAAATGGCAACCCACTCCAGTGTTCTTGCCTGGAGAATCCCATGGACAGAGAAGCCTGGTAGGCTGCAGTCCATAGGGTCGCACAGAGTCGGACACGACTGAAGCGACTTGGCAGCAAACACAATTGTATGGAGGAAAACGCTTGATATATAGCACAATAACCGTGAAACATAATATATAAAATATACCAACATTAAACCAAGCACATTGTAAGACTGTATCAGGAATGTGAAGAGATTCAGCAAACCTGGCATAGGCCCTAGACGGCTGTATTTTTATAAAACTCAATGGATAAGTCTGATGTGCATCTCCAGTTGAAAACCAGTGTCATAGAAGATACTAGATTCAAATTTTAAAAGACTTGACAAATTTAACCCTTTAAACAATAATTAAAATGATGGATAACACTATACTATGGTTGCTGCCTAACATCAGGCAAAGCATCACCAGGATTCTGACAAATATAGGAAAACTGGACAGAGTCTACTCAAAGTTTCCTCTGAAGTTAAAATATATTATTGAAAGCGAGGACATTGACAAACATCTAGGGACTTCCCATGACTCATATACTGTCTGAAATATTTATATTAACAATATTTTACCTTCCCAAACTTAACCTAGGCAAGGCTGAGAGTCTCTTCTGATTTGACAATTTTTCCCAAGAAACTTTACAAAACAGTAACATATTTAAAAAAAAAATCCTAATTATTTCTAGAATCTTTCTTTTTATAAGGTGACAGAACACAAACTTTGTGATTCTTTCAAGGACCCTCTGGGAAATCTCAAGATAGATTTCAGTGTAAGTGGTATCTTGAAACATTCTGTTTTATTTTCCTTCTTCCTGTATTTCTATATTTGGGTCTAAGCTGGGGAAGGCAAAAATAAAAAAAGTTGTTAGAGGAGATTTGAACATTTGATTAAGATGGGATCATGGGTGCCTGAAAATGATATTTAGGTATCTACTTAATCAAAATAGCAATAATATTTTTATTTAAAAATAGACAGTAACATGATTGTAAAGTATATCTAACTTCTTTCACAGCTGAGATTCTTTTTTCCTCAGTAATCAAGGGAATAACACAGTTAACATAAAAAAGTTTTGCTATGTAGGTAGATTATACAGAAAGTGAAGAATAACCCTTCATATTGTTGGCAAACACATTAGTCAGTTAATCAAGGAGGCCAGCCCATTAAAGGGGACCAAACTTTACCAACATTTTATCACATTTCATAGCTTCTTTTAAGACACAAGTGTTACCAGACAAAGCAAGTAAAATTCATTACCACATTCTGTCCCTTATTATTCTCCTTCATATTCTGGAACAATCTGACATTTTAGGATGAAAATCAGAGTTCCATGAGGTCAAAAGTAATCTCATAACAATTATGCTGTTATTTCTGTTAACATGCTGTGTGTTCCTCATTGCTAAACTTTGAAATGGTCTTAGTTTTAAATTCTAATACAGTTAATAGCTATCACCCACATAAACAAAAGCTCTGTGGGGTCCTCAATAACTTTTAGGAGTATAAAGGGGTCCTGAGACTAAAAATTTGAAAGCTGTAAACCAATGCTATAACATGGTGCTGTGTCCTCAGTAGGTAGAATACATGGGTATTGGAACCAAGGGGCAGAATTAGGAATTGCCCACTCACCATCACTCCTAGCCACCCACTTGTTGGAATCTGTGTTTCTCCTCCAATAACTCTAAGCTTTATTGGCCTAAGCGTTCTGGTTTTCAGAGAGAAGTGTTTCCAACAGAGGACTCAGCAAGGTTCCCATTAAATTTTTAACTGTGGCTGGCAGGGGGCCACTTTTGATTCCCAAAGCCAAGAGCAGAGGACACAAGGAAAGGAATCACCATCCTGGCAGATAATTGGCTCCACTAGAGGAGGCAGGGCTGCTGTTAGCCAACAGGAGCAAGAAGAAAATGTTCAGCATCTAATTTTGGTAATAAATAGAAGTGCAGCAGTCATGGCCATGTGGCTCAGACTCTTTAAGAAAAAAAATGTCTGGTCGCCACATTAGGTAAGCCACCTAGAGTAACAGAGTTGCCTGCCATGGAAGAGGGGAGTCTGGAACAGTAGTCGAGGAAGGAAACAATGCCTATCAATGGCAACTTCTATATGAGTTGCGTTGTTGCTCCATTTCCTTTCTCTTGTAAGTTTCCCCAGGAAAAGCCACCGGTCAGAATTCTGGAGGAGCTGTTTCCAGAACTTACTGTACAAAGCAAATGGATCCACATGGTACACGGTGGGATCTGGGGAAGCACAAGGCAAAATCGAAAGCTTTTATGTGTTTGAGTAAATTTGGGAAATGCTTCATGAACTAAAGTTAAAACAAATTTCTTCATAATGAAATGACTTGGGGTTTTAAATTTTGGAGAATGAAACCCCAAGAGGGGGGCCCTACGGTAAAATTCTTCCCAAAGTTTTTAAACCATGAATTCAATTTCTTTCCTTCCTTCCCTCTCCCTCTTTCTCTCTCTCCCTTCTTCTTCTTCTTCTCTCTCTCTGTCTTTCTTTTTGAGTGCACCTATGAGCATTTCCTAGAAGCACTTCCTTACAGGGCATACTTTGGGAAATAGCAGTCCGCATTTTTGGACTCTTAATTAGGAGTCATTCTATCTGGCGTCTTTAAAACTTATCATGGCTTTGAGGGTGCTTTTCATAAGTCACATATAAAAACTGTCAAGGAAGTTCGAGCTGGAGCCTAAGTTCGCTCTCAATGCAACTTCTCAGTGACAGAAAAATGGGGAAATGGCTTCACTGAAACACAAACTGCCTCAAAGTCAGAGCCATTGTTTTAAAGAGTTAGACTCACCACCACTTTAGCTGTAAGGATTTTTAAAAATACCCCCTGAAAATAGTTGCACTGGACTGGTTGAGGAGTTCGTTCAAGAAGTCTCCGTGCATGCCTAACTGATTGGTCCCTTCAGCAAAAGGGATTGAACAGACTCCATCTTCATCAGTTGCTGTGCTCTTCTTGCCAAGTGAATTGAGTGGCACAATCCTGCTGACCTCATCCGAAACAATGGGAGCAGGAACTGACCGAATATCAGGAAGGCTAACCGCTATGGAGAGGGTTGGCATGAATCACTTCCCAGTAGAGGCACTTCCCTTGGATGGTGGCCACCTGACTCAGTGAAATTCTCTATTTTGGAAGTATAAATACCAGGGCAGATCTCTCAAACTAAGGTAGCAACCCAGACAACCCTGAGCTTTGGTTCTGGGTCCCCATTAGGCCTGTCGCATTTCTTACTCTGCATAACACCTGGACCCAGAGTGACTGAGCAACCAGGAAGATGACTTGTGTTGCTCCTCTAATCTTGTGCATCTCTGTATAAGTTTCCCATACCAAGAGAATCTTTGTAATCACCTAAAAACCTGAGTGATAGAGAAATCAGTATTAAGAGTAGAGCTGTAAAAGGTCCCTAAACAGAAGGATTAAACAAGATTAAACTGGATTAAAATACTACTGGGTAGAAGAAAATGAGAGTATCCACATCTTGGGGTAGAAAGCTAATAGGTTCTTGGTTTACAGCAGTATGAGGTTAATTACACTCTCCTAGTTTGGTCTCAAGATCCAAGTGAGGTATTCACCAAAGATAAGGCTTTAGAGCAATGACAATATTTCACAGGTTACGGAGAAGGACAGACAGGCTGCTTCTAATGGCTCAGAGTAACTTCGGTTGGGAATGGGACTGACTCTGGTCTCAGCAGAGTAAAGAAACTGGCCCCATACAGAAAGTCCTATTTCGTTGTGATTTGTCTTCTTGTAGACAGTTGCAGAATGAGATCAGAAATTGATTAAATTCAGAACTTAGGTGGAAACTGAATATCTAGACACAAGTATCTGTGGTTACTGTTACGGCCCCATTGGCAAACACGGGAATTTTGAAAACAGAAGTGTTTCACATCTGGGGAGTCTTTAATGACCCAAGGATTAGAAGATTCCCAGCAGAATTAGAGTTACTTAAGATAACTCCTCAGCATGCTTCCCATTGCCATGGGATATAGCAACCCACCCCAACATAAGGTGTAACTTATGACTACAAAATATAGATTCATCTTGGATGTTGTGCAAACTCCAGGCCACAAGAGAGAAAAATTCATTCAAAATTCATTGTAGGACTGTCAAGAGAGAAAGAGATCACTAAATTCTGGGGGTGGGTATGTGGATCTGGGCATAAAGATCATATGATCAAGGTAGAGTGACTGCATAGTAGGAATGGGTTGACTTTAAAGCCCTAATGCTGACAGCTAATGTTGACTTTAATGCTTACTTATCTGGCCAGAGTTTTTGTTTATACGGATTACACCTATTGATATTTCCTATAGTATAAAGAATTGTGAATATAATTTGAACTTTGTGGATCCTCATAACACATCTCAGGGACCCCAAGGGATCCTCATATCATACTTTTGAGAATTCAAAAGTATTCATCTAAGTACAGTTTGGGGCTTCCTAAAGTACCCCTGAGGATTTATAAATTTTGTTTATTCAAACTTACACAAATTAAACACATATATACAAATACACACCAGGTCTTTAGGAGGGTCACCTTAAAGTTAGAACATAACCATATACCTCAGGCCCACATTTACATTGTGTCCAGATATGTTAGCATCATATTTTGAAGCAGTTCAAATAAGTTAGTGTGACTGGAGATGGTATGGGGTTCAGGGAGACAGAACTTACAGGAAGGTGGGCCATGGCAGTCTGGACCACATTTGTGGCAGAGAGGGAACTTACTGCATGGACTCTAATTTATTAGCAGTCAGGATATTTGAAAATAGTTGAAAATAATTTCCATTTACAAGTCCAGAAATCTAATGGATTTAGATGTCTATTTCAGATATCAATAATGCTGTAATGTAGTAGCCTTTACCTTCGTATAGCCAGACAGCTAATGGAGTTAGCAAGAAGCGTCTCATTAAAACTGGTGCTCAAAGAAGTAAAACTGTCACTCTTTGAGGATAGCATAATATTATATATAGAAAACCCTAAACACTCCATCAAAAAAATTGTTAGAACTAATAAATGAATTCAGTAAAGTCACAGGATATAAAATCAATACACAAAAATCTTACATTCCTTTATAATAATAATGAATTACAAAAATTATTGAGAATAACTCCACTTACAATTGCATCAAAAATAATAAATAAAATACTCAGGAATAAATTTAACCAAGGAAGTGAAAGACTATGTGTTAAAAACTATAAGACTTAATGAAGAAATTGAAAAAGACATAAATAAATGAAAATAAAAGAAAAAACATTTCACGCTCATGGATTGGAAGAATTAATATCATTAAAATGTCCATACTTCCCAAAGCAATATACAGATTCAATGCCATTCAAAATACCAATGGCATTTTTCACAGAAACAGAACAATCCTAAGACTTCTAAGGAACTAGAACCACAACAGACCCTGAATAGCCAAATCAATCTCAAGAAAGAACAAAGCTGGAGGCATCACACTCTTGGCTTTCAAACCCACAAAGCTTTAGTAATTAAAACTGTATGGTATTGGCATAAAAACAGACATATAGATCAACAGAACAGAATAGAGAGCCCAGAAGTAAATACATGCATATACAGTCAGTTAGTTTATGACAAAGGAGGCAAGAATACACAACAGGGAAAGGACATGCTCTTCAATAACTGTTGTTGGGAAAATTGGATAGCCACATGCAAAAGAATGAAATTGGGCCATGATCTTACACTATACACCAAAACTAATGCAAAATGGTTTAAAGACTTGAACATAAAACCTGAAACCATAAAACCCCAAGAAGAAATCATAGGTAGTAAGTTCCTTGACAAAGGTCTCTGGTGATTTTTTGAATCTGATGCCAAAAGCGAAGACAAAAAAGCAAAACTAAACAAGCGGTCCTACATCAAACTAAAAAGCTTCTGCACATCAGAGGAAACCATCAACAAAATGAAAAGTCAACCTACTGAATGAGAGAAAATAATTACAAATCATATATCTGATAAGGAGCTAATATCCAAAATATATAAAGCACTCACAACTCAATAGCAAAAACAAATCCAATCTGATTTAAAAACAGGCAGCCGATCTGAATAGACATTTTTTCAGACATACAGATGACCAACCAGTACATGAAAAGATGCTCCACATCATTAATCACCAGAGAAATGCAAATCAAACCCACAATGATATATCACCTCACACCAGGAAGAATGGCTATTATCAAAAAGACAGAAAATTGCAAGGATGTGAGAAAGGGAACCCTTGTGCACTGTTGGTGGGAATGTAAATTGCTGTAGCCACTATGGAAAACAGTATGGAAGTCCGTCAAAAAATTTAAATTAGAACTACCATATGATCCAGCAATTTCACTTTCATGTATTTACCTGAAGAAAATAAAATGCTAATTTGAAAATACATATGCACTCTATTCATTGTATTACTATTTACAAAGGCAAGATACAGAAACAACCTAAGTGTCTATTGATGGATGAATGAATAAAGAAATTACACACGTGTGTGTGTGTGTATCAATATTGAAAGTGAAAAGTGAAAATGAAAGTCGCTCGGCTGTGTCCGACTCTTTGCGACCCCATGAACTATACAGTCCATGGAATTCGTCAGGCCAGAATACTGGAGTGGGTAGCTGTTCCTTTCTCCAGGGGATCTTCCCAACCCAGGGATCAAATCCAGCTCTCCCACATTGCAGGCAAATTCTCTACCAGCTGAGCTACCAGAAAAGCCCATATGTCAATATTATTCAGCCATAAAGAAGAAAGAAATCTTGCCATTTGCAACATGGGTGACTTCAAGGGCATTATGCTAAATGAAATAAGTCAGACAGAGGAAGACAAATATTGTACGATCTCTTTTATACGTGGAATCAAAAAAAACCCCAGAAAACAAACAGAAAAAACAAGCTCATAGAAATAATCTGTACAGAAGAACAGATTAGTGGTTGGGGAAGAGATGAGACTGAGGAGATGGAAGAAATGGGTAACCTGTTCGGGGGTTTTTAGTTTAAATAAATTGAATTCTTGAAGAAACCTGGTGTTCTAGGGCAGAGCTTTGACTAAATATGAGTCCTGATTCTCCAGAACTAAGAAATAAAGATTGTTTTCATATGATTCTACATAGAACATTCTCTATTGTTAAATTTGAAATACAGAAGGAATAAGTAAAAAGAGACCTGACACTAAGATATAATATTTTACTATTAAACTCAACATTGGCAACTTACTTTCCATAAAGCATTTTCACATTAATTTAGTGTTGGTAGTTTTGTTTTGATTGATTTTCCAGGTTTGTTTGTACTTAATCTAAACAGCTTCTTTGAGGTTTAGAGTGAAATAAACCTCATTCCGCTATAGGAGTTTATACTTTTTAACTTGTATATTTATGTGAAATTATAATAAAATAATTTAACTCAATGCCAGGAGTCCATGAGAATTTTTCACCGCCTGAAATGGGTGCCCACATTACCCAAGTGACAAAGAGGAGAAAATTAAAGGTTGCTGTTGAAAGGTCTGGTGGCCTACAGCTATTTTGTGGGTCAGGATGCTCCCTGACAGTGCCCTGAGGGTTAATCTTTATCACTGACAGCAAGGATTAGGTTGATAGGAAGGGCCCCTCAGGATTTGAAGCGCAGCTCACAGCCAACAATGGGCTTTGGTGGAGTTGGAGATGGGACGATGGGGAAGGAGAAGTGGGTGGCATCCCAGGGGCTGGAGAGCAGTAATCAGTGCATAGTATTGCTGCTCTCACAGAGGGACAACTTCCGTGTGGACAGGCCCAGCCCCAATATTTGTGAGAGCGAGGACATGAGGTCCAACAGAGGCCTACATACCATAGCCTACATTTAACGTTTATAAATCATGAACAGTTGAATCACATACTTTCTATCCTCTTTCCTTGACAAATATATCTCCAGAATGATTAAAAAGAAAAACTATGTGGAAAGTTGAAGGTTTCTCATTGACTAAAAGTTGACAACATATCACAGATGACCAGACATAATTAATACTGCATATACAAGATATTCTGTTGGTAAGCTGTGGCATTTGCATGCATGCTAAGTCGCTTCAGTGGTGTCCAGCTCTTTATGACACCCTGGACTGTAGCCTGCCAGGTTCCTCTGTCCATGGAACTCTCCAGGCAAGAATACTGGAGTGGGTTCCCATGCTGTTCTCCAGGGGATCTTCCCAGCCCAAGGACTGAACTCTGTGTCCCTTATGATTCCTGCATTGGCAGGTAGCTTCTTCACCACTAGCACCACATTTGGGTAAGCAGTAAAAATAAATTCATAATTCATAAAGTGTTATTTTTAATAGAATTAATTTTTTGTCTTTATTCTAGCAGTCACTAATTATATACTTATACTCACATAATTTGTGTTCTAGGAAAACAATGATCTAAGTTCAGTATGTTGGCCACCAGCTAAATGTGGTTATTTAAATTTAAATTGATAACAATTATATAAAAATTAAAAATTAGGGCTTCCCTGGCGGCTCAGTGGTAAAGAATATGCCTGCCAATGCAGGAAACACGGGTTCGACCCCTGGTCCTGGACGATCCCACATGCCACGGAGCAACCAAGCCCCTGTGCCACAACCAATGAGCTTATGCTTTAGAGCCTGGGAGCTGCAACAACTGAAGCCCGAGCGCCCTAGAGCCTGTGCTCTCTAACACAAGAAGCACCACAACGAGAAGCCATGCACTGCAACTAGAGTAGCTTCCGCTTGCCACAACTACAGAAAAACCTGTCCATGCAGCAACGAAGACCAGCGCAGCCAAAATTAATAAATAAAAATTATTTTTAAAATTATAGAAAATTAAAAAATAAATTCCTTGCTGCATCAGTCACATTTCAGGTGCTCAATAGTCAAGTATAACATTAGTGGTTGCCATATTAAACAGTACAAATAAAAAGCATTTCCATCACTGCATAAAATTCTATTAGATGTAACTTTTTAAAAGATTAAAACTTAAAATGTAATTATATTGGAATTGTTCAAAGTTAAATATATTTAATCAAAATGTAATTAAAGTAAATGTAAAAGATTAAAAAAACAAAACTTTCTATATAAAAATTCAATGCTATTTTTCTTAAAATATTCAAAATTATTTAAAAAGATAAAATCCAAATTATGATGAATAGGATGTGTGTTTTAAATATTTTAAAAATATACTTTAAATACTTAACAAAATACTTAAATCTGAAACAACTTTAATTTTTAATTAAATATTATTAATTATTAGTTTATACAAATAAAACTATTTACAATTCCAATGTACAACATCCATTTAATTGTGAATGTCTAATACAGTAAGGGTTCTAATAGAATTTAATACAACTAAGAGTTCTAATATACAGAATGCAAGAACAGATGGGCAATATAAGCAAAGAGATGGAAATTCTAAAACAGAACTAAAGAGAAATGTTACAGATCAAAACCACTATAATAGAAATTAAGAATATCTTTGATGGATGTATTAATAAATGGGACACAGCTGAAGAAAGAAATTTTGACCTTGAGGAATTCTCAATAGAAACTACCAAAACTGAAAAGAAAGTGAAAAGATTACCTACAGAATGGGAGAAAATATTTGCAAGTTATATATCTCACAAAGTTCTAGGATCCAGAATATCTAAAGAACTCACAAGTCAATAACAAAAAGATAAATAATCCATTTTAAAAATGGACAAGAAACCTAGATATTTTCCTAAACTATATACAAATAGCCAACAAGCACATAAAGATACTCAACATCATAAGTCATTAGGGAACAAAACTGAAAACCACAATGAGACATCACTTGACACCCACTGCTGCTGTTGCTGCTGCTGCTAAGTCGCTTCAGTCGTGTCCGACTCTGTGCGACCCCAAAGATGGTAGCCCACCAGGCTCCCCCGTCCCTGAGATTCTCCAGGCAAGAACACTGGAGTGGGTTGCCATTTCCTTCTCCAATGCATGAAAGTGAAAAGTGAAAGTGAAGTCGCTCAGTCGTGTCTGACTCTTAGCAACCCCATGGACTGCAGCCTACCAGGCTCCTCCATCCATGGGATTTTCCAGGCAAAAGTACTGGAGTGGGGTGCCATTGCCTTCTCCGTGACACCCACTAGGATAGCCATAAAATAGAAAATGGAAAATAGCGTGTTGGTAAGGATATGGAGAAATCAAAATCCTCATACATTGCTGATGAGAATGTAAAATGGTGCAAATGCCGTGGAAAACAGTTTGGCAGTTTTTCGAAAAGTTAAACAGAATTATCATACGATCCAGCACTATTCTCCTAAATATATATACAAAATAATTGAAAAAAGATACTCAAACAAAAGGGCTTCCCAGGTGGTGCAGTGGTAAAGAATCTACTGCCAATGCAGGAGATGCAGGTTCAACTCCTGGATTGGGAGGATCCCCTGGAGAAGGAAATAGCAACCCACTCCAGTATTCTTGCTGGGAAAATCCCATGGACAGAGGACCCTGGAAGCTATAGTCCATGGGGTCACAAAGAGTCAGACATGACTGAAGCAACTGAGCACGCATGTACTCATGCAAAATCTTATACATGAATGTTCATAGTAGTACTATTTATAAGAGGCAAAAAGTAAAAAAATCCCAAATGTCCAATAACTGATGAGCGAATAGGCAAACTGTGATTTTATATATATATATATATATGTATATATGTATATGATGGAATATTACTTAGCCATAGAAAAGAATGAGATACTAGTACATACTATGTTGTAGGCAGGCCTTGAAAATATCATGGTAAGTGAAAAAAGCCAGACAACATAAAAGGTCATATATTACATGACTCCATTTATATGAAATATCCAGAATAGGTAACTCCAGAGAGATAGAAAGCAGACTGGAGGTTACCAGGGGTCAGGGGAAGGGGACACGAGGGAGTGAGGACTTAATGGGTATGGGATTTTCTTTTGAGGTAATGAAAATCTTAGATAGAAGTGGTGGTTGTCCAATACGATGAACAGAATAAATGACACTGAATTATATCTTAAAAGGTTAATTTTATGTGAATTTCATTTCCATTTCATTGTATTCATTGAAATGTCATACTGAGATTGTGAGATAGTGAGATACTCCCACTGCTGTCCTTCATCTTTCACCTCCACATTACCTTTTCCCTTTCAAAGGAGGAAATAGCATTCTGTCTTCAGGAAGAAGAGAAGGAAAAACTTCAGAAGGGTGTTCCACAAAGCCCGGCCAAGCAGGCTGGTATTAAGGACAAAGTTAGGCAGAAGAGGTCTGCTCCTTCAAATTTCAAAATTCACAGATTATAGAATAGTACTCAAGATGTCAGTCAGTCAGTCAGTTCAGTCGCTCAGTCATGTCCGAGTCTGTGGGAATTCCACACAGCTTCTTTCACAATTTTAAAGACAGGCTAGAACCTGGGACCTGGGACCCTTTGAGGCAGTGCATGTACCTAAACAAACATGTCCTTGAGCAGCAGAATACAAATAGGACTAAAAATAACTGCATGTAGAACAGTTGGGGCAATTACACACAATAAGATAGAATAGGCCAGAAGTCAATTGCCACTTCCAGGCTGTTGGGAGCAAAAGCAGGGTACTGTGCATGATCACTGCACACAGCATCACCAAGGGGGTGGGCAGACCACCTTAGCTACCCCTCCGGCTCAACCCATCTACCCACACATACTACACCCTATTTAAGGAACCAGCCCACTTTCCTGTTACTTGTTTGCACCCCCTTGTGCTACAGCTTGCGTCCCAATAAAACTGTGCCTGAATTCCTTGTCTGGCCTCTTGTCAATTTCTATTGATTAAACAATCCAAGAACCCTAGTTGGTAACATATGGAAGAGGGGGAAATCCCAACTCTTTCTAGGAGGCCAGCATTTTCCCGATACGAAACCAAACAAACACATTAGAAGAAAAGAAAAGTAGACCAATGTCCTTCATGAAAATTGACGCAAAATTTCATAATTAAATTTTATCAAATCACCAATGATATAGTAAAAAGATAATATATCATTACCAAGTGATTTTTAGCCCCTGGGATAATGCTAGGTTGGTTTAACATTTTTTTAAAAAATCAGTCAATGTAATTCACCATATTAACAAATCACCAACAGTGACACATATGACCATTTCAACATATGCAGAACAGGCACTTGAAAAAATCCAACACCTATTCCCATTCGTGATCTTAGCCAAAAGGCCAAGAAATAATTGCAACATCTATTCCTAATTTTAAAAAGTAAACTATTAGAAAACTAGGAATAGAGGAAAATTTCCTCCATCTAATAAAGAACACGCATAAAGAACCTACAACTACCATTACACTGCACTCTTTCCCCTAATACTAGGGGCAAGACAAAGACATTGACCCTCCCCACACCTAATCAGCATTGTAGTGGGGGTTTTAGCTGGGGCAATCAGGCACAAAATAAAAATAAAGATATCCAGACTGAAAAGGGAAAAGGAAAACTGTTTATTTGCAGATGTGATAATCCAGGTACAAAGGATGGAAAAATACTATAATAAGCGAGTTTAGCAATATTGCAGGATACAAGCTTGATATACAAAAACCAAATTTATTTCTATATTTTAGCAATGAAATTCAAGACATTGAAAATTAAAAACACTACTAACAACAGCACTCAAAAACACCACTCAACACCACTCAACAATCTATGAGACATTTAAGAATAAATGACTCATTAAAAATGTGCAATACTTTTACACTGAAAACCACAAAATGTTGTTGGGAGAAATTAAAGAAGAGAGCACCTCCACAGGAGAAGCCTGACTGTACTGGTAGGTAGTGTGTCCTGGCCTCCATGAGGCTTGCAGAAATAGCCAGATGGAAACTAAAGCCAGTCAGTCTGTCATAAACCAGGCAAAGTAGACAGACAAAGCCTTGGAGAGTGATCTTGATATGTCTCTCCCTTTTATATTGCTGCTTATAGGGGAAGCTTATGAGTTGATTGTATAGGTTGAGTTGCAATGGAAAGAACATGAATTTTGAAGTTCAGCACACCTAAGTTAAAATTCCAACTGCTGCTACGTTAGATGCTTGATCCTTCATAAGTTATTAACCTCTCTGAACTTGATTTGTTGGTAAAGGGGTGAGTATAGCAATTTGGCAGAGGCTGGCCAGATGCTAACCAGTCTCTTCCTGGCATAAGGAAGACTCCATTTCCCAGTTTCCTTTATAGTTAGGTCAGGGCTGTATAACTAGCCTGGCCAGTGGGTGGATATGATGAATACCAATTTCAGGCCTGGTTGTCAGTTCAGCGTGATCATCCATATTCTTTCTCCCCTGATCACATGGCTGAAAGGGAAGGTTTTTGAGATGGTAGAGCCACATGATGGAACAAGCCTAAATCTGAGTCACTGTCCAATGAACAGCTGGTCAGGAGAGCCTCTTGACTTATGGTGGTGTGCGGTCTGAGCAAGAGTTAAACTTTAGTTGTGTGAAGTCACTGAGATTTGGGGTTTATTTGTTATAGCAGTTAACATAATGATTAACTTAGCATACAGGGCTAGAGATAGGATTGTTTATGGTGTATCTGTCTTGTGCATCAGTTTCCCCTGTCTTTAAATGGGGTCTAGGACATAATAGGGGCTCACATGATAAGTGATTTTTACTTCTACAAGTATCTTTGAGAGCTTCCTCCTTCTCCCCAGCCTGTTGCTCTCTTCCTGAGATACTGCCAAGTACAGGCATTATGGGCTTCCCAGGTGGCTCTGTGGGTAAAGAATCTGCCTGCAGCACACAGAGGAGCCTGGCGGACTATAGTTCATAGTTTCATGAAGAGTCGGGCATGACTGAAGCGACTGAGCACGCATGCACACACACCAGCATTATAGGTACTTTGACCACTTGAACCTGTTTGACATTTAGGGATATAAAGGCCCAAATAAGGGAATAGAGGGGAGAGCTAAGAGAGAGATGATTTTTCATACAAAGCCTCAAATGAACAGATAAATATACAATAAAAACAATAAAAAGTGGAGGACTACCTGTAGTCACTTAGAAATTTTTCATGATCGTCTATAACCTCTCTCTCCCTATCACAGCAGGTTTTGCTGTAAGTAGCTCAAATACTTTTTCTGTAAAGCATCCAGCCTTGCCTCAAATGAAAATCATTGCTCAAGGCTGTTTTAATGAACACATCTGATTTTGAAAACCAATTTTCCTGGGACAGTTCCAGTTTGTGCCTGTAGTCACGGGATTCCGTCTAGTTAGCACCCCTCCTCACTCTCCAAAGTGTCCTGGTTAGAATGATAAATTATATGGTTATCCTATTTCTTTTTTTTCATTGAGGTATAGTTGATGTAGTTGATGTACAATATTATATGTTTTAGGTGTACAACATAGTGATTCACAAATTTTTAAGGTTATATTCCATTGATAGTTATTATAAAACATTGGCTATATTCTTTGTATTGTACTATGTATTCTTGTAGTTTATTTATTTTAAATATAATCTTAATCCCCTACCTTTATCTTGCTGCTCCTCTCTTCCCTCTTCCCACGGGTAACCACTATGTCTGGTTATCCTATTTCTAAATAAAATATGTGTAGCTTATTATTTTCTTCAAGTGATTCACTTTGTTAATTGACTGTTCTTGACTTACTTTAGCATAGCAGGTAAAGAATCTGCCTGCAATGAAGGAGACACAGGAGACTTGGGTTCGATCCTCAGGTGGGGAAAATCCCCTGGTGTAGACCCCAGTATTCTTGCCTGGAAAATCCCATGGACAGAGGAGCCTGGCAGGTTACAGTCCATGGGGTTGCAAGAGTTGGACATGACTAAGCGCACGTGCAGCAGCATCGTACCCGACAGCATGTTTTCTCTCTGACCAAAGATAGGATCATCAGAGGAACAGAAATATTGGAGAAGAGGCTTGAGGACAAAGAGGCCGCGCTGAGAACAGAGATAAGGAGGAGACAAGAAGACTCTTCTCACCATCACCACCCCCAACTACACATCTTTAGAAACTGCCACCTCTCTATTTATTGGCAGCTCATCCAAACCGACAATGTAAATAAACAAGATGATGATTCTGTCTTTGGATGGCCCATAAAAAATATGCTCTTGTGTACAAAACTGAGTGTCAAAAGTGACATGAAAGGGGAACCCGGAATCCCTTTTCTGTCTCCATGGAGATATCTGCCAAGTCCTCTCCTAAGTGAGAAGTTGGACTAAGATAAACCTTCTCAGACACAGTCTGAGGAAACATCAAGACTAGAAATAGGCTGCACAAGAGGACGGCTACTGGTAGCCAGGGGTTCAATCCTAAGAGCAAATTGTTTTACCTTCGTAGGAAAGAAAAGAGGTTCATGAAGGAACATGGTAAACCCTCAACACAGGGGTAAGGGCTTGCCTACCAAACTTTCATTTTAGGGAGCTAGAAACAATGTAATACCTGCATTCAACAAACATTTATTGAGGGCCTCCATGTGTTTTTACTAAGTTTTGTGGAAGATACAAACTGGTCTCTGTCCCTATGGAGCTTTTATTATATCAGAAATTGCAAACTCAAAGGCTTATAAGGGCTGACAGGTGGCGTGACTAAATGAAGGAGACCCAATGTAAGAAAAGTGAGGATGGAAATTACCAACCAGCCTCAGAGTCCTGAGTTGGTAGGGACTGATGGGGACCGTGGGCACTAGAAAAGGCCACATACTTCAAAAGGGGCAGCCACCACCCAGATCCAGCAGTTTATTGCCGTGAGGACTGATTTTATGATTCTTCCAAGAGAATCCAGAAATAGAGATTTTTACATGCCTACTTTAACATTGGTAAGTAAATTAATTTTTAAAATATATGTTCTGTGCCTTTACAACACTGAGAGCCAAACAAACCATTTCTGCAGGTCCTGGGTCCTCACTCTTCCCTGGATCCATTAGGAATGTTTTGCAGGCCAGTGTAGAGGGGTTTGGAAGAACACTTTGATTGATGACTATGCTGGACCTTAGAGAGGATTCTGAATACTTCCCTCTGGAAAGTTTTTGGGCAAATTAGCACTCAGTAGTGATTTGAATGTAGGAGGTTGGAAGGTCATCTAGTGTATCCCTCTGCCTCCAAGGAGCCTTGGCTTTGCTTAAATTCATTGAGAGTTTATAAGTCAAGAGAAGACCATTTCTGCCACCAGACTGCTGTTCTGCCTTCAAATAGACTTGTCTAAGGGACAAACACATAACTTTCCCCTTAATAGCATGCCTTTTTAAAAATCACATTAGGAGTTTTTTTAATGCCCCTTGTAAAAAATACAAAATATTTTTTAAAGGCATATGAAAGAAAAAAATTACTATAAGTGAACTATCCAGAAATAATCTAACATTATAATTATATTTTACTTCCTTGGTACCTCAACTGGTAAAGAATCCGCCTGCAATGCAGGAGACCCCGGTTTGATTCCTGAGTTGGGAAGATCACTTGGAAAAGGGATAGGCTGCCTACTTCAGGATTCTTGGGCCTCCCTGGTGGTTCGTACAGTAAAGAATCCACCTGTAATGTGGGAGACCTGGGTTCGATCCCTGGGTTGAGAAGATCCCCTGGAGGAAGGCATGGCAACCCACTCCAGTATTCTTTCCTGGAGAATCCCCATGGACAGAGGAACCTGGCAGGCTGCAGTCCATGGGTCACAAAGAGCTGGACATGACTAGCAACTAAGCACAGCACACATGGCATATACACATGGTTCCCATCAGTCTCTATCAACTCCCAAGTGGCACAATTGGTACACTCTGTCTGCCAATGCAGGAGATGCAAGAGATGCTGGTACGATCTGGGAAGATCCCTTGGAGAAGGAAATGGCAACCCACTCCAGTATTCTTGCTTGGAAAATTCCATAGGAAGAGGAGCCTGGCAGGTCACAGTCTTTGGGGTTGCAAAGAGTCAGACAAGACCGAGTGACTGAGCACCGCACAGCTCTCCTTGTACAGGCAGAATAGTCATTCTGAACCTGAGCACGGAGTGTTGCTCCTTCCTCCACAGAGCCTGCCAGTGTCCTCCTGGCTGCTTGTCCAAGGAGTAAATAGGGCGTTCTCCAGCGGCAACTAAGTCCTTCCCAGAAAGAGCCCACAGCAGACCTTGGCCAGAAAGGATTTCCTTAAGACGAGAAATACAGTAAACACAGGAGACCCTCCACTCCAGATTAACCCTGGGCAGGATTCATTGCCTGTAGTTTTCCTGCAAAAGGCCACTAATCTTCATTATTTCCCTGCCCCCCTCTTCCTTGGCTGTACAAGCTATTTTTAAATTGCCCTGGCAACCAGAGGACAGGCTGGGCCTCCTGTGATGCTGCAGTCACCAGAGACTGAGTGGGAGGGTGGCGGAGGAGCCTGTTCCTCTCCCCTCCTGCTGGGAGCGATGCCCTTAGAGTACGTCAAGACCCAAGCTGCCTACCCTCCCCCATCTCTGTTCCTGACTTGAACTTCATCAATTTATTCTGAGAAAACTTCTCAGACTTTGGTTCCCAGGACAAACATGATAGGAGTTCAGAACCTTGAAACAGAACCACACCCTCTGGCACAGGGATCTGCTGGAGATTGGGGTGGCTGTTCTACCTGTGAGGGTGACCCACCCTGGTCCAGTAAATAAAGGCATATGTTGTCTGTAGGGAATGTAGAATCCATCATGAAAATGACTTAAAGTTAATCTGCTTTTTTATCAATACAATTATCACAGGTCAGCAATTTTATTGTCAGTGGTAAATGCTTTCAGTGGTCCCCCTCTCATACTTCCCTTCCACTGGTGACCCTTTCGCTCATACCCACAATGACCCAGCTCACAGTACCAATGATTGGGAAATCAAGACATTCCTCAAGTCCTGATGTGGACTGAATGTGTCCCTCCAAACTTTGTGTGTTGAAGCCCTAATCCTCAATATGATAATATTTGGAAGTGGGGACCTTCAGAAGGTAATTATGTTTTGCTGAGATCATGAGGGTGGGGCCCTCATGATGAGATTAGTGCCCTGATAAGAAGAGGCCAGAGAACCTGATCTCTCTCTCTACCATGTGGGGACACAGCAAGAAGGCAGCTATCTTTCACCAGCAAGAAGGCCCTCACCAAGAACCCAACTATGTGGGTGCCCCAATCTTAGACTTCTAGCCTCTAGAACTGTGAGAAGTAAATGTTTCTCATTGCAGCCACCTGTCTATGGTACTTTTTGTTACAGCAGTCCAAACTAAGGCAAATCTCACATGCTGGTGCTTGGCTATGAGGAACAGAGACATCCTGGCTGCATAAACAATAACAACCACAATCCTAAAATGTAAAGTGCCCACTGATTCAGGGACCCTTTTTGCCAAACCCAGGAAAAGTGAATTATAGTCAGCTGAACACTCAGAAACACACTTTCTGAGTGTTTCTCTGGCTTCTTCTTATCTCTCTTATCTCAGCCCTCAGGATAGGTCCTGAAAGCCTGCAGGTGGAGATTCACTCCTCTGGTCCTGAGTAGAGTGTGAATGTCCTCATTCCTACTGCTTATACAAAAAGTGCTTGTCCTCACAAGGGTTGAGAATGGTTCTCAGGAGAATACAGAGTGGTGGAAGTGGGGATGGATGACGTGATCACAACGAATAGATTATTTATTTGAAAGTTTTGTGGGGATGGGAGCAGTGATGGGGTAGTCTACTCCTGCATTTTTTCAATTACAACTGAGACCAAATGTGTAAACACAATAAATATATGTTGAATAGTGAAATCTTACTGCATGGCCAAATTTTATATCATATTCAGGAGGGCATACTGTCAGTGCAGTCAGCTCTGAGGGCACATGGGCATGTGCTAAATTGGAGCCTTTGGTGGCATTTATTCTTTAAAGGAATTATATGCTGTTTTCACATTTTTACACTACCCATCTAGAACTGTTCCCTGAACCTCCCTTATATGTCCCTCAGTTGAGTTAAATTCCCTCTAACTTTGGTAAGAGCACCATTCACATAGAGGTGCGTAAGAAGTAGGAGTTCAGGACCTTGGCAGTCTGAAAATACACTTGTGGTTTGGATTAATTTTCTTTCTCTATTTTTAATCCTCTTGCATATTTTACATAGGACTTTCCTCCTCCGGGGTTCCTATTGCTTTTCAGCTGTGATCTGTTTTTCTTGCCAGCATCTCTTAGAGGCAGCCAATGAGGACTGCTGTACCACCCAGGACCGAGGAGAATCCTTCTTCATATACTCCACCCAAGATCCCTCAGATCTAAGGCCCCCTTGCTCACCATCCCAAGTAACCTTTGGGTAGTCTCTTCTTTCATCTCTATCTATCTCACTTGTCATCCTGTACTGGGTAACTTTTTAACAACTTCCTGGTTGGATAACCAGTGTCACTTATGACCATTATCTGAGAACAGATAGGAGAATCGAAATATTCAACAATCGGTAGAGAATGGACACTAATAAGATCCTTCAGAGCTAAACACTCACCCTGTAGTTGCTAGAGTAGGCAAAGGTCTGTGGTATCAGTGAAGGAGCCAGGACAAATGGGGTAGCTAGCAGTGCTCAAGATTGCTCAGGCTGCAATTTGTTTCCAAAAGGTACAGAAGTATTTTTTAACCACTGGGGCAGTTTTGCCTGTGTGTGTTGGCTGAATATCAGCCCTGCCAAAGAATAAAGCCTGGAATTCTTAGTAGATATCACTTGAGTGAGAACAAAAGTAATTTACTCAGTTGGTCTGCTGGATTTATGCAGATTGTGAGCAAATTAAAAGGAATCTACATGTTTTCACATCAAAGAGGATCACAGCAACGATTCTACGCTCTGCAGTTGGCCCCCAAACTTAGGTCAACTCTCCTTGTGTCTCCTCTAGCTGAGCTCAGATTGTCTTTTCTTTCTTCCTGTCTTTGTTGATCCCTGCCTTTTCCTTCTCTTTTCTGGGAATGTAAGTAGCCAACTGAGCCTTGGAGTTATAATATGATGGTAAAGGCAGACCTAGGTCTGTTATTTTGTACGTACTTCTTGCCCTTAGCACAGATCAAGGATAAAGACACACTGGAGAAACACACTTTGCTTTCAGAAACTCCATTTTTAGAGCTGTAAGTTACATAGAGACAGCTCTCAGGATAGCCATGTGTTCAGGCGTAGCACTGCAGAAAACCAGCTTAGCAGAACTACAGAGGTGTGACCCACCTGAGACTATGTTCTACTTCCTTCTTTGCAGCCACTTCCACCATTGCCCAAGTCCTGCCCACCTACCAATCCCTTAAGCCCTTCTGGAACCATCAAGACTTTCTCAAAAAGATTCTGAAGAAAGATTATTTTGAACACTTAACTACATCAATCACAATTACATTGCAATGTTCTAAATATGCAATGTAAGTTTCAAGTGATTAAGCCACCAAACTGTTTCCATCAGTATCATCTGTTGTTCATGTAGCTTTATAATTCCCTCACAGTGTTTTTTACAGTGAAATTTCATGTTTTACTTTTATCGTTAGTTGTCTGAAGACTGATATTCTTTCAGATTCTGAGTGAGACTGTAATAATTCACCTGAGTGCTCATCAAAGCTATCAAAATATCTCAGTGGAGTCAAGAGGGTTATTAACACAGAATGTCCAGCTAATGAATAGGACACTTGGGATTTCCTTTCTCGGTATGGAAAGCCAGAACCGCCTTTGCAAGGGGAGGATATCACTCTGGGAGCTGACTGCTCATTTTGTTAGGAGCAGTACTGAAGCATTGGCATGAGAAAAGTTAATCTGCAGAAAGCCATTACCACCAAGTGTAAATTTTAGACTTGACAAACGAGCTACTCTGACAGCATGAGATTCTTCAGAACTCAACATAAAAATGACTACTTTTTATGATCTGGTAGAATGTGAAAGAAAATTTAGCTAGTAGTTTCCCGAGCTCAAGATGGCAAACAGTTTTCCCATGGTATTATCCTGAAAGCATTTGATTCCTTTAAATCAATGGATGATTGAACCCAAAAGGTTATTGGCCAATTCACACATGAAATGGTTGAAATTGTTGTTCTTGATCTCTTCTTGGGGTAATGTGATTCATAACTTTAGGATCTATTATGTATGCTCTTTTAAGCTTCATTGGGTATTCCTCTACATTCTGGCATTTTTGCAAACAAACATCAATTCATTCTCTTCACAATGTCGATGTTTTATTGCTGGTTATATTCCAGGTCAAGCCTTTTTATTTCTAGGTTGAGTTTCTTTTTTTTTTTTTTTTTCAATCTGGCTTCCTGTAGATTTCCATCCACTAGGTAAATCCTTCCATCCAATTATGTCTTCCTTAACACTAAGCAACCAGGGTATGACTCACAGTTTCCTGGTCTAAAGGCCCCCATGGCTTTACAATAAAAGGATAATGTTTCTGATCCATATTCCATTTGGAGATAATCCACATCACATTAGGGGTAAGTGATGTTGTCCAGCCTGTTTTACTCTTTTTCACCATACAAGCTCTTAGACTCTAGAGATTATTACATTTGGGGACTACCAAGATCATCGCCCTTGGTCTTCACCTGGTTCCTTGGCTGCCCATCACCTTGTAAATATAATTTTGCTTTACCTAAAATATCCAGCTCTATAAGATTACACAAGAGTTTTTTCCCTTGAATTGACATTCACAAATCAGAGATGTTTAACATCAATTTCATTCTTTTCCATGTTACACATAAAAATGTTAACTAAGGCCAGTCCCTTACTTGGATACCTGCTCTTTCTAGGTAATCACATGGAAAAATCCTTTTTCATACCTATTACATCCTATCTCTTAGGTATGTCCCTGGACATAATGAGGGGGAAACTGATGTATCACTGGTAAGGTAAAAGCATTGCAATAAATGTTGCACAGAATCCTGTTATCAGTGATGTCTAATTCATTTTCTCATGAATGCTCTTTACCCCTCTAAAAATAAGGTGTATTAGTTTAGCTTAACATTAATTTATGAGAAAAACCACAGCAGTTTTTGTTTTGGTGCCTTCGATTACTTTTAATTTTCTAAAAGCATAAGTGTTTTTATCTATTTTCAAAAATAATGCACATTGGTCATAGAAAATAATTGAAAATACTGAAAAGTACATGTGGGCACACTTACATAGATAAATAAATATCACCACTTTCAACTTTTGTCACACCAAGTTCTATCCGTTTTCTCAGTGCAGAGGATACAAATATTTCCCACATTCTTTTACAAACATAGACTCACCCTACTTTGCAATAAGCCCTTCTCTACTTACTGATATTTCATTATCTCAGAGTCCCCACTGAAATGGACTGGCTGCAGGAGACTAATGTTTACTGCGGCAGCCTGATTTGATAAGGAGCCTGCACACTAAGCAGGCTGTCTTCGGCCAGTGAAAGTTTTCTAGGCTAATTTAAGAAACATGTGTAATTGAGATAAATGCCGCCCCCATCATGTCCTCCCGGAGTATCATTAAGGCTCCCCAGAGGCATGTTTATATATGTGTGTGTGTGTGTGTGTGTGGTGGGGAGGGATGAGGCTCTCTCCTCCATGTAGCCCTCTGCATACACAGGGCTTTGTTTCCTACAGAAACCCAGCAGTTGCAAGACTGAGGGCACTTGGGAGCCAACTTGAGGAAGCTCCCTTCATTAAGTGCTCTGAGGGCAGTTCTTGGCTAGATCCAGAACTCACTTCTGAGGCCCTCAGGCAACGTGTTTGGCTCAGCTGTGAGCGTGCTTAGTTGCTCAGTTGTGTCTGACTCTTTGCGAAGCCATGGACTATAACCTGCCAGGCTCCTCTGTCCATGGGATTCTGCAGACAAAAATACTGGAGTGGGTAGCCATTCCCTTCTCCAGGGAATCTTCTTGACCCAGGGATGGAACCCAAGTCTTCTTCATTGCAGGCAGATTCTTCAGCTGGTTTGAGCCACTGGGAAGACTTTGGCTCAGCTGACTGTAGGCCAAAGGAAAAAATTCATAGAGATGCCACACCCCAAGGCTAACCCAGGCCATGGGGCTCCTTGGTCCTCAAAGCTGTATCTGGCAGAGACTGTGGAAAGCACCCAGCATTACACACCTGCCTCTCAGGGGTCCTGATCTCTCTCCACCTGAGACTTCTGCCCAACATTGTGGTCCAGGAGATAACTGCTTTGGGCAGGGACTAGCTTGAGCAGGTACGTGATCTGAGCTATGCTTTAACCTAGTAGCTCTGTGTAGGACTCACTGGAGCCAAGAGGGTTTCCAGGAACAGGCCCCTTCAGCGGTCATGGAACAAACAGTCCAGTTAAAGGTTTACCCAGTGGAGGACTAAGCTAAGAAGCGAAGGGGCTTCTGGGAGAGATTTCTTTACCTTTATTGCCTTTGTGTTATGCAAAATGTAGTACATATTCATTGACAAAAATAAAAAAAATACATAAAGGCAAAAGTAGAAAAGAAAAATCACGCATAACTTCAACATTTAGACATAAGTTTATTAATAGGTGTAGGGTTTTCTTCTTATATATGTGGGAAAGTGGATCATGCTGTGCATACTGGACATAACAGACCAGGCTATAATCTGCACTTCCTTAATCACAGGGAGAGCATCCTTCTCCATCATTAAATGTTCCAGTTTGCTAAGGTTGGACAAATGGGCAAGTGATGCCTTCCGCTCTTCCAAATCCTTTCTTTACTGTGTCTATCTCTCCAGGGCTCCACACTCAGGCAGCTGTCAGCTCATCTCTGATAAAGTGCTACCCTGCCCAGAGTTGTTTGCCTTTTACAAGAAACTCTTAGAGCAGAATAATCTCCATATACCCCAAATTAGTCACTAATGGCAGAATACTTGGTCAGGGAGCTGTTTGGGGTTTCTCAGAACTGTCTACAGTGACAACCCACTGGTTGAAAAGAATCTGAAGACAATGGGAACATCTCATACCCTTGGTGAGATGGATGTAGAAATATCCAAATTTCTCATAGAGCTGAAACAATGGTCATTGTAAGCTAATCCACTGGTGCACTAAGATTTGCTGATCATGGAAGGAATGCCCTGGGGAAGGACTCACCCACAGCTTGACATAACAGTAAAAACATGGGCTGAAATTCTGACTTTGTACATTTCTAGCTGTGTGACCCAGTTCAAGTTGTTAGCCACTGGGTGCCCATTTCCTCACTGGTAAAGGGAGATAGAATACCTCCCTCATAGGATTGTCATAAGAATTAAAATGGGATAATGTTTGTGATGTGCTGAGCACTCAGTGGTCGATGTTAATTATAAAACAAGAAAAAGAACAACAATCCTGGAAAGGATCTGGCTAGCAGACAAGTATATAGAAGCTCAAGAAAATTTGATATATGAATATCTGAACTTGCATAACAAAGTAAGACCTGATTTTTTATATCATAAAGAATAGTTTGTTTCACAAAGACTCAGTAAGTCAACAGGTACCTATAAGGTACCTATAAGTATGTACCTATAAGTATGTTCTAGGTACCTATAAGTATGTGCCAGGCACAGTACCAAGTTTGGGGTGTATACAGATGAATAAGTCAGTCTTTGCCATCAAGCTTCTTTCATGGTGATGGGGAAGACAGAAGATTAATTCATACTTTCATGCTTACAGTGATCTAGATAGGGACATAGCATGAACATGGTATTCATATAAAGAATATGAAATAAGATAATCCGGTGGGAGGTAACTGGTGTAGTGATGATATAGCTTAGAATGGTAACTTCTAAGAGGTGACATTTGAGACAAGACAGAAACGTTGAGGAAGCAGCTATTGAAACATCTGGGGTCGAGGACAAACTGGGCAAGAACCACAAGCAGGGCCAATCTCGGGTGAGGAAGAGAACGCGAGCCAGAGTTACTAGAATGTTGTGAACGAGGCAGGAAATAAAGAGAGACATGATGGGAGAAGGAGGCAAGAGCCAGGTCACTTAAAGCAGAGAAGACAAAAATTTTGTTTAAAAGGGCCACACAGTGACTATTTTAAGCCTTATGGGCCGGGCACCCCACTCCAGTACTTTTGCCTGGAAAATCCCTTGGACGGAGGAGCCTGGTGGGCTGTAGTCCACGGGGTCGCTAGAGTCGGACACAACTGAGCAACTTCACTTTCACTTTTCACTTTCATGCATTGGAGAAGGAAATGGCAACCCACTCCAGTGTTCTTGCCTGGAGAATCCCAGGGACGGGGAAGCCTGGTGGGCTGCCATCTCTGGGGTCGCACAGAGTCGGACATGACTGAAGCGACTTAGCAGCAGCAGCAGCAGCAGCATGGGCCACACAACCTCTGTGGTAACTCCACAATCCTGCCTTTGTAATGGCAAAGCAGCCTTAGATAATTCAGAGATAAATGGGAACAGGTGTGTTCGAATAGAATGCTATTGACAAAAACAGGCGGGAGGTGGGGGTGCTTATTTGGCCCAAGGGCAATAGTATGTCTACTCTTGCTTTAGACCCTTGAAGGCCTAGATGAGGAACCTGGGCTTTATTTTCGGTGTGTTTCAACCAGGGGAATGAGAGGATCTGACTGACACTTTCAAAGACTTCCTCTTTTCACTGGAGGATGGACTGGGGAAGCAAGGGTGGAAGCAGGGACCTGGGAAAGAGGTTGCTGAAACAGTTTAGGGAGAGATAAGGGTCAGTAAAATCAGAGCAGCAGAGGTGTTGAAAAGTATTCAGATTCTGAGTACATACTGAATTAGAACCAGAAAGACTTTGAATTAACTGAATTGGCGAATGAAGGAAAGAGAGGAATTGAGGATAATTTCTGGGTTTTTGCTTTAGCTACTGGGTCAATAATGTTCCATATACTGAGATGGGGAACCCTAGGAAAGAAGTATTTCCAAGGGGAAAAAAAGCAGTAGTTGAGTTTTGCACAGGTTAAATCTGTGATGCCTATCAGGTGTACAGATGGGCTATCAAGCAGGAATGGTCTTTGCACAACTAGAACTCCCAGAGAGGTCCAGCTATAGATAGAACTGTGGGCGTCATCAGAGCACAGGGATGGGCATCCTCCAGATTACCTAGGAGGAAAGAAATGAAGACAGAGGGCCAAAGGAGGACCCAGGGACTGTCTAGTACCCCGCGGTCTAGGGCAGAGGCAGGGAGGACAGCAGAGGACACTGAGAAGGCACAGCCAGAGAACCAGGTGGGAAGCCAGGTGAGGGTGAGGTCAAGGAATCACACCTGTTTCTGTAAGCAGATGGGGTAGGGGGTCTCCAAAGGAAAAGAACCAGGAACTGCTTTCTTGACATAAGAGAAGACATTTTGGCCTAAGCCATTTTGTGATCTAAGCCTGGCCACAGTGCTTGCCTTTGAACAGGTCTCAGTAATGATCTTAAGAGAATAAAGGAATGTAGGAACAGAGAATAGATGGCTAAGCAGCACTGCCGTGATAAAGCAGGGCTACCCAGGTGGCTCAGTGGTAAAGAAATCCGTCTGTCAATGCAGGAGACACAAGAGGTGTAATTTCGATCCTTGAGTCAGGAAGACCTGTTGAAGTAGGAAATGACAACCCACTCCAGTGTTCTTGCCTGGAAAATTTCATGGACAGAGGAGTCTGGTGGACTACAGTCCTTGGGGGTCGCAGAGTCGGACATGACTTAGCAGCTGAGCCCACACACATAGTTTCTCTTCAAGGGCTAAACATAATGTCTTTGAGTTCTGTCAGTGAGTTCCCCACACAGACGGAAGGCCGAATGATGATGTTGATCCCCCTGACTTCAACCAACTAAAAGTTGGACTCTGTCAACCTTTGCCCCAATTCAATGCTCAATTCCTTTCTACCCAAGCCCCTTCATGAATATGCATGTTTCAGTTCGGTCACTCAGTCATGTCCAACTCTTTGCGACCCCATGAACCACAGCACACCAGGCCTCCCTGTCCATTACCAACTCCCGGAGTCTACCCAAACCCATGTCCATCGAGTCAGTGATGCCATCCAACCATCTCATCCTCTGTTGTCCCCTTATCCTCCTGCCCTCAATCTTACCCAGCATCAGGATCTTTTCAAAGGAGTCAGTTCTTCACATCAGGTGGCCATAGTATTGGAGTTTCAGCTTCAACATCAGTCCTTCCAGTGAACACCCAGGACTGATCTCCTTTAGGATGGACTGGTTGGATCTCCTTGCAGTCCAAGGGATTCTCAAGAGTCTTCTCCAACACCACAGTTCAAAAGCATCAATTCTTTGGCCCTCAGCTTTCTTTATAGTCCAACTCTCACATCCATACATGACTACTGGAAAAACCATAGCCTTGACTAGATGGACTTTTGCTGGCAAAGTAATGTCTCTGCTTTTTAATATGCTATCTAGGTTGGTCATAACTTTCCTTCCATGAAGTACCAAGGCTTAAAACTTCCCCAATTTTGCTGTTTGGAGAAACCCTATTTTGGGAAGATCCCTGGTGTTCTCTTTACTTGCTGAAAGTAATAATAAATCCTTCCTTTTCCCACTGTTTCGCTTGATTGTGTTTTCTGATTCAACAACCACCAAGAGGTGAACCCAGTTTTAGGGTAACATTTCAGGAAGGAGGCTGTGGACAAGTGCATCCAATTCTGCCTAGTGATTCAATCTAAAGGTTTCTCTAGAGCATTCACCAGAGGCATCCCGTAACTGTGGAGCTGTCCAGAATATTTAAATGATCCAACCTACAAAAATACAAAAATTCAATATGCCCTCAATTTCTTGGTAACAAATCAACTCAGCAAGTATTGAGTTACTACCATGACTCACTTATTTGCTTAGAACTGGAACAAAGGCAATTTGGCAAAATGTCTTAAATTAAGCAGCCCACAGTTAGAGGAGGGGAAAAGTCAGACAATAATTTTTCCTTATTTCCAGAAAGGCAGAGGTGGTAGTGGGAGAGGCCAGTTTTTAATTATCTATGTCAATCAGAAACAGGGTAGGGAAAATAGAACCCAGCAGTAAAAATCCACAGGTGATCCTTTTCTAAACAATGGTTTTCATTTCTTCTTCCATTTAGATTTTAAATTAGAAATGGTGAGAAGCTGCTTTAATTTGAGATTTGTTTGTTTGTTTGTTTGCTTTAATTTGTTTCTCTTTTTTCTCTTACCTTTTCTTGGGAGCAGGGTGCGGGGAGTGATAATAGGAAATAAAATGACTTCAGGGCATGGGGAAAGGAAGAAAAAGCAGGGGGCTTGGGATGGCCGTCAGTCTGGTTCTCCAGAACCACAGGAGGTGTGCTCTCTCACCCTCCCTGCCAGGTTAGACAGGCGGCAGCCACCTGGCCCTGCGGAGGCTGCAATTCAAGTTTCCTGATTTGCATTCAAAAGGCTCCTCCTTCTGACCCAATTTTAGGCACTGGGCTTCACAACCTCTTGCTCTGTCTCAGCTTCTCCTTCTCATTTTACTTCCCTCCTTTCACAGGCTCTAATGCTGTCCTTCCTGTCCTCTGAAAAACAATTAGGCCTCTGGAGGCCAGTAGATGTGTGGTGAAAAGAATTATAAAGCTTTTTCTAGCTTGTGTCTCTAACCGTGAGCCCTGCAAGGCCCCCAGGGATTAATGAGCTAAAAATAGCCCAAGGCTTGTAAAAGAACTGGACCGTTCCTGCTGCTCTCCTAGTCCTTCGCAGGCATTGGGACAGGGGGAGCACTGTTTTTCCTGCCGTGCCTGGTGGAGGCCAGCACCCCCGCCCATAGTGCTTATGGATTAACAGTGGCATTTCCACCCTCCAGCTCCCCAGCCTCCTGTGAAGGTACATCTTGTCCTGTTCTGGGGTGCCACTTGGCATTCCTCCTGGAGGAAGAGGATTTTGAGTTGCATTTCCAAAGAAATGTAATGCCACACTGATGTGCTCTAAATTAACCATCTCGCTTGGCTGTCAAGGAAGTCCCATTGCCCACAGCTCCAGCTCTTTTCCCCAGGGGCCCTCCTGGCCTGACATGTGCAGCCAGGCGACAGGGTATCCATCCAGGGATCTTCTAATATTTGGGGACGCCTGCTAGGTGTCATATACTATGAGAAATACTGCTGGGTACTATGCCAGATGCTCAGAACTCACAGATGAATAAATGTGGTTTAATTGTAATTCCTCATTTGCTCTGGAAGGTAATGGAGCAAGGGAAGGGTGTTCTCTGAGTCTTTCAGGACAGCACAAGAGTAGGCAAGATCAAAAGAATAGAATTTATAGGTGGATCAAATTTATACATTGCAGACACTTGGCTTGTTGATGACCTAGTGACCTTTGCCATCCATGGCCTGGCCACACTCCCATACTCATTTCCCAGCTGCTCTGGGGCATGCAAAGCCACTGAGGCAATGGTCTTCAATTTCTAGGATACATAAAAATTCCCTGGGGACTTTGTTATAAGCCTTTCTCATGATCTCAAGGCAAGAGGCTCACACACAGATGAGACATTTGGATGCTTCTATGATGCCTCCTCTCAGACCCAATGCTCAAGTCTCCTGCCAACAAACCCAGGGTGGCTATCAGGACTCCACAGGCAAGACTCATGGAATCAAGGGCCTTAGACTACCATTCAGATTCTGGGCAAGTACTTCGTGGGTGATAAAGCATTCTGCATGGTGTTATTGTTGTTCAGTCGCTCAGTCATGTCCAACTCTCTGCATGTTTGTCTGGAGTTTAACCATCTTATACTTAAGTATTTCTATGGGAAAATGAACTGAACTGAACTGATGGGAAAATGCGCTCCAGTTTACGTACAAGCTAGCATTGGAAATAAAACTCACTCAAGGAGACAGGTGATGAGCAAGGTGTAGTTGTTGGGACCCGGGGACTAGTGTGAGGCTTTCCTCAAGGACTTCTAAGTGGTCTTAAGTGGTCATGGACAGAGGAGACTGGCAGGCTACAGTCCACAGGGTCACAAAGAGTTGGACACGACTGAGTGACTAAGCACATACCCAAGTGCTAAGTGGTCATTCTCAACTCAGAAAAGATGATCTGATAGGTGACAGCAAAATTCAATCTTAAGGAACAATTAGGTCTAGCAAATGTAACCCGTATCCAATTGAGTGTATTCATTCACTCTTTCCCAGGCTTCCACCCCTGTCTCATCCACTCAGTTCCTGGAATTACTGTCCACCATCTATTCCACTATTATGTAATGCATGCATGCTCGGTCACTTCAGCAGTGCCTGACTCTTTGCAACCCCATGGACTTGTCGCTCACCAGGCTCCTCTGTCCATGGGATTCTCCAGGCAAGAATACTAGAGTGGGTTGCCATGCCCTCCTCCAGGGGATCTTCCCCATCCAGAGATCGAACCAGCTTCTCCTGCATCTCCTACATTGCAGGCAGATTCTTTACTCACTGAGCCATTGGAGAAGCCCTATTGTGCAATATTTCCCTTTAAATTGACAATAGCCCACATACTTAAAAAAAATGAAAATATTGAGGAAATGCCTATATAAGGAAGAAAATATGAAAACTAGCACAGATCCTGGATCCAAAAAGAAAGTGATCTCCCAGAGTGAGAGGGCAGGGGTTGTAAGACCAAAAACAGGGAGAACCTGCAGCTGGTGGAGGAGAGAGGGAACAGGGCAGGGAGTGGTAAGGCCTGGAGAGAGAGAAAGGACCCCTGTGGCATTGCAGGGGGAGGGTGGAACCCGCTTACTGGAAAGTCAGTGAGGAAGACAGGATGGGGAAGAGATAGGCCAGAAAGAAGCCCGGAGACTGGGGGAAGCATGGGGCTCAGAAGAAGCAGGTCTGTGGGATAGCCAAGGCCTCTCAGAGGAGGCAGAGTGGGAGGCAGAGATTTTGGCAGGCTTGGGGTTTACAGGAAGAGGATAAGATGGAGTATAGGGGGAAGCCAAGGCCCACAATGGCATATCACGGGTGTTAAGGAAGGGGGTGTAGAGAGGAAAGAGCCGAGGAGGGGTCAGATGGGGCTGATGTGAGCAGGTGAATTGTTGGGGCATCAGTAGAGGGTATGCATCCCACAACAAGGGGCTACAGGGTTATCTCCCTGGGACTGGATGGGGGCAGGGTGATGCTGCCCACGGCCAGCAGGACAGATGATGTATTGGCACCCAGCACTTCACCCTCAGGGAAATAAGGCATTAACATCCCCAAAGAAAACATCTGTGTCTCTAGAAGGAGGACTGTTGGCAATGGCATCAGCAAGAATGAGAGGAGTGAATGCTGGCCCTGTTCATGCCCAGCACCGATGATGGCAGAAAGGTGAGCTCATCTTACTTGGTCCTGGAAAGTAAGGTCCATGAGGGCAGAAGCCTGTCTATCTTATTTCCTACTGTATCCCCTGTACCAGAGCAGTGCCAGCACATAATAGGAAATCAAAAAACATCTGGGAATAAATGAGTGTGTGAGCATATGGGTGACAGTTATCCATACTGTGAAGATGGCTGAATCAGACCTGGCCTGGTGTCATTAACCTTGGGATTCTGACAAGGAGAACCTGCTCAGCTCACAAGCACCTTTGAACCTACCCAAGGGGAGAGAAGTCATAGTGGTGCAGAACACACCCTTCAGATGGCAAGGATGGTCATACATTGCCTTGGAAAGTGTACATGTCTTCTGACTTTAAATAATCAACCTTGGAGACGAATTCATTCTTGGTGTTTTGCCAAAACCAGGCTTCTGAGTCTGCCAGGTTTATACTAGGCTCTGGACTGTGAACACTACAAAAATAATAGTAATAAAGGAACTAAAATTATTGAGTGGTTACTCTATACCAGGCTTAACATATATTATCTGATTTAGTACTGACTCCCAGTGAAGCACATCTATTGATTAGCCGAGCGGAGGGCAATGTTCTGAGCTAAGTGGCAATGCTTGACAGCTGATAGAGGATACACTTACCCTTGCAGATTTCAGCCCCCTATCTTCTCACCATCTGTACTGAATCCCACCAGTGACACCACCTCTGCAGCCAGCCCCTCACGTAAAACTTCTGCTAGTTAGTGAACGAGCGTAGCCTGGAGACAAGGACCTGGATTTGACCTTTCTGCCTAAAGTTTGCTGACTCTCTAGCTTGGAGCTTCCCTGGTGACTCAGTGGTAAGGAATCCACCTGCCAGTGCAGGAGACAGGGTGTTCGATCCCTGGGTCGGGAAGATCCCCTGGAGAAGAAAATGGTAACCCGCCCCAGTATATTTGCCTGGAGAATCCCATGGACATGGAGCCTGGCAGGCTACAGTCCACGGGGTCACAAAGAGTTAGACATAACTTAACAACTGAGCACATGCTAGCCTTGAGCAAGTCACCCAGCTTCTTTGAACCTGAGTTTATTCAACTGTAAAATTCTCAGTGTTCACTGGGATTACAATTATGCAGCCTCAAGTTGTTGGGATTGCTTTGGTTCCCAAGAAACAGTGCTGCCTCCTTTTTCTGTACTCTGAGCTCTGACTCAGGGTTGGTTTTCAAAAGTGTGCCCAGGATAGTAGCCCGTCTCAGTGACGACTCTACAAGGGATCCAAGCCAGGCTGCTCCACAGAGGTCAGGACCACAGGAGGCTAGGAACAGAGAGGCAAGGAAGATGGTCATCCTCTGTCTGAGGCAGGGGAGGAGGAATGAAAAGCCCTCTGAGAGGAGGGAACTCGCTAAGTAGTTGACTGTCCATGGGGGCTTCTCTTTCGCCTGGCCTTACCTCCAGGCAAGCTCACTTCCCTGTGTCAGGACCTTTTTTGGCAGAGATGTGCAACCTGTGGGATCCTAGTTCCCTGACCAAGAATCCGGACTCTTGGCAGTGAAAACGCAGAGTCCTAACCACTGGACCACTAGGCAATTCCCAGGACTTTTTCTGCTAGGGTCACAGGCCTTCCTGACTCTGACCTGCAGTTATTGGCTCAATCAGAGACATGGGTTGCTATTTCCCAAACACTTTCCTATGCTTCCTGAAACTCTGATCTCAGAACCTGGCACCTTCTCCTAAGCCTAGATACTTGTCCAGCCTCTGGTCAGCTCCTTGACATGATCACAGGCCCAGAGGAGTTCGCACTGTCCCCTGACAATCCCAGGCCTTGGCCTTTGTCTTCAGGGATGAGGCCCTCACACAGGAGTGGACACGGCCATCACCCCAGAGGGACACTTCATCTGTTTGGGCAAAAACTTCAGGCTTCTTAGAAGCTTAACTTCAGTTCTTGACCTTTCTGTTTTTCTTTTCCACTTAAAGGGCAAAAAAAAATTTGCTGCCAGGCTATTTTAGGTGAACTCACCAAAGGGGAAAAAAAAAGAAGAAGAAAATCGACGTTGGGACGTCACAGCTATTTTTAGCTGGTTCTTCTCTCCCTCCAGGACTCAGGCTCTATTTGGGAACCTTGTGTCTTGGTGGGCAGCCAACCTTGTGCTTTTTCACAGAGTAATCCCCTGGCATATGGCAAAGTCTCCTGGTCCTTCTCACTGTTTTTGTGAAGAGGAGTTGATTGGTGACAGCCTAACCTCTGCTCTAGCTCCTTGCTCACTGGCCCCAACCCTCAGCTGCTCAGCATCTTTTATGTTTTGCAAAGCACTTTGCAGTCAGGACCACTGTCCTGCCTCTCTGGGCTTCAGACACAAGAGAACAGAGCAACATTTAGCTAATTAATGCATCTATATATAGGTCCCATTTGTTATGAAGAATCACTTATTATTTGTTAGCCTAAGAATTCTTATTAACCTAAGGACCAAAGTCATGTGGAAATGTTGTCTCACCCGGGATCTTGGCTCCCAGATACAAATCCAGGATGTCACATGTACTTTTAATTCAAATAAAAGAAGCTACTTTGCTTTTGAGTCGGGTCACCATGAAAATTGGGGGAAAGACCAAACATAATCAAATGGGATTGAAACACAGATGGGCCAGGCTCCAGACTTAGGAGCACTGAGACCTGGGCCAGAGACGCTCAGCACTGGCTGGAATGAGGTTTGGTGTTGGGGGCAGCTGGCCAGAACCCATGGTCCCCACAAAACCAACCATAAAGAGACCTGATACCTGGTTTCTTATCACCTAGTCTCACTCTTAGAAAGAGCCATCAAGAATGATGAAGTCCTGGAGCTGATGGAAGTAGACATTTCTGAGAATCAGCGCTCCCTCATCAAGTGTCGGGGGTAACAGAATACTCAGAAATGCTTAGCATTTGGCCAGAGGGGACAATATTTCTTGGGTTACATAGTTTATTTTTCTTTCCAAAAATGGAAGTGGCTTTATACTCCAAGTTTAAAAATAATTTACGTGCATTATGAAGAGTGAAAAGCATCCCAGACCCCATCACCCAGAAATAATCACAGTTACCATTTCAGGGAATAACAGCCAGGCCTTCAGTTAGATGCATGTGTATTCAATTGCATCTAAACAGGTTCATGCAATAAGGGATGGCCTTATTTTGACAAGGAGAGATCCAGTTATCTGCTTTTGCCTAAATAAGATAGGTAGAGGAACCTATCTTATCAGCAAGGAACAGAGGACAATTTTTTTTTTCTTTTTTTCTGACACTATCCACTACAGTGCGGTCATGGAGAAACCAGCTGGTTTGTCTGCAAGGGGCCCTTTTCTTTCAGAAACATACTAATGCCAGCTCAGTCCTTCCCTCGGACCTGCCCTTTAGCTGGATGGGAGGTGGAATTTTAGCTAATTTTTCCAGTAGTGGCTAAGAATCCCTCCCTTACTCAGATGCTACAGCACGGGGTGGATAGTTTGCCCCAGACTGGCCTGAAAGAGGTCAAGTGCTTCAGAGCTGATGAACCTGGTGACAACTATGATTTAAAGGGCCAACTTACCCCTTACTCTACTGGGGTGATGGAGTGGAGCTCTTAGGCTGGCTGACTTACCAGTGACAGAAATATGGTTTACACAAGCAAAGGCCTCTGGTGGACAAAAGTTTATTACTGAGTATGCTACCATTCTCCCTTGGTGATCATGTTGCCCTGTCTGAACTCGTGTTTGCTGGGATGCGAGTCCTGGGGACTGATTTTGGTTCTAGGCTGCTCTCACACAAGGACTCCTTCTCCCCATTTATTGATGTTTGTCAGGTAAATAAATTACTTTCTTCTTTGCCTTAAAATGAAGGTAGCAAATGATTGCAACTTTACATTTTGCATTGTTTGAACCAAGATCCAAATGAAGTTCATACATGGCAATTAGTTGCTATCCCTTAAGTTTCTTTTAATTTGTAGAGTTTTTTCCCTCCCTTACCCTCTTATCTTGTTTTTGTTTTTGTTTTATTTTTTTCTGTCAACCTATTTGTGGAAGAATCTGGCAGAGTTTCTACAGTCTAGAGTTTGCTTGGTTTGCCTGTGGTGTCATGATGCTACATTTTAATCTGTTGTAGTCAGTATCCTTATTGATAGTGCTTCCCAGGTGGCTCAGTGGTAAAGAATCGCCTGCCAGTGCAGGAACCACAGGAGACTGGGGTTCAATCTCTGGGTCGGAGAGATCCCCTGGAGAAGGAAATCACTACCCACTCCAGTATCCTTGCTGGGATAATCCTATGGACAGAGGAACCTAGCAGGCTACAGTCCATAGGGTCTCAAAGGGTTGGATTTGACTCATTACACACATCCTGTTGATGTCCAAATTGGTTTCATCTTTTGTTTGTTGCTTCAGTTTGACTCCTGATCCTTTTGGTACAACCTCGGTAGTCTTTAACAGCTTTAAATAATTGTGTTTTAGCTTTTGATTTGGGGGGATAACTTTTTTTTCTTTTATTGTACAGTTGTATAAAATATTTATATAGCTTTGAAGTCATCTACAAAACAAGATAGGTTTCAGAGAAATGTAGATTGTATCTCTGTTCCTTCCCTCATTAGAAAACCTTTATTATTATTGCTGTTATTTTAATGGCTTATCCATCCATATTTTTAATATGTCCAGTTATAAATACATTGGGTTGAGCCATATGATACTGCCATCTTTATAAGTCAAAAACAGTCCAAAATTGGTAATTTCATTTGGTTTCCCCTAATACATTCATATTTTTCTTCTCAAATAAACAGTAGTATAATGCATACTTTTCTATTCTCCATCTTGCTTTTCCCCCTTAATGTATTCTAAAGATCTTTCTATAATACCAATACCCTTTCTTGAATTAGATCACTCAGTAAATTATGAGTAACTACATGCTTCCCTGATGTGATAAAATACATAACTTTCAGCCCAAGAGCCAGCTGCATGCTTAAAAGGCAAATATTAGAAATTTCCCCTAAAGCTGGGAAGAAGACAAATCCACATTTACTATTAATTTTTAAAATATTGTACTAAACTAAGTAATGAGAAAATAAAAAGAAAACTAAACAAATTGCAAAGGGTAAAACAATTATTGCCACTTGGAGATAATAATGAATTTATACTCAGAAAATCAAGAGAATCAAAAGGAAACAAAGAATTCTGTTAAGGAGCAGGGCATGGTGGCTCAGTGATAAGAAAAATCCATCTGCCAATGCAGAAGATGAGGGTTCAATCCCTGGATTGAGAAGATCCCCTGGAGAAGGAAATGGTAACCCACTCCAGTATTCTTGCCTGGGAAATCCCATGGACAGAGGAGCCTGGCAGGCTACGGTCCATGGGGTCACAAAAGAGTCAGACGTAACTTAGCAACATAAAAATAACAACCAGTTGGAAAATGTAATGAAATGAAAAACTTCACATATAAAAACAATCAAAAAGATAAAACACTTAGGAATAATCTTAATAAGAAATATGCAAGACCTTTATTTTTTTAAAAGAAAGCTCCTGAAAGTCATGAAAGAAGATTTGGGAAAAAAATGGTAAGATATTTCAAGTTTGAGATAGGAAGTCTTAACAGCTTTAAGATGATCACAGTACAAATACCAATAGTTGGGTTGTTTGTTTTTGTAAACAAACTGATTGTGAAGTTAAAATGGAAAAAAATTAAATACCAGAAAAATGCATCTAATTTAATAAAAAATACGAGGTAAAAAAGTAATGAGGATAGGAATATCCTTATCAAACTTTAAAACAAATAATAAAATGTCAATAATTAAAATAGTATGAAATTTTTTTTAAAAAGTATGAAATTATCTCATAAAAAAACAGCAAGGATGTCAAGAAATAGACCCAAATATGTATGGAAATCTAGAACATGACAAAAGTAGCCTCTCAAATTAGTTGGGAAAGTAGGAACTAGTGAGTAAATGATATTGGGACCACTGCTTCTCAGCCATCTAGAAAAAAATTAAGTTGGATTCACACTAAACTGTGTACACCAGAATAAATTTTAAGTGGATTATGGATTTTCAATTTAAAATTCAAATACTAGAGGAAATCTGGGAAAAAATCCTTAAAACTGTGGAATGGTGAGGATCTTCAAAAGGGTTCAAAACCCAGAAGCTATAAAAGAATAGAATGATACATTAATTGCCTTAAAGTAAAAAATAAACCTCTGCAGGGCAAATAAAATACCCAAGACTAGAAATGGCAAACTAGAAGAAGTAAATACAACTAATATCACAAATAAAGATTGAGCTATACTAGACAAAGATCTGGAGAAGGCAATGACAACCCATTCTAGTGCTCTTGCCTGGAAAATCCCATGGAAGGAGGAGCCTGGTAGGCTGCAGTCCATGGGGTCGCAAAGAGTCAGACACAACTGAGCGACTTCACTTTCACTTTTCACTTTCATGCATTGGAGAAGGAAATGGCTACCCACTCCAGTGTTCTTGCCTGGAGAATCCCAGGGATGGGGGAGCCTGGTGGGCTGCCATCTATGGGGTTGTGCAGAGTCAGACATGACTGAAGCGACTTAGCAGCAGCAGCAGCAGACAAAGATCTAGTCATCCTAGACAAAGTTCAGATTCTCTTAAAAATCAATAAAGACCAACAATTTAACAGAAAAGTAAGCAAAGTTATAGACACATAGTTTATATGTAAACAAATAAAAATACGTATACCTTTAGTCAAACTGAGAGAAAAGCATATTTAAACTACACTGAGTCACTTCCTTTTTCCCCAGAATCAGTTTGATATTTCATTCTATCAGTGAGGCTGTAGGGAAAGGGTAACTCATATATCAAATGATAGGAATGGAAGTTGGTATGACCACTATGGAAGATAATTTGACAGTTGTTGTTCAGGCACTAAGTCATGTCTGACTCTTTGCAACCCCATGGACTGCAGCACACCAGGCTTCTTTGTCCTTCACTATCTCCCGAAGTTTGTTCACACTCATGTCCACTGAGTCGGTGATGCCATCCAACCATCTAATCCTCTGTCACCCATTTCTTCTCCTTTCCCAGCATCAGGGGCTTTTCCAACAAGTCAGCTCTTCACATCAGATGGCCAAAGTATTGGAATTTCAGCATCAGCACCGGTCCTTCCAATGAATATTCACAGTTGATTTCCTTTAGGATGGACTGGTTTGATCTCCTTGCAGTCCAAGGGACTCTCAACAGTCTTCTCCAGCACCACAATTCAAAAGCATCAATTTTTGTAATCCCCCCAAATAAAATATTGAATCCAGCAATTTCACACCTACAAATGCATCTTATAGAGATACATTTACACAAGTATAAAATAACACAAAGTGAAGTCGCTCAGTCATGTCCAATTCTTTGCAACCCCATGGATTACAGCCTAAAAGCCTCCTCTGTACATGGGATTTTCCAGGCGAGAATACTGGAGTGGGTTGCCATTTCCTTCTCCAGGAGATCTTCCCGACCTGGGGATCAAACCTGGGTCTCCAAGGTTATTCATGGCATTGATGTTTATAATAGCAAATATATGAAACAATCCAAATGTCCAACAAAGGTCTGTATAGACAAAGCTATGCTTTTTCCAGTAGTCACATATGGATGAGAGAGCTGTTCCGTAAAGAAAGTTGAATGCTGAAGACTTGATATTTTTCAACTGTGGTGTTGGAGAAGACTCTTGAGAGTCCCTTGGACTGAAAAGAGATCGAACCAGTCCATCTTAAAGGAAATCAATCCTGAATATTCATTGGAAGGACTGATGCTGAAGCTCCAATACTTTGGCCATCTGATGAGAAGAACTGAACCATTAGAAAAGACCCTGATGCTGGGAAAGACTGAGGTCAGGAGGAGAAAGGGGTAACAGGGGATGAGATGGTTGGATGGCATCACCAACTCAATGGACATGAGTTTGAGCAAACTTTAGGGGATAGCGAAGGATAGGGAAGCCTGGTGAGCTGCAGTCCATGGGGTTGCAAAGAGTCAGACACGACCAAGTGACTGAACAACAACAACAAAGGAGACTAGCTAAGTAAATGATGGTTTAAAGAGAATGATGAACTGTTCTATGTATTGACATGGAACAATACTCAAGACATATTAGGTGTAAACAGAAAAGTCAGAACTATAAGGATCACCTAAAACCTTTTGTGTAAAAAATGATGGGGAGTGGGCGGAGATAGAATATATATATTTGTATCTGCTCATGTATGCTAATGAAACTCTGGAAAGCCATGCGTGAAATTGATGACCATGGCTACCTGGAACAATGATGGGAATTGTGTGGATAAGGGATAGGGGTCGGTGAGAGACTATTTGCTGTATATATTTTTATATATTTTATTTATAAACCATATGAATGTATTACATATTCAAAAATAAAATTTAAAGAGATAAATTAAGAAGTTAAAAAATAGAAGCCTCACTGCTGCTCAGTTCCTACAGCTCTGTCATCATCTCCAGTCTCCAGTGGCAACCTAGTGAACAAAATACTGACCCCTGCAAACAGTGGGCAATGAGCCATGTCATACACAACTAACAGAAATAAATTAAGTTTGTAGAAAATAACAACATAATTAAGAATTTGGAGAACCCAAGGCAGATTTTTACAAGGGGAAAATAATAAGCTCATTCATTTTCACAAGTTATTAGAGTGTTAATTAAATATCCTGTCAATGACACAAAGTTTATTTTTTGAAAGAAAATTGCCAAGAGGAGAACAGGAATAATGTTAAGCCACCATTCTTCTCACTGAACATACTCTCTGTATGAATTTGTTTCACTCTCTTGATAGTCTATATTCTTATAAGCTCCAGGTAAGTCTCTAGCCCTTTATACATAGGTCCAGACCTGCAACCATCTACTAGACTCCTCCCTCCAGACATCCCATGGGTACCGCCAATCAACCTGTCCAAGGAGAAACCCAACACTCCAAAGCCTGTTCTACCTTACTGCAGGTGGTACCACCATCTATACCCAGTTCCTTATGAGGAACCTGTGGGGGGGAGTTCATTCTTCTCTCCTCCTTCTCTTCACCAATGATAAAACCCTGAAGATAAAACCTCCTCAGTACTCCTTCATTTCTTGAAAACAAACAAAAAACCACCCCTTTTCTTTATACCTTTCACCACAGCATCATCACCTCCAACCCATTCCCACTCTCTCTTATGCCAAGTGGGCCTCCACTTCAGCCTGGCAGCCCTCCAATCCATCCTCCACACTGGTGCCTGAATAACCCTTAACAATTAAGTCTGGTTTGCCACCTCCCTCTTGACACCTTCAGTGTCTCCCCACTGCATATGCTGAGGTTCAAATTTCTTAGTGTAGACTCTAGGTGACAGTGACATACATCGCAGCATCTCCAGGACAGTTCCAGATTATTTCTATTGTCTTGAGATCCTGGCTTGCTCTCACTCCCATAGTATCCTTTAGGAAATCATTTGGGCTTCCTAACCATAGGACTGTCCCCAATCCAACTCTTGCCTACCTCCCAGCTGCATCTCTTACCGGTTTATGTTTCAGCACCACACATCACCCATATCATATATGCCACTGTTCCTCATCTTTGGGCTTTTGCTCCCATTGTCTTCTCTGCCAGGAATCTATCACAATCGTCCTTCTCCTACACACTGCATCTTGTTCACTCCTGCTTATTCTTTAAGATTCACCCACAGTCTTTCCTGGCTGTCCTCCTACACACACACACACACACACAGTCAGCTTTCAGTTCAGTTCAGTCACTCAGTCGTGTCCGACTCTTTGCAACCCCATGAATCACAGCACGCCAGGCCTCCCTGTCCATCACCAACTCCCGGAGTTCACTCAGACTCACGTCCATCGAGTTGGTGATGCCATCCAGCCATCTCATCCTCTGTCGTCCCCTTTTCCTCCTGCCCCCAATCCCTCCCAGCATCAGAGTCTTTTCCAATGAGTCAACTCTTCGCATGAGGTGGCCAAAGTACTGGAGTTTCAGCTTTAGCATTATTCCTTCCAAAGAAATCCCAGGGCTGATCTCCTTTAGGATGGACTGGTTGGATCTCCTTGCAGTCCGAGGGACTCTCAAGAGTCTTCTCCAACACCACAGTTCAAAAGCATCAATTCTTCAGTGCTCAGCTTTCTTCACAGTCCAACTCTCACATTCATACATGACCACTGGAAAAACCATAGCCTTGACTAGATGGACCTTTGTTGGCAAAGTAATGTCTCTGCTTTTTAATATGCTATCTAGGTTGGTCATAACTTTCCTTCCAAGGAGTAAGCGTCTTTTAATTTCATGGCTGCAGTCACCATCTGCAGTGATTTTGGAGCCCCCCAAAAATAAAGTCTGACACTGTTTCCCCATCTATTTCCCATGAAGTGATGGGACCAGATGCCATGATCTTTGTTTTCTGAATGTTGAGCTTTAAGCCAACTTTTTCACTCTCGTCTTTCAGTCAGCTTTACTTCTCTATATTTCTGTTAAGTCGTTCAAGATCTCCATTAATGAATTTAGTAGACTATATTATAATTCTCTTACCTATTCGTCTGCCTCCCATCACCAGATTATAGATTTCTTAAGGGCAGGAGCTATCATACATATCTTTGCATCTCTAGAACTTGCAAAGTTTCTGCATCCCAGGCACAGCAGGCCACAATAGCAAAAGCACACTGCCAGAAACAATCTGGGTGCATTTGTGGAACAGAAAGAAGGTGTGTGTCGCTAGATCATAGTGATGGGGGCAGGTGGGGAGTAGAATACAGGGTGAGATCACTTGGGAGGCAGCAGCCAGACCATGTAATGGCCTTAGAGCACAAGTAGACGCCTTGGTATCCCAGACTATCAGGCAAGGAATATGGGATTTGAGGTCCAACAGACTTGAGTGTAACAACTGGTTTTCCTACTTGCCAGCTGGGTTAACATGAATAATGTTTTTAAATGTCTCTAAGCCTCAGTTTCCTTATCTATAAAATGGGTATAGTAAAATTGCACTGTGTGAATGAGTTGAAGTATGTTAACCACTTAGCTCAGAGGGTGATATGTCAGGGTTGTTCATTAAATGGGAGATATTATGATTATTTCCCAGCAGAAATGGAAGGAAGGCAGGTCGATTTCCAGAAGTTCTGAGTGTGGGGCCAGTATCTTCAGGGATTAGAGAATTTCCTATATTCTGAGAAGGGTTGAGAGGTGTCCGCAGTCAGGAAATCTCCAGGTCAGTGAAATGTGGCAAGTTTGCAGAGTTCTTCAGAAGCAATCCTGTAAATGAACAGCTAGCAGGCTCCAGGCACAGAACCCTTCTCAAGCCCTGCCTGATCAGAAACGAGTCCCTGTCCATCAGTAATGAGCTAATCACTCAAGGGTAACTGATTTTTATCATTAGAATCAATAAGACAATAGGTCTTATTTGGAGAATCACATTCTATCCTGCTTTCGTAGGCATGCATCTTTTCTGAATGGTGGGGATCTTTGAACCAATCCTACCAGCGCCCATGACCCTTGACTCTGGGAACACACCTCATCACCTACAAGTTACCTCTGAAAGCAGAATGTTTCCTAAGCCAGAATACAATGAAACGTTTCAGAGATGGCTCAGCATCCAAGAGCCTCCATTCCACGTCATTCATTAGGTCAAGCAGGAGTGATGCCAAAACATATAACAACAGGAATAGCAGAGGCACAGCCAGTCAGAGAGAACAGCAACCATGGCCCTGGAACGGTCATGGTCCTAAGGCCCCTGAGGCCCTGGTAATAGCTCTTTCTTTGCTGACAGGTGAAGAAGTTCTGGCAGAAGAACTGGCCAGCTTGGCCAGGATGCTGCACAGTCCCTCAGATGGCAATTTACCACCTGGTCAGTGGCTCAGATGGTAAAGAATCTGCCTGCAATGCAGGAGACCTGGGTTCAGTCTCTGGGTCAGGAAAGATCCCCTGGAGGAGGACATGGCTACCCACTCCAATACTCTTGCCTGGAGCATTCCATGGACAGAGAAGCCTGGCAGGTTACAGTTCATGCAGTCACAAAGAGTCGGACACAACTGAGCGACTTAACACTTTCACTTTCACGCCCTTCAATGTTTAAGCAGTCAGCTCAGCCTTACCAGTGTGTATCTGCTGTATACTGGGCACAGGTGAGCTTGATCATCTGCAAGAACCCTATTCGGTGGTTCTCATTCTTCATTTCTCACATACCCATGCCTTCTCCATCCAGAGCGGGCAAAACGAGCCCCCAAACAATATGGTGTGGTTAAAAGCTGTCCAGAGAGGGTAGCAAGACATCTGGTCCTAATCTGGGCTTTGCTTCTTACCACAGGGCATATTAATTTCCTCACTTGTAAAATGGGATGGTCCTGCTCCCTTAATAGAGAAAGAGTGAAAATCAAATAAATGCATGCATGCATGCTAAGTCACTTCAGTCGCGTCTGACTCTTTGTGACCAAGTGGACAGTAGCCCACCAGGCTCCTCTGTCCAAGGGATTTCCTGGGCAAGAATATTGAAGTGGGTTGCCGTACCCTCCCTCCAGGGAATCTTCCTGACCCGGGGATCAAACCCAAGTCTCGTATGTCTCCTGCATTGGCAGGTTCTTTACCACTAGCGCCACCTGGGAAGCCCAAATGCTACTGCTGCTGCTGCTAAGTCACTTCAGTCCTGTCCGACTCTGTGTGACCCCATAGACGCTAGGCAGCCCACCAGGCTCCCCCATCCCTGGGATTCCCCAAGCAAGAACACTGCAGTGGGTTGCCATTTCCTTCTCCAATGCATGAAAGTGAAAAGTGAAAGTGAAGTCGCTCAGTCGTGTCCAAATCTTAGCGACCCCATGGACTGCAGCCTACCAGGCTCCTCTGTCCATGGGATTTTCCAGGCAAGAGTACTGGAGTGAGGTGCAATTGCCTTCTCCCAATGCATGGCATTAACCTCCAAAGAAAAGTGGAGGCATGGAAGCTGCTCTCAGGGACTTTCACTGGGAAGGTCCAGTGCCATCTACCCTAAAGTTGATTGCTGGATGGGGGATTTCGAGGAGGGGGACAGGGCAGGACAGAGACTAGGATTTGGCTGCAGCAACCTCCTGAGTCTGGTGCTTCCAACCCTGTAGGGAGATGACCACAAAATCTGGCTTTGCAGTCCACTTTGAGGAGGTGTTGCAGAGTAGAGGTTTCAAATGGGTGTTCAAGGCGGGAGGGTGCTGCTGGATGACTCATCGTGACCACAAGGCACTGGGGAGACAGGGGAGGGTTGGGGGAGCTGGCACCCACATTTGCCATCCTGGTTTTCTCTCTCCTCTGCTCACCGCTGTTTGGGCAGTTTCACAGTGTTGCCATGGGAACAATCTGCACAGCAGAAAGAACAGAGCAGTTTGAGGACTAGCCTTGGGTTTGAATCCCAACTCTGCTGTTTTCTGGTCATATTATCTTGACTGTGATATGTCATGCCCACCACATTTCCTGCACAACCTCTGCTTCCTGAAAAATAGGGCTCCTGAGTAGTCCCTGCCCACCTCCTAGAGTTGTGAGCTTTGCGAAATGAAAGCAATTTGTGTAATGTACTCTCCAAACATGATGTTCTGTAATGTGACTGTGTTTGCTTAATGTAACCTGAATTTCACCAGACCTACCAGACAGTGAGGTGCCAATAGCAGTGACCACATACTTCACTGGCTGCCACCCTTGTGGTGCAAGCTGGGCCCTGGTGCCTGCAAAGTCCCCCCTGAGGATTTGTCACACTTCCTGGGGACTTCATCTGATACCACAGGCACAGCTCCTGTACCTCAGTTTCTCCTGCTCTAGAGCTGACCCTGTGGGCATGCTGCCAATGGCTGAGAACTTCCTCTGTGACCACACCCCAAGTCACATAGTGCCTCTTAGGTGCAACAGAGCCCTCCACAGGAACTGCTCCTGGAGTCCCTTTCTATCTGGGGCTTGGACACCCTCAACCCCCCGGGGCCAGGCAGGGAACAGATGCCCATCTGCCCTGTTCATCACTTCTCTCTTTGAATCAGGTTTTTCAACACAATCCTTCCTTTTAATCCAGACAAAACCAAAGGCCTTGGGCAAGTTAATTTCACAGAAATTAATTCTTCCAGAGACCCACATGAAATTAACTGGTATGGGTTAACCAGACCACAAGTTAACCAGACATGTCTACAGAAATTTGGATCTTGCTTTGGGCTAATGATGGTATGCTTGCTGCAATGATATTTATTATGAATCACCATTTCCATTATAGCAAGTAGCTCAAAAGCAGAGACATTACTTTGCCAACAAAGGTCCGTTTAGTCAAGGCTATGGTTTTTCCTGTGGTCATGTATGGATGTGAGAGTTAGACTGTGAAGAAAGCTGAGCACCGAAGAATTGATGCTTTTGAACTGTGGTGTTGGAGAAGACTCTTGAGAGTCCCTTGGACTGCAAGGAGATCTAACTAGTCCATCCTAAAGGAAATCAGTTCTGAACATTCATTGGAAGGACTGATGCAGAAGCTCCAATACTTTGGCCACTTGATGCGAAGAGCTGACTCATTTGAAAAGACCCTGATGCTGGGAAAGATTGAGGGCAGGAGGAGAAGGGGACGACAGAGGATGAGATGGTTGAATGGCATCACCGACTCAAGGGACATGAGATTGAGTCAACTCTGGGAGTTGGTGATGGACATGGAGGCCTGGTGTTCTGCAGTCCATGGGGTCACAAAGAGTCAGACATGACTGAGCAACTGAACCAAACTGAACTGATGCACTCATCTGCAGTTCTTGAATTTGTTATTTTAAAATTTTATTCATTTTTATTGAAGTATAGTTGATTTACAATGTTGTGTTACTTTCAGGCATACAGCAAAGTGTTTCAGTTATACATATGTATATATCTTTTTTCCAGATTCTTTTTTTCTTATAGGTTATTACAAAATATTGACTATAGTTCCCTGTGCTATATAGTAGGTCTTGTTGGTTATCTATTTTATATATAGAAGTGTGCATATGTTAATCCCAAACTCCTAATTTATCCCTTCCCCTCTTTTCCCTTTGGTAACTATAAGTGTTTTCTATGGCTGTTGGTCTGTTTCTGTTTTGTATATAAGTTCACTTGTATCTTTTTTTTTTTTTTTGATCCCATATGTAAGTGATATCACATGATATTTATACTTCCCTGTCTGGTTTATTCACTTAGTATGAGAATTTCTAGGTTTGGTTCTGGAATTTAGCTGGAGCGATTCTGATGGTGGGCTTGCCATGTCCCACACCCCTGGGGTGACTCAGGAGGCAGCCCTTCTAGATGCTGCTGAAGATAATCCAGGCAGATGAGCTCTGATCGAAATGGTGGTGAAGAAGGCCATTGTGTCAGAAAATTTACCCGAGAGATTTAAAGTGATATTTAAAGGGAGTGGGATTAATATTCCAGAGAAGCATGGTTACCAGAATGGTTTCGTGTAGGTCACAGTTTCTCAAACTTCATGTCACACCTCATTAGGGTGTCATAAAATCAGTTTAGTGGGTTATGACCAGCATTTTAAAAGATAAACTAGGATAGGGAGGGGTAAATTAGGAGTTTGGGATTAACAGACACACACACTACTATATATAAAATAGATAACCAATAAAGACCTACTGTATAGCACAGGGAACTATATTCAATATCTTGTTATAAACTATAATGAAAAAGAATCTGAAAAAGAATATACATGTAAATTAGGAGTTTAAGATGAACACACATACACTGGTGGTAGTGGTTTAGTCACTAAGTCATATCCAACTCTTTCGACCCCATGGTAGCCCTCCCCAAATGTAGCCTACCAAATTCCTCTGTCCATGGGATTTCCCAGGCAAACGTAATGGAGTGGGTTGAAATCTCCTCCTCCAGGGGATCTTTCCAAACCAAGGATCAAACCTGAGTCTCATGCACTGCAGTTGGATTCTTTACCACTGAGCCACTAGGGAAGCCCAAATATATATTACTATGTATAAAATTGATAAACAAGGACCTACTGTATAGAACAGGGAACTATATTCAATGTCTTATAAAAATCATATAAGTTTAACTGAATCACTTTGTTGTACACTGGAAACTAACCCAACTTTGTATTATAAATTATACTTCAATTTAAAATAGAAAATATATGAAGTGAAGTAGGATAAAATATAAGTAATGCAGTGTATTATACATAGTAGAGGTAAGTTTGTTTCATTATTTTTTGTTTCTGTTATGTTATACATAGAGATTGAACTATATGAAATTACCATTTTTAAGATCAAAAGGTCCAATATCTGCAGTTTCATATGGTTCCCTTTAACAGGATGTGTGCATTTTTGGAATATGTAAAAAAATTTTCTGTGAATCATAGTAAAAATTTTAAAACCACTATTGGATTAGGAGTCGAAATCTGTATTGAGATTCCAGCAGAGCTCTTTACTAGCTGTGTACTCTTTCAGCCTTGTTTCCTTTATGTTCACAATAGAGATGATCAGCCTAGTGATGGAACCAATGTCAAGAATTGTGGGAGCGAATGTGCTGGCACTTAGTGTCAATTAAGCCCAGGGAGAAAGGTAAATACCAAGTGTGTGTTGTTCGGGATTCTTTAGCTGCAAATGTTAAACCCAATGTGAATTAACTAAAGCAAAAAATGGAAATCCAAGAGTGGGGTGGCCATAGTCATAACTGGATGAAGGAACTCAAATGATGTCACCAGATCTGTCCTTCCCTCTATCACTCAGTTCTACTTGCCTTTACGGATGGGGAAGAGAGGGGATCATTGCTACCCACCATTCAGGTCAATGTGTGCTAAGTCACTTCAGTCATGTTCAACTCTTTGCAACCCTATGGACTGTAGCCTGCCAGGCTCCTCTGCCTATGGGATTTTTCAGGCAAGAATACTGGAGTATGGCATGGGTTGCCATGCCCTTCTCCAGCAGATCGTCCTAACCCAGGGATCGAACCTGTCTCCTGAGGCATTGCAGGCAGATTCTTTACCATTGAGCTACCAGGGAAGCTCATTCGGGTCTATATCAGCCCACTAATGACCTTGTAGGTGCTCTCAGGGGAAGACGGATCCAAATTGACACATGTGCTGTCTCATGAGCTTGTCTCTGTGATAGAAAGATAGAATGAAACTGCCTGGGCAGATTCATCCAGGGGTTGATGGAACCTCCCCTTGGCCAGAAGGTAGGATGTTTCAACTGACAGTTCCAGCAGAGACATGAGAGGATGTGGGGGAGGCAGTTCCCGAAGGATAGGGAAGTTGTTATCATCAGAAGCAGGAAAAGGAAGGAACCCTGAATAGACCACCACCACAAGATGAGTAAGAGAACCTGGGATGCTTCCCTGGGGTGTCTGAGACAGTATTTTTCATTAGAGATGTCCAAAATGTCTGTGTCTTGAGCAAGGTGAAACAGGTGATCCATGGAGCAGCCCATATGCTCTGCTATGCCTCTCTGATATATGGGAGAAATATGTCACAGAAATATGGGCTTCAAGGCTGAAATAGGACAACTGAAGGACAGACGTCATTCATAAAGCACATTATTGTTGTTTAGTGGCTAAGTTGTGTCTGGCTCTTTTGCAACCTCATGGACTACAGCCCACCAGGCTCCTCTGTCCATGGGATTTCCTAGGCAAAAATTCTGGAGTGGGTTGCCATTTCCTCCTCCAGGAAATCCTCCTGACACAGAGATGGAACCCATATCTCCTGCATTGGCAGGCGGATTCTTTACCACTGAGCTACCAGGGAAGCCCCATAAAGCAAATACCCTCACTAACAGGCCAGAGCAGAGATGGAAGTCAAGAAAGTTTAGGCTACCCAGAAATGGACAATGCTCCCAAGAGGAATGCCAGGCAAAGAAGCAAGAGGGGAACAGACATGGTAGAAGCTGGTCAGAGAGAGGAGATGGGGGGTGGGGTGGGGTTTCTGATACAGATTATAAAACTTTCCCCTGGGAGAATAGAGTAAGCTGGGAACTTACACTGTTCAGATACATGGAACGTCACTTGGCTAAAAGCAAAGCATCTGACACATTCAGAATGTGCCTTCCTAACTATTTTATCTCTCCGGGAGTAAAGGAAGTAGTAGATAAACTTTTCTAGACCAAATTCCAACCAATAAGGAGGCTGTGATGGTGATGTGAGCATGGTGTGAGGGAAAGGGAACTTGGGGAAAAAACTTTGAAGTAGCTTCACAGTTAGTTCATGATGACAGGAGAGGAGACAGCTGGACCTCGTCAGGGATCCGCCACACACCTGGGGCAGGCAGATGTCAGAGCCTCTGCAACAAATGGGTGTGAATTCATGCTGAGGCTCTCTGGAGAGCATCAGCAAGCTTTCAAATCAATTCTGATGGTGATAAGCTCAAAAGGTCTTTATGAGGGGAAAAAGCATAGATTGTTACAAAAAGAAGAAGTGGTGCAAAATTCACATAAATGATTTGTCTAATGTTTACCATAGAACCTAGGCTTTTAAAAATCATTTTTATCTTCTTGTGAATTTTCTAAGCATCTGTCTTCAACCAGTGACCATGTTGACAGTTTAATCTCTCTCTCTCTCTCTCTCTCTCTCTCTCACACACACACACACACACACACACACATAGACTGCTTCTCCAACAACTCAGTTCCCTATTTCTCGAACTTCCTCTTTTTTTTTTTCTATTAAGAGGAAACTTGAACAGTCATTAATTTCATTGTCATCTTAGCATTGCCATGCAATATTTAGAACATATTTACACCAAAAAATTTACTTATCTGAAATTCAAATTTAACTGGAGATCCTGGATTTGTGTATGTGTGTGTGTGTTTGGTGGGAGAGATTGTGCTAAACCTGCAACCCTAGCCCTCTCTTATCTGCAGCTCCTCACTCTGAGAGGCTTGGGTAACAGAGAGGACACTTAATGGGTGGAGCAGGGGCAGGAACCACCTCCAAGTTCTGCAGAGTCCCCAGGTTCCAAGAAGGGGGTGTTCCTCAGGGTGGTTCTTTAGCTACATCACTCACAGTAGTGCACTTTATTTTCCTGTTCACAGATAAAAGCTGTGAGGAGGCAGTGCTTTTGCTCAGCTCATACAGCAGCGGGGAGTTGCTTCCATCTCTGCCTTGGAGCTTTCTTCTCTAGGACCCCGTGCATCTTCTGTTACTTAGAGTTTCTCAGGATTCACCAAGTCAGAGCAGTCTTTGCCAGGTTGAAAGTGGGAATCACCCCTGCTCTGTTTACTTCCTCCAGATGCTTAACAAGGAGCCACTGTTCCCTTCTTTCAGGCTTTTCTTACAGCCCTTCAAATGGTTATTGTGCTTCCCTCTGAACGCCCTCCAACTCGCTGTGGTTTTCAGAAATGAGCTGTGCACCCCTGGACCCAGCATTCGAGGCAGGACCCTCCTTGCATGGACAGGTCTTCTGTTGACAGCGACAGAGACCTTCCCAGAAAACAAAATACCACTTCCTGAACCTCAGTTTTAGACTTCTTCACTTGTCCGATGCTTTCTTTCTACTGGATGGATTTTATTTAAATTATCACTGTTTCCTTCTCCCCCTAACCAAACATCCCTTAATTAGAGTTGGTGGATATGACCATTTTCTGGGTATCTGTGGAATTCACATATACATGTTTCATATTTGTATGCACAGTTTTCCACTTTTTCTTAAAACAAGTTTTTCTTATTCAGACCCTAATAAGAAAGAGTTGATCCGATGAAAAACAAATTAAGGAGATTTTATTATACACCAGTTTAATGAAATTGAGAAAGTCATTTACTCTTAGAGAAGACATTTTATGTGTCTGGAAGAAATACTTGATGATGATAAACGAGGTCAGTGGGGATGGGAGGATGGATTAGTTATCGTTAAGGCCTAGTCAATTATCAAGTGATTGTCATTAAATTCTTTCTACAGAAGGTACATGGGTCCAGGTATTCAAAGACCCTTTGTTTTCCTAATGAGTGGAAGTCTGTGAAGTTTGTTTCCTAAGATGAGGGTAAGCTGTGAAGCTAGGACCTCTCATGCTGTAATGAGAGTAATCACGATGGTGTGATCATTCACCTAGAGCCAGACATCCTGGAATGTGAAGTCAAGTGGGCCTTAGGAAGCATCACTATGAACAAAGCTAGTGGAGGTGATGGAATTCCAGTTGAGCTATTTTAAATCCTAAAAGATGATGCTGTGAAAGTGCTGCACACAATATGCCAGCAAATTTGGAAAACTCAGCAGTGGCCACAGGACTGGAAGAGGTCAGTTTTCATTCCAATCCCAAAGAAAGGCAATGCCAAAGAATGCTCAAACTAATGCACAATTGCACTCATCTCACATGCTGGTAAAGTAATGCTCAAAATTCTCCAAGCCAGGCTTCAACAGTATGTGAACCATGAACTTCCAGATGTTCAAGCTGGATTTAGAAAAGGCAGAGGAAGCAGAGATCAGATTGCCAACGTCCCAGAAAAACACCTTTCTTCTATCTTCCCTATAAAATCTTCATCACAAGCCTACGTTTTTCATTGCTCATTGTGGTTTGGGAATGAACGAATTCTTCTTAGCTCAGAGTTCTGCAAATGGATTGTACAGGGAACAAAGAATATAACTTAGCTCCTTGGTTGGAGTACTAAGGGAGAGCTTACTCAGGATTATGTCTAAGAATCACTGTTAATATTAAATTGAAAAATAGTATGTAGCAACTTGGAGAAGGACATGGCAACCCACTCTAGTACTCTTGCCTGGAAAATCCCACAAACGGAGGGGCCTAGTAGGCTACAGTCCATTGGGTCGCAAAGAGTCAGACACGACTGAGTGACTTCACTTTCACTTTTCACATTCATGCATTGGAGAAGGAAATGGCAACCCACTCCAGTGTTCTTGCCTGGAGAATCCCAGGGACGGAGGAGCCTGGTGGGCTGCCGTCTATGGGGTCTCACAGAGTCAGACATAATTGAAGTGACTTTGCAGCAGCAGCAGCAGCAGCATGCAGCAACTAATACATCTAATACATAATGATGATATTTATGGAGCACTTTATGATATAAATGGTTTATGCTAAATGTTACATTTAGAAAGCAAAATTTAAATTGTATATACTCTATAATCTCAATTTTGTAAAAATTATAGAAATATGATTGGGAAGGAAATATACCAAAATGTTAATAGTCATTGACCCTAGACAATAAAATTATGATGACCTTTTCTTTTCTTTTTCTTTTTGTTGAAATATAGTTGACATACAATATTACATTTGTTTCAGATCCACAACATAGTGATTCGATATTTCTATATATTGCAAAATGATCATCATGATACATCTAGTTACCATCTGTAAACATACAAATTTATTATGATATCACTGACTATATTAACCACGCTGTACATTTTATCCCTGTGACTCATTTATTTTGTAACTGGAAGTGAGTGCCTCTTCATCTCACTCATCTATTTCATTCCTCCATCACGCCCCTCCCCTCTGGCAGCCGCTTGTTTGTTCTCTGTATCTATGTGTCTGTTTCGACTCTGTTGTGGCTGTTTATTTGTTTTGTTTTTCAGATTCCACATATAAGTTAATTCATATAGTATTTTCTTTCTATGTCTGGCTTATGTCATTTAGATAATACCCTCTAGGTCCATTCATCTCTTTGCAAATGGCAAGACTTCATTCTTTTTCATATATATATACATACACATACATATATATATATATATATATATAATATGCCTCTTTATCCATTCATCTATTGATGGACACTTGGGTTGCTTCCATAGCTTGACAATTGTAAATAATGCTGTAATGAACATAGGGGTATATATTCTTTTCAAATTCGTGTTTTTATTTTCTTTGGGTGGGTACCCAGAAGTGGAATTGCTGGATTGTATCGTAGTTCTATGTTTAATTTTTTGAGGAAACTCCATCCTGTGTTCCAAAGTAGCTGTGCCAATTTACATGTCCACTAACAGTGCACAAAGGTTCCCTTTTCCCTACATCCTCACAAACACTTGTCATTTATTGGTTTTGGGTAATAGCCATTCTGATAGTTGTGAAGTAATATCTCACTGTGGTTCTGATTTGTATCTCCCTGATGACTGATGATGTTGAGCATCTTTTCATGTGCCTATTGGCCATCTGTATTTCTTCTTTGGGAAAATGTCAATTCAGGTCCTCTGCCCATTTTTTACTGAATTGTTTCTTTTTTATTGGAATGTGTGTGTTCTGTGGATATTAACCCCTTATCGAGTATATCATTTGTAAATACTTTTTTCCATTCAGTAGATTGCCTTTTCACTTTGTTGATGGTTTCCTTCACTGTGCAAAAGCTCTCTAGCTGGATGTAGTCCCATTTGTTTATTTTTGCTTTTGTTGCCCTTGCCTGAGGAGACAAATCCAAAAATGTATTGCTAAGACTGATGTCAAAGAGCATATTGCATGTTTCTTCTAGAAGTTTTATTGTTTCAGGTCTCAGATTTAAGTCTAAGTCCATTTTGAGTTTAATTTTTTGTATGGTGTAAGAAAGTGGTCCAGTTTTCCCAACACCATTTATTGAAGAGACTGTCTTTTCCCCACTGTATATTTTGTCCCCTTTGTCATAAATTAATTGGCCATTTAAGTGTGGGCTTTTTTCTGGGCTCACCTTTCTGTTCCACTGATCCACGTGTCTGTTCTGTGCCAGTGCCACACGGTTTTCTTTATAGTACAGTTTGAAATCAGGGAGTATAATACCTCCAGTTTTGTTCTTCTCTAAGATTGTTTGGACTATCCAGGATCTTTTGCAGTTTCACACAAATTTTAGGATTATTTGCTTCCATTTCTGTGAAAAATGCCATTGGCACTTTGATAGGGATTGCACTGAATCTGTAGATTGCTTTGAGTAGTGTGGCCATTTTAACAATATTAATTCTTCTAATCTATGAGCCAGAAATCTTTCCATTTGTTTGTGCCATCTAGTGATGATTTTATCTAATACTTTATGTTTTTATGTACTTTCAGAGCTCTATACAATGAACATATGCTACTATAACAATGCAAAAGAAAGTAAACTAGGCTTCTAAAAATTCAGTTGGATCTATAGACATTTTTGGTCCTTCTCCTTCTCCTAAGTATGTCTCTAATAGAATCTGGGGTAACCATGCTCCCAGGTAAAAGGGGTAAGGAAGTAAGACATGATGGGATGGAAGTTGGGGGACTCTAATTCTTATGCTGCTGATCCTGAGGTGCAGCCAGACCATCTGACATAATACAGAACAGACAGGGTTCTGTCCTCAGATGATGCTAGCTGGTGCTGCTGCACCCCTGGGGTTCAGTGCAGTCTTGGAAATCATATGGATGGTGATTCCAGGTAACCACTAAATTCAAGGGAGGACCATGGACAGTGCTTAATGGTATTGGAAGTGATCCTTCAATGGAGCCCTGAAAGAATTTATTCCAACTAAGCTCAGAAGAGGGATCAGGTAGATAGTGTGAGACAGGAGAACTTAACATAAAACCCAGACTGAGCGACTGAACTGATACTGGAGGATATAAGGTTATGAGTTGGAGGTTTTGTGGATGTTCAGGGCTCATTTCTTTTCATCCACTCATTCATTGTTTGTTCATTCATATATCCATCCATCCCTTCATTCGTCCATTAAACATTTATTGGGCTTCCATGCTAGTTACTGGAGACACAAAGCAAATAAGACATAGTCAACAAGTTATCAGATTCACACCAGGTCCTTTCACCTTAGTGATGCTAAGGTCATGAACACATCTAGGATGTTTATGATCTAGATCAATCTGTAGATAAAGTACATACTGACTGCAGTTTAGGTGGGCTGGGAAAGGGTTCATGGATATAAACCCTCCCTGCTGCTGCTGCTGCTGCTAAGTCACTTCAGTTGTGTCCAACTCTGTGCGACCCCATAGACGGCAGCCCAACAGGCTCCCCCATCCCTGGGATTCTCCAGGCAAGAACACTGGAGTGGGTTGCCATTTCCTTCTCCAATGCATGAATGTGAAAAGTGAAAGTGAAGTCGTTCAGTCGTGTCTGACTCTTCGTGACCTCATGGACTGCAGCCTACCAGGCTTCTCCATCCATGGGATTTTCCAGGCAAGAGTACTGGAGTGGGGTGCCATTGCCTTCTCCTAAACCCTCCCTAGGATCATTCATACCTTGTGCCACTGCTCCATGCTCACAGAATCAGAGAAATGTCAGGGCTATCAAGAGTCATGGCAGATTCTCCCAACTTGACTCTTACTTGCACATCACAAAGGATCTGCCCAGGATTATGCCCAGAAAGCAGGATTTCATGAAAAATAATGTGTACATGGAGCTGTAAAGGCAGCAAACTGCCTTTAAGTCCATCATATCATGTGGTCCTAACATGACACCAGTAAGCTAGTGAGGGATTACCAGTCCCATCTTATGATGAGAACATCAGCTTGGAAAGGTTAAGTCTTCTGGCCACCACAAGAAAGGAATGAACTGCATCTCCAGTTCAGATCCTCTCCACACCTCCAGGTCCATCCATGGTTTTCTCATTACAGCTCATCCAGAGAGTCTAGATGACCCCATCATTGCAAAGGACACAGCAAGCCCATGACATATTCAGGCTGCAGGACATGTGTGCAGAATATGCAGGCATGAGTCAGGGGCAGGATGAGGCCGGGTGTATTCATTATCTATAGCTGCTGTAACAAATCACTGTAAACTTAGTGCCTTAAGAACAATAGAAATGTATTCTCTCACAGTTTTGGAGGCCAGAGTCTGAAAGCACTATGTGCATGCATGCTAAGTCGCTTCAGTCATGTCCAACTCTTAGAAACCCTGTGGACTGTAGCTGTCAGGCTCCTCTGTCCATGGGGATTCTCCAGGCAAGAATACTGGAATGGATTTCCATTTCCTCTTCCAGGGGTTCTTCACCACCCAGGGATCGAACCCGTGTCTCTTGTGTCTCCTGTAATCAACGTGTCACAGGGCTGTTTTCCATCTGGAGGCTCTAGGGGAATATCTAATCCTTTCCTCTTCCAGCCTCTGGCATTCCTTGGCTTGTGGCTGCATCACTTACTCCTAGGGGATCCTCCCACCCAGGGTGTCCTGAACTATAGGCAGATTCTTTACCAACTGAGCCACCAGAGAAGCCCAATCTTAAAGGCCACTGTTATTCAAATGGTCTTCTCTGTCTGTGTCAAATCTCTCCCGCTTCCCACTTAGAAAGAGACATACAACTGCATTTAGGGCACACCTGAATAACCCAGAATATCATATCACCTCAAAACATTTAATCACACCTGCAAAGCCCCTTCTTCCGAATATGGTAACCTCAACAGTGCCAGAGATTGGACTTGGCATCTGGGGGACATCATTCTGTCTTCTACCGCCCTGGGCTAGGGTCTGGCACTCATGACCTCTTTAGTTTGTAACTGTTTGGTTAAAGCTGACTCTGCAAGGGGAAAGGGAAATATGGTATGGAAACAACAAGATTTGGGGAAAACTACATGCATGAGAGCAGGCCTAAGACTGCCTTCCCTAGGTAGCAACTTGTGTATTGATTCTGTTGTAAGTCTGCCACTTCTTCACATGGTTCTGCAGAGCCGACTCAAGTTCCCAGGCTCTTTGTGTCCTCTCTATCCCACCAAATCCAGAGAAGCCAAATTCAGGGAATGGCTGTCCCTGGCATCCTGGCATGTCAGAGCTGGAAAGATGACCTGGGCCAATCTTTGCTCCTCTCATCTATTGATGGAGAGCCTGAGGTCTGGGGGAAACCAGGTTTGCTGAGTCCCTTCTCTCAGCAACCAGTACTTCCAATACTTGAGTCTGTACTTTTAGGGGCCAGCACAGTATCCCCCCAAAGAGACTTCCAGTCTGGGACACAAGGATCAAGGCAGGAGTCACCAGGATTGACTGAAATGTGAAAAACATCTTTGTCGGTCCTCTTTGAGCCTGGCTATGGTTCTCCCTGCCTCTCTTCTTTGAATCAGTGGGCCATCTCCTTTTCACCTTCCATATCTTCTCCCCGTTTGCTTACGTCTTTGCCTCCACACTCTCTCTTCTTGTTCCGTGGTGCTAGGTCCTTGCAGCCCTGGAAGGATTTCCTCCCCTCCCCACCGTTATCCTTCCCTTCTCAGCCCACAGGCCACCCTACCCCAGAGTCCTTGGCAGTAGGCTCTTTTCAACTTCAAGGCAAACATGATGAAACAGAAGCACAGTAGCTTCTGGAGGCAAAGAATTTTTTTTTTTAATTTGGGGGGTGGTCAAGTTCAAGGCCTCTAAAACTGACAGAGATAATGAGGAAGGAAGTGGGGACGTGAGGGAGGGAGGTTCACCTTAGCTTCTCTGTTTGTGGGTTTCATTGCATGAATTCTCCTGTTAGCAGAATGATGAGACAATATCTGGGCATCTACTTATATAAGTGCTAAGCTAAGGCTCATGTGCATGTGCACAAGAGACCCCCAAAGTTAGGACCTCTGTTACTTGGGTGATCAGACTGAGGGCTCTAATTCTACCAAAGAATCATTCATTAGCCATGTGACCTTTTGACTTGCATTTCCTCATCTTTGAACATCGCAGGGATAATAACATCTACTTCACAGGGTTTTTGTGAAGCATAAATGAGATAATGCCTGTGAAATCCTCTAGTACAGAAATTGTTGCCAGCTAACAGTCAATAAATATTCACTGAAATGATATCTGAGTCATTTCCCCTGTGAAGACTTTGCTGACCTCTTACTCCCAGGAGAAGTGACCACCCCCTCCTAGTATACCCCTTATACCCTGTTTATGCCCCTTTGTTAGAACCTATAACACAGTTTTTTCACCTCTCAGCCCTCACCTGCCCTGCTCCTCACCACTCTCTGGCTCTTAGCATCTCCAGGACAGTGGCAGTCTTACTCGTCTTTGTCCTCCCAGGGCCTAGTACAGTGACTCGCTCAGGGAGACGCCTTGTAAGTAGTTGCTGAATTGATTTGAAACAGTGGGGGTTTCTGAGCACAAGCCTCTCAGGCCAGGATTGTTTTGAATATATCATGCCAGTTGCTGCCTCCTTGTATTTATTAAGATCGATGGCAAAACCCGTTGAAAGGCATCTGGCTCTCAGAGCCCCAGGAGATTCTGTCGGCTCTGGTCCACTCCAGGCAGACGGGCCTTATTTAGAGACATCGAACTGTTTACTATGCTGGCAGTGCCCAGGCTTGCTTCCTGCCCAAGCTGGGGCAGTTTGCCACTCAGTGCTGTCATATTGTTGAAATGATGAAGGCTCAACTGAAGGCTCACGCAGCTCTCCAATACTGCCAAAGGGGTGTCTCATGGGCTCATTTTCCCTGGGGACAGTCTCCTCCGGTTACAACCAGAGTTTTTCAAAGGTTTCATGGTTGGTCCCATCTGGATGTGATGGGTGGGAGTGCAGCCCAAGGAGTCATATCTGGACAGGAAGAATCTTGGGGCCTGGAAATGCCAGAAGCTGTTCCACAGGACATCGTCAGGATGGAGTACAGTGAGCTAGCTCCCTACATACGAACCTTCAAGTTGTGAACGTTCAAAGATGTGAACATGCCCCTGCATGCCAGATGTTGTACTATGCTACTGTACCTTGCAAGGTACTGTGCTGTAAGATTAAAAATGTTTTATTTTTTGTTTGTTTTTATGTATTATTGTGTAAAAATACTATAAGCCTATTATAGTACAGTACTATATATTCTGTTAGTTGGGTAACTAGGCTAACTCTGTTGGATTTGTAAACAAGTATGTAGGGGACTTACTGTACTACCAATACTGTGACTCAGGAAACAGTCAGTGGTGTGCCCAATCTGAGGGTGACATGGAAACCGAATAGAAGAATCAGCTGCTAAGACATAGTTGGGAATTGCTAAAAGAGGTTACAAGAGAAAGTGGGAAACTGGTTGAATGGTTCAGTTCAGTTGCTCAGTCATGTCCGACTCTTTGAGATCCCATGGACTGCAGCACACCAGGCCTCCCTGTCCATCACCAACTCCCAGAGTTTACCCAAACTCATGTCCATTGAGTCAGTGATGCCATCCAACCATCTTATCCTCAGTCATCCCCTTCTCCTCCTGCCTTCAATCTTTCCCAGCATCAGGGTCTTTTCAGATGACTCATCTCTTTGCATCAGGTGGCCAAAGTATTGGAGTTTCACCTTCAACATCAGTCCTTCCAATGAATATTCAGGACTAATTTCCTTTAGGGTGGACTGGTTGGATCTCCTTGCAGTCCAAGGGACTCTCAAGAGTCTTCTCCAACACCACAGTTCAAAAGCATCAATTCTTTGGCACTCAGCTTTCTTTATAGTCCAACTCTCACATCCATACATGACCACTGGAAAAACCACAGCTTTGACTAGATGAACCTTTGTTGACAAAATAATGTCTCTGCTTGCTAATATGCTGTCTAGGTTGGTCATAACTTTTCTTCCAAGGAGCAAGTGTCTTTTAATTTCACGGCTGCAATCACCATCTGCAGTGATTTTGGAGCCCCAAAAATAAAGTCAGCCACTGTTTCCACTGTTTCCCCATCTATTTGCCACGAAGTGACGGAACCGGATGCCCTCTTAGTTTTCTGAATGTTGAGCTTTAAGCCAACTTTTTCACTCTTCTCTTTCACTTTCATCAAGAGACTCTTTAGTTCTTCACTTCCTGCCATAAGGGTGGTGTCATCTGCATATCTGAGGTTATTGATATTTCTCCTGACAATCTTGATTCCAGCTTGTGCTTCTTCCAGCCCAGCGTTTCTCATGATGTACTCTGCATATAAGTTAAATAAGCAGGGTGACAATATACAGCCTTGATGTACTCCTTTTCCTGTTTGGAACCAGTCTGTTGTTCCATGTCTAGTGCCACTTCCTATATGCTTCTGTGGTTTGCTAGAATTTGGGGGCCTTTCCTTATATTGAGTGGAGTAGGAGTAGGAAATGGCAACCTACTCCTGTATTCTAGCCTGGAAAATCCCACGGATAGAGAGCCTAGTGGGCTACAGTCCACGGGGTCACAGAGTTGGACACGACTGAGTGACTGAGCATGCAGCATGCTCCTCATACCAAGACTGAGAGCAGGATAGGGTTGCAGGTACACCACTGCCAGATATACACAGAGCCCAGGCCTCATGCCACAGATGACATTCTGTTTATGGCTAATCTCTGAGTCACTGTCCAGAGTTTCAAGGGGCTATAGCTGCCAAGTGCTGACCCCATCCTTGTGGAGGCAACTAGAATACAGAAGAAACCCTTAAAAGTGTCTGGGGGAGCTTCTAGATACCAACACATGCCACTGTCTTATGCAAACCTGTGTAGATAGAGGTTTTATAGCCTATGGTCCTAGGAAGCTATATTCATGGTCTGTCAGTGTTGAGTTGGGCCCTTTGCTTCCTGACTTTTCCCTGTACTGCAGTTAATAGGGCCTTAATAAAACTAAAGAGATTTCATATCTGGAACCCCAGCCCTCATTCCCTTCATTAAATGCTCATTTTCTGAGGACCTCTCAAGAACCAGGCACCAAGAGGGAATGATACTTGCATGCGCTTCTATCTTCTTGCTCCAGAGATTATCACTAACGCCATGCAAGGAAGTAAGGGGACCATATCAAAGGCAGACACTTTCGTGAATCTTTGATGTGGGAGTTACTGCTAGGAGCAGTGAGGTGGTGGATAGAGGAATGCATGGAGTGTGAGCTGCACACACTTTTGTGGGGAAGGGGTTCTGTAGAGCATAATAAATGACAGGAGTCATTCTGGGTCAGAGGCTCCCCTAAAACAGCCTTGAATATAGCTACACACCAAGGGAAGCCTACATGTCAGACTAGTTAATATAGGTCGTGCAGAGTAGAGGTTTCCTCTGCAAGTGTTCCAGGTGAGAGGGCTGCTCAGACTCATCAGAAGGGAAGCCCAGTGTTGACTGGGGGACCATGGAGAGCTGCTGTCGAGGCCACTCTTTGTGACTCTTCATCTGGCGTGCTCTCACTTCAGAGAGGCAAACAACACATCGATTTTCCTCTGGAGTGGTTCCTCAGTGACTGAGTCAGCAGCTGAGGCTGCCAGCACCACAAAGCAGTCTAGATCAGGATGGTGGAGGTGGGCATGTGGCATGTTAAGTACACACTCCATTCTGTGTATGCTGGTTTTTAAAAACAAATAGCATGAACTTCTGTAGAAACTGTGTAAGTGTGTGTGTGTGGCAGGGAGGGGAGGTGTGCACCTATCAGAGGAAATGTGCTACATTTTGCAGACCTGCAACGTTTCTATCAAAACCATTTCTATCAAAGCTTCAAAAATCAATGCGGGGTCTTGGGGCCCTGTGACCTCGTCACCTAGAAATGGTGGACACTGGCTGTGTCTGGCAGGATTGTGGCTGGGTGGCCCCCAGAGCCAAGAGGCACCCTGGACTGGACAGGTCAGGAGGGAGCTATGGCCTTTTCCTTTTTCTCATGGCAGTGGGCCACCCTGAGACCATGTGGATCAGGGTTTGGTGTTCTGGGAAGAAACTTACCCTCTGCCAGTGATGGGCCTGGAGCCTCCCCTGTGGGCACTGGCTCCTCATACTTCGAGAAGTTCAACTTACCCTAAACTTAGAGGGTAAACTGCCATCCCTAGAAGGCTACCACTACTTCTACCTTTATGCCTGCCTCCTCCTCTGAAATCAGCTCCCCTCCACCTTTAACTACCATGACTGCTACTCCTGCCACCCTATCACCTCCACTCCTGCTCCACCAGCACTCATCTCCAGCCACCATCAGTATCATTTGCCCCTCCTCTACCCCCACCACCTCCTCTACTACTGTTGTCACCATCATCCCCACCACTGCCGTCAGGATCACACTGTCCTGCGTGACCAGCACGGTCACCACCATTACCAAAACCAAACCGCTTCATGACCACACCCACCATATAGGCTGGGTGTTTACAGGGTAAGCCTGTGCACCATTGGGGCCACACCCCACTTGTTACTATTTCTTATAATTCTTCCCTTTGTAAAAATTCTTACATTCTATAAATCTCCAAGCACAGACTAGAAAATGTCTAGTGACTAGAACTTTGATGAGTCAGGGATTTGGATTAAATGATCAACCAATTCTTCTCCAGCTCCGAGATTCTTTGGTAGGGGTGTGTGTCTGTCTGATTATGTGTGTAACACTCATCCATGCCCATAGGCATGGAGGCGGCCAATTCAGCCTGGTGTTCATCCATCTTTCCAGGAGAATTTCTGACAGAGCCTAGATTTAGACAGGCATGATGACCACCGTACATGTGTAAGCCCCACTAAGTTCATGCCATTCGATACTGCCTTATAAACCAGTGATGTGTCCTGGGAACTCTGGTTCATGGGAAAGCTTGGGGGCTGCAAGGCATACAGGAAGAGTCAACATGGAGAATTGGAAAAGACTGGTGTTAAAGATTATTGAGGCCTCCTAGTCACTGAATGACCTTAGGTAAATCACCTTTCTCTCTCTCAGCTTCAACTTCCTCTCCCTGTAAATGGGGGTAATTTTACCCACGTCCTGGTATAATTGAGGGGGTTAAAAGAAAAGATAACACGTGATAGTACCTGATGCCAGGCTGGAACACAAGGGTGTTGGCTCCTACCACCACTCCCCCAGGGCTCTGACTCCCTGCAGCCCTCCGTCAGTTGGGGAGCACCATCCTTGGTCCTGTCCTCTGAGATAGTGGGCTTCCTGTTCCCACTTCCATCTCAAATGGCTCTGAAGAAAGAACACAGTGATCTTATAAAATGTCACTGAGTCAGAAGCTCTGCAGCTTTGCCAGCAGTCTGGGGGAGAGGACTTCAGAGCAGCTACAGGGAGAGAGAGAGAGAGGACACAGTCCTGGGCTGAGCTCCTGCTGCAGATGGACACCAGGGCTTCCGTCTTTCTGCTCCTTTAATGTGGAAACATCACACACCACACACACACAGGCCAATCTCACTGTGGGGGCAGAGGACAAGGGCCAGCAGGGAATGGGATCAGAGCCCCTGAAAGCCAGAACTGGTGCCTGCAGGGTTTGACAGATGCATTTGTCCAAATGACAGTCCGGGTGGTGCCTTCCGCCACAGCCTCAGCCCCGAGCATGAAGATGAACAGGCTGACAGCCTCCCTGCCAGGTCTCCTCAGCGGATTTTGCTGCTCCACTTCTCTCTCTTCTGACTGTGTCTCCCACCAGCCTTTAGCCCAGGTCTCTCTCTCTCCTTCCCCTTGGCCTCAGCAATAAGGACTGGCGGGTCAGGGGGCCGTGTAAGCTCAGGATGGGGCTGGGGAGCCTTGACAGATGATGGCTTGGTGACAGTGACTTCACCTCTGTCCCAGCTGCTGGCATTGTCCTCGAAAGCCCAGGGTCAGCTCCCAGAAACTGAGCCAGAGAGCCAGTTGGGTCTGCATCTTCCACAGTCATGGTGCTTCCTGTAAAGTACATTTTTATTTTCTTCTTAGTTTACAAGACCCTTCATGGGAATAAATTCCAACCAAATTTTGGGGTCCACATGTTGGCATCCAATGGAAGTAGAGACTTCACTAAAACCCTGAGCCCAGGGCCTTGACCTCTACTCTGCCACATAAGGCTAAATGACTTTGGGGAAGTGACTTATCCTCTTTCTTTATGCCTTTCTACCTTAATCTGTAAAAATAGTAATAAATAATGATATCTGTTAGAGAGTTGGGAATTTAAATGAGATTATTTAAATGAGAGTTATTTTCTGGCATTTGAAGATTTCCCGGTGTTCTACAAATGTTACCTAATGCTGCTCTTACTACAACTGCCTCTATCACTGCAATTATTGTCACTACCAGTAAAGCTTGTTGGAAGAGTTAGCCCCAGTCTCAAAGTTGGAATCAGCTTTAGTTACCATTTAATTCACACCTACTATGTGAATACTCCATTGGGTACCTTTGCTGACATTAACAAGTGTGACCCTCACAATTAGATTGTGCAGTAGGTCATACCATTTCCCCCCCATTTAATGAGAAGCTTCAGCAATAGCGTGGAGTTGGGGGTGGTTTCTTAAGGTCCCAAGGACAATGAGAGTAGGGAAGGGAACTTTGCATATTCTTGATCCAGGCATTTATCTAGTTATTTATGACTTGCTTCCATACAAAGAAGAGCTGAGGTCATGTGCCAGGCAGCAGAGTACCCTAGAAAGTATCAGTACAAAAGCATCAACACTCGTGAGCCCTGGGTTGGAAACCCAGCTCCATCACTTACTAGTGAAATGACTTGGGAATGTTATATAAAAATCCCACTGCTTGGGCATACACACTGAGGAAACCAGAATTGAAAGAGACACGTGTACCCCAATGTTCATCGCAGCACTGTTTATAATAGCCAGGACATGGAAGCAACCTAGATGTCCATCAGCAGACGAATGGATAAGAAAGCTGTGGTACATATACACAATGGAGTACTACTCAGCCATTAAAAAGAATACATTTGAATCAGTTCTAATGAGGTGGATGAAACTGGAGCCTATTATACAGAGTGAAGTAAGCCAGAAAGAAAAACACCAATATGGTATACTAACGCATATATATGGAATTTAGAAAGATGGTAACAATAACCCTGTATACGAGACAGCAAAAGAGACACTATGTATAGAACAGTCTTTTGGACTCTGGGAGAGGGAGAGGGTGGGATGATTTGGGAGAATGGCATTGAAACATGTATAATATCATATATGAAACGAGTCGCCAGTCCAGGTTCGATGTACGATACTGGATGCTTGGGGCTGGTGCACTGGGATGACCCAGAGGGATGGTACTGGGAGGGAGGAGGGAGGAGGGTTCAGGGTGGGGAACACATGTATACCTGTGGTGGATTCATTTTGATATATGGCAAAACCAATACAGTACTGTAAAGTTAAAAAATAAAATAAAACTAAAGAGGATAAGAAACTAAAAAAAAAAACAAAACCTCTATGAGCTTCAGTTTTCCCCACCCATTGAATCTGATCTGCAGCCTGAGAGACAGTCATTAATATCCCCACATTTCTGTTGAGCAAATCAAGATTCAGAGACATTGATCTTTTACAAAGTTTCCAAAACTATTAGATAAGTAAAAAACAGAGCTGGATACTGGCTCCAATCTGAAATCTGATCTGATTTCAAATTCCAAATTATTCTGAGCTATCTAAATTTGTGCCCTTCCCAAGCACAAAGCTGGGATTCAAACACAGTACAGTTCTTCCTGTTACTGACATTTTTCTAGGGGCATTGGACTTAAAGGGAAGACATACCAGACATGCTAATTCCCCCATTTGCACTCAATGCTCCCAATGACTAAGTATCTCAAGCCCTTCTTTCAAAAATAATTAAAACTTACACTGCCTTCCAAACGAAGAAGGAGAAGATGGGCTAGTGGAAAGTGAGGCAGCCCGGATTGTAGATTCAGCTCCTGGTTTGCTTTTCCTTCATCCCCCATTCCATGTACCACTGGAGTCTGACATCTGCCCCAACACACCATGGGAAAACACTCTCCCAAGATCATCAGAGATCTGGTGGTCAATCTCACAGGCCTTTAAAATTTTTCTTTTCCATCATGTAGTACCAAATATACACAAACAAGCTGCTACACAAAGGCACCGTGGGAGATGATTCAAGGTTTAAAAGGTGCCAGGCCTCAAACAGAGTATACAGTCTGTGGTGGGGAATGGCGAGAAGAAAAATAAGCAGAATGCCAAGCAAAGCAGGAGACACAGAAGCACAGACAGCTCTGGATGTGAGCCTCACCTCTCCTCCTCCCATCTCCTGCTCCTCAGCCTTCCCTTCCTCTCTGCATGCTCCCTCCACTCCCACAAATGGAGCTCCCTGCCCTCCACCACCCCCAACACCCACTTCCCATCCAGCATCTCCCTGATTACACCCTGATCACTCAGTGACCACTCTGACGACCTTCAAAACCAGCACGTTCAAAGCCACACTCAGTGTTTCTGCCACCACCAGCCGTTTACTGGTGAAATGCAGAAAAATTCACCCTTAACACCTTTCTCTCCCTCATCCCCCAAATTTAATCAGTCTCCCAAATCCTTTCAAATCTTCCTCCTGGATATCCCTTGAACACAGCTGCTTTTCTCATCTCTACAGTCACTTGTTTAATTCAGACCACCTGCCTCTTGCCTGGAGTGTTCAGTCAGCTGATCACCTTCAGCTCCTCAGCCCATCTCTCATCTGCTGCCCACACTTTATCAAAGTGATCTTTGTAACGGCAAAAGTTGATCTTGTACGTTCCATGTTAAAAATCCCCATTGTCTTCAGGATAAAAATCCAAACTCTTATGCCTGGCCTGCAATGCTGTTCCAGGCCTGATCCCGTCTTCTCTCTCATCTCTTTTCGTCTGCCACTCCACCACCTAATATGGTCCATAATTTGAGTGACTGAATACTGTTTCATCTGAACCAGAGTACTTATGAGAGTGAAAAGAGGCCCTAGTCATAATTAACCTGAGGCACACTGGTATTCCCCAGGGTGAACTGATACATTTGGTCATCCAACCCATAATGGCCATCTCAGATGCCAAATCTACATAAATTTTTCTCTCTTCTGTGGAGCTAATGGGCAACTTCTCTGTGTCCCTTGGCTCCAAGCTCTTCTTTGTAATCCAAGCCTAAGTTATAGGCCCTGACCAGCCTCCAGACTGGTTGGCCACCCTTAAGTCAGGGAACCAGGATGGTCTCATCAGGGATGTCAGTGGGTGTTGCCTCAGGGCATGGCACAGGGCCACTCACATATTCATAGCCACTCACTGCAGCCAGGCCTGTGGGTGGGGACTCCCTTAGAAGTGCCTGGGGAGGAGAGGGAGAAGAGGAGGGGGAGGAAGAAAAGGGACCAAGATCGGGGAGATACGAATCCCTGGTTCCAGCTGTTCGTGAAGGCCATCCATTTCCCTGTTCTTTATTCAGTTTGGTGATTTAGAGGTTTGGGTTGGTTTTCTGCCATTTCACAACAGACTCTTGACTATGTGGAACCACCATGGATAGGTCAGACCCTTCTTCCCCAAGACCTACATCACATGTTGGAAGACAACTCCTGGGTCCCCTGCCCGTGGGTCATTCCTGCTCGGCAGCACAGCACAATCCACTGCACTCTATGCATCCCTAGAGATCGGAAGAGCCCATTAGAAGCCACCTAGAGCTTTGCTTTTCCTTTACTGTTGGGCTTCTCTGTAAGGTTTCCTTTGAACAAAAGATTCTACAGTTTTAAAATACTTGAAGATGATTGCCCTGACTTTTCGAGCAGAATCCATGTTGGGTTCATTGTTCTATCATCAGTGTTACAATAGACCATGCATACAGTGGCATCAATAAATGCTAGACAAATGAATACATTATTGGGATCAAATTGCTTTACTACCTGCTCTCCTCTGAAGGCACTGTCCTCTGAGTTACCTGGCCCTGTCATCTTCCACACTTTAAAAACACCCTCCCCATCCTTGGGAACATTTCCCTGGAGGTGACAGGCCTAGACTGGACCCCACCAAGTTCCCACCCACCCTGTCCTACCTTCCCCAGTACAGCCAACCCATCAGCTGGCTAACTTGGAGGATGTCCCTTCTCCCCAGCTGAATGTTCTTCCTTCTCCCTTTCAAATCCCGCTGCGCTATTGTTCAGTATTGGAAACAGCAGAAATCACTTCAGAAAGGAAGCCAGCTGGTTCATTAGTCTGATTAAACTCAAGCAATGGGAACTGACTACAGCTCACATGATGAATAGTGTGCCTTTTCCTTAGCCACGGTGAATTTTGAAGTGATTATTAATCTTGGGGCTCAGTCACCCCTCATATCTGCAAAATCATATGGGTCAGAAAGAAAGGAAAGGGCTGCGGCAGATGATGTCAGGGCTTTCCATGCAGGAGGGATGCCGTATCCCCTCTCTCCCATACCACAGGCCTGGCAAACTCCACAAAGTATGCCAAGCTCCCCAAAGTCTGTCAAGAACACTCAGGTCTTCAGTGACAGTGAGACTTGTCTCTAAAGTTAGATTTTGCTACTTATTAGCTGTGAGATTCGAGGCTCAGATTCTTCACCCGAGAAAGAAAGGTATAAAATATATTTTTAGGGGCATTGCAAGGACCAGTAACTACTTAAAGCTCCTAATGTAGTCCTTCAGAACATCTGGAGTGTAGACAGGAGTGGGCAGAGGTGAGAAATGAGTCAGAACAAGCTAAGTAGGAACCAAGTCACAAAAGGTCTTAAAAGATGGGGAAAGGAATTTACAATCTTATGTTGAAAGTATTGGGGAAATTGTTAAAAAAAAAAAAGAAAAGAAAAATCACAGGAGAGTGACATGATCAGATCTGCATTTTGGGAAGCTCTCGGCTTCAGGGCAGTAGGTATGGCTGGATTGGTACTAGATGGGTAGCAGGAAGATGGCTGGGACAGTCGTCCTAGAAGAGAGGATGGGGGTCTAAAGGCAGGGAGTGGAGTCTTAAGGAATCTGCTCTCTGGCAGCAGGTTTGGAAATCAGTGAGAAAGCAAGACAAACAGTCATTGCTGAGGGACTGAAGATGGGAGGGGGCGCTGGAAAGGGAAAGCCCAACCGACCCTGAGGTTTCTGGCTTGGGTGGCTTTGCAGAGAGTGGGAGCCAATCTCTATGGAAAGGACTGCAAATGGAAAAGCAAAATTATGGAACACAAAGAGACAAGCTGAGTCTGAGACATGCTGAGTTGGAGTTAATAGTCTGAATCTTCCATTTAATGCCATAGAATCCAATATTTAGGGGTACACAATTAGACCCTGTCTAAAAAGATCACCTCCCAGGCTCTGTTTTTAGGGAGATGAAGAGCCACATGCAATTCTGTACTTAAACGTAATGAAATGTTCTGTTTTAAAAAACAAATTGTGATGGGTGATGAAAAGTGGATACTGTACAATAACATGGAATGGAGGGGATTATGTTGGTGGGAATGTGGACTGGTGTACACTACAGAGAACAGTGTGGCAGTTCCTTTAAAAACTAAAAATAGCACTATCATATGACCCAGCAATCCCACTTGTGGGCATATTCCTGGAGAAAACCATAATTCCCAAAGATACATACATCCCAAGGTTCATAGCAGCAGTATTACAATAGCCAGGACACGAAAGCAACCTAAATGTCCATCAACCAAGGAATAGATAAGGAAGATGTGGCACATATATACAATGGAATATTACTCAGCTATAAAAAGGAACAAAATTGTGCCATTTTCAGAGATGTGGATGAACCTGGAGACTGTTACACACAGAAAAGTAAGTCATAAAGAGAAAAACAAATATTGTGTATTAACAGGCTTCCCTGGTAGTTCAGTTGGTAAAGAATCTGCCTGCAATGCAGGAGACTCTGATTCGATTCCTGGGTTGGGAAGATCTGCTGGAGAAGGGATAGGCCTACATGTATGTGGAATCCAGAAAAATGGTACAGATGAACCTGGAAAAGTAGAAATAGAGACACAGACGTAGAGAACAAATGTATGGCCACCAAGAGGGGAAAGGTGGGGTGGGATGAATTGGAAGGTTGGGACTAATATATATACACTAGTATATGTAAAACAGATAACTCATGAGAACTAAAAATAAAATAAAAATAAATAATAAAATAAAAATAAATTCAAGTGGGAAAACAATAAATGAACAGGAGAGAAAAAAAAATGGACCTCAAATGTGCCTTCAGAAGGTGGGTCATGTGATGGAAAAAGCACAGGTTTTAGAGACTCACAGTCTCAGGTTCAAACCCCAGGTGTAAGCGTGGCTGTGTGACACTGACCGAGTCATGCAGGCTCTCTGAAGCTGTTTCTTCAGCTGTGAAATGTATGGTAGAATAATAACTCCTTTGCGTGGCCCAGCAAGGGGAGCGGTACAGGGAAGGCAATGGGTTTGTTTCTGTTGTTTCCACTGTGATTGCCTCCATCACTTTCCTCCCAGCTGTGCTTGGGCTGGTTCTCTCTGCTTCACAACCACAGGGACAACTCTGCATCCCTGTAGGGACCCAGACCTGAGGGACTCTCTCTGATCACAGCCCAGGAGGACACTGACTGCAAGACATCCCCTGGGCACATTTTCACTGAACAAGATCAAGACACCCCTCTTGGTTTGTGAAAAAGTGTGGTTTGGCCTCATTTCCCTGGAGTTTGAAGACATCTGGTGATCATGAGGGCTTCCCTGGTAGTTCAGCCTGTGAAGAATCCACCTGCAATGCAGAAGACCCTGGTTCAATTCCTGGGTCTGGAAGATCCCCTGGAGGAGGGGATGGCAACCCACTCCAGTATTTTTGCCTGGAAAATCCCCATGGACAGAGAGAGCAGCCTGGTGGGCTACAGTCCATTGGGTCACAAAGAGTAGGACACAAGCAGTGAGGTGAAAGGAGCCCGGGTCCCCATGTCTGACAGAACCGTACCTGCCTCCTGCCCACCGCCACTCCAGCTCTGTGACCTTGGGCACCTCATTTAACTCCCAGAGCGTCTGGGTCCTGGCGCCCCCCAAAAGGCTGCTGTGAGGATGAAATGACACAACCCATGGGAGAATGCTGGTACACGACGTGGGTTTCCTTCTCTCCCTTCCTTTCTTCTCAATATCTTTGAGACTCTAGACAAGACCAGAAATTAAATATAAAACTGCATAGGGCTAAAAGATATAAATCAATCTCTTAAATGACTATTAAATGTAATTGTCAGCAGAAGAGAACAGAAAAACCAGCAACCAGAATCCAACAAAATAAGCTGACTCTGACTTTGTGGATGGATGGAGAACTGGCTGAGCTCCTATTCTCACCACCTCTTTTTGTGATGCTGCAGAGATGAGGTAACACCAATACCCAGGCTGAGGAAGAAAATCTCCAAATATATTTATGTTTTGAGTTTAATACAAGAAGCAGATAGTCACCTAGAACAAGGTAGCACAACGATGCTTATGCAGCAACTCAGGCTTTGGAGCTCACTTTGGGAAATTTTCTCCATCCCCACTCACCACTCAAAAGCAAAAGTAAATAGCATACAGGGCTTCCCAAGTGGCTCAATGGTAAAGAATCTGCCTGCCAATTCAGGAGATGCAGGTTGGATCCCTGGGTCAGGAAGATCCCCAGGAGGAGGAAATGGCAACCCACTCCAGTATTCTTGCCTGAAAACTTCCACGGACAGAGGAGCCTGGTGGGCTATAGTCCATGCAGTTGCAAAGAGTTGGGCATGACTGAGTGACAGAGCACACATGCAAATAGCACATTTCTGCTGTTTATTTCTATACTAAACGATCATGAAAAGATCATAGAGTTGAAGTCTAAATTTCTATCAATGTTAACAATCAAGCATAAGACAGTAAAGAAATCCAAGGTCACAGTATGCGCTTCAAGCTTTGCCTTGAGACCTAAAAAGGAAGACACAAGTTTGTCCTTTATTGACATGATATTTCTGGGGGCAGAAATATCTGACAAAAGCTGTGTGAGCAGCAATCTCTGCCTTTTTAGCCTCACCACCCTTAGGAGACCCACAATCAGAAACCAGCTTCTTGGTTCTCAACACAGTGGCACACCCCACCACTCCTAGAGACTTGCTTGGGCTTCTATTGAGAGACCCAATGGAGGTCAGGGGTCACTCTGAGGGTCCACAGGGAGTATTTACCCAGGAGCCTGGGTAAATCCATCCTACCATCCACAGGGTAGAACCAGAAACTGAGCTGAGTCTCTTCCTCACCCATGTTAGTTTCTACAATGTGTGGAGTATCGGAGGACCAGCTACATGCTAGGAAATGTTTGACAACCAGGGCTGGTGGCAATGCGGCAAGGGTGCCTGACTTACAGCATTTGCAGATTGCAGTGGTATAAATACTCCCACTGTGACTGATTTCAAACTACCAACATGATGTCACTGAGCAGAGAACTGGGAAGAGATGCACACCGTTGTCTCAAGCACACTACTGGTTAGGGCCCTGAGACCAGCCCTGCGGGCACTGTCAATAGGTCCCATGGGTCACAGAAGGACAGATGGAGTGCCCCGGCTAGCTTTGAAGACACAGAGAAGGCATCACCTACCTCAGAGAAGTCTCCTTATTGTCCTCCTCCACCCACAGACCTCAGCTGAATCCCCTGTGCCTCTCTCTCCCAGATCATTTGGGAGGTTGTGGTGTCATCAGCTGTCCGCATGCCAGTCCTCTCATTAAACACAGACCCATTCTTCATTTCCAATACCCCCAGCACCTAGCAGAGTCCCTGGAAAAAGGCTTGTAAAGAGCGTTCAGTAACTAAATATGTGTTGGATGGACACCAGAACGTATGATCAGTGAATGTACTGGGGAGGAAAGGAGGAGAAACACAGAAACTGCCACCAAGCATCTGCAGAGATGCTCTATAAAAAGGGATACATTTTATTCTTATGGATACCAGGGCAAAACTGGGACCAAGAGGAAGTGGCAAGAATACGTGTTTAGAGTCCCTCTGAAAAAATAAACAGCGCTCCCAGACCCTACAAAGCCACAGAATGCAGGGTCCTTCTGGTCCTCCCCTTCTCAGTTAGCGTCTCCTGCCCTGCACCCACTTGAAAAACGGCCCTAGTCTATGCCCTCTGCCTCCAGCCTGCCCTGACACCCCGGCACAGAGTTTTTACTGTTGTCACAGATATCGAGGGAACATCTGCTGGTGTGCATGGCTCGGCCAGCATAGATGGGGATCACTCAAAGCAATGGAATATCTCCTCCCAGTATACAGAAGGAGAAGAAGAACTCCTGGTGGGTGCATGGAATTTTTCTCATCCTTCTGCCACTAACTGCTTGACTCTCTTCCCTTTAGACCTTAACTCCATAGCACCCTTCTCACCACCAACTCCTTTCCTGCACGCGTGCTCCGTTGTCTCCGATTTGTGACCCCATGGACTGTTCTGGCAAGAATACTGGAGCTGGTTGCCACGTCCTCCTCCAGGGGATCTCCCTGACCCAGGGATTGAACCCACATCTCCCGTGTCTCCTGCATTGCAGGTGGATTCCTTACTGCTGAGCCCCTGGGGAAGCCCATTCCTTCCCTGGGCGGTTGGCAATTTTTGCTCCACTACTAGCCTCAGCTCCATGAGGACAGACAGCAAGACTCCTGTCTGAGTCTTGGCCTAGCAAAACATCTGTACACCGAGGTGCCCAAGAAGCATTTGTTCAATGAAGAAAAGCACAAATGAGAAAAAATGTCTATTTCCTACACCTGTAGTTTATATATCCCAGATTGGCAAAGCTCCCAGGAACACCTAGAAACAATCTGCAGACCAAGAAAGCTATGAAGCTAGCCAGAGTTCCGAGAGAAGGAATTTGGGAAAACCCAGTCTCCCAATTCACATCCTTCTAGGGCTAACTGTAAAAATCTTTTTCTCGGAGACAAATAACGACAAAAATCATAAAATACAGTCAGTTCCCTACTTAGGAACATGTTGTGTTCTGAAAGTCTATTTATGAAATTGTTGTTTGAAATTCAGAATACACTTTTTCATGGAACCATGTTAAGAAAAGTAACTGACAATGTAGCTATAACTGGTGATATTTGTAAAGAAAAATAATAGGAAGCAATAAAGCTATTCTGGGAAGGGAACTTTTTCTTTTAAACATCATGAAATAGACATAGGCAATGTGTCAAACTACATAATAGCCTTTGGACCAGGGGCAATACTGAGAAACAACAAAAGGAAAATTTGAATGGTTTCTCTTTATTATGGGTGCTAATAATTTGAGAAAATGGCAGTTTCATTGGGAACAGCTGCAGTTGAAAGGGATCCCTGACAGGAGCCAGGCTGTGGTGCTCAGATTTCAGAGTCCAGGTGAGTCACCTGCAGAAAGTGCCAATTTCTGGCTTCTGTCCCCAGTGAAGCAGATTGGCTGGGTCTGAGGTAGAGCCCAACTCTTTGGATTCCCATGCATTGTAGCCTTCCAGGCTCTTCTGTCCATGGGGATTCTCCAGGCAAGAATACTGGAGTGGGTTGGCATGCCCTCCTCCAAGGGATCTTCCCAACCCAGGGATCAAACCCAGGTCTACCAACCTGAAGGTGGATTATTTACCATCTGAGCCACCAGGGAGGTAGAGCCCAGTAATATGCATTTTAACAAGCACTCAGGAGAGTCTTTGATCTGAGGACCATACCCGGAGGACTGCCAGATGGAGGGGAAGGAACATCACCTCAGCTGACTTAGGTCTGTCTCCTGAGACTGTCTCTCTAGTACAACCCCTTGCCCCTTCTTTCTCTTCCTGTTTCCGTTCATCAGTGGAATAAGGCAACCAGGGACTACCTGCCACTTGACAAGACATGTAAGGGTTTAGGTTTAAGAGAATATGTCAGAGAGATGAAAGAAACTATCAGTGCTTCCCTGCCAATACAAACAAAACAAAGCTGCTGCTCAGTCGTGCCCAACTCTTGGTGACCCCATGGACTGTAGCCCTCCAGGCTCCACTGTCCTTGGGATTTCCCAGGCAAGAATACTGGAGTGGGTTGTCATTTCCTACTCCAGGGGATCTTCTCCATCCAGGGATCAAACCCCCTTCTCCCGCATTGGCAGATGGATTCTTTACCACTGAACCACCTGGGAAGTCCCCAATTAAACTCCCTGTAGATTGGGATTAATAACATCTTCTTTATAGAATTAATGTGTGTGTGTGTCTGTATAAAGTGCTAGATACATAAGTGTTTAACAAGTGGTTATTTATTCATATTATCATAGTGCTCTACAACTACTGATACTTGGAGAAGCAGGACAATAGCAAAAAATACAACAAGGCAACAAAAAAAACAGTTTTATATCATACAGTTCACTTTGTTCACGAGTGCTAAAGGATGAACATTCAGGCAAGTACAGTGTGGGAGAGACACTCCAAAGAAGCAGAGAGGTGCTCATCAAGGGTTCTGGTTTCTGGTACAGGCTCCACAGCTTACTGCCTGGGTGACCTCGAGCAATCAAGTCTCCAGTGTAAAGTGACGCTGACGGCACTTCCACGTGGCTCTCAGGAGGGTTAACATATGAGTCGTGTCTGTCACACGATAAGTGCTCAGTGACTGGTAGCTCTTTAGAAGATTCGAAAGTGGGGATCAACCTTCCCTCAGTGATAGAATCTCAGGGCCAACAAGGAGGTCTTCTTTAAATCTGTCTTCATTAAACTCAATCCAATATTATTGATCCCCTACTATGCACAATACTTTCCCTGAGTGATAGGAAGATGATTAAGATGAGTCTAAGGAGGATCAATTGCCGTCCCAGGGATGAGGCAGGGCAGTGGGTGTGAAGCACATGCAGGTAACCATTATAGGAGGCAGCCTGTTGCTAAGTACTAGGGTAAATGTTATCTAAATCTCAATGGGAGTAGAGGAGAGAGGAAAAGTAACTTCAGCAGTATGCATTTAAGAGGTGGCACCAGGTGGCTCAGCGGTAAAGAACTCACCTGCCAAGCAGGAGACACTGGTTCGATCCCTGGGAGGAAGGCATGGCAACCCACTCCAGAATTCTTGCCTGGGAAATCCCATGGACAGAGAAGCCTGGCAGGCTACAGTCCATGGGGTCACAGAATTGGACACAAATGAGTAACTGAGCACACACGCAGTAGAGAGAGAAAAAAGGCAGCTCTTCATGCTGAGGGAGGAGCCTGAGTAGGATACAGAAAAGGGTAGGCCCGAGGTGTGTTGGGATGATGAAGCCAGTCAGTGTGTGGACCGAGTCCTTGAAAGGCCTACCAGAAGCGGAAGCAGGTGAGTAAGCTGGGATCATTTCATGGAGGACCTCATATGCCATTTTAGAGAATATTCTAAAGCAGCAACCACAGTAATTCACTGAGAACTTATGTGGCTGACACTGTGTTAATTTTTTAATAGATGTTTCTTCTAAACTCCGTCAAAACCTATGCACTGTGTTATGATGTCCTTTTTAAGAAAGAGGGATCTGAGGCCTTGAAAGCTTTCAAGCAGAGGGAGGCTTTGGGGTGTCTGCTTTCAGAAAGTAATTCCAGCATCAGCAGGTTTGGAGAATGGGTGAGAGGGGCCAGCACTTAGGACCCCCCTAATTTCTAACATATTGTGCCATTTTGTCCCCCTAAACTGGTTAACAAGAGATAAAGAGGTGACTAGTATTTCTAAAAATGGACTGATTCTCTCAAAAATTGTGTGAGTTGGACAGGCTTTGAAGCACATGGTCATTTATGGAATTGGAAGCTTTTCCTCCCTGTGGTTCTTCCCAGGGGTCCCCAGAAAAGCTTCCCCTTTTGGGACAGCAGTGAAGAATTCCACAGCAGTGTCTTCTGACCAGACACAGCATAAAACAGATCCAGAGTAATGTGGGTGAACCAAAATTAGCCTCTTTACAAGCTCATTAAAAAGCATGAAGTGAAGCATCCATTGCCCAAAATACAACAGGAAGCGAGCAGGCTTCTCGCTTTGTCTCTGTGTCCTCATGCTTCTCCTCTCTTCCTCCCACCAGCCCTCTCGTGACAGGCAACAATCAAAGCAGGACCTTGGATGGGGGGTTTCTCCTCCTTTTCCAAATAAATCCACTGTGACACTGCAGAATTCTAGGCAGGGGGCAAAGTCCGGCCAACTCCTTTATTAAGTTTTTGTGTTAAAATATTACCCTCCTTAGCAGCATGGAGACAGTTGCTGACCCAAATTGCTGCTTCCTAGGAAGCAGATGAGTAAATAATATAACTGGGGATTTTGTCGTTGTTGTTTTGTATGTGTATGTGTTTTTTAAATAGTCTGTGTTACAGTAACTGACTATCTTTAATAACTATTCATTATTTGCATGCTGCTAAGTCACTTCAGTTGTGTTCGACTCTGTGCAACCCCATAGACGGCAGCCCACCAGGCTCCCCGTCCCTGGGATTCTCCAGGCAAGAACACTGGAGTGGGTTGCCATTTCCTTCTCCAATGCATGAAAGTGAAGAGTGAAAGTGAAGTCGCTCAGTCATGTCCAACCCTCAGCGACCCCATGGACTGCAGCCTTCCAGGCTCCTCTGTCCGTGGGATTTTCCAGGCAAGAGTACTGGAGTGGGGTGCCACAATTCTAAATACACAAAGCATTTGCACATATTCTCCATTTAATTTAATAATTAATTCTTCATCTAATCATTACCCTACCCAGTGGTGCAGGTATTGCTAGTTCCATTTTACAGAAGAGGAAACTGAGGCTAGAGACACAGACCCAGGTCTTCCAACTCCATCTGGATGGTCTGCTTATTACTCTTAACCTCATGGTTTCTCTCCTGTGCTTTCCCCCAAGCTTAAAAGTTGTTATTATGGTTATTTTCCAAGCCAGCCTTGAGGAGGTGGTTCACCCCAGTTAAGAGGCAGTACATACAAGTTGTTCAGTTGACAATACTTCCTTAACACAGTAGCAAAGCCAGAAAAGGTTGTAGACACCATTTCCAACCTCCTTCTCTTACCAATAAGAAAATGGAGGCCTGCAGATGGGGTGACCTGCCTACACTCCCAGGGCTGGATCCACATAACCTGTTTCTGGCAAAACCTCTGTCCCCATCCACAGCATCACAATTTCTCCCAAGCACACCCTTCACAGCCAAAGCAGAGAGAAAAGCGAAGTCAGGGCTTGGTAAATATCTGTTCCCATCTTGTACCTATTTGATAAAATGGAAAGAGCCTACTAATTATGAAATCACGAAATACTGGGTGGAAGGCAGCGTGGAGAGAATCTAGCATAATTTTTTTATTTTATAAATGAGAAAAGTGAGGCCGAGAAAAATGAAGTAAACTGAGCCTCCCCAAGCAGGGACTTGATTGAAGCCAGGGGGCCTGGCTAGATTCTCTGACCCTACCTCCATGGCCGCAGCTATACACAGCGTCACGTGCCGTTCACTCAGCTTGTCAGAGACAGTCCAACTTAAAAATTTCCAGACACAGGTACCTGACTCAGCCCCAGCTTTGCCTTGGCAATAGAGATCAGGCGTCAGCTGCCGGCTTGGATGATGTGTTCCCAGAGCAACATGGCGAGTGTGAGCTGCCAACACTGAAGTCTCAGGGAATGTAAAGTGTTGAGCCAGTTAAACATCCAAAAATGCCCCGTCTCTCAGAAACAAAGGTGACTCATCACAGTGCTTGGCCATGAATAGGAACGGCATTAGAGTGGCCAAGCTCACACTCAGAGGCCTCCTGCGGTCCAGCCTCCAGCCCTGGGTTCTCCTCTCCACTGGGAAGCCCCATCTTCCCCTCCCGGAAACCTCCCTGGATTCTTAAAGCCTGGAGGAGGTCTCCCTTCTCACGCCCTGAGAATCTGCTCTATACAACTTGACACTTAATTTTACACTGTCTTTCATTGCCTCTTAATCGCTTTGCGTGTTTGTTTTATAGCCTACACTGGTTGCAAATGCTCTGAGGGGAGGAAGTAAGCTTCTTCCTCCATACCCGGTAGCCCAAGAGCAGAGACATGCTCAGGCTCACAGCTACTCCTGACTTCAGTCTCTTTCTACTTCACCTGCATTTGCGCTTCCAGCAAACGCTCAATAAACCCTCACTTGTTTCACTGGGGCTTTAGTCTCTTCAAAGACGGATGAGCTCAGCAGCCGGGGCTTCTGCCAGCCCACACCAAGCCTCTCTGCAAATTAGAGAAAAGGCAGAACACGTGACTCTGCTGAACTGCGCAGCTAGGCTGGTGGGGCCTGGGCTTCAGCCCCTCATGGGGCACCCTGGGCACCTGATTCCTCATGGGGGCAGCAACACCACAATGTCTCTGCCGCCTGACCCTCCCTGACTCTCCACTCTGATGAAAAAACCTTACTTGGGGAAGCCAGCATCAAAGGCATCCCAGCCCCTTCCCCATCAAAACCAAACCAAGAACAGCAAGAAGTGCACATCTTTCATAGCTCCTTGATACTCATGTCCTGAAGTCTACACTTAGGGAGTCTTTCCAACATGGAGAAATAACTTTCTTTTTTCTACTGAAGGCCCAAAACTCACCATGAGTAGTCCTCCTTCTGTGCTTTTGCTTTCCTTCCGCCTAGATTGTGCTTGTCTTGCTTATCTGTGTGTCAGATCCCTACTGTCCTCTCACATCCCAGCCCAAACCTCACCTCCGCCGCTGTGATGTCTCAATCAGTGTAACTGTTCTTGTCTGTGCTTTTTCCCACCTCCGGCCCCCTGCCTTCCGCATTGCTTCAATCTCTTCCACAACACTTTTCCTTCATGTTATTTGCATGGAACCCAGGAGCCAGCTGTCTTTAAGTCTTCTGCCCACACAGGCTTCTCCATGCTCACCCTGTATCAACCCAGATGCTGAACTCAGCACCAGCCTGCGTTCCCCAAAGGAATCCACTCACAAAATAGGGGAAAACTGCCTTTACAAAGGATTTATCTCATAGGAAGGGTAGAGAACAGGGACCTCATAGTGAACACCCTCCCTCCTAGCAAAGTACTTACTCATCTTTGCAAGCACTCCTGTTCTCCAAATCCTTGCTTGGCAGCCCTGTTCTGGGAGCTTCTCTCTTATTACTCTTCCTCAGTGCACTCCCAGCCAAGTGTCTGCATTCTGTCTCTGCATGTCTTCCCCATTCCTCCCACCCAGCTTATATCCTTCCTGTTCAAATAGGCAGAACAACTCAACGTTGCCCCAACCCCTACCTATAAGCATGCACCCCTCCTAGATCCATCATGACGCCCACATACAAGTCCTCTCTCAGTTTCCCCTTCTTTGGAAGGAATCCAGATTAGAGAGAACAAGAATGTTATCTTGTGACACGTGTGTGCACACACTCATGTTTTCCTCCACAGAGAACGTGGTTCAGAAGGCAAGGATTTTGTCTTGCATATACGCCCAACCTAGCAGAGTGGAAATATATACAGTAAGCCTGAGACAGACAGTTCTAAGCCCTTTCTGTCTCTTAGGTCCTCTTTTTTCCCAAGTAAGGCTCAGGACTAGAGTCAAGGGAAAGTGCCTGACGACACAGCAGGAGCTTAATAGACAGTCATGAAATGAATGAGTCAGGGACTAAGAGGGAAACAAGAAAAGATAAAACACCTTTGAGAGCCCCCTCACCAGGATTATTTCATTCTAACTGAAGGGAACTTAAAGAACCAAGCCAGGATGAGAGAGAATAGATGATAGGTGAATAGTCAGATGAAGTATGAACACAAGGTTCTTGGTATTGGCACTGCCTTCACTACCATGTGAAACCTGGGGAAATCTCTGAGCTTCAGTTTCTCATGTACCCCATTGGCTTGCCTACAAATGGCCCAATTTGGACACTGACCATCAGGATCTTCAGTGCTATCTGACACTCATGTTTGAGTGTCTTCCCCAAATGCCCATTTGTCTTCCCCAAATGCCCAGACCCCCAGGGCCCCTTGGTGCCTCAGCATCATCAGAAAGCTTCTTGGCTGCAGTCCTGACCCGGGACCTTCACTGCCTGCTGGCAGAAAAGAATTCTCAGTTGTGGAAACTGGAAAACTCTACATATTTTACAGATGAGAGGCCAAACTCTGGATGACTTTAAATGTGGTGTGAAATGGACAGACACACTCTGCTGGTGTGACATGCCTGAGATAGTGTCCTCTCCACCACCATCACCCCATACAGACCTGCACGTCATGGAAAGAGCAGTGTCCTGGCCAATGCTGGCCTTCATTCCTTACCCCTCTCTTCCAGCCCCTTTTCTGTGCTTTTCTACATTTTAAAAGTAAGAAGTGATCTATTTGCTGTGAAAGAAAACAGCCCGTGGTCACCTAAAAGTAAAGGAGAAAGGAAATTAAGCCTCAGTCCTAAGACCTGATCCAGCGATCAGAGCCCAACTTCGGTGGGCTGCGATGGTCCCCCTACATCTTCGATGGGAGAAATTTTTTCAGATGGAACAGTCACCAATCCCCTGCCTCTGAAATGCGCCCTTGGGCAGGGGTAATGATTTAGATGCTGGAGACACTGAGTGCCTAGGAAACGGAGAAAATTTGTTGACTTTTCATTTTTTGTTTTTCTTTGACTTGGTCGAGATAGTGAGGCAGCCGAGGCCCTGGCTGAGCTGTAGGTATTTGTCAAACAGTTGTCCCTGTCCCCTGAGTCACCTGGCCTTGGGCCTCTCTGCGCAGCCCACCACTGCTGCAGCCTTTCTAAATCCCTCAGCCTCTAACTCCTCCTTCCCGGACCGAAGCCCTACCAGTGAGAAGTGCCCGAACCACCAAAGAGGCGCGGGTTCGCTCTGAGCCCACCGCATTCACGCGTGTGTGCACGCGCGGGTGTATTGCGCGTGTGCGCGCGCACGCGGGTGTGTGGCGGGGGCGGGCTCTGCGCCCGGGGGCAGGGCTCCGCCGTGAGAGTGGCAGCCGGACTTGCCGGCTGCGAGGGGCAGGGCGCCGCAGTGCCGTAGTAGCTGGCCGCCGACACGCACCGCTCCGGAGCCGCGGGTACCTGGGCGGGCAGAGACCCCAGCGCCGCCTAACCCCAACCGGGCCGCCGGAGCTCCTGCGGCGCCCACCCGAGCTCCATCCCCCTCCCCGGGAAGGCTGCGCGGGCGGGCAGACGCCCAGACGCCAGCCTCAGTCCCCTTTCAGTCTCTCGGTTCCTCTTTCCTCCCAAGTAAGGGAATAAGCCCCGAGGAAGGAGCGCGCCGGAGAACCGCGCAACCAAGTGTTGCTTGCAGAGGTAAGACGTGGCCCGCGCGGCGGAGGGGGCTCGGGCTGGGGTCGCGAGCTGCAGCAAGTTGGAAAAGGGGGCCAAAGCGGGAGCCGGTCCCACGGCCAGGGGAGGGAGCTGCAGCCGAGGCCACGGCGCCCCCCTCCTGACGATGCCAGCGCCCCCCTCCTGACGATGCCACCTGCCGCACAGCCCCTACAGGAGGAGATGCCCCCCTGGCAGTGTGAGGGCACGGGGAGCCGCCCAGGGTGGGGCACCGGCTTCCTCTTTGATTGGAAGGACCTTCCGAACCTCAAAGTGTGCGGGCGGGAGGCGGCCTGGCTCCACGCAGGGTGCTGAAGCAACTGTTCAGATTTCCCCTCTTCTAGACTTACCTTTGGTATCCACTTCGCGCCCCAGAGTGCACAAGGGCAGCAAAGAGCGGGGACACTTTTTCTAACATCTGGCCGCCAAACCTCTGACCGTCCCGCAGGGTTCCGGGACTTTGGGGGGACTCCACAAAGCCCCCGTGCTGGGGGAGCGTAAAGGGAAGCTGAAGAGAACGCGGAGACCTTGACAAATAGAAGCTACGGAAGGAGAAGAGGGTCAGGGAGGTCGGGTTGACCTGTTTAGTTTCGGACTCAAAAGATGTTTGTGCATGTGCGTGCATATAGTATCACCTGTGGGGCTTTCGAAAACTCCACCAGTCCACTCATCGGGCACTTTCAGAGATTTTCTTCCTCTGGACAAGTGGACTAGAATTTGAGGAGGAGGGCTGTGGAGTTCGAAAAAGCCCTACAGGTGAATCCGATGCGCTGCACTCATCCGCGCCATTGCTGCAGCGGGAAGCACGAGACAGGAGCGAAGAGGCAGCTCCCAGGTGTGAGCAACCCAGGTGCGGGACTCAGAGTGGCGGGGAGACCTTTCAGCATCCCCCCTCTTTCCCCGCGGAAGGGCAGAAGGGTCTGCGGCACGTGCGGTGATTTGTGGCTGCGCCGCAGTGGCGCGCGGGAGAGCTGCGAACCCGCTGGCGCGCTTGCAGGCGGGCTCGGGGCGACTGTCTCCTCCTGCTTTATTAGCATACGATGACCTCGCGGTCCGGAGAGGGCCCTGAGAGAGCTGTTCGTCCTTTTTCTTTTCGGGACTTAGGGTAACGCGCTTTGGTTTAGGAGGTGTGGACCAGAAAACATCACTGATGAGGGGCATTGGTGAGAATACAGGGCTCGGGTTCGAAAGGGGGAGACGACGCCGTTGCTTCGGTGCCTGGGAGTTTTTGTTTTAAAAACAGCCCCCCAAAGTCACTTGCTGGAGCACAGAGTACCCCTCGTTGTCAACGAAGGGTATTAGATCACAGGGGGCAAAGGTCATCAGTATTTGGTCACCCACGCACACATACTTTGTGCTCCTCTCATTTCAGAGCTTTGTCCTAAGATGGGAGGGGACTTAGTTTAGTTTAAAAGGGCTGTGTTTGCCTCGGTTCTGAAGGTAAATTATAGTCATCGAATAAAAGGCTGCCATTAATCTAACCTTCCTACTATACCTTTCATCCGTGTCTTTAGGGATCACCCTTAACCTTTATGAATAGCACTGGTAGGCGTTATTACAAGCATTTGGGGCGGGGCGGGGGGGAGGGGGTGGAAATGGGGAGCAAGCAGATGAGTCTTCCCTGTCTGACAGTTTCGTGTCAGTGTTTGGTTCAGATCAACCAAGACATGGGGAGATAATAATAAACAATCAGAGCATCTTGGAATCTAGACTTTCAGAGAGGGGAAAAACTACTAAGGACATCTGTTCCAACTCCCCCTCAGATATCCCAGAGCACCTTCAACAGGTGGGGGCGGATGCCACCAACAGTTGCACTCCTAGAGGTCCCAGCTGTGCATGCCTGAGGCTCTGCTCCAGGAAGTACCCATAAAACAGCAGCTCTTTCCTCTACTACTGATCCCTAGCTCATCCTCTGGAAGAGAAGCACAATTTTTGTTGTGGTAAACTTAAAAAAAAAAATGTTGCTTGTTGTATCGCAACATTATGATATACATTTTTAGTATAAAAATAATTCACATTGAATGTTGGGAAGTTGAAAAGTGTACAAAGAATCAAACTACAGACATTTCCACAAGGCTAATATATTAGTATATTTCCTTTCCAGCTTTTATGCCTTGAAATTGTACAGTCCAGGGAGAGCCAACATTTAGTGGATGCCTGATGTACCTTGCAGGCTTCCCTGGTGGCTCAGCGGTAAAGAATCCACCTATAATACAGGAGCTACAGGAGACATGGGTTCGATCCCTGGGTGGGGAAGATCCCCTGGATGAGGGCAGAGCAACCCACTCCAGTATTCTTGCCTGGAGAATCCCATGGACAGAGGAGCCCAAGCAGGCTACAGTCCATAGGGTCACAAAGAATCGGACATGACTGAAGCGACTTTATCATGGCCTGGCAACGTAACTTGCAAGTGTTAAGTATTTTAAATTCTGTGCCATGTAATCCTCAAAAGTCCTGAGGCAGTATTATCAACCCCAGAGAGTTCAGGGGACTTCCCAAGCCCACCACTTGTAAGCAGCAGAGTCAGGATTCAAACCCAGGTTGTTCAACAACTGAGGGGTTGCTTAGCCTCTATAGCTATTGCTTCTCTGCTTTTTCTCCTAAATAGTATTGTAGTGAAAGTCCTTCACATGGCTGCGTATTATTATTTTGTTAGTCATTTAAATTGTTTTCTGTGTTTAGCAACAACATAAATCTGCACAACATCTCTGTGCAGTCTTCCTGCAGGCATTTCCAAATACTTCCTGTGTATAGATGCCCAGAAGTTAAATCACTGGGCCAAAGGGCATGAATGTTTGAAAGTTCCTAGTAATTATGACAAGCTGGTTTTCGAAAAGGATACACCAGTTTATACTTCCATCCCCTTGAGGCAACTCTGCCACAGTCAAAGCAGGTGACCTATAGGAGGGTCTCCTCACACGACCAATCCAGCCCTCATGGGCATTCCCCTGGCTTAATGGGGGAGGGATAACACATATTTCCCTGATGTATACACTCAAGTGTGATTGTGAAAACCACACACTATATGGCCATGCCTGTTTTTTTGTGTGTGAACAAGTATCAGTTGCAGAATTCTCTGGCTAGACATCACTTACTACCTTTGAACAGACTACTGTGTAAAATATAAGTGGCATAACATCCTACTTCTCCACACAAATTAATAGATTAGCCCCCACTCTTAGAAGGTACATCACTATCAGAGCCCAATTCAGCCAGCCCAGCCAGTCAGTGACAGCTTCTTCACACACTGCCTGTTTTCACCAAGCTGTTTGTTTACACCAAGTAGTAATACAATTCCACAACCAAACCATAGTGAGTTATCTTTATACGTAACAAAATTCACCTGCTCAACTACCCACTGCCTCTACCCACTCATGGTTAGGGACTACTAATCATGCAGTGAAAATTAAGGTTATACACATCAGCAAAAAATGTCCTCAAGTGAAGAAAATATGGCCACAGAAGAGAAATTAAGCAATACAAAAGGGGAGATTTTCGAATAAAATTAATTGCCCCTAGCTATGAATTTTCTCTAGGGCTGCGTTTGCCCCACAGCCACTTCTGCCACCAGCAGTGGGCTTGGCAGCCTTGGAATATAATCTTGTAAGTGGAATAAATATCCATTGAGCCTCCAGCATGAGGTCTACTTGTTTAAGACTCAGCTCAGGTCTTAAAATTTTCTAGTAATCCTTCCTCAGCTGTTCATCTAGGTTAGCGATCTCTCTGCTATAGCTGTGCATACACTTAGCTCTCTGTGGTGACATCACTTATCTGCCTGCTGCTGCTGCTAAGTCGCTTCAGTCGTGTCCGACTCTCTGCGACCCTGTAGACGGCAGCCCACCAGGCTCCTGCGTCCATGGGATTCTCCAGGCAAGAGTACTGGAGTGGGTTGCCATTGCCTTCTCCACTTACCTGCCTATCCCCCACTAAAATGTGAACTCCTAGAAGTATAGCTAGCGCTGTGCCCCAGTACCTAAACTAGTACTTTCGCACAGTAGACAATTCAGTGCGCTGACTGAACAAGAGAATTTTCCAGGTACTATGCTGGGTGCTCCCTGTGCATTTCTCTTTTGATGCATCTTGATTCTGCTCAGATCGATCAGTCTCAGAAACGCATCTGAAAGCTGTCTAGAACTGTGCAGTGTATTTACACATGTGACTTGCCATTTTCACTTCATTAAAATTAAAGAAAATTAAACTTTCAGTTTCTCAGTCATATTTTAAGTGCTGAAATGCCATATATAGCTTCCAGCTGCCATATTGGAGAATGCACACATTGGCATTTCAAGAGTGTAAAAATTTGCCTGGGGGCATAAAAGACTGTCCCTGGATGGGTGAGGTCAAGAGAAAGGAACCCACCCATAATGTGATCTGACCAGAGGACCAAAACCTAAGAGAGCAGACCAGTCAACCACCACCATCTGTGCTGCTCAGGGAAGTTGATCATCAGCCCTGGATAGAAATACTGGCTTGGTTAGAATCTACAATATCCAATCACAGCCAGCTATTGATATAACCAGGCTCCAACTCCATGGCCTGTGCCCTCCCCACTGCTCTATCTGCCCCCAAAGGTCACTGGCTCCAGGATCGTCCTCACTCTCTTGCCCCAGTTTTTCTTAATTTCTTTATTCTTAATGAATAAAGCATAACATTTCAAAGAAAGCTTAATCAGCACCATGTGGCATGAGATGATCACTTCCTTTATTCTACATCTCATGTTTCTGTTAAAACCCTGTCAGGCTGAACTAGCTGCTATACAAATTATAGCTGTTGAGTTTCATATCCGTTGAAAAAAAACCCAACTTTCTTTTAAACTTGCTCTTGAACTGTATCCCCTGCCTGCTGCTGCCCTCCCATCCCATATTTGTAGAGATGCTACCTGGGACCCAAATACAGAGCCCTTGCATTTATTCCCAATTTTGTTTTGTTTAATTTAATCTCTCTTGCCAGCTTGCCCAGATATTTCTGGCTTTGATCCTGTCACCCAGAATGTATCCTGTCCCTTCCAGCTGGCTTCCTATTGTCCCCAAACATGAGTATGACCTCTTCAACTAAGTCATCAATAAAAAAATGATAAACATTACAGCATTCTGGAGCATTCCAATATATGCTCCTGATAGATAGATGTCAATTCAATAAATACACAGCACTTTTTAAGATAATTTATCTTCTTGTACTATCACTCAATCCATAATTATTCTTCTTCAGAAGATTATCAGAGAAATCTTATCAAAGGCCTTGATAAAGTCAAGATACTCCTTCTCACTGGTGTTTCCCCCATCTCCCTGCCTAATGTTGTCAAAGAAACAATTTTGTTACTTTGACATAAACTACTAGCAGTTAACCTATGTTGATTTCTCAAGATCACAACTTCAGTCCTAAAAGCTCATTCCAAATCCTCTTCTGTAATGCCAAAGAATGCTCAAACTACCGCACAATTGCACTCATCTCACACACTAGTAAAGTAATGCTCAAAATTCTCAAAGCCAGGCTTCAGCAATACATGAACCACGAAATTCCAGATGTTCAAGCTGGTTTTAGAAAAGCCAGAGGAACCAGAGATCAAATTGCCAACATCCACTGGATCATCGAAAAAAGCAAGAGAGTTCCAGAAAAATATCCATTTCTGCTTTATTGACTATGGATCACAATAAACTGTGGAAAATTCTGAAAGAGATGGGAATACTAGACCACCTGACCTGCCTCTTGAGAAACCTGTATACAGGTCAGGAAGCAACAGTTAGAACTGGACATGGAACAACAGACTGGTTCCAAATAGGAAAAGGAGTACGTCAAGGCTGTATATTGTCACCCTGCTTATTTAACTTATATGCAGAGTACATCATGAGAAACGCTGGGCTGGAAGAAGCACAAGCTGGAATCAAAATTGCCGGGAGAAATATCAATAACCTCAGACATGCAGATGACACCACCCTTATGGCAGAAAGTGAAGAGGAACTAAAAAGCCCCTTGATGAAAGAGGAGAGTGGAAAAAGTTGGCTTAAAGCTCAACATTCAGAAAACGAAGATCATGGCATCTGGTCCCATCACTTCATGGCAGATAGATGGGGAAACTGTGGAAACAGTGTCAGACTTTATTTTTTTGTGCTCCAAAATCACTGCAGATGGTGACTGCAGCCATGAAATTAAAAGATGCTTACTCCTTAGAAGGAAAGTTATGACCAACCTAGATAGCATATTGAAAAGCAGAAATATTACTTTGCCAACAACAGTCTGTCTAGTGAAGGCCATGGTTTTTCCAGTGGTCATGTATGGGTGTGAGAGTTGGACTGTGAAGAAGGCTGAGTACCAAAGAATTGATGCTTTTGAACTGCAGTGTTGGAGAAGACTCTTGAGAGTCCCTTGGACTGCAAGGAGATCCAACCAGTCCATCCTAAAGGAGATCAGTCCTGGGTATTCATTGGAGGGACTGATGCTAAAGCTGAAACTCCAATACTTTGGCCACCTGATGCAAAGAGTTGACTCATTGGAAAAGACTCTGATGCTGGGAGGGATTGGGGGCAGGAGGAGAAGGGGATGACAGAGGATGAGATGGCTGGATGGCATCACACTCGATGGATGTGAGTCTGAGTGAACTCCGGGAGTTGGTAATGAACAGGGACGCCTGGCGTGCTGCGTGGGGTCGCAAAGAGTCAGACAGGACTGAGGGACTGAACTGAACTGAATGTTTCCTAGGATTAACATCAACCCCTTAAGTTAAGACATTTTTATAAGTTTTTTTTCCCATTTAAAAAAGTAGAATTGTATCTGCCATGTGGATAATGGTGATTGTGATGATGTGGTGGCGGTGGAGTAATGGTTCATGGTAATGATGGTAGTGGTGGAGTGGTGGTTCACGGTGATTCTGTACAGATTAAGGAGAGTGGTTTAATGATCTCAACTGTATGTTGTCTTGAGACCCTGGAATATTATTGTTAGGCCAAGAGATTGTATTAATTTGAGGCAGATCTAATATTCTCTAGCATCACTGAACATGAGACCAGAGAAGGAGCCAGAGAAGCAGTTGGTCCCAGGCCTTCCTCTTCAACATGAGGAATCCTCCATCTAAAGGAAAGGGCCCTGCATGGGCTCACACTTTCCGGACAGGCCAAGGTCACACAACTCTTCCTGAGTGCTTTCTCCAGGGCATACTTCTTCTCTCCATCTTTGATTCTGAAGAAGCCTAAGGCTTTGTTTTCTGCAGAAATGTTCTCTTATTCTCTAGGAATTAACCTCTTAATCATTGATGTCTCAGTGAAAATTAAAGGTTCTTTCCTGGTATCATGGTTTAATAGGAGAAAGGAGGAGCAAGCTTATTGTTCAAATGGGAAATGGAGCTGAAAGGTCTCCATGGCAGGACACAGAACACAGAGAGAAAAAGTCCAAGGAAGAGAAGACTTTAAAAATTTATTTTATTTTATATTGTAGTATAGATTTACAATGTTCTGTTAGTTTCAGCTACAGCAAAGTGATTCAGTTGTGTGTATGTGTATAGCCATTCTTTTCCAAATTCTCCTCCCATCTAGGTTATTCCAAAATATTGCTATACAGTACATCTTTGTTGATTATCTGTTTTATATATAGTAGTGTGTGTATGCTCATCCCAAACTACTAATTTATCCCTCCCCATCATGTTTCCTCTTTGGTAGCCATAAGTTTGTTTTCTAAGTCTGTGAATCTGTTTCTGTTTTATAAATAAGTTCATTTGTATCATTTTTTTTAGATTCTGCGTATAAGTGATATCATATGATATTTGTCTTTCTCTATCTGACTTCACTTAGTATGATAATTTCTGGGTCCATCCAGGTTACAGCAAAGGCATTATTTCATTTTTTATGGCTAAGTAACATTCCATTGTATGTACATACAACTTCTTCTATTTCCATTTCTCTGTCCATGGATATTTAGGTTGCTTCCATGTCTTGGCTGTTGTAAATAGTGCCACAATGAACACTGGGGTGCGTGCATCTTTTCCAATTATGGTTTTCTCCAGATATATGCCCAGGAGTGGGATTCCTGGAGCATATAGTAGCTCTATATTAGCTTTTTAAGGAATCTCCAAACTGTTCTCCATAGTGGCTATACCAATTTACATTCCCACCAATAGTGTAGGAAGTTTCCCTTTTCTGCACACCATCTCCAGCATGTATTGTTTGTAGACTTTTTAAATTTTTTATTTATTTATTTTAATTGGAGGATAACTACTTCACAATATTGCCATACATCAATTTTTTTGCCATACATCAATATGAATCGGCCATAGGTATACATGTGTCCCCTTCATCCTGAAGCCCCTTCCTGCCTCCTTCCACACCCTATCCTTTAAACATGTGCCCCCTTCATCCTGAAGCCCCTTCCTGCCTCCCTCCACACCCTATCCCTCCAGGTTGTCACAGAGCACTGGCTTTGGGTGCCCTGCGTCATACATCAAACTTGCACCTTTTGTCTGTTTTGCATATGGTAATGTATATGTTTCAATGCTATTCTCACAAATCATTTCACCCTCTCCTTGTGCCACCGAGTCCAAAAGTCTGTTCTTTATGTCCATATCTCCTTTGCTGCCCTGCATGTAGGATCATTGGTACCATCTTTCTAGATTCCATATATGTGAGTTAATATACAGTATTTGTGTCTGTACACTTTATGATGATGAAATCACAATAATAATAACTATCCTTTAGACATGTGCCACACTTGGAAGATAACAGTGTATTTGTATCTATAGTCTTTCCTGATTCCAGTCATAAGTGTGAGGCAGGTAGCTTGGATGTCATTGGCCTCATCTCACTAGAGTGATTCACCGAAGCAGAGGCTGTGAAGAGTAGAAGAGTCTACTATGGCAAGAAAAGGGATGTGGGATAAAACTCAGTAACCAAGCAGCGGCTGGCCATTTGGGCCCATCCCTCCTTTCTATGTGAGTCTGCATGGAAAGTTTTCTCTTTGTTTAAGGCATAGATGGTGTCATCTGCCCAGACACCAAGTTTTCACGTTCCTGTTTTATGACCTGATGTGAAAGTGCCAAGTGGCCAGAGGTCAGCAAGGCCACTTTGACCCTTGATGCTGAAATTCATGAATTGTTTTGGCCCAAATGTTTTCATTCCTGGATGCATTTTTTCACCTCTCTGCTCTGGGACAGCAGCCTGTAGCACTGTACCTGCTGCCTCGGTGCCCCTGCCTTTCAGATAACGTGAAGGAGCCAGAGAAGGCTCTCTCAGTCCCCCAGGGCCATAGTGTTCCTTCCAGGATCCTTGAGAGCCATGCAAAATGGGTGCTGTTACCCAGTCCCCCACACTCCCTGTCCCAAGGTCTTGTCAACAAGGATATCCATGGCCCCCAGATCCTGACCCCAGGTCACCCACTGGTAGGAGACTGTCCTTGCCCTTTTCTCATGCCAGGATGAGAACATGATCTCACAAAAAATGATCTTTCCCAACAGGAAGTCAGTAGCCATATTTTCCTATAGTTGGGGCAATTTCCACTCTGCCCCAGAGCCCCCATGGTTCCTAAGCCCTAAATCATGAATATCCTGGAAAATGCACTCCTGAGGAGGTTCACTCAATCATCTGATCAACATTAAACCAGTCAATAAATATTGAGAACCCTCTCTGTGCTAGACACAGGATGAGTTGCTGGGCATAGGACCAACTGGTTCTAGGGGAGCTGGGTAGAACTGGGTAGACCAGAGACAGAGACAGAAACAGACATCATGCAGCATTATCTTTAGATGAGAGTCAGAGGAAGGTCACCAAGGAAGTCAGGTAATACTCTCTGGAGTAGATGGGCTTCAGCCAAAGTGTAAAAGCTGGCTAGAGGTTAAGTGAAGAAATAAGTGTGGGTAATACATTGTAGTAAAGGGAACAGTATAAGTGAAGGCTCAGAGGTAGCTCTTGTGTACAGTGTTGATGGAGCGAGAACTGAGTTGAGAAGTGCAGATGAGTTGAGATAGGAGATGAGTCTAGATATGTGGATAGGAGGGCCTTGTCTCCCAAGTTAAATAGTGTGGATCTGTTCTGGTAGACAGTGAGGGGTCACTGAGAAATTTTAAGTGGGAACTTAAAATTTGATCGGATCAGATTTTAACATTAGAGCAGCCCCTCTAACTGCAGGGTTGGGAGGAAAGAAGACAGGAAGCAGGGCTACCCAAGGGAGGCTTTTCTGAGAGCTTAGGAGCTATGAGGGCTGGACAAGGTAGTTCAGATGAAAGGAAGGACAGAATCAGGAAAGAACTGGCAATTAGGTGGATGTGAAGGTAGTGAGGGGGGCAGGGGAACCTAGGACAGTTCTCAGGCTTCTACCTGGTTCATCTGGGAGGATAGTGGTTCCATCGAGGAGCTGTATCGGGATTATTGATGAGTTCAGTTTGAAGCCTGCGGAATTTGCAGTGTTAGTGAGAGATCCAGATGGAGAGGTAGTTGATAGATGAACTGTGTGGCTGGAGACCCAGGTTGGAAAGGGATGAGTCTATGGGGCAGGTGTAACCACAAGAGCCGAGGAGATCATGGGAGATCGATTTTCATTTATCTTGATATTAATACATGTATTGCCAGTATTCGAAAGATCCACGTCATGGAGATTCATGCCTTTTTAACAAAGGGAGGAGGCTTTTCACAGCACTGAGAGTCTGGGCTTGATAGGCAAGCTATGCCAATAGCCAACTGCTGACCAGCTAGACCAGTACCCACTTCTGCCAACTGAGTGGTCAAGCATGGAGGTTTTTCCAGAAACTTTTGTATTCCTCTTCTGTGTTAGAGCCTCACAGATTGTCAACATGGTCCTTTTCTCTAGACCAGTGGTCCTCGATGCTGGTTAAACATTAAAATCACTGGGAAGCTTTGCAGTAACAACACTTGTGGGTCCCAATCCAGGAGATGCTAATTTAATTGGTCTAGGGTCAGGGCCTGGGCCTGAATATTTTTTTTAAAGGTCTCCAAGGGACACTGGTGTTCAGCAAAGTTAAGAACAAGAAGTTCCTTCAGTGATTTCTCAAACTACAGGGTTTTTAAGTCTTTACCTCCTCTGGCAATTCTCTTATGGCTCTATTACAGTTTCTCTAAAAATCACTTCCATGTGTCAGACCCTACACTACACTCTGCACTTCAATGGTGGCTTTGGGCATACTGTCCTTACCTTTGCATTCAACACATATTTCTCCCTTGTGCCTGTAAGGCTCATGGGAAACTCTATCAAACATTCTGTGCTTCCAACCTCTGTTTACCACTTTCTGAGTTATGTAACTGGTAGACCTGTTAAAAAGACTTAGGAACCACCCATCATGACTTGAAACTCGGTTAGTTCCAAGGGATCCTTGCTTTCTCTTCTAAATGCTTACAAGGCAGCAGTTCTTGAATGAATTTTTATTTACATTCAAATTGCCTGGAGACTTTCGTCCTCTGAGATTCTGATTAGGAGGTGTAGAGTGGGGACCTAGAGGTGTAGAGTGGCAGCCCAGAAATTCACTATCATTTCTAAGTTAAGATGGCAGAGGCAGCAAAGAATGGGTCAAAATATTTGCAAATCACATATCTGAAAGGGGATTATTATTCAGAATATGTAGAGAATTCTCCAAACTCAACAATAAGACAAAAATCCAGTTCAAAAATGAGCAAAGGATTTGAAAACTTTTCTCCAAAGACAATATGCAAATAGACAAATAAGCACATGAAAAGATGATCAACATCACTAATCATTAATAAAATGAAAATAAAAATCATAATGAGATAACACTTCATATCCTTTAGGATATCTATTGTCAAAAAAAACAAAAAACAAATGGTACTGAGGTTATAGAGAAATTAAAAGCATTGTGCATTGTTGGTATGATTGTAAAATGGTGCAACCACTATGGAAAACAATAGCTCAGTTCCTAAAAAAATTAAAAATAGAATACCATATGATCCATCAATTCCACTTATGGTTATATACTCAAAGGAATTGAAAAACACAGTATACAAAAAGATATTTGCATACCCATGATCCGAGGAACATCATTCACAGTAGACAAAAGGTGGAAGTCACCCAAGTGTCCATCGATGAATAAATAAAATGTAATATATGCATGCAGTGAAATATTACTCAGCCTTAAAAAGGGAGGAAGTTCTGACACATGCTCCAACATGGACGAACTTTGAAGACGTTACACTAAGTGAAATAAACTAGTTACAATAGGACAAATACTGTGATTCCATTCATGTGAATGGTTTAATCATTCTATTAAAAAATGAAGAAAGTTGAATAGGCAAAAACTGATTCTAAATACATGCTGTTTTAAACAGAATGGGGAAGAAAGGAGGGAATAAAAGAGTATAGGTACACCAGGAAAATGTAAACCAAAGAAAGAAGGGAGAGCAGTATTAGACAAAGTAGAAATAAATGCAGGAAATGTTGATTGATGCATTAAATGTGGCTAAAAGACATAATCCATTAGAAGAGTTACTGTTGTTGAATATTTTTATTCTGAATAATATAAAATATCAAAATATATAAAATAAACTTGACAAAACTAAATTGTAGAGGAAACAACATATTTCTATCAATCTTCAACATGCTGAGTGACAAAGGAGTAAGTAAAGAATTTTAAGGATGTAAGAAAGTTGATGCAACGGACATGTACTCCTTCCCATTCAAGAATGAACATGTATCTATTTAAACACTTAAGAAATTTTGGTCACATTGTAAAGAAAATTGTGGTACATTTTCCAAACAGTAGAACTTGTTCTGGCAATAAGTTGATGTTGCCTCGGCTCTGTGCACATCCACCAGCCACTGTTAATTCAGCCTTCAGAGAGAACAAGACCCAAGACCTGATCTTTGACAAGCATCGAGTCTGTAGAGTGCTTTCTTCTTTAAGAATGAATGAAGAGTAAACAGAGAGGAATGAAGGAAAATGTAAAATAAAAGAATAGTGTACAGAATTAAAATAAATGGGCTCCTCCAGCTGGACCTAAAGGAGACTGGAATCCTCTTAAGAGAGCAAGAAGCCATGGTCTTTATAAATCAGAAGACAAGGAGAAAAGGCCGAGGTGATAATGAAATATGGTATGCAAAGATAGGAATGAGATATGGAAAGGTGGTGAGGAAACTCAAACACAGCAACAGAATTTAAGTCTATTAGGTGAAACTAGCAGAATTTAAACTATAGCTAAGCAAATCAAGCCTGTGGGGGAAGTAATGTTATAAAGGATAGGCAATCAGTACTGACGCCAATTTAAAAAGAGATGTCTAAGTAATTATTATAAATCCAGTTTTTAAATTGTATGCAAAAGTAAGATACTTTCAAAGAGAAGATACGTATTGCTACACAAAGTTATGAAACAACAAATGAAGATTTTAGACACCAAAAAGCATTTTTAAGTCTGAAAGGCTGGTATTTCTCTGGAGAATATAGGACAGGATGGGACAATGAAAATAAAATGTTCTGAAACCCTTGGTTCAACTATGAGAGACTCATTGTGTTCTTGACATTTAAAGCTTAAAAAATAATAGTTATTGAAACTTCCCTGGTGGTCCAGTGGCTAAGACTCCACACTTCAACGGCAAGGGATGTGGGTTGGATCCCTGGTTGGGGAACTGAGATCCCACATGCTATGCAGTGAGGCCAAAAAAAAGTAAAAAAATAGAAATAGAATCTTTATCTCCACTATTCTATCATCTAAACCAAGGGATCTAAGAAAACATATTTCATATGACAAAAGACAAAAAATAAAGGAGATGGCAAGGAAGCTTTAAAAAAAAATAAAAAGGAGTTTGGGATGGGCATGTACACACTGCTATATTTAAAATGGATAACCAACAAGGATATATGGTATAGCACATGGAATTCTTCTTAATGGTCTTTTGCAACCTGGATGGGAGGGGGAGTTTGAGGGAGAAAAAAAAATTAAAAGGAGCATGAAAATGATAAGGTCAAAATCTTCAGTTATAACAACTAACATAAATGGACTCAATGACCTATTTTTAATAAAGGTTTTTGTATTGGGACCAAAACTAAAATTCAACCACATGTTATTTGCCATGCTATGCTATGCTAAGTCACTTCAGTCGTGTCTGACTCTGTGCGACCCATAGACTGTAGCCCACCAGGTTCCCCCGTCCCTGGGATTCTCCAAGCAAGAACACTAGAGTGGGTTGCCATTTCCTTCTCCAATGCATGAAAGTGAAAAGTGAAAGTGAAGTCGCTCAGTCGTGTCCGACCCTCAGCGACCCCATGGACTGCAGACTACCAGGCTCCTCCGTTATTTGCCATAGTCATCCCTAAAACAAAACAATGTACAAAGATTAAAAGAAATGCTGAGAAAAGATATAGCAGGCAGGTGGAACAAACACTAAAGCAGAAGTCATGATATTCATGTAAGACAAAATGCAACTCAATACAAATACTTTGTTTCTTTTCAAGATACTTATATATTTGTTTTAATTGAGGTATAGTTAAATTACAGTGTTGTTACAATTACTGCTGCACAGCAAAGTGACTCAGTTTTGTACATATATACATTCTTTTTCATATTCTTTTCTGTTATAGTTTATCATAGGATATTGACTATAGTTCCCTGTGCTATACAGTTGGATCTTGTTGTATCCATTTTGTATAGACTAGTTTGCATCCAGTAACCGCAAACTCCCAGCCCATCCCTCTCCTACCCGCCTCCCAACCTTGACAGCCACCATCCTATTTCCTATGTCTGTGGTTCTGCTTCTGTTTCATAGATGGGTTCATTTGCGTCCTACTTTAGATTCCTCATGTAAGTGATGTCCCACGGTATTTGTCTTTCTCTTTCTGACTTTACCTAGTAGGATAATCTCTAATTGCCTCCATGTTGCTGCAAGTGGTATTTAATTCTCTTTTATGGCAGTGTAGTTTTCCATTGTATACATGTACCACCACTTCTTGACCCATTCATTTGTCAAGGACATTTAGATTGTTTCCATGTCTTGGCTATCGTGAATAGTTCTGCTATGAACATAGGGGGTGCATGTATCTTTTTGAATTATATATAGTTTTGTCTGGATATATGCCCAGTAGTGGGATTGCTGGATCATATGGTAATTCTATTTTTTTTTTTTTTTGAGGAACCTTCATATTGTTTTCCACAGTGGCTACACCAACTTACATTCCCACCAACAACATAGGAGGGTTCCCTTTTCTCCATGCCCTCTCTAGCAAAGACAAATACTTTAAGACAATAAGAGTGGTTTTATATAAACAAATAGTCCAATTCACAGCGAAGGTACACTGCTGTAGAAATATATGCATCAATAAACATTGATAGAAGAAAAACTAATGTTGCATCCAAAACAGAATCCTGTTTAAAGATTTCAAAATGTCACTATAGGGCTTTCATATATCAAGTAAAGAAACAAAAATAAATAGAAGAATTATGTAATACTGCAAATATGATTTTCAAAATACATGCTGTATAATACCCAAAATATAGACAATAAAATTTCTTTTCCAGGGCTCCTGAACATTTACAAAAATGTATTTTCTATTAGCTCTAAAATAAAATCTCTATAAGTTATGCATTATTAAAGTAGAAATAATAAAGATCATAGTCTCTAATCATTAGAAATGAATAATAATAAATAACAATATGGGGGACAGGCAATAAATTATGGTCTATTTATGTAATAAAATACTGTGTAGCCACGGAAGACAATACTGTATGTAGAAGGATATTTATTTACACCAAATAATGGTCACCGTAAGAGAGTGAAAAAAGTCTGAAAATGGTCAAAAGAAGTTTAAAAAGTGTATACATTTATATGTGGGGAAATTTTAGAAATAATTCACAGCAAAATGCTAATTGTGGTTATAACTGATAGTGAGGTTGCATGTGATTTTTATTTCAAAATCATATTAAATTAAAATATGATTTTAATTAAAATATTTGGATTCTTGGCTAAGACTTATATTATGCTCACACAGTTTATATTTTGTAGAATCTCTGTTTTTCCAATTGTTTTTATAACAAAGATTAGTTTGCTAGTTTCTAGACCTTTGACTTTTTGTTGTTGATGCTGTTGTTTTCCAAAATTCTTCAGAGATCAATAAAAGTGGTTAAGTAACCTGGTCATCCTTGTCCCAAGCAGTCGACGAAGCTATTGTTTGCTCTTCTTGTTTTAGAATTAACCAGTCCACTCTGTAAACATCTCTCAACTATGGTTTGGGAGAAGGCAATGGCACCCCACTCCAGTACTCTTGCCTGGGAAATCCCATGGACAGAGGAGCTTGGTAGGCTGCAGTCCATGCGGTTGCTAAGAGCCGGACACAACTGAGTGACTTCACTTTCATTTTTCACTTTCATGCATTGGAGAAGGAAATGGCAACCCACTCCAGTGTTCTTGCCTGGAGAATCCCAGGGATGGGGGAGCCTGGTGGGCTTCCGTCTCTGGGGTCGCACAGGGTCAGACACGACTGCCGCGACTTAGTAGCAGCAGCAACTATGGTTTGATAGATATTGTTTGGGGTTAGTTAGTTTCTTTCTTTCTGTTTGTCACTTAATATTTTCAGATCATTCTGAGCTACTTTTTCAGAATGTAATTCATATGCATTTTTTACCATCTTCCTGTATATCATTTGCTTGTGTACCTTCCCCTTTTTTTAATTTTAGTTATAAACTTGTGGGTTAGTCCTGCAGGCATGTTTTTTAAAAGAACTATTCCTTTACCTTCTATGTCTGAATAAGTCTAGAGGTCCTGACTGTTTATTACAGCCAGGCTTCTCTTTGACAGTCAGGACCTCTGAGTTGGAGTGACTTCTTTCTCCTAAAATGTCTTTTATGCTGGCTTCACTCTTGTGCAAGCAGGGTCTTTCTGTTGGTCAAAGTGAGGTCTAGGAGTTCATCCAGTTAAACTTCTTTATTCCTTTTCAACAAGGGAAATAGAAACACTTGTCTAATGTTCTTTTAGCCAAATAAGGCTTTCTGCAAATGTTTAACCAGTACATTTGACCAGTACAATGAAAGTTCCCTTTCATTCATCTAACTTCCCTTGTGCCAGAAGAGTAGAGACTAGGGATGCACTGTTCATTTCCCCCTTGTGGTCAAGAGGTTGGTAGAAATGTTCATGATGATATCATACTGTTCCTCACCCTTTTCTGCTCACTCATGAGATATTTTAGGTGCTCTATCTTTACAGTCATGAATATCCATCACAAACCAATTTTTAGTCCAAAGCTACGTTGCCATGTAGACGTGTGTGTGTGCTAAGTGCTGTTGTGTCTGACTCTTTACACCCCCATGGACTGTAGCCCACCAGGCTCCTCTGTCCATGGAGTTTTCCAGGCAAGAATACTGGACCAGGTGGCCCTTTCCTATTCCAAGGGATTTTCTCAATCCAGGAATCAAACCTGTGTCTCTTGGGTCTCCTGCATTGTCAGGCATTTTCTTTACCACTGCACTACCAGCCCTTAAATATGGTTGGTTTGTTTGGCTGTGCTGGAGAGCCACTCCAGCTCTTCATTGCTGCTCATGGGCTTTCTCTAGTTTCAGTGAGTAGTGGCTACTCTCTAGTTGTGGCTCACAGGCTTCTCATTGCTGTGGCTTCTCTTGTTGCAGAACACAAGCTCAGTAGTGGTTTACAGCTCAGTTGCTCCATGGCATGTGGAATCTTCCCAGATCAGGAATTGAACCCATATTCTTTGCATCAGCAGTTGTTGTTCAGTCATTCAGTTATGTCTGACTCTTTGTGACCTCATGGACTGTAGCATAACAGATTTCCCTATCCTTCACCACCTCCTGGAGTTTGTTCAAACTCATGTCCATTGAGCCAATGATGCCATCCAACCATCTCATCCTCTGTCACACCCTTCTTTTCCTGCCCTCAGTCTTTCCCAGCATCAGGGTCTTTTCCAGTGAATTGACTTTTCTCATCAGATGGCCAAAGTATTAGAGCTTCAGCATCAGTCCTTCCATTGAATATTCAGGGTTGATTTCCTTTAGGATTGACTGGTTTGATCTCCTTGCTATCCAAGGGACTCTCAAGAGTCTTCTCGAGCATCACACAGTTTGAAAGCATCAATTCCTTGGCGCTCAGCCTTCTTTATGGTCCAGCTCTCACAGCCATGCATGACTACTGGGAAAACCAAAGCTTTGACTATACAAACCTTTGTCAACAAAGTGATATCTCTTCTTTTTAATACACTGTCTAGGTTTATCATAGCTTTTCTTCCAAGGAGCCAGTGTCTTTTAATTTCATGGTTGCAGTCACCATCTGCAGTGATTTTGGAGTTCAAGAAAATAAAGTCTGTCACTGTTTCCATTGTTTCCCCGTCTATTTGCTATGAAGTGATGGGACTGGATGCCATGATCTTAGTTTTCTGAATGTTGAGTTTTAAGTCAGCTTTTTCGTTCTCCTCTTTCAACTTCATCAGGAGGCTCTTTGCTTTCTGCCATTAGGGTGGTATCATCTGCATATCTGAGATTTTTGATATTTCTCTTCATCCAGCCCAGCATTTCACATGTTGTACTCTCCATAGAAGTTAAATAGGCAGGGTGACAATACACAGCCCAGATGTACTCCTTTCCCAGTTCTGAACCTGTCCATTGTTCCATGTCCGGTTCTAACTGTTGCTTCTTAACCTCTATATAGGTTTCACAGGAGGAAGGTTAGGTGGTCTGGTATTCCTGTCTCTTTAAAAATTTTCCAGAGTTTGTTGTGATCCACATAGTCAAAAGTTTTAGCATAGTCAATGAAGCAAAAGTAGATGCTCTTCTGGAATTCCCTTGCCTTTTCTCTGATCCAGTGGATGTTGCAATTTGATCTTTGGTTCCTCTGCTTTTTCTAAATCCAGCTTGTACATCTGGAAGTGCTTGGTTCATATACTAATGAAGCCTAGCTTGAAGAATTTTGAGCATTACCTTGCTAGCATGTGAAATGAGCCCAATTATAAGGTAGTTTGAACATTCTTTGGCATTGCCCTTCTTTGGTGTTGGAATGAAAGCACCTTTTCCAGTGCTGTGGTCATTGCTGAGTTTTCCAAATTGGCTGGCATATTGAGTGCAACACTTTAACAGCACCATCTTTTAGGATTTGAAATAGCACAGCTGAAATTCCATCACTTCCACTAGCTTTGTTCGTAGTAATGCTTCCTAAAGCCTACTTGGCTTCATACTCCAGGATGTCTGGAGTGATCACACCATTGTGTTTAACTGGGTCACTAAGACCTTTTTTATACAGTTCGTCTGTATATTCTTTCCACCTCTTCTTGATTGCTTCTGCTTCTGTTAGATCCATACCATTTCTGTCCTTTATTGTGCCCATCTTTTCATGAAATGTCCCTTGGTATCTCTAATTTCTTGAAGAGATCTTAGTCTCTCTCATTCTATTGTTTTCCTCTATTTCTTTGCATTGCTTACTTAAGTGAAGGCTTTCTTATCTCTCCTTGCTATTCTTTTGAACTCTGCTTTCAGATGGATGTATCTTTTCTTTTCTCCTATGCCTTTTGCTTCCCTTCTTTTCTCAGCTATTTCTAAGGCCTCCTAAGAAAACCATTTTGCCCTTTCATATTTATTTTTCTTGGAGATGGTTTTGGTCACTGCCTCCTGTACAGTGTTATGAATCTTTGTCCATAGTTCTTCAGGCACTCTATCAGATCTAATCCCTTGAATCTATTTGTCACTTCCACTGTATAATCATAAGGGATTTGATTTAGGTCTTACCTGAATGGCCTAGTGGTTTTCCCTACTTTTTTCAATTTAAGTCTGAATTGGGCAATAAGGAGTTAATGATCTGAGCCACAGACAGCTCCTGGTCTTGTTTTTGCATTGGCAGGCGGATTCTTAACCCTTGGATCACCAGGGATGTCCTTAAATACAATTTTTAGTACCCTTTGTAATCATGTATACATCTTTGTCTATTTGTATGTGCCACCTGGCACCTCATGTCTCCTGTTTGTTTTATCGGCAGTTCTACACTTTGGATCGATTCTTGTTATTCCAGCTTTTGATCATTTTCCCATCCATCTCTAGGCAAATACACTCCCCTCTCACACCATGTTCATAAGATACAAGTCTCTCATTACTAGATATGAACCCCCCCTTTCATCACATAGTGAATCATGACCCAGAAAGCTACATCCAGTACCGACGCTGTTTGCTTCCATTTTATCTTAGAATCCAACTGTCAGCAGAAAGAATGGGTGACAACACCAACCTTGTTTCCAAATTTTTCACTGTCTTGCCCAAAACTAGTGGGACATCAGGTCAGATTAGATGATAAAGAAATGTAAATGCCTGGAAAAGGAATTGGACACAAAATGATAGTCAATAAGAATTAATTAATTCTTGGTTCTTGAACAGGGATATAACTGAAACTAATGGTTTTCCTAGTGTAAAGGATTCATATGCATAGCAGACTGAAATGGATTTAAGGCAATTTTAAAGACTAGAGGCAAATGCTGAGGGCAATAAGCAGGCTGTTACTCAGAAATTGGGGGGGGGAGGGGCGGTTGCTGTCACAAGGCATGTAATGCAAGGATGGAGCTAAGAGATGATGCAAAACAAAACTTGGTAAGTTGGTTTCTGATTTGGTATTGAAATTTTGGGAGAAGGAAGGAGATTGAAAGTAAAGAATGCCAATCAACCCCCTGAATATGGAGAATGAACCTCCCATTAAAAAAGTTAGGAAAATCTGTGCTGCTTAGTTTTTGAGGTAGAGGTAGGAAAGATAAGTTGGAGAGTAGCTCTATTTATATATTGGAAAGTCACACCTTATAAATGGCTGAAAGACTGTGTAAATGTCTGTGATTCCATCAGTGGTAGGATGTCTTTCTGACCAAGCTAAGTCAGTATAGGATTTCACACTCTGATCAAAATAGTAGCCAACCAAGTCAATTTTTTCTTTCTACTACTTCTTCTTTAGTGGAGGCTGCTTTCTGTTGACTATTTTTGTCTGCTGCTGCTGCTGCTGCTAAGTCACTTCAGTCATGTCCGACTCTGTGTGACCCCATAGACGGCAGCCCACCAGGCTCCCCGTCCCTGGGATTCTCCAGGCAAGAACACTGGAGTGGGTTGCCATTTCCTTCTCCAATGCATGAAAGTGAAAAGTAATTCACCCAGGGAGGCCAGTTCCTCCAGTTGGACTCTAATTTATTAAACGCATTCAGCCAAATGACTAACTCTGTGCTCATCTCCCAAACCCTCCAGTGTCCTAATCTAGCTCATGCACCCGGCCACTCCTAACCCCTGCACACAGATGTTGCCACAAAATTCCCATGTCACAGCTTTTTTGTTTGTTTGCTTTATTCATTAATTGCTTCTTAGGAGTGAAGATGAAAATTTATCCTGTTTTATTTTTTTTTTATAGCTGGTTCTGAAAAGCATCCTGATTCCCTTCCATCCTCTTCCTTAAATTGAAATCTAAGATTTTTCACCCCTAAGTTCCTATCTTTTCTCATCTTAAATCCCTTTCTCCATTGTATGAGGCCATGCAAGGGATCAGGAGATCTTAGCACATTTACCTGAATCTGATAAAGAAGATGAGAAGGCAGTTAGCAACCACTGAGCCCTGTGTGCTAGGCACTGTGCTAGGAAATTTGCATTCATTTTGTTCAATCCTGTTCTACAAGGTAATACCACTATTCCCACTTTCCAGCTGAAGAAACTTGGATTCAGAGATGAAGTGAGAATAAGTAATGTGTCAAGACCACAAATCTAGGAACTGTCATGGATGAGATACAGACACAGATTTTTGGATTCCTGGGTCATACTCCTCTCTACTTTATGACTGATCTTGCTGTTCAGGTATAGAGTACTGTTGGTATACTATTCTCTGCATTCAGAAACCAGTGGAGCACAGGAATAGTTGAGAAATGCCTTATACCTCACAGAACCTGGTGTATAGATCTCCTGACATTTCACCCACACCCAATCCATACACACTGTTGAATGTACAGAGCCCATGGGTTTGGAAGATTTGGGGGAAATGAAATGGCTTTACTCCTAATCAGTTTGAACTGAGAAATCCATTACCTAACTTTGTATTGAAATTGAAAGTTAAAGAAATTATCTTAGAGAATGAAGGAATTCTTTTAAATTAGACCCAATTTAGGAGTCTTGATGTTTTGATTTCAGTGGTTCCTCCCTCCAGTGCAAGTATATCAGGTACACTTAGTAAACCAGAGTCTTTTCTCTCCACTGCCCTTTCACATCAGCATCAGCATGTGAGCATCATTGTGAGCTGAGCTCTCCTGTCTCTGAACTGCATGGTGCTTAGTGTACACTGCCCCGTGTAACAGCTTTTAGGGAAGCTCTGTGGTATCCCTAGTGGACTATCAGTTCAGTGAGGGCTGAGAAAAGTCCTAATTCATCCCAGCAACCCCCACAGCTCCTAGCGGAGTATTTTACACTAGTTCAGTTCAGTTCAGTCGCTCAGTCATGTCTGACTCTCTGTGACCCCATGGACTGCAGCATGCCAGGCCTCCCTGTCTATCACCAACTCCCGGAGTTTACTTAAACTCATGTCCATCAAGTCAGTGATGCCATCCAACCATCTTATCCTCTGTTGTCCCCTTCTCCTCCTGCCCTCAATCTTTCCCAGCCTCAGGGTCTTTTCCAATGAGTCAGTTCTTCACATCGGTTGGCCAAAGTACTGGAGTTTCAGCTTCAGCATCAGTCCTTCCAATGAACACTCAGGACTGATCTCCTTTAGGATGGACTGGTTGGATCTCCTTGCAGTCCAAGGGACTCTCAAGAGTCTTCTCCAACACCACAGTTCAAAAGCATCAATTCTTCAGCCCTCAGCTTTCTTGATAGTCCAACTCTCACATCCATACATGTACTGGAAGAACCATAGCTTTGACTAGACAGACCTTTGTTGGCAAAGTAATGTGTCTGCTTTTTAATACACTGTCTAGGTTGGTCATAACTTTCCTTCCAAGGAGTAAGCGTCTTTTAAGTTCATGGCTGCAATCACCATCTGCAGTGATTTTGGAGCCCAGAAAAATAAAGTCAGCCATTGTTTCCACTGTTTCCCCATCTATTTGCCATGAAGTGATGGGACTGGATGCCATGATCTTAGTTTTCTGAATATTGAGCTTTAAGCCAACTTCTTCACTCTCCTCTTTCAGTTTCATCAAGAGGCTCTTTAGTTCTCCTTCACTTTCTGCCATACTAAGAGGTAGGTAAATGTACAAGCATAATTGCCTTTGGAACATCATTATTTTAACCAAATTTTATAGGAAAAAATATGACAATAGAAGATAGAGTAGGATTTTAAGTTGGGAAAATCCACTATGATGTTCAAAATAGCAGTTCTGTTGTAGGTAATTCATTTATTTAATCATAGTATACATTTATGTATAGCTCACAAATAACTGAAATTCACATATATACATGTATTCAAAAGGACATATATGGACATAGTTCATACTGAAAGCCCATACACAATACACATGTTCATACGTAGTAAACATAGACTTATGCTCCATACAACTGCTTGGATATCTACCTTCAAGTCAATGTGCTTTAAGGCTCAGTCTCTAATGTAGATAAACTTTGAGAAGACTGGTTTGAGTTGTTCCAGAGAAAATAGAAAGATAATGAAAATAAGAAATTTATTTTCTAAATTATGTAAACAATGTACTATCTTTTTAAAAAAGAAAATTGTAACATAACAGATGACGAAATCTCAACTTCTAATTTCTGTGTGTTCCTTAGAGGTAATGATTATGATATTTTCTATGCATCCTTTCATATTTCTCTTTTTGCAGTTACATGTACTTGCACAATTTAAAATTGCATTTATAATTGCATATATAGTATTGCATATAAGGTTTTTTTTTAATGCCATTTAATTCTATTGGTTCTAATAGTCACAATAACCATATAAGGGAGATTCCATTATTTTCATTTTACAAATGAGGACACGGGGGTTCAGATAGATTAAAATTTAAAATTTCCCCAAGGTCACATAGCTAGTAAGTACTAGAACTAGACTGAGTCTTCCTTTCTGAGTGTGAAATGCTTCTCTATTTTTTCAGCTTTTCCCTCTGTCCTTCAGTAAATTTTTATAGATTTCTCCATTAAGGTCTTGTATCTTTCTTATTGGATTTATTCCAGGGTACATTGTACTTTTTAAAGAAATTTTGAAAGAGATCCTTTTCTATAATGCTATATTTTCTAATGGGCATTACTTTTATAAAGGAAAGCAATTCACTTTTTAATATTGACTTTATATGAAGTCACTTTGTGAAATTTCTTAATAGCTTGTGTTATTTTATTCTCTTGGTTTTTCTAGATGTACTATCATATCATTGAAAAACTGACAGTTTCACCTTTTCTAATATAAATACCTCTTATTTCTTCTCATTTAATTGCATTGCCTAGGACCTCAAGTAGATTATCAAATAATAGAGGAATTAATATACATCCTTATCTTGTCCTTGATTTTAATGTAATTCTTCTCATATTTTGCAATTTAAAATTAAGTGTACATTTATGGTCATTTTAATAATATTCTTCTAATCCGTAAATATGGTATATCTTTCCGTCTGTGTCATCTTCAGTTTATTTTATCAATGTCTTATAGTTTTCTGAGGTTGGGTATTTTACCTTGTTAAGTAAGTTTATTCCTTGGTTTTTTATTCTTTTGGATATGATTATAAGTGGAATTGTTTCCTTAATTTCTCTATTACAATTTTTCAATGATTTGATATTATATCTAGAAAAACCAAGAGAGTAAACTAACACAGACTATTAAGGAATTTCACAGTGACTGCATATAAAGTCAATATTAAAAAATGAGTTGCTTTCTTACATTGTTAACATATAGATATACAGATATGGAAAACAAACTAGTGATTTCCAAGGGGGAGAGAGATGGGGAGGGGCAAGATAGGCATAGGGGATTAAGAGGTACAAACATCTATGCATATAATAAATAAGCTACAAGGATATACTATACAGCACAGGGAATATAGCCATGTTTTATAATAACTATAAATGGAGTATAATCTTTCAAAATTGTTAATCATTATATTGTATACCTGAAACTTATATAATATGATAAATCGACTATACCTCAATTAAAAAGTATACATTTGTTATTTCCCAGTAGAATATTTTATCTTTTTTATCTTTAGTTCATTTTCCAGTTTTGTTGAGATATAAGTAACATACAGCACTGAATAAGTTTAATATGTTCAGCATATTGGGTTAATTTACAAAACTATGAAACGATTACTGCAAAAAGATTAGTTAGTATCAATCATCTCATATAGATACAAAAAAGAAAAAGAAAAACAAACGTTTTTTTTCCTTCAATGAGAACTTTTAGTATCTACAATGTTCAGTTCAGTTCAGTTCAGTTCAGTCACTTAGTCGTGTCCAACTCTTTGCGACCCCATGAATCGCAGCACGCCAGGCCTCCCTGTCCATCACCAACTCCCGGAGTTCACTCAGACTCACGTCCATCGAGTCAGTGATGCCATCCATCCATCTCATCCTCTGTCGTCCCCTTCTCCTCCTGCCCTCAATCCCTCCCAGCATCAGAGTCTTTTCCAGTGAGTCAGCTCTTCGCATGAGGTGGCCAAAGTACTGGAGTTTCAGCTTCAGTATCATTCCCTCCAAAGAAATCCCAGGGCTGATCTCCTTCAGAATGGACTGGTTGGATCTCCTTGCAGTCCAAGGGACTCTCCAGAGTCTTCTCCAACACCACAGTTCAAAAGCATCAATTCTTCAGCGCTCAGCCTTCTTCACAGTCCAACTCTCACATCCATACATGACCACAGGAAAAACCATAGCCTTGACTAGACGGACCTTTGTTGGCAAAGTAATGTCTCTGCTCTTGAACATGCTATCTAGGTTGGTCATAACTTTCCTTCCAAGGAGTAAGCGTCTTTTAATTTCGTGGCTGCAATCACCATCCACAGTGATTTTGGAGCCCCCAAAAATAAAGTCTGACACTGTTTCCACTGTTTCCCCGTCTATTTCCCATGAAGTGATGGGACCGGATGCCATGATCTTAGCTTTCTGAATGTTGAGCTTTAAGCCAACTTTTTCACTCTCCACTTTCACTTTCATCAAGAGGCTTTTTAGTTCCTCTTTACTTTCTGCCATAAGGGTGGTGTCATCTGCGTATCTGAAGTTATTGATATTTCTCCCGGCAATCTTGATTCCAGCTTGTGTTTCTTCCAGTCCAGTATTTCTCATGATGTACTCTGCATATAAGTTAAATAAGCAGGGTGACAATATACAGCCTTGATGTACTCCTTTTCCTATTGGGAACCAATCTGTTGTTCCATGTCCAGTTCTAACTGTTGCTTCCTGACCTATGTACAGATTTCTCAAGAGGCAGATCAGGTGGTCTGGTATTCCCATCTCTTTCAGAATTTTCCACAGTTTATTGTGATCCACACAGTCAAAGGCTTTGGCATAGTCAATAAAGCAGAAATAGATGTTTTTCTGGAACTCTCTTGCTTTTTCAGTGATCCAGCGGATGTTGGCAATTTGATCTCTGGTTCCTCTGCCTTTTCTAAAACCAGCTTGAACATCAGGAAGTTCACAGTTCACGTATTGCTGAAGCCTGGCTTGGAGAATTTTGAGCATTACTTTACTAGCATGTGAGATGAGTGCAATTGTGCGGTAGCTTGAGCATTCTTTGGCATTGCCTTTCTTTGGGATTGGAATGAAAACTGACCTTTTAACAACTTTAAATATACCATACAGTAGTGTTAATATAGTCATTTTGTTGTACATTACATTCCAAGTACTATTTTGTCATTTAAATGTAAAGTTTTCTGTGGGGTTTTGGTGGATAACTATTTATGAAGTAAAGGATGTTCTGCTTACCTTCTAATGTGCTTAAGAGAATGTTTGTTTTTTCTGTCAGTGTTAATTTTTTTTCTATGTTGAGATGGAAATATTAAAATATGAATTGTTCTTTTATTCTGTTAATATAGTAAATTATACTGATAGGTTTTGCAATGTTGATGCATCTTACTTTCCTGGAATAACTCCACATATTATTCTTTTAATCCTGTTCTGAGATTTGCTGTTTTGTGGGGGCTTTGCTTAATTTAGTAAAGAGATTGATCTATAATGTGTTTTTATTTGTGATCTCCTTGTTCAGCTTTTGCAACTGGGTTATGCTGACCTCATAAATTATAACTTAACATCTTTTTCTATGCTCCAGAACAACTTCTGTAAGAGGAGAATTATCCGTTCCTAGATGATTCTTAAAATTTGCCTGTAATACTGTTTGGCCCAGGAGGGCAGGGCAAGTCTAATTTTGAACATTGATTTAATTTCATATGTGGTTACTGTCCTCATCAGACTTTTCTACTTCTTTTTCTTCTTCTTTGGCTGCAATGGATCTTAGTTGCAGTGTGTGGAATCTTTTAGTTGTAGCATCTGGTATATTTTTTAGTTGTATTTAGGATCTGGCATGTGAGATCTAGCTCCCTGACCAGGGATGGAACCCACATCCCCTGCATTGGGAGCATAGAGTCTTAGCCATTGGACCACCAGGGAAGTTCTAGAATTTTCTACTTCTTGATTCCCTTTGAGAATTAGTACTTTCTCAAAATCTTCCCATTTCATCTAGGCTTTCAAATGTGGTGCTGTAAAGTTGAATGTTTTATTCTCTTATAATTTAATAAAATCTCTTTTATTTATAAAGAGCCTCAGAGGTGGGTTCCTCCCACCTCTCCTCCTTCCTTCTCCCTTTTCCCTAGGCCTCCTCCTCACCACTCCCCCAAAGAATTATCTGTTTTATTGATTTTGTTCCAACAACAGCAAAAAGAGCTTGTGATTGCATTTACTAGCTGTCCAGTTGTTTGCTCTGTTGTGGGCTCTAGTCTTCATACCAGTGCTGTCCTCTTTAGCTTAATTTAGCTTTCTTTTGTTCCTTCTCCAGCTTCTTGAGTTGGAGACTTGATTGACTTATTTAGTTTTTATCTTCTTTGTTTTCTAAGAAATTTATTTAAGGCTTAAAGTGTCCTATAACCAAATTGCACGTTTACTAGATTGATATGTGAAAGTAAAAGTCGCTCAGTTGTGTCCGACTCTTTGTGACCCCATGGACTATATGGTCCATGGAATTCTCCAGGCCAGAATGCTGGAGTGAGTAGCCATTCCCTTTTCCAGGGGATCTTCCCAACCCAGAGATCAAACCCAGGTCTCCTGCATTGCAAGCAGGTTCTTTACCAACTGAACCACAAGGGAAGCCCAAGATTGATATATAACTCTTCCATATTTTCATTTTCTTTTAAAAAGAAGTTACAAGAAGTAACAAGTTACTTAAGAATATATGGGTTTTTTTACTTGCCATATTGTTGAAAATTTTTTGGAGGCTCAGTCAGCAAAGAATCCACCTGCAATGCAGGAGACCCAGGTTCCATCCCTGTGTTGGGAAGATCCCCTGGAGAAAGAAATGGCAACCCACTCCGGTATTCTTGCCTGGAAAATCCCACAGACAGAGGAGCCTGGTCGGCTACAGTCCTTGGGGTTGCAAGGGTTGAACAAACCCTCACTGCCACATTGTTGCAGATTTACTTCCCAGAAAACAGATTCTGAGATGAGATTGCAGTGCAGGAGTATTTTAATTTTAAAGGAAATGCTTTGAGGATCACTTCTTGTGGAAGGGATGGGACAGGGCAGGATTTGGCAAAGGATTTGGACTAGGATGGCCCTGCTGGGTTATGCCCTGTTGGGGTAAGGGGACCAGGCCTTTATGCCCTCTCCCATGTGTGCTGCTGCTGCTGCTAAGTCACTTCAGTCGTGTCCAACTCTGTGTGACCCCACAGACAGCAGCCCACCAGGCTCCCTCGTCCCTGGGATTCTCCAGGCAAGAGCACTGGAGTGGGTTGCCATTTCCTTCTCCAATGCATGAAAGTGAAAGTGAAGTTGCTCAGTCGTGTCCGACTCTTAGTGACCCCATGGATTGCAGCCTACCAGGCTCCTCCGTCCTTGGGGTTTTCCAGGCAACAGTACTGGAGTGGAGTGCCATTGCCTTCTCCGTCTCCCATGTGTATCATTCAGTAGTTGGAAGTTGGTTGCCCAGGAAAGGGGCATGACTTTGGTCAAAGCAGATCTTTCTAGCTAAGGCAGTTCCTGAAAAGGGTTGAGAGCTGAGAATCATCTGCCAGCATTACTACCAAGCAGCTGGGGAAATCAGTCCTTTTCAAAAGAGGATCTGGTTGGCACAGTTCAGCACCTACCACAAATATTTATAGTTTAATATTTTAATTAACTTTTGGCCGTTGACATTTACTCTGTATAAGACATTTCCCCATGGATACACACACACACACACACACACACACACACACACCCCCCCCCCCCCCGGGGAAGGCAATGGCACTCCAGTACTCTTGCTTGGAAAATCCCATGGACGGAGGAGCCTGGTAGGCTGCAGTCCATGGGGTTGCAGAGTCAGACACAACTGAACGACTTCACTTTCACTTTTCACTTTCATGCACTGGAGAAGGAAATGGCAACCCACTCCAGTGTTCTTGCCTGGAGAATCCCAGGGGCGGGGGAGCCTGGTGGGTTGCTGTCTGTGGGGTCGCACAGAGTCGGACAGGACTGAGGCGACTTGGCAGCAGCAGCAGCAGCAACACACACACATACACACACGCACGCACACACACTTTCAGTGACTTTCAGAGTATTTAATTAGATGCACGGGCCAAAATGTAGTTAGCAGTCCCATATTGTGAGACAATTAAATTGCTTGGGATTGTTTTCTATTATCAACAATGCTGCCAAAGATATCCTTGGAGTTGAAATCTTGTAGAAGTACTAACAGTAGTCTCAGAGGTAGGACTTTTATTTTTGTCCATAGTTACTTTATTTATTTATTTATTCCTTCTCACCTTTTTATGCTGTATTCACTATTCTACAACTTTAACTTCTCTCTTGGTAATAAATCCTGATAAGTTGTCCATAATGGTTCATGAGGAATACCTCTTTTTTTGTTGTTGTTTTACTTTGTTTTTCTTTAAATTTGAGATATAATTGACATACAGCAATGTATAAGTTTAGGGTGGATAGCATGGTGATTTGACTTACGTACATTATGAAATGATTATCACAGTAAATTTCATGAGCATCCACCATCTTATATAGATACAAAATAAAAGAGAGAGAAAGATTTTTTTTCTTGTGATGAGAACTCTTAGGTTTTACTCTCAACAACTTTCATGTATAACATAGAACAGCATTAATTATATTTATGTTGTACATTATATCCCTAGTATTCATTTATTTTCTTACTGGAAGTTTCTACCCTTGGACCACCCTCATCTAATTCCCCCTCCCCACACCCCCAACTCTGGTAGCCACAAATCTGACCTCTTTTTCTATGACTTTGTTTGTTTTTGAGGTACAACAGACCAATAACACTGTGTTAATTTGTCTTACACAACTTGGAATTTCTGTATGTTTCACAGTGATCAGCACATTGATTTCCTGCCTTCACTGTATATTTGCCTGTCCTGATGAGTTTTTCCTTTCATAATCTTCATGTTTCTAGTTTTGCCCTTTTCCTTTTTCACTTAAAGAAGTCTAACATTTCTTGTAAAGTTGATTTAGTGGTGCTGAGCTTGTTTAGCTTTTGCTTGTGCATAAAGCTTTAGATCTCTCCATCAACTGTGAATGAAAGCCTTGCTGGAGAGTATTCCTGGTTGTAGGCTTTCCCCTTCCACTGCTTTGAATATATCATGCCACTTCTTTCTGTCTGCACTTTCTGCTAAAAAGTCAACTGATAGCCTTAGGGAAGTTCTTTTGTATATAACTTATTGCCTTTCCCTTGTTGTTTTTAATATTATCTCTTTATCTTTAATTTTTGCCGTTTTAATTGCAGCGTGCCTTGGTGTGGTCCTCTTTAGGTTGATCTTTTTGGGATTCTGTGCTGCCTGGACTTGGATATCTGTTTGCCTTTCAAGGTTAGCGAAGTTTTCAGCTATTATGTCTGTAATTATGTTTTCTGCCACTTTCTTTCTCTCTTCTTCTGCAACCCTAATAATGTGAATGTTATATGTTTGATGCTGTCCCAAAAGTCTCTTAAACTGTACTCGTTTGTTTTTATTCTTTTTTCTCTGCAGCTTCAGTGATTTCCACCACACTGTCTCCCAGCTCACTGATCTTGTTCCTGTCTCTTATCTAATTCAGTTATTGTGTTCTTCACCTCTGGTTTGTCTTTATATTTTCCAACTTTTGTTAAAAACCTCCTACTCTGTTCATTCTTCCCTCAAGTTCTTTGAACGTCTTTACAGTCATTGCCTTGAACTCTCTATTGGGTAGACTGACTTTCTCTGCTTCATTTAGTTCATCTTCTGAAGTTTTAACTTGTTCCTTTGTTTTGAACATAATCCTCTGTTGCCTCATTTTGCCTAATTTGCTGTTTTTATTTCAAGGTATCTGGTGGTTGGTTATGTTTCTTGATCTTGGAGAAGTGGCTTTTTTGTAGGAGACCTCTCGTGTGTCTCACTCCCTTCTCATCACTAGAGCTGTATGCTCCAGGTGTGCCCCCGGTTTAGACTGTGTGGGTCTTTCTGTTGTGGTGGGCTGACTGCATGGCTAGCCCCCTTCCAGTTGCTTACCAGGCCTTGCCTTGTACAGAGGATGCTATTCAATGGTGAGAAGGGCCTGGTTAGGAGGCTGCAGGCTCTGGGGCCCTGGGGGTTCCCAGGACTAGAGCTGGCCTACTGGTAAATGGAACTGAGTTCTGGAGTAGGTGGTTGTGGGCCCGGGGTCCCAGATCCAGTATTGGCCTATTGGTGGGCATGGCCAGTTCTTGACATGGCTGACGGAGGTGTCTCAAACGGGTGTCAATATGCTGGTAGTTTGGGCCAGTTCCCAGGGTGTCTGGCTGAGGGGCCCAAGGTGTCCCGGAGCTAGTGCTGGCTCACTTCACCTGCTGTTAGGCAGGGCTGGGGCTCAGTAGGCCCAGTGCCAGCATCATGGGTGGGCTGTGTGCTGATATGGCAGGCTACAGGGCTGTGCTGATCCTGGGGCTGGTGCCTGCCCACTGGTGGGTAAGGCCAGGTCCCAGGGCTAGTGCCAGATGCTGGTGTTCAGAGACAGGTCTTGGGCCCTCTCGTGGACAGAAGCAGTCCTAGGGCAGCAGTGCACTAAGGTGGTCTTAGGGTTATCAGAACCAGGGTTCCATGCAAGTGTTCCAAGTCACACATCTCACCTTCTCTGATTTGCCTGGGAAACGAATGTACCTTTTTTCTCAGTTTCCAAAACTCCATCAAACTGTGGTGTTTCTGAATCTGGAAATGATGAGCCACCTATGAAATGTTCTAGATCTTATATTTTTAATCAAATCAGAATATTTTAAAATTGTTATAAATATTTTTGTATTTTCCTCATGACCAATCTAATGCCTAGTATTCCCATATGATTTCAGTGCCCTTGTTATGCCGTGTGGCATAAGATGGTGAAGAACCATCCCCAGCATCAGATTATCTGGATTTTAATCCTGTATTTATGAATTCATAGCTACATGAATTAGGACAAACTACTTTAACCCTCTGTTCTTTAGTTTCCTTATCTTTAAAATAGGTATATTTTTATCTACCTCATAGGGTTATTCGGAGTAGTCAACTAGATAGTCACATAAATTGTGTCACATAGTAGTCACATAAATTGCTTAGGACTGTCTGGAATGTTGTAAAGGTTAACTGTTATTAATAAGGTGTTTTTCAAATTGGGGCCTGAGCACCTCTGAGGTGAGAGGAGGCCATCTAGGGACATATTGTCAGGGGTCAGTGTAAGGTGTAGCCATGCCTAGGTGCTGTTGTCCATGGTACTGAATCATTGTTGTGTAATTGCCTGAAGGATAGTACTGCTTTATGGATGGAGGAAGAGGCACAGGACTATCCAGAGTCTTCTGTAAACTGAATCCTGGGTTCCTGAAATGAGCCAGAATATTGATCCTCAGTCAGTCTACAATCTAAAAATAGTATTAATAATTTTCCTAGATCTGAAATCCAGCACCAGTACTGGAGAAAGTATGGGCTTTACCTGAGGCATACATGAGTTTGAATAATAATGGCTCAAGCTGCCTGCAAGGAGTCTGACCCTAGATACAGTGCATAATAATACATACCTCGAAAGATTATATTAATGTGAAGAAGGCAATATATTCTCAATAAATAGCAGCTATTGTTTAGATTGTTCTGAAAAGCAGGAAGTGGGAAGAAGGAAAAGGAGAGGACAATTAGAGAACGGAGATGGCCAGGCAGCGGAGGAGGGACAGGAGGGTTCGTGAATCTGAGAATATTCGTGAGCTGGCTTACCACAAGTTCCTCCTGGCCCACAGGAACTTTCCAAGCTGAATGTGGTTTCATATACTTCCAAACTTGAGTGTTGTCTCTTTGGTGTGGTCTTGTTTTGGTTATTGTTAACACACACATAAGCACACAGCACACCACAATACCACAGCCTCCACAATACCCAGTATTTTTACACCGCTGTCTTTCTAGTCCTGCCAGAGACTCATACTCGTGCTTGAGATGTCTCTTCTGTGACTATTCCATTCCTGACAAATGGATGCTCTGTGGTATGAATAGACTGTCATTTTCTCGCCCTCTCAGGCTTTTCTGTTTGTTGAGTTTCGCCCTTCACTTGATGGTAGGAGACTCCTATTATCTGTTCTGTACCCTCTCTGGATTATATATTTGGCACAAAATGTCAGAGTAGGAGTATGAAAAATAGATCCATCTTGTAAAGAAAGGGAAATTCCACAGGGAATATATCATAACATGAGAATTTTAGGAGCTCAGCACGATAACAGCCATCTGGCAGTCAGGGGACTCTGGCATAACTCTGTTATGTTTTTCTGCCTTGAGAAAGTAGAACTGACTGAGAGATTCAGAATCTGTCTGCTTTTGGGCCCCGGAAGGAGACGGAATAGCTCCACATAGTCCAAGCTTCTCTTCTTCATCCTGTCCTTTCAGTTCAGTTCAGTTCAGTCGCTCATTCGTGTCCGACTCTTTGCGACCCTATGAATTGCAGCACCCCAGGCCTCCCTGTCCATCACCAACTCCTGGAGTTTACTTAAACTCACATCCATTGAGTCAGTAATGCCATCCAGCCATTTTATCCTCTGTCATCCCCTTCTCCTCCTGCCCCGAATGCCTCCCAGCATCAGAGTCTTTTTCAATGAGTCAACTCTTCGCATAGGAGGCCAAAGTATTGGAGTTTCAGCTTTAACATCAGTCATTCCAGTGAACACCCAGGACTGATCTCCTTTAGAATGGACTGGCTGGATCTCCTTGCAGTCCAAGGGACTCTCAAGAGTCTTCTCCAGCACCACAGTTCAAAAGCATCAATTTTTCGGCACTCAGCTTTCTTCACAGTCCAACTCTCACATCCATACATGACCACTGGAAAAACCATAGCCTTGACTAGACGGACCTTTGTTGGCAAAGTAATGTCTCTGCTTTTTAGTATGCTATGTAGGTTGGTCATAACTTTCCTTCCAAGGAGTAAGCATCTTTTAATTTCATGGCTGCAATCACCATCTGCAGTGATTTTGGAGCACAAAAAAATAAAGTCTGACACTGTTTCCACTGTTTCCCCATCTATTTCCCATGAAGTGATGAGACCAGATGCCGTGATCTTTGTTTTCTAAATGTTGAGCTTTCAGTCAACTTTTTCACTCTCCTCTTTCGCTTGGATCAAGAGGCGTTTTAGTTGCTCTTCACTTTCTGCCATAAGGGTGATGTCATATCTGAGGTTATTGATATTTCTCCCGGCAGTCTTGATTCCAGCTTGTGCTTGTTCCAGCCCAGCGTTTCTCATGATGTACTCTGCATATAAGTTAAATAAGCAGGGTGACAATATACAGCCTTGACGTACTCCTTTTCCTATTTGGAACCAGTCTGTTGTTCCATGTCCAGTTCTAACTGTTGCTTCCTGGCCTGTATATAGGTTTCTCAAGAGGCAGGTCAGGTGGTCTGGTATTCCCATCTCTTTCAAAATTTTCCACAGTTTATTGTGATCGACACAGTCAAAGGCTTTGGCATAGTCAATAAAGCAGAAATAGATGTTTTTCTGGAACTCTCTTGCTTTTTCAATGATCCAGCGGATGTTGGCAATTTGATCTCTGGTTCCTCTGCCTTTTCTAAAACCAGCTTGAACATCTGGAATTTCACGATTCACTTATTGCTGAAGCCTGGCTTGGAGAATTTTGAGCATTACTCTACTAGCGTGTGAGATGAGGGCAATTGTGTGGTAGTTTGTGCATTCTTTGGCATTGCCTTTCTTTGGGATTGGAATGAAAACTGACCTTTTCCAGTCCTGTGGCCACTGCTGAGTTTTCCAAATTTGCCAGCATATTGAGTGCAGCACTTTCACAGCATCATCTTTCAGGATTTGAAAGAGCTCAACTGGAGTTCCATCAGCTCCACTAGCTTTGTTCGTAGTGGTGCTTTCTAAGGCCCACTTGACTTCACATTCCAGGATGTCTGGCTCTAGGTCAGTGATCACACCATCGTGATTATCTGGGTTGTGAAGATCTTTTTTGTACAGTTCTTCTGTGTATTCTTGCCACCTCTTCTTAATATCTTCTTCTTCTGTTAGGTCCATACCGTTTCTGTCCTTTATCGAGCTCATCTCTGTATGAAATGTTCCCTTGGTATCTCTAATTTTCTTGAAGAGATCTATAGTCTTTCCCATTCTGTTGTTTGAATCCCATGAACAGTATGAAAAGGCAAAATGATAGGATACTGAAAGTGGAACTCCCCAGGTCGGTAGGTGCCCAATGTGCTACTGGAGATCAGTGGAGAAATAACTCCAGAAAGAATGAAGGGATGGAGCCAAAGCAAAAACAGTACCCAGTTGTGGATGTGACTGGTGATAGAAGCAAGGTCCGATGCTGTAAAGAGCAATATTGCATAGGAACGTGGAATGTTAGGTCCATGAATCAAGGCAAATTGGAAGTGGTCAAACAGGAGATGGCAAGAGTGAACGTCCACATTCTAGGAATCAGCGAACTAAGATGGACTGGAATGTGTGAATTTAACTCAGATGACCATTATATCTACTACCATGGGCAGGAATCCCTTAGAAGAAATGGAGTAGCCATCATGGTCAACAAGAGAGTCCAGAATGCAGTACTTGGATGCAATCTCAAAAACGATAGAATGATCTCTCTTCTTTTCCAAGGCAAACCATTCAATATCACAGTAATCCAAGCCTATGCCCCAACCAGTAATGCTGAAGAAGCTGAACAGTTCTATGAAGACCTACAAGACCTTTTAGAACTAACACCCCAAAAAGATGTCCTGTCCCTTACATTAGTGTAAAGGAAAGGAAAGTGAAGTCACTCAGTCATGTCTGACTCGTTGCGACACTATGGACTGTAGCCTACCAGGCTCCTCTGTCCATGGGATTTTCCAGGCAAGAATACTGGAGTGGGTTGCCATTTTCTTCTCCAAGAGATCTTCCTGACCCAGGGATTGAACCCAGTTCTCCGGCATTGTAGGCAGATGCTTTACCATCTGAGCCACCAGGGAAGTCTAGTGGAAGTCATTAGTGTAAAGCAGTGCTTAAAAACACTGGCATGTATCAGAATCCCCAGGGCTCTACAAAACACAAATTGTTGGGCCACCCTGAATTTCTATAGATTTGCAGTGGGGTCTGTGAATTTACCAGTTGATGCTGGTACTGCTGGTATGAGGACCACATTTTAAGAACCACTGATAGGAAATTTTACTTACTGTGACTCTCATAAAACATTATCCGAATAATTCTCAGAACCCTGGAAAGATGTACTACTGCTACTGTTATTCCCATTTAGAAATGAAGAACACTGGTTCTTCACATAGTTATAAGTGGTAGAGCCAAGATTTGAATTCTGTTCTAATTCCATTTCCAGACTTGTGCTTGGTGCTTTGGGAAGAAGGCTCCCTGACATGGGATATAAGTCATTTTCCCCAGGTGGTAGTTTTGTGAAGGAGGCCTCCTCTGTACTCTTATCCCTACATCATCCCCTCAGCTCTGGAGTCCAGAATCAGACCTTGGTCTTGCTGTTTACAGCCCCATTTGCTTAGCATTTTCACTGTAGCGCACACCTACTGGCAGAGCCAAGTGAATGCTCTCCCACATTTTTGAGAAAAGTTAAAGGTGGTCCCAGGGCAAGAACAATTTTTTTTTTTTTGAAGTCTCATGTTTTACCTCAAACTTCCTGCATATTTTGCACTCTATCACATTCTCTATTCAAATTTTATATAGATTTCTCCCCCCTTCAAATAGTATTAGCTTTCTAGGTGCGTGTCTTGGTTTTTCCTCTGGCTTCTACTTTACCTTCCAGTTTGAGGCTGAGGGTTTAGGCTGTCCGTGGTGGGTTTATTGATGGTATCAGCACTTAGCACAGAGCCTAGTACTTAGGTACTCAGTAGGTATTCATTCAGAGGTGTTATGATGAAAGAAAGATTATGAGCTTTGGGACTAAACAGACTTGAGTTTGAATACCAGTTCTGTCACTTACTGGTGGATGAACTTAGGAAAATCATTCTGGGGCTGTTTCTTACAGCTATAAAATATCTTCCTCTCAGGGTTTGATGAGTGTTACAGATGCAGTGTGCAAAGCACCAGATGTGTCATAGTCTATAAGCGAAGGTTGCCATCATGGCTTATATTTTAATGACTGTTTAGAATGGGAGAACGAATGAATGAGCCCACTTGAGCTGTGAACACCTTGGGATATAAACACTCCCCAGTCTGATAGCACAGGCAGCCCCTCAAGTAGCAGGTCTCAGTTCTCCCAGGAGACTGCACGCCTCTCCTGGGTACCAGCCCCCTGCACCTAGACATCTCTGTTCAGCCTGACATTGTCACACCTCCCCCAGAGCAGGGCTTCTTATATTCACTCTGAGGCCACTAAGAGAAGCAAGGTCCTCAAATGCAAGTCCTCTCTGAATTCTTTTGGGTAGCATGCAAATTCGAGATTTTATTTTTGTGTATATGTAAGAACTATATGCTGATAATTTACTAAGTGAGTTATTAGGGATTACTCATACTTGCTATTCATGAACTCAAATTAGATCATTACCAAGTTCCCCAGGGGCTCTAATTCAGTTATCTTTGAAGTCAGGCTGCCTCTAAATGCTCAGTAATGACTGCCTCCTCACTCAGCCAGATGGTTAGATTCCTGTGACATGGAGTAAAGTCATGCTGTTACCATTGCAATGTCAGACTTGCTTTGAGTCAGTTTTGGTGTTCAGCTACCACTATTCTTGCTTTTTAATTAGACATGGTAGTTCATTTAACTTCGTCATTATCACATTAGTTTGTGGAGGACATTTGATTAACCTGATAGCAGGCAGTGATACATATTTGCATCAAACATATTTTAGGCCTGTAATTTTCCAATTACTAGATGTTAAGACATGAACAGGCTTCAGTTCAAGCATGAATCATGGTATTCTCTTGCTAAACAGATGCATATGTAATCCAAACCCAAACGTGCCTCTTTAAGTTGTTTGGATTATTTATGATTGCATAACTAACTACCCTAAGATGGAGTGGCTCAACTGTTTTATTATTCTGCATGAGTCCATGCATCAAGAACTCAGACAGGGCTCAGCAGGGACAGCTCATGACCGCTCTACATCATGTCTGCTAACGCTGTGAGATGTGAAGTGGCTTTAGGTGCTTCCTCGCAGCTACGGTGGCTTACGTGACTGCACAGCGACTGGATGGTTTGACTGGGATCTTACCACAGGGGTTTCACTTGTCATCATCAGCTGGGTTTCTGGGTTCTTCTCCCCCTGTCCACATGGTTTCTCTGTGATCTCTCCAGTTAAATGGCTCAACTCCTGACATGGCAACTCAGTGCTTCCAAGAACACAGAAGTGGAAGCTGCCAGGCCTTGAAGTTTAAGCCTAACACTGGCACAACATCACTTCTACTGCATGTTAAAGCAAGTCACAGGTGCAGCCCAGATTCAAGGGGTAGAGAATAAAAAGAGCATGAATCTCAGGAGGTGTGAACCATCAGTGGAATAGACTATGACACAGGTGACACTGATGAATTCAAGCAAGTTAAGTAACCCCTGACATCCTATATTTTAAGCATATTAAGGTGACTATTATAAGTTTATAGATTATAGTTATAATTTTATGGGTAATTTGTTGTGGTTGTTCAGTCACTAAGTCATATAACTCTGTGGACTGTAGACTGCCAGGCTCCTCTGTCCTCCATTATCTCCTGGAGTTGGCTCAATTTCATATCCATTGAGTTGGTGATGCTATTTAACCATCTCATCCTCCACTGCCTCCTTCTCCTTTTGCCTTCAATCTTTCCCAGCATCAGGGTCTTTTTATATGAGTCATTATTTTAATATTAAAATATATACATTGATTCATGTTTTTTTTTAATTATAAGTGACTCAGAACTAATATTACCAGTTTTACATCAACTAGTATCTTTCATTCCTCTTCAGTTCTTGGTTAGCATGTAGTTCTTTTTAATTTATTTATTTTTAATTGGAGGATAATTGCTTTACAATATTGTGTTGGTCTCTGCCATACATCAACATGAATCAGCCATAGGTATACATATATCTCCTCCCTCGTGAACCTCCCTCCCACCTCCCATCCCCTGCTGCCCCTCTAGGTTGTCACAGAACACCTGATTGCTCCAGGCAAATGGTCTCAGTCAAAAAAAAAAAAAAAAAGTTGAAAACCACTTTTCTAGTGGTCAAGAAATGAACCCTTAGGAATCTTCTAATAACTAGCGGTATACAGTGGGCAAGGCACTGTTTCAACCCTGGAGGGGCCCGGAGTCTTGCAGGGAAGAGTAGGTAAAGACACTGCAGAGTGGTGAATGCCACAGTGGAAAAGCTCAAGGAGTTATTGGAGAGCAGATATGTCCAGCCCAGTGTGAGCAATTAAGGGGAGCTTCTTAGAGAAGGTGATACTTGAACTGAATTCCAAAGGCTGTGTAGGAGTTGCAAAGTTGAAGAAGGATCAGCAAGAGCAAAAGCCCAGAGATGGTACAGTTATCAAGATCTGACTAGTGATTTTTTGGAAAGATATGAACCCTTCTGGGAAAAGAGAGGGGTTCATATCTTTCAAAAAAATCACTAGTTTTTAGTGAGTCTTCCCTTTAAAAAATATACTCATTACAGTTTGTTATAAGTCATCAGACACATATAAATAAGCTCCCCCAATCTGATGCTGTATTCATGAATTAATGTTATTATGAGAGCAAAGAGGAGATGAAGAGGTGTTTGTTCCTGGATAATTGTCTGTGGCTGATTCATTCGAATGAATAGAGAGACCTGGGGTGCAATTCAGTACCCATTGAATTTGCCGTCTTCCTTCTGACTTGTGATTTCCATGCTGACATCTGTACAGAACAAATAGGGTTTGATCCACTGTGTGAAATTGCAGAGCTAGAAAATGTGTTCGAAACCATTATTCCCACCCCCTCATTTTTAGACAAGCAACCGAGACCAGGGGAGCTCAAGCAAGTGCTCAGAGTGGCTTAGTTGTAGGAACATAAAACACTCTTCTTCCACCCAGCCTGACAATATCCAATCTGAGTGCTATTTAGAAGATCCTATTACAGTTTTTTTTTCCTGTCAGCAAAGATGTTGAGGGTGGTAATAAGAAGATTGTTCACACTGTAAAGAGCCCCCAAGAGGGGAGTGATAGGGCAAGCTGCCGGCAGGGAAATGCTGAGAGGCATCAGCTGGAGCAAGCCCTCTTGTGTGGTAGCCGTCATCTCTGTCAAAAGGCAGACAACCAGAGGGGACTGTCACGTGGGAGCATGGTCAGCAGTGACTATCTGGAGAGTCAGGCAGTATTTGCTGATGGAAATAAAAAATGGTGCAGCTTTACTAAAAATGGAGCTACCACATAATTCAGCAATCCCAGTCCTGGGCTTATATATGGAGAAAACCATAATTCAAAAAGATACATGCACCCCAATGTTCATTGCAGCCCTGTTTACAGTAGCCAAGACATGGAAGCAACCTAGATGTCCATCAGCAAATGAATGGATAAATGTGTGATATATATACAATGGAATATTACTCAGTAATAAAAAGGGAGGAAATAATGCCATTAGTAGCAACATGGATGAACCTAGAGATTATCATTCTAAGTGAAATAAGTCAGACAAAGACAAATACCACGTGATATCACTTATATGTTGAATCTAGAAAAATGGTACAAACGAACTTATTTACAAAATAGAAACAGACTCAGACTTCAAAAACAAACTTATAGTTACCAAAGGGGGAGATGTGGAGGGGGAGGGATAAATTAGGAGTTTGGGATTAACAAATGTATACTGCTATATATAAAATAAATAATCAACAAGGACCTAATGTATAGCACAGAGACTCTACTCAATATTCTGTAATAACCTATATAAGAAAAGAATCTGAAAAAGAATGGATATGTGTATATGTATAAGTGAATCACTTTGCTGTACACCTGAAACTAACACAACATTGTAAATCAACTCTAATATAAAATAACACTTTTTAAAAATGTTCCAGTGTCTTCCACTATGAAGCCAAGCACTGAGCTGCAGTGGAACAGCAGTTATAATAACAGAAGTATTTGTTGAGTTACTGCAGCATGTACCTCTTTACCTTGTCACTCCTTCTCAACTTCCTCAGAAATCTTTCCATCTGCCCTGTACCTGCTACAGACACATTTGCTGGCCTCATAGTTCCCTGTCCATATCTGTATCACTCCTCTTACCAGCCTGTGTGTTCATTATCTGTTCAGATATCTGTCTCCCACCTGGGACCATCAACTACTACAATAGGAAAATATAGATGATTTGTGTGTTCTGTAGGAATACAGCTAGGAGAATAGCTTGATTTGCTCAAAAAGTTTTTGAAAAGCTATAGAAAGAAATGACCATTGTATCTAGAACCAGATATATGAGTACTGATTTGTTATGAGGAGGAAGGAGTGAAAGGAATTCCAGATAGATTAAAGGCATGGGGTGCTTGTCAGTCCATTGACTAATGTTCATGAGGTCCTGCCGTGTGTTAGGCACTTTGCCAGGTGCTAGGGGTACATGGTTGATTTGGCTGCAACAAGGAATATGTGGAGCAGGAGACCATTGGAGTAAGAATGGGGAGATGAGCTGCACCACAGATAAAGGATCTTCTGGAACTGGCTGAAGAACCTGCCTTTAATCCTGGAAGCTGAAGGAGGCCTCTAAAGGGTTTAAGCAGGTAAATGCTAGAGTCAAATTTGGTTTTAAATACAGGGGTTATCTACACACAGATATGAAGTGATTCACAGGATATATCGTTAAGTAAAACCAACAGTGTACAAAAAACAGTCCACAGTGTGCTACCTTTTATGTGATAGAGGAGGGGAAATAAGAAAATATCCATATATCTGCTCACTGATGTGAAAATAAACAGGAAGAATAAACTAGAAAACATAAGGATTAGGTGGGAGACAAGATGGAAAGGAGGAGGGTGGGAACAGAGTAAAGGAAACGGGAACGCAAGACACTTTTTTTATATATAGTTCTGACTTCTGAAACCATACTAAAAAAGAATCTGTGGGAATGGAGAAAAATCTCTACAGTGAAATACAAACAAGAATGAATGGGAGTGGGAAAGAACTACCTAAGTAACTTTTGAAAATAGTTCTTTGAGGGTATGCTGTTGGCTAAAGACAACGGAGCTGTAAATAAATTTGAACTCTGTTTTTCACAGAAATGTGGCTAGCACTTCTGAAATTATTTTCTGTATATTTTAGAATTGAGAAAAGTACATTGTAGATAATGGAAACAGTTTGTTGGAGAAAAGAGTTTAATAGTATGGAATGAGAGGAGGCTACAATTGACTTTGTGTAGTGTATGAGTATGCATTTGGGGTTTTTAACATGGATAGATGGATGGAAGGATGGTTGGAAAGATAAACAGCCAGAGATGAGCTTTGTGTGTGTACATGCATCCATTTCCCAGCTCTGTAACTGACAGAGCCTAGAAGCAGTGACACCTTAGGAGCAAAGGGCATACCTAGTACCCAAACCTTGGTTTCAAAAACCATTCTCCACTAAAAGGAATCAGGGCTCTCTAGAAAAATGACTGATTTTAGGACCAGTACTGAGGAAGTACAAGTTGAGCCTGAAATATTTTGTAATACCAGAAAATAAAGATGTGATCAAAGAATGATAGTAATATGTGTGAAGAATAAGGAATTACTTTGAATGAGCTTGCTCTGGCCAGATCTGGGACAATTTGGAATCAAAACAAATAATGATGGTAACGGATCATAACCCATTGAATAAAGTAAGAATCCATGAATATAAGTAAATATATATTATGTGGAAATGTAATAAGCATATTATACTTATATATTTATCATGTATATTTACATAAACATATTTTATATATCTATGGTATGTGTCGTATTTATAGTATAAAGAAAGTATAGTCTAGTATAAAAAATAAGGAAGAGAAAGCTCTCTCTTACAGTATAATCAGCTAATAAATATAGAAGCGAGGGTGGAATTAGAAATTCACCATCATGGTAATAATTAATCCAGGAAAGAACCATCGGTGGGTGCTAAAACCATCAGTAGATAAAAGTTTGATGAGCAGTTACAAAATTACTACAACCTGGAGCAGGATATCAAGTTCAGAAATCACAGCGCAACACAAAGCACCCAGCTGCTGGCAGCTCATGGCTTGTTATATTGCTCAGTGTTGTATTTGCAATAGGATGGTAACAATAATGATTTATTTAGGCTCCAGTATGTGATAGGCATTATACCGGGTGCAGTTTGGTGGGGGGGGGGGTATGTTTGTTCCTTGCATATATTAACTCAATCCTAATATTAATTCAGTGAGATTTTTTCATTAGTTATTCTCATTTTTAAGATGCGGAGCCCAAGGTCCAGGAAATGGAAAATTTGTCTCAAGTCCAATAGTTGATAAGAGGCATAACAGGACTGAAATCCCCTGCCTTTTGAGTTCAGGTTCCTTGGTGTTCTATCATGCAGTGTGTCTCTGGGTCCTCTTAGAGCTCTGCGTTTCTGAAAGTATGCAGAATGGCAAGATCAGAGAGGCATTGTTAAACAAAGGCATCGGGGGATTCCTTCTTTCTTCTCACCATATTTACTAAACGTCTTGCCTCATTTTCCTTATCTAAAAATAGGGAAAGCTTAATTTCCATGGTTGTTATGAGGATGAAATTAGATGACATATATTAAGCAAAGAGCACAATGTAAAGTAAGCATCCAGCATCAGTGTTTATAGCAGTTGCAATGCTGAATTCCCTTGTATGATGGAAAATTTTTCTAAAGCCCTCACTTTTGGACTGAGTTGATAATCAGAGGCCAGATCATAAACAGCTTTATGTATCATGAAAAGAAGACTACGTTTTATTCTACAGGCAATAGAAACCACTGAAGAATTTTATGACTTGGAAAGATGTGATTTGGTTGGCAATTTAGAGCTGAACAAGGGGAAGAAAGCAGAAACCAAGGCAGACAGACTGGCAGGAGGCTGCAGTCAGAGACCAGGCAGATGAGGGTCTGAGTTAACAGACCAGCTGGCATGATGGGGGGTGGGGGGTGCAGTGCTGATGTGGAACACGCAGTGGACAGTCACACTCTCAGACTGGTGCCTGGGTTTGTAGGAAAAAAAGAACGAGGAGCTCAGCCTCAGACCTCTGGCCTGGGTATTGTATTGGTTCTTCTTGGGCATGATCAGAATGCAGAGGAGGGGCAAGTTGGAGGCATGGAAAGGTGCTCATTCAGGGCAGTTTGGGACAAACAAGGAAGTCACAGTAGATAGTTGAATATGTAGATTTGGGGTGAAGGGAGCGTGTAGGCCTGGAGGTGGCGCTAGTGGTAAAGAATCCATCTACAGTGAAGAAGACCAGGGTTTGATCCTTGGGTCAGGAAGATCCCCTGGAGGAGGGCATGGCAACCTACTCCAGTGTTTTTGCCTGGAGAATCCCATGGACAGAGGAGCCTGATGGGCTACAGTCCATGGTCGTAAAGAGTTGGACATGACTGAGGGAATGAGCAGCGTGCCTGGGAGTTATTGAAGTCATGGAGGTGGATGAAGTCCCCCAGGGAAGGGATGTAGGGTGAGAATGGGGCAGTATTCAGCACACAGTATTTAACAGTGGCAAAAGAAGTGGAAGGAGACTGAGGAGGAACACGTAGAAAGATGAAAGAGTTTCCAGGGGGTTGTTTTCTGCTGAGGATAAGGCCGCAGAGAGTGCAAAGAACGCAAGGAAGGCTTGAACGTGCCTGTTGGATTTGGCAATTGGGTCAGTGGTTTTGACCTTAAAAATAAAACAGCCAGTTATTTTAATAGCAAATGGATTTATTCAGGCATAGCAGAGGAATTGCACTTTGAAACAAGTGAGCTGTGGCAAAAGCCACAGGCAAGTCCAACATGTAAAAGAGAGGAATGTTATTTTATCAAGAAAAAGGAGGAAGTTGAGAAGGGGGTGTTTTGAACAAAAGTCCATGGGAGAAAAGTGAGAGTTCATGGTGATGACCATTACTCATTGGCTGTTGAGTTGCTGAGGTAGTCAATTTCCTTTTTTTTTCCCAAAGAAACTATTTATTTTTCATTTATTTATTTATTTATTTTTCTGCTCTGTGTCTTAGTTACTGCACGTAGGATCTAGTTCCCTGACTAAGGATTGAACCCAGGCCCCCTGCATTCGGAGCACAGAGTCTTAGCTACTGGACCACCAGGGAAGTCTCTGGGGTAGTCAATTTTTTGTAGGAAATGCAATGTATATCTTTTCCTGTTGGGCCTGTGCTTGATGGTTCTTTCCCATTAATACTTCTGTTGGGGTCCAAAATCATTGCAGATAGTGACTGCAGCCATGAAATTAAAAGACACTTGCTCCTTGGAAGAAAAGTTATGACCAACCTAGACAGCATATTAAAAAGCAGACACATTACATTGCCAACAAAGGTCTGTCTAGTCAAAGCTATGGTTTTTCCAGTAGTCATGTATGGATGTGAGAATTGGACTATAAAGAAAGCTGAGGGCCAAAGAATTGATGCTTTTGAACTGTGGTGTTGGAGAAGACTCTGGAGAGTCCCTTGGACTGCAAGGAGATCCAACCAGTCCATCCTAAAGGAAATCAGTCCTGAATATTCATTGGAAGGACTGATGCTGAAGCTGAAACTCCAATACTTTGGCCACCTGATTCGAAGAACTGACTTATTTGAAAAGACCCTGATGCTGGGAAGGATTGAAGGCGGGAGGAGAAGGGGATGACAGAGGATGAGATGGTTGGATGGCATCACTGATTCAATGGACATCAGTTTGAGTAGGCTTGGGGAGTTGGTGATGGACAGGGAAGCCTGGCGTGCTGCAGTCCATGGGGTCGCAAAGAGTCCGACACGACTGAGCAACTGAACCGAACTGAACTGCTGGGGTCTATGATTGACAATTGCTCCTGTAATTGACCTCTGTGATAATTGCAAAAGAGCTCCCCCTTCTGGCCTCCCTGCTCCATTTTAGTGAGTGTTCCCTTTATTAAGTTTCACGACTGGAAACTAGGCAAGACCGGGTGTCCAGAAACAGAACTCAGTGGGCCAGTGGATTAAGAAGAAAATTAAACTTTTTAAGGAGAGAAACTAGAGTTTGGATGCTCCCTGATATACAAGCATCTCACTCCCTTGCCATGAATTTCTTCCTACTGTTGGCGAGCTCCGACTAATGGAAGATCTTGCTCTCCTTACAGAACATGTATCTTCTGCCTGCACTTTCCCTCAGCTCTAGCTCAGCCCTCCAGGTCTATACCAACCAAGTCTAAGTGCCATCCCAGAGAACTGTCCAGTCTGCCTCCTCGCTCCATCATCTCTTCCAGCCCCTTCACCATTCCTCAGATCCTCAGACTCGTAGACTTGCCTTCAACCCTGACTCTCTACAGTGGATTCTCTTTTATTAAAACTGGGCTTGATTTTGGGTAACATCAGTCTTTATTTCTTGTCCTATTAGGCTGGTCACTTTTCAACATTTTTAAACCTCAACTCAGAATAAGAGATACATTTTGCATTGTGATAGGTGTATACATGTATGTATAACTGAAAGAAGATACACTCTTATTTTCAATTCCACCATTCCATTCCATTCTGTGCTATTCTATATCATGTTTTTAGATGTTGGTCTTAGCCTGCCACATTAATTTCACAACCCATTAAACTGATTTAGAACTGATGGAGCCAGGAGGGGCTCAAAGGAAAAGATATTAAGTATTTGTCTGAATCCACTCCCTCTTCTCTTAGGCTTATCTGCACCAGGAAGGCAGGCCTTCCCTCTAATTATATTTTTTATGGTTCTAAGAGGAAAGAGTCACTAAGATGCCAGCCAGCCTTGAGGGGGAGGGTTGGTATTTGAATTTTCAGAGTGGCTTAGTGACTCATCAGAGGAAGGTAAGCACCTCTAATGGTGGAGTTTAGAAATCAGTGGAATTTAGAAATCAGTGGAGAAGAGATTGGCTTACCTTTCAAATCACGCCCCGTGGGCTACTGTCCCTGTACTTTCTCATGAGACACCCGACAGCCTGGAGTATTTTCATGCCTGGAGGATGCTCTTAGGTGGCCTTACTACCACCTCTGATGAGGGACGTTTAAAATTTCCCAGAGTTTAGGAGTATGGCTGCCTCTGTATACGGGCTATGCAACCCCCATCCCGGCCATCTAGCTGTCTGGACTTGTACTTGTCTGTCTGTGTGTCCTCTTCTGACTCCCCTGGGGTGGCATTCCCCCACTGCTTGAAAACCACTGTCTCCAACAGAGCTTTCAGCAAAGAACATTTGAGGATTTTTTTTCTTTTTTTAATAAGAAAAGATGACATGTGTTCTAACATTCTCATTTACAATGTCTTTTCTACTTGCCCCAGGAAGAGCAAGGATTTCTGAATATACCTTGACTACAGATAGAAGGATATTGTTGCCTGAGGAATAGCAGAGGTCTTCTCTCATCTGCTCAACGACAACCTGCTGTTGCCATAGACACCTGGGTCCTCGAGAAATTTCCTGAAGGGCTTGTCTGTTGCGTACCTGCAATGAGCCAGGCCCTAAGCTGGGCCACGGCTACAGCCTGGTGAACAAAACTCTCTCCCAAGCCTCAAGTGCTCACACCCAGGAAAGATGAGTGAAGATCGGTGGGTGTCCCTCACTCCAGAAGAATTTGGCCAACTCCAGAAATATGCAGAATGTGAGTAAACGGATGGACCCATCTCGGGTGGGATTTCCTCTTGGTTGGGGAGAGCATTTTTGGAGAGCAGAGTAGCAAAGCAAAGAGAATGAGATCAACTTATTATCTCCTTATAAAAATAGAATTTGTGTCTTTAAACATAAAAATGCAATTATCTTTATACTCTATAAATGATACATTCTCACCAGAGAAATCTGGAATATCCAGGGAAGAAAAATAAAAAGTAGGTTAAAAAATCACAGCTAAACGCTATGAGCATTTTGTCACATTCCTGTCTTGTGTATATTGCTTTACTTGGTTGAATTCCTGAATATACCTTTTTCCTTTTCGGTCTTCATTTTTTTAAATAATGTAAGATTGTGTTTTCTCAGCTTGTCAAAACCTCTTTCTAGCCTACCTTTTGAAAGGCTGCAGCCTGCTTGGTTACAATGTTACTCAGTCATTTGCTTTAATATACTCCTGTGTTGGACCCAAGGCCTTCTTTCAGTAAGATACAGGATTCTGATGCACGTCACTTCCTTCACTTTGTATTGAAAAGCCTGGGCTTTTAGATGGGGCTCTTGGTTTCACTAGCTGCACCCAGGAACAATGTCAGTGCATCAACAGTGGTGGCAAGGCCCACATACACACACGGCCCCACAGTTGTGCCCCCCACTGGCCACTCCTAGTCCTGATTGTTAACAGGAGTTGGTCCTGGCTGACCGCTTCACTCTGCACACACACAGTGCCCATCATGATTGTGCAACAGAACTGATTTTTACAGAGCCCTTTGTCTTTCAGAGCCCTCAGCAGCACTCCTAACTCCACCCCATTTTTCTAACTCCTCTCCCTTCGTATTAACTGTGCTGGTGTTTTTGTAGGTCATTCAATCTGTCGCTCCTTGACCTGCCCTACAGCGCTTGCCCAGGCAGATCATCCTCTGAAGTAGGGCAGCCTGTCCCACTTCCACAGGGCACTGGTCTGGGAGTCAGGGAGGCAGGCTCAGTGCCAGCTCTGGCGTTGTCTCTGTGATGTGACAGCCCTTAACACCCGCCCCACCCTTTAGATCCCCTCCCCCACACCCCCAGCCTTCGTGTCCTCTTATGCAAAATGAGAGGGTTGGACTAGATGATCTTTCCCTGTGGTCCCTCATGCCTAACACCCCATGATTCCATGTGATCCACCAGTAGGACTACTGGTCTGTTTCTCCCTGGTACTCTGGAGCCCATGGCCTCTTGTATGACCACAGTAGATTTAGAGAAGTCTGAAGTGTATTGGCAAGGAGCAAGGCATCACCCTCCAGGGTAAGTGTTAGTCATGGGCTTCCTTGATGGCTCAGATGGTAAAGAATCTGCCCACAATGCAGGAGGACCGGGGTTCCTCTGGTTCGGGAAGATCCCCTGGAGAAGGGAATGGCTACCCACTCCAGTGTTGTTGCCTTGAGAATCCCATGGACAGTGGAGACTGGCAGGGTTTCACAGGGTTGCTAAAATTCATGGGGTTGCATAGTTTATGGGTCTCAAAGTCTGTCTCTCCCTGGTACTCTGGAGCCTGTGTCCTCTTGTATGACCACAGTAGATTTAGAGGCCTCTGAAATGAATTGATAAGGAGTAAGGAATCACCCTCCAAGGTAAACTCATCTAATTCTGCCCACTCTGTGGGTCAACAAAGTATCAGGCCCTGTCAGGGAGGAAGAAGCAGCAGAGAGATAAGGCTTTGCCTGAGGAATAGGAACCTTGTTAGGGCGTCAGAAATGGACTTTGACACAAGCAGAGAACAGACTCAAGGCAGCAGGGAAACCACGCACAAAGGAGAAGGGAATTTAGGGCTGGAGGAGACTGAAGGGAGTGGATTAGAATGTGGCTCAGTCGGTAAAGAATCCACCTGCTATGTGGGAGACCTGGGTTCCATCCCTTGGTCAGGAAGATCTCCTGGAGAAGGGCATGGCAACCCACTCCAGTATTCTTGCCTGGAGAATCCCTGTGGACAGAGGATCCTGGCGGACTACAGTCCATGGGATTGCAAAGAGTTGGACACAACTGAGTGACTAAGCGCAGCACACACAGGATGACAGAAAGTCTCTCACAGTTCTTAGGGCCAGAAGTCCAAAATCCAGGCTCCTCCTGAGGGCTGTGAGGGAAAGATCTGTTTCCTCGGCTTATGGATGACTGTCTTCTCCCTTTAGTTTTCACATGGTACTCTCACTATACACATGTCTCAGTGTCCAAATTTCCCTCTTTATATGGAAAGCCTTTTTTTTTAATCCTTACTTTTTAAATTTGTTTTTTATTGAAGTATATAGTTGATTTACAATGTTGTGTTAATTTCTGCTGTACAGCAAAGTGACTCAGTTATACATATATACACATTTATTTTTATTTTCTTTTCCATAATGATTTATCAAAGGGTATTGAATACAGTCCCCATGCTATACAATAGGATTCTGTTGTTTATCATCCTGTATGTAATAGCTTGCATCTGCTAACCCTAAACTCCCAGTCCATCCCTCCCTCGCCTCACCTTGGCACCACAAGTCTGTTCTCTGTGTCTGGATAGAGTCGTTTTGGATTGAACCCACCCTACTCTAGTAAGACCTCATCTTAACTACTTACCTCTGCCATGACCCTGTTTCCAAATAAGGTCACATTCTGAGGTACTGAGGAATTAGGACTTCAACATATCAATTTGCAGGGGAGACAACTTGTAACAGAGGATCCATCTGGGTGAAGCCTGTGTAGAAAAGAGTTTAAGACGTGAATAGTAGATGGTGGGGGGAGGAGTTGAAACAGGGGGAGCAAAGGAGAAGGGGAGCAAAGGGGGAGGTTTCTGTGCGGAGGTAAGAAGAGCTTCTGGGCCAGGTGAGGAGAAGGAGCAGGAGGATGGGGAAGCAGACAGGGGTAGGAGCGGGTAGAAGAAGGCCTGGGGCCCTGCCTGTCAAGGTGTAGCCTTTGGACTGAGTGGCAAAATGTGGAGCCATGGATCTGATGGCTGAGTGCAGGGTGATCTGGATGAGAAAGTTGCCAGGTCAGGGACGGCGGACAAGTCCTTTGGATGAAGGATGAAGTCTCTCATCTGAGCTGAGGCACAGAGCTGAAATGGGGAATGTGGCAATGAACAGATGCTAATTTGTGGGAAATTACTGAGGAAGTATCCTCAAAACTTGTGGAATAAAAGGAAGCCAGCAGAGACACCTCAAAGCCTGTGAATCTGTGCACAGTAAGGGACAGAGGGATCCAGATGTGGCAAAGCCATTGTGGAGGCAGGGGGTGAAAGAAACTCAAGTATTTGGTAGGAAGTGGCTGCTCTGTGGTCTTTTTTTCAACCATCAGCTTTATCCTTCTTGGATCCATCCTCATTTTGTCTGTGTTCCAGGACAGGACAAGGGGCTCTAGCACCACTGTTCTAACAGAAAAGAAGAAAAGATACGATTCTTAGAAAATGATTAATCCTCAGAGGAAACCCTGAACAAGGCACTTCTACCAATTTTAGACACATTCTGGCATTTAGTCATATTGCATTTCCATAGCAACTGCTCTTCCATAACCATAAAAACAGGAGCTTTACAACAGCAGAATAGCTGAAGTGTACAGGCTGAAAATTAAGAACTTTCTCCAGTGGAGTTCTAGGTAGGAGAGGCCAAGAATTTCAGGACAAGAGGTTTTCGATATGCTGCTTCAGGAGCATAAACCCTGCACCTTCTCTGGTGTGCTTCAGTCAGGGGAGAAGCTGTGTTAAACTACCCTTGGATATTTTATATATTATATAATTGACAGTGGCCTGGCGAACACGTGTGCTTAGTCATGTCCAGCTCTCTGTGACCCCATGGACTGTAGCCCACCAGGCTCCTCTGTCCATGGAATTCCTCAGGCAAGAGTACTGGAGTGGGTTTCTATTTCCTACTCCAGGGGATCTTCCTGACCCAGGGATGGAATAGAACCCAGGTCTCCAGCATCTCCTACATCAGCAGGTGTATTCTTTCCCACTGTGCAATGTGAATTAAGAGTGCTTGTCAAAAGAATAATATGACAGTTTAAGAAGCTTTTTTGTTACCAAATAAAAACAAATGTAAAAATTTTGAAAGTGAAAAGATGAAATTTAAAGCTACTCATGATCCTATCACACTTCTCTGATGACTCACTGGGTAAAAAATTCCGCCTGCAATGCAGGTGGCGCTAGTTTGATCCCTGGGTTGGAAGATCCCCTGGAGGAGGACATGACAACCCACTGCAGTATTCTTGGCCTGGAGAATTCCATGGACAGAGGAGCTTGGCGGGCTAGTCCATGGGCTCGCAAAGAGTTGAACACGACCGAGCGCGTGCGCGCGGGCACACACACACGATCCTCTCTTTCAGTGATAACCACAACTCGTATGTTTATGTATAAATATAAACATTAAAATACATAGTACACACATATACATATATATTTAAAAAACAAACATCTAGACTATTTTGCGTGCTGTTTTCTTCACTCTAACAATATGTTTCAGTTATCCATTGCTGAGTCAAAACAGGCTCAAAATTTGATAGGTCGAAACACCCATTTGGATTTTGTTCCCATGATCCTGTGGCTTGGGCACCTGGCCAGGGCCCAGCAAGACTTGTTTGTGCTCCACAGTGTTTGGGGTTGCAGCTGGGATGCCTCACATGGCCCTGTATGGCCTGTTCACTCACTTGCCAGTACCTCAGTGCTCCTCCATGGGGCCTGTTCCTCCAAGCACTTTCTAATCTTCCCTGGTGGCTCAGAAGGTAAAGAATCTGCCTGCTGTGTGGGAGACCCAGGTTCAGTCCCTGGGTAGGGAAGATCCACTGGAGAAGGAAATGGCAACCCACTCTAGTATTCTTGCCTGGAGATTTCTATGGACTGAAGGGCTTGACAGGCTACAGTCCAGGTCACAAAGAGTTGGACATGACTGAGCAACTAATAATTCAACTTTTTTTCAGGGCCTCTCCACGTGGCATCTCTTGCCAGCAGGGTAGCTTGGACTTTGTACATGTGGCTCAGAGCTCCAAGATATAAAAACAGCAGCAGACCTTTTCAATGCCTGGGTTGAGTGCTAGACCATAACTCTCTCCACATTCCACTGGTCAAAGCAGTCACAGACCTGGGCCAGACTTGATGGGGTGGAGGAATGGACTCCACATCTCATGGAGATGTGGCTCACATAGTGGGGAAGAAAACTGACAGAGCCATCTCTGGACACTGCCTAGCGCACAGCATGGCAGGATGCATGTCTGAATCACCCAGTACTTTCCAGGAGCATGGTTTTTAGTGGTTATAGAGATTTCTTTTGAGTGCGTATACATTATTTTATTTAACCAAGTTACTGGTTGTGATCTTGCCTGTGTGCTCAGTCACTTCAGTCGTGTCTGACCCTTTGCAACCCCATGGACTGTAGCTCATGAAGCTCCACTGTCCATGGGATTCTCCAGACAAGAATGCTGAAGTGAGTTGCCATTTCCTACTCCAGGGGATCTTCCTGACCCAGGGATTGAACCTACGTCTCCTGCATCTCCTGCCTTGGCAAGTAGATTCTTTACCACTGACCCTCTGGAGAAGCCCAACTGTGATCACAGGATGTATTAATAGAATCAGGGCTTCCCTTGTGGCTCAGCTGGTAAAGAATCTGCCTACAATGCAGGAGACCTGGGTTCGATCCATCCCTGGGTTCGGAAGATCCCCTGGAGAAGGGAAAGGCTACCCACTTCAGTGTTCTGGCCTAGAGAATTCCATGGACTGTATAGTCCATGTGGTCGCAAAGAGTCGGACACGACTGAGTGACTTTCACTTTCAGAGAAGGCAATGGCACCCCACTCCAGTACTCCTGCTTGGAAATCCCATGGATGGAGGAGCCTGGAAGGCTGCAGTCCATGGGGTCACTGAGGGTCAGACACAACTGAGCGACTTCACTTTCACTTTCCACTTTCATGCATTGGAGAACGAAATGGCAACCCACTCCAGTGTTCTTGCCTGGAGAATCCCAGGGATGAGGGAGCCTGGTGGGCTGCCATCTATGGGGTCACACAGAGTCAGACACGACTGAAGTGACTTAGCAGCAATTTCTAGTAAGGCAAATAAATATCTACATTCTCTCCTACACTAATCAGGCCTCTCTAGAGAACTGGATTTATTTCTGGGCACCACAGTTTACAATGGACAAAGCAGAACTTGTTGAGAAGTGCCTATAGCATGGTGAGGGGCCTCAAGGCCTAGTTTTGAAGAAATAGATGAAAACACTATGTATATTTGCTGGAAAGGGGGAGACTCAGGGAAGAGTGAGGGAGCACTAGTTGTATTAAAAATAGCCACAGTACTATTGTGGGAAAAGGGTGTAAAGTTAACAGTGAATGGCTTTAAGAAGTAGCTTTAGGACAAATTGAAGGAAATCATCAGAAGAAAGACTGTAAGGGATACATTGCTTCCTAATGATCAAACCTGTCTAAGATGAAACAGAATGGACTCAAAACCACTGTTTCCTTTTGCTAGAACTGTCTGAGCAGAGTTGGCTGAGACATTAGAGAGATAGGAGCCTTAGATGTCTGGTTGATTAAATGACCTTCATTAGTCCTTTCAATACTTAGTTCTGTGTTTAAACAGGTTTCTTTTTCAAATTTGGAGAACATGAGCATATGGAAATGCCTTCTACTGACCCACCTCCTAACAACTTCAGAAATATAATTGGCTTATTTTCCTGATCCTGTTTGGGGGGAGGGTTTTTTCCCTATGATTTACCAAGGGTAGAAATTAACTTCTTATTCATAAAGCAAAAAAGGAAAAAAATCCTGATAAAACATCCATTTTCACCTTTAATTCTCTAAGAAATGAAGCCAAACATTTCCCACATCAGTTAGTGGTTGCTTTATTTTGTAGACTTTTTAAAGCTAGGAGAGATCTTAGCCATGATCAAATCCAACTACCATCCATTTTACAAATGAGAACACTGAATTCAGAAGAGCTCAGTGATTCCTGAAGGTCACGCAGAAAATCAGTGGCAGAATAAGAATTAGAACCAGTGTTTTCAATTTGAGGTCAAGTTTAATTTGTTTCACTTCAGTTCCAACAAATTAAACAGAATCTACTCATTGGAGCTCAACTTTCAACCATACATTGATAAAGAATATATATATTTAATAGAACAAAATTTTTAATAAACTTTTGCCCAAGATTTTATTTAGCTCAATTAGTGGAGGGGCCAGTAAGACATTAAAGTTGAGAAGTGAGATATGGTCCCTGGATGGATACAGATCAAATCCATAAATTCCTAGTTAGGTAATTTCATAAATAAATGCAAGGATAAGATTGCTCTGTTGTTGTTCAGTCGCTCAGTCATGTCTGACTCTTTGTGACCCCGTGGACTGCAGCATGCTAGGCTTCCCTGTCCTTCACCATCTCCCAGAGTTTGCTCAGACTCACGTCCATTGAGTTGGTGATGCCATCCAACCATCTCATCCTCTGTCGTCCCCTTCTCCTCCTGTTCAAAATCTCTCCCAACATCGGGGTCTTTTCCAATTAAGATTGCTTGGTTAGATACAAAACTGGTTATAGGACAGCAAACCCTAATCTTTCAGGTTATCTGTTTCATAGAAGTTCTGTGCATCTCTGCTGGAAAAAAAAAAAATCTGTATGTTAACATATAACTTCACTAAGTCTGGGACATTTAATATGTTTTAATCAATAGTAAACAGTGAGTAAACTAAGTACCTCCATTAGGCAGTCCTTAAATAGCCTTTGTTCCATATGACATTGAAAAGATGTGTTGCCCACTTATTTTTCTTATTTCTGAGTTTTAGGGAATTTTAAAAATAATAGTGACATACAAAGAAATAGAGACAAAACTGGGATTTACTTCAGTGCCCTTCTAAGGCCCTGAGATGGGACATCACCCCCCCACACACACAACTTTATGTTTCTATTCTATTTAGGTCTTGACAGAAGAATCTGAGGGTCTTTTCCACCTATATTCTTCCTTCCATAACCTCAGGATAGTGGGAATAAATGAGATGAAAGGGAGCCCCAGGCAGTATTCCTGGGCAGGAAAGCTTAACCCCCATGCTGGTTCCCAGGTGTTGAATTCCAACAGATAATCAAGGTACTCGGTGTTGGGTAGCCCTGATAGACTCTTCCTTCCTGAACAAAAATTTTCAATACATTTTAAAAATATTGAATAAGTAAATTGTGCTATTCAGAAGTGTATTTCAGTAGAATCAAATTAAGGCAAAGTTTTTTTACTTTAAGATGTAGGGAATTTATAGCTCAAACCTCAAACCTGTCAGTGTAATATAGGAGTCAGAGAAAATGTTTAAGGCTAATTTGTACAACAATGGAAAGCTGTAAGTAAGCTTTCTTGAAACTTTGCTATTTATATGGGCCAGTAGAGTGAGATTTAATCAAATGTTCATGGAACCCTGGGCCCATAAAGGGTCGTGTCTAGGTGCTTCCATCTTGAAAGGGATAATCACAGCTATTTCTCACACACATCTCTTTTGGTACAGCTGGCCTTCTTTTCATTAGTAATGACTGGAACTCTGCCCACAAGCAGTCACAGAAGCTATGGATAGGGAGGGACTTCATTGAAACAGTGGCTCTCAAATTTGAATGTGCCCATAAATCTTTGTTGTTGTTCAGTTGCTAAGTCGTGTCCAACTCTTTGCCACTCCATGGACACCAGGCTTCCCTGTCCTTCTCTATCTCCCAGAGGTTGCTCAAACTCATGTCCATTGAATCGATAATGCCATCCAACCATCATCCTCTGTTGCCCCCTTTTCCTCCTGCCCTCAATCTTTCCCAGCATCCCAGGGTCTTTTCTAATGAGTCAGCTCTTCACATTTGGTGGCCAAAGTATTGGAGTTTCAGCTTCAACATCAGTCCTTCCAATGAATATTCAGAATTGATTTCCTTTAGGATGGACTGGTTGGATCTCCTTGCTGTCCATGTGACTCTCAAGAGTCTTCTCTAGCACCACAGTTTGAAAGCATCAATTCTTCAGTGCTCAGCCTTTTTTATGGTCCAATCTCACATCCATACATGACTACTGGAAAAACCATAGCTTTGACTATACGGACCTTTGTTGGCAAAGTAATGTCTCTGCTTTTTAACATGCTGTGTAGGTTTGTCATAGCTTTTCTTCCAAGGAGCAAGCGTCTTTTAATTTCATGGCTGTAGTCACCGTCCACAGTGATTGTGGAACTCTTGGATTTTGTTAAAATGCAGATTCTGAATCAGTAGGTCTGGGCTTGTTTTGAGATTCTAACAAGCTCCCAGGTAATGCTGATACTGCTGGTCTAGGAACTACACTTTTAGTTGCAAGAAGGTAACTATTCCTGCATTCCTCCACCTGTGACTGATGAGGCCAAATTATTTGGAGAAAAAGTGGGAAATCTTGCTAGCAATGCAAATTCTACTTATATAAAAAGCCATACCAGTCATTCAGGTCATTTATGATAAATCAGAAAGTCTTAATATCCTGAGGAGGGTTTTCTTTACATTGAAGCCGTGGGAATTTTGGCTGATAAAGTATTTTTCTCTTATTCTATATATAACCTTCAGAAGTGCAGCAGAACATTCACTTCCATGGGTTTCCCCAAGTAGTTAGCTTGGTGGGCCACAGTGGTCCTCAGCCTTAGCTGCAAATTGGAAATACCTAGGAGGCTTTAAACGATTGTGATGTCCTGCCCACAAACTCCCCCATCTCTGGACCATTTAATTATCACCTGTAAGCATGAGACCCAGGCATCAGGGATGTTTGAAGCTCCCCTGGTCATTTCAACATGCAGCCAGGATTGAGAACCACTGGTCTACCTTTTCTCCTTATGCCTCTTGGAATATAGGACATATGGAACAAGCATGACAAGCCCAGTCCCTTTTTTCAGTTCAGTTCAGTTGCTCAGTCGTGTCCGACTCTTTCTGACCCCATGAATTGCAGCACGCCAGGCCTCCCTGTCCATCACCAACTCCCAGAGTTCATTCAAACTCACGTCCATCGAGTCGGTGATGCCATCCAGCCATCTCATCCTCTGTCATCCCCTTCTCCTCCTGCCCCCAATCCCTCCCAGCATCAGGGTCTTTTCCAATGAGTCAACTCTTCGCATGAGGTGGCCAAAGTACTGGAGTTTCAGCTTCAGCATCATTCCTTCCAAAGAAATCCCAGGGCTGATCTCCTTTAGAATGGACTGGTTGGATCTCCTTGCAGTCCAAGGGACTCTCAAGAGTCTTCTCCAACACCACAGTTCAAAAGCATCAATTCTTCAGTGCTCAGCCTTCTTCACAGTCCAACTCTCACATCCATACATGACTACTGGAAAAACCATAACGTTGATTAGATGGACCTTTGTTGGCAAAGTAATGTCTCTGCTTTTCAATATGCTGTCTAGGTTGGTCATAACTTTCCTTCCAAGGAGTAAGTGTCTTTTAATTTCATGGCTGCAGTCACCATCTGCAGTGATTTTGGAGCTCCAAAAATAAAGTCTGACACTGTTTCCACTGTTTCCCCTTCTATTTCCCATGAAGTGATGGGACCAGATGCCATGATCTCATTTATTCCATAAATTTTTATTGAACATCAATTTTTGATCAGGCAGTGGGCTACATGCTGAGGAGAAGCAGGACAGGAAAAGAAGCATAAATGGGAGGATGGGCCCATGCTTATGATGCTGCACTTCCTACACATGCTTCCCACATTCCACCCCAGGGCCTGACTCGTCCTGGCTGCAAAGGTGGGCCTTTTGAAGCGGTGCTGCTGACCTGGAATCTCTGTTCTGACATTGTCTTCCTCCTTTCCAGGACCCTTGGAAAACCCTACTCTTGCTTTTATGCATCTTACTGTGTTCCTGACTTTCTGGGTACTTATAAAACTTCCTCATGCATCCCAGGCCTCACTGGAAGAAGGAAAATCTAGGGTTTTTTTCCCTTCATTCTTCAGCTTTCCCTTCTCCCTCTTTCTGTGTCTGTTCTTCCCTGGGTTGAGAGTCATTTATTATCTTCCCTGTCTGTGGAATATGTTCCTCTAGGCTCAGCGTCATGTTTTTGTGTGTGTGTTGTGACAGACAAGCCTTACTAGTCAGATGCAAATGTACAGGTTGCTTCAGGTCTGCTCTTGCAAACTGAGATCCTTGGACCTACATAATTGGTATCTCCCAAGTCCTTCCTTGAAACGCAGAATTTCAGGCAATGACCCAGATCTACTGAATCTGAATCTGCATTTAAACCTTCTTGCAGTCTTTCAGACATGTCCAACTCTTTGTGACCCCATGGACTGCAGCACGCCAGGCTTCCCTGACCTTCACTGTCTCCCAGAGTTTGCTCACACTCCTGTCCATTGAGTCAGTGATGCTATCCAATGTTGTCATCCTCTACCACACCCTTCTCCTCCTGTCCTCAATCTTTCTCAGAATCAGGGTCTTTTCCAGTGAGTCAGCTCTTCACATCAGATGGCCAAAGTATTGGAGCCTCAGCTAACCTTAGCCCCAGGCAGTCCACTTGTATGGATTGGGAACTTCAAAGAATGGAGAGTTATCATGTACTTTAGATTTTCACTCTCTTCTATGGGTTTTCAGGTTCTCTTTTTAAAATGTTGCTTTATAGTTATTTCCAAGTTTAATGGAAACTTGATCAGTGTCTGATTAGTGTCATCAGGGCTCCTAACTAGAAAATGGCCCATAAACATTGAGTCCCAGTTCAGGCAGCACAGCTCACATTCTGCTGTGAACACTGAAGCTCCAGATGTGTCTGTTTGTTCAGACAGAGGACATCCCTGTCCCACGCAAACATGGCATCAGAGATGCCTATGAGTAGGGCCAGATTCTCTCCTTAAACAGGCTTTGAATTTGCTCAAATGCTAGGAACAAGTGGTTGGTTAAAATCTCAGAATTCTTGGCATTAAGAAACAACTTTGGACTGAAACTTCTTAAAGCAGCTGTTACAGCTAGCAACCTTGATCACAGCAAAGAGCCTTCTAAACTTCTGATTTCAGGTAAAACTGTGTACTGATGGTCCTGCCATAGTGAGTTATGGTCCAGACCATAGTGATGGTCCTGCCAATGTGTCCCTACATTGCCAACAGCTGAGTAAGTTGACTTGTTGGGTGGAGCTCTTTAGTGTTGTCCACTTAAACAATAAGGAGTATTAGACAAGCACATTTTTAGATTTTTTTCCCCTTTTGCAATGGTTATCCAACATTTTCAGCAGCATTCTAATTTATTATTATTACTAATAATAAAACCACATTATAGAACAGTGGTTTCTCAACTTTGACTATATATATGTTTGAACCTGCAGAAGCTTGTTTTAACATATACTGATTCTTGAGTTCCCCCAGAGATGTTGATTTAATTGGTCTGGTGTGAGGCCTGGGATTCAGTGTGCTTAGGGATCCTCAGGTGATTTTAACATGCAGCCTGCTTTGAGAGCTATTGTCATGGAGAAAGGGCATTATCTTCTGATTTACTTGTATTCGTGTATCCAATGACTCTGACAACTGTGTTACACTATTAGATGTGTTAAAAATAAGAGTGACTCACTTACTAGCTCTGTGTCTTTGAAAGAATCATTTAATTTCCATACACCTCAGTTTCTTCTTCTCTAAAATAGGAGTGACTTATCTGAAGGGTTATATTTTGGAGATTTAAATAAAATGCATGAACTGACTAGGACAGTGCTTAGCACATAGCAGGTACTCAAAATAGGAGTTGTTATAGAAAAGAACTGTGGACGTGGCCCTGCTTTGCACACTCAGAAATGGAGCTCTGTCTCCTGTGTCTGGAGGGGGTCTCACCGCACAGGCGTGGATGGGGCGGTCTCTCCTACGTCTGGAGGGGGTCTCACCGCACAGGTGTGGATGGGGCGGTCTCTACTGAGGCTGTGCTCTCGCACCCTCAGGTACACGTGGCACCTGAAGTAAGATCAAGGAATGCTCTGAAGAAGCCCCTCGTTGTGCTCAACTGTCTTCAGACAAACAAGATGGCGCAGCGCCCACTTATTCCTCAGGGAAAGAGAAACCCAGCCCTGAAATCTGTTGAGAAGGAAATAACGTATCAAAGACCACCAAGGAGAAAGTAATGGGTCTCAAGTTTGAGAATTAGATTTTTTCCCTTTTTTGTTTTTTGAAATGGAATTGTTTCCCTTAAAAAAAAAAAAAGGAATTGTTTGATGCTCTGAACTCATAAAAACCTATAAAGGAGATTGATGTAAATGTATGGTGAGAAACACCTCTTGTGGAAATTCAGGAGCCAGCAATCTCTTGGATTGCTTTTTTCTATTTAATTTGAGGCTAGTGGTCAAAGAATGAACATGCTTCCATCTGTTTACTTGAATGTGTACATATGATGAATACATGTGTGTATATGTTTGTACATAAGATAAATATATACACCTATGCATATATAGGGGCTTCCCTTGTAGCTCAGTCAGTAAAGAATCTGCCTGTAATGCAGGAGACCTGGGTTCAATTCCAGGGTCAGGAAGATCCCCTGGAGAAGGAAATGGCAACCCACTCCAGTATTCTTGGCTGGAGAATCTCCATGGACAGAGGAGCCTGGGAGGCTATAGTCCAAGGGGTCACAAGAGTCAGACACGACTTAGCAGCTAAACCACCACCACCACATGTGTATATAAATGTGCATATCATACATTTAAGGATAAAGCAGGATTAGCTCAATAGCACTTGAGAACCAAACAATTTCTGCAAGAATGAACTGGGGAATCTCTAAAGTGTGGCAATAACATGAAAAATTCAAGTGAAATCACTCCCTTGGTTCTCAATCAAAATGCTGTCTCTATGTTACTTTTGCAGAAGCCACAACCAGGAAGACTCAGGCTCCAAATTTTTCATTTTTAAAAAAATGTGTCTACTCTGGCTGAGCTGAAAATCTCCCATTGAAATTGAGTGTTTTCCCCAAATATTTAAGCTACTCCTAGAGTAATTTGAGTACAATGCATACGTGCCCTTAACTGAAATCTGACCTAATGCTAACCTCTCTTCCATTCTGTTGCCTGAGTGACTTTTAACAAACAGACCTGGTTCTGCTACTCTACTTCTGAAAAAGTTTTTAACAATTTGAAATCAATGTCCTTAAGTCGGCATTCAGTACCCCCACAAATCTGGCTCTGACTACTCTCTGGTTCTAACTTTGCCTAAAGGTCCTGTAATGCTCATCTATCTCCATATCTTGGTTCACCCTGTCTCTTCTAAGAATACCCTGCCTGCTTCATGTCTACCTTTCAAAACCTTATTTTTTATAGCCCATTTCAAATGCCATCTCCTTCACAGGCCATCCCCAGTCCCCACCCTAACCCTACTCCATCCTAGCTTACTTCTTCCCTGTTCATTTTACTTCTTACCCACTCGGTGCTTCCTTGAGCTTCATATCATTATCGCAGCATTAATTACATATTGTGATGTAATTACACTAGTGTATTAATTACATTTGTGTTAGCAAATGTTTGGGAAGTACTAGTGAATAGTGCTTAAGGAAAAGTAATATAGACTTTTGAACCAGACTAGACCTGAGTCAAAACCCTGACTCTTAGGTAAGTCACTTAACGTTTCTAAATTTCAGTTTCCTTCATCTGTCAACCGAAGAAAATATTACCAAATTTGCACAGGTTGGTAGGGGAGAGTATATGAGAATGTGTAGTAAAGGTCTTTAATAAGGCATCACTATTATTACCGCAGTTATTCAGATCCTGTCCCCAACTAGTTCATCAACAGTACCTAGCAGTGTCTTACCCTCCATAGTGTTTTCTGAATTGAGTGGAAGCAGCCCAAACTGATGGCATCTGTTGCCTGGATCTTACTGAGCTATTAGTTTTCCAACATCTGTTTTGAATTTCAGAGAGAAATGTCCATTTTTAGGCAACAGCAGCATTTTCCTGTGGCATTTCAATTTGTCTCAATCCTGAAATGATTAGAACTTGTGCTTGATTGAATCCAAGTCAGCAAAGTCATGAAGAACAGCCCAGCACAGGCATATCTACTTTACATGGGCCTAAGAAAGCATAACCCTCTATACAAAGAGCCCAAATGCCAAGGAATCCCACGTCAGCGTTTAATGACATTGCCCTTTGTTCAGATGCTTAAATTGCGGCAGTAATGGAGCTTGAAAAGCTGTTACTTATTCACAATACTGTGAGAGGGAGAACCCAGAAATTCTGGTTTTCTTTGATGTCTAGAGTACTGGTAACTACACAGGATGCACTCAGGATGTAACAATTATTGATTGTCTTTTCTTGACTCCAAAGTCCCTTATAAAAGAAAAGCCACCATTTTCTCTTGTAGTTTCTAAATGACTTCCTGTGGAAAGCAGAATTTTTCCAAACTACATGCGTATGAAGCCTGCCTCTGTTTCAGCACCAAGGACAGAACCTTGCCAGGCTTGATGCCCACCCATCCATTTAATTAACATTTTAAATGCTTTAAAATTTCTGCTCAGATATTTATTTGATCATCTAATGTATTATTCTTCTGAGCACTAATAATGTGTCAGTTGGTATGATATACAAAGACTTACAGCTCTGAAGGTAGAACCAGGCAAAAGATGGGCAAGTTAATAACTATAGCACTATATGACAAGTGCTGTTACACAGTTATGTGCAAGTCATGTGGGAGCCAGAGGAGGGAGTGATTGACTGACTAGTAAAATAAGGCTTTTCAAGGGAGTCAACATTTCAGCTGGCTACTGAGAATTGAGTGAAGTTTGCCATGCAGAAAAGAGACTCCATGAAACAGTACACAGTGTGTTCAGAAATTTCTAGACATGTGATTTGACATGGCTGGAAAATGGAGTGAATGAATGGTTAAAGTAAGAGATAAGGAGTAGGCTGGATCAGATCACCAAGTATGTGTATATGGGCAAAGGGAGTTAAGCTTTATCCTGGTAAATTAAGAACCATTTAAAGAGTTTGAGCAGAGACATGATCTAATCAAATTTGTGTTTTAGAAAGATAGTTCATACAGCAAGAGTGAAAATGTGCTAAAAAAAAAAAAAAAGAACTGAGAGGGCAGAAAGGCAGATAAAGGTGACATTCTTCCATGTGGTTCTGGAAATGAGGGGCTGCTCCATCATAACCAGCATTACACATGAAGGATTGACTTGGCCTAACTCCCATTTGCTGTTTACCAATGTTTCACATATGGGTTATGTCTTTCCAGATTCTTCCAAGAAGATAAAGTATGTCTTGGCTGAATTTAATGAGGGTGGGAGCCTCAAACAATATGGCCCACATGAGGTAAGAACATTTTCATTTCAAGCCTTTAAAAACCCCATATTCTAGCCTTTCCATAATTTGTTCGAAGTTTAGCTCACTGTGAAGAATTTGCTTCTCAACACATTTTCTCCCAAGTTTCATTGATGCCATTGATGCTACCTGGAGTTATATGTTCCCCAAGTCCATACCCTGGTGGTTCAGATGGTAAAGCATCTGCCTACAATTCGGGAAACCTGGGTTCAGTCCCTGGGTCAGGAAGATTCCCTGGAGAAGGAAATGGCAACCCACTCCAGTACTCTTGCCTGGAAAATCCCATGGACGGAGGAGCCTGGTGGGCTACAGTCCACGGGGTCTTAAAGAGTCAGACACAACTGAGCAACTTCACTCTCTCACGACCTCACAAGTCCATTCACCCTTTCAGCGTCTCTTCTCTCCTCAGATCTCTTATCCTCCTCCCCTCCTCAATTCCCAGTCATCGAATGTTTTCTACATCACTGAGAAAATAGAAATAATCAGAAGAACTCGTCCCCAAGATACTCAACTTATGTGCCCACCTAGCTATACTGTTTCTCCTGTAACTGGGTCAACTCTCCATGCTCTGATCTCATCTCAGCCCCTCACTTGTACACTCAGTCCCATCCTCTTTGGCCCACTGATGGGCCTTGCTTCAGCAACATATTTCTCTCTCGCTCTCACTCTGTCTCTTCCCATCAGTTTTCTCTAAATATTAGATCTGTCCCATCAACAAATAAACATACTGCTATTTCTCCTATATTAAAAAAAAAACTCCTCTGACTCCACTTCTCCCTGCAGCTACCACTTTGTCTCTCTCCTATCCTTTATCACAAATAAGCTGTTCAAAAGATGTGTCTATACTCATTGCTTCCAATTTCTCTTTTTCCCACTTTTCTCAAAGTTCTTCAATCAGCATGTAGCCAACCACTAGTTGAGACAGCCAAGAACCTCCATGTGGCTATACTCAAGTCACTTTACTCAACAGCATTGGACATGATTAGTCAAATCCTCCACTACTTTTTTCACTTGGTTTTCAGGACACTACACTCTCCTGATTTTTCTCTTACCCCTTTACTTGACATTTCTACTTGAAAATCAAATAGGAATATGAAACTTAACATAAGCCAACTGAGCTTTTCCATCTTCCTCTATAAAACCTGTTTTTCCAGCAGTCTTTCCCATTTCAGTAAACGACAGCTCCACATTTCAAGTTATTCAGCCTTAAACTATGGAGTCATCATTGAATTTTCTCTTTTCTGCTTTCCTCACATCTCTCAGCTAATTTATCAGCAACTCCATCACTTCTACCTTCAAAATACACCCAAATTCCAGACACATCCCACTACATGCTCTGCTACCACCCTGACCTGCGTCAGCAGTCTCCTCATTGGGCTCCTTGTTTTTGCTCTTGACCTTGAAAATCTATTCTTCACACACATACTGAGCAGTCTGTTAAAACTGAAGTCAGATCATATCACTGCCCTGTTCCACAATCTCTTCTGGTCTGCCCATCTGCTACTAGAGTCAAAAATCAAGGTCATTACAATCTGCACCCCTATCCTACTCTCAGACCTCATCTCCTGCTAATCTTCTTCTCATTTTTTCCCAGCCTTATTAGCCTCTTTGATGCCATCAAACAAGTGAAGGTCACTTTAACTGTAATATCTGTGCCTTTGCTCTGGCCTCTTCCTGCTGTGTTCCTCCCCTAGCTATTCATATCATTCATTCCTTCACCTCCTGCAAGTGTTTGCTCAAATCACCTTCTCAGTGGATGTCACATTCTCTATCTAAAATGTTAAGCCCTACTTTCCCTACGCTTCATATCTTCCCGCTCTGCCTTATGTTTCTCCTTGGTACTTCTCACCATCTGTCACACTATATAACTTAATTATTTAATTGCCTATCTCTTCCATTGGAATATTTTTGTTCACTGCTATGTCCTCAGTGTCCAGAAGAGTATCTGGCTCATAGCAGGCACTCAACAAACATTTGTTGAATGAATAAATGTATGCAAGACTTTTCTTACTTTCAAATTCAGCTCATGTAAAGTTTTCTGAGAGTCCAGGCACTGTGCTGGACACTGTAGAAGACATAAAGATGAGGAAGTACAGTTCCTGGCCTCCCTCCAGAATTACTTCCTACTGGCAGGGCCAAGTTTGAGAGCCATGACCCTGGAGTCACAGGATCTTAGTTTAGACTCCTACCTTTGCTACAGACCAGCAATGTGACCTTGAATATTTCACCTGCTTGAGCCTCAATTTCTTCATCTGTGAACTGAAGATAATAACAACCAAAAAGAAAGACCTTGAAGTTTACAGTTGAGTGGACTACATAAGATGATTTCTGAAAAATGTCTAAGACTTTAAGGACACTGAAAATAGTGCCTATTATTATTCCCCTTCTGTTCCCTTTCCCCAGAATGTTTTAAACTCAACTCCCTCTTCCCTGGTCCTGGGTCTTTTTATGAGGGCTAATTGCAGAAAAGCTACTGATCATCAGGACAAACTTGGGAGGAAGCTGGCCACTTATTTATTCATGTTGTCATCCTTCCAGTAGACCTTGAGTCGGTTCCTTCTCGGCTGGGTCCTAGGAAAGAGTCAACAGAGCCCATACCCTAGGGGCACACCTGAGAGGTGCTTTGGATAAAATGCATAAACCACCTGAGAGTAAAGCAGAAAGAGGATTGCCAGAACAGGGACCAGACTGAAAACGCACCATTGCAAAGAACATCCCTGAGGACAAACCATGCAGAAAGGATGCCAGAGGCAGCAAAGACCTTGCAGCCCCCAGTTGCCACCCCCACCTCCAAAAACATACGAACAAAGACCAATGGGGGGTGGTGTGAATCAGCCTGTCCGCCCTGAGGCTGACGAGTAGGAGGGCACAGTTTGGTCAGGGCTGCAGAGGGTGTGAAGGCCACAGGAGCTTACAGAAGCAGGGAGCAGCTTGGCTGCTATGAGCTTGCTGCCACCCCCGCCTCCGTTGGGCTGCCCGCCCCCCGCTCTTTATACCCTGGCATTTCTGTGTCCCAGGGGAGCTCCATCACTCTGATTTCATTCTCTCTCACAGTGTGGCTGGCTTCAAGTAGGTATAATGTGCCAGCACGGGGTTCAGAAACAAGGGTTTGAATTCTCTTGAGCTTGATGGCTTACTGCTGCTGAAATGTCTCAACGAGCAGTGAGTTAGCTGTTGGAAGGGGCAGGCTGCTTAGGAAAGCGAGGCCAGAAAGGAAAGTTTGTAGAGTGGCTGCATGTGGCCATGATAAGCATACCCTTGCCCGCTGGCACCACGTGATTCTCTGGAGAACAGAGTGCCACTGAAGACTCAAGAAAGTAGACAGAAACAGTGAAGCCAAAAAGGTAGGGGGACCTGGTAGCATCTTAGCACGAAGCACAGCTCTGCCTCTTGCTTGAGCAAGTTATGTTTCCAGAATTATTTTTTCATCCACCACATGACAGTAACAGTACCATCTCATATGGTTGTTTCAAGACTTAAGCAAGACAGTGATCAACAGACTCTTCATCTCGTTCTCCTTCCTTTTTAGCCTGTAGAAGAATTAACAATTGCTTAGCTAGTTTCCACATGAAAGTCACACTTTCTGGGGAAAAAGAAAAAAAAGTCTGAGCAATGGCAGTGTCTAAGATATTACTCAGGGCTCTGAGAATTGCCAGTGTGCTGCACAGCGGTTGGTTATCTGCTTTGAGCAACGTACCAGCCACTTCCTACCCATCACACAATAACCAGGCAGCTACCCTGAACCTGGTCTGTACTGATAAAAAAAAAACGTATTCTTTTGCAACCCAGATGTCACTAAAAGTGGCCCCTAGTCACATCTCCTTGCCTGTTGAACTTGAGGTGCTTAGAGGGACTGGCAGGGAGCAGGATGTCAGCCCCGGGGCCTGGACAGATAAAATGGCAGGAGCACTGGACCAGGAGTCGGAAGATGAGGCTTCTGGTTTCACTTTGCTGTGAAATGGCTGAGGCAGATTAACTTCCAGAGTCTTGGTGATATAAGGCGATCAAGTCCACTCTGAGCTCTTCTGATGTGAATGCTCTGTGTTTCTGTGCCTGTTTTGTACCACTTTGTTCCCAGGACAGGGCCATACGTGATTGAACATGTGCTCAGTCATAACTGTTTTCTAAGTTCTAACAGTTTGTTGGTTTTTCTTCTATGGCACTCACCACTGTTGACCCTGTATTAGAATTATTTCAGTACCTTTACCACTGAGTCTCTTAAAAGTATGGACTCATGCCTAATTCACCAGTGTGTTCCACATTGGTGCCTAGCACTCTGTCTTGTACCTGGGAGACTCAGTACATATATATTGATTGAAAAGACCCCACAGTAATTGATGACAGCAAGTATACCAACTAGAGACCCAACATCCATTAAAATACTATTAGGAAATACCATGATAGGTGGTGTGGGGGATACAAAGATGGTATAAGACAAATCCCTACCTTTTAGCGTGTGTGTCATGAACAACTATAGGGTAGCAATGTGAGCGTCGCAAGTCAGGAACCAAGGTGGAAAAGTAGAGCAATTCAGGCACAAGAGATCATACTAGGCTTTCTGGAAGAGGTGGCATCTGAGTTGGGCCAAGAAAGTAGTTCATGTAAGTACATGAAAGCCTGGCCAGGAAAGAACACAGAGATCAGTGTGTAGAGGTACACGTAGAGAATCAGAGGAGAAAAGACCAGAATGGTCTCCGAGCTTGGAGTGGCTACAAACCTAGGTTGGAGTGGGATTATAGTAGAGCTTTGAATCCCAAAGTACTCAAGGAGTGAACAGGATGATCCACTGGACTGCAGCAATTCTGCATATTAGATCTTCTATTTACATCAATTTTTTTCTAATTTCTTTGTCTTTTATAATGTATAGTAGAGGAGCACAGTAACATGTATACAATGTGTAAGTGAAGATAAATGGGAGTGTATGTTTGAAAATCTTAACAGAAGGGCACATGATTTTAAAAGTTTGCAGACAAGTGATCTCAACTCTCCCATGGGTAATTAGAAGCTGAGGAAAGTTTTTGAGTTGGGAAGCAATCTGATCAGAATTGAGCTTTGGGAAGATCAACCTGGCAAGGATGGGAAAGATGAGAGGGCTAACAGATGGAAGTGGAGGCAGAGAAGGCTTGGAGGGGCATTGCAGTGGCCCAGATGGGATACATGAAACCGGAGTCTGAAACCAGGAATGTGAGGGCCTTCAACATTCCTTGTCAGGTTGGTGGCAGATGGGCCATGGATACAAAAAAGACCTGGATATGACAGAAGTTGCAAAAGAACAGCAGAAAGAAGGGAAGAGACAAGAATTGATCTCAGACAACTGGGAGTTCAAAGCTGAGCCTGGAATATTGAGAGGATAATGCTGCCATTGGCATTAACAGAAACTGCACAGTTAGGAGGCCTTCCCTTGTGGCACAGATGGTAAAGAATCTACCTGCAATGTGGGAGACCTAGGTTCAATCCCTGATTTGGGAAGATCCCCTGGAGGAGGGCATAGCAACCCACACCAGTATTCTTGCCTGGAGAATCCCCATGGACAGAGGAGCCTGATGGGCTATGGTCCACAGGGTCACAAAGAGTCAGACAGGCCTGAGCAACTAAGCACAGCACAGCAGCACAGTCAGGAAGAGGAGCCAGTTTAAGAAAGAACCTAATAGCAGTTTACAGCTTGAGATCTTCTGGTCCAGCCCTACATAGTTTGCTGAAGAAAAACCCAAGGAGGAAAATGTGGTGGACCTTAGATTAGTCACAAGTTCTCCTGAATCTTACATTGGTCTTGTTTGAAGATCTTCCAGTTTTGGTTTTTTAAGAGCATTATGTAAGACTTCAACTGAATTTCATTTTTATTAAATCATTTAGTACACTCTATTTTCCAGAAATATTTTATGCTGATAGTTTTCAATTTGAGGCCAACCCCAAAAAAGTTAACAGAACATTTTGGAGCTCAAAGCTATATTGTCAAATAGTACTTGTTGATTAAAATGTGCAAAAGAAGGACAATGCAAAAAAAAAAAAAAAAAGCCTTTTAAAATAAATTAATAATAAAGATGAGAAAATCTAAAAAAAATATAATTGGATTTGTAACCCTCAAGAGAGGAGATTCGGAGGTAATGCACTGGAATCCAAATTGAATGGGTTAAGGAGGTGAGGAGAAGTGTGAAGGGGAAGGGAAGAAGCACAGGCTAGTAGCTCAAGCCACCAATAATTTCTTTGGAAGAGTGATCTGAACATGTTCACAGGTAGAGAAGCAGGTGCTGGGATACGCCATAAGAGGCAGAGAAGGTAAAATCCAGGGTCACATTGGGTGGGTTCCATTTGAAAAGTAGGAGAAGATTTTGCCATTGTGAACTAGGAAAATGGCAGAGGATGTGCAAGGAAGAGACATTCTGAAGTGTTGAGGTAGTGGAGACAGGACAGAAAGAGTATAAAATTCAGGAAAGGCAGAGAGAGAGAGATGGAGACTGAGAGCTATCCCAGAAATGTGAGCCCACCATTTGCTTGGAAATCCTTCCTCTGGTAAGAGCCTTCATTATCCTCTGTCCAACCAAATCAGGCTTCCTCCACTCTGCCAGGGAGATATTTGAACTGCCCACCCTGAAGCTAAAGAGAAGCCACCTTGCAAGCACCCTTCCAGTGTGGTCCAAAGAGTGTTGCTTGTTTTAAGGACCAAGACTTAGTATCACAAACCTGATGCTGCATGTGCCAGCCAGCTCCTGGTTCTGGGAAGACTCTCAGATCTTCCAGAAGAGACAAGGGGTTAAATGCTATTCACATTTTCAGGGAGAGCCAAGTAGCCTCCCAAAAAGGGATTTTTATCTCTATTGTTCACAAAAGCCTGCACAGCGGATCTTGGAGCAGCACTTCCTCAGATGATTTCCAGGAGCATCTGCCGATTTGATGAAAAATCTGATGCCATCAAAACCCAAGCCAGTGATGACTCACTGCGCGCTGCTGTTGTCGGGTGTTTGCTGAGAGCAGCAGCTCTTTCTGGCAGTGCTCCCAACCTGGGACCAGAAGCCAGGCAGCACTGGGCAACATACAGCAAGGAGAGGTGCTCATCTGGGGCATGTTTCTTGGTTCCACCTTCTGTCCTTGGCATCCTGTTCTTCTCTCCTGGAGCCTTAAACCTTCACAAGGACATGTTTTGAGAACAACTAAGCCAGACACACACCCTCCCCTGTTATCTTGAGGTTTCTCCAAAGAAGGTCAATTATGAAAGTAATGAAAGATGGAGCCTGTCCCCTTTTTATTTTCTGGGACCTGAATCCCAAGGAATCACATCCCTCACAGTATAAGTGGAAAATTGACATACCACAGAAGAGCAATTGCTTTCCATTGTGTTTTCAACTACATCCTTCTTCATCTTTTTTTAATTGAAGTACATCTGATTTATGACATTATATTATTGTCATGTGTGCAGCATAGTGATTCAATATTTTTATAGGTTATGCTCCATTTAAAGTTATTACAGAATAATGGTTGTGTTTCCCTGTGCTATACAATATATCCTTGTTGCTTATTTATTTTATACATAGTAGTTTGAACCTCTTAATCCCATGCCCCTGTCTTGCCCTCCCCACTTCCCTCTCCCCTCTCTCCTCGTCTTCATCTTAACTAGGACTCCAGGGCACTGACCTAGCCCTGCTCATTAGAGTCAAGACCCTCATGTGGGGCTGGACTCAAGCAGAGCCCTCATTCCCAGGGCTCACTCTCCATTGCCCCCTTTTCTGCCTAAACTTAGACAAGTCTTGTTACCAAAGCCTGCTGTGGTTTCGTGTCCTACCAAGCCCGAACATGTAACCACCAGTTTTTTCTCTTACTTACATCCTACCCCTGCTCCTGTACCTGTCACTCTCTTTCACACGCTGAGCTTTCTCATTCCTGCCCCCAACAATCACTCCACTCCCTCCAACTTGCCTTTCCGCTGCCAGCTCCCCAATTCCTCCTTCTTCTCTCCCCACTCACTTCTCTGTCTTTCCATGTCTCTCCACTGACATTTCCCTCTTTATCCCTTCTCAGCCAATCAGCTATGATGTCTTCAAGCTGTTCATGAAGGCATACCTGGAGGTGGACCTTCCTCAGCCACTGAGCACACACCTCTTCCTGGCCTTCAGCCAGAAGCCCCGACAGAAGACCCCTGAGCACCCAAAGGAGGGAGCCAGCAACAGCGAGGCCAGTGGCGCAGGTACCTGGACCAGCATCCCCGAGACAGAAGGGAGATTTTGCAGCTCTGACCCACTTGCCACAGGCTCAGGCTGCATTCCCAGAGGATCCCTTGTGCGTGCTAACTTCACTATGGCGGGGAGGAGGGAATGCGGATCAAGGAATCAGGACTCCTGCCCTCTCAGGAAGTCCTGTCTGACAGATCTCTCATAATGCCTGCCACTCAGAATCAGAGAAGAGGGTGGGGAATAGGAGGCATAACATAATGTATGGCAGTGGGGGTGGGTCTTCCACAAAAGTTGCCAGTTCCTGGGGAGCGCAGTCAGCTTGTGTGCCCTGAGGGTGTTAGCGCGGGGAAGGTGTGGTGACTGCCTTTCTGGAGTTTGGGCTATAGCAGGGAAGACACAGCCAACTCCTATAAGTGAGCATGAATCCAGCAGACACCAGAGACACTGGTATACCCCAAGAGATCCAGACTTTGTGGGGTCTCCTACCTCCCAAAAAACCTAGAGGACAGGGGCTGGTCATGATATCTTCTTTTTATTCCCCAGATTCCGACATACAGAATGCAGATAATGCTGCCAAAGCAGATGAAGCTTGTGCCCCTGATATGGGTGAGTCTTTGGGGGAGGAGTGGGCAGAACCTCATTCCTGGGGGGCAAGGGTAAATCTGACTAGCAATTTTGTCTCCATGTAACAGTATACCCTTGAAAAGTTCTCATCTACTCAGAAGGGCAGGTCAGGACTTCCGACAGCTCATTAGATGTTTACTTCTGATGGATCTGCCTAGCCAAAGGGTTGCAGGGGAAGGAGAATGCATAGGGGTTTGGGAGAAGGGGAGCAGAGAAAGAGAGACAGAGCCAGAGAGTGTGTGTGAAGTGGCTATAGGGCTGAGGTGGAGATGACTCTCTCATGGAATGGCTAAGAGGGCGTAGGGTGAGAAGGCGAGAACAGGCTTGGTTGATTTCCAACAATATTTGCATGCACGTGTTTGAACAAGTGGAGAGAAGCAAGAGAAAGCCGGCTAACATTGTTTTGACGATCCATTTGCCAGGCACCTACTTTTATTGCATGTTTCACCTCAGCCTTTGTAATCACGCCACTTCACACACTGAACTGAGGCGTTAAGAGATTCCATACCACTGTGTGACTGTGGACCTAGAGATTCAACCCAGGATTGTTCAGACCCCAAGCTGCTGCTCTTTCCTACACCGAGAGAGGAAGCAATGGTCTCTCCTGAGATGCCTAGACTAAGGTTTGTCTCCACATAAAGGCACCAGTCTGCTTAGGTCCTAAGGCAATGATCAAGGCTGCGCTCCTCGTGGGGCCACTGTCATCATGCCTGGCTGTCTGTGCACCGGCTCTTGGGTCATGATTGATGGAGAATCTTCCCTGGCACATTTATCAAAGGGAGGCCGTTCCTCCATTGACAGTCACGGTCCCAAGGGCAGAAGCTCCTAGGAAAGAAAATATTATCCTCCTTGACCTCTGTTCTAAGATATAATACAAATTTCCTGGGTACAATCAATTCAAGCTGGGTCAGACAATAAGACTATTGGCTAAGAATCTGGACTTCAGAGGTAGAGTTCTTGGGGTTGAGGCCAAGCTCTGACAATATCTATCTCTATGACCTTGGGTATGTTTGGATCATGTCTCTGGGCCTCAGTTTCCCCATCTGTAACATGAGATGACACTAAGTGTTAATACAGAGGTTAAGTGAGTTATGTGTATAAGATGCTTACAATAGTGCCTGGAACAGAGCAAATGTTCAGCAATTATCATTCAGGCCACCCTCCAGAAGTCACCCTATTCTCAATTCATTGTGTCTGTCAGAATCTCTTTCAGTCTATACCCTCAGTCTCCAAATGTATCCACTGGGCATCCCCTTTTCATGGAAGGACCCTCAGGGACTGTCTCCTTCCCAGGTTGCTTTTGGACTAAGGGAGACAGACCTCTTTTCCTTTGCATGATTGTTTGGAAAAGATTGATACACATTGGTGAACTCCAGCTCTTAAGATGTGCCCAACAGATAAAGAATGCAGTTTTAATGTATCTCTCTACTTACCTACCTACCTAGCTATAGTCCATGGGGTCACAAAGGGTCAGAGACACAACTGAGTGACTAATACTTTCAAACCTACCTCGATATCTATCTATCTAAATACATACATACCTGGCAGGATAGATTAAAGATAACACAGAATGAGAACTGACTGTAACAGGGACCTAGGATGAGAGAATTTCTTTAAGCCGATGCTGGATGTAGGTCTGATCTTTTTTTCTGGTCATGGCAAAAAGGGCAGCTAGAGGATTATAGAAGTTTCAGTGTGTCACTGAAGGACTGATGAGATCAAACACTCACTCCAGATGGAAAGCAGAACATGGTTGGGAAAGGAGACTTGCCTCTGGATCATAAACTAATCAAATTCCAGGCTTCTCCTAGAGCTTCAGAAAGCAAAATTCAAAGCCTCGCTGCCTCCCCGAGGTCTTCACGGCCAGTAGCAGGGCACGACTACAAAGTTTAGGCTCACCCACTCCTCTGCCCAGCATCTCACTCAGGCATGCTAGGTCCAGAGCCCACTGGTCAGAATGGATAGGTCATAAATAAATCTTAAATCTTATGTGTAATAGAGCATTTTATGACATAAATCATTCTATTCTGTGGTAGAAAGAAAAGCGTCAAACTGGAAGCTTTGAGACTCTAAACTCTCAGCAAGAAAATCAACTGAGAAAGCTGTCTTCTTCTTTACCCAGACTCTTCGTCCAGAGATTTTCTTAGTCCAAGTATCAGGAACTTTAAGAGGAGCCTGAGAGAAGTTACATTCATTCCCTGAGGTTCCAGATTGTCTGGACAGGGTTTTGTTTCTGTGGCTGAAGTTTCTAAGAATTTAGTGAGGGTTGTCATTATGTGATATCTGACGATAACAGAGGTTGGCTGGCTTATTTGACCACCATGCTTATTTGCTTTATTTGTATCATTTTGACTCTCATAGTAACTTCCAGAGGAAGTTATTCTCCTGGAGAAGTGATTTGTCAGATACTGTTTTCCTCTGCAGAGAGAATACTAGCCTTCTGTGGTTCAGTCATGAAAGGACAGTTATCTGACTGCTGGCCCAGGGCAGTGTACAACATTTTTTCATCTTTTGAGACTTGAGATTTTAAGTAGCAAATTATTTTCCTGTTGGGCCACCTTCCACAAATGTCTTAATTAGATGCCCCTGTTCAGCAGAAACAAGAATGTAGGGACAGGTGGACACCGCAGAGAGGGGCCTCTGCCAACAAGAAAGAGCCAAGTTCTGGAGTCACTTTAGATCAGGCCATCTGTTGAAAATTTCACCCTTTTCCTGGTGCCCCAGCAGAAGCCAGAGGAAGAAACTTAATTCTCATTTGATATGGCCTATGTAGACCTACCAGATCAAGCTCCAAGCTCAGTTCTACAACCACCCACTTTAATTATTCATTCCTAGAACCAGGTGGGGGCATGGCTGGATCCATAAGCATAGCTGAGAGGGCCTTTCACCGAGTCCAGAGGTCAGCTCAGGGCCTCGAGCAGCCTGTCCTTGTCAGAGTGTCAGCTCAGGAAAGGCCGATCTCACCCCTCCCTGAATGCCCAGGACAGAATGGGATACACAGCGTAAACTTCATTCTCCTGGTTTTTATTTGGTTCCTCAGGCAGTTGAGATGGTTCAGCAGCTTGGTCTACTGGAGTCTTAAGGAAAATCTCTCCATTTTTTAATTTAAAAGTAACACATTGTAAAGAAAAAAAAATTTTTTTAAGAGTATGGGAAAATGAAAGAAACAACAAAATCATCTAAATCTTCCAGTGCTGTCACACACACACACACACACACACACACACACACACACACCTATCCTTGTAGGGGTCTTTTTTTCCCATAATTTTTTTATATAACTGGAATTAGATTGTATATATATGATTTTGGATCCAGATTTTTCACTTAGCATTATATTCAAAAACATTTTTCATGTCATTCATAACTTTTGTTAAACATCAATTTTAATACAAGTCTGTCTTTTAACAGATGAGAAGACTGAGGTTGAGTATGGGGAGTAAGCCTACTTTTATAAGATCACACATCATTTAGCACAAACCCAGGTTTCTGCTTCTAGTCTGGTATCCTTTCCACATTGCCCAGCTGGAAGGCATGAAGTAATGGAGAGACTTAGAAAGAAGGTGGAACAAGTCAGCTCTGCCCAAGAACCATCACTAAGAAGAGAGTGTGATGTGGCATCTGGATGGAACCTCTGTGCTCTGGAAGAGGGTAGTCCCTGAGGGATGTGCTCAATGGCCATGGGTTAGGGGTACTTCATGTAAGGTAGCATGAGCAGGTGGGACACCACTGGGACCGCATGCCACTCAATCCTTCTGCACCCCAGCATTTCCACTGCTGGACTGAACAGTAGGCCAAACTGAGGACTTAAACAATGGCTCAAGATCCAGTCACAGCTCTGGTAACCAAAATGTCTTTGCAAAAGGATAATGTTAACATTTTTAACTGAAGTATGGTTGATTTATAACACTGTGTTAGTTTCAGGTGTATTCAGGTGTATAAAGTGATTCAGATGTATATTTTTTCAGATTATTTTCCATTATAGGTTATTACAAGATACTGGATATAGTTTCCTGTGAATGCATGTGTGCTAAGACACTTCAGTCGTGTCCAACTCCTTGCAACCTTATGGACTGTAGCCCACCAGGCTCCTATGTCCATGGGCTTCTTCAAGCAAGAATACTGGAGTGGATTGCCATGCCCTCCTCCAGGGGATCTTCCCAACCCAGGGATGGAAACCACGTCTCTTAGGTCTCCTGCATCGGGTTCTTTGCCCATAGTTTTCTGTACTATACAGTAAATCATCATCACTTACCTGTTTTACGTATGGTAGTGTATATCTCTTCATCCCATCTCCTATTTATTCCTCCTCCCACTCCCTGTATTATTTTTTAGATCCCGCAGATGAGTGATATCATATAATATTTCTCTTTCTCTGACTGACTGACTTCGCTTAGTATGATATTCTCTAGACCCACCCACATTGCTGCAAATAGTATTATTTCATTCTTTTTAAATGGCTGAATAATATTCCATTGTTTATATACAAACCACACCCTCTTTATCCATTCATCTGTTGATGGACACTTAGGTTGCTTCCACATCTTGGCTATTGTAAATAGTGTTGCTGTGAACATTGGGGTGCGTGTGTCATTTTGAATTAGAGTTTTTGTCTTTTCCCAGAAGTGGGATTGCTGTGTCATGTGGTAGTTCTAGTTTTAGTTTTTTAAGGAACCTCCATACTGGTTTCCATAGTGGCTATAGCAATTTCCATTCCCACCAACAGTGTAGGAAGGTTCCTTTTTTCCCATATATTCTCCAGCATTTATTATTTGTACAATTTTTAATGATGGCTCTTCTGACCAGTGTGAGGTGATACCTCATTGTGACTTTGATTTCATTTCTCTGGTAATTAGTGACATTGAGCTTTCATTTCATGTGCCTGTTGGCCGTCTATATGTTTTCTTTAGAGAAATATCTATTGAGGTCTTCTGTCCAATTTTTGATTGGGTTCTTTTCATATTAAATTGTATGAGCCATTTGTATATTTTGGGCTTCTCTGGTGGCTCAGACAGTAAAGAATCTGCTTGCAATGCAGGAGACCCAGGTTCGATCCTTGGGTCAGAAAGATCCCCTGGAGAAGAAAATGACAACCCACTCCAGTATTCGTGCCTGGAGAATCCCATGGACAGAGGAGCCTGGTGGGCTACAATCCATGGGGTCACAAAAACTTGGACACGGACTGAGTGACTAACACACATTTGTCAAATATTTAAAATATTAACCTCTTGCTAGTTGCATCATCTGTCACTGACAGATGATTTTCTCCTGTTCTGTAAATCATCTTTTCATTTTGTTGATGGTTTCCTTTGCTGTGCAAAAACTTGTATGTTGATTATTATTTGATTTTAAGTTTACTTTTTCTTTTGCCTTGGAAAAATAATCTAAGAAAATACTGCTCTGATTTATGTCAGATAATGTTTTGCCTATGTTCTCTTCTAAGAGTTTTTATGGTGCCCTATTTTATATTTAGGTCTTTAAACCATTTTGAGTTTACTTTTGTATATGGTGTGAGGGTGTATTCTAACTTCATTGATTTACATCTGGCTCTCCAGCTTTCCCAACACCATTTGCTAAAGAGACTATCTTTTCTCCACTGTATATTCTTCTGTTCTTTATTGAAGATTAATTAGCTTCAAGTTAAGTGAAGTGAAGTGAACTTGCTCAGTCATGTCTGACTCTTTGAGACCCCATGGACTGTAGCCTACCAGGCTCCTCAGTCCATGGGGTTTTCCAGGCAAGAATACTGGAGTGGGTTGCCATTTCCTTCTCCAGGAGATCTTTGCAACCCAGAGATTGAACCCGGGTCTCCCTTATTGTAGGCAGACGCTTTACCGTCTGAGCCACCAGGAAGTCCTCAAGCATATTGGTTTATCTGGGCGCTCTCTGTTCTGTTCCATTGATCTATATGTCTGTTCTTGTGCCAGTACCATGATGTTTAGATTACTGTACCTCTAAAGTCCTGGAGGGTTATGCCTCCAGCTTTGCTCTATTTCCTTAGGATTGCTTTGGCAATTCTGGGTCTTTTGTGGTTCCGTCTAAGTTTCACTACTATTTGTTCTAGTTCTGTAGAAAATGTCGTGGGTAATTTGTTAAGGATCACATTAAATCTATAGATTGTGTGGGGTAGTGTGGTGATTTTAACAATATTAATTCTTCCAATCCAAGAGCATGGGGTATCTTTCCATTTCTTTGAATCATCTTTGGTTTCCTTTATCAGTGTTTTATAATTCTTACCTCCTTTGTTAGATTTATTCCTAGGTTTTTAATTGCAATTTTAAATGGGATTTAAAAAATTTTTTCTCTTTCTGATATTTCATTTTTAGTGTAAAAAAAATGCAACAAATTTTTTCTGTGTATTAATTTCACATCCTGCTACTTTACCAACTCAGAGAAGGCTATGGCACCCCACTCCAGTACTCTTGCCTGGAAAATCCCATGGACAGAAGAGCCTGGTGGGCTGCAGTCCATGGGGTCGCTAGGAGTCGGACACGGCTGAGCAACTTCACTTTATTTTTTCACTTTCATGCTTTGGAGAAGGAAATGGCAACCCATTCCGGTGTTCTTGCCTGGAGAATCCCAGGGACGGGGGAGCCTGGTTGGCTGCCGTCTGTGGGGTCACATGGACTGAAGCGACTTAGCAGCAGCAACTTTACCTTCATGTATTAGTTCTTATAGGTTTTGCATGAAGCCTTTAGTGTGCTCTATGTAGAGTATTGGGCTTCCCAGGTGGCTCAGTGGTAAAGAATCTGCCTGCCAATACATGAGGCTCAGGAGACATGGGTTTGATCCCTGGGTCAGGAAGATCCCCTAGAGAAGGAAATGGCAACCCACTCCAGTATTCTTGCCTGGGAAATCCCATGAACAGAGGAGCCTGCCAGGCTTCAGTCCATGGGGTTGCAAAAGAGTTGGACACGACTGACTAAACAACAGCAACAATGTAATAAAGTATTACATTATCTGCACATAATTTTATTTTAAAACAGCTTTGTTGAGGTACAGTTGGCATAAAATGAATTATACACATTTAAAATGTACAGTAAATAAGTTTTTATGTCTATATTCATCAATAAAATCAGCACATACCAATATAATGAAGTTATTCATCAGGCTCAAAAATTTCCTTTATAGTCCCTTTTTCCCACCCTCCTTATGTGTCCACTTCCATTTCTATACAGCCACTGATCTGCTTGTGGTCACTATAGACTAGATTGCATTTTCTAGATTTTATATGAATAGATTGATACTGTATGTACTTTTTCCCATCTGGCTTCTTTCATTCAGCATAATTTAAAAATTCATCCATGTTATTCGGTATATCAATAATTAGCGTATTTTTATTGCTGACTAGTATTTTAGTATACACATAGATATTCCACAATTTGTTTATCCATTCATTTATCAATGGACATTTGGGTTATTTCCAGCTTTGGGCTATTAAAAATAAAATGAATATTCATATACAAGTCTTCATAGAGACAGCTTTCATTCCTTTTGAGTAAAGACCTGGAAGTAGAATGTTTAGGAGTATTATGTGGTCTTAATGACTTGACCTCTTTATTATTATGAAATGACTTTCTTTATCCCAAGTAATAGTCTTTGTTTTGAAATTTGTTTGATAAGTGTGAGTTGCTAAGTCGTGTCCGACTCTTTGTAACCCAGTGAACCCACCAGGCTCCTCAAAACTGATAAAACCACCTTAGTTAACTAGTGTTACCAGAGTATATCTTATTTCATTCTTTTAATGTATTTATGTCTTTATATTTAAATTGACTTTCTTATAGGAAGTATGTTTTGGGGTCTTATTTTTTAATCCATTCTGACAATATCTGCCATTTAGAGTTTTAGAACATTTACATTTATTGTGATAATTGATGTAATTAGGTTTACAACTACTATATTGCTGTTTTCTTTTTTCCAATCTCTTCTTTTATTCCCATTTGCTCTTTTTTCTGAATACCTTTAAATTAATTGAATTTTTATGATTTTACTTTATATCCTTTTTTATCTTAGTTTTAACTATGCCAGTGTACCTTCAAGTAGTAGTATTTCATTTTACATATACTATAAGAAATTTACAACAATATACTTCTATTTCTCCACGTCTTTGTGCTTTTTTACTTCAACATGTTGTCAACCACACATGTCGTTATTGTCATAGTTAGCTATCTTTTTAAAAGATTTTAAAAGCTGTTTTTTTAAAAAATATAAACTAAATCTTTATATTTTTATATTATATATTAAAATATATTTTTTATATTTTTATATTAAATCTAAATATTCTTTATATTTATCTACATGGTTTACTAGTTTTAATGCTCATCATTCTTGTGTGTAAATCCAGGTTTCCATAGATTGTAATTCTAGTAAAAAGATTTCTTTTACCATTTCTGGTAATGTAGCTCTCTATATCTTGTACATTTGAAAAGTTCTTTATTTAGCCTTTTTTTCCTAAAGATATTTTGCAGAATCAAGAATTCTAATTTGACAGGTTTTTTTTCTTTTAGTGCTTTTTAAAAGATGTTGTTCCACTGGCTACCAGCATGCTTTGTTTCCAGTAAGAAAAATACAGTCATTCTTATCTTTGCTTCTCTCCATATCAGATGTTTTTTCTCTGGTTTCTTTTATGATTTTCTATCACTGATTTTAATCAATTTGATTTTGGTGTTCCTTGGTGTAGTTTTATATATATTTCTTATGTTTGGGTTTCATTGAGCATCTTGTGTCTGAGGTTCTCTAGTTTTTATCAAATAACAAATCTGGGAAAATATCAACCATTATTTCTTTAATATTTTTCTGCTCCTGACTCTTCTTTAAGTATTCCAATTACATGTTTATTTGGCTACTTGAAATTGTCCACCGGCTTACTGGTATGATTTTTTTTTTTTAATATAGTCTTTTTGGCTAGTTTCTGTTGCAATGCTTCAAATTCACTAATCTTTCCTTCTGCAATATCTGCTGTTAACACTGCTCAGTATATTTGTGTTTTTCATCTAACATCATATCTAGACACTTGATGTGAACATCATAAAATATCTTTCATGTCTCTACTTAACATGTTCAATCTTTCCTCCAGCTTCTTGGATATATAGAATGTAGTTATAATAACTGTTTTAAAGTTTTTATCTATTATATCATCTATATCATTCTGGATCCATTTCAATAGGTTTTTCTCATTATTATTATTCATACTTGCTTTGTATACATGGCAATATCTTATTGAATGCCAGACTTTGAAAATTTTGCAGTGTTGGTACTAGAAATTTTTGTGCTCCTATAAATATTCTTGAGCTTTGTTTTGGGATACACTTCGGTTTACTTGGAAATAGTTTGACCTTTAGGGGTCAAGCTTTTAAAGCTTTGTCAAATCTGACCAGGGAGGCATTTTCTCTAGGGCTAATTTTGCCCAGTTATCAAGGCAAAACTCTTCTGAGTACTCTACTTAATGGTTCATTAAGTATAGGAGATTTCTACATTGATTGCTGGAAATAGACAGTATGCCTTGCTCTCTGTGCAGTCCGGGGATTGTTCCCTCTCATCTGGATTCCTTCCCCAGCCTCAGGTAGTTTCCTTACACATGTGTGCTGATCACTACTCAGATGAGTAATTGAGGGAACTCTCATCCACTTACTCAAAAGGACCTTCTGCAGAGACAGCTGGAGTTCTCTCTGTGCAGCTGCCTCCCCTCCAGTGCTCTGCTCTGTGAATTCCACACACCGTGAGCTCCCCAGACTCCCAGCTCCATCTCTGCAACTCACAGAGATTTCCAGGACCTCCCTGGGTTTCCCTCCTTGTGCCATAGTCTACAAACTTTCCAGTCAGTAAGATGTGGCATTTGCAGGGATCACCTCAATCATTTCCCATCTCTTGGGATCACTTTTTGGTGCTGGCCATAGTCAATGTCCTATGAACCATTGTTTTGTATCTTTTGTCCAATTTTTTAGTTGCATCAGTAGGAGGATAAAACTGGTCCCTCTTATTCCAACTGGGTCACTATAATAGTGTTTTATTGAATGAATAATTTGAGGATATAACAGTAACTTGAGCTACCTGATACAAGGAATTTTTCACATTTGTCTTATATATTTAAGTTTTTCTGTAACTTTAACTCCAGAGAGATTTTCGTACTTCTATGCATATGTAATTTCATAGCAATTTCCTCCATCTCACTGTCCTTGTTTTTATTTCATCCTATTGTGTTTTCATCTCAATTGGCTCACCCCTGAGGCTTTCTACTCCTGTTTAATAGAGGTTGCACCTTCTTGCAATCTACTGAGTGTCCTGCCCAGTAAGAAATCATTTCCAGAGATATGGTCCTCTGAGATTTCAGGATAAAACTTCCTTTCCTTGTTTTGCAGCTCTGTTTCATGGATTCCATCATGGTCTCTTCACAGGGCCCTCTGTGCCATACAGAGTATGTCAGCGACCTTTGGTCTCACCCACTGTCCATCTGGGTGATGGGTAATTCCCTTCTCAAGCCACAGCTAACCTCTAGGACCTGGAAGGCTTTCATGTAGCACAGCTCTGTTGGCCTGAGATGAACTGTTTGCCATTGCTTGGCATTTTGCTTCTCTAAATAGTGTACTGGTGGCATTGCTTCCCCCAGCAGGCATTACTATCGAGGTTGTCACTCCCTCTGCTTATGCCTTCAAGACCCTGTTACCTGGTAGTACAACACTTAGGTTGCATTTTCCAGTACCAGTCTTCCTTTTACTGTTTCCTGTGGTTTTTGTGAGTTGTACCCCCTTATTCAATATTATGATCATGGATGTGAAGAGGGTGGGGAAAGAGAGATGGCCCTTAAAGTGCCTCAAAAAAGTATAATTCACACAGTAAAATATAGGTATCTGGTTTTCTGGTTAGTATTAATGTTAATAATATCAGATTTCTTAATCTGATAATAACCAGAGGACAAAGAAATGGTCTTCCTATTATTAGCACTATTCCAGTCACTTGGTCTTGTCTGACTCTGCGACACCATGGACTGTAGACCCCAGGCTCCTCTGTCTATGGAACTTTGCAGGCAAGAATATTGGAGTGGGTTGCTATTTCCTCCTCCAGGGAATCTTCCCAACCCAGGGATTGAACCCAGGTCTCCTGCATTCCAGACATATTCTTTACCATCTGAGCCACCAGGGAAGGCCTTTCCTACCTTTCAGAATGAAAAGAAGGAAATTTTCAGAGGGAAAACTTACTCTACTCCTGTGGTATATTAAGTCACTTTCTGCACTTTCTTTATGCTACTGATTAGGCTTTCAGTAAGTGAAAATTCTTCCTAGTTTCTGGAAATTAGCTGATTGTTGATCCCAGTTTTCTCTTTTGAACTTTTATCTTTTTTATTTATCTTTAAATGCACTTGAGAAGAAAATTGTGAAGGGGTATGTTGGTACATAACCAATAGTCTGGATTTTTGGAGTCCCAGCTAAAATTACCTCTTTGATGTATTCCCCCCAAAATTAAGCTAAATGACATTTACCTGATTGATATTACTAAAATCACTGTCATCTTTTCTAAAAATTCACATAGCATAAGGGAATTTCTTATATGGCTATAGACTCTTTAAAGGGTCAGAGTGCAGTTCTTTCAAAAAGTATGAAGCTTACAAACTGGATTTCTAGGACCTCTGATTTAATCATATCTTTTTTATTTGATCGAAAACATCATCCATGCCTTTGAAGACATTTATATAAAATTCTTGCCTCTTCCATGAAAAGAATGGGGCAACAAGGGTTTCATATTTACTAAACCTTGTGTCCTTGGATGCTTTCATTTTGCATGATGCAGAAACAAAGATCACTGAGAAGCAAGTGCCTGCTAAGAACCAAGCGGCTGCGACCCCTGTGGGGAACCTTGTTGCTCCGTCTTCAGGCTCAGAATCCCCCATAGTCTACCTGAAGGATGTCGTGTGTTACCTGTCCCTACTGGAGTCAGGGAGACCTCAGGATAAGCTAGAGTGTAAGTACATACCCTGTCAAGGGGCTTTGACTTTTTCCTAGAGGAAGACCTAGTGTCCTCTCCATCCTTCTAAACTGAGGTTGATCTGGGATCCTGGAGGTGGGTACTGCCTCCTTGAGGGAGGTCATCTGCCCTGTCACCAGTAGTGACATAAACATTTCCTAGAATCTACGCTGGACCACAGTACCAGTTGTACAGGGCGGGGGTGCATTTGACACCTTGGTATTGAGAATCAAGATCTGGAAAGGGAAGGGGTCTTTAAAAGAGGTGAAGACTCCCTTTCTTTGCTGGCAGGATTTCCTGAAAGCCTCTAATCAGAAAGCTGCTGCCTCCCCTTAGAAGATTTTTCAAGGGAAGATTTGCAACATCTGTTTTCCTTCCCCTGTTCCATGCCCAAGCAATTCTTTAACTATGAGGAAGCCTTTTTTTCCCTTGAGACCTAATCAACCTCTACCTTGTTAAAGCTTATTTCTATGTCTCCACCCATCCCAACCCCAAGTGTTTTGGCCTCTAGAGAAAGAAGGCTAGTTAATTAAGGGAGTTGAGCTTGGTTTTAAAAACAAGTCTTCAGAAGGAGAATAATAGCAGAAAGGAAAGCCCACAAAGAGCAGTCTCGCAGACAATCACTTTGGAGATGGTCTCGCTGGCCTCTGCGAGCCTACAGGCAAACTTTACAGCAGCTTATAGGTAGGTCTTGTTTAAAAATATATATTATTTTGGTTTCTCTTAGGATCTTAGGAGACTTAAGGGAAAAGTATACGCATTATAGCAAAAGTTAGAATTCCAGCCAATAATCGGAATAGTCAACGAAATAAACATTAGCAAGAAGTCTGGCAGAGGTTAACCCTTGCCAAAAACAAAATGAAACATTTGCTCATTAACCAAGCTTAAAATCTACCCCACAGGTTTGATAATAATTGCCAGTCTTAAGTGATAATTTGGAAGCAAATGTACCAGATTTCTGTTTGTACTGACTAATGTTAAAAGGGAAATGTCAGATTATTTCCCACATTCGGTTGGATTTGGGGCATTGTATTTGTTCATAACTACCAGAGAGGATATGGCAGACTCTTTCATATGAGTGCCTCTCAGACTGAGTCCTGTAATGGTAATAAAAATAAACTGATTTTAAAAGCTTTTTCTTATAGAAAAATGTAAGTACAGATAAAAGTAGAGAATGCAAAGAACTTCCCTATATCCATCAACCACCTTCAGCAATTACCAGCTTCTGGTCAGTTGTGTTTTATGTGTACCTCCTACTCATTTCTCCTGCACCAGATTATTTTGAAGCCAATTTCGAACATCATATAATTTCATTTGTAAATATCTCAGTCTGTACCTCTGACATATGACTTTTCCTTAAATATAATCACAACACTGTTATCACATCTAAAGAAAATGATTCCTTACTATTTTCAAACATTCTGTTTTCATTATTTTCAGTATTCATTGTTTTCCCATCATGGTAAACAATTCAAATGTTGTTTATTTGAATTGGAGGTCCAAGTAAAGTCCATACACTTTACTTTTTTTCCCTGAAATTTTTTGTTGCAGAAACTTGGTCATTTGTCCTTAAAGTTTTCTTTAATTAAGACAAATAAATTCAAATCATCTCAGATTTTAGTGACTGAAACCAAGTTAAACCTTTAAAAAAAAATAATGGTTTGTGTGTGTATAGGAAATGATAGGCTGAAATTTCACCTATTATCAATGTAATTAAAAAAACTCGACATCGAACATCTCATTTTTGCTAAACACTTTAAATGCACTATTAACCTCACAGTAACCCTAGAAAAGTGACATGATTTTTGTCATTTTATATATATATATATATATATATATATAATTTTGTCATTTATATATAAGAAAGCATGGAAAAGTTAAATGACTTGCCCAAGGCCATGCTTCTAAAAAAAAGGATGCTTGCTCATACTTCCTTGTTCTACTCCTCACAGTGAGACCAAAGTGGGCTCCACATTAGTGCCACCTGGGCCCAGAGTGTCTCTAGGACATTCAGAGGAGCCACAAAGAATCAGAAGCCCATGACCCTACTTTTAAATAATTTAAATTCCAACCAGAGACACATCACTGTATACACAAGGTCCAGAGACATAAAACATGTAGAAGGAAGTGACAACACAAGGGCAGATTAACAAATTAACAGGAGTGCTGTGACCCTCTGGGTACATCCTGAAAGGTCCAGAGTAGTTACATGAGTGAAGGGTTGGTCAGGGGAGGCTCCATGGAGAAGGCTGGCACAAGGGAACATTTCAAAGGATAGGAAGGAAATGAAGACATTTTCAGCTCTGCTCCCCACCCTGCTTACTTTTGAGACCACAGACAGAATCTCTACCTTTTAGATTAATTAAACAGCAAGTTTCCAAATCTCATAAATGAACATTTAGTCCTTTCCCCAAAATTCATTCCCAAATCTTTCTTATCCTCCATCACTTCTCTACAGTTAGAACATGGCAGAGGATGTTTCTGAATCACATGTTGACATTTTAGAAAAAGAAATACAATAGCTTCTATAATAGTAACTACTTCATAATATTATTGAGGATTAAATAGTAATAATGATAGGTGCATAAGATGATATACATATTAAATACCATATATAAATATTCATTAATGAAAGAAAATAAAAATAACATCTGTTGAGTGTTTCCTACATTCCAAGCACTATAGATTTTGGTATATCATTTACATATTAGTCTTCATTTGAAAAAAGACTTAGGATAAAGAAACTATTTTAATCTCCATCTTACAGATGAAGAAATTGAATCTAAAGAAGACAAGTGACTGTTTTGATGTGCTAGAGGTGGTGGGACAGGGCCATGGTCTGAAACTGTCTAACTTCACACCCTTCCTATGTGCAGTGGAAGCAGTGCCCCATCTATCACTCCAGTGTCTGCCCACCACCAGCAGGGCATCTGCTTTGCGTTGTGTTCCCATGATGGTGAGAGGTGTGAATGCTCCATAGGGAATCACACTCATGATCCAGATCTCATCAGTCAAAGAGACTGAGCCAAGAGCTTAGACAGTCCTAGAAGCCAGGTGGCTTGGTTCTCCTCTCTCTTCCCACCCTCTTTGTGAGGAGGCAGACTCTGTACCTTGGAGGGTGGGTTAGTTGGCTGCAACAGACTTCGCCCCAGTGATGGTCAGAACTGACCTAAAAACTGGCAGCAAAGTCTCAGCCCATCCGTGGTGCCTGGAAGACCTCAAGCCTCGCCTTTGTGTTTCTTACAGTCATGTTTCGTCTCTATGATTCGGATGAGAACGGTCTCCTGGACCAAGCGGTAAGCTCTCCAAATATTCCTCCAAGATGCAAGAAAGGCTAGGGGAGAGGGGAGCAGGTGAAGGGAGAGTTCAAAAACTTCCAGTTCCACCATCATCAGAATACCTGTGTCTCAATATGAGCTGCAGAGATGAATAGAAGCCCCCTCCTTCTAACATTCAAAGAGCCAGGCCAGAGGAGAGTGAATGCCAGCTTGCCTTTTCATTCCAGGAGCCCAAATTGTAAAATCTCAGATTGGGGAGATGTAAAATGTAGTTACCTTCCCAGTTGGTTCAGAAATTCTTCCTTCAGTTTCCTACTGAAGTTCAAGAGTGGAGGAAAGGAGGTGGGGAGAGGCAGTGAGAGCAGGGCAAGAAGACAGGAGGAAGGCAGGTAACTTCTGGTGAGCTTGGCCATCGCCCTTGCCTTCTTCTCACATCCTAGGCACTAGCACTAGGAGTCTCACTCTATCTTCTCCAAGCACATCATCCCATCCCACCAAACCTGGGAAGCCTGAGTCTTGCCCCCACCTCTCAGGAAGAGGCAGGAATAGGGTGGGGATCATAGGGTGAGAAGAAGGGCAGAAAAGGAAGAAGGCAGAGAGTGGAGAGGGCAGACAGAATCAGACAGGTCCTGTTCTCATGACTGGCAGGGTCAGAGATGGGATGCATTCCCAGAAAGGCTCTGAGGTTGAAGTGCATGGAGCTGAGACAGCCCAGAGGGACGAAGAAAGGGAAGCACTCCACTAGACCAACTGCATCATCCCAGTTCCCTCTCAACCCTAGATGGTCCTAATGGGATCCCTATTTCAGTGCTGTCGGTTGGATCATGCAAGGGAACCACCAGAGAATCGTGGACTCTTAAACATTTGTTTAATGCCCATTGATTATCTCATATATGTCAGGCACTGGTCTAAGCCCTGGGAATGTATCAGTGAGCCGGTGGACAGAGATGCAGGTCCTCGTAAAGCTTTCATTCTAACGAAAACGCACACACTGCAAAGTGTAGTCAACTATGTGTTCAATACACATGTGTACCAGAGGAAGATAAAGAAGGGAAAGGAAGTGTTGGATGAGCTTCAGTTTTAGCAAGAGGAGCTAAGGAAGGACTCCCTGAGGGAAGGACATCTGAGCAGATACTTGAAGGATTTGAAGGGAGTGAGTCATGGGGAATCACCTCCCAGGCAGAGGGAGCAACAAGGGCACAGGTCCTTGAGGGGTGCCTGGCATACCAGCAGATTAAGGAGGAGGCAAGAATGAGTGGAGCAGGAGGGGTGAACAGATGAGGTCAGAGAAGTAATGAGAAGGGACAAGACATTTGCAAAGCATTCTCAAGCCTTACAGGTGATTCCAAGGGTTTTCTCTCGAGAAGTGGAGAACCATTGCAGTTTCTGAGCAGACGAGTGACATGATTGACTTAGGTCCTCAGAGTCTCTCTAGCTGCTCTGTTGAGTCTAGACTGTAGGAACGTAGGCAGTGCCTCCAGTTGGGAGGCTGTAAAAATAAGCAAGACAAATGAAGGTAGCTTGCCTTAGGGTAGCAGCATTGCAGGTGGTGAGAAGTGGTTAAATTCTGGATCTGTTTGGAGGGTACCATTGGTGAACTGAAGCAAGTCTCAAAGTAGTTCTGTCTCTCAACTCCCCACCAAGACCCCTTGGCAGTTGGATATCCAGCCTCTTTGTGAACACTCCCACTAATGGAGAATTCACCTATTACCTTAAAACAGCCAATCCACTGCTGAGGATGATGTTAGAGGGGGCATCTTTCCGGCATCAAAGCCACCTCTAGGCCACCAGGGAAATTTTCAGTACAAAACTCAATTCTGCCCTTCTCTCCCCTCCCCCAACCCAATGGTGAGGTCAAAATAGGCCAACCTTCCAACTCTCCCCTCCCTCTGTCCCTCAGCTTATTTCTGCCCTCTATAGCTGACCAGCGGAGTACCAGTTGTACACAGTAGGCCTTCAAGTATTTGAACATCTGACCACATCTTCCCTAAAATCTTCTCCAAGCTCCAATTTCCTAATTTCTACAGTATTTCTGGTAAAGCAGATTTAAATATCCACTCTAGTCAAGCTCTAGTTTGACAATGCCATTCTTAAAATATGGCGTAGAATTGAACCTGCCCCTCCAGGACTCCTTAAGTATCCATATCAGGAGAACTCGTTCTTCCTGAAATCTGCCCACTCTGCTTCCTGAAAATGCCCACCCATTTACACAGCTCTAGATCAAGTCTAATTCTCCAATTCAGAATCACATTGTTTGCTCACATTGAATCTTGAACACTGCTAGATTGACAAGATATTCCACTGGAACATCTGCTGGGCTCTGTTCCCACCTTACTGCCCACTTCCTTTTCCCAACCTACTGCCTCATCTGCAGTTTTGCAGTGGGCTATTTTCTAATTTAAATGAAATACAATGTTAAGAATCCCTGTTGGGTTTTAGCTTGCTTATGTTGACCCACCCAGCACTCTGTCTGGTGAAAGTAACACCTTTAACCCTTGCTTTAGTTCTCCAATGCGTAACCCCAAATCAACTTTATTATGAATATCCTAGATGGTACCCTAAATGTGCAAATGCTTCCTCAGTCCAGTGTGTTTCCGTGGGACTCTCAGGGCACTGATTCATTAGCATCCAGCAATTCTGTGAGGTTTTAGATGGAGCCTAGCCGTGGTACCAAACAAAAGGCTCACTCATTAGAGAAGCATAGCCTTCATGAATTTCCTGTTTCAGGAGTCCCAGACCCAGGGCTGGACTTGATACAAAGGATACAAAGGAGATGCCAAAAAGAATCTGAATCATAGTGCCTGAGAAAGGACCAACCCAGTGGCCCTACATCCAACTGAAACTGACCCCCAAGGGGTGTAGATGAATCCCAAGTTGCTAAAGCTGTGGGAATGAGGTGTGGGAAAAGGGGGAGGGAAGAAGTGCCTTGGTTTGTAAGTATTTTTAGGAGCTGTGATCACAAAGAAGAAGGAAACGGGAGTGCTTTCTATGCTGAGTCAAAGCGCAGAATAGGGGAAGGAAGGTGGATTTAGGAGAAGGTCAGTGTTCAGTGAGCTTTCTGCATACCTCTGGCTTATCCACGGTCTATGCTTCTTGTGAGCTTTGTGGTCAAGGCAGAAATAAAGAGCAGAAACAAACAGCGAGCTCATGATGAAATGCCAGTGTATTGTACCAGCTGCTTCTCACATGACACCCTGCCCATCTTCCCACGGGGCTTGATTTTGACTCTTGGAAACACATCTTCAGTTGGGTTCTCTCCTTGGTGTTTTCTAGGAGATGGATCGTATTGTCAGCCAGATGCTGCACATTGCCCAGTATCTCGAGTGGGATCCCACGGAGCTAAGGCCTGTGAGTTTCCAGCAGCCTGGGGTGACTTCCCAGTGAGCTTCTAAGATAAGAGTGGGACTTGAAAAAACACACTTGTTTACAGTAGAGTGTCTCCCAGACTCATCTTCTTAGAGGTGGCTCCTTTGGGGTCCTATACCTCCTTGACCTCCCACTTCTCTGATAGGAAAAATTAGAGGCCGGGGAATAGTGTAGACTAATTCAAATAATAATACCTAATAATACCCCCTAGCTGAATTTTTATAACAGGGGTTCATAGGTCAGAGAATTTAGAGCTAGAAAGAAATTCAAAGATTTTTCTCAGTCATCAGATAATAATAATTATTACATACATTGGGGGCTCCCATGAGACCAATATTATGTGTGGCATTTTGTATACATTTTCCCTAATCTTTTGCTACCAGGCTGCAAGCACAGCAATGCTAGTTCTATTTTGCAGATGGGCAAAGCAGAAAAACAGAGCCCAGAGAGTCCAGGTGGCTTGCTTAAGGGCACACAGGTCTGGGAAGACCCAGGCTTGGACCTCTGTTCCCCTCACCCCAGTTTGCTCCGTCACTGCTCTCTACTCACTCTGAATCAGAGAGAAAGGGGTAAAACACAAGAAAACTCAGAACAAAAGAGAAAGGAAAGGGCAGGGGCGGGCAGAGAAGCCGAGGGTGAAAGTGGACAATTGTTGCTCTACGGATTCGCAGATACTGAAGGAGATGTTACAAGGCATGGACTACGACCGGGACGGCTTTGTGTCTCTTGAGGAGTGGGTCCACGGAGGGATGACCACCATCCCATTGCTGGTCCTCTTGGGCATGGACGACTCTGTAAGTTGCACACTTGAGGTCCAAGACCCCTCACCTTTCAGAAACATCAGGTTCCATGTGGAAGTTAATATCCTTGGTTTCTGTCCCAGACTTCCCAGTGGATACCTCATATGCTCCAGGCCAGCCCCGAAGTCCTCTCTTTTTTACCTGAAATATGTTCATTCATTTGACAGACATTTACTAAATTATTACTAAATAAAGATACTGTTCTGAGTACCAAGAGGAGACACAGATATCATATTCACCCACCTGAAACTTCTGTTCAACCACGCAAAGGACAAAAAAATTTTCACGGAAGAATTCCATCTTTTCTCAAAATTAGCTGTAAAAACGCTAAGAGAGTTTGGGAAGAAAGGGAAGCAAGGAGGGAGGGAAGGAAAGGAAAGGAAAAATACTGATCTGTTGTGAGGTAGAGAGTGTTCAATGATAACATCTTATTTAGCAATCAGAATAACCAGATAAGGTAGATATTTTTTTACCCATTTATACAGATGGAAAATTGAGATTCTGAGTCTGAAGATGAAAAAGAGGAGCCAGTATTTATGTGTGCCTGACTCTAAAGAACCTGCACTTTTGAACACCCCACACTTAAGAGTGAGACCAGCAGAAGAAGTTTTGCCCTGACTCTGAGGGATGCATGGGATTTTGATACCCCACTCTTGAGATAAAGATCAAGTGAAATGACCTAGGCTATTTGATCTGGTTCTCAATAATGGGTATGGTTTGGCTGGTAGAAGAGAGTTTGCAGGCAGGAGAAGACCTTGATCAAAAACCCACGTCAAAGAAAGTTCAGGGTGTGTTAGGGAAACCTCCCACTGTTTATGTGAAGCACTGGCATCTGACCTGGTCTGCTTATTTACCATGAAAAGGGGTTTCCATACATGAGGTAGGGAAGGTTAGAACTAGGAGCGCAAATGGCAGCATTAGCATTTACCAGTGCAGCCACCTGGGTTGTAAACAACACCTGTTTGAGATTACTGAAATGGCATAGAGAGGGACAGAAGAGAAGGTTCAGCTAGGCTGGCCTCTAGCTGACATTGTTGCCCATGGAATGTCCATCTGACAGTTCTGCAGTTCAGGACTAAGAATCCTGCAATTATCTCATAGCATGTTTAGGTCTTTCCATGTACTAATAGAAATCAATGAACCAGGAACTCCTTTATCCTTAGAACCCTGGAAGGTCAGAGCTAGAAGAGGATTTGGTGATCCCTGGTCTATCCCCTCTGTTTTGTCATACTGAGGACTAGAGAAGTAAGGCACTTGCGGGTGGTCACACACCTAATTAGTACCAGAGCCCATCTTCCATATTCAGTAACCGCACATTTCTCATGCAGTGATGAGACCCTACTGTGTGCATGAACCCATGTGACCTAGGACCTGGGGGAGCCCAGATAGGTATGGTATACTTTCTGCTCTTAAGGTTCAAGATGATACCTGAATCAAAGTAGGAGTTCTGCTTGAGTGTTGTTCTAACACACCAGTTTTGGGTTTGTTTTTTTCCTTTTCTCTAAAACATAATAGAGATGGGACATTTTAATCACAAAGAACCCATTTCTAGTTCTGTTTCTTAGGTGGGACTTGCTGAGCCCAAGGTGCCACCAACTCTTTGTTTGGAGGGGTTCCACTTTTTATGGCTGGAAGAGGGAGAGACATCATTTCTCCAACGTTCTCCCCAGTGTCTCCCCCCGATGCCAAATGAACCTTGTAGAAAACCATACTTTACATCAGGAATAATGCAAACAAAAAGCAAAAGTGCATTTGGTTTTCATGAATCAAAAGTTTTATGTGTTCATTTGCAAATATATACTATATTGTATGTTTTTACACTTAATAATTGGCGTTCTAGGGAAAACATTCCTCAATGTCTTGTAAGTCACAGTGCTTGTTTGGCTTTTATCAAAACCCACTTATTGCCACTGAAAAGTCTGGAGATCTCTGAATGGGATAAATGAGAAACAGTCTGTCTCCAAGGAGCTGTAGGCTCAGCATAAAACCTGGTGTGCAGGACTCCCAAACGCTGCAGCCTCCAATGTGCGAAAATAAAAGAGCCACATGATGGTGCTGTAACCCAAGCAGAAATGCTACTTATTCCAAGGCAAGGTCCTTCTGATTCTTAGCCTGTATCTGTGAAAACAGTATCTGAGAAAGGGAGAGTCAGCTAATTAATTTTGCTCATAAAGGTATTTTTAGGTCAGATGACCATCCTTCGGGCTGGGTCTGCTAAGAATACTGTAATTTCCCTTTTGTCCATGAAGGAAAGCCCTGGTTGGTGGAGATAGAAGAAGAAACACGATTTGGAAGCCATTATGACCACTGGCTTGGCTCAGTCACTTAATATTTGTGTGGTCTTGGGCTGTGTATCTGACTTCTATGAGTCTCTGCTTCTTCATTTCTAGAATAGGTATAAATCTCCCTCCTCACATGTAAGAAAACACTCTTTACTTATTTTTGTGTTCCCTATTCCCTAGTGCAGAGTAAGAACTTAATAAAAGTTTTCATTTACAATGTGTCAGGCACTGGATTAGGAGCTTCACTTATATTTCATTTAGTTTTTATAAAAATCCCTTGTGGTCAATGTTTGTCAAAAGGATGAATGAATCTGTCTTTTAGTGAATCATTTAATCAATTAATGAACCCATTCACTAAAGTAGAAACCATTTTAGATGAAAAGGCTTTAATTATATAAAACTCAGGTTTTAGAAGAAGCAGGGTTTTGAGGTGGAAGAAGAAAAAAGCATATTCTGGCCCCAGGAGGAGACCAGCATTTGAAAAAGCACGTGGGTTTCTCTAGAGACCATTAGCAGAGGAGTCAAGCACAGGAATAGGTCTGGCCACTATGGCCAGCCCAAACCAGAGGGGCCCAGAAATAAGTAGGTTTCAGTCTAGCACGTTGGACTCCATGTACCTGACTTCAATCATTATGAGCTTACAGTACTTTTTTTTTTTTTTTAACTACCCTTAAGATCAGCCCAAGAGTGTTACTCTTTTGATGGAGTCTATGACAAAAGTTCAAGGACACTATATGTGGAGGGATGCTCCTGAAACCACAGTCTCCAGTGAGGCTGTGCTCCCAGGGGCTAGAAGGTGTGTGATTATGTCAGGCTTGGCTTATCTAGTGAATAAGGATGAATTTGCTTCTGAGCCAAGCCAGGGGGACAGGATTTAACCCTCTCTGTCTCTTTGCTATTTTTTTCTATGTACAGAAAGTTTGTTGAGAGGAGTACAGTATTTTTACTAAGCTAATTTTTTCCTGATTATAAAACTAGTACCTCCTCACTGTAAAAAATTTGGCAAATACAGAGAAAGTAAAATAAACCCATAGTGTTGTTAGCTATAGCTAACCTCTGTTAACAATTTGGTCAGTTTTTTTTTTTTTTTTCCCATCCAATGTATCATTATATAAAACCGAGATCATAATATGTCATCAAATTTGCGTTCTGCTTTTTTGTCTTAGCACTTAGTATCATGAGCACATTCCCAAGCCATCCAAGGTTCTTATGAATATCTTTTTGATGGCCACTTAACATTAAATCATAGAGATGTACCACGAACCTTTTGGTCATTTTTGAGGGCTTTAGGATATTTTCAGTTTTTCGTTACTTTAAATAATTCTGGGCTCAATGTCTGATAGAGCACAAAAATGCTCATATATCTTTCAAAAATTTATTTAGGATGGAATCCAGGAAAGGAAATTTGTAAGTTGAAAGTTATAAACATTTAAAGGACCTTTAGATAGAGAAATGGATGGATAGATAAGGTGCTTGATAGATAATAGGTGATTGATGGATAATAGACAATTGATAAATAATAGGTGATTGACATAATAAATAGATGCTTGACAGATAATAGATAAATGATTGAAAAAGAAAGGATGAAGTTAAGAGAAAAATAACTAAGTTAGTTTGTTCTGATTTCTACTCCACCAGCCATGCAGGAGAGGGCTAATTTTATCTCCCACACACATACTCCATTCAGTCCCAATTTTTAATTTTTGCTTATTTTAGAACATACACACATACACACACGAAGGATTTTGTTTTTATTTGCATTTCTATTCAGAGTATTTACATCAGTAAATTAAACGAATAATTCATCTTCCAAATATGAGAAGAGACTCTTTTTAGAGAAAGTGGGGCTTCCTGCTGAGCATCGCATTCTGTTGCTGTCCCCTCAGGGCTCCAAGGGGGATGGGAAGCATGCCTGGACCCTGAAGCACTTCAAGAAACCAACCTACTGCAACTTCTGCCACGTCATGCTCATGGGTGTTCGGAAGCAAGGCCTCTGCTGCATTTGTGAGTAAACTTCCTTCAAACCCTTTTTCGCCAGGCTTGCTCTGCACATGGTTGAGCCAGTCCCAGGAAAGTTTAGGCATCTCTCCTTCCTAGCTTGAGAGACCTGCCATATTCTTCCCACAGCAGGGAATAGAACAAGACCTCCATGTCCTATCCTTATTCAACCCAAATCAAATGGACGAATATTAGTCTGCTGGAGTCGTGTCATGGGCCATGGACTCCCTAGAAAAAAGTTATTAAAGTTCACAGGTAACTAAAAAGCATCTCATATTAATTTCAGTTGCGTTTTGCTAGTGAATGTTTGCGTGGTCAGAAGAACCTGAGGGTTTTTTTAATTAAATTAATATTCATAAATACAATGGAAATTAAAATTATCCATTTGTTATACTTTATAATCCACTTAGTGAAGTCAGACTTGAGAGGAGAAACACACACACACACACACACACACACATGAGAAAGGAGGGAGGGAGCCTGGAAAGGAGAGCAGAAGAAAGAGATGGAGGGGAAGGAAGAGAGAAGGGATGATGGGGGAATGTGTGTGAATTTGGGGGACACGAAGAGAGGGGAAGGGCTGCAACAGGAAGGCTTTGCAAGGCCCAGGGTATATGGGTGCAGAATCCTGCCCGCCCCCACCCCAACCTCAGGATGCAGACAGCAGGCACTCAGCCTGAACCCTCCAGGGACCGGGGACCTGCTGCTGTGGGGAGGGCCCTCGGGTACAGTGTGGGTCACCAAACTGTTTCATTTGACATGTACATGGGAACCAGGCAGCAGGCAACCTCCACTACAAAAGACATCGTAGCAGAGCTGGGCCCAGTGTCTACCTTGAACAAGCATCAGCAGGCATAAGAAGGGGCCCCCTGTCTTTCCATCAACCTCTCATATCTGGCTCTCACCCACTTTTCATAGACCTTGCCTCATTCCTAGTAGGTTCTAGGCCTGTGGCATAGTAGTAAGTAATAACAACAATAAATTTGTGGAATAGCTATTCTGCCTTGCACAAGCGGTGCTTTATACAAATAATTTCATGCTGCAAAAGCTCCCCAAAGTAAAAGCTAATTTTATTCCCATCTTGTAGAACACTCTGAATTTCAGAGCTGTGAAGGCACATACCCTAGATCATGTGGGTAGTTACAAAGGGTAGAGCCGGAGTTCAAGCCCAGGTCTGCCTGTCTGCAGAGTTAGAGAGACCCTGGCCTTGCTTTCCACTCCCCAACATCCCAACATTCAATACTGTGTTGTTGGCATAGCCAGGGTGACACCTCATATTCCTCTTAAGGGATGTTTTCCTGCTCCGTTCACCAGTGAAAGCCAGTGGGTGGGGTGGAGGGTGTAGAAGCATGTCTGGGAGATAAGTGGATTCCTGTCAGTGAAAACTGGAGACTTGAATTTGCAGTTGGCCAGGCCAGCTCCACATGTCCCCTGCCCCATGGAGGGAGGCCTGGGCCTCAGCTAGGAGGGAGGAGGATGGCTGACCTTCCTAGGTGGTCACTCACAGGCACTATTCTTATTTACTTATTCATTTATTTTGCAGACTGTAAATACACAGTCCACGAACGCTGTGTATCCAAAAACATTCCTGCGTGTATCAAAACGAACTCCAAAACCAAAAGGGGCGGCGAGGTTGGTGATACCTGTTGCCTTGTTCTACTGCATGCTGTGTCCCGGGCGACATATCCATCTCCACAGATTCCTGGACAGGAAGGGGCTTTGGGAGCTTTATCCTGTCCCTTCTCTGCCTCGAGGACCACCCTGAAACCATCCTGTCCATCCATCAATCCATTCAGCATCTCCCTAGTACCCACCTACCATGTGCTAGGCCCTGTTCCAGGGGGTATGAGGGTCATAAGGTGGTCCTCAGCCTGGGGAACCATGCAGTCTGGTGGGAGGAGACAGGCACATAAGCAGAGCATAACGTAGCGAGCAGTGCGGTAGTGATAGCGCTGTGTGGGACTTACAGCTGAGGCATGGGGGCGGAGGGAAGGGAGAAGAGACGAACAAGGAAGCGTTCACCAAAAAAAAAAAAAAAAAAACAAATGGCATTTGAGTTGTGTCTTGAACCCAAGTCAGCAGGATTTCACAAGGAATCGAGGAGGACAAGGCACTCTGGGCTGGAGAAACTTCAAGAGTGAAGACATGGATATGTGGCTTATTCTGGTGTCTGTACTTGGTTTAGTGTGACTGGCATAGAGGAGGCTCAGAGGGAAAGGCAAGAGATGTGCTCTGGACTGGGGAGATCCAGGCTGAGGAGCTGGATGTTCATATGTAGCTAAGGGACTGCTAAAGAATTTTGAGCATGTGAAGAGATGATTGGGTTTGCAAATTAGGTTCACTGCTGGTACTAGGGATAAAGAACCCACCTGCCAAGGCAGGTAGATGTAAGAGATGCAGGTTTGATCCCTGGGTCAGGAAGATCCCCTGGAGGAGGTCATAGCAACCCACTCCAGTATTCTTGCCTGAAGAACCCCATGGACAGAGGAGCCTGGCGGGCTACAGTCTAAGGGGTCACTGAGCTGGACATGACTAAAACAACTGAGCATGCACACATACTCTGACTATGGTGCCAGAAAGAGATCAGATTAGAGAGGGGCAAACCCTTCCAATAGTTCAGGCAAGAGATAGTGCTGCTGAGGGCCTGCCTGGGTTGGGTCTGTACTCGCCTTCTCTGCTGCGTCTGTGCTGAGTGACTGCCCCCCAGTCACGCCAGCTGTTGAGTATTCTGACTGTCTCACTGGCAGAGAAAAAGGACTTAAAGGGAAAGGCGAGAGTTTGAGCGATAATTTGGAGGTCCTACCACCAGAACTTGGTGGCAATGGTGTAGGGGATGAAAGAGGGAGGGAGGTTGGAAATGGCTACCACGTTTCTAAGGTGGCCATGTAGTGGTGCCATTCACTGAGTCTGAAAATAGACACTTTTTCAAATTAGCAGGGGAAGGACACTCAGAGTTATTGCAGAGGGAAGACCCCATTAAAGAATCTGAGTCAGGAGATGGATAAGTAGGCGGGAGTAGTATCCAGCCATCCGCAGAAGGAGTCTGAGAGAGAAGGGTACCTCCAGGGGCACGCATGCATGCCTGTGAGGCACCACATGGCCTCTTGTCTGCTCCTCCCGCACCATGCCCATGCACACGCCTTTCCATGCCCATGCCTTTCACCAGGACATGCGGTGCGCCTCCTAGGCTCAGGCCCTGAGCCTGCACTCTGGCCATTGCCACACTCGGAATAGAGGGAGACCACTGAGGGCACATTCCTGGCTTTCTGAGACTCCAGGGGGAACCCAAGTCCTTCACCATCCTCTTCTGATCCCAGAAGAGGAGGGAGAAGGCAACGTGGTGTTGGGAAAGTCCCATGGACTTGGAGTCAGGAGAGTTGGCCATGAGTCCCTGCTTGGCCACTTCTCAGCCTTGGAACCTAGGACCAGTCACTTAACCTCTCTGAAGCCTCATATTTTTTTTTCTATATATAATAGAAATAATAATAATCTTGGAGCAAATTAATTGTGACCATGTAGGTGACAAACTGATTAGCAAACCGAGTTCTTTACACCCTCAGGGGTGAACGGCAGACGGTGAGAAACTACAAAGTAAATGTGACACATTTAGAGCAACAGTTTTACCAAAAACCTTTTGGAAGGAGGACACAGTAACTTAACTGATAAGTAATTTAAAACTTTTATCTAATACAAACATGGATGGTGTCAGGCAAATAGTCCGTGTGTGTTTAATATTGTGCCTGCTGTTGGCACTTCAGGCTATGCCCCTACATTTCCCCAGAGTCCATATCCACCCCTTCTGCTATTCAGGGTGCCCTAGTGGAAAACAATTTTTAGAAGTTGTAGAATTCCTGGGGTGCTTAACTGAGTGCTCAGACCCCCAGAATTTGGCATCATGGGTCACTTTGCACTTATAGTCACATGCATACACATGCATGCCCACCTGTTTCCCAGGTTCCTGGGCTGCTCTAGAAACAGATTCTGGCCAGGAAGCAGGTACAACCAGCTCTGCAGGAAAAAGATGTGAAAGCCGCTGGCTGATGACCCACACTAATTCCTCTGGGCTTTCTCTCTAACTTCCTTCCAGAGTGCTTCTTAGCCTGGGCTCTACATTATAATCACTCAGGGGGCTTTAAAACAAACTAACGATGGGCCTCACCCTCAGGGACTTTAATTTATTTGACTTGGAGTGAGGGCTGGGCATTAGGACCTCTAGAAACTCCCCAGGTGGTCTTAAGGGGCTGCTAAGGTTGAGACACACTGGCCCATAGAAGCAAGAAGGGCAAAGGGAGTTCCTGCTCAGAGTACCGCCCAAGGCCCAGGGCTGTACCAGGAAGGCCCTTCCAAATAGGCTGGCTCCTTTAATTCTCCCAGCAAGCCCAGGGGTAGGGCTTATTATGCCAATTTCTACAGATGAAGGACCTGAGACTCAGAGAGGTCCAAGAACTGGCCAAAGATCACCCTGCTATAAAGTGGAAAATCAGTGCTCTAATCAGCTTGGTCTGCAGACCAAGCCCTCCTGTGTTTCCCTGCACTGAGCGGCCTTCCAAAAGAGGGCACACACAAGCACATCCCTTTGCAAAGAGGTCCACAAGACAGGCAGATGGACTGCCAGATGAGGCACTGCTCAGAGGCTTAACTGCCGGGAGATGGACTGTTCAAAAAGCAGGCAAAGTGGCTTTCATCTAGCTTGATTAGAGTGATAGTGACTAGGTAGGGAGAGACCACCCTGTGCAATTCAGCTAAGCTGCCCAGTGCCCGCTAAACAGGAACCAGCCCTCTGGCCTCCCCATCCCTGTGCTCTTCCCAGACCTTCTCCTCAGGCCCAGGGCGTGGGGCCGTGGTTCTGCAGCCTTCCCTGGTATCCTTCCCTTCCCTCCTGCAGGTGATGCAGCACGCATGGGTGGAAGGGAACTCCTCCGTCAAGTGTGACCGGTGCCACAAAAGTATCAAGTGCTACCAGAGTGTCACCGCGCGGCACTGCGTGTGGTGCCGGATGACGGTGGGTTGGCGCTCAGGGCAGCCCTGCTTCTTTTCAGTGTGGTTTGTTTTTTGTTTTTTTTTTTGCTCAAGCTGCAGCCAGGCAGCAGTGGACATCCTGCCAGGGGGCATGAGCAGAGCTACGTGGTCAAGGCTAGAGAGGGCACCCAGAGCTGCTGCCAGTGCCCAAAGTCTAATTGCCTCCAGTAAATCATCAAACTGCCCAGAGAGAGGGTGTCTGCCCACCCCCACCCAGGTCTGCTTAAGACGATGCTGGGCAGTCTGCTGTCTGTGACCAGGCAGCTGAGAACAGCAGGCTGGACCATTAGCTTCCTTCTCCTGGGTATTGGCTGGGCCGAGGGCATTGACAGAGTGAGAGAAGAATTAGACACCAGAATCCCTGTGTCAGAGGAAGACACAGAGTTGACAGCAGCCCCACTGCCTGGGCCAGAGGCCTGTGCCCACCAGATGCAGCAAACGTCTACTTCCATCCTGGACACCCAGAGCTGCCTGACCTGCCTTCCATAGCAGATCAGTGCTGCATCTTGTCCCCTTGACCCCCAGGTATCATAAAAAGGACACATCTCCAAATCAGATTGCAGAACTCTGAAAACACAGAGGTTGAGCCATGGGGTTTACTTGCAGCGTCTCATGAGTTTCTTCAACAAGATCTCCTTCCTACCAGTGTCTCAGTGCCTAGGGAGCAAATAACCAAGGGGGGCTCTGGAATCTACATGTGGCTGCCACACTGACGACCCACAAGTCTGCCTGGGACCATTTCGCTCCAGCTGCTATGGGCAGGCAGCACTTGGTCTCCTTTCTCTGCCCACAGCAGACTTGGCATCCCTAAGCACACACCACACATGCAAACACACACACTGTCTAAGCTATACTGCCAAAGCAGTAGTGCATCAGGATTTGAAGGCGCCCTAGACAACTTGCCTCCCTAAGAAGTTTCTAGACTCTCATACTTGACATTTCCTTGAACACTTTCACTCATTCTCATCTTCATTTTTCCCCTCCAGTTTCACCGCAAGTGTGAATTGTCAACACTGTGCGATGGTGGAGAGCTCAGGGACCATATTTTGCTGCCCACATCGATATGCCCCATTACCCGGGTAAGTGTTGCCTCCCAACAACAGAGCTCTGTCTCCACACCCACCCCCCCACCTCTACCACCCCCTGCCCCGGGCAACCCCAGCTCACATTTCAGATGCAGGAGCATTTAGACATTTACATCCCTCTGCGGGCTCCCTCAACAACTCTTAGAATTTGTGTTTTCAGCACAAGTTGAAGAGAGGTCAGTGCTGCACAGTCAGGTTGTCAGGGAAAACTTCACAGACTGAAACAGTCCCGACCACCAGCCACCCAAAATGCTCTGACATGGCCCAGCAAGAAAAGCACGTTCTTTGTTCCCAGCACCTTGCAGGCAGATCACAGCTCAAGGAACCCCAGTCACCACCCATGCACAGCGAGGCTTCCCTTGTCTCTGTCTCCCTCTCTCCTGTGTCCAAACATGGACTTCCCGCTGCCTTGAAGATTTCCAAGGGTGTCACAGCCCCATCCTGGAAATGAAAGCTACAAAATTAAACTCCAGTTGTCCCCATCTGAAATTTTTTTTGTCTCCTGTGTTGCAGACCCTTTTCTCAAACCAAGTACCAAAGACCTTAAATTGTTCTCTTTTCATCTTAGAGATGTGGCTGAGGATCACTAACTCCTCACATTTCACCCTTTACTTGACCATCTTCTTTCTCATTAAAAATTGATGGGAAAAAACCACCACTTTCAAAAACCATTTGGCAGTATCTACTAAGTTGGAGTTACACAAACTCTATGACTCAACAAGTCCCCTCCTGTCTATCTGAGAAAAACAAGCATTTATTCCACCAAAAGACATGCACAAGAATGTTCCTATCAACTTTATTCATAACAGTCAAGCACTGGAAACGAGCTTAATGACCACTGACAAGAACGGATTAATAAATTGAGGCAAATTCACATAATGTAATACTATATCGCAATGGAAAAGAAGCATGCTTCAATGCAAAAATATGGGTAATCCAAAAAATATAATGCTGAACAAAAGAAGGTGGACTCAAAAGACATGGTATATGATTCCATTTTTATGAGATTCAAAAGCCAGGCAAAGTCAATATGGCATCAGGAGTCACAACAGAACATAGCAGAAGACGCAGTAGTGAGAAGGACGTGTACATATGCAGAAATTCATAGAAGGGTAGGTTTAGATTTGAGCATTTTACTGTATGTGACATAAACTTCAATAAAATGAATAATAAACATTGAAGAAAAAACAGGAAAGATGACTTCGTGTCATATCCTTTAGGTAGTGCTAAGCATAGAAACTAGATCTCAGACCTTGCTTCTCAGAGATCAAGCTTCTGAATCAACAGAGTACATTTCTGCCCATTTCAGTGTTTCCTCTGAAACACTGTGTTCCTTCCAGTGTCTCGAAGTCAAAGTCAGGGCAAGTGATGACAAAGGCCTGGAGAGTCTTTGAGGAACCCAAAGGGAGCATTTCTTTGTTTTGGTTCAAAGCCCCACTTTGAAGACTCCATCCTATGCTATACTGGTTTTCTATTCTCTTTCTTTATATTAACCATTTGTTTTTCTTTTGATTTCTTTTTTTATAGCAGGCATATTTTTTTCAAAGGATGCTTGTCTTTCCTCTCTTTTCACAGGACAGGCCAGATGGGAAGTCTGATGGTAGCGTGTCAGCCAAGGGTGAACTTGTCATGCAGGTACCTCAGCAAACCCTGAGTCTACTCATTCCTTCTAAGCTGGTCCAAGGTTGTGGAGGGGAGGACAGGATTTGAGTTCTAGAGAAACACATCTTAACATCTGCTTTCCTATCTGATCGATTATATCACAGAAGATACTGGATTTCCAGTCTCTGGGGTTACCTTTGGCCACCATGCTGTAGGCAAGTGGTGCAAAGGGAGGTTGGTTGATCCTGTAGCTGGCCACACTGGCTTTATCACCTTTTAAGGAACATGCTGCATAAAACTTCAATATGCATACCCCCTGAATAATAACAAGAATGTGGCCTAAAAATAGACAATTGGGTTTTCCAAGACTGCCAAGCTGTCTCCAGAATGTGATCTGCCAAAAGAGTTAAATAGATCCAAAAGTTCTCCTCCATCCTTAAATGTGTATTTAAGAACTCAGTTTTTTTTTTTTTTTAGTTGGATTCACCAATGAACTTCTCTCTGTGCCTTTCACAAAGTGCCAGGGAATGCAGAAAAGGCAGCCTGGTGAGGTGGAATGAGAAAAAGAAAAAGAAAGAACACTGGGGACTCCTCCTCTCCCTCTGACCCTTAAGTTTCCTTCTTTGAAAAGGCACATAGCAAATCCCTGCACTGCCCACCTCCCAGAGATGCTCGAAGATTCAATGAGAACTTGTAGATGAGTATAAAACATAAGCCACAGTGATGCCAGAAGCTTGATGTGGTAAAGCTCTAGATACCTTGAAGGGGAGAAAGTCAGATGGAGCACGCACACAGTGCAGATACGTCAGTTCACAGCTGGCATCTATCTGCTTGTCCTGCATCTGTTCTGATTGGACAGTGTCCATGCTATGCAGGTCGTTCAGCATTCTGAATACCACCCCCAGAGGTAAAGATTTACTTCTCAGTCTCCAAGATGCTTCTGGCTACCACACAAATAATCACCCTTGGCAGATGGAAAAATTCCTAAAATTTATAAAGAATGTTGCTGTCCATTTCAACTTATCTGGCACTGGGTTTGCTGAATTTTTAGCTTGAGATATGGAAAAGCAGGCATAAGACAGTGAATATGGAGCGGCGCTGCTCCTCTGTATCGGTGTATCCTTCTGCTGAAGCTACAAGTATTTACTGAGTACACCTGTCTCTGGGGCAACGGGATCCTTGGTAGGAGGGTTATACACACTCCCGCCCTGCCCTTGAGACATTTAATGTCCAGTTGATGTTTTGAGACATTTGGGCTTCCCTGGTGCTCAGATGATAAAGAATCTGCCTGCAATGCAGGAAACCCAGGTTCGATCCCTGGGCCGGGAAGATCCCCTGGAGAAGGGAATGACTACCCACTCCAGTATTCTTGCCTAGAGAATCACATGGACAGGGGAGCCTGGTGTGCTACAGTCTATGTGGTCACAAAGAGTCAGACAGGACTAAGTGGCTAACACTTTCACTTTCGCTTCACCTGAGAAAATACAACATGAAAACATGCAAATAAACAATACCAAACAAACCCAGAAGATATTATATGCTTCAAATGCAATAGTTTTCATTGCAGTGATCAAGCAAAACTTCGTAGACGAAGTAGGTCTTGAATTGGGCCTTGAGGATGAGAAGTTTTTCTTGAGGTTTCTCTGAAGGAAATAGGCATTTCAGGGCATTAAGGAGGAGAAGAAACCAGTGTGAGCAGCACCACAGGGTGAGAATTCACTCATAGAGGGTAAGAGCCAGACTTGGCTGGAGCTGCAGTGAAGGTTAGAGTGATTAAGGGAGAACGATAGAAAGGGGCTACACGTAAATACCTTGCAGGCCAGGTTAGCAGGTTTGGATTTTATCCTCTGGGTAATGAGATGTCATTAAAGGATTTTGAGCAGGAGTGGTATGACTAGTGACGCCTGGGAAAGAACTGCGTGGGGGCAGCTTACAGGGCTTCACCTGAGGTGAGAAAGCCTGAGCAGTGTGGGCATTGTGGCAGCTGCCGGAGATAATGAGACATTCCAGGGGTAGAGCTGGCAGGACAGGGTCTTCCCTGGGTGACTGGATGAATAATAGTAGTAGCCAGGAGAGAGGACCAGTTTTGGGGGGAAAGAAGGTAAGTCAGATTTGGGGCATGTTCCAGTGGCTGAAGATACCCCCTTTGACAGTGAGAAAGGTAGAACCAGAGCTCGGGAGGAAAATTGGGGCTGCAAATGTGGATTTGAAAGATGCAGGGGGTGGAAGTGATGATTAGCTCCATTCTATTTAGGTGTAGGACCGGATGGTCATATTTTCTAAGATCATTTCAGTTGTATCTTCACAAAAGCTAATCTTGTGCTGTGGGCACAAAGCCACACCATTGCTGAATAATTTGAAGCCCCATTTCTGATCCCCTCCTCAAACCCTTGTCACCATTAATGCTACTTAAAAACCACTTAGGCTGGAGACACTTAACTGCTTGCTGCTGCTACTGCTGCTGCTAAGTCACTTCAGTCATGTCCGACTCTGTGCGATCCCGTAGATGGCAGCCCACCAGGCTCCCCCATCCCTGGGATTCTCCAAGCAAGAACACTGGAGTGGGTTGCCATTTCCTTCTCCAATGCATGAAAGTGAAAAGTGAAAGTGAAGTCGCTCAGTCGTGCCCGACTCTTAGCAACCCCATGGACTGCAGCCCACCAGGCTCCTCCATCCATGGGATTCTCCAGGCAAGAGCACTGGAGTAGGGTGCCATTGCCTTCTCCGCTTAACTGCTTAATCCCTCAGATTAAGCCAGTGGAGCAGCACCTATTGCCTCCTGACCTCCTCTACCCCATGCCTGGATCTGCTTCCCAGCTGCCTCTCCCGGGATCTGTCTTATTATCCACTTTCATTGCATTCCTTCCTGTGGGCTGAAACACAGCTAACTTCTTTTTCTTTTGCCTTTGAAGTATAAGATCATCCCCATTCCGGGTACCCACCCCCTGCTGGTCTTGGTGAACCCCAAGAGTGGAGGGAGACAAGGAGAAAGGTATGTTCTCTTCTTTTTTGAGATGGAGAGGCTAGAACAACCTCATCTGGGTCCTTTCTTCCCCTCAGCCATAACCGAGTGGGCTACGGAGATGGCAGACCTGTGGTCCAGTCCCAGCCCTACCACACATCATTTGATGACCTGATCCAAGTGACTGAACGTCCCTGTGCCTTGGTTTAATCCTCTGTAAAATGGAGATAATAATCATTTCTTCTCCCATGGGGGTTTTGCGAGTATTAAGATAGACATAGAACTTATCCTAGGGGTTGTCACATGGGCCATTATTCTGTTTCCCAGAATCAGGCTAAGTTCTGAGATGCCTGTTAAGTTCCCGGGCTTCCAAGTCTTTTCTTGATTTAAGAGACATGGCAGAGGCACCTGGTCGAGACTTCTTGGCCTATTCCACCGCGACAAAGCAGGGCACCCATCTCATCAGTGAAGGAAATGCCCAGTCTGCAGAGAGTGAAGGATGGGCAGAGCAGCTCTGCCTCCCTGTGTTCAGCTCTGAGGCAATGAATTGTTGACATGGTGATCTGGAATCCACGTTTTAAAAAATAATAAGACGATCTTAAACAAGAATTATGAGACCCCCCAACCCAAACAGGGGCAGAGCACCCTTTCTGAACTGACCTAATTAGTCTCAAGCTGAAGCCTTGAAACCAAGCCTAGGTGTGGCTACTGCCCCCAGTGCTCCTCTGCCCCAACTCCAGTTCCTGCATGTCCTCCTGACCCCAGGACCTGGGGGACCTTTGTCTAGTCCACAAAGAGCAGAATCATACTACCTAGAACATGCAGAACATTTGGGAGAGGTTCTCCATGAAGGAGAAGGCCTCGGGAGAATGAAGTCCTGTTCTCTGGGTTGCTCTGCACTGTCCTCTGTGCAAGGCGCACTACTCCTGGGGGTGGAGACTGAATCTTGGATGGTGGGGAGACTTTGAACCAGGGTGAGGGCCTGGGTGAGGCCAGCTGGACCTGGGAGTTCAGGGTCTGCAGGACCTGTGTGCAGTCTTCCCCTCGTTGGGTTTAAAGAGACCCACGTTCCCACCATCACTGGGCTGGAGAGGTACTTGCCCTCCTATGACTTCTCACAATGACATTCCCCTTCTCTGTCTCGGTCTCTCTCTCTCTCTCTCTTTCTTTTTTTTCCATAGAATTCTTCGGAAATTCCACTATCTGCTCAACCCCAAACAAGTTTTCAACCTGGACAATGGGGGGCCTACTCCAGGGTATGGAGATACAATCTTTACTTCTTATTTCTCCCCCGCCCCCTGTAATCTCTAAAGAGGATAGCTTTCTGGGTGGTTTGGTTTTTTTAAAATCTCTTTCATCCGTAGACTTGTCCTTCCTACCAATTCACTCCTTTTCTCTTCTTTTCCTCGTTATCTACTCTTACTTCCTCCTGGAGATACTCAGGAACACCCATTACGGCTGACTCTGGGAAGCAGCCTACTCTACTTTATCCCAGAAAAAGCTATTGATTTTGTAAGAGGGAAAAATTGCAAATGTCATTTGTGGGATTGACAAGAAGGGCAGGCTGGTAAATTAACTTATTCGCAAGGCTGTATTAGCTGGCATCTTCATACTGAATCATCAGGGAGAAGAAAAGAGTTTTCTTAGCACTGTCCGTCGGTATTTCAGAAATCCATACAGCTGACTCAGAGTTCCACAGCATGTTCTGTTGTCGAGGCATTTTAGGATCAAGACAATTAGTTGTTCGATGAAATCACATTTTTTCCTGAATCATCCAGTTCAGAGGTTGTTCGGTGCACCCTTCCCCACCCGCACCGGCCCGTCTCCTGTCATGTGCCTATTGGCTATTTCCCTGTGTTGAGGAGACAGGGAGCAACAAAAGGAGATAAGCAGCCCCTCTGCAGCTCTCCCCAAGTTCTGTGGGAGGAGCCATGACATGATGAGCCCTGTAATCAGAGGTTCCTCCAGCACTAGGGCTGGAAGGTACCCAAAGACTGCAACCTTCTTACCAGCCGGAGCCAGTGCATTAGAGACACTGACTGGCCAGCCCGAGGCTATCTCAGTGCCAGTCCTCAGATCTGTGCCTCCTGGGCTGGGGTTTCCAACATCCAAACTTGCATTGCTATGCTTGGCTCACCAAGACCTTAAGAGGGTCTGGGTAAGGACTCTAAAAAGGGACTCTGAGGACTTCCCTGGTGGTCCAGTGGTTAGGACTTTGTACTTCCACTGCAGGGGTTGTGGGCTCAATTCCTGGTGAGGAAACTAAGATCCCAAATGCCATGCAGCATAGCCAAAAATTTTTTTAAGTGTTTTTCATTTTAAAAAATAAGTAAGAAGAGACTGTGTCTTCAGCTGTTTGACACACAGCTATTATTTTTGGCGGTGATGATACAAGACCACTAAAGGGGTAAGAAACATGAGTGCAAATTCAGCACCTCTGCCGTGACTTACCTATAAAATTAATTTCAAAATAAAGCCCACCTGTGCTGCTGCATGTGCCATCACGGTCCTCATGATGGCCGATGACTCCTCCATCTGTGACTTGTGACTGAGCAGCAGCCCACAGATGCCTTTACCAGCCTGCTCTCTTCTAGGGCATTTTGATATTTGAAGACAGACAGTACTGTCCCTTAACTGCATCCATCCTAAAATTGGTTTGCCCAGGATGACAAGCCTGGTGGCTGCTTCTAGGGCCACTGTGCCCTGAGTATCTCTCTCTGCTGTATGTGTCAGCCTGTAATCAGAGAGGCTGTCTAGCTGAAGGGAGCCTTCATTCAGAATCCAGCTCTACAGGAGAGAAGAGTTCTACAGGAGAAAGGCGGGGAGGGGATGTTAATTTGCCCACACCTGCATTGGCAGAAGACCCCAGGGGTCTCTTCAGATCACCAAGCAAGGCAAAGAGGAAATCCTGGGCTTCAGCTTCTCAAGCCCAACCCCGAGGCCTCCCCAGATCCTCTCTGTGCTACAGCAGAGGTTCTTAACCTTTTTTGCACCAGGAACCCATTTAGCAGTCTCATGGAGCCTATGGACCCCTTCTTAACATTAAGATAATATTTTTTAATGTATACAATGAAATATATAGAAATACCCAGGGAAACTTTATTGAAAAAACAGTTACTAAAGGTTAGACAACAAATCTGTGACAGGAAAATACATGTGATTTATTAAGACATTATATGGCAAGTTCCAGAGGCGGGTCTAATAGCTACTGTAAATTAAAACAGTAATGAGCAGAAGTGATAATGGAAAATGCCTGCCACAACTGTAGTAAAACATTGAAATACCTGTCATTTTGGCTCCTTAACAAAGTCACAGGTATTGTTGAAGGAAATGCTAATTTTCAGTTAGAGTTTAGGGAAGATAATAGTGTAACATTTTTTTCAAGTTCAAGGCCCTCTGGATTCTACCCACACACCCCTTAGATATGCACCCCAGGTTAACAGCCCTTCTCTACAGGCTTAAGGCCCCTGAGGGGAGATGGTGCTTACTCCACTTAGGTCTGGGGTGGGATGAAGATTCAGCTAGTTTGCTGCATCTCAAAAGCTGTGGGGGCAGAGTAGGTGAGAGCTAGAAAGGAGGCAGATGTTGGGGGTTAATTGTATTGGTGCCAAAATAAGCAAACTGTGGATTCCTCTGCATAAATCATAGACAGTTTCTAGAAAACCATTTTCTGTGTTGAATATTGAGTCAGAATCTCCTTAGACAAAGATGGCTCCATGGAGTTCATACTCAATGGCATTGCTTAGTATGTTCTGCTTTCAGAACACTGAGTGACCCTTTCAACCCCAAAAGGAGTCAAGGTCATAATATGCTTCCCGGGAAGGGAGCAGGGTGTTGGGGTGGGGTGGGGGGACTTCGACTCAAGGAGTGTCAAAGTTCAGCCTGTCAGCAAAACCATTTTGGCCTTTCTACTTCCCAGACTTAACTTTTTCCGCGATACTCCAGACTTCCGTGTTTTGGCCTGTGGAGGTGATGGGACAGTTGGCTGGATTTTGGATTGCATTGGTAAGAATGGGCTGGAAGGACCTTTGTAGTTGATTTACAATAACTGTATTTAAAGTTGTGTGTGTGAGTGCTAAGTTGCATCAGTCATGTCTCTGCGACCCCATGGACTATAGCCCTCCAGGCTCTTCTGTCCATGGGATTCTCCAGGCAAGAATATTGGAGTGGGTTGCCATGCCCTCTTCCAGGGGATCTTCCTGACCCAGGGATGGAACCCACGTCTCCTGCTTTGGCAGTCGGGTTCTTTACCACTAGCACCACCTGTGAAGCCCATGTTAAAAGTCAGAGGAAGGTAATAAAGAGAAATGGAACTATGTCTTATTTATCTTTGTTTCTACTCTTGGACCAATGCTTCACTAAATACCTACTTCAGGTGGACAAAAGAAAGAAAACACAATGGAAGGATTCCCACATGTACAGATGTTAACAACTTAGTCTCAGGCCTTGCTTCAAAAATATCTGCCATGGGCAGGATTTGGGCAGTTGCAGGACAGGCCAGATGGGGAGACGGGGGGGAAGGCAGCAGGCCTGGGACTTCAGGCAGGTCCAGGGTGCTGGATAAAGGCGAGGGAACTAAGAATAGATGCATAGTGCAGGGCAAGTCACCTTGAAATGAACGCCTAGAGCCCAGAGCCCACAAAGCACATCTGAAAGCTCAGATCAGTTCAAGCAAAGAAAAGCTACGATGGGGTATGTCCAATATGCCTTGATCAAAAGGGTGATGGGGATGGTGGGGAGGGTCCAGGCTGAGAATCAGGAGGCCTGCCTGGATCCGTGGGTCCTTGGACACAGTACCACCGGTAGATGATGGAGAATGACTCTGAGATTCTGGGACGAGGGATACATTCAAGATCTAACCCTGGAGAGCCCAGATAAACACTGAGATATAGAACATAAACTCAGGAAAGCAGCCAAGGGAATTGCTGAGATGGTCCAGAGCATCGAGCCTGGGCTGCGTGGCTGTCTTCATCCTTTGGTCCCCAGATCCTCCTGTGTACCTCCAGGTGCTTAGCTCCCATGGAAGCCCTGGTGATGCAGCAGCTCAAAAAGGACACCGTCTCACCCTCATGGAGCTTCCTTCTAGAGGGAAGAGACAGACAGTAAACAAAGAAATAAGTGAAATATACAGTATGACAGAAGGTGATTAAAAAAGAGAGTGAGAGAACAGCAGAAAATAGGCAAAGGGAGCTCAGCAGTGGGAGTGGGGTTGCAAACTAAGACAGGGTGGTTTTGAAGGCCCTGAGGAGCAGATGATATTTGCATGGAGACCTGGAGGAGGAGAGCTTCGCGAATGCCCAAGGAAAGAGTAGTTCAGGCAGAAGGAACAGCAGATACAAAGGCCCTGAGGCAGGAGCAGAAGTCCAGTGAGGAGGCTGCAGAGTATGCCCAGGGTGGAGTCTGTGAGGCAAGAGGGGCTGGGGATAAAGCAGAGACAAAGCAGGGCCAAGTCTCTAGGACATGGGCTACGTGATATGGAATGTGGCTGTCATACCATGAAGATCCCAAGATGCTAGATTGTTTTGAGCAAAGCAGGGGCACAACAGATTACAGAAACTGAAAAGGGTGGGAGCTGGGAGACCAGTTAGGAGGCTCCTGCAGAGATCCAGGGAGGGGACCTGGGCCGCGAACCACAGTAGAGACAGAGGAGGTGGTAAGGAGGAATCAGGGTCTGGATAGCTTTGGAAGATTGAGCCCACAGGATTTGCTGACTTCCCATGGGAGAAAAGTACTTCCTCTGGGAAGAGGGGAGTGGAGGATGGGCCAGGATAGACCCTGGACAGGGTGGAGAAGGCTGGGCCCCCGGGGGTCGTAAGCAAGCCACCTGGGTTGGGACAGGCATCCCCCATACCCGCCACATCTGCTCCCCCACAGGCACTCTGGTTTCCATGGACACGGCCCTGCCAAGCAGCCACCCACGCTCTCTTGTCACCCATGGCTCTGGAGTTGTTTGTGGGAGGAGGGAGGCATCCTCTGAGAGCCGAGGAAGAAAAAGCTGATCAGCAGAGGGTGGATGGCTGGAGTGCTAGGAGCTGCTTGTAGGATTCCCTCTCCATTGGGAAGGAGAAAGTAGGGTTTGCGGACAAGCTTTATAAGATTCATCTGCAGGGGACACAGGTGATATATGTTGCCCAGAACAGAAAAAGCATGTGAGGTGATCTGTTTTTTCACAGGTTAAAAAACAGAGATTAAAAAATGAGAGTAAAAGGAATAACTGGACAATGATCGTTCATTCAAGAGACTGAGGCCCTTGTTCAGTGCTCTATGCAACCCCATTTCAGCTCTCTCTCTGATCTGTTCTCGTGCAATAGCCAGAGTGGTCCTTCCTGAATGTCAGTGGGGTTTTGATGTGTGTGAAGCACATCAGTGGCTTCCCAGGATTCTTAGATAAAGATAAAACCAATGCTTCAGGGGCCCAAAGTGGTGCCTAGCAGCTGCCCACCCTTCCAGCCTCATTTCCTACCCCCATCCTCACCCCTCAAATACTCAATCCCTTTCTGACCCTTGAAGACACTAGTGTCCCTTCCACCACAGGGCCTGTCTGTTCTGCTCCCCTGGCAGAACAGAAGCTTGGTCGGCTTCTACTTCAGACCTCAGCCTTCCTTGGGGAAGATCAGCCTTCCATTACAGGACCGCAGTCCCCTCCTTCCCAGTATGCATTTGAAATTATGCACCAATTACCTCATTAATAGCTATCTCTCCCTCTCAATGGTAGGTACCATGAGAGCCAGAGCCAAGTTTTTTTTTTTTTTTTTTTTTGCCTGCTGTTAGAGCTGGATCACCTAACACAGCATCTAGGCCTTCAGTAAAGGTGTGCAGATACTGCAGCAAATAAGATACAGGTCCCCCAGAAAGGTCACAGTACATTTGGGGAACAAAAAAGTAGTCATTTACAAGATAGTGTGAATGAGATCATCCCTGGCACTAGAGAAGCACTCTGGAGAGGCATGAGGTCCAGACTAGGCCAACCAGGAAGGGCCTCTGCATTGAACCCCATGTTGACATGGTGAGTGGGAAGCAGGACGTGAGAAGGATGAGGCTAGAGAGTAAGGCAGAGCTGAGAAGGGCCTTGCTGCTGGGCTAAGGGGTGATGGGAGTCACGGCAGAAGGCAAAACAATGGGCTAGTGTGATCAGGCTTGTGGTTCAAGGATTGCCTGCCTGGATGGCCCTGTGGAGAACATACCAGGGAGTGAGACTGGAGGTGAAGAGGACAGAAAGGGGCTGGTGCAGCAGTAGCGGTTGGAAGGACTCATACTGTGTCAGAACTCAGCCATCACCATGGGAGGGAGAGGAGAGAGTGCTTGGAAAGCCATGGAGACAGCATGTAGAAATTGATGTGTAAACAGATGTGTGGTGAGGGAGAAGGAAAAATCTAGAATTACATCCAGGTGTCTAGCCTCAGCACTGTGAGGATGGTTGATCTGCTGCAAAGGGAACCACAGAAGAAGGGGCAGACTTAAGCAAACAAGGGTCTTCCAGGCAAAGGAAGAGTCCCAGCAAAGGCCAGAGGCATAAATGCATTGTTCTGGAAAATGAGAGAGTCCACCAACTTACTCCATCTCAACCCTCCTGGCAGTAACCTCAGCCCTGAGTCTTGCCTCAGCTGTTTCCAGCACGAGTGTGACAACCTGGGCGGGGTGGGGAGGGACGGTCACCTGCTGGGGCAGCCCTGGCATGAACCTCATGCAGGATGATGATTCTTGCATTGCCCCCCACTCAATCCCCAGCCGTGCTCCCCAGTCACATCACCCACATCCTTCCCTGGCATCAGATGCTCTGAGCTTTATATAAGTGATATCCCCTGGAGCCCAGTGGGTGTCTGGCCTCCTTCAGCTTTCCCAGCTCAGTCAACATGCTGCTGTAGATATGCAGCCAGATGAAAACATACGTTATGCTACGCTTTCTCTAATGGTTTGGCCTGATGCTTCATCATAACCATCGTGGGAGATAGGATCAGGACTCTGTGTTTGCAAGTCTGGGAGGTGGTGGAAGTGGCAAACTGTTCCCTAGGTGCCAGATAACATCTCAGGGTTTGGCTTGTTAGACACAATGTTATTTTTAAGCTTTTGAACCTGAATGACTTGAGGTGAGGCATCTTCAGTTTCTGATGTCTCAGACCCACCTGTTTTACTATTTATGCAGCTGCTTAGGCTCTGAAGAAAGGAGGAGTATGGACTTAGAGGGGCAGAAATCTGGGTTTGGATGCTGGCTCTAGAATGACTTTCCCTCCATGAACCTCCATTTCTTCATCCACGTGAACGATAATATCTTGCAGTTAGTTCAGTCGCTCAGTCGTGTCTGACTCTTTGCGACCCCATGAATCGCAGCACGCCAGGCCTCCCTGTCCATCACCAACTCCCGGAGTTCATCCAGACTCACGTCCATCGAGTCAGTGATGCCATTCAGCCATCTCATCCTCTGTCATCCCCTTCTCCTCCTGCCCCCAACACCTCCCAGCATCAGAGTCTTTTCCAATGAGTCAACTCTTCGCATGAGGTGGCCAATGTACTGGAGTTTCAGCTTTAGCATCATTCCTTTCAAAGAAATCCCAGGGTAGTTCTCCTTGCAGGATCTGTCTAAGGATAAGTGGGGTAAATGCTTGTTATCATTGAAGATTAAAACTATGCAAACTAATGTTTTTGAGGTTTACCACTGTCACTTCTTGGAAAGAATTAGGATGAAATGAGGATGAACCAGGTGTAAGTTACTGGGAGACAGATTTAGCTCAATATGAAGGCTCCTTTGCAGTGGTTAGCTTACTGCAGATGGAAGAGATGGCTTTAAGGAAGTAGTGAGTTCCCCATCAGGAGAAGTATTCAGACAAAGAATGCCATAGAGGCTTTCAAGCATTAGATAAGGGGTAACTGAACAACTTAAACCTTCTGTAATCATGTGGCATATGGTTCTCTCTTCCTCTTCATGGGTTGCAGATAAGGCCAACTTTGCAAAGCATCCACCTGTGGCTGTCCTGCCTCTTGGAACAGGAAATGACCTGGCCCGCTGTCTCCGCTGGGGAGGAGGTGAGTCTTCGTGGGAGGGGCACTATCCTAGGGACAAGCATCCCAGTCTACAGGGAGGCTCTGCAGAGCTAGGCTGAGCTCCCCTCTTAAGGATTACATTCCATGGAGAAATACTCAACTCTGGGATCATGTCTAATCCATGCCTTTTCCCTGATGCCAGGGCCTGTGTCTGCCCTTCACAAGATTTACTATCAGCCTGAAACTCTCGGCTTTGAATCTGTCTCCCTCCGTGTGTGTGCTGTGTGCTAAGTTGCTTCAGTCGTGGCCAACTCTGTGTGACCCCACAAACTGTAGCCTGCTAGGCTCCTCCATCCATGGGATTCGCCAGGCAAGAATACTGGAGTGGGTTGCGATGGCCTTCTCCAGGGGATCTCCCTGACCCAGGGCTCCTTCACTGCAGGCAGATTATTTACCACTGAGCCACTGGGGAAGCTCCGTCTCCTTCTAACAAGTCAATTCCTTTGTCTCCTCTCCAGGATTCATCCCAGTCAGGGCTCACGTAGGAATTTTTCTGCCTGAAATTCCCCCTCTCCAAATTACTGACCTTCTTCTAAACTGGGAGTCAGAATGTAGACTAAAGAGTCCAATTAACCAGTTACCGGGGCATTTCAGATCACCCCAGGGCCAGGGCCCCTCATTCTGAAATTCCCCTAAGAGGGACCTCAGAGTAGTAACCAGCATATAGGGCAATGGTCAGGAGCTAAGAACTCTGCAAACTGCAATAGCCCCCACAGAGCTGAGCACGCTCCAGAGAGTGGAGAGATCAGGGTGCCAGGCAGAATCAGGATGAGACTCCAGATGGCTGATCAATTCTGGGAGTGATCCAAGACCAGGCCCATAGTGGTCAGTGTGCCTGCTTGGAGGGTGGGGGCAGAGCAAGCAGAAGCTAGCCCCAGAAGGAAGCTGACAGGCATGGGAAGAGCTGCCAGGATCCTCAGCCACACACTGGGCTTGGGAAGGACCCTCTACTCAAGAGGGACAGCGGACTGTGGCCTCAGACTCTGGGCATCTAGGCAGCAGAGCGAGGCACCAATTTCCCGCAGCTCTGTGCTCCCAGTTAGCATCAAGGCCCTCAGCTACCTCGTTACTTTCATTGCTATCTTGTGATGCATCCCCTGAGGTGCTGACCAGACCCCTGACAGCTTGAAAATGCTCTTCAAGCTTGTCCCAGAGGTAATCAGGAACATGAAAGTGTTATTTGAAAGAAAAGACTGTCTCTCCCACTGACTTCTTACTTCCAGTTCACTTGCTACATTGGTTTTCCATTGCTACTATGTACAAACAAGGGCTTCCCTGGTGGCTCAGTGGTCAAGAATCTGCATGCCAATGCAGGAGACACAAGAGAGGCGGGTTCGACTCCTGGGTGGGGAAGATCCCCTGGAGAAGGAAATGGCAACCCACTCTAGTATTGGGAAATCCCATGGACAGTGGAGCCTGGAGGGCTACAGTCCATGGGGTTGCAAAGCCTCAGACATGACTTAGCCACTAAACAACCACAAACTATGTAACAACTAATGATTATAAACATAGAGGCTTAAAATATCCTTGTATCAGCTCCTGTAGGTCAGAGGTCCCAGAACAGTGACTTCCCTGGTGGCCCAGTGGCTAAGACTCTGCACTCCCAACGTGGAGGGCTTGGTATCAATCCCTGGTCAGGGAACAAGATCCCACGTACTGCAATCAAGACCCAGTGCACCCATGTAAATGCTTTAAGAAAAAAAAAAAAATCCTAGAACAATGTGACTAGGCCTCACCAGATAGAATCAGGGCACTGAACAGGCTGTGCTCCTCTCTGAAGACTCTAAGGGAAGAATTTCCTTCTAAAATTCTTTCAGGTTGTTGGCTGAATTCCATTCTTTGTAGATCTGTGGTCTGTCTCTTTGCTGGTGGTCAGCTGGGATTCACTCTCATATCCTAGAGGCCTTCCTCATTCCTTATGTAATGGATCGCTCCATCTTCAGAGCTGGCAAAAGAAACTCTCAGTTCCAATCCCTCTCAAGCTTCGGACCTATTTCTTAAGGAAAAGCCCAGTCTTTCTAAAGACTCACCTGATTAGGTCAGATCCACTTAGGATAATTTTGCTTTCGTAAAGTCACCTGTGCAATATAATATACCAAACCACAACTGACTAGCCCATCTTATCCACAGGTCCTGGGGGTTGCTGGGTATATAATCCCTCAAGGGCAAGAACTGTGGGGACCATCCTAAAACTCTGCCTACAGCACTGTCCATCTGCCTCATGACACAGTCCTGGGACAGATCCTCAGTTCTCCCATGTGCAGCTTCCCAACCATCTGGCGCACTGATTCCCCAGGGCTTGCTTCAGCTACACAGGTCTATCCATCTTGGGTCAGCACCTGGCCCTACCCCTGCTACTCTGGCTTCCAGATTGCCCCAGCTTCTTTCTAATTACTCCAGATTGTCCTCTCCTTCTCTGTGGCCCAGGGAACCTCAGTGACTCTGGCCTGGACACACTGGGGGTGTCCAAGGGGTGCCCCACTCTGCTCCACCCTGATAGCTGCATGAGCAGCAAGCAAGCCTTTCTGCTCTGGGGGCAAATCAGTGCTGCACTCCACAGGTTATGAAGGGGGCAGCCTGACAAAAATCCTGAAGGACATCGAGCAGAGCCCCTTGGTGATGCTGGACCGCTGGCATCTGGAAGTCATCCCCAGAGAGGAGGTGGAGAACGGAGACCAGGTCCCGTACAACATCATGAACAACTATTTCTCCATCGGTGTGGTGAGTTGGCCAGGAATGGCTTTTCTGTATGGGAGAGAAGTGCCCAGGTGGGCAGGAAGGTTTCTAGTCTTTCACTGTCCACTCTGGGTCCCTGCTCTTTACTTGTCCCAGCGTCCCCCTGCCTCAACTTGGGTCCAGGCATCCTCGCATCCAGCCTGGATGTGGACATCCTACTGCACCCAGTCCTGTTCTTGTTTCTGCAGGAAGTTCCTGCCCCTATCATTTTACCTAACACAAAAAAACAGCACATTTTTCAAAAGACCTATTACTCTTTGGATAATTTGAAATAGTTAAGGAAAAGCAACACCAAAAAATAACCAGGATGAGGTCAGGAGGAGATTCTCAGGTGAGCTTCCAGAGATGGAAATGCTGATGCTCCAGGGAAGACGTTGTGGTCTCAAGCTGGCTCCCTGGATTAGTTCTCAGAATTCTCTCTCTCCTGTCTTTTCTCCTCTTCCCAACCCCACTCCCTACACTCCAAGTGCACCTAAGCCTCTGGGGCATCTCCTCCTCGCTGACCCCTTAGGCTGAGCTCTGTGTTCCCCCCAAGCTCCTGTGCTGTCACCTCTGCCTTAGACTAAAGGGTTTGTTTCCATGTGCCTGACTTAGCCCCCTTACAACACACACACGTACACATAAATACATACATATGCATGTACATACGCACGTACCTACAAACACACGCACACTATAAGAACAGCAGCACATTCCTCCTTCTCCCCCAGCTCCCATCACATATAGCACAGCTAAGTTAGTTGGTTTTGCTGAACTCAGCTTCTGGTCCAAAGTGCATAGGTTGGACATTGCTTCCCAAATTGTTGGAGACGTGACTGAGAGGAAAAGGTGTCAGTCTTTTCCATAGATCTGGGAATTAGGAGGAAGGTAAAATGTAGACATTAGCATTTATTGAGCACCTACTGGGTGTTCCCCATTGTGCTAGACTTTATTCTAGTCCTCACAGCAATCCTGCAGGTATTATCATCCCCACCAACTGCATGTTACAGAGGAGACTTAGGGACACGGAACGTGGAGGTGTTGGAACTAGGGCGCACACACTGTGCCTCACTCTGAAACCAGGTGCTTCTCTCTGCTGTCTTAGGAACTTTGCTGCCCAGTTTCATATGCACATGAATCCCTCCAGACCAACCTCAAACAGGGTAGTTTGAGGGAAGAACAGGGTTAAGGAAAGGGTTTTTTGTTTTCTTAATAAGAAAACTAAAAGGAGAGCCATGGAAGCAAAAAGGAAGAATAATAATCCCTTATATTTATGGGATTTAAAATTTACCATATTTACAGATATTTTCTTGGTTCTTATGATTACACTGGAGGGCAGTATTCCCTCCATTTGGTGAGTGAGGAAACAGAGGATCAGATTAAGGGATTTGCTTTCATTCTCTGACTCCCAGTCCCCAACTCTTTTTCTGTTAACTAAAACAAAAGAGCGAGGCATTGCTCGACCCGTGAATGGGCTCTGAAAGGATAGAGGTGCTGGTGAGAAATATATTTGGGGTCTCTGCTGCCCTGATCTGGTTGATCTCCTCAGCTCCCCTGCACCCTCCTCAGTGAGGGGGAGATACCTTTGCCTAGGACCTACCAGCTCCTCCTGCAGAGGAGACCCCTCCATCCTCTCTTTGACTCAAAAGCTCCTCCTTTGGAGCCACCTGCTCAGGCTCCACTTCATGCAAAGGGAACATGCAGCCTTCAGCTCCTGCAAATGAGACTTGGTTGACAAGTCTGGTGTTGGAGGCCAGCGGGATTCTGGAGCCTGCAGCTTCCCTCCATTACAGTACGACTGAAACACATGTCGTTTTTCCTGTAGTAACCAGAAAATAACTTGCTGACATGTATTGAGTACCTAATGCACACCAGGCACAGCGTCCCTCTTGGAGGGTATAGCCTTTCCGCTTTTGCATTTTGCAAGAAGGAACTGTAGCTTAGACAGATAGTGACCTGCCCAAGCTGGTGAGTGATGGAGCCGGGAATCCCTAGTCTCCATAGCCCACCATGCTGTGGACCCTGAGCCATGCAGATCCTGCACAGGCCATCATCTCCATGCTGCCAAATGCAGCAGCATTAGAGGGGCATCCTCAAAATTTACTGTGTGATGGCTCACCCATACCCTACCTGTACCCTTGGTCAGAAATGCAGATTCCACCCACATGACAGATCCTGATTCATATTCTGATTCAGTTGGTCTGGGCAAGTCTGGAAATGTGCACCTTTAATAAGCCCCTGAGATAATTCTGATGCAGACGGTCCCGATCAAGTCCTCAGTAAGTGAAGACAACCCATTAGAACAGAGAAGGATGGTCAGAGGAAGTGGTTCTTCACAGGAACAGAAACCAGATCTGAAGTAGGTAAAGGAGAGGAAAGACAGAAAGGAGGGGAAACCAGCACCTGTAAGCCATAGGCCAGAAGTGAGAGCCAAGCCACAGGACTGGGTGATCTGCCTGGGAGCTTCTAGAGGGCAGGTCATGCCCTGGGCTGCGTTCAGAGTCCTCAACCCCAAGTCTTCTCTTCTCACGCCCAGCTCTGGCTGCCAGAAACAACAGTATTCCTAAGGCCTCCCTGTCCATCTCTACAAAGCACCATATGCAAAAAAATGACATTTACTTAGTACTGCTGACCAAATGGACAATCATGCAAAAAAGGAAGCGACAACTCTCCCTCAGCTAGATAACCAAGCCCTAATCCCATGAGCCAAGACTGAGCATGCTTTTAATATATTCTTACAAATAAGAAGGACGTGAATGGGGGGATGGGCAGGAGGGAGGGAAAAAAGGACAAATACAAACTAACTGCTCCCCAAGGAAAAGCATAGGAATAGATTCTCCATTTCCTTCAGCGGTCAAGAGATTTATCTACCCCGGGCTGACCTACAGTAATCCAATCCGCTCATCTTTCAAGTGAAGAAGAACTTCACAAAATCTTCCTCGTGGTTTTTTTTTCATATACCTTTAGCTTGTCCATGTTTAATATTTTATTGCAAATCAGTGAAGAAGCAGGGTTGTTTTTCTCTCACTGGTGTAACCTTAGCCTTCTCTCAATAAAATGCTTGCAGGCTTTGTGTGCTCACTCTTTAAAAGCTGGAAAGGGAAATTCTTGAGAAAACAAGTAGCCAACATGTAACCCTAAGAGAATCTGGGGCTGACATTTGCAGAAGCTCTTGCTCCCTATTTGACTTCCCAAACTCTGTAAGAGGAGAAACAGTATGTAAACCAACCCCCAGGCTTTACTTCCTTAAGATGATTAGAGTCGGACTCCTTTGGCAAAGAGAGTACCGCAGTCTTTGCCTCTTTTGAAGGACCTGGAATATCTTACCGATATCAAATGTCCGCTGCTCTGCATTTATAAGGGTGGTGACAGTGACCCCCACTGAGCTGTCCCTGGGTGGTAGGGCATTCACTCTGATGAGTTCACACACTCCCATTGGCGCCAACAGAGCCCACTCATAGATGGAGGGGTAGCGAGGGCAGAGTCTCCTGGCCTATTTAGAGAGGGACATGGGCCTCGTTGCCTCTACATTCCCATCCACCACAGACTCCCCAGCTCCCTGCCAGTGAAGAGCTAAGGTCCTTGACCTTCTCACTCCCTCCATCTGATAACATCCATTGGCAGATTTTTCAACCCAGGCATTCAGGACACTACTTCCTCTGACTTCTCTGGCCTCTTCATCCCTGCTCTTTATTTTTGGATTTGCAGACATGTCAGAATGGCCAGGTATCAATGACAGGAAGTTTGGAACTGAAAAATCATTCCTGGGGTATGTGTAATTCTGAACACTGAAAAGGCTCTGCTTTCACTGAGCCTTAACAGGATGGGTGAACAGCTAATCCCTTGAGTCAATGAAATCTATGTCTGATGCGAGGGGAACCCAGGGGCCAAGGACGGGCCACAGCCATCACACTAACTCACGCACCATTTTTCACCTCACATTCTGTACTTACTAGACTTCACCAGCTAAGTTTCCACAATGGCAAACCCATTAGGGAATTTATCAGAAAGTCATCATTTCCCTGCAAACTTTTCAGTTCCTTCAGCCACAGGTTCTTATCTGTCACCTATGAGAGTCAAGAAGTTACAGGAACAATGGGACTACCTGAGTGGTGTCTTGGACAAAGGGTCTACACTCTTTGTCCTTCCCCAATCAGCCATAATTCTTCAGAACAATCCAAATACCAAATAATCTGTCTTACTGTCTCCTTTCTGTTTTTTTATCTCCATAAGTTGCCAAAGTGACTTAGCCATTAGCCACATGTGGCTATTGTATACTTGACATGGGGCTACTCTAAGTTGAGAGATGTAAAATGCACACCAAATTTCCAAAATGTAGTATGAAAGAATTTTCAATATCTCAATTTTTATATTAATATTGTAGCAATAATATTCATTGAAATATATTATTAAAATTAACTCCATTTGTTCCTTTTCACTTTTTTAATGTGGTTACAAAAATTCTTTTATTTCTATTGGACAGGACTGGCCTAGACACCCAAATAGCTCAGAGTCCAAATGATTACCACTTATATGTGGAAGGGGCACAAAATTCTTTCGTCCAACTCTGCACTTGGGAGTTTTAGTTCAGGAAAGAGTAGACATATGTCCATACTGCTTTTTATCTCCTTTTTACCCCACACCTCATAGAAAGGACCCCAGAGAATGAGGCCATCAGAAATGAGTGTGCAGCATGTCCATGAATGTGCAATTCCCACCTCCACCCCCACCTTCCAAATAGAAGACTTATTTTGCTGCAGTTATTACAGGAAAGGTTTGGAACCACTATAACACTGGTTTCTAAAATTTAAATGAACTCACCTCTGAATGTAAGTATAGCCAGCTTAACACCTGACACAGAGAAGCCCAGCAGAGAGTGGAGATGAATCTTGCCTCTCTTCTTAATCCCCAGGTAGAGAAACACGGTTAGAGTCTTTACCAGCATTGCCTTTCCAAACCTGAACAACAGTGGACCTGCTCAACTCCCTCTTACCACGTTGTATATTTATCACGGGGTTACACTGTCAAATTCAGAACCACATGCTTAACTAGTAATATTGTAAAGCCTGGTCTTTGTAAAAAGAACCTTTGCAAAACCTAGTTATTAAAAAACAAACAAACAAGGATAATGGGAATGACACAGAGGGCAGGGACCTATGCACATATCCTAGGGAATTAAAAAGCCAGGAGCCAGTCACTACAGCATTGGGGGTGGGGGAGAGTGAAGTACAAATCATGCCAGGCAACATGTGATTACTTTTTTCTTTTCTTTCTTTTTCTTCTGGGTTTTTTTTTCCCACTTACAGAAGAAAATCAGTGCTTCAAAGGAACACAAGTAGACGGAATGTTTCTTGAATTCTAGAGAAGCATTTGACAGATGTCACATGAATCTTATTCAGCAACCTCACAAAACTTGCTTAGGAGGGAGGTGGGCACACTCTGAAGGCAGGAAACGCTCCTGCCTGGAGAAGCTGTGCAGGCTGGATCCACCGAGGGGACAGAGACCAGACCCCCACCACCCTCCTCTAATGTTGCCCCTCTCCTCCCATTGTCCACAGGGGTGCTTCAATTTCAACTCCTGATGTATCTTAAATAAATAATGAATCAGTAACTGGAGTTTAAATGTTAAATTCCCAAGACATTGTTTCAGCAAAGAGTGTTAGCCGACCATAAAATAAACCCATATCCTTGACTTGCCCTGTCTGCCTTTCAACAGGGGGCTGCTCACTGGGTTTATTCTTCTGCCAAGTAAAAACATTACGAAAGCTCCCCTTTGGCCCCTATCTTACTTCTGGATTTTCTGTCCCCACACTTAGCCCGTATTCTTTATTCACCACTCAAAGCACATGCTCAAAAAAAAAAGAAAGAAAGTTGCTTCATTGAACTATACCTCCTGATGTTTACCATTTTTTTCCAGAAATTTTGTAGAATTTCCAATATCAAGAAATGAAATTGATATAGCTAAAAACTCACTGTATGGAATTTGAATTTTCTTTTAGTTACACATTCCAGTAAATGAGTTTCTGTATCTCTTCCCTGCACAAATCTGAATCAGCTTCCTTGTTCTGTCACCACCCCACCCCCACCCCCAGCTCAATTAGCCTGTTTATTTCTAAAACCCACCACCTGCAGCTGACGTGCTGGCAGGAGGCCTGAGCCGTGAAGGGGCTTTTACACATTCTTCTGCTGGAAAAGGAGACCAGTAACAAGAGCCGAGGACCCAATCTGAGAAGGAAAGATGAGTTCAGTTTTAGGTCTGAAGTTCAGGGTTGGTTCTCCAGCGATACATTGTAGAGACAGCAGCAGCTACGTGCTAGTAACAACTAAGACACCTGGATATAGCCCATGGCAGGGAACATACGCTGCAGAATGGAGTCAAGGCTGAGAGGTTCTGCTCTGAGCATGGAGAGCCCGGAAGCATGGTGACATGAGAGCCATCCTAACTGAGGAGCAGGTGGCCAAAGTAGAGCAAAGGAATGTGCTAATAGGAGGATAGCACAGTATCCATAGAACGTGGTAATGAGACTCTTGCTGACCTTGGGGAGAGTCGATTCCATGGAGTGATCAAGAGGCAAAAGCCAGAAGTTTAAATATATTTTTAATTATCTGCTAAGCCTGTTATCCAGTGCTACCAATTCTGTCTACTGATATGGATGACTAAGAGTTAATATATAACAGCCTCTACCCACATCAGTTTTCTGGTTTCGACCATGCACTATAGTTACATAAGATGTTATCATTGGGGGGAGCTGGGTGAAAGGGCCACAGGCACTCTCTGTACTATTTTTGCAACTACTTATGACTCTTAAAATATTCCAGAATACAAAGTATTTCTTTAAAGAGTGAATAGGGTGAGGCATTTCCAAACACATTCAGCCCCATGTGGGCTTCTGCTTTCTCACTGCTCACACACTCAGACACACCCCCTCTCCCCAAAGGGCAAGCCTCTCCCCCAAAGGGCAGCATCGTCCCCTTAACTCACCCTGAGCTAGAAAGGGTAGCAGTGAACATTAGGAGTCGTCGTCTGGCATCAGCTCTAACAGCATGAGGGCCCTCGCCCCTAACCTTGGACCTGGTGTCCAGCCTCTGCAGGGGGCCTCCCTGGTCTCCCCCTGACATCTGGGAAGTTCAGTGAAAGCGTGTGTCCCTTCCCTTCCTTCCACATTGCACAGGGTCAGGACCACTAACCAGGAGTCTGCTTTCTGTCCCTTTCCCTTTCAGGATGCTTCCATTGCACACAGGTTCCACGTGATGAGAGAGAAACACCCTGAAAAGTTCAACAGCAGGTAAGAGGGCCCTGCGGAGGTAGCCGGTAGCCGGGACTGCACTGCCTGCCTGCCCCACCCACGCGGCCGCGGGTCCCAGGCCTCCACCTGCGCTCTCCAAAATGTTCTCAGCTCTGCGGCCCAGGGTTTTCCTGCCACGTTGCCGGAAGGAGGGCTTCCATTTCCAAGAAGAAAATAATGTCAAAAACCCGCCACGGTCTGGCAGCCCGTCCCCTGCCAGAGGGTGATGGTGCAATGGGAGGGCCTGGGCCAGGAGGGAGAGTGTGGTGTGCCCACCTTGGGGAGTAGGGGTCTGAGCTTGGCTAACTTGGATTCCCCCTCCTGGGGTATGGTCGTTTTCTCAAAACCTACAGCGCCCCCATCCTGAGCCCCTCGATTCCCCGGGGGAGGGGCAGGCAGAGGGCAGAGGCCTTGGCTTCCCTTCCTCACAGAAGGGAGCTGGTGGCAGCCCTGGCCATGGCTGAGGGGCCGAGATGGCGGCGCTTCCCCCTCCCCTGCCGGCAGAGGGCAGCAGAGAGCGGCCCTGCCGAGGCGGGGAGCCCACCACAGCCCAGCCTCAGCCCGCGCACCTTGTGCAGGCCGGAAGCTTGGTCCAAAAATGGAATAGAAAAAAGGAAACCAGATCATTTGCAGAGTCATACCATTCTGCAGGCGGGTCCATAGAACTACCCCTGGGATGGTTCAATTACCGTTCTCCCTTCTTTTTCTCTTCTTGGTGGTTAATTTGCATCCTTTCTCTTTTCTTATGGTTGGACCTTATCAGGGTGACCACTGGATCCCACCCCACCCTCAAGCAGGTGGGGAGGAGAGTGGGTATTGATTTGGGCTCAGACTGAGTCTAAGGAACTTTATTTAGCCCACCAAGCAGAAGTCCAGTGTTACCCACACACCTTCATGTAAAGCCATGCACTTCCTCGGAGCTCCATCATTTTCATTCCTCTTCTTTCCCCTCACCCCATGCCTGGGAGTTTAATCAAGATTACGGAAATCTTTTTAGGGATCAGAAACTGAACGTAATGAAGCCACTTCGACTTCAGGAAGAGTGATCTGTGGGATCTAATAGTAGCTGAGCTAACCTTATTAGAAAGTATTTTCTCTCTCAAACACACCAAGTCAACTCACAAAATACTATTAATATGTATATTTTCAACTCCTATTCCTACAATAGTCACAAACTTACAAATCAACTGATGCTTTTCTTGTGATCTTTTTCCCTCTAATATATACACACACACACACACAAATCACTTTTTAAAAAATATTTCTCTTCCATCCATTCCAGACGTTTAAGGTCCCCTTTTTACACAGATACCATTATGCATACTCATGCACACATGTTTCTTAAGATGCCAAATGTTTGTGAAATCCATGGGGGTTCTGTTCATTCATTCATTTGTTCAGTGAATATATATTTTGAACACATCACCAGGCACTATTGTATAGGCCTTTTGGATAGACATGTGTAGGAGGCTCACAGTCCAGGGATGGAGGAGGACTCGAAAGCAGATGTGCATAGTGATTTGTGTTAGGTGATATGAATCTACAAAGCAGGGGCATGGAATTTGATGTGGAGGGTCTTCCAACTAGAGAGATGCCTGGGCCAAGACACAAAACAAGTTAAGTATTGTTTTTCAGGTTGACAGGAAAAAGAAGGGCAACACAGGGAGAAGGAACCAAACATACAAAAAGATCCATATGAGCAGTGAAAAACAGCCTGCCTGGGGAAAAGCAAGCTCTTCGGTGTGGTCTGTTGGGTGGTCTCCTTTCATGGAAAGAAGCAAAGCCTCTGTAGACAGCAAGGAACCAGAAGGCGGGAAGAATTTCTCCATACTCCAAAAATCGATAGACAGGTGAACATATGACATAAAAAGAGCAATCATCAGTATCCACATGATCAGGTATAGTCAGGAAAAAGTTGTAGCTGTGCATTTCAGTGCAGAGTATGAACAATCTCACTGATCTGAATGAACGTTTTTCCTCCCCACTTCCCATTTCTATCAGCAAGACTCTCCTTTGCAGTAAACTCTGCACCTCACCCTTCACCTGGTTGAGGTCAAGGGTAGTGCGATCATCTAGGAAGACAATCACGGAGATTTGCGTATAAATCCATGTGCCTTCTAATAAGTGCAAACATAGTGGCTCCAAGGCAGACCCTGTTTCACAAGGTCTCAGAACACTTCCTGTTAAAAACTTGAGTCCATGCTGCTGCTACCCTGCCTGCTTACTCCTATTGAAAATGCCCAGGAATGCCCAATTTGTCCACGGAGAGGCAGACGAGCAGCCATTTTTCCCAGGCTTCCTTATTTAGCTTTGGAGATGGTTTTAAATAGGCAGGTGGCTGTTGCCATGGTTACCCCATTACACCAGCGGCTAAATTTAGGGAGGGCCACAAGGGATAGGAAGAAAGCTTGATACCCGGGATTTAGAAATGTAAACGATATTATCAAACACAGCTTCGTTTTACTCAGCTGAACTTAGGTTTTCCAAAGAGTAGTCACTGCTTGGCTGGATGCCCTTACTGTTAATACCTAGGACTAGGCCCTCAGGGATAACCCTGAGGTTAAATCTAGGGAGTTGTAACTGTTTTGTTCTGTTTTGAACAAGGGAATGTGACTTGTCAGGGCTAGAATTTATCAGGAAAACTGAATCTTTTGCATTGCTCTTCAGTTTTCTGGGCTATTTTAACAAGAATTACTAACCTAGGTACAAGGGCTGCAGGAGTTCTGCGGGCACCTTGAAACTGTATGTAAGATATTGAATATATTTTTCTGGAGAGAATGTCCATTAACTATCAGAAGGTTCTTGAAGAGACCCATTACCCTCCAATGGTTAAAGTCACAGTTCTGAGCCCTCTTTGAGTCCTGCTGCTGCTAAGTCATTTCAGTCGTGTCCGACTCTGTGCGACCCCATAGATGGCAGCCCACCAGGCTCCCCTGTCCCTGGGATTCTCCAGGCAAGAACACTGGAGTGGGTTGCCATTTCCATCTCCAATGCGTGAAAGTGAAAAGTGAAAGTGAAGTTGCTCAGTCGTGTCTGACTCTTAGCGACCCCATGGACTGGAGCCTACCAGGCTCCTCCGTCCATGGGATTTTCCAGGCAAGAGTACTGGAGTGGGGTGCCATTGCCTTCTCCCTTTGAGTCTTAAGAGGTATCAAATTATGACTCAACTATTGGGATTTCAGGAAATTCTTTCCCCAGTGGCCTCTGGACACAGGTTGTTGCCAGGGAAGGTGGTTGGTTACACAAAACTAAGTTATGTTCCCTGTGGAATCGCTTTGTTAATGAAGCAAGAACCAGACCCAAGGATGCTGGGTGATGAGCCAGATGTGATGGACAAGGATTGCTGCTGCTGCTGCTAAGTTGCTTCAGTCATGTCCGACTCTGTGCCACCCCAGAGACAGCAGCCCACCAGGCATCCCTGTCCCTGGGATTGTCCAGGCAAGAACACTGGAGTGGGTTGCCACATCCTTCTCCAATGCATGAAAGTGAAAAGTGAAAGTGAAGTCGCTCAGTTGTGTCCGACTCTTATCAACCCCATGGACTGCAGCCTACCAGGCTCCTCCGTCCATGGGATTTGCCAGGCAAGAGTACTGGAGTGGGGTGCCATTGCCTTCTCCAAGGGAAAGGATTAGAAGGCCTTTGATGGCAAAGATGGGGCTATTTGGAGCTCCTACTTCCTAGGGCTTCCCAGGTGGCGCTAGTGGTAAAGAACCTGCCTGCTGGAGTAGGAGATGTAAGAGACGCGGGTTTGATCCCTGGGTCAGAAAGATCCTCTGGAGAAGGGCATGGCAACCTACTCTAGTATTCTTGCCTGAAGAATCCCATGGACAGAGGAGCCTGGCGGTCTCTAGTGCATAGGGCTGCAAAGAGTCAGACACTACTGAAACAACTTAGCATGCACGTGTGCTACTTCCTAATCATTAACAGGCTAATTATTAATCACTGACTTAGGAATATTATGAAATTTATCATCTCATTGTTGGCATGAACAACAAAAGAGAGATTTAATTCTCTTGGGATTATGTGTGTTAGAAGGTGTTCTAGGATAAAAGGGTAAATAAGACTTGGTTCCTGCCTTCAAGGAATTCATAGTCTAGCAAAGAAGGAAATACAGGCCTCAAATTTTTTTTTACAAAATGATTTTCACATACAGGGAGGCTATATGTTATCCGTCATAGAGCGTATAGGAGGTTGTATTGAATAACACACTTGTTAATGGTTGTATCCCAGCATCACTTATAAATGAATTGTGTAGAGTACAGAAATGATGTTAAAAGGGAACCAAACTAAGAACTGTTATATTTCGAGCTCCTGCTACATGCCAGGTGGTAAAATAGATACTTTAAATTCATTAGAATATTTTAATCCCAAAACTGCCCTACAAGGTAAATACTAACATTTCCATTTTGCAGATAATGGAACTGAAGCTAGGAGAAGCTAAGTCGCCTGGCCAATATCATACATCTTGTTTAAGCAGTGGGGATGATAAGGTTTGAGCTAGCTTCTAACTCCAGAGTTTAATCTCTTGTTTCCTGCACCTGTTACCTTCCATGGATTGCATCTAGCAAATACCAGTTGTATGTCAAACATTCTGATGGGTACTTTATACATGATCCCACCCAGTGCTTACAGTGACATGCAAGGGCAAGTGCTGCTGCTCCATTTTAGAGATGAAGAAATTGAGGCTAAGAAGGTAGAGCTATTATCAGCTTGATCCACCTTTATGAACCGTCTCTATGGGGGAAAGGCCCACTGAGTTCCGAAGGAGGACTGCAGTTATCCCACCACACTTACGTTGTGTGGTAGGACTCTTCTCCTGCTCTCAGTGTCCACAGCAAGGAGTAGGACTGACTACATGATTGCGTGGCCCAATGCAAAGTGGAAGTGTGGGTCCCTTGTTCAAAAATCATTAAGAATTTCAAGTCAGTGACAGCAGAGTTAAACTAAGCACAAGGCCCTTCTCAGTGTGAGGCCCCATGTGACTATACAGAACTCATATTCACGAGCTGGCCCTGGCAAGAAGTTGTGTTAGTCGCTCAGTCGTGTCCAACTCTTTGCAACCCCATGAACTGTAGCCTACAAGGCTCCTCTATCAACAACAAGGAGAGAGTAGATTAAAATACAAAGACACATTTGCCAGGGCTCACAGAATGGGGGTTAGCAATAAAGGTAAAAGAATGGAGAAAACAGGGTTCCAATTAGGGGAGGAGGAGGAAGGATTATCAGTCCCTCAAACAGGCAGTAGTTAGTACTAGCAAATGAGCCAAAGATGCTAGCCGTATCTTCCACGTGTTCAAGAACGAGTAGACCGTGAAGTTTCTGGATTAATTCTCTGTGAAGCGTTTTGTTTGTATGGAACAGATGGGGGGTTCCTAATTGGAATAAGTACCTGATTCCAATGTCACCGTCAGTGAGTATCCAGAAAGAGAAGTCTAGCTGTGGCGTTCTTTAACTGTTGGTCAGAAACTCAGAGCACTTGAAGAATGTGTTATTCCAAGCCTGCTGAGTGCCATCCACTTGAATATGTCCCTCAGCGGTTTAAGCTAAAGCAAGATATTTCCTGTTAGGTCCTTGAAAGAGACCGAAAACAATGCTTCATTCCTACCAGAAGCTGACCATCTTTCTCAAAAGCCCTTGGGTCATGAACAGGCTCAGGAATGTTCACTTTCTTGGAACCAGGAGTAGCTCATGAGGGGTTCCCCAGAAGTTCTAACGAAGCCTGAGTCCTTAAGAGGTTGGAAATAACATCTCACAAATAACTAAGCCCTTAATAGTTATTTATAGAATGAGGCAGCAGGGTATAGCCCAAGTTGGCATCAGAACTTGGCTCTGCCACTTACTAGCTATGTGACCTTGGGCAAGTTACTTAATCTCTTTAATCCTTTGCTTCCTACGGAATCTTACAAGGTTGCTAAAAGTGTTTAATGAGTTAATGCATAAGTGCCTGACACATAGTAGGTCCTTAGTAAATATTTATTGTTGAATATTATTGAATGACAAGCATGAGGAAAGCATTTCCTTAAATTTGACAATAAAGCATTGACAATAAAAGGCTTTTCTGATGGAGTGGCAAGTGGGATGCAATTATAGAGTCTGCCTCATTGATATGGCCCTTGAACTGAAAAGTTGGAGGACACCTAAAAGTTGGAGGAGACTCCAGCTGTGATATATTGAATCTGTCCAAATCTTCTCTTGGGGGATAGGAAAAAAAAGCAAAAGTGTTACTCGCTCAGTTGTATCTGATTCTTTGCAACCACATGGACTATAGTCTGCCAGGCTCCTCTGCCTGTGGAATTCTCCAGGCAAGAACACTGGAGTAGGTATCCATTCCTTTCTCTAGGGGATCTTCCTGACCCAGGGATTGGACCCAGGGATCAAACCCGGGTCTCCTGCATTACAGATGGATTCTTTACCATCTGAGCTACCAGGGAAGCCCCAGAGGATGGAAGGATGGCACCAATTAACCAGGATTGGATTCTACAGATTGGAGCTATAGAAAAAAGTCCCTTTATTAGCTCCATGGGTGTGTAAGAGGCAGGGTCTGAAGACTGTAGATTGTAAGTCCAGATGCCAAGTTCAGGCTACCAGCAAGATCAAGATAGGGATCACCAACCGCTGAGGACATGGTAACAGAAGGAACTAGAAGAGAGTGAAAAGGGCAGGGGTTACAGGACAGGTGCCATGGTCTCCATGGGAACTTTGGGCTTACCAGCTGGGGCCACGGAGCTCAAGCTGCAGGGTAGGTGGGTGACCCAGGGCAGACAGACACTGGAGGTGTGACTCCCCTTCCTTCGTTGATGCTCGCTCTTACCTCTCCCACTGAGCATCTCTTCTCCCACTTTAGATGAGCACAGAGATGTTCAGTGGGAGGCAGAATAGAAGCCAGCAAAGCTCAAGTCATGCAATTCTGGAAGGAAAGAGGCCTCCTCTCTTGAATACTTACAGCATTGTCTGCAGTCACAAACATAAGCTGTATCTCCATTTACTTAAGATATTCGTTTTCATCTAGAAATGAAACTGGGCTAAGCTATTCTTTCCAGGAGCCCTGTGAGGGAGCCCAGTGTTACAGCCCAGATGTTTGACTTTTCCAAAGCATCAGTGTACAACAGCAGCAGATGCATCAGGAATAAAATGTTTATATTCTGTGCCTGAATTGGGTTTATCTAATGCTCAGGAGCCCAAGAAAACCTGCCCTAGGTATTCAGAGGCCACACTGTCTGCACCTGTTTCCCTCAATATATCAAATGATTTTTTTTCAAACATATAGGATTCAGAAAAGTCCCAAATGAAGCCGATTATGGCATTTTCTGTTTTTATTCTTACTCCTGTAGGTATTTATAAAGGAAATGCAAACCTTATGCTTTGTGTTCAAGTACTTTCAAGTCTTCAAGTCAAGTCTGACAGACCCACTTATTTAATTAGTTGAATGTTTCTATACTAGCCCACAAAAATGTTTTATCCCCCACCCTCCTCACCCCACCTCAACAGAGACACAGTGAGTGAAATGAATGAAATATGGGTTCGTGTTTTTTCCACCAGGCCTTCATCATTACGCAACTGCTCAAGACCAGGGTTTTTTTGGCTGCCTTGTTTGTTTACAGTCAGCCCTTGATTATTTGCAGAAATGAGGGAACAGCAACACAGATCATTTAAAGCTGTGGATGGTCAGAGATTTTAGGAGGCTGCGATTAATCTTTGTGTGCAGGTCTCTGCTGTAAAGATTCCAAATATTTTAAATGATATGATGAAACTACGTGGACTCTTTTAACATTTCCATTCTCCTCCTGGCTCCCCAGTCCATGTTGCAACGGACAGCACAACTTCTCAGACTGGTACACACAAGCAGCCTATGATATCTCAAGACTCCTTACAAAGTTGCTTGTTCATCAGAACATTTCCTTGCTGTAGCTTAACAGGCCTTTCCCTCTAGCCCCTTCCAGACTAAAACAAACAAACAAAAAAAGGTATGATTCATGTCAACAAAGACTAGAATCAGTTTGTGATAATACCAGAAAGGAACTTGAAAGCCAGCTATGTTTTCAAGTCTGTAGGCCAGATAATCCAAAAGTTATCGGTACTTATTTGTTGACTCCTCTCTAGAAATATTTCCATCAAAGAGCACAGCATACAGTATATAATGAAGTTCAGAAGGGTTATGGTCAGCATGATAACTTCATGGAAGAAAATCAAAGTACAAAAGTTCAGAGTAAGATAGAAACTGGCCAGGTCCTCAAATGGGTGTTGATAGTCTGGATTCTTTCCAGAAGGGAGAGGTCAGAAAAATACTGGAATCTGAAACCATGTCTTATAAGGAACGGCTGAATAGGGGATTATTTCACCAAAAGAAGAGAAGACTGAGGGAAAAGTGATTATTGGCCTCAAATATTTTAAAAGTGCTTCTCATACAGGAGGAATTAGGTTATTTTGAATGATAAATCAATGGGGAAAGTGACTAGGTAAACCGATTTGAGCCCCATATAAGGACATCAATTCCATCAACTAGGGGCACCCACAAGTGCAGGCAAAAATTCTTCAAATTCTCCAGGCAAGAATATTGGGGTGGGTAGCCACTTCCTTCTCCAGATGATCTTCCTGACCCAGGGATAGAACCCAGATCTCCTGCATTGCAGGCAGATTCTTTACCGTCTGAGCCAACTGGGCTTCCCTGGTAGCAATGGCCAGTCAAGTCTTTCTCACAGCGAATCCCTCTGACAATCTCTCTTCTGCATCCCTCTTCCACTTAAAAGGGTTCTTGTGATTTCTTTGGATTGACTCCGATAACCCAGGATAATCTTCCCCTTCAAGGTCAGCTGACTGACTGCCAGTTTAAATTCCAGCTGCAACCTCAATTGCCTTGTGCCATGTAACCTAACATATTCATATTCACAGGGTCCAGGGATTAGAACAAGGATATCTTCAGGACATTATTCCACCCACCACAAGTGCCTTACCTCATAGCATTATTTTGAAGGCCCAGTGAAACAGTGCATTTAAAATGCTTACTACAGAGGTGTGGCACATCAATGCCAGCTATTCTTTTTAACATTCTTATTATTACAAAGAGCCCACATCAGGTAATAGTCACATTAAATGACTCAGTAAAGCCCTTAAAACTCTGAGATTTGGAGATTCTCTAAGAGGAATGGTAAATATCTATTGGTCATAGGGTATGAGTCATCAAAACCATACAGCATCTTTTTCTTCATTTATCTTAACAAAATATTTTCAATAAAATAACAATGCATGTCATTATATAATTTAATAATATATCATATAGTATGATATCATAGTTTATTTCAAAGTCATAAATAATTTGTAAAGTTCAGAAAAGTTAGAGTATGAAAAAACCAATCACTCATATTCCCATCACTCAAAAACATAATATTGCTATTTTGGTGCATTCCAGCAGGTTTACTTTGTATTTTAAAATAATTATGTATATATGTATACATATATGTATTTTAAAATAATTATAATATGTCCTTATAAAGTTGTATGTACTGTGTTTTAAACAACTTTTCCTTATACAAGTAAAGGCTTATTGTAGAAAAATAAATCATATTGTCCCCTTCCCCCAAAAAACATTATTAGCATTTTAATGTATTTTCCTTCAACACTTTGCCACACAGTTTAATTAAGCTCACTGGTATTCACTGGGTTAAAACATTATTAACCCAGTAGCACTTATAGGTTATGAAAGAAAAATGACATAAAAGAACTGATTGGAGTAAGTTTATCTGCAGTGGGAGTTTTATTAGTCTCTTCCAATTAAAAAAATTCCAATGATTTTGTTCAGTTAATATGAAAGTTTTAAAGATGTTATTATTCAAGTGCCTTTGCAAATGAAATAACTACTTGATATGTTATGCAGTTCTACTTCGTGGAGATCAAATAAAAAGGATATAATTCTCTTAACACAGTTCCCAGTATTGTACATAGTGTTGCTCTGTCTGAAAGAGACTAGTTTGTGTTTTATGTGGCCATCAGATGTAGCAAGAATTGCCATCTGAACTCTGCAGTGGTTGTTTTTTAAGTATGTGTGACTGTCAGGGTATATTGAAGTGCTTACAAAAGTAGTAAGCCCAATATAATCAGCATTGCTCCAATTCATACTAACAATAGGAGCCATCATTTGTTGAATGCTTTCAAGAATTCCATGTTAAAAAAAAAAGAATTTCATGTATATTAGTTTTAACTGGCACAGCTATCCAAGTAGCCATAACTATTATGCTCCATTTTATAGATGAGAACATTGAGGCTCACAGAGATTATGCAGTTTAGGAGCATACAACTAGTTAGGGGAGTGGCTATTCAAATTTAGTCTGTCTGACTCCACAGCTTCCACTCAGCCCACTATACTTCCTGCCTCCCTGAATGCCCAGTTTGGTGCCCCAAGACAAAGAAGCACTTAGGAAAGAGACAAAAGAAGAGTCACAGAGACAGTTAAAAGAACCTATGAGAAAACTTTTTAAAAAAATCATTTTTCCTGGAGAGGAAAATTAGAATGTGTTGGGAGTAGAGTGAGAAGGATTTCCAACAGGAAATAGTGACCACACCTCTTAACTCTTCATCCCAGCTCTGGAAAGAATGCAAGGGGGAAGCATGTGCTTCTAAAGTGAAGAATTGCCTTTGGAACGGGAGGAAGAATCTCCTGACTTGGAGACATATTAAAGGCTAAAGTGAGTTATCAAGGGAAGTATTGTGGAATGTCTTGCAGAAGTTTCTAAAAACAGAAGACAGCCTCATTCATCTGGCCTGACAAGCGCAGCATCTTCTCTGAGCCCAGGAGTGAGTCATTGTGCTACCAAATGGGACCCTCTGCTTCCCACTTCACCATGACGGGTGGTCCCCAAGACACCTCTCACCCGCTTTATTCCTCAGTTCCCACTTGGACCCCACGATGACTCTTCCTCAGCATGTCCTCAGTAACCCGCTGGCCCATCCTGATGCTCTTCCCTCTCAGGCCCACCCTATCTGGAGCTGCTCATGGTTTTTGTCCTGTTTCTGCCCCATGAGAACCTGCTGCCACAACCAGCATCCCATTTTATAGAATTTCAATGCATCTGCTTTACCTTCAGGGCCCTTTATACAGTTCTCCTTCCCAAACACCGATCTAGTCTTACTGCTTGGTTGCTGTTACTCTCACCTTGCCCACACGTGCCCTTAACTCCTTAGTCCAGGATAACATCTCCTCTGGAACCTAATCGTCACTTATTGTTTCAAAATGCACTCTAAAATACAATAGTCCTGCCCTGTCCACCCCGAGTCCTGGCCTGTGCCTTTTCTTAGACTCCATCTATAAGCTTTTGTTTTAACAGTCATTAATTTATTTATGGCTGCACTGGGCCTCTGTTGCTGTGAAAGGACTTTGCCTGGTTGCTGGCGGTGCACAGGCTTTTCATTGAAGTGGCTTTTCTTGTTGTGGAGCATGGGCTCTAGAGCTCAGGCTCAGTAGTTGTGGCACAGGGGACTTAGTTGTTCAGTGGCGTGTGGGATCTTCCCGGACCAGGGATAAAACCTGTGTCCCCTGTATTGGCAGGTGGATTCTTATCCACTGAGCCACCAGGGAAGTCCTCTACAAGGTTTTTGACACATTTTTCCTACTTCGATTTTTTTCCTCTTCATCTTTTGTAAGTCTTCCATTTTGGCACAAACGCTCTCTGCCTTGTTCACAAGCTTCCTCACTCAGAGCAGGGTCTGAACTCTTTGGGAATCCACTGACTTAAACACCAGAAAGGTGGTGCTGAGCATGTGCCCTCATTCAGCCAAACGTGTTGAGCATCTGTTCTAGTAGCTTGATGCTGGGGCTGAAAGCAAAGATAGGTTACCACGGCCCCTACCTGCCAGAGTCTGTGGGTCTAGTTGGAAAGATGAGCGTATTCAGAGGCTCTTAGCAACTGTATTCATTTCCTAAGGGTGCTGTGACAAAGTACCACAAACTTGGTAGCCTAAAACAACAGAAATTTCTCTCATAGCTCTGGAGGCTGGAAGCCTGAAATCAAGATGTCGGCAATGTGGGTTCCTTCCCAGGCTCTGAGGGAGAATCTGCTCCAGGCCTCTTCGCTTGCTTCTGGTGGTTGCCAGCAATTCTTGGTATTTCTTGACTTGTAGCTGCCCCACTCCAACCTCTGCCTGTCTTCACCTGATGTTCTCCCTGTGTGCCTGTGTCTCTCTGTCCACATTTCCCTCTTAAGGACACCAGTCGTTGGATTTGGTCCACCCTAATCCAATATGGCTCCTCTTAACTTGATGACATCTATAACGTCAAAGATTGTGTAAGGTCATATGCTGAGGCACTGGGGGCTAGGACTTCAACAAATCTTCTTGGAGAAAACAATTTAACTCCCAATACCAACCCTCCCTCAAACCCTCACAAAAGATGGAAATACAGTATAATATGATTGAGCTTCATTTTAACAAAGGGACATGAATAATGAGTGCAAAGACCTAACTGAGAGAGTGTGTTTAGACTTCAGAATGTTATTACTTCCCTTGTGGCAATAGTGATAAAGAACCTGCCTGTCAATGCAGGAGACGTAAGAGACCTGGGTTCAATCTCTAGATCAGGAAGATCCCCTGGAAGAGGGCATGGCACCCCACTCCAGTATTTCTGTCTGGAGAATCCCCACGGACAGAGGAGCCTGGTGGGCTACAGTCCATGGGGTCACAAAGAGTCAGACACGGCTGAAGTGACTTCACACACACACACACACACACAAAGAAGGTTACGTTTGGCTGTGAGCTTGAGAGAGAAATGGGAATTCACAAGAACAGGAGCTGGGTGCCTACAAGGAGGCAAGAAGTAGGCTGGGAAAAGGGCAGGAGTGTAAGAAGACAAGACATGAGAGGAAAGGAGAGTGGCTCTGAGGGCAGGTGGGAGGGCAGGTGGGAGGCAGTTATGGCAGGATCTCAGTGCTCTGCCCAGGAGTTTGTACTTTATCCTATAGGTGAGTGAGTGGATGAGTCAACAAATGCTTTTTGAAAATATCAATGAAGGAATAAATTATTCTTTCCAGTATTTCCAGAGCCAAAATGTCAGGGCTTCTGAAACATTTACATGCTGAGCCTTGCTGAAGGGTTAGCCTAGCACAGGCTATTAGATCAGACAGATACCTGAGGAGAAAGGAGGAGAGGTAACCCCAGGAGGAAACCAAAAGAACAGGATAGAAATAAGGGGAACCAGCTCTGCTCACAGGCTTCCCTGGTGGCTCAGTCATAAAGAATCTGCCTCCTATGCAAGCAGAAGATGCAGGTTCAATCCCTGGGTCAGGAAGCTCTCCTGGAGGAGGAAATGGTAACCCTTTCTATTATCTTGCCAGGAAAAATATCATGGACAGAGGAGCCTGGCGGGCTATGGTCTATGGAGTCACAGATTTGGACATGACTGAATTGACTTAGCAGCAGCAGCAGCAGTAGCAGCTCTGCTTACCTGGGGAGTTAGCACATATCAGGGCAATTCCCCTGGAGAAGGGTTAGGCTACCCACTCCAGTATTCTCAGGCTTCCCTGGTGTCTCAGACAGTAAAGAATCCACCTGCAACATGGGAGACATGGTTCGACCCCTGGATTGAGATCTCCTGGAGGAGGGCATGATAACCACTCCAGTATTCTTTCCTGGAGAATCACCCTGGAGCCTGGCAGGCTACAGTCCATGGGGTCAAAAAGAGTCGGACACGACTGAGTGGCTAAGCACAGTACAGCACACAGGACCAGAAAAACTATGGGAAACAACCAACTTTCTCGTAAACCCTGAACCTTGATGCGTGCTGTTTGGTTGTGGAAGTAGAAATCTGTTTTGGAAAAAAAATTAATTCCGTAAGTCATTCTCTATTTCCTACCACTACAATTTCAGAAGTTGATTTAGGTGGCTTTTAAGCTTAGCATAACATGTTTCATTGTTTGTTTTTAGCTACAGAGAAAAGAATATCTTATTAACATTCTATTGTACTTTACTAATTAGAATGTTAGAGAATTACTGTCCTTTTACATAGGGACATTTCTGTGATACAGAGTAGATCTTTATGTTTAGAACTGATGAGATTAGCATGTTCATTTTGATATATTTTCCTTAAACTCTTCATACTTGCACATGTTTTATTAGAGTTTGAAAAACAAGGTTGAAGAGTAATATATATTCAAGAAAGATTTGAGTGATTAATTTTAATTCTTCATTTAAATCAACATTTATTCAAGAAAATTTTACTGCATTTATTACTTGGCCAAAGGAATTTCTGAAAGCAGCTTTTTGCTATACTAATCAGGAAACTCAATAACTCTCTTTAGTGAAACAAGTGAATTATCTGTCAAGAAACCCTGGGCAAATGGCTTTACAACTCCATATCTCAGGCTGTGTCACCCTTATGTGAAATGTAGATGTTAATCCCTTGTGAATTAGTCACTTCTCTGATTCTTAATTTTCTGGGGTGTAAATGGAAATTACAACGATCTCACAGGATGCTCATGAGATTTGGAATAAATAAATAGATTTAAAATACCTTGGCTGCTGGTATGATGCTTTGGACTACTACAGGAATTTGTAAGGAGAACATTCAGCAGTTTATATGTGAGTACCCTGCAGAATCTCTCAGTTAAGTACATAGTGTTGTGATCCTTAACTATTACAACATTGTATAGAGACTCTTAGCTTCAGATTGGATTTTAGGTTTTAACCCCCTTCGCAGTATAAGTATCCCTTCTATAAACATCCCTCTGAGAGAGGTCTTCAGAGCTCTACTTTGAAGATTATAGATCTCTACTTTGAAGATTGTAGGACTGTTGTGGGTTTTTTTTAGCTTTTTTTGGCCTTACTACTTCACATTTTACAAGAAAGCATTTTCCCAATCTTCTAATGCTCTCCAGTGAATGAGGGGCTCTCCTCGTTCCAAGAGTGTACTTATACCCTCCAATTGCCAAAGCATCAGAGACTTACATAATTGCTGAATATTCATGTTTACTGAACCTACACTTAGATTGAAATTCCTCATTGTCTAGTAACAAAATGTTTTCTATTCTTTTGAATGAAGAGTCCCTTTAATCTTGAAAGTGAGCCTTTTTGGAGAGAATTCCAAAATGCCAATCAAGCCAAGTACTCTATCTTGCCTTTGAACTCAAGGAGCTGAAAGTGTGTCTGTAATCTCCAGCTTTGGGTTACCAGAGGGCAAGAGGTGGTAGGAATGTCATGGATAAATGAAAACCCCCAAACTGTTAGTCTTAGTGAAACTTTTATTGAAGCTGTCAACACAGAGTGTTCTAATTAATCAGGTTCTCCCTTTTGTCTTCTGTACCACCTGGTACTGGAACTTGGGCAGAGAGAATGATGGAGGCTGCTTATCATCAGGATTTCTACAGACATGTGCAAGGTTGGGTGAGGATAATAAAGCAGGATGCCCTCAGATTTGAGCTGATGGCCTGGTTCAGGATTTGAACCTATAACCTTGTCTCCCACCCAACTAGAGATGAATGTACTAAAGAAAAATTAAATGACCAACAGTAAGTCAATGGGTTAGAAAAGTAGAAGAGATTTGAGAACTGAATAACTTGTCCCTTAATTATCAAGACTCATTAGTGTAATGTTAATGTTTGTAATAACCATCCATTTGTGCAAAGTGGTAAATAAAGCAAGCTACTTCTGTAGGGTTAAAGGACAAATTCGTTACTTGGTATTCCATGATTGTCAAATAAACCTACCAGATTGTACCTGATTTATAAACACAGAGCAACTGAAAATATTTTTCCCCAGAAAAGGTGGACTTTATTCTTGTTCACATGATCTTTGCAAATTCCAAGAGCTTCAGGTTTTACTCTACTACAGCTGGCCAGCCCTTGAAACCAGACGCACATTAGAACCCATCACCAAAGGTACCAGGGTTCAGATGGGAAGGATCCAATTAGGAAGAAAGTGGGAGATACTCTTGAAGTATTTTCTAGGAAAATTCCCAGGAGAAAACTACAAAGGTCCATATGCTGCTGCTGCTGCTGCTACTAAGTCACTTCAGTCCGACTCTGTGCGACCCCATAGACAGCAGCCCACTAGGCTCCTCCGTCCATGGGATTTTCCAGGCAAGAGTACTGGAGTGGGGCGCCATTGCCTTCTCTGACAAAGGTCCATATGAGGGGTCATAAATCCAAATGCCAGCAGAGACCAGAAGGTTAATGTGAACAGGTGCAAGGATGTAAGGCTTTAAGGAGTGATGAGGACTCTGGTAAGGTAGAGAGCATATGCCCTGTGTGATAGGAGTAGCCAGTACTCAGCTCTGGCCAATTGTTGCCAAGTTGGAAAGCAACCCAGTATTAAGCAATCCAGTATTAACAGATCTGATTTCTCAAGAGAAGCTGGGCTCCAGGTGTTTATTTTAAAATTCTTCCAATTTTAAAAACCACTGTGCAATCAAATTTCCAAGCCTCGTAATATCTGTGGGCCTCCAAGTTATCACACTGGTGCCCAGAAAATATAAACTGAGGGCTATTATGGGGGCCAATTACTTTTTTTTTATGCTTGACCATGGTCACAAATTATTGGTCTTGCAGATGTAATTTGGTCTCCTCCCAAAGGAGAGAGTGAATGGGCCTCAGAAGACAAGACCTAAGAGGCCAGGGTCTTTGCATTGGTGAGGGGTTCTGAGTGTCCTAAGAGAAATGATCCAGAAAGAAAAGGTACTCAGAAGCTCAAAGAGAACATAAAGCAAAGTCAAGAGTGTGATAACTAAGTAGATATAACATGGGAATAAATAGGAAAGGCCCAGTCCCTTGATGGGGAGAAAAAAAAAAAAGTATGGAACTGTACCCAAAGGAGAAAGATTTGCCACTTTTGGAGAAAAGAAAGAACAGCTAACCAGATCATCGTGAGTTTGACAAGAGTCTATGGAGGTCACTACAAGCTTGTCTTCTTCAAGCTATAAAATTAGCATTGGTTAAAGTACATTCCGTGAGATTGTTAAAAGGAGATTCCCAGGAAAACAGGAGCTCAATCGTTGGAAAACTCCAAGTTAAATCTATTTTTTTTTCTGTCTGATAATGTAGAGCCTTTAGTATCAGTTCAGTTCAGTCGCTCAGTCATGTCCAACTCTTTGCAACCCCATGAATCACAGCACACCAGGCATCACCAACTCCTGGAGTTCACTCAAACTCATGTCCATCGAGTAGGTGATGCCATCCAGCCATCTTATCCTCTGTCTTCCCCTTCTCCTCCTGCCCCCAATCCCTCCCTGCATCAGGGTCTTTTCCAATGGGTCAACTCTTCACATCAAGTGGCCAAAGTATTGGAGTTTCAGCCTCGGCATCAGTCCTTCCAATGAACACCCAGGACTGGTCTCCTTTAGGATGGACTGGTTGGATCTCCTTGCAGTCCAAGGGACTCGCAAGAGTCTTCTCCAGCACCACAGTTCAAAAGCATCAATTCTTCAGCGCTCAGCTTTCTTCACAGTCCAACTCTCACATCCATACATGACCACTGGAAAAACCATAGCCTTGACTAGACGGACCTTTGTTGGCAAAGTAATGTTTCTGCTTTTGAATATGCTATCTAGGTTGGTCATAACTTTCCTTCCAAGGAGTAAGTATCTTTTAATTTCATGGCTGTCTGCAATCACCATCTGCAGTGATTTTGGAGCCCCCAAAAATATGGTCTGACACTGTTTCCACTGTTTCCCCATCTATTTGCCATGAAGTGATGGGACCAGAAGCCATGATCTTCGTTTTCTGAATGTTGAGCTTTAAGCCAACTTTTTCACTCTCCTCTTTCACTTTCACCAAGAGGCTTTTTAGTTCCTCTTCACTTTCTGCCATAAGGGTGGTGTCATCGCATATCTGAGGTTATTGATATTTCTCCCGGCAATCTTGATTCCAGCTTGTGCTTCATCCAGCCCAGCGTTTCTCATGATGTACTCTGCATAGAAGTTAAATAAGCAGAGTGACAATATACAGCCTTGACGTACTCCTTTTCCTATTTGGAACCAGTCTGTTGTTCCATGTCCAGTTCTAACTGTTGCTTCCTGACCTGCATATACGTTTCTCAAGAGGCAGGTCAGGTGGTCTGGTATTCCCATCTCTTTCAGAATTTTCCACAGTTTACTGTGATCCACACAGTCAAAGGCTTTGGCATAGTCAATAAAGCAGAAATAGATGTTTTTCTGGAACTCTCCTGCTTTTTCCATGATCCAGCAGATGTTGGCAATTTGATCTCTGTTCCTCTGCCTTTTTTAAAACCAGCTTGAACATCTGGAAGTTCACAGTTCACATATTGCTTAAGCCTGGCTTGGAGAATTTTGAGCATTACTTTACTAGTGTGTGAGATGAGTGCAATTGTGCGGTAGTTTGAGCATTCTTTGGCATTGCCTTTCTTTGGGATTGGAATGAAAACTGACCTTTTCCAGTCCTGTGGCCACTGCTGAGCTTTCCAAATTTGCTGGCATATTGAGTGCAGCACTTTCACAGTATGATCTTTCAGGATTTGAAAGAGCTCAACTGGAATTCCATCACCTCCACTAGCTTTGTTCATAGTGATGCTTTCTAAGGCCCACTTGACTTCACATTCCAGGATGTCTGGCTCTAGGACAGTGATCACATCATTGTGATTATCTTGGTCGTGAAGATCTTTTTTGTACAGTTTCTGTGTATTCTTGCCACCTCTTAATATCTTCTGCTTCTGTTAGGTCCATACCATTTCTGTCCTTTATCGAGCCCGTCTTTGCATGAAATGTTCGCTTGGTATTTCTAATTTTCTTGAAGAGATCTCTAGTCTTTCCCATTCTGTTGTTTTCCTCTGTTTCTTTGCATTGATCACTGAGGAAAGCTTTCTTATCTCTCCTTGCTATTCTTTGGAACTCTGCATTCAGATGCTTCTATCTTTCCTTTTCTCCTTTGCTTTTTGCTTCTCTTCTTTTCACAGCTATTTGTAAGGCCTCCCCAGACAGCCATTTTGCTTTTTTGCATTTCTTTTCCATGGGGATGCTCTTGATTCCTGTCTCCTGTACAATGTCACGACCCTCCATCCATAGTTCATCAGGCACTCTTATCTATCAGATCTAGTCCCTTAAATCTATTTCTCACTTCTACTGTATAATCATAAGGGATTTGATTTAGGTCATACCTGAATGGTCTAGTGGTTTTCCCTACTTTCTTCAACTTAGGTCTGAATTTGGTAATAAGGAGCTCATGATCTGAGCCACAGTCAGCTCCTGGTCTTGTTTTTGCTGACTGTATAGAGCTTCTCCATCTTTGGCTGCAAAGAATATAATCAATCTGATTTCAGTGTTGACCATCTGGTGATATCCATGTGTAGAGTCTTCTCTTGTGTTGTTGGAAGAGGGTGTTTGCTATGACCAGTGTGTTCTCTTGGCAAAATTCTATTAGCCTTTGCCCTGCTTCATTCCGTATTCCAAGGCCAAATTTGCCTGTTACTCCAGGTGTTTCTTGACTTCCTACTTTTGCATTCCAGTCCCCATAATGAAAAGCACATCTTTTTGGGGTGTAATTTTCTAAAAGGTCTTGTAGGTCTTCATAGAACCATTCAACTTCAGCTTCTTCAGTATTACTGGTTGGGGCATAGGCTTGGATTACTGTGATATTGAATGGTTTGCCTTGGAAATGAACAGAGATCATTCTGTCATTTTTGAGATTGCATCCAAGTACTGCATTTCAGACTCTTTTGTTGACCATGTTGGCTACTCCATTTCTTCTAAGGGATTCCTGCCCACAGTAGTAGATATAATGGTCATCTGAGTTAAATTCACTCATTCCAGTCCATTTTAGTTCTCTGATTCCTAGAATGTCGACATTCACTCTTGCCATCTCCTGTTTGACCACTTCCAATTTGCCTTGATTCATGGACCTAACATTCCAGGTTCCTATGAAATATTGTTCTTTACAGCATTGGACCTTGCTTCTATCACTAGTCACATTCACAACTGGGTATTGTTTTTGCTTTGGCTCCATCCCTTCATTCTTTCTGGAGTTATTTCTCCACTGATCTCCAGTAGCATATTGGGCCCCTACTGACCTGGGGAGTTCCCCTTTCAGTATCCTATCATTTTGCCTTTTCATACTGTTCATGGGGTTCTCAAGGCAAGAATAATGAAGTGGTTTGCCATTCCCTTCTCCAGTGGACCACATTCTGTCAGACCTCCCCACCATGACCCGCCCGTCTTGGGTGGCCCCACAGGGCATGGCTTAGTTTCATTGAGTTAGACAAGGCTGTGGTCCGTGTGATCAGATTGACTAGTTTTCTGTGATTATGGTTTCAGTTTGTCTGTCCTCTGATGCCCTCTGGCAACACCTACCATCTTACTTGGGTTTCTCTTACCTTGGACGTGGGGTATCTCTTCACTGCTGCTCCAGCAAAGCGCAGCCACTGTTCCTTACCTCGGACGAGGGGTATGTCCTCACGGCTGCCCATCCTGACTCTGAACGTGGAGTAGCTCCTCTCGGCCCTTCTGCACCCGTGCAGCCGCTACTCCTTGGACGTGGGGTTGATCCTATCAGCCACCACCCCTGACCTCGGGCGTGGGGTAGCTTCTCTCAGCCGCCGCCTCTGACCTCGGGCGTGGGGTAGCTTCTCTCAGCCGCCGCCTCTGACCTCGGACGTGGGGTAGCTCCTCTTGGCCACCAGCCCTGACCTTGGGCGAGGGGGTAGCTCCTTTCGGCCATGCTTCTGCACGGTCCGTCGCAGCCAGCACACTTCTACGCGGTCCGTCGATTCACGTCTATTGAGACCATGCTAAAGCAGGATAAAGTATTTATTTTTTAATATTTATTTATTTATTGGGCTGCAAGGTCTTAGTTGTAGCCTGCAGGACCTTCATTGCATCGTATGGGATCTTTTGTTGTAGCACACAGGATCTTAGTTGCTCCGCTACATGTGGGATCTTTGTTCCCTGACCAGGGATCCAACCCCATCCTCTGCATTACAAGGTGGATTCTTAACCACTGGACCACCAGAGACGTCCCAGGATAAAGTCTTTAGTTTCCCAAATTTAGCTGACCACAGAATCCCCCTATCTCAGAGCATCTTGTGAGACTAGTATTCTGCTGAGTTCACACTGATGACAAACGTGCATTAGAGACAAACAGGAGCAAACGTGCTCAAATAACCCATAGACTATTTTTCCCTTCGAGCCATGGATGTGGGAACAAGTCACACGTCCAGAGGGATCCTGGTTAGTATCTCTGGTGACTCTGGTGTCTTGAGTAGGAAACCAAGAGGCAGAGTTGATGCTCCTGTCTCTTCCAGAGCCGTGAGTCAGGATTTTAGAAGAAACAGGCACACATGCATGGGGAGTGTGAGCTGCTCTGTAACTGAGCCGAGGACGCCTGTTCTCCTGGACCACAGATTTGGATGCTAGAATGACAGGCCCCTTGGCAAGGAATTGGGAGCTTGTCACATAAACCAAGGAAAACATTTTTGGCCAGAGACTTGAAGACCAAACAGGAGAGCTTTAAAATGGGATTTAAAGGGGATAAAGTGGAATGTTCAAATGAAACTCTAAAATCGCAGCCCATGGAGGGGCAGCAGGTGTGAGCTAGAAATAAGAGGCCTGGCAGAGGGGGTGCCGAGCAGTTCTCTGAGGAACTGGAGCAGGGTCACATCCACACTGGGGACACACTCACCAGCTGCATCGTGAGGGGCCCAGCAAATGGGGGAGGCAAGCACGACCTCGGAGACAACAGAGGCGAGGTGGCTAGGACACACAGCCAGGACGCCATGCTAGGTCAGGGTGACAAGGTCACGTGGTTGTAGGCACTGAAATGGGTGTTAGGAGGGTACACAGAAGTAGAAGTCATAAACATGAGAGTGGAAGCAAAGCCAAGAGCATATGGATGAGATTTTCAAAAGGGCAAAATAGAAAGGATTTTGCTGGCGGTGTGTGCACTACAGTCTTCTCAGGCAGAGACAGGCTCTGGCTGGTGCTTTCCTATTTAAGACTTTTTTCCTAAGTAGCATAGGAAGAAGATGGAATAAAGATGGGAAAAGGGTATTTATTCAAGCATCTGCCCCATTTTATGAATTGTTGCTTTGCTAACAATTTCATGATGTAAAAGAGAGACCCAGGAGGGAACTCCCTTACTCTGTACTTAGTTCTGACCAGGAAGCATCCAACTAGCTCATGGTGTGGAGGCACAGAAACTTCAGAGGAAGCAGCCAGACCATCGTGCAGTTTTATGAAAGCCAAAGAAATATGAGGCATCCTTTAGTTGTGCCCTTTCCTCCCCCTTCTTACCTCTTTTGCTTCATACCTCCCTCTGCCACCCCTGGTCCCAGTCTAATCAGAACTCCAGCCCGACTTTAGGGTGGCCACCAGGGATTTTAGGGTGGGTTTTATTAATAGTCCCCATGTTTCTTTTCCAGGAAGTTAAGGAGAACAAAGATTCCCCAATCCAAATTCAGCAAGAAAGATGTGCCGCTTGTATTTCAAGTTGTGACTCAGAATCCATGAGGCCACAAAGCCAGTTTTATACATGGCAATGGAGTTCTGTTGCTTCATTATCTGAGTGTATATCAGAGGACCCATGTATACCTTCTCAACTAATACTTTGCAAGGTAGGGAATACCATCCCAATTCAAAGATAAAGAAACTAAGGGCTAGGGACTAAATGACTTGCCCAAGGCCACGTAGCAAGTAAGTGACTGATCTGTGGCTGAAACCCAGGCCTTTCTGGCTTCTGACCAGGGCTTTTTCAGCCCTACCACACTGTCTGCAAAACTAGACATTGGATATCTAATGGGATAATTGGCTTTGGTGGTTACTCTGAGAACCCAATCTCAACATGACATGGTTTCTATGGGAAAATGTGCTCAGAGTGACAAACAACTGGCTTAAGCAAGGAACTTTTGTAACCTGACCTGTCACAAATCGGGCACCACCTCAAGCTCAGAAAGGCTGGCTGTGGGAGGGAGAGAGGAGACCAGGCTTATTCAGCCAGCATCCCCTCAGACACCGCGATACCATTTCAGGCGAGCTTTGCGTTTGTCCAGAAACAACAGCCTCAAAGGCATCTGTAAAATAACCACATAGCACCCACCACAGAAGACAGATGTGAGGACCACAGGAGGGGCCCCTGTGGTTTCTAAAGTAGCTAATGCAGGTCCAGCACACAATAGACACTGGATAAGTAGAGACTAAGACAATTCCCAACAGCTGGGGGTGAGCTGGGAGTGGAGGGAGTAGAGACAAAGGGGAAGCTCTGCTGTCTCTCTCGGGGCTCCCTGGGAATAACATAGGGCGAATTACTATAGGGTGGGGTTGTGGACCTGCTTTGGGGGTTTGCCTCCTTCTCTGCTAAACAGTTCCTAGTTTCTAGCTTTGGTTGGTCAGAACCTAGGAAATGGTCTTCCTCAGCAAGAGCTTCTGAGAGCTTCCTCAGCCTACCTTCTCCCGATGTTCAGGGCTATATTTGGTTGGTTGGTTGGAGAACAAAATCTCATCTTTTTATTTTTTATTTATCTTTCATTTCCTTATTTTTTAAAAAGCTTTTTATTTTTATTGGGGTAGCTCAGCTGGTAAAGAATCCACCTGCAATGCAGGAGACCCAGTTTGATTCCTGGGTTGGGAAGATCTGCTGGAGAAGGAATAGGCTACCCACTCCAGTGTTCTTGGGCTTCCCTGGTGACTCAGCTGGTAAAGAATCCACCTGCAATGCAAGAGACCTGGGTTTGATCCCTGGGCTGGGAATCGATACCCTGGGTTCAATACCCTGGAGAAGGGAACGGGCTACCCACTCCAGTATTCTGGCCTGGAGAATTCCCTGAACTGTATAGTCCATGGGGTTGCAAAAAGTCGGACTGAGTGACTTTCACTTTCATATAGCCGATGAACAATGTTAAGATAGTTTCAGGTGGACAGCAAAGGGACTCAGCTGTACAAATACATGTAACCATTCTCCTCCAAACTCTCCTCCCATCAAACCTGCCACATAACATTGAACAGAGTTCCATGTGCTATACAGTAGGTCCTTATCAGTTATTCCATTTTAAATACAGCAGTGTGAATATGTCAATCCCAAACTTTGTTCTAACCAGCCATCCTCCCTACCTTGGCCTTAACTGTTCCCAACTGCCTTCAGGTACCAGTTTCCTGGCCCAATGGTTGTGTGAATGCTAATAAAGCATAGATCAGGATCAAAAAGCTACACAACAAGTAAGCAATCATCACAGGGCCTTAGAGCCCCACGTGCCCATCTGCCTTCTCCCCTTTCCCTGCCTCTGGGAGCCAGGCTGCTCTCTGTCCTCGTATTTGACTTTGCTGTCTGAGAGTTGTGAGGTTGTGCTTACTCAGAGCCCTCTAGCCTCAGCCAAATCGGCCTGAAGGGGATTTTCGTTCCACAAATAAATCTTCAAAGAGAGAAAGGATTGCTAAAAGCAGCCAAACTTGGTGAGATTTTTATTTTATTTTATTATTTTGGATGGGGGAAGGGAACTATTTTTCCTTGGCAAGGACAGATACTGACTGGAAAACACTCCAGAGACTCGGGCCCTCAATAGAGGAAAACTTTAGCTGCCTCACCAGCTGTCTCTCCTGAGGGTCACCCCCAAAGTGGCAGGACCATGTGGTGGCATTCCCATCACAGTGGCTGTTCTCAAGTCACACTTCTGTCTCTTGGGAGAGACTCTGCCTCAGAGCCGCGGAGTCTGTGAGTGTGCAGGGTACCCATGGACAGAGGGTCTGAGAGAAACCTCCTGCTTGGGCCTGGGTGTTTGCCCACACAGGGGTGTGTCCCCAGGTGCTACCCTGGGGGAGGATCCCGTTTCAGACTTTGACTGGCTTCATGCCCACAACTGGAGTCCCGCCCTTAGGAGGGGAAACTGTCACATGTGAGACAGAATTCCGGAATGTCCACCGAAGGAGACTCTGCCCCTAGTCCACGGAAACCAACTGTCTTATGTGCAGTAGGAGGATCACTGCTTAAAAGGAGCAGGTTCTCCGGGGCTCAGAATTACCCTGGGAGGGAGGGGCAGAATGGCTGCTCTAGAGGAGGCCAGTGGCTTTGGCCCTTCTTTTCTCTGGGACAAGAGTGGAGACTGGAGACCCAGAGGGAGACCCAGACGGCCAACTCTGGGGAAGAGCAACACAAGGGCTGGAGTAGCCTGAGTCCGCCAACCTGGAGCTGGAGCTTGTGGTCTTACCGTGGCTTGCGATCAAAGCCAGCCCACGGGCGTGAATGGGAATGGCCCGCAGCTTTGCCGTCATCAGCTCTTGTGGTTTGGGCTGACCTTTCCACTTCTCTCAGATGCCTCTGGGGCAGAGCCACAGGAGGGGGAGTGGGGATAGATGGCAAGGTAAGGAATAAGGATGGGAAGGTGGAAGCTGGAAGCTGGGAGTTGAATCCCAGCCGGTGCATCCTCCATCTCAGTGTCCTAAGGCTGATGTCAGTCTTCTAATCTGTACCCTGAGAAGGCTGGTATGGCTTAGAAGAGAACCACTGTGCAGAGCTGGTGTGGTTCTGCTTGCACTCACATACTATCAAATGGAGCAGTACTCTTATTTATCCCTCACCACCCTCCACCATGGATGCCCTACTGAATAAGATTTCTGTTGCCCAGAAAGGCTGTTCTAAGTAACCATTCATTTTCTATCTTTAGGATTCAACAGAATCCATTTGCCATTCAATCAGAGCAGGTTGCCAAGAGTAACCAATGTAATTGATTTTATTCCATTCCACATAAAAAAAAATTTTTTTAACCTGCTAGTTAGCCTGTACAGTCTTTGTTATGAGTAAATGCCCAAATACTGCTGCATATTAGGAAACACTGACAGCAACTCATGAACTCCTTCCATACTTTGGAATAGTCCTTGGAATCTGATCTCCCAGCTGGGAATCCCTGGACCCCACAGTTCCCCTAAGTGCAAATGATGTCACCTGTGATTTTGCAGGTAATTTTTCCCACGTGAAAATGACTCAAGAAGTGTCTTCATAGGTTATTAAAAGGATTTTGTCTTTATACTATAAAATACACACTAGGCAGGTTCCTCCTGCTTTCTTGGCCTTTTCGGTTTTCTTTAACCCCTTCTTGAGCTCTTCCCCTTTCCTGTTCCCCACATGCTTCTGGTCTTGTTGCCCACCCACTTCTGGTCTTGGTCTGCAGTCCACCTGTTCTTTCACTACCCTATATTTTTCTGAGCACCATGAACACCAGTCTTGTCACCAGTATGGAAAAAAGCCAGGGAATACCTTGCCCCTTGAGCTGAGCCAAGACAAATCTGTTGGCAGGAGCAGCGGGCACAAGAGTCAAACTCAGAGAACAAAAACAGCTATTTATAAAGTCCGCTTCCTGATTGCTGGGGGCTCACTTGCCCTTATACCAACAGGGCCACTGCCTCCCCTTGGAAAAGATCCTTCCATCCATAGCTCTATGCCAGCAGGTCATCAAGTGCCATTCCAATGAGCAGCGAGGGCAGGGGATAGCATGCAGGGTGGATTAGATGTGGTGACAAGCTCTCTGACGGGCCAGGGCAGCTGGGTGTGCTGGTGACACAGATGGCCTCTGCAGCACCTGTGAGATGACAGTCACTGGCCCCTTACAGGACTTGACACCCTGGCTTTGGAACTAAGCCTTACCTACCTTGGCTTTTATTTTTTCTTTTTTAAAAGTTTGATCTAAACTCTGGTTAACATAATCACTGAACATCCAAAAGCACTCAGGACTTAAATAATGTAAAATGTCAACAAATAAATGGTCTCAATATTGTAACACTTGTCATTCAGCTTGAGTTGCACTTACTCTTCCTAGGTTGCTATCATACCTCTCTGGTTGTGCTAGATTCCTATTTTCCTTCATAACCTGACACTAGTCTAACTTTAGTAGTCAGAGCAGTAACAGCACCAATAACCCAGCAAACTCATGGTACTGAGATCATTTGTTTCTGTTTTTTAATTGAGATGAACCTTATGAAAATATATAATTAATGTACCAAAGTAGCCTGTTGGCTAGGTGGAGTTTTCCCCAGGTGTGCAGTTTGGGGCCCATATGGTGTTCTTTTAAAGAGCTGAACTAGTTGCCAACTTTAATAATTAACAGAGTTTACTTTAAAATACATTTTTGTGGCATCTTTGTTAAAAAAAAAATACTCGGGCCCACACTCCTCCATGGCTCTGATTGTGGAGAGCAGGGGGGCCCTCCCGCCCTGTCCTGTATCTTGTCATCTCAGGTTCTTCAGGGAGCTTGGAGAAACCTCTGCAATTTGTCATCCTCCGCCCTTCACTGTAGGATGAGGAAACTGAGTCTAGGAGACCCTGCGTAACTCTCGTGGGGTCAACATTCTAGGGTGAATGAGAAGTGGGGCTGGAGGAGGTCTCCTGCCTGCTGGCCCAGCGTGGCCACCACATCATTTGGCTCCCTCAGCCCAACACAGAACATATCTTGGGAGCAGCATCTGCTTCACTGGGCTGACAGAGGCCTAACTGACTGACTGAGTCATGACCCACTCAGGGAATCTGATTATCAAAGTCCAAACCACAAAGAGGAACACCTTCAATTCAAGGGCTCCTATTTCTAGAAATAGCTATAGTGTCCTCTTTGTAGCCTTCTACATCCAAAGAAATGTTTTCATGTTTTGATGACTTCAAAAGTCTACTGCCCTTAAAACTTCCTAGATGATCAGAAAAGGGCCATCAGAAGCTCATTGCCTTTGCTGGTGAAAATGCCCAGCAGTGAGCTCGGTTTCACTTGTGGACATCCTTGAAAACAGGCTATTCATAGGCTGTCAGGATGGTGACTGAATCCAGTCCTAAATTGCTGACAAATATAAAAGAACATTTTTAATTAGTCTCATTTTTCCCTCATCTGTCAAATGAAAAGATTCAACTAACTAGTGTGCAATCAATGTTATTTTCTTATAAAGCAGGGGGAAATGAAGAAAGCCCAGAAATAGAGTCAACCCACGGTGTCACTGCTGCTGTTTACCACTCCCCCATGTGCCTGAGAGTCCCTGAGAGCCCAGATGAGGGGCTTCTGCCTCAAGAACGGGTTCACCAGGGTAGCTTAGAGCCTGACAGTGAACCTAGGAGTTTCTTGGACCTGGAAACCAGCCTCAGGACAACTGGTTACGGATTAGTCATCTCCAGCTGAAAGGTGATTATGAGAAGGAAAGAAATGCTGGGCCAAAAACAACTCAGGAAGACGGATGCAGAAAAAGCAATCCAAAAGTCATTAAAACATTGTTAGCTTTATTTTCTTCAAAAAATATTGGCTGCCTGGGATAGAACCCCACAGGCTCCTGTCCCTACCCCTGCAGCCTTTGGGGAACAAATCTCCCAGGGAGTGTGTCTCTTAGCAACAAGAGAGAACAGTGAGGGGGTACTTCCCATGCATGAAACACCTGCTTGGTGCTTTGCATTTGCCATATGAGCTTCACAACTTTGCTGGGTAGAAAATCACACTCCCATTTTGTAGGAGAAGAAATGAAGGGTCAAAGAACTGAAGTAACTTGTCTAACCAGGAAATGGCAGAACCAGGCGTGAACCCTAGCCTCTCGGACTCCAAATGCCATGCTCTTATACAACTGCAAATGAAACAGACAAAAACTAGTACCACGTGCAGCAGCAGCAAACCTCCAACAAGCGCTATAAGTAATGGCAGGAGAGACATCTTCAAAAGACCAGAGAACACTGGCGCTCAGGCTGTCTACTCAGCAAGGAGAATGAGGGCTTTGTCAAATTGTTAGAGAGTATTATTATGTCTTTCTTTGGAAAGGTGCTTAGGGTGATGATGGGAAGGGGGAAAGAAAAAAGAGAAGATGAGGCTGAGAAGAATTTGCTTCATTCTGTGAATTTATCATCAAGAGCACCCCCTCATAGGAGTCTTCTAAGAATGGAAAGAGATAATATATGTAAAATTTTGAAAAAGTGAAAATGTTAGTCACTTAGTTGTGTCTGACTCTGCGACCCCATAGACTGTATCCCACCAGGCTCCTCTGTTCATGGAATTCTCCAAGTGAGAACACTGAAGCCATTCCTTTCTCCAGGGGATTTTCCCAACCCAGGGATCAAACCCAAGTCTCCCACATTGCAGGCAGATTCTTTACTGTCTGAGCCACCAGGGAAAATGTAAAGCCTAAAGTCTAAAGCTTCCCTGACGAGAGGCTTTCTCTACTCCCAGATCAACAAAGAACCTGTCAGCACTCAGCACTATCCACATCTGCTCTGCCAGTGTAGACAGAACCAGAGAATCTAGGTTACTCCTCCCTGGTATTGTGATATGCAGTGGTAGCAGGCTGGGGGTTTGGCTTCCTTCCTGTTCTCATGAAAGTGAAAGTCACTCAGTTGTGTCCGACTCTTTGCAACCCCATGGACTATACAGTCCATGGAATTCTCCAGGCCAGAACACTGGAGTGGGTAGCCTTTCCCTTCTCCAGGAGATCTTCTCAACCCAGGCATCGAACCCAGGTGTCCCACATTGCAGGCAGATTCTTTACCAGCTGAGCCACAAGGGAAGCCCAAGAATACTGGAGTGGGTAGCCTATCTCTTCTCCAGGGGATCTTCCTGACCCAGGAATCAAACAGGGGTCTTCTGCATTGCAGGTGGATTCTTTACCAACTGAGCTATCAGGGAAGCCCCATAGCAGCTGAGAAACCTTTAGAAAGCCCTGCCTCAGATGGGCCTGCCAGTGCAGTCCTTGGTGACAACACCCCAACATATACAAAGAGAGGGTCTGTCCTCTATGTTACTTGGCCCGATGCCAGCCTCCACCTCAGGCCTACCATTAATGTCTGACCTCAGTCATGCAGGGTGCGGGGGGCCATCTCTATCTGATCAACCTTCATCCCAAGAGGAGTTTCTTCCTTCCTTTGTCCTTACTCTCCTGGCTCCAGCCTTTGGACTTGCAACCATTTTGGCAGCTAGGGCAGAGGCAACCAGAACAATCCCCCTTTATATTATCTAATATAAGGCTAGTGGCAATTTTTTCTGAGAAACCAGATACATGACCTTTATTAGGAAGAGGGTACTTTGTTTTTTAATATTGAATGTTGCTGATGGCTTGCCAATAATCAAACTTTTAATGTGTACAGGGGATGAAGGCCTGTAGACCAAGGCCTGTTATAAGTGACTTTACATGTCTCATTTAATATTGATAACATTCTGTGAATTAGGTATTTACCCATTTTATGAGTAAAGAGGCTCAGAAAAGTAAAAAAAAAGAAAGAAAAAGTTCAAAGTTATACAACCACTAAAGGGTGGAGTCAGCATTTGAAAGCAGGGCTCCTTGATTCCATCCTGGGGTCTTGCGTTAGACCCCTTGGTCCTCTCTTATTATGCGCGGCCAGAAGTGGTCCACATTGGAGCTGAAATGGGAGGCACCCGAGGTGAAATTTATGTCTGTCTCCCAGCTTTCCCCATCTCACTCTGTGTAGGAGATGCCTCATGGGCACCGCCTATGCCTCATTTCTGGGTGAGCTGAGAGAAAAAGGTCCAGGGTGTCCTGGGAGCCTCTGGCTTTTCTAGGGATCTATTCTGGTTTCCCCAACTTTCTGAGTTTGTTTAGATTCAAGACCAGGAGGTTCCTGTGACAAAACCAATTGAGACTCATCTAGACTCCACCCTGGGCCACTGGGACTTAGGTCGGGGGGAGGGTACACTCTCTTCATCAGACAGCATTTCCCAGCTTGTGATGCAACCACTTACACCCCAGGCCTGCAACCGCTTCCATTTCATAGCCTGGTTTACAGCGGCCTAGTCTGTGATCAGAGCACACAGCACCACACCACATGCAAAGACGTGAGAAGATAGTGTGGCAAGGCCGCAAAACACAGGCTCTGCGGCCTGACAGTCAGGGAGGGGCCACCTCTGCACTTACTTGCTCCACAACCTCGACAATTTACTTTTCCTCAAGTCTTCCCTTACTTGGAAGTAAGGGAAAGAGATAGTGCATGTGAAATGTTTTGCAGAATGAAAAACCAAAGAACCATAGGAATAGATTGTATTTGAAAGTGAAAGTAAAGTTGCTCAGTCATGTCCGACTCTTTGCAACCCCATGGACCGTAGCCCACCAGGCTCCTCCATCCATGGAATTTTCCAGATTGTATTTACTTCTAACTAAAATGTGCCTGAGTTAAAAGAGGAGGAAGAAAAGCTCTCAGATTTCTGAACAAAAGTCCTGTCAGTCAGAGGTTGAACATTAGCATCTTGGTGAAGCTATTAAAAGTATGGAAACTTGTGAGGCAAAGATCCTGCCTCTCTTATTTACCACTCATCTCCAGGTCATATGCAGTGCCTAGTCCATAGTATGGCTCAATAGATGATCTATGGATAGATGGGTGGATGAATGATGGACATGCCAAAACACAAAAGTGCTGTCCCTCAGTTACAAAGAGGACTGCCGCTGGAGAACTGAACTCCTGTGCTTCTCACTCAGTGAACAGCACCCACCATCTATCATGCAACCTAAGCACTTGGGTGTCATTGACTATTCTTTCTCACTCACCCCTTACAACAAACCAGCCCTGTCAGTTCCACCTCCTAAATTTTAGCTTGTGAATCCCTTTCCTTAGCCTGAGCCCTACTGTCACTACCTTTGTTCAGGTCCTTCCCAGTTCTCTCCTGGGATTCTACACCACCTACAAACCATCCTCCAGGCCTCAAATCTGTACCCACCCCTTCCAGTCGACTCTCCAGACTTGGAACAGAGTGATCTTTAAAAAGCACAAAAATCTGTCAGGTCGCTACCACCAGCCCCTCACCACTACTCTCACTTGAGGATGGTCCACAACACAGTATAGACTTTAAGATAAAGCTCAAGCACCTAAGCATTGCACCCCCCTTATCTGGCCAATCTATCCCTCCTTGAATTCCAGATCCTCTCCAGCAGGACTGTGCTCTCTCTTACCCTGGGCCATTGCTTGGGCTTTTTCCTCTGCCTAGAATGTTCTTCCTCCACTTTCCTTATTCCCTTCCACATCCTTCAGAACTCATCACTCACTTAGGATGAGTGGTGGCCTCACTAAGAATTGGATGTCCCTCCTCCTAGGTATCCCCAAGGCTTAAGTACTTGGCACATGACTGTTTCCATAGTCTGTTTCTTTGGCTGCTTTTCTCAGGTGTCTGGCTCATGGAGTTCTGTGTTTTGTTCTCTCCTGCACCTAAGTACACCCTATCTAGTCCTGGCACACTGAATATTTCTTGAGTCAATAAATACTTTGTCTCACACCAAATGTGTACTTTCTCAGAAGCATATTTGCAAACATGACGTCTATGGACAATCATGTGACCAGTCAAGATAATTAACCAAGGATTAGGCTGTGGTCTGACTCTGGAAAAAAAAAACTGTTAAATTAGACATGGAGGGAACATATATTTTTAGCCAAAAGTCAAGACACATGATCTGACTAGTATGATCACGTTTTTCTTTCCCAGAAGACTTTGGATATATAATGTCTACAAAAGTCTATATAGTCAAAGCTATGGTAGTCATGAACAGATGTGAGAATTGGACCATAAAGAAGTCTGAGCACTGAAGAATTGATGCTTTTGAATTGTGGTGCTGGAGAAGACTCTTGAGAGTCCCTCTGGACTGCAAGGAGATCAAATTGCTAAGTCACTTCAGTCACGTCCAACTCTGTGTGACCCCATAGACGGCAGCCCACCAGGCTCCCCCATCCCTGGGATTCTCCAGGCAAGAACACTGGAGTGGGTTGCCATTTCCTTCTCCGGAGATCAAATTAGTCAATCCTAAAGAAAATCAACCCTGAATATTCGTTGGAAGGACTAATGCTGAAGCTCCAACACTTTGGCCACCTGATGCAGAGAGCCAACTCATTGGAAAAGACCCTGATGCTGGGAAAGATTGAGGGCAGGAGGAGAAGGGGGTGACAGAGGATGAGATGGTTGGATGGTATGACCTACTTAATAGACATGAGTTTAAGCAAGCTCCAGGGGTTGGTGAAGGACAGGGAAGCCTGGCGTGTTGCAGTCCATGGGGTCGTGAAGAGTTGGACACAACTTAGTGACTAAACAACAACAACGGTGTATACGGCTGCCCAACCTGATACCATAACCTTGTTATGGTATCCAAACATGCCAAGACATTGAAATAATAACTGATAAGTAAGTAGCTAACATTATCAGTGAGATTATTATGCAGCAAGCATTATAAGAAGTGCTTTGCGGTCATCCCATTTAATCTTTACAACTACCCTTTTAAGCAGATCTTTTTATTACCTCCATTTTACAGATCAGGAAACTGAGGCTTAGGGTTCACAGCCAGAAATGGACATCTAACCGGCAACAAAAAAGCCGTCTGTTTGATCTTCTCAGTCATTCTGCAATACTGACCTAACCATGACCTCTTAACCTTATTAGATCATCAGAAGCACCACTTCTGGGTAAAAATAGCTTGCGGCTTCCGGAAATTTTTATTAAAACTCTAAATCTCCTGGCAATAACTTTCAAAAGTCATGATTCAGACCAGCAGTGATATTTGAAAATGGAATCATAATGCGGGTCTCCTGGCTACAGAGATGCTCTCGCTGCTTGTGAGGCATCCTCAACTTTGGCATTTATGACAATCTGTGCTTTTCCTGTTACTGGGTCTTTTGCCGTCATTGTCTGTTGAAAGGCGCTGACCCTCATTCTGTCTTCCCTGAGGAATCCTCTTTTTCAGGGCTAATCGGTCTGTCTTCTTCCTTGGTTGTCACTTCACTGGGCTCTAGAGTAATGCTTCGGAAAATCCTGACAGCTGACCACCTGAATAGCGATCACCTGGGCACTCATAAAATGCATATTCCTGGGCCCTGTCAGACACAGGCCACATAGAATCTCTACAAATTAGAGCCCAGGCACTAGCATTTTAATCACATTCACAAGTGATTCTTATGAATACTAATGTTTCAGAGCCACAAAAGGAGTCCCCAGATCCTCACAGCTCCAAGCGTGATTGCTGGACCAGTACTAGCAGCATGTTAGAAAACAAGGAATTCTTATGCCCAAATCCTGAATGACTGAATCAGAATTTGCATTTTAATGAAATCCCTGGGTAACTTGGATTCACATTTCTGTGCATACAGAGAACTGATCAGAGTAGTGTTTCCTCTGCACATCATGGCAGGCATAGAAAACAAAAGCAATGGTTTGGCATTTATCTCATACAGAAAGAAACCCGGCTGTGGCATCAGGGGCTCAGCCTGCCCAGACCCCAACCTGGCCACCCAAAGCTGAGGAGATTGGAATCTCAGGCACACCTGTGCCTAGTACACTGGCTGAGAAGGTCTACTTAAAGAATACCCAACCCTTCTAAGTTTCTTCATAAGCATAACTCCATAAATACTGCTTATTCCCGTCATCGTTTATCATTTCTTTTCCTGCTTACCAAGAGTCAGAAAGGCTACTTCCCAACTCGATCTTAGAAATCTTCATGCAGTGTGAGGACACAGACTCATCTTTAAGCTGTGGGTGGACTCTTTGAGAAACGTAGAGAGAAAAGTTGTGCCTCTTGTTGGAAAGCATCACCTGCTATGGCCTAAGAAATACTAGGAAGAAAGCCTTCTTTTCTTTGAAGAATGCTCCTTTCTCTTAGTCCACAGCTCTGAGGATGGAGGATCAGCAACACACAAGGCGCATCCTCTCTCCTGAAGATGTGCCAAGAAGATTGTGATTCTGTTTAATCCTTCCTCAGCAAAATCTGCCAGCTTATAAACTGGACAGGTGTCCCTTCTCTTAGCCAGCCCCTGAGAATAGGATGACAGTTGGGACGGGAGGAATGGAATACCTTCAGAAACACTTCCTGGTGAGACCATCTGATCAAAATGACCAAGTGTCAGGACACAACCATCTGACTTTTCAGAGCTCCCGGCTACATGGGAACACCATTGTTTCCGGCTGCCCATCCTCCCCCACCCCCACCCCACGCCCCCGGCCCATCAGGAAAATGTTGAACATCTTTAAAGCTCGAAATAGTGAGCTCTTACTTTGAAGCAAATAGGACAAGGCCTACCCCTCAATGAAGGATTGTCATAGCCTCAGCGAATACAATTGAGAACGAAGTGGGAGGAAACTATTGCTACCAAAACAACTCACTTTTTTTTTTCTCTCTCTTTCCTCCTTGCCTGCAAATCTGTGTCTAATTCTTTCCATTATGCTTCTCCCAATCAGAGTGCAGACAAAGTAGCACACATTTTAGCTGGTTTCAGGTGGGCCTATCCCTCCTCTGTCCTGAGGCTGTACCTCTGTCAAGTCTCAACTGGCTAACTGATCGTCCTCCCTTTGTACCCCAACTACTGAAGCTCCCCTGCATTCGTAGTAGAAAGGACACTAACCAGAGCGTGCTTTCAGGTGCCACCTGGTTGACTTTCATGGAACTCCTCCCTTGATCCAGATCCAGAGGCAAGCAGGCCTTTCTCTGGCTCTGACCAGGAAGATCAGAGAGCCATTGGCTGTTCACTCAGAGTAGCCATGATGTCTAAGAAACAAATAGGTTTTACTTTAAGTTGGTGGCAAGAACAGTTGGTTAAAAAAGTCTTCCATCCCTGATCATCCAATTAAGAAGTGCTGAAAACATAAGATTGGGGACAGCTGAGGGCTTGAGTGTCCCGGCCCCAGTAGCCTAGCTGCTGTACACAGTCATTTCAAACACAGAACACTGAGCCATCTTTCTGACTCCTGGTCCAGGATGAAGAACAAGCTGTGGTACTTTGAATTTGGCACCTCGGAGACCTTCGCGGCCACCTGCAAGAAACTCCACGACCACATAGAGTTGGAGGTGAGTTCCCAAAGCTTGCTTTGGGACCTTAGTTTTGGTCCGGGTCTGTCACATACCCTCAGAACATGTTCCCTACCCTCAGAACATGTCCCCTAGGTTCATAGTGGCCCCAGGTGTAATCCTTCTTACCTCCATCCTGTTCCCAACATGTCCACAGCCTCACTCCCAGTAGGCTCTAATCACGGGGTCTGCCTTTCTCGGCCTGACCAGGGAGTCCTGGGGTCTGAGACCCAGAGGCCCAGTGGACTCAGGGCTGCAGTCCTTTCCTGCCCTCAGCCCTCTCCCCACCATCACCTTTCAATTTCTTCTTTTTCAAGAAATGAAGACAGGTGCTACCCACTCAGGGAAAGAAGCTGCTATGGGGATAGAGGCAATGTCCCAAGCCTGGTAAAAGTCTGGGAACTGAAGACCACAGGGCTGAGGGGTCTGCAGTTGAGGCCAGGGGTGACCAGACATCATCAGCTCACCTGCCTCAACTTTCAAGGAGCCAGTTCAGGCACTCAGGGCCAGCTTCCCAAGTGTGCAACCTGCACAGTCACTCAGAAGGTTCCTCATTTAATGCTCTTCTGTGACTGTCTTAAAATTCTTGATAGTTTTTTTTTTTTTTTTAGCAAAGGGCCCTTTATGTGCATTTTGAACACTCAAATTACATAGCTGATCCAGTTGGTGCACTTGGATTTTAACTCTCCCGGGACTTGCAGCAGCCTGCCTCAGACACAGCCTGTGGGCTTCACTTACTGGTTGATAAGCTGCCCACTTCTCATTCCCCACCCTGCTTCTGCTGGGCTGCTCTCCTGAGGTCTTCTCACTTCTAAGAAAAGATTGACCTGCAAGCCCAAACTTCTGTGCACACCTGCTGTCTCTGCTCTGCGGAACCTCAGGCCCTTGGGGCCCCTTGCCCATAGTTCTCAGTTACCGACCCCCATACCCCTTCCCATGGAATTCAGGCCAGTGGTCTTGTTTTCACTTGAGAAAAACAAGTGAAAGGCAGTCAGAGTTGGGCCAGGATGGGCTCTTGCTGGGCCACCAGCTTTGTCCCTGAGCTTGCAGCAGCAGTCAAGTGGGGCCCAGGCATCCCTTGGAGGAGGAGCATTTGGCCTAAAGCAGTGTGGGAAAGCCCCACCACTCCCTGTGGAAGGGAGCCTGCGCTCACGGGGAGTTTTCACAATCAAAACACAAAGCCAGAGATTCTGTGCTTCTCTTTGACTCATCTGCCTGCCTCTCCCCAGCGGTTGCTGGGTTACCAACCCCAGGGTGGGAGGAGCCGACCTAGCTAATCCCCTGAACTTCTAGCCAGCTCAGTCAGAGGGCAGAGAGGCCCAGGAATGTGGGGCACTTTTCCCCAGGTGGTACCACCTCCACCTGGGAAAGTCTGAGAAACCTGCCTTCCTCTATGGATACATAAATCCATGGCCAGAAACTCTACAGCAAAGGGGGAGGGGGCTGGACTGGGCTGGAAACTGGACGTGGCTGGAGCTCTGTGTGCATTTTTCCTGTTGGCATGATCATCTGGGGTGTCTTTAAATATACCCCAAGTGAGGGACAGCCCTGGCCTAACCACTGCCAGCTGCAGACACACAGCGACTGCTTGTTCTCCCTGCAGCTGGCCTTGAAACTGTGCCCAGAATAGAGCAGCTCAGCTCCCCTGCCTCGGTGGGCCCCGCCCTCCCAGCTCCCAACTCCCAGCTTCCAGCCCACAGCATCATGGGCCCCTCTGAGTCCAGTGCACAGCGGCTCATCCTCAATTGCAGAGGGGGCTGGTGGCCTCTGGAGGAGGTGGGGCTGTTCACACTGTGGGTTGTTGGGGGCTTTTAGCAGCACTTCTTGTTTTCCTTAGCTCCCCATCGTGAGTCTTTTTTAGTATTTATTCCTGAGGCTAAGGATGGGGGTGGGGGTGCATCTGACAGGCAGCTTCTGTTCTGAAAGCCTGCAGGATTGTGGCAGGCATCCTTTTGTACCCAGGGAGCGGAGGGGAGACGGTCCTGGGTCTTATAATACAGAGGAGACCAGAGAGACAGAGGGGGAGGCATATGAGTAACAGACGTTAGGAGGCTGTGGGGCAGCCCAGGTAGATGTGAGTGCATCAGAGGCCTTGGGAAGAACAATAACAGAAGGTATGTTAAGTGACCTCCAAGTGGCGGCTGCACACAACAGCCCAGGCCTGAGAGGACCAGCATGCTCATCAGATCAAGGTCAGTGAGCCTGAGAATAAGCCCACACAGGTATTTATACTACGTGCCACCATTTCCAAAGCCCCACCACAGCCTTTATTGCAGAGTCACACAACAACCAGTGAGCTAAGTAGGCCCGGTATTCTTATCCCCACATCACAGAAAGCAAGCTAAGGCACAGAGAGTTAGATATATAAACAGAAGGGAGACAGAAGTAACAAGGGGAGAGGAGAAAATCACAGACTCTGACTGCCTACTGTAGCATGTCCTCATTTGATTCCATCATCCAGCAAAGCAAGTATGATCACATTTTTTTAAATGAGGAAACCGAGGCTCAGACACACTAAGTAATTGGACCAAGGTTTCATTGCTGGAAATGTGTAAGAGTCTAGGCCTTCCTAGACCTCCTGGAAAGGAGTTTAGCTTGGAACCCAATAAACAGATTGACCTAACAAGTGCTAGGAGCTTGCTGAATTTTTCAGCTCGGATACACTGTTTCTTCCTCCTTTACTGAATGTATGGCTGCTTGGTTCTGTCTCAGCTGCAGCAGCTGGGCAGGGCTGCTGGGAAACGCTTTAGGAGAACAGAGGGCACAGTCCTACTGCTTGCTCATTTGAGGAAGGAGGGGTGGACAGGAGGAGTCAGGGAGGAAAACTGCCTTAAAGTTTACCAAAGGTCTTCCCATGCAGCATCTCATTTTGATCCACAGAGTATGCAGAGAAGACACGAATATCCTTGCTTTCTGGGTGAGGAAACTGAGGCTCAGAGGTTCAGCAACTTGTGAAAGGGCCCAAAGGTTAGCGGTTCAGGAGAACAGCTTAGAAAGTCTATTTCATTCCGTGTCTATGTGTCACCTGGGTGAAATTTGGATGGTGAAACTTAAAGCTAAAATGAGTTTTATGCAGAAGTTCTGCACTGAAAGTCTCTCGCAAGGAATACAGTCTGTTTTTCAGAGACTTGTAGCTTATTGGAAACTAGGAGAATTTGGTCCCTTCTCTGAAATAAAGTTTACAGCCCAGTTGAGAGAACAAACATGAGCTGGTTAATATAATACTCACTTAACTAGTGCTAAGAAAACTTGATCCTGGGACCTTGAGGACCCACGTGAGCCATCACCTTGGACACTGTTTTGGGGTCAGAGACTAAGGCCAGAGAGAAGATGATTGCAGATCTACTGGTCACCTGCAGACACTTGGTCAAGGCTAGGGTAAGGGGGAAGGGTGGGGTTGCTCAGTGAAAGGGGCTTGGCTTGGACAGGCATCAGCCCTCTTCATGGAACTGTTGTCTGGGCTTCAGTGTTCTCATATATAAAATGGGGAAAGGGGATTAGTCTACTTCCCAAGGCTATTGATTAACGTTTTCAGATTTGTTATTTTTTTTTAAGTAACTGGCAATGGTGCCAAGTGCCTCACTGAATCCACAGAGCAGCCCCAAGTGGCAGGTGTCACATCCCCTTTCTGGAGATGGGGATAGAAGCTGAAAAAAAGCTCACCTGAGGTGCATGACTCTGAGTGGTCAGGTCAGGCTTCAAATTCAGATTTGCCCAAAACCCAGGAGTTTCAGGGCAGTACTGGCACATCATTCTAGAACAGAGATTGTCACCGGTATGAGTTATATCTGATCTTCTCTTTAGTCATACACTTTATTTTAATATTTTGGGTAACACTAAAAGCAAGAATTGAAGCTTTTGAACTGTGGTGTTGGAGAAGACTCTTGAGAGTCCCTTGGACTGCAAGGAGATCCAACCAGTCCATTCTAAAGGAGATCAGTCCTGGGTGTTCATTGGAAGGACTGATGCTAAAGCTGAAACTCCAATACTTTGGCCACCTCATGCAAAGAGTTGACTCATTGGAAAAGACTCTGATGCTGGGAGGGATTGGGGGCAGGAGGAAAAGGGGACAACAGAGGATGAGATGGCTGGATGGCATCACTGACTCGATGGATGTGAGTCTGGGTGAACTCCGGCAGTTGGTGATGGACAGGGAGGCCTGGCGTGCTGCGATTCATGGGGTCTCAAAGAGTCGGACACGACTGTGACTGAACCGAACTGAAAAGCAAGTATGAGACTTTTACAATTATCAAAAAGAAAAACGAAAAAAAAAAAAAAGAAAAGGCAGATGCATGCTCTAAATGCTTCCTCTGCGAGCACACAAAGCAAGCTGTGAGAGTGAGTACCCTTCCTGGGAAATGGGTGCTCTTAATTTGGTTGTTGTTCAGGCTTAAGTCATATTCAACTCTTTGTGACCCATGGAGTATAGCCTGCCAGATTCCTCTGTCTGTGGGGTTTTTCCAGGCAAGAATACTGGAGTGGGTTGCCATTTCCTTCTCCAGGATCTTCCTGGACCAGGGATCAAACCCACGTCTCCTACATTGGCAGGCAGATTCTTTACCACTGAGCCAATTCTTCTAATTAAGAAGCCAGCCTGTCACCCGCATAGTGGTCATCAGCCCTGGTGGAACAAAAGCAGTCTCTCAGGGTCTCCAAGTCTCTGACTTCCCTTCCCTTCCAAAGCCACCCTTGATGTTTATTCTGATCTGATTGTACCTGAATAAAGGAGCGGGGAGGGGAGGGAAGAACACAGTGAGTCACCTCCCCCACCCAGGCCCAAAAGAGCTTGCACAGGTTTTGACTTAGTTATGGTTAGGTGGAGCAGACCAGGCAGGCATCGACTTGAGTACTTATTTTACATCCTGTGGAAATTTTACTGGTTAAAAATACGAACTTCCAAAATTCCTTGATATCATATCTACTTTTAAACAATGTTCACAAGGGAAGGCTAGCCAGCTTCCCTAATATGAACCTCTGCCTGGGGAAAAGTGAGTCTAAATGTGGAGGCTGCTTCAAAAAAAAAATCTGTTACCCGGTGTATTTTGGGAATCTCTGCACATCAATTTTCCCCTTTTAATTGAGGATTTTTTTTTAATACAACAAAGTTTTGAGAGTGTATCAGATATTCTCATTTCTCCCTCACTTAGAATTGATATTTGTCACTATTTTGTTTTATTCCCTTCAAGTATCTTTTTAACCAAAGAAATAAAAATTTATGGATGGAACTGAGTTCCCCACAACCGTTTTGTGCTCTGCAACTTGCCTTTTTCACTCACCATTAGCTCTCAAGATCTCTCCGTGGTGATATTGCTGGAGCTAGTTCATTACTTTTACCTACTCTGTACCGTGGGGCTCCAGGAATACCCCCACCCTGTGATGGGAGTAGGAGCAGAAATGGGAACCCTCAGACCCTCTCCGGGGACATGAGTGGTGAACCACTTTGGAGAGCAGTCTGACAACAAACACTGAACTGAAAACTATCTTTTAGGACGAATGACCCAGCAGGTTCTTCACATCCTAGACCTGGAGAGTTTCCTGCACACGAGTTCACGGGGTGATGAGCACAGAGATGCAGTGCAGTCCTTTATTAGTATAACAAAATGGAACCAACCCCAGAGACCATATTATCCTAACACTTCAAAGAGAGAGAGTGAAAGTACTAAAGGCCACTGAATTATATTCTTTAAAATGGCTAATTTTGTGTCAGGTGAATTTCATCTTAATTTTTTTCAACGTGAAGCCATATCATGAGATGGGCCCTGTGTATGAGAATCCTAAACTCTAAAACTAACCTTTAGCACAGCTATGTGTATGTAAAGAAGCAGAATAAATAATGACCCAGATTACTTTAAGACTGAGCAGATATCTTTACCTACTCCAATCCAGCCAGGTGCCATTTTTTTCAGAAGAGAGAAATCAAGGACTTTACAGGTTGAGTTGGTTGGCCAACTTCACCCAGCCAGTAAGTGGCAAAAGAGAGCCCATGGCTGCCCTGATATCCACTGGCAATGTTGCACACTCCTAAATTAGAGGATAGACTTTCAAGCACCTTTTCTGGCATCATCTATATACACCTTCTCAGCTTGGGCAAGTGGAACCTTCCAAAGCTTGGAGTAATGAAGTGGGAACTAGCCAAAAGCTCAGCTCATCAACCCAGGCACAGTGATCCCAAGGGAGATGAAATGAAAACATATTCATGGGGAAGGGAAAGATTCATGGAGAAGAGTGGAGATTTTGAGATCTCAGAAAACAAAAGGTGGCAACCTGATCATGTACCAAACCTTCAAGTCAGAGGCTGGTATGGACACAGAGAGACATCCTCTCCCATTTGTGGAGTCCATTCTCTTCTTCCATCAAGTCCAGGGGTTCCATCTTTCCAGGAGCATCCTCACTGTGAGACCACCCAAGGCTGCTCTTGTCACTTCAGATTTCTTCTTCCCTATCCTTCAGTTCTCACTGTTCCAGGTACCCGAGCCTCAGTTTCTGCCTTCTCCCTCTTACGACAGGTGCTAAATTCTTTTGATTAGAAAAGTAATCCAAATCTATGCAACCCTGTGGACTTTAACCTGCCAGGCTCCTCTGTCCATGGAATTCTCTAGGCAAGGATACTGGAATGGGTTGCCATTTCCTTGCAGGCAGATTCTTTACTGTCTGAGTCACCAGGGAAGCCCCAAATCCATGGTAGAACATGTTAAACCATAGAGAGGTGAAAAGGAAAAGTAACCCACAATCTCAGCAATCAGGGATCGGTGCTGTTCTAATGTTGGCCTTGTTTCAATCCTGTAATAATGTCAGCCCTTCTATCTATAAGAGCAGGCCCCTGGAGGACCTCTTTGACTCTTTGATTACCTTAATCTTTATCCATTTTTAAACATAGCTCCATCCTTTCTATCTCTCTTCCTCTTTCAGCCATGCACTGACTACAAGTTTCCTTCACAGATCCTCAAAATCTTTCAGCCTCCTGAGAAGAAATTGGCAATTTTCTCTTTAAAAATCCCATTGCGTGCTTACAGTTTGATACATAACTTTTTCTCTTAAATGACCCTCTTTTTTATTCCCTACACATGCATACCCTGTATTTCACTTCAAGCCTCCATTCATCCATGTGCTTTTATTTTCTTATTCTTTCCCATTTCCTTTGTTCTTTGTGAATTGCTTTGATTTTCTTTGTCTTCAGATTCCTGGCTTCATATACTTTGTGTCTCCCAAGTACTTTGGAATAACTTTTAGGGGTGAATTCTCATGCCTACAGTTTCACAAAGCAGATGGTAGGGGAGGGGTATATGCAGCACAGTGGATAGATGAGGCCCGGGGGTGTCTCAGGGGACCAAGCTCGGGGTCCCATGCATGACTCAGCATGTTGGGCTAGAAGGACCTCCACTCAGGTTCCTGAGAGACCTCAAGGCTAACCTCTGCCCCAGCAAGCTTAACTTTTCTACCCGCCAAGGTCCCCTAGTGAAAGAATAACTTTCCCCAAGCTATGTCTACAAACAAATGCATCTTTTAAATAATAACAACCTGTGAGGCCCTGTCCGTGGGAAATGTATTATTTCTCTTAGACTTTCTAGAACATTGAAAAGAACTCATGATCTTCATCTCCACACTCAGCACATTCAGGGAGCTTGGATGAAAAGCATTCAATCTTTTCCAGCTTCTACCACTGGGTTATGAAACAGAGTATTACATACACATATGTCTCCTTGGCTTTAGTGGACTAGTCTTTGGTTATCTGTCTTAGTGAGGTCATAAACATGCTGATCCCAGTATTCTGCAGAAGAGGAATTAAGAAAAGAGAAGAAATGACTCAGGAAGTATATATAATCTAACAAAGGACCAGTTAAATACTGTGTACACATACGCATTACATGTCAAGTCCATTGGAATCCACAAATTAATAGCAGCAGCCACTTACTAAGCACTCACCTTGCAACAAGCTCTGTATCCTGGCACTTTCCTACACTGGCTTGTTTAATCCTCATTACAACTCTGCATACTGTGCATTATGTACACAAGGAAACTAAGTCTCCTTAAAATAAGTACTCCAAGATCAGATGAGTTCCAAGCCCATATGCCCCAAGCACAGCACTCCCTGTAGAACCTGCCTCTGCTTTCCCCCTCAGGTATATATCAGCTGAGTTGGTGGTATGGCTCCCCTGTAGGACTTGGCCTGTCTGTTAGGCAGTTGTCTGTCTGAGGCAGACTCGTCTTATTCACCCTGTATCTCCAATACCTGAAATGAAATCATTGCTCTCTAGTTTTTGATTGCACAATTTGAACCAAAGTGTGAAAAAAATCCCATAATGAATGTGAACACTAACAAATTACTACTTGACCAGACTCAAGTGATATCTTTGTGTTGGACGTCCCCAAAGTAAAAGGGACCCACCTTGCTCCATCTGTAAGACAGAATGGGCTTGCAGCCTGGCACTCAGCCCTTCTTCTAACCATCGGGTGAGTGGAAAGACCTCCCACGCCCATCTTTGAGCTGTTGCTGGGACCTTTGAAAGTAACTGAGGGTCTGGGACAACTGTGAACCCAGGACAGGAAATGCCAGAGTTCTCCCACCTCTTTCCCACCAAGGAGAGTGAAGACAGTGAGTGGGCAGAGCCCATACGGCAGCAAGGGCACAGGGCTGCTAGGGGTCAGAGGAAGTGACTCCAAAAGGCAGAAGAAGGCGTCTCCACCCTGAGCCCACTCTGGTGGCCCAGAAGTCTATCTGCCCCTGAGCCTTGCCAGTCCCTATGGCTATCAGCCCTGCTCTGCTCTGTCTGCAGGCGAGTCTGACCCTTCAGAAAGCCCCATCCACCCCAGGTTGGTCTGAGCGCCCCAGACAGACCGCAGACCTATTACACTGCATCCAGAGCAAGAATGCCACAACACACTAGGTTGTTTTTTTCTTTTTTTTTTTTAACTTGGGGAGGGTGGAGCAGTGGATAGGAAACAGCTTTGCCCTCTATCCGAATCTGAGGCAACCCACCACTGTGAGCTCTGAGAAACAGCAGTGTTGTTTTGGAAACTGGCACCCAGGGCAGGCTTGCTCCTGGAAATGAATTTGGTTCTCCCCTCAGCTGCAGCGTTCTACTTCCAGCCTCCCTGCCAACACCCCCTTCCAGCTGCCCCTCTCAAAGGCACCATTGTGCCTGCCTGGCACAGCAACAGAGGAGGGCTGAAGAGGAAGCAAACATTTTCTGCCCATGGGATGTTCTTAAGCAGGTTGTGTGTACATGGCTTCAATGCTGCATTCCTGGAGCCCACACAGACCCGCCAAAACACCATCGTCCCCGTCACAGATGGCAGGCACTTTCCAGTCTAACTGGCCCGCCACTGCTCCCTGTCAGAGAAGGCAGGGCAGGCAGCTAGATGGACACAAGCAGCAAGAGGGGGACCACAATGCCACTTTTTCAGCACAGCATTGTAGCCTGCCAAAGCAAGGCTGAGCAGAGACTGAATCTCTGAACTGGAAAGGGATTTGGTCCCATGTACCACTCAACAAAAAGATCCGTTCTGGCACATTCTGATAAGTACACATCTAGCCTTTTCTTGAATACTCCAAGGAAAGGAAGCTTACTACTTTGCCAGAAACCTGTCCATTGCTGGAAATCTCTTTCAGAAAGTTTTCTTCCCGACGTTGAACAAGGATGTATGTCCCTTTCATTGCGATATCCTTCCCTTGTCAGCCCTCAGCACAGTTCTTGGAACAAAATAGGTGCACAATAAGTATTTGTGGGATGCATGACTGAATTCCCCATCCTTTGGGCCTGTTCCACCCTCTGGAAGCATGCAGAACATACCCTCCTGCTCCTCCACATGACTGCCCTTTATACGGGTGCAATCTATCTTCCATGTCCTCTCCTATTGATCTTCACTGAGCTAAATATCCCCAGTTCCTTTTATGGCTCGATGTATAGATCCCTGACTATCCTGATCTGCCTTCTGTTGATAGATTCCATTTTTTCCAGTCTCCTTAAAATGAAGAATCAAATCCCTTATATTTTATATATCCTTATATCCCAAAAGTAATCTCATAGGTAACAAAGCATGAAATTAACAGGCCTCAGGTACATGCTCCATAAGCTAGACTGTCTTTTTGATCTCGTCATTTGCATCTTCGCAGGAAACCTGTAGGTTCATGAAGCCCACCACAAACCTGATTAAAATGGGAAATGTCACTGAGTGAGTGTTTCCTCATCTGTAAAAAAAAAAAAAAAAAAAGGGTACAAATACCAACCTTGCAGGGCTCTAAGGATTAGACATAAAATATATGAAGTGCCTGGTTCATAAGAGTTACTCAGTAAATGATTATCTATTAATATTATCACATAACATGTATATATTAGTATCTAACTGCCCACAACAGACATTAGGTTCTAAAATTAATGAAATAAATAAAATAGTTCCTCTGATTGCAGGGGAAGCCACTCCAGCTACATGCCAGGCCAAATTTTTTTAATGTAGATATTACTGGACCGTCTTTCTAGTAATGCTGTCACCACTCATCAACACCACTCAATTTCTTTCCTTTTCTTCCCTCAGGATCCACATGAGATTACGGACACTACAAACATTCTCTCTAGTTCTTCTTTAGGGGAAAAAGACAGCATTGTTGCCCTGACTGCTCTTCTTTCACTCTCAATAAATTTCTCTGTTCTGGCCATAGGCCCTACAGATATGCAGATATCTACTGCCTTCTCAGTGGTGTGCTGAGGCCAGCTTGCCTACTGGCACATCTCTTCTTAGCTCTGCCTTTAGGGATGTCATGTTGGTAGCTTTGGCCATTGTGGGAGAATTTACACCATGAACCACCACAATCACAGCTTTTTTTTATCCTGGAGATTCTGTTAAACATTTAGCAGCATACCACTGCCTCTAGCACTGACTGCTAGAGGTCCCTGGAGACCCATTTCCACTCCTTCCCCTGGGTCTAGCACTGAGTAAGTAGGGCCCCATCATTCTTGTCTTCTGTCTCGTAACGTATCTCACATATATCATGCCCCATGTGTCCTATTCTTACTACTAATTGTTAGATATAGGTTTCCCTTAGCTGTGATCAGAGGACCACTTCTTGAAGTCTTGGATTAACCTTCCAGATTTCTCCCTAATATGGATACTCATTCCACTTTCTTTCATTGGTCAATATATTCATCCTGGGAAATTGTAGAAACTCATCTGGAAGGAAAGACCCTTTGCCAGATTTCTTTAACACCTTGGTTTTCATTTGGGAATCTCTCCACAAATGAATTCTTCCAGTTTAAAAAAGTTATATTGGACTTCGGAAATGGGTAATAGATGCCAGAACTATGGAGAACACAGAGCCATATAGCATATGGTCCCTCCCCTCTGGGAGCTTAAAATCTCCTGGGGACAGGTACATATGCATGATGCATGGCAGAATATATATATATTCAATATACAACAGAAAAAGCAAGGAAAATTCAGAGAAGGGGAAGATCAATTTCTATCTAGAGCAGTTTCCTCTATAGGAAAGGCCTCATAGTGAAGTTAGTTTTTGAAAGGGTAGGATTTTAACAGGCATAAAAGAGCTGCATGGCATTTCAGACAGTGAGTACAACAGAAAAAGCAAGTAGGCCCAACTCTGTGACCTACATATGTGGCCCTAGTTAAGCCCTAGCTCTTGCAAGAGACAGCTGTGTGATCTAGGAAAGTTACTTACCAACTCTAGGGTTAATTGTTCTCATCATGGTGATAAGATATTAACAAACCAAATGTTCCATCTGGCTTTACCATTCTAAGATTCTGTGCTTTGGCCCTCTTTCAGCTGCTAAAATTCCTCTTTACAAAGTCACTCCTGACCCCTTAGTTGCCAGACTACATGACCAAAGGTCTGATTCCAGATCTGCTCACTCTTGATTAGCTATGTGACATTGGACCATTCCTTTTACCTCCTTAACCTCCATTTTTCTCATCTACAAAATGAGGTAATTATACTGAATGATCTTTCAAGACACTTCAGATCTTTGATTCCATGAGAACACATATGCAGAGACGAGAGACAGATCGTTTTATGGCATTTGTAGACTTAAACGAAGAGTGTAGAAAGGGTGCTAGGGTGTCCACAAGGATATCCTTCCACTGAGGGACCGTGATAGGGGTCCAGACAAGGATCGTCATCCACTGACGGTACTGTGCTAAGTCGCTCCAGTCACGTCCAACTCTGCCACCCTATGGACTACAGCCTGCCAGGCTCCTCTGTCCATGGGATTCTCCAAGCAAGAATACTGGAGTGGGTTGTCGTGCCCTCCTCTACCCACTGATCAAGAACGTTATAACGAAAAATTCAAGCTGACAACACCTGAACCCTCTAACCAACACGAACATCACCAAAAAATGAGACAAGCAAATTATGTGCCTGTTGATGAGATGCAATAGGAAATACATTGATAGAGTAGTCTTGCTAAAACATCCATCCTGAATTTGATCATCCCTGCAGATAGGCTGGAATATGTTTAAAAGATACCTCAGAGGTGCCATAAGCAAAATCCAAAATCTGGAACCACTACACAGCTTTCTGTCTCAAAGTGTGGTCCACCACACCCAGCATCATTATCACCAGATAATGATGTAGAAATGCAGTCTCAGGCCGCCTCAGACGTCCTGAATCAAAATCTGCATTTAAATCATCCTGAAGTGATTTGTATGCACATTAAAGTTTGAGAAGCACTGCTCTATAGGACAAATGACCCATTTCCCCCAATAAATATTACAAGGCAAGAAAGAAAAAAAAAAAAAAACAAGGAATTTATAGATCAGAAGAAACCTAAAAGACATATCAGCCAAGTTCAACCTGTAGACTTTTCAGACAAACCAGTTATTTTTTTAAATGAGACTCTTGAGGAAATTTGAACAACTACTGGATATTTATCAATATTAAAGAATTATTGTTACATTTAAAAAGTGACCAGAGAATTAGGGTAATTCTTTTTTAAGAGTCTTATCATTTAAAGATACATAAAGAATCTGCCTGCAATGCAGGAGACCCGGGTTCAATCCCTAGGTCAGGAAGATCCCTTGGAGAAAGGAATAGCAACCCACTCCAGTATTCTTGCCTGGAGAATTCCATGGAAGAGGAGCCTGACAGGCCACAGTCCATGGGGTCTCAAAGAGTTGGACATGACTGAGCAGTTTACTTTTAGAAGTATTGGTAGATGAAATGATAGAATATCAGAGATTTGCTATAAAATAATAGTTCAACATGGTGGTGGGGAAAATGAACTGAGTTAGTTCAAACAAAATTAGCCATAAGTTTCTAACTGCTGAAGCTGAGATTTGGGATTCATGGGATTTATTATTTTATTGTCCTGTATATTTGAAAATATCCCTAATAAAAATTTGCTTGTTTTCTTTAAAGTCCAAGGAGGAGTTATCCAAGATGAGAGAGTCCATCAAGAGAAGGCAGTGGCAGGGAACCCAAGATAGAAAATGTCAAGCAGAAAGGGGACAAATGCCCCCAGAGCCATGGCGGGTGAGGGTTGTTCCACCTTATAATCCACCTGGAAGAGGTCATTCCAGACAGCAGACACTGCCAGATGGCAGGGAGGATGATACCAAACAATCTGAGTTCTGAACTGGAGAAAATCAGTGCAATCGGTGGCACCTTGAATCGAGGTTAGAAGACGACAGAATTTCCTAGTTGCTAAAAACTGAAACAGGTCATCAAATAAATTAAGGGATCTCCTTCTCTAAGGACCTTCAAAAATAGGATCCACGAGGCTAAAATGGAGGCGGCCTCATTCCCCATCCGCCGCCTTTTTCAGGTCACCGAAGCCGCCAGGCACCCGGGGCGCGGAAAAGCCCACAGCCCGGGCAGGGAAGCACCACTGCCCTCTCTCACGTCCTCGGCTCTGTCCCTCTCAGGCAGCACGGCGAACTTGGCAGGTCCTAGCTCTGCGCATAATTATGAGGATTTTAGGAATCGCAGAGATGGGTGGAAGGGGATGGGAGGATGGGAATGAATAGGACTATCCACTGACTCTCCACCGTCCCTCGGCTCAGAAACTAGAACTTGAGATTGTCTTCGCCAGGGGTCACGAAGTTTGAACTCGCCGACAGCTGCGGGCCGGCACAGTGGGGCCTGGAGCAGGCGGGTGCGGGCGGCTCCGGGCCGCGCTCCGGCAGATTCCTGAACGTCTTCCAGGCGGCCAGGAGCCGGGCTGGGACGGGATGCACCCACCCACCCCATGCGCCGGCAGCGCCGCTGCCTCAGACCCGTGTCCGGCACCTCACCGCCCTCGCCGGCTGGGAGCACGGCTCGGGGCGTGTGCGTGCATGCTGCCGGGGGGCTGGGGACAAGAACTGTCTCTGTTTCAACCCATACCCGGCTATAACTACCTGGGTTTCACTGCACGCAGCCTCGACTCGGAGGCGAGCCTGCCGGCCCAGAGCTAGGTTAGGGATGGCCAACGGTGCGCGCAGGGACTGCCGCCCTCCTAGCACTCTTCCCAGGAGCCCCGCCTCTCCCCTCCCCCATGGGAGCAGGGGGAGGGGCCCCATGACGTCATGGAACTGCTGGAGGATTTAGCTCAGGAGCCCACCGGGGGCTATGTACCATTTAAGCCTCCAGTGTACTTCTCTCCAGGGCTCCACGTTTCCAAATCCAGCACGGCAGCTTTCCACCTTTCCCGAGCCCTAAGCAGCCCTGGGATTCTGAAAGAAATCAGTGCATGGTGTCTAGGCCAAGAAGCGTGGAGAATGGGCATGCAGGTATGGTCTGGCAAGGCTCCCACTAGCATGAGTTGGGCCAAAAGGCCATTAAAATGCTTCCAGCAAGGCCTCAGACACGGGGAGAATGATTTCAGGCTGAAAAATGCCTCATAGCACAGGTATTATTGTTATTATTAACAGTAATAACAGTGCAGACAATTATGGAATGCTACTGCCTTCCAGAAACCAATCAAACCCTTTAAGTAGATGAGATTTCCCTACCCCCACCCCATCTTACAGATGACAGATTAAAGCTGGAAGAGTTAAGAAACCAAGGAGGATCCAGGATCATACAGCTGGCAAGTGACAGAGCCAAGATTTAAACCCGTATCTCTGCCTCCAAGCTCAGGCATGCTCCTTCCAAGACAAGGCACTGCCTCTCAGTTTTCAAATAGGTGCATTCCGAAGGTGGGGGCATCTATAGCCAGCAGTCCCCGAGCTCCCACCACCTCCTCCACTCTCCCCAGTCCACCTATGACTCAGTGAGATGGTGGGGGAGGGGACATTCTATCATAAAGCAAAGTGAGGACTGTTTGCTCTTCCAGAGAGGTTAACGGCTTACCAAGTTAATAACTAACACTCTGAGCTTGTTATGACTAGAGGTGGAGGGGATAGGGCACACTTAAAACGGCAGTTGGAAGAAAGGGGACATTGTGGAATACTAGGTACCAACGACTGGGCTGTGCAACTAGTTTACTTACAAAAAAAAACACCAAGCTAGCACAGAGGCAAGATATAATGCTGATACCAACACTGGCGTGCTGGGTACTGCTCTTAGCACTCTATAAGACAGAGTAGTGGTGGGAGATTTCAGTTATTCAAACAGCTGGAAGTTTAATTTTGTGATAAGTCTAGCATCAGCAAAAGTCCCATGTTGCTGCGCTGACTTTCATCTCCAAAGTAGAATCTGGCATCTGACTTGCCTAGGTTTGCAACTGAGCTCTGCCAGCCTGTAGAGTGGAAGTTGTGTAGCCTTATACCAGCACCCTAACCTCTCTGAGACTCTGTCACTTGGAGGTAGCAATAGTGCCTCCCTCATGGCACTATTGCATGAGGGATAGCATCCCAAGAGAGTGTAAGGGCAGGACCAGTACAGTGCACAAGGAAGCTCTCATCAGACAACTGCTAATATTAGTATTATTACCTCTAGAAGGGAGGAGGGATTTTGGCCAACATTGATTAAATTGAGCTCATGCAGAAGTAACTACAACCAAAAGAAAGAGTGTCTGAGTGGTCTAGGAGGCCATAAGGGTGCCAGAATTCAGTGCTGGGCACCGGGTTGAACAAAGATAATTTCAGAGAGTTTGGTGAAAAGTCTGATCCATTGGGATTCTAGCCCAAATCCCTAAATAAGAATATGTGTTTAAAGGACAAAAAGATGAAAGACATCCCAAAGTATATTTCTTAACAGTTCATTAATTCTTTCAGGAAGAAAACAGCAAAAAGTTTTTAATTAAAAAACAAAAAAAGAATCACCATGACAGCAACAAGGAGGTCTGGGTTGAGTCCATGCTTTTGGAGGGCTGTACACATCCTCTTGAGAAACCTGTATGCAGGTCAGGAGGCAACAGTTAGAACTGGACATGGAACAACAGACTGGATCCAAATAGGAAAAGGAGTACGTCAAGGCTGTATACTGTCACCCTGCTTATTTAACTTATATGCAGAGTACATCATGAGAAAGGCTGGGCTGGAAGAAGCACAAGCTGGAATCAAGATTGCCGGGAGAAATATCAATAACCTCAGATATGCAGATGACACCACCCTTATGGCAGAAAGTGAAGAGGAACTAAAAAGCCTCTTGATGAAAGTGAAAGAGGAGAGTGAAAAAGTTGGCTTAAAGCTCAACATTCAGAAAACTAAGATCATGGCATCTGGTCCCATCACTTCATGGGAAATAGATGGGGAAACAGTGGAAACAGTGTCAGACTTTATTTTGGGGGGGGCTCCAAAATCACTGCAGATGGTGACTGCAGCCATGAAATTAAAAGACGCTTACTCCTTAGAAGGAAAGTTATGACCAACCTAGATAACATATTGAAAAGCAGAGACATTACTTCGCCAACAAAGGTCCGTCTAGTTAAGGCTATGGTTTTTCCAGTGGTCACGTATGGATGTGAGAGTTGGACTGTGAAGAAGGCTGAGTGCCGAAGAATTGATGCTTTTGAACTGTGGTGTTGGAGAAGACTCTTGAGAGTCCCTTGGACTGCAAGGAGATCCACCCAGTCCATCCTAAAGGAGATCAGCCCTGGGATTTCTTTGGAAGGAATGATGCTAAAGCTGAAACTCCAGTACTTTGGCCACCTCATTCGAAGAGTTGACTCATTGGAAAAGACTCTGATGCTGGGAGGGATTGGGGGCAGGAGGAGAAGGGGACGACAGAGGATGAGATGGCTGGATGGCATCACTGACTCAATGGACGTGAGTTTGAGTGAATTCCGGGAGTTGGTGAGGGACAGGGAGGCCTGGCGTGCTGCAATTCATGGGGTCACAAAGAGTCAGACACGACTGAGCGACTGAACTGAACTGAACACATATTCATAGGGGCTTCCCTGGTGGCTCAGCAGTAAAGAATCTGCCTGCTATGCAGGAGACGCGAGTTTGATCTCTAGGTGGAGAAGATCCCCTAGAGAAGGGAATGGCAGTCCATTCTGATATTCTTGCCTGGGAAATCCCACAGACAGAGGAGCCTGCCAGGCTACAGTCCATGGGGTCACAAAAGTAGGACATGACTTAGTGACTAAACCACCACCATCAGACATACTCACAGATAAAGTGTGAGTATGCACCCAAGTGTGAATATACAAAGGCAACTCAGACCTGTGATCCTGGCTTTGGGCAAGCTGAAGGCCAAGCAGAATCTTAGACAGTGTTTGAAGCAAAAAAGAACATGGAAAGCATACCTCATTAGGATTTTTCCATTCCAAGAGAGCTTTTTTATCTTTTCCAGAAGGAGCGAGAGTAGCTTTAACAAAAAAATAGAATAGATGATAAAGGTGGGTATCAGAACCCAAGGTTGATCAATAGAGAACTAATTGACCTTGGAAAGCATACACATTTAAATCGAAGTTGCTGGACAAACCTATATAGATGTCGTTTGGCGACCACTTCGACAAATCTACAAAGCAGAGTAGGTTCCAGCCAATGAGAGGCAAATAGACAAATGCCCCAGTTTTTTAAAAATTAGGGATACATTCTGGAAGGTGCAGACTGACAAACTTTATCCCAACCCCTGGGAAAATTCTGGAATCAAGAATTAACCAAGTATTTGCCCTTTATAGACGTTAATGGCTTTATATGAGTTCTCTTATTCCTTTTCTGATAGAGGTCATAAGGTGGTCATTTAGGAAATATTATTTGATCTCAGCACAATGTCTTATGTTTCAGTGGAAAGAGCACACATTTGAGGTCTGCAGACTGGGATACTAGCCCAGCTACACAATTATGAGTTGGGTGACCTTAACCTCTCTGGCCTCATTGATGAAAGATAGGACGTATTCTCTTAGGTCCCTGTCATCTCTAAGTTCCATGATTCCACACTGTAACGAAAAGTGGGCTAGGTGACAGTCGTACACAGAGGATGCATCCCTAATAAGGCAGCCATACCCCAAGGACCATTTAATGTACAATATCTGGTGTGTTAAACTAACCAAGGAAAGGGCTTGTTCCCTGTTTTGCCCATTATATACATGTATTAAACACAGTCTCCAAATGAGAAGAGAGCCATGGCATATGGTCATAGAATGAAGATTTAATATAAACTAGATGGACTGGAGGAGGCTTGGGCTGAAAGCCAGATGAAATAAGTGTAAAACCCTATGTCTAAGTTATTTAAAAATACCTACACAAGTTCAGGATGAAGAAGAGCAGGCCGAGAAGTAGATGATGGAATCAGGATCTGAGTGCCTGAGATGACCTCCCATTCAAGGTGAAGTGATTCAGCCATCATCTAGCTGCTCACAAAAGAGCTAATGCAACTTTGATCATACTTGACAATAAGAATATTGATCATGGTGGACATAGCGAGCCCGTACATGGGCTCCCCATATTCTCATTTCTGGGGCATGATAGTATTGGGGGATTCCAGCCCCAGGAAGTGCGGATGCCTTTGCCAACTGTGCCATCAGATCCTGCCATTGGTGGTGTTTTCAGTGCCAGGACCTTCTAGAGTAAGAGAGTAACCGACCATAGTGTGTGTTCAGTTCAGTTCAGTCGCTCAGTCATGTCCGACTCTTTGCGACCCCATGAATCGTAGCACGCCAGGCCTCCCTGTCCATCACCATCTCCCGGAGTTCACTCAAACTCAGGTCCATCGAGTCAGTGATGCCATCCAGACATCTCATCCTCTGTCGATCCCTCTTCCTCCTGCCCCCAATCCCTCCCAGCATCAGAGTCTTTTCCAGTGAGTCAACTCTTCACATGAGGTGGCCAAAGTACTGGAGCTTCAGTGTGTGTAGATCAGGGCAAGTCCGCAGGAGGGGCCAGAGGGCTGAGAGCACTCACCCAGAGGAGGCACAACTAGATGGTGGTGTGAGAGGGAGGAGAGAGAGAGGAGCGGCTAAGACTAAGGCTCCAAGGCCTGCCGTCAATCCACGTACTTCTGTTTGTAAGTTGTGCAACTTGGGCAAGTTACTTAACCCCCTCTGTGTCTTGGTTTCCTCAAATGTAAAATGAGGGTAATCTTAGTAACTAATTTATAAGATTATTATGAAGGTAATAACGGAGATGTGTATAAAAGCTTCCTGGTCAATGGCAATGTTTTAGTACATATGCACAGTGATGAAGTGTACATATCATCATGTACCTGGTGGGCACTCCCATGGAAGAGGAAGCAGGCTCATTCTGACTTCAGAAGGGAGAAAAGGACCAATGGGTGGAAGCAGGGAGGAACAGAAGGAGCAGGTCAACATTGAAAGTCCTGTCAAATAATCAGAACTTCCTAATAAAGAAAGGAATTCCTGGTCACCAGAGAAGCCTACTCTATTCCATTTTGTAGCTGGGGAAACAAGTCATGCGGATAAGATACCATAAATTAGGAGCTGCAAAGAAATCAGGATGCCCAGATGAATGGCAGCAAGCCCTACCTTTGCATTCTTCCTCTTTTGAGAAATCTCTATAAGTTTGGATTTGTAGGTAACCTCAAAGAGAGATTTTTGTTGCATGCTTCTAATTTTTTTCCTGCCTCATAATAAGCAAGATAAAGAGGGCTTTGTAGTCCAGTTCCCCAACTTTGAATCCCTGCTCTGTTACTTATCAACTGTGCAATCTTGGACAACTTGGCTTACCTCTCTGGGTAGTGTTTTCTTCTGTAAATGAAGTAAACTACCTCCAGTTCTGAAGAACAAGGATCACAGCTAATATATTTCTTGCTGTGTTGGTGAGCGTTATGCCAAGGTAGGCTGACCTCTATTAGATACCTGAGACAGACAGATTCAAGCCTTCTGGCCTTTTGTACCTGGCGGGATGCGGGTGGTGGAGACTGGATAAAGAAACTCTGCTACATCAGCAAGCACATATGCCAAAATTGCACTTAGGATAGAGATACAGGAGACAGAAAAAGTCTGAAAGCCAGCCAAATCTTAAAGTCTTATACTTCTCACAAGAGGGATTAAATAAGAAGGGGTAAGATGAAACTTTCCTGTCATTTGTTCGAATCTGGACTCCATGTTCCACCATATCTTCACAGTGGTGCCGGAGGGGCAGGGTTGATGGTAATGAAGTTGGACTGGAGCACAGTGTGCAGCTGTCTTCTGAACCAGCCCTTCTAGATCTATAGGTCAGTGGTCCCCAACATTTTTGGCACCAAGGACCGGTTTCATGGAAGACAGTTTTTCCACAGAGGAAGGAATGGCTGCAGGATGATTCAAGCACATTACACTCATTGGGCACTTTATTTCTGTTATTATTATATCAATTCCACCTCAGATCATTAAGCATTAGATCCCAGAGGTTGGGGAGCCCTGCTAGAGATGGTTCCTGAAGCTTTGTACTGTACCCCCAGAGCTGACAAGAAATCACCTCCCTCATCTCACTGCAGTGGATAAGGCATTAGACCTGAGCAACTTTAGCCAATATTCAGCTTCTGACAGAGGCTGGCTGGTGGCTAAGGGCCTGTCACATTCTTGATGAGAGCCCCCACCACACGCACCGCACCTTGAGCTGGGATACAATGAGGACACTAACAGATGACCTTTTTTTCTCTGTCCCCCAGTGTGACGGGGTTGGGGTGGACCTGAGCAGCATCTTCCTTGAAGGCATTGCTATTCTCAACATTCCCAGCATGTATGGTGGCACCAATCTCTGGGGAGAAACCAAGAAGAACCGGGCTGTGATCCGGGAAAGCAGGAAGGTCATCACTGACCCCAAGGAACTGAAATTCTGTGTTCAAGGTAAGCCAGGCATGAGAAAAATCGTGCTAGGTCAGTGCCCCAGTGGGAGCCATATTCAGGTGGGTCTGTCAGCAAACCATATTAGGGTCTACAGCAGGCTCTAGAAGGTTCTGCAGCCTTACAAGAACCCAGCGATACACTGACTCATCCCTGCTGCATCATCATTTATAACCTAATTGAGAAGAGAAAATATACAGTAAGGGATCCCTAAATGGCAGTCAGTAATCAGACCTTGGGTTTGAAACTCCATGAGGTTAGGGGTCAAATGCTACTTGTGTCAGGATTACCAGTCCTTCAGTAACTAAATCAGTAGTCAGTTCTCAACCTTAATCTTGCTTCATCTGTCAGCAGCATTTGACCCTACCTGATCACTTCTTCCAGGACACCACACCTTCCTGGTTTCCCTTCTTCCCACTGGTTACTTCTCGTTAGTCTCTTTTGCTGCTTCCTCATCTTCTCTCTGACCTCTTGGTGCTGGAGGGTCCCTAGGCAGGGTCCTCAGCCCTCTCCTCTCTCTGCTCTCACTCCCTTGATGACCTCATTGAGTAGTGAGACTTTATTTAAGGACCACGTGAGGGCGAGTGACTCAGCAAGTCCAAAACTGAGCTCCAGCGTCCCTCCCTCAAACCTTCTCCACCCACAGCCTTCTCCATCTCAGTTGACGATAACTCCAACCTGCCCATTGCTTAAGCCAAAACACTTGGCAGCATCCTCGATTCCCTTTTATCTCACATTTCATATCCAACCCATCAGAAAATCTGTTAGCTCTACTTCTTAAAAACATCTAAGATTCACCCACTTCTCACCACTGCGTTCCTACCACCTTGGTCTGAGCCACCATCCTCTGCCCCCTAGATTCCTGCACATCCTCCCGGCTGAATTCCCTGCTTGTACCCCCACCCTCTACAGTCTGTTCTCACCACCTCATCAGAATGCCCATGGGCAAATATGTCTGACTGTGCCACTCTTCTCAAAATTCTGCAGCAGCTAAGATTAAAAGCTAAAGGTCTTCACATGGTCTCGAGGACCCTAAATGGTTTGGCCTCTCATTAGGTCTAGACATCTTTCACTCCCCTTCACTCCCTCTGCCTCTGCCACCCTGGCACCTCTAACGTGGCAGGCCACTTCCATGAGCCGACTCTTCTTTCTGCCTGGAACTTGGTAGTGTGCCTTAGAGGCCATCAGGTAGGCCATCCTACCCACCAGGATACAGAACACCGGTCTCTGAGAATGCCCTTAAAATTATTTTCAGCCCTACGCCTTACCAGCCATTTCCACCAATGCACCAAATGGGACTCAAAGTTCCTGGCATCTCTGACTCCTCTGTGGATTGGACAAACAGGCCTCACTCATCCCCAGGGATCCGCAGTAGACTCGGTGACCTGGGGCTGGGGGAGAAGCCATATGTGAGGAGGGCTGTGGCAAAGATCCCCCAATGAGGAGGCAGGAGAATGGATTCAGATCCAAGTGCTGGCATTCACCTACTTCTTGGCACCTCGGGTTTCTTTGCTGTAAACCCCACATCTGATGTAGAAGTTTTGATAACTGAATGGATGGGATTGACCATTGGTTTCTAAACCACACCTGTCTATAGAAAATGAAGTCCTGGGCCCCAGCCCAGATCTCCCTAATCAATCTCTGGGTTGGTTCCTGGGAATCTGGACCTCCCCAGACAATCTGATGGGCTGCCAGGCTTGAGAAACACTGACACAGACAAGAGTCCAGGAATCGGAGTCTGGGTTCTTTGATGTCCGAGGCTGTTAGTCCTAAGACTGGATGCGATCCCACCAGTAGGAGGAAACAAAACTTGGCTGACCATCCAAGAAAGTGGTTACTGGCTTACTTCAGACCCACCTGTTAGACAATCAGATTGTCATATTCCAAGGTCATCAAGAGGCGTCACCATCACACCTGTCCTTTTTAAGAGAGAACTAGGGAATTTTTTTTTTTCTCTGCTGCCCTCTTAAGTCCCTTTTCCTTCACACAGTAAACTTTTCAATTTGTATAAATTATTAAATTGAGTAATGTGTTCCTTCTTCCTCCCTTGGCAGGGGAAGTTGTGGGTACTAGCAGAGGGTGGGGGAAGCATTGGAGGTTGTAGAAAGTTCCTGCAAACTTTCCCACCCTGGTGCTTTCATCCCAGCCCCCACTCTGGCATCTCGGCAGAACAGAATCAGGGCAGGATCCCACCACCCATATCAGGCAGAGACTTGGGGACACCCTTGCTGAAGATGTGTTCTGGTTAGAACTCAAGGACAACTGTCCGTTCCTTACATGTCTTACCATTTATCTTCCCCTTCTTTAAGCAAGAATAATGTCTGCTGATCGCTCATGACCATCATGTACAGGAACTCTCTTCCCCAAATCCCCCTTTCTCACCCCAAGAATATGCTTTCGGAGCTAAAAATGAAGCTACTTCCTGTTCTTTAGATGAGGACATGAGCTGATCAGAGCAGAGGCTGAGGAGGGAGCCTTGGCTTCTTAGCTTTGCAGAGAACCAACCAACAGTGAGCTCTCTTAAAGGGCCATAATCTCCTTTAAGATGAGATGTTAATGAGGAAAAGCTAAAGAGGTGACCCATTTTAGTGGAAAAGCACTGGCCTGGTAGTCAAGATTTCTGGGTTCCTGTCCAGTCTCTGCCTCTCACTAGTGTGTGATGTTGGGCAAGTTCACTCACCTTCTTGGGTTTCAGTTTTCATTATCTGTAAAACAGGCAAATCTGACAGTTGTACAGGTTCCCATAGCGCACAGGTTCCTTACAGAGCTGCAGAATTATGACATGGCCAGGTTTTGGTCTAATGGATTCCTTGAACAGAATTATATGGCAGGTTTCTTTTATCAGTGTGTTTTGTCTCACACCTTACAGGCCGTGGCTGAGAAGGTAGGGATCTCTCTCTCTGCACGTCCATTATTTGTTGGGATTTGTTACTCTGGCAATTTTACTCGGTTTGAGGGTCAGGGAGGAGACAGGAGAAATTAGTGGGAGGGAAGGGGTCTATCACAGGAAATGTTAAAGGAAATGACAACAGAAAAGGTTACTGTCAAATCTCATCATGGGTCAGTCTTTCTTCTAGGAAAAGCAATCCAAAAAAAATCAATCAGGATTAACATGGGGACTTCCCTGGTGGTCCAGTGGCTAAGATTCTGTGTTTCCAATGCAGGGGTTTCAGGTTTGATCCCTGGTTGGGGAACTAAGATCACACATGCCATGCAGTGTAAACCCCCCCCAAAAATGTTTTTTAATTAAAAAAAAAAAAAGGTTAGCATGGAATGAGTTCTATATAACCATTGGCTGATTAGAAAGCAAGAAGTGGTCCTGGGAAAAGCACCAAGCTTGAAGTTGAATGACCTGGGTTTAAATTTAGGCTTTATACTTTATAATCTTATAAACCTTGGAAAGTCACCCAACCTTTCTGAGTCTCAGCTTCCTCATTTGTAAAATTGGCATAATAATATCTAGCTTGTTATCATGATGGATGTCAGAGTACCTGGAACATAGTATAACTTCAAGCTGTAAGAAAATTTTCTCCTCACCTTTAATGCTGTTTTATATTGGTGCTAGGAGAAGGCAATGGCACCCCACTCCAGTACTCTTGCTTGGAAAATGCTATGGACGGAGGAGCCTGGTAGGCTGCAGTCCATGGGGTCGCTAAGAGTCAGACACGACTGAGCGACTTCACTTTCACCTTTCACTTTCATGCATTGGAGAAGGAAATGGCAACCCACTCCGGTGTTCTTGCCTGGAGAATCCCAGGGATGGCTGAGCCTGGCGGGCTGCTGTCTATGGGGTCGCACAGAGTCGGACACAACTGAAGCGACTTAGCAGCAGCAGCAGCATATTGGTGCTAACAGCCAGATTCCTGATTTTGAAGTTCTTCTCTCTAGCCTTGCCGCCTACCCACACTGTCACCAAGAAACAGTAGAGATCCTGCCAAACTCCAGCCGCCCCTTTGCCCTAGCACATTAAACTCATACCATCAATTGTACCTACTGCCTCTTTTCTAGATCTTTCAAGGACGGAGGCTAGATGATTTTAATTTTTGTATCCCCAATGCCTGACCCAATAGGGTTAGTCAAAAGAAAAAATAATAGTTGTTGGATAATTGAACAGTCCACAGCATTCATCCTTTTTAGTTTTTGTAATACCAATAAGAATAGTGACAGATAGTATTTTGTAGTTAGTTTTGCATATATTGACTTAATCTAGTCCTAACCAGAAACCCATGAGTAAGGGTATACCCACTCCCCACCATGTCACTATTTCATAGTTGGGAAAAACAGAGGCCCAGAGAAGTGGCAGGACTTACACAATTTATGTCCAGTGGTTGCAGCAGAACCAAGTCCATGATTCCTGGCCTGGCCCCAAGCGGTTAGTGTCCACCTAGAACATTTATCTGAGAACCTACTATGTGTACTTTACAAGCCAGACGCTCAGGAAACAGGAAGTATTTATGATCCAATCCAAACACACACTTGGTTGAAATTCTGCTCCTCCTGCAAGACCTACCCCAAGGGCCATCTGCTTCCTGGAGCCTATAGTGGCACCCCTGGAAGTGAATCTGGCCTCTGAATTCCTAGAGCACTTAATTTTGCCTTGTGTCTTGACAGCACACTGGTTATGGATGGCCTTTTCTCATAGGCATGGGTATCCTCATCGTATCTTTCTCTTGCCAGTACCTGGAAAATACAGCATGCGTTCTTCACCTTTGTGTTCCCTTCAAAGACTAACGTTCTGCCTGGCGCATTTCTACAGAAATGCTTGTCAGAAGGAGGGAGAGAGAGAGAAAGGAATCTTGCCTTTGGTCTATGAGCACAGTGGGCAGTAGATTCTGGAGCTGGACAGGAACAGACCCTCAGTGACAAATGTTGGCGAAAAAAAGGTCTTATAAACTGTTCAATGCAAGTATTTGTGAAACTGAGAATTTCATTTTATGAAACCATTAGAAACTCACTTGGTAAGTAAGATATGCCTGAAAAAGTGAAAGTGAAGTCGCTCAGTCGTATCTGACTCTTTGCGACCCCATGGTCTGTAGCCCACCAGGCTCCTCCGTCCATGGGATTTTCCAGGCAAGAATACTGGAGTGGGTTGCCATTTCCTTCTCCAGGGGATCTTCCCGACCCATAGCCTAGAGGACTTATAGCTGAGAGAAGTTGAAAGACCCAGGCCTCCCCACCACCAGCCCTGTGACATTGGTTGAGTCATTGAACCTCTCCAAGCCTCCATGTCAACCCTTGCAAGATGGAACCTGTTATAATCTCTCTCCCTCAGCATAGCCACCTTGTTTTGAGGGTTAAATGAGACCATCCACTTAGAACACTTATCAGAATGCCTGGAACATAGTAAGCACTTGATCAATAGTGATCAGAAGAATTAAATGATAAGTATTTAGTATATAAGAAAATGACCAAATTTAGAATTTCACTCTCTTGATCTCTGCTTCAGGAATTTGGTCTAGAGCAGCCCATAACTCTAACAAAGATTACTTGTTGGCACTGTGCCTAATGTGTTTGGCTGTTGCTGCCAGTGTGGGGGTTCCACCTGAGCAAGCTGTCTGCTGAAGCAAGGTAAGGGGAACAGCGCCAAATCCTGAAGCACCAAGGGTGTGCACGGCACAAGATTGCATCAGTCCTTATCAGGCTAAAGGCTAGGGCTTAAAGCCCTGGAAGCTCTGCCACTGCTTCTCTCTGGCACCACCCTGGATGTGAATGCAGAGACTTCCTACACATGTTCTCAGACTCCTCTCTGAGCTTAATATCTGTCCCCATCCAGCCTTCAGTCTGGAGCCAGTAGCAGCCTTGAGGCTATGTCAACCACAGCTGGCCCCTCTGGTTATTCGATATTAAGGTCACCTTCCCCTCAGCGATTTCTTAGTCAATCCCATTTGAACTGCCAACAGAATGTCCTAGACGAGTTTCTAAGCAATGAGGGCATAAATCTGCCCAGAGTCTTATTAGGTAATAATTTTTTCAATTCCTGGTAAAGACAGGGAGACAGATACCGTTGGTAGGATATACAGTTTGAGTCAGTTTCCCAGCAGTGGGGACAGGCTTTCTGTCATTTATTCAACACACACATACGAAGCACCGACCAAATGCCAGGCACTGCTGCTGCTGCTGCTAAGTCACTTCAGTCGTGTCCGACTCTATTCGACCCCATAGATGGCAGCCCACCAGACTCCCCCGTCCCTGGGATTCTCCAGGCAAGAACACCGGAGTGAGTTGCCATTTCCTTCTCCAATGCATGAAAGTGAAAAGTGAAAGTGAAATCGCTCAGTCGTGTCTGACTCTCAGCGACCCCATGGACTGCAGCCCACCAGGCTCCTCCATCCATGGGATTCTCCAGGCAAGAGTACTGGAGTGGGGTGCCATTGCCTTCTCTGAAATGCCAGGCACAGTGACGAGCAAAACCAGGCCTAACGCCTGCAGCCATTAGGGAGTGTGGGAGCCAGGCCTCAGTTAAACAGTCCCACTGATAGGCATAGAATTAGAATCTGTCATAAGTGCTGAGAAGGAGTATCATGGCTACCCAGTACGCCAGTCGGCCAGCCAGGTGTGGCTACAGATATGCCTCACTAGCCTGGTACTCAAACCGACTAGCAGGCACTCACACAGGCAGCCTCCTGGCAAAAGCATATAGTCATCAAATATGCCGCCCAGATGCCCAGGTCTTGCCTGGGAAGAGGAAAACCCGCCGCCTCACAGCCAGTTGACACCACTGTGCAGGCGCAGGTAATTCAGTCTGCCCACGCGCTGTGCCCGCATAGATCTTCACTACTTGTATGGGTCATACCCTGAATCCCAAAACAAGGGAAAGGGACCCCAACTAGACATCAGAGATCCACCATCCCAGGTGGAGAGCCACAGTTCAGTGAGACAACACGATAGTCACGAGCACATGAGTTCAGTGCTTCTCAGGGCTCCCTCCTTGCTTGTATGACATCAGAACAGAAAGTGTCCAGTTGGGTTCAAGAGCTGTCCAGGGCTGTAGGTTCCCAATTTTCCTATCTGGTAGAAACCTGACCAGAAAGACAATCATAGTGAGCAATCACCAGCCTCTTACTGCTCATTCAAGTTGAAAAATAGAAATGTTCCTAAAAAGCATGCATTTTGCAGAGGTCTCTCTGGCCAAGGTCTCACCTCGGGGCTGAAACAGAGCAAGGAGAGTGACCCCCTAAGAGCCTGGGGATACTAAAATGTGCACTGGGATGTCCCTCAGTGCTGGGAAGTAACCATGGCAACATACTAGTTAGTCCTTGTGACAGTGGCAGGCCTACAGAGTGACCCTGCTCTGCTTTCCACAGAAAATCAGCTTTGTCACTCAGTCCTTCAGGCACCCACATTGGAATCAACAAACCCCAAGGCATTCTCTTCCCCCTCTTTACACATCCTCCCTCCTCTCCTATAGCCCACTACCCACCCCCCACCTTCCCTGCTTTGTTAACAGCATCACCTGTTGCCCAAGATAGGGACCCAGAGTCAAGCAGTTCCCCTATGGTGGCTCGTGAAACTGTCCTGTAATTATTAACTCAGATGGTGTCTCTCCCACCCAACTGTGAGCTCACAGTTCTAGATGTCATACTTCCTTCTACATGCCTATGCCTGGCATGGTCTCTGAGACCTCGAAAGAGCTAATTAACATTGGTTGACCAGAAGCTCCCATGGCCAGGAGCACCTGAAGTGGTAAGATAGGGAATTGTGTTTGATGGGATGGAACGTGTGTGTGTGTGATGCTCATGAGCAGCGTTCCAGGGCCCCTGTGCTGGCGTCAGCCTGTACAGGAGGCCAGGAGGTCCCCTCCCGTCCTTACTGGTCCTTTCTCCGAGCCCCTGTGTATTCCCAGCTGCCTCTGTGTTGCACAGCCCCTCTGCTCCTTTCAAGGCTGCCTGCTGGACTCTGCGGGTTATCCAGGTGTGTTTTCACAGCTTCCAAATAAAAGCTGCACAACCTGATTCTCAGATGCCCGGAGAAGCTATAATGTTTCCTATAGTATTGAAATCCCAGAATCACAGGTCTCTTTAGAAATTTAGAGGTCCTTTCCTCTAGATAAGGAGAGTGAGAACCAGCAAGGTGAAGTGGCTGGCTTGACCAAACCCGGACTGAAATGCCGGTCTTTTAGTTCACACAGGCCTGCTCTCTGTGCACTAGAGCAGAGGTTGGCAAATTTCTCCTATAAAGGACCACATAGTAACTATTAAAATAGTTAGGCCTTGTGGGCCATACCATCTCAGGTACAACTGCTTTCCTCCAACCACTTAGCATGAAAGTGGTCATAGACAACACGCAGGCAAATGGGCATGGCTGGGTTCCAGTCCAACTTTATTTACACAAACAAGCAGCGGGCTGGGTCTGGCCCTCCAGCTGTGGTTTGCCCAGCCCTGCACTGGGACCTCATGTGGTCCACAGCCAGCATCAAAGGCCTCACCTGAGAGTGTCAGAATATAGGCCAGACCTCCCGAAGCCAAATCTGCCCATCAGCAAGATCCCCTGGTGGTGTATGCTTGCTCCAGATTGAGAAGTACTGCACTGGTGGGCCTGGCTGCCCCCGCTGAGAATGCCAAGGAGAAATTTCCAGATTAGAAAAATGTGGCCCAGGGAGGTTAATTGGCCCGTCCAGGGTGACACAAGTTGGTGGACCGGGGACTAGTCTTTCAAACATGGAATTGCTTCTACACACACCAGAGAACCCATCCTATCCTCCCCACTTCTGCCTGTCCCTGACCCAATCCGCATTTACTAGAAATTCAAGAGAAGCAATTCCTCATTCTTTCCCAGCTGACTTGTGAATCAAGAGAACTCTGCCTCCAGCTGTGTCTCCTCCCACCCACTCCCTGCCAAGACTGGGAGGGGCAGGGGAGGCAGAATTGGGCCTCCAGAGGCTGTTCCCCTTCTGCAGAGGGAAACTTGCTCACACAGGTTCAAGTTGGAGTTAAACTCCAACTGAATTCCTGTCTTTGGAGATTTGCAGCTCAAAATAGAACGAAAGAACCTTTCATTTTTCACTTGCAGAAGAAACTTCTAGACCGGCTCTCTGGCAGGCCTAGACATTATAGATTTTTCCCTCTTCTGCTTGCCCCATCTTGACCCACATACCAGCTCCTGTTCCCCTGTTGCAGCTTTAATACCTGTTACCTTCTAAGAAGCAACCCACAGCAAGACTCCATGCTGGCCACACGCTTTGCATAACCTATGCTTCTTGATCTATGTCTAAGGCATGTGAGAAGTGCTTTATCTTCTTAATTAATCAATAAATATGTATTGGGCTGTTATTTACTGAGCACATATTTATGGGCCAAGCTGTTGCCTATTTAATTTCTTAATCCATTTTATGGCTGAGGCTAATGAGGTTAAGTGACTGTCCCAAAAATGAAGACAATACCCAATAGAACCAGATGCCAACCTGCCTTCAAGTACTGAATGCTCCAGATGCCGTAGAGGGTGTCAGCATGATGATGTGGACGTGACCTCCAATAGTTCCCAATCTAATGTAAAAAATACATGTAGAACCATCAAGTTACCACTGGCATGATAGGCTGAAACAGTATCATTGGAGTGGGGATGGGTAAGAATAGGAGGGACATTCCTTAGGAACTCAGTCCCCAGCTGCCCAGCACTGTGCCAGGGACCTTGGAGGCAATCAATAAATATTTGATATAGGCCTGAATGAATGAACAAGATAGAATGTATATGTGCCAGTACTTGAAGCTGGAATGGATTTGAAAAGATGGAATGAGAGAAGAGGCACATGGGCTAGGGCATTAGCACCTAGAAATAGCAAAGGGAAGACTGATAAAGGCCTTGGAATAATGTGCCCTTGAGTATGTGATCCTTTGACTAACGGGAAGAGATGAAGCATTCAAAACCAGGAGCAATAGGATGAGAGAGCAGCACGCAGTAAGTATTGGAAGAAAGGGAAAGGATCTGGCAGCAAGAGGTCCAGTTAGGAGGCTGGTGCAGAGCACAGGCTCACAGGTCTAAGGCCTTGAATGAGAGTCAGTGGCACAAGAGGGAAAATGGATAACAGTCAACAGGAATTGGGGGACAAACAAAGGGAACACTACCCAACGGAGTCCCAGCTTCTGCCCACAAGCTCAGCCTTCTCCTGTCTGCCTCCACTTCAGAGCCCTCCCCATTCCCAGTGGTTGCTGTTGGTAGAATGGATGTCTTAAGCAGGGCCCTGTGTCTTCTACCTGCAGCCAGCACCCAGTTCTTTCCATTTTCAGGACAGTTCATCCAACACTTGTTAAGTACCTATTTGAAATTAGCAGTCAATGCTACTAGAAATATTTTGCATTCATCATCTCATTTTCATCCCTTACAGCACCCCTGAGAGACACTTTATAATTAGAAAAATGAGGCCCAGGGGATTAATTGACCTGTCCAAGGCCACACTAATTGGTGAATCTGGGACTAGAGCCACGTCCAAGTATACCAAACCTGGCATTCTTTCCTTCCATGCCACAATACCCTCCCCCACCACCCGCATTTCTGGTTCGTCTTGACCCAGCAACCAGAGAGTCACAACTCTCCTCTAGCTTTGCCCTTCCGGGTACATGAGTCCCTCTGAGCTGTGATTAGTTCAGTAGGTGTCGTTCTCTGTAGTGTACCTTGTGTCATGCCTCGGGCTTGAGTTGAACTGGAAAATCTCACCACTAGCTGATTTATTCTATTACAGACACTGAATGTGGAGTTGAAGCTTCTTGAGCTCAGTGGGCATAGTAACGCCAGGTCACACACCAATTAGGATTTCAGCTTCGGCATTCTGTTTAACAAGACTGTGTTGCCAAGAAATCTCCCCCGAGAGCAGCCAGGGCGAGGCTTACCCCACTACATGCCCTCTTCCCTGCCCTCAGACACTCCAGCCTGCCAAGACATGTGGTCTCTGCTTTGCATCCTTTATTTGGAAGCTTGTTTTTATGTCAGACAGGCCTGGTTTGAATTCCAGCTTTACCATATGCCAGCTCTGTGACATTAGGCAAGTTTTTCAACCTTTCTGAGCCTCAAGATTTTTTTTTTTTATGTTGGGATAATAGATTCTACCCAGCAGAGTTGCCACAAGGATTTAAAACAGTAACGTTTATAAAGCTCTAGGCCTGCTTTAGAGTCTGTACCCAGTACTGGCCCTTTTCTTCCTGTTGTCATTGGAAGCACCAGCTCAAGATTCCTGTAGCTCCACCGCCTCCCAAGCCTTAATAGACATTCTCACTCTTGGTCTTTCTTGCCGCCATGATGATGTCAGACCCTCACCTCAGAGCCACTTGGGGTGACCCTCTCTTCTGGAGAGGTCTCCCACCACACAACTCCACCAGCACTCTGCCCTCCCCTTCTGAAGAGCCTGCCCTGAGGCATGGAGGGGATGAGGAGCCCCCTCCCCCAATGTACAGAGCCTTCATCGGAGCCCAGCCAAACCCGAGAAGGGAACGCCACACAGAATGGAGGCCCTGTCCCTCCCTGCCTGCCCCACCGCACAGACAGGCTTTTAGGAACCAGTGACAAAGACCACTGTGAGTCCACAGTCGCTCTTCCTCTTGTCTCCGTGTAGAGCTGCACAGAATGTTCTGTCTTCTGCACAGTGTGAGAAATGGCAAGGCCTGCTGCCAGCCTGCTCTTGACCCAGCCGAGCAGAAACCCCAGCCTCCACCTTTGTTAGAAGAGCTCAAACTAACACTCAGGAGAGAATATCCTTGCCCCTGATCAAGGGAACAGAGGCCCAGAGGAGAAAAGTGGCTGGCCCAAGGTCACACAACTAGACAGCCAGAGTAGAGGCAGAAACCCAGCCCTGCCTGTGGGGCCAACACATCTCCTCTCCCTTCCGCCTTGCAGCCCTTCTGCTCCTTGGAAAGCAGTGGCTCTGGGAGGCTTTTCCCTCCCATTTCCATCTGGGTTATCCACAGTCCAAGACCATTCAATACCCTCTGGCCACTTTTACACCCTGATGGTGCTTTACAGAATGCTGGGAGTGGAAGACACCTGCCAGCCAGTGTGATGAGGGCATCAAGGAAATGCCCATCAGGAGGGGTGCCTGGCTGCACCAAGCGTGACAGAGCCATGACTGAAGTCTCTGCATCCCATTGCTCAGCCCAGAAGCAAGGGACAGTCACCTGGACCGTTGTGAAATTGTATCTCACACACGCGCGCGCGCACACACACACGCACATGCACAGGGGAAGGAAAGGAACTAAGAAACTCATTTACAAGTAAAAACCTCCCTGTCTTAAAGTAAAAGAAGTTGAAATGGGGATGCTTCTCTTGCCAGAAGGACAGTCATCCTAAAATCTCAAGGTCACAGTATTTCTGCACCTCTCTCCCTCAGCACCCTTCTCCTCCTTTTCCTCCCCTCCCACCTCCTTCTCCATCTCTTCTTCCCCCTCCCATCTCCTCCTCTGGCTCCCCTCCTCCCCCTCCATCTCCTCCTCCTGAACTATCTTCTCTGGGTTACATTAATTACCATCTGCAAAAGGCCACACACTTACTATGTAGCAAAGGCAGTTTCCTGAGGACATCCATTTCTAAAGAAACCTAAAATCACAGTAATGGGCCCCTGTTTTTTGAGGGCCTTCTTCGTGCTCTCTGTGCAGGCCCTGGACGGCATCACTTCTAAACCTTACAGCAATCCTGCCAGAGTGGTTATTAGATCTACAGTTGTGTCCAACTCTTAAGACTCCATGGACTGTAGCCCACCAGGCTCTTCTGTCCATGGGATTCTCCAGGCAAGAATACCAAAATGGGTTGCCATTTCCTTCTCTAGGCCAAGGGGTGAGCACCTTCCTTACTTATTCCGTTTGCTGGGATGGGGCCCCTCTTCCTTTATGCTGGGTCTGACTTAGAATCTCTAGGGAAAGCACAGGTCACAGATTACTCTTCAGATAAATTGTGATTGGGATACCTGAGGCCTGGTGCTATGAAAGACCAAGTGGGAACTGACAGCCTTCTTACTTACTCACCTTTGCGTGCCCAGGGAAGCCCCAAAGTCCCCTCCAACTCCGTCTCCCCATCCCCAGCCCATTTTCAGGCCACCATGCTTCAAAGCCAGCTTTGAAGCTCTCTAGCTGGAAGCAGCCTTTCATCTTCACAGACCAGACCCAGTGGGCAGCTTAGGTGGGCTGATCCGTGCCCAGGTCTGTGGGGCTCAGTGTTCCTGAGCTTCCTAGGGTGTGTGGTCTATCTCCATGGAAATTTGGTAGTAGAAGGGGAGCCCAAGGTGACACCTGACACAGTCTTGGCGGATCGAGCTTGCCAGCTACCACTCACCTTCTAGATGGTGGGGGCTGAACCGCAAGGCAGAGCAGGGTTGCATCCCTTCTTTCTGAGGAGAGTGAGAAGATGGCACACCCACCCTCCCCCTGCACATCGGCTTCTCAGTACCCGAGTGATAAGGGACATTGCTGTTTTACTGCACACCTTCACATTCTTTCTTTCTCTAGTCTTCAAAATAACCCATGATACAGGTTTTATTATTGTCCCTCTTATAGGCAGGGACATCGTGGGGGGAATTTTGTTCATATATTGAAGCCCCAATTCCCAGTACCCTGGAACGTGGTTGTATTTGGAGATAGTTTAAAGAGGTGATTCAGTTTAAATGGGCAGTTAGGGCCCTACTCCCATCTGATTGGTGTCCGTATAAGAACAGGACATTTGGGCACAGAGAGAGGCTCTGGGGGTGCACAGAGGAAGGGCCGTGTGAAGAGGCAGCTGGAGTGGGGGCTGGCCATCTGCACATCAAGGACAGGGGCTTCAGAAGAAGCCAACCTTGCAAGGTGTAACTTGACCTTCCAGCCTCCAGAACCATGAAAGAATAGATGTGTGTTGTTTAAGCCATTCAGCCTGTGGTACCCCAAGCAAAAGAACAGACTCAGAAAACAAACACCCTGCCCTGTATGGACACAGCCATCAAACTGTTAGCCCCGAACTCAAGAACTTGTGCAGAGTGTCTCAGCCTTCTTTCTTTATCCTGTGACTCCATACTTGTCTGTCAGAGGCCACGTATGTAGTAGTGACACATTTCTGCATTTTGAGTTAGTCACACAGACCTGCCAGTCAGAGCTTCAGGTCAGCATTAGCTGACGAATGCTACCCACCGACTTGATCCGTGTCCATCCTTACTTTGGGCTGGAATCCTAGCGCCTCAGTCCACCTGTGCTGCGGTAACCTACATTGGGGGGCAGAGCCCACAAGTTCTCTTACATCACACAGCAACCACAGGGTGTGGGCAGCCTTCCTCACCACCGGGATGCAATGTTTCAGAAATTCTCTGGGTGCCATCACATACTCAGAGTTTCAGCATCTCCACTGAGGATTGCTTAATTCCCAGGGTGGTCCATGGCAGTCCTCAGACCTTCGTGCTGATGGAAGGGGGAAGTGGGTTGGCAGTGGGATCGACAGTAGCAAGGTATCCTGCTAGGCCTTGCTAGATCTCCCATGCTTCTCCAGGGCCCCACAAGCAAGGAGCCCAAATCATGACACCCACATATCCCTCACATCTTAAAGGACTAAATTTTCATTAGTGTGAACCAGCAGCCAAGATGAGAATGAACATAAAAATTATTCATTAAAGAAGAGAGGTGAAAACCAGATTGGGTCATCGCTATATGCAGGTTAAATGGGTTGATGCATGGAGAGCATGTTACCTAGTTTCCATCTAGGCAAGTTATTTTATCATTATTATTAATCATTATCTTTTTCCTCTTTCAAGCTAAACCTGTCATAGTCTTTGGCACCAAAGCATGTCGTTTGTTCAATTTATTTAACAAGCATTTAGTAGGGGTGGCTCAGATGGTAAAGCATCTGCCTACAATGCAGGAGACCCGGGTTCAATCCCTGGGTCGGGAAGATCTCCTGGAGAAGGAAATGGCAACCCACTCCAGTGCTGTTGCCTGGAAAATCCCATGGATGGAGGAGCCTGGTAGGCTACAGTCCATGGGGTCGCAAAGAGTCGGACATGACTGAGCGACTTCACTTCACTTCACTTCTGTGTGCTGAGACCTGGGCTGGCTGCTAAGGATTCAAACATAAACAAAATAAGAATATTATCTCCCAGCCTTCATGTCACAGTGGGCTTGGGAGAGTGATGTGTACAGAGACAGTTGTCGTGGGGTGAGATCCACTGAGCACAGGAGAGGGGAAAAGGCACGCTGCCTGGGGTAACACAGGAGGGTAAGTATGAGTTCTCCAGGCAGAGGCATTCCTGTGCTGGGAACAGGGACAGATAGCGAGTGACCTCGCATGCCTCACTGAGAACTAAGACGTTGTCCCTTGGGCTTCCAGAGAGTTTGAAGAAGGAAGATGTGCCCCTCAAATATGAGCACTCTGCTAGCCTCTGCCTGTCGGCACTGAGCTCCAGTCCCTCCTCCCACCTGCGGGCAGGTCTCAAGATAGAAACGCAAACTGGGACTGTTGAGATCAAAGAAGTGGGAAAAGGAGCAGAGTCAGGGAAGAGTTTAAAGGAGGAAAAACAGCTGGAGCAGGACTCCCAGTTCATCTAAAGCTCAACTGGAATTATGGCATTTGTGTGGACATGTGAAACCATGAGGAACCCTGCAGATTGTTAAATATGTTTTACCCTGAATATGATGGTGTAGACCCTTGTACACAGCTCTGAGGTACACAGAGTTGGGAGTTGGGAGGGTGAATGTGACATAAAAGAAAGCAAAATTGATAATATTTTTGGAGCCCGCTCTGTGCCAGGCGCTTTCACATACACCCCTGCCATTGAATCTCATAACCACTCTTTGAGGTCAGTATTATTATTCCTAATTTCGCCTTTTCAGAGTGAGGAAGCTGTGGATCAAAGCAGTCAGGAAGTAACTTGTTTACATTTTTCTTCACGCCAACTCCTGCATATGTTTGGGGCAGTTTTATTGCCTGAGGCTCAAGTTCTCCAACTTGAGTGTGCCTCAGACTCTTCCAGAGGGCTTGTTAGAACACAGACCGCCCAGCCCAGCCCCTTGAGTTTCTGATTCAGTCGGTCTGGGTGAGGCCTGAGGATTTCCGCTTCTAACAAGTTTCCAGGTGAGGCTGGTGCTGCCTCCCGGCCTCCCCTGGAAACAACCACACTCTGAGAATCACTGGCCCATGGGAATGATCTACCCAGTAACCTGGCCCAGGGGTTCCCAAACTGTTTGCATTTTGGAATCACTTGAGGATCTTTACTGATGCCTGGCTCCAGGCTCACACTTTATTTTTCATTGAAGTTTAGTTGATTGACCATGTTTCAGGTATACAGCAAAGTGATTCAGTTATTCATTAAATATATATATATTTCTTTTTCAGATTCTTTTCCGTTAGAGGTTATTACAAGATACTGAATATAGTTCCCTGTGCTATACAGTAGGAGGTCCACACATTTTAACTGGTATAGGGGGCAACCTAGGCATCATTATTTTTAAATACCACCACCCCCCAGGTAATTCTCACATGCAGCAAAGTTGAGGAGCCACTGACCTCGCCTCTTTTCTCCTTGAGTCTGATCTCCATCAAAACCCTCTCCCTCAGCTGCCACCACTGGGGCCACAGGTAGAACGTGTCACACTAGCACCACTTGCAACACGTCCTCCCAGCCGTCTTAGAACACCTGCCCCTGGAACTCATCCAGACTCTTACGTGCCTTTTCCCTTTTTGCCTAGTCCATCGTCTCCTTTTCTGTTCAACGTAAACCTAATTACTGCAGCCATCTCTTGCCCACAGCAATACAGCAAGCACCCTGTTCTTCCTTTGACCATATATGTCTACCTGGGAAAATCTGAGGAGGAATCTCTAAGTCCGACTGCAGGCATGGAAGTCCAGGAGGCTTCTTGAAGTTGATGGCACTCGAGCCAAGTTTGGATGGGCAAGTAAAAATGAAAGAGGGTGTTTCAAGCAGGGATACAGCAGACGTAGAAGCACAGAAGAGACGGAAACAGTAAGGTTTCTGGGGGAGCTTCATGTTGCTGTGTGTGTCTGGAGCAGGAACTTGCCCTGTGATGTCAGGAAAACACTGCGGAGGCAGCCTTTTGCCAGATGGGGGTGGGTCTTGGGCATCAAGTGAGGAAACTTACATCTTTCCAGGTATAAATGGCAGTTGATAGGCATTTTAAAATGACTTTTAAATTGAAAGAGTAATACATACTTAGAAAATACAGAATAACTAGGAAAGCATCAAGTAGAAAATAATCACTTTTAATCTAATGACCCAGAACTCACAACTGTTAAGATTTGAGGGGAATTTGTTTTCTTCTATGCACATTCTTATATAGTTGAGAAAATGCTGTAAAAGTTTACATTCTGCCTTCACACTTAAAATTATAACATAAGACTGAGCGACTTCACTTTCACTTTTCACTTTCATGCATTGGAAAAGGAAATGGCAACCCACTCCAGTGTTCTTGCCTGGAGAATCCCAGGGACGGGGGAGCCTGGTGGGCTGCCGTCTATGGGGTCGCACAGAGTCGGACACGACTGAAGTGACTTAGCAGCTTAGCAGCTTACATTTTTAGTGTTATTGAAATCTGTAAACATTATAATAGTGTAAAGTTCTATAGTATGATACCATATAATTTACCATTTTCACAAACATAGAAATGGGAGAGGGAGAAGTTTCACTATAATAAGTAATGCCACAATATTCGTATCTGTATGAACTTAGGTTTTGCAATGTTCTTGTGATCAATATCAAGAAATAAATAAATCAACAGTATGAAAGTTTTAGACTCATTACCAAACTTCTAAAAACTTTTCTTCCAGTTTACACTCTGATCATAGGTGTCAAAGAATGCACATTTCATCTTCCCTTTCCAGCACCCGGTATCATGGCTGGTGCCCCTGAAGAGTTTTTGCCATGGGTGTGACATGAGCAGCTGTGCATTTATAAAATCCTATACTGGAGGCTGAATCAGATGCACCAGGTTGGAACAACTATGGCTGCCCATGCTGTTCCATCTTTGCTTCCACTTTTTCCTAATCCCATGTTCCCATTCTTCATCTTTATTCTTTCTTGGAGAGCAAAAGTAAGTGTTTGCTTCACAAGAGCCGGGCATAACACTTTGTTACCAAGAAAAGTGCTGAAAGACCTAGGTCTATGGTTGCAACAAGTTGATGCCCAGCCCAGAGACCCTCTTTTGATAGTTTTATAGAAAACAAATCTCTAAATAGTAATTCTAATTAGGTAGAAATACCTTTTTCTATTTTCCAGTGACACTGCCAACTGACTTTATTGCTAAATTAGTTTCCTTGTGCATCCAGTGACTATCCATTCCTACACAGGTAATCATCCCTGTCCCTGAAATGTCCTTCTTTCTTCTTAACCCAGCAAATTATCTTGACATTCATCCTTCAAGACCTTCCTTAAAGTCTCTGGCACCTTCCTTCCATACCTTGCCCAGAATCAGTTACTCAGGCATCCTTCTTCCTGTAGTTTACTCACAACATTTTCTATACCTAACACTTTCTCCCTCTTGGTTAAGAGTCCTTAGAGTAGAACATTTTGTATTCCCAGTTCTTAACACAGTGTCTGGCACATGGTTGTCACTCAGTAACTGTTGAATGAATGAATTAATGCATTCCTGTTTTACTAAGGTACACAGACATTCCATCTTAAATACAAGTGAGTATATTGAGTATAGAAACAATATGGAGATGATATGAATTGCCAAAAACCACTCTCTGAATCATTCGTACCTGAGGTAAAACAGGGGGCTTACCGGGTAGCTCAGTTGGTAAAGAATCTGCCTGCAATGCTGGAGACCCCGATTAGATTCCTGGGATGGGAAGTTCCCCTGGAGAAGGGATCAGCTACCCACTCCAATATTCTTGGGCTTCCCTGGTGGCTCAGACGGTAAAAAATCCACCTGCAATGTGGGAGACCCAGGTTCGATCCCTGGGCTGGGAAGATCCCCTGGAGGAGCTCATGGCAACCCTTTCCAGTATTCTTGCCTGGAGAATCCCCATGGACAGAGGAGCCTGGTGGGCTATAGTCCATGGAGTCGCAAAGAGTCGGACTTGACTGAGCGACTAAGCACAGCCCAGCAAGGTAAAACAGGACACCTGGTATAGCAGATGTCCTGATCCTGGATTCTATGTTCTGAACACTAAATGTTCTATGTACCTGGTCATTGACTTGTAACTCTGTTTCTGTTTCATTTTAACTCCAGATTTAGTTTCTGCATAAGTCTGTGTTCTAAAGGAAGTACAGGGAATTAAGTGATGCCAGAATTTCCCAAAATGTGTTCCAAAGAAAACGACCATAGATACCTACAAAACTGTTTTATAGGTGTCACACAAAAGAAGAGTCTCGTGGTCCAGCAGGTTTGGGAAGCAGAGTTAAATATATTTCTTTACCTCAGAACTTCCTGGTAGGCATTTTAAGTTGAAAGATCAGTCAGGCAACGGTAGAGAAACAGAAGAGCAGTCAGTCTTCCTGCAGTAGCAGTCAGGGGTCATCCTAGCCTCTTAATGCCAGGAAAGATTCAGAGTCAAAGGCAGAGTGGCCAGAAGTATAACAAGATCCTTGCCCATTCTCCTACACTTATCCCCCCTCCACCCCCAAGCCCCACATCTGTGTAAACCCCCTGCCCCCCACCCACCCACCCACCCACCACACTGATGAGATCAGCCTGTATTGCATCTCTTCTAGAGCCAGGAAGCAAGGTAATGTGTGGGAAGTGATAGCTGCAAGGTAATGTGTGGGAAGTGATAACAACTTTTCGAGTTAGAGCCATTCAACAGGGAAATTTGTTAAAAGACCAAGACATTGTAAAAGCTGAAACAACTTGAGTCTATTAAGTCCCCTGCTTCTTAGAACATTTTGTTACCAGGGAATGTTTCAAGGAGGGAAAACGTTGAACTATCACAGCACTGTCAGACACCAAAGCCTGGTACAGAGAGCAACATTTTTAAAGACATCTGTCTCTCTGCCAACAGAGAAACTTCTGCCTCTCTTTTCTCCTCCTTTCTCCCACCCCAGTACAACTCCCCCGCCCTCCTCACCCCTAAACACTCTCTCCTCCCTCCCTGCCTCCTGTTCTTCCTCCCCCTCCCCCTTCTCCTCCTCCTCCTTCTCTCATTCACAACCCTTATTGAGATCACAGACACTGTAAAATGACACAGTAAGCAAAACTATCCAATGGTTATTCAACACGCTTGGGTAAGAAGGGAATTAATTAAGTGACTAGAGGCTTAGACATTCACTGTTTATTGGATCTAAACTCCTTAAAAGAGCCTGGAGCATTCTCCTAAACAAACTTTGCCCTTTTGTGGCTTCTTGTTAAAGTCCAAATGAGACGGAGGGTTTAAGGAGACTGTATCTTTTCACACATGTGAAAAAAAGGAGTACCAAAGAAGAAAAATGGCAGTATCAGTGGATATAAAGGAGGTAACCTATGTGCCATCACAGAGAGACTAACAGCTTGTGTATCTGTTGGCAGCTGATGTTCATCAGTGATCATCAGTAGGTTAGCAAACTTTAGCAATGTTTATACATTGGTGGGCAGCCCAATAGTTTAACTGTCTTCATTAGAAGAATATCCATAAGGTCAAATACAGGATTCCATTAACTTTGGGAAAGATATATTTAGTTCCTTCCACTCAAGCTTCCATTCTAACAGAACATTTTTCCTATGATCTGTTTATAATTTTAAATTTATGTACATGACTATTTGTATATATGTCTTACCTCCCATATTAGATCCTACACCTCTTACAAGCTGAGTTCCAAAGAGCTAGAAAAGTGCCCTGCACACAATTTGTATTCAATAAAAATTGGTAGAAAGAATGAAATGAATGTAAAAAAGAAGTATATTTGTTAAGAGAATGTTTTTTAAACAATAGTTTTCTGTTTTTAATTTAAATTTATGTATTTTAATTGGAGGCTAATTACTTTACAATATTGTATTGGCTTTGCCATACATCAACATGAATCCGCCATGGGTGTACACGTGTTCTCCATCCTAAACCCCCCTCCCACCTCCCTCCCCATACCATCCCTCTGGGTCATCCCAGTGCACCATCCCCAAGCATCCTGTATCGAACCTGGACTGCAATTAGTTTCTTATATGATATTATACATGTTTCAATGCCATTCTCCCAAATCATCCCACCCTCACCCTCTCCCAGAGAGTCCAAAAGACTATTCTATACATCTGTGTCTCTTTTGCTGTCTTGCATACAGGGTTATCATTACCATCTTTCTAAATTCCATATATATGCGTTGCTGCTGCTGCTAAGTCGCTTCAGTCGTGTCCGACTCTGTGCGACCCCATAGATGGCAGCCCACCAGGCTTCCTTGTCCCTGGGATTCTCCAGGCAAGAACACTGGAGTGGGTTGCCATTTCCTTCTCCAGTGCATAAAAGTGAAAAGTGAAAGTGAAGTCACTCAGTCGTGTCCGACTCCTAGCGACCCCATGGACTGCAGCCTACCAGGCTCCTCTGTCCATGGGATTTTCCAGGCAAGAGTACTGGTGTTTTTCTTTCTGGCTTACTTCACTCTGTATAATAGGCTCCAGTTTCATCCACCTCATTAGAACTGATTCAAATATATTCTTTTTAATGGCTGAGTAATACTCCATTGTGTATATGTACCACAGCTTTCTTTATCCATTCATCTGCTGATGGACATCTAGGTTGCTTCCATGTCCTGGCTATTATAAACAGTGCTGCGATGAACATTGGGGTACACGTGTCTCTTTGAATTCTGGTTTCCTCGGTGTGTATGCCCAGCAGTGGGATTGCTGGGTCATAAGGCCATTCTATTTCCAGTTTTTTAAGGAATCTCCACACAGTTCTCCATAGTGGCTGTACTAGTTTGCATTCCCACCAACAGTATAAGAGGGTTCCCTTTTCTCCACACCCTCTCCAGCATTTATTGCTTCTAAACAAGGACAAACCCAAATATCTCCTTGCCAGTCTTAATAAACACTATCGTATTATACCAGGAGACACCATAGAAGATGGGCTTCCCCAGTGGCTCAGCGGTAAGGAATCCACCTATAATGCAGGAGACACAGGAAATGTGGGTTTGATCCCTAGGTGGAGAAGATTCCCTGGAGGAGGGCATGACAACCCACTGCAGTATTCTTGCCTGGAGGACAGAGGAGCCTAACGAGCTACAGTCCATGGGGTCACAAAGAGTCAGACACAACTGAAGCAACTGAGCATGAGTACCTTAGAAGACCGAAGCCATCTGTCAAAGAAGCAAAACATTAACATAGAACAGTTTTCTACTTTGTGAATATTAATAGGATGTTAGTGATTAGCCACAAACTATGAGAGAATTACACTTGCTTTGGTAGGCAAAGGAGGAATGGAAGCTTTTAAAGAATCTGCCTTTTTATTTTGCTTCTGTTTGAAGTAAATAAAAGTTGTGTTGTAAAAATGAGTCTTTGGGCCAACATCAAACCTTAATCCTGCCATTGCTTTCCCCAGAAGTTGGACAGGCACAGTCCAAGTCCCAGGAACTTTGCAAAGAAAGGACCTCTTCTAGGTGCTGAATCAGAAGCAGCTGCCACTGTGGGAGGCCATGGATCCTATGCGACTCTGAGCCTGAGACTCATATTTTCTGTCCCTCTTTTTGTACTTTGGACCCAGGATAATCTGGTGTAGGTGAAATATTCTTTTCCTTGGCTCAGATTAGGCACCTGGTGTCCTGAAAGAGGTCACTGACTTCCCCCAAGGATGTCCAAGGAGGTTGGCTCACCACTGGCTTACCGCAGGCCAAATTTGAAGTTAATTAAGCATCAGTCATCATCAGTAGGGCCAAGATGTTATTCAGGCATTCAGGGAAGAGAAACCTGATCCAGCTCTGGATAATGACCTTCATCAGCATTCCTTCCTATCCTAATCCCAAACCAGTGTGTCTTTAGCTGCAAGGTGGGGGCAGGGGGGCAGGGTATTTCAGAAACAGATGGTTCATCCTTTACATTACTCTGCCTTTGAAGAAACTTCTGGATATGTCACCCTATTCATTGCATGCATGGTCATACAATCTGGAGCAAAACCTTTTTTCACTGGAACAGAAGGTTTCTGTTTATGAAAAGGTACATTTATTGACTTCTGGGGAAATGCCCTATTCAGAATAAGGGTGAAATGCTGTTTGGTGGGAGCTGAAGGATATTGACAGTTCTAGGTTGGCCATCTGGGGACTAGACCTTCTGGCCCAAACCACACTGGGGAACAGAGACATGTGTATGCACTGGTTCTGCTTGTCTCACTCTACAGACCTCAGTGACCAGCTTCTTGAAGTGGTGGGGCTAGAGGGAGCCATGGAAATGGGGCAGATCTACACTGGCCTGAAGAGTGCAGGCAGGAGGCTAGCCCAGTGCTCCTCTGTCTCCATCAGGTATGTTTCCTCATCACCCAGCAGGCAGCGCCGCCTGTCCCCCTCACCGTGGGTCCTGAATATTCCTACAGATAACAACTTGAAAGCCCTCTTTAGATTTCAGTGCAGAGTGTGGGGGCAGAGTGGGGGTAGGAGTTCAATAACATTTATAAAGAATGTCTTTGGAGACCACTTTCCAAACTAGGTATAACAACCATCCAGGACATCAACTGGAGGGTCCCACCACAACCAGTTTGCTGTTCTCTTAAAACGAATTGATGAAATTCTAGAAATAGGATTGTAAGATGAGGTCCAGAGAGCCAGAGATGCAACTCCTTGCCTTCCTTATCTCCGCATTGAAATGGTCAATGCATGCTGGAGGGCAACTTTGACAAAAACGAGGCTCTCTTCTCTGGATGGCATCACTGACTTGATGGACATGAGTCTGAGTGAACTCCGAGAGTTGGTGTTGGACAGGGAGGCCTGGTGTGCTGTGATTCATGGGGTCGCAAAGAGTCGGACACGACTGAGCGACTGAACTGAACTGAGGCTCTCTGCTCTACACTGCTCATTCTCAAATAGTGGTCTCAGAAACACTTTTATTAAACAGTCCCATATACCTTTGTAGAGCTAAACTGACGTCAGCAAACCCGTCATAATTGACAAAGAGGATGACAGTTTTTTAGAGTATGGACCAAATAGGTCAGCCAATACAGGCTCCTTACGAGATGGGGTCTAATGGAGGGGATCTTCTGATTTTTGGTTGCTTCTGTTTAATAAATGCAACTAGTCACAGATTTTTCTCCACATGATTATTTCCAGAGTCCTTATTCCTTTCCATTTCCCTTTTAATTTCTATAGTGTGTCTTGGGGATCTCCTAGAGGGGACTTCCATGTGCAGGTTTCCCAAAGTTATTTAAACACAAGAACCCTTTTACCCCTTATCCGGGGTGAAATGTCCTCTGAGTTCTTTTGGGGAAACTCTGTTCTTACTGCCACCCTGCATCCTTCATAGAAGTCCCCAGAGCTGTTCCCCGATCTATCCCACTAACCCCCTTTCTTCATTCCCTCTGTGTCTCCTGTCCTTTCTATTATTCCTCAGATCTTTGCTTCTCTTTCCTTTTGGGCTATTGTTTTGCTGGGACACGTTTCCCAGGTTAATCTCTTTAATTCCTTTCTCCATGACTTTTAACACCAAGTAGGTCCAGTCTGTTAGAACATCTAAGCCATAACATGTGTGGACCAGAGAAGTTTGATTCCTGAAGAATTTGGAGAAAAAAAAAAATGTGTAAGAGAGAGGATATTTTCTGTTTCCAGATAAAAACAGGGGTTGAGTCAGGAGCCCTAGCCCCCTGGGCATTCGCTACATAATCTCCTCACACCACAAAAGCAAAATTCCACTCTTTGCTTTTATTATTTGTTTTATTATTAGGTTTATTGGTTTTTGTTATTAAATATCCTCAGGGTCAGTTGGAGAATCATCTACATCAAAACAGCTTGCCTCCCTCATTTTATAATTTCAGAAACAGGGCAGATGCCAGACCCAGGTGAGGGCTTTCTGGCCAGCGCCTGGCAACTGTTCCTGGCTCGCCCAGACCAGAGACCTCCAAAAGGACCTACCTTTCCTCCACTGTGTCTCACCCTTAACAGTCCATAAGCCAAAGAAGCCTTGACCCAAACAAGAAAATAAAGCTTTCTCCTCTTCCCTGTGCCTACCCATGGGGATCACATTCCCGATGACCCCCCTTCCCCAGCTAAGCCAGGTCCACAGTCCATGAAACCATAATGTCTACTGTTGTTCAGGAGATAAAAGAGGGGATGGTTGAGGATTGGGGGCAAGGCAAGACATACTCAGACCTGAGCTGTACTTCGTATAAGTAGGAGACATTACCTCATTGACATTATGCAACTGCTCACTCAACATAGAACCCAGGCCTTTCCCTATTTCATAATCTTTCCCATTTCACAGTGGAGTTTTTGGCACCACGGGCAAGCCCTCTGGCTTGTTGTTTGACTAGGGGGTCCACTTAGATATGGTGCTGCCATACTTGTCGGCCACTTCTCCCCAGACTCCTGTGGACTTCACTGCTCACTCAGGGCCATGTTTCTCAAAATAGTCTGAGGACCAGAGCAACAGAGTTGTCCATAGTGCTTATGAAAACACAGACCCCTAGGCCTGACCCAGACATGCTACATTGGGACCCCTGAGGTGAGCTCAGAAATCTGTTTTCAACAAGCCACCCAGGAGTCTTCAGAACCACTCCTAGGTGGCTCCACTTTCCACTGCTGTTTCCCTGGTGGGGACGGCCTTCATTCTCCAACTCCAAGAAGCCCACTGTGCTCTCTCTGTTCTCCGGTCTCCAGGACAAACAAGCTGCTGCCAATGCAAGTGGATGGAGAGCCCTGGATGCAGCCACCATGCTCGGTGAGTTATTCCAGTCTTTGAGATGAGGGTGAGAAGTTTTATTTGGGATCCCTTTGGGGCACTGACTTAATATAAAATTCTGAGTCTCTGAGTTACAGGGGCTTTGGGAGATCATCCAGCACAGCTCCTCTTCCACTTAGTTCATCCATCCATTCATTTATCTGCTGAGCTTTTATTGATTAGGTGCTATGAGCCAAGCACTGGGAGACACCAGTTCCAAATCCAAAGGAGACATAGACCTGTCTTCAAGGAGCTTATAGTTCTAGGTGAACTCTGAGGCTTCATCTACCGTATTCTTGAGAGCCTCGGCTTGAATTGCTCTAGTGACAAGGAACTTACGACCCCAAAAGGAAGTTCATTAATTCCACTAATGAACAACCCTAATTACTAGAAAATGCTTCTTTATGTGGAGCTTGACCTTAGAATTCCACCTGGTTACTATGACCACCCGGGCTCCTGGGGAAGAATCCCCACAATGCACAGGCATGCTGCACCCCAGATGTACCCACAATCCTGAGGAACCACCTGAAAACTCCCCTGAAAGTGTAACCTCATAGGTTATCTATTGCCTTTATGGCATTTCTGTGACCCATATTACCCAGCACCTAGAACTGTGCCTGTTTTGTAATAGTTGCACAATAATATTTGTTGAAAGGTAAATAAAGAATTGAACAAATGAACAAACAAAAATAAAGGGAACAACCCCATTCCCTGCCTTACCAGTTTGTTAGCAGTTTGTTCTCAGAAACCCAACTAGACTCTTTATGGCGAAGAGAAACCACTGTCCTGGTGTTTAGAGCCCAGGGTGTTAACTGGAATATGATGTTAGCAACATCCTCAATACTGTTGTGAGTGTGTGAATCTCAAAAGACAGAACTTGTGTTTCTGAGCTTCCTCACTCTATTGGAGTATTCAGATACCCTCGAGAACCTGCTATTTAGAGCCCTTCAGAACATCAATTCAGAGAAGGCAATGGCACTCCACTCCAGTACTCTTGCCTGGAAAATCCCATGGACAGAGGAGCCTAGTAGGCTGTAGTCCATGGGGTCGCTAAGAGTCGGACACAACTGAGCGATTTCACTTTCACTTTTCACTTTCTTGCATTGGAGAAGGAAATGGCAACCCACTCCAATGTTCTTGCCTGGAGAATCCCAGGTATGGCGGAGCCTGGTGGGCTGCCGTCTACGGGATCACACAGAGTCGGACACGACTGAAGTGACTTAGCAGCAGCAGCAGTAGCAGAACATCAGTTCATCTTCTACTAGAGAAAGGATTTTCATGAGATAGCTACTGGGCCTGAATTCTACTGGGCCTGAATTGTAGGTTTATTTCTGTAACTCTTTGCTCTGTGTAACTTCTACAAATTGCAAAGTTAGTCCCTAGAGACAAAGACTTTTTAAAATGGCATCTGTTATAAAAGATATCAAAAGTAGAACTTTTTCTGTAAAATCTTACCTCTATCTTTTGGTTTCTATGAAGTCTAAGAAAAGGATGAATACACTATACCAAAATCTAATAATATCTTACCCCCTTGTTCTAGTTGGGAAGGATGGAGGGAATTTGTACTATTTATAATTTTGATGGAATTGAATTAAGAAAACTCTATCCAAAGTCCTCCTGTCTCCTAAAAGGAAAAAGGAAAAAGCTGGAAGAAAGCAAACCCTTGGCTACCTAGCTCAGTGATATCTAGAAACTGGACTGCCATTCCTCCAGATCCAAGTACTGGTTTTAAAGTAGCCAAATATTCCTCTAATCCTTGCTCTCTCTCCACACCACCCTTCAGACATTACTACTTACTATGAAAAAAATAATAATAATAAATAAAACCCAATGATTTTATGGTGTACAGTCATATGTGAAGGTATGTTAGTCAGCTCAGGCTGCCCTAACAAAATACTACAGACTGGGTCACGTAAACAGCATAGTTTCTCATAGATCTACATCCTCCAAGTCCAAGATTAAGGTGTCAGCAGGGTTGCTTTCTGGTGAGGCCTGTCTTCCTGACTTGCAGATGGAAGCTCTTTCACCATGTCCTCACATGGCCTTTTCTCTGTGTGCATTTACTCCTGATGTCTCTTCCTATTCTCATACGGACACCAGTCCTATTGGGCTAGGGCTCCACCTTTATGATTCCATTTAACCTTATTTACCTCCTTAAAGGGCTTCCCTGTTGGCTTAGTGGTAAAGAACTCGCCTGACAATGCTGGATATATGGTTTTGATCCTTGGGTTGGGAAGATCCCTTGGAGAAGGAAATGGCAACCCACTCCAGTATGCTTGCCTGGAGAATCCCATGGACAGAGAAGCCTGGTGGGCTACAGTCCATGGGGTGGCAAAGAGTCAGATATGACTGAGCAAGCAAGCACCTCCTTAAAGGCCGTATCTCCAAATGTAGTCACACTGGGGATTAGGGCTTCAACACATGAATTTGGAAGGGGACACAGTTCAGTCCATAGCAGAAGGTAACAGAAGTCCGTCTTAAACTTCCAAAAGTTAAAACACGCTTTTTGAAACATTTTCCTGAGTGAAGGCACTCACTAACTGTGAAGTGATTCAGAATTGAAGGCTTAATGATAGGACATCACAGCAACAAAAGAATGTTTGATAAAAATTAAAACCAGTTAAATTAGAAGGAAAGCTAGGACAAATCTAGACAGTATTAAAAAGCAGAGACATCACTTTGCTGACAAAGGTCCATATAGTAAAAGCTACGGTTTTTCCAGTAGTCATGTATGGATGTGAGAGGTGGACCATGAAGAAGGCTGAGTGTTCAATTGATGCTTTTGAACTGTGGTGTTGGAGAAGACTCTTGAGAGTCCCTTGGACTGCAAGGAGATCCAACCAGTCAATCCTAAAGGAAATCAACCCTGAATATTCATTGGAAGGACTGACGCAGAAGCTGAAGCTCCAATACTTTGGCCACCTGATATGAAGAGCCAACTCACTGGAAATAAGACCCTGATTCTGGGAAAGACTGAAGGTAAAAGGAGAATGGGGTGACAGAGGATGAGATGGTTAGATAGCATCACTGACTCAATGGACATGAGTTTGTACAAACTTCAGGAGATGGTGAAGGACAGGGAAGTCTGTCGTGCTGCAGCCTAATGGGGTTGTAAAGAATCAGACATGATTGAGCGACTGAACAACAACAACAAATTAGAATGAAGAAAAAACCGTTGTTAAATTCAAATGGCAAAAATCATTCTTTGAAAGAGAAGATAGTATAAACATTCGTAACTTGGATCCCAAACCTAAAGTTATATTCACCAAGACTGAAAGCATGTGGGAGACATTGTTGAAGGAATAGTAAAGGTATGTTAAATTTGATAATTGATTATTCACTTCACTTTGATAATTAGAAAATGTAAATCTGAAGAAAAATTTAGTAACTAGATAATTACTAGTGAAACTAAAAACAGGGTATACACCTTCTGAATCTGGGAGAATTTAAATTTTATGAACCCTATCAGTGTAGCACAAAAAGGAGAAAAACAAGGAAACATTTTAAATGCTTTGATTAAGATAAAAGAAGTTAGGACTAAATATATCAGTAACGACAAAATACCATAAATGTGCTCATGTTCCCTATTAAAAAAAACAAAACTCCCACATTGGGTTAAAATGCATCAATACACTTCTTGTAAAGAGATACATCTAAAGCAAAAAAACATAAATTTTTATCTTATCCTTTATCAAGCATAGAGAAATTAAAAGTAAGATATGATAACTTGGGGCAAACTAACCTTCCAACATGCCAAAAGCATAAAGTGGAATAAAGAAGGTCATTTTTTATTTAGTAAAAAGTACACTCAATTTGAAATCTAATGGTCATAAAAATTTATTTGTCTGATAATAGAATCAAAATTTATACTGTGAAAAACAGTATAGTGTTAGTAGTAGTAGCAGTGTTAGTCACTCAGTCATGCCCAACTCTTTGCGACCCCATGGACTACAGCCCACCAGACCCCTCTGTCCATGGGATTCTCCAGGCAAGGATACTGGAGTGGGTTTCCATTTCCTTCTCCAGGAAATCTATCCAACACAGGAATCAAACCTGCGTCTCCCTGCACTGCAGGCAGATTCTTTACTGACTGAGCCATCAGTGAACAGCCGGTGAAAAACTGTATAGATGTAGTATATTCTGAGAATAAATATATATAAGAAACTTACAGAAAGACAGTTATTGAGAGGCTTTAAAATATTTGGGGCTTCCCTGGTGGCTCAGAGGGTAAAGCATCTGCCTGCAATGCAGGAGACCCGGGTTTGATCCCTGGGTTGGGAAGATCCCCTGGAGAAGGAAATGGCAGCCCACTCCAGTATTCTTGCCTGGAGAATCCCATGGATGGAGGAGCCTGGTGGGCTACAGTCCATGGGGTCACAAAGAGTGGGACCGACTGAGCGATTTCACTTTCACTTAAAATATTTGTTTCTGTCTTTGAGGTCAAGTTGTTAAAAAAAAAATAGATGACATAAAACTTGGATTTTTAAAAAACAAGCTCAGAGATACAGAGAATAGACTGATGGTTTTTCAGAGGTGGGAGCAGGGAGGGCAAGGTAAGAGAAATGGGTGAATGGGGTAAAAATGTACAAATTTCCAGTTATAAAATAAAGGAGTCCTGAAGGTGTAATATACAGCAGAGTGACTATAGTTAATAATGCTGTATTGCATATTTAGAAGTTGCTAACTTTGGCCACCTCATGCGAAGAGTTGACTCATTGGAAAAGACCCTGATGCTGGGAGGGATTGGGGGCAGGAGGAGAAGGGGACGACAGAGGATGAGATGGCTGGATGGCATCACCAACTTGATGCACATGAGTCTGGGTGAATTCTGGGAATTGGTGATGGACAGGGAGGCCTGGCGTGCTGTAATTCATGGGGTTGCAAAGAGTCGGACACAGCTGAGCGACTGAACTGAACTGAACTCAAGTGAGTAATTCTTAAAATTTCCTATCACAAGAAACAGTAATTTTGTAACTATGGTGACGGATGTTAACTAGATTTATTGTGGGTGGTCATTTCACATTATATACAAATATCAAATTATTAACCTGTACACCTGAAACTAATATAATGTCAAATGTCAATTATACCTCAATTTAAAAATTAAACTTGGATGAAATAACTATGCCTTAAACAAATCTAATTTCTTCAAGGTCCACAGGATATTTACTAAAATAGACTATAAACCAATTCATGAAGAAAAAAACAAAATCCAATAACAGATGTTATAAAGGTTGTTTTATTTGACCACAAAGCAATAAAACTATAAATAAATAATAGATTAAAAGATAAATGAAGTCCAATCAGATTATTACATTCTCCTAAAGAATAGATTTAAGAGGGGATCAAAGCCAATATTATTGACTATTTAAAAAATAGTAAAATTAGAAGGCTCTCATCAAAAGTTTTAGAATATAGCCTAAACTATATTTGGAAATAAATTCAAAGTCTCATATGCTACCATCATTTGAAAAGGGAAAAAATGTAATGTATAATCCCCAAATTAAAAGAACAGTAATAAAACAAAGTTAGCAGAAGCAGAAAAAAGAAAACAAAAGATATAATTAGAAATTAAATAATTTAAAAAACAGGGAAATATAGAACTAGTTCTTCAAACACGTGAAATGTTTGAAAATGTAATTTTAAAAAGAGATTAGAAATAAATATTTAAAATATGAACAAAGCTAGTGGAGGTGATGGAATTCCAGTTGAGCTATTTCACATCCTGAAAGATGATGCTGTGAAAGTGCTGCGCTCAGTATGCCAGCAAATTTGGAAAACTCAGCAGTGGCCACAGGACTGGAAAAGGTCAGTTTTCATTCCAATCCCAAAGAAAGGCAATGCCAAAGAATGCTCAAACTACCGCACAATTGCACTCATCTCACACACTAGTAAAGTAATGCTCAAACTTCTCCAAGCCAGGCTTCAGCAATACATGAACTGTGAACTTCCAGATGTTCAAGCTGGTTTTAGAAAAGGCAGAAGAACCAGAGATCAAATTGCCAACATCTGCTGGATCACGGAAAAAGCAAGAGAGTTCCAGAAAAACATCTATTTCTGCTTTATTGACTATGCCAAAGCCTTTGACTGTGTGGATCACAACAAACTGTGGAAAATTTTGAAAGAGATGGGAATACCAGACCACCTGATCTGCCTCTTGAGAAACCTATATGCAGGTCAGGAAGCAACAGTTAGAACTGGACATGGAACAACAGACTGGTTCCCGATAGGAAATGGAGTACATCAAGGCTGTATATTGTCACCCTGCTTATTTAACTTATATGCAGAGTACATCATGAGAAACGCTGGGCTGGATGAAGCACAAGCTGGAATCAAGATTGCCGGGAGAAATATCAATAACCTCAGATATGCAGATGACACCACCCTTGTGGCAGAAAGTGAAGAGGAACTAAAAAGCCTCTTGATGAAAGTGAAAGAGGAGAGTGAAAAAGTTGGCTTAAAGCTCAACATTCAGAAAACTAAGATCATGGCATCTGGTCCCATCACTTCATGGGAAATAGATGGGGAAACAGTGGAAACAGTGTCAGACTTTATTTTGGGGGGCTCCAAAATCACTGCAGATGGTGACTGCAGCCATGAAATAAAAAGATGCTTACTCCTTGGAAGGAAAGTTATAACCAATCTAGATAGCATATTGAAAAGCAGAGACATTACATTGCCAACAAAGGTCCGTCTAGTCAAGGCTATGGTTTTTCCAGTGGTCATGTTTGGATGTGAGAGTTGGACTGTGAAGAAGGCTGAGCGCCGAAGAATTGATGCTTTTGAACTGTGGTGTTGGAGAAGACTCTTGAGAGTCCCTTGGACTGCAAGGAGATCCAACCAGTCCATTCTGAAGGAGATCAGCCCTGGGATTTCTTTGGAAAGAATGATGCTAAAGCTGAAACTCCAGTACTTTGGCCACCCTTGGAAAAGACTCTGATGCTGGGAGGGATTGGGGGCATGAGGAGAAGAGGGTGACAGAGGATGAGATGGCTGGATGGCATCACTGACTCAATGGACATGAGTCTGAGTGAACTCTGGGAGTTGGTGATGGACAGGGAGGGCTGGTATGCTGCAGTTCATGGGGTCGAAAAGAGTGGGACACAACTGAGCGACTGAACATAAATATAAATGTAGTAATGGTTTTACTTAATTATAAGACATTATGTGACATTTATAGTTATCTTGATCCTAATAAACTTGAACATCTTATATAAATCCTAGGTAACCATTGGGGGAAGAGTGGGAGGAAGGGCTAGTTAGGGAGTTTGGGTTGGACATGTACATACTGCTACATTAAAATGGATAACCAACAGGGACCTACTGTATAGCACAGAGAACGCTGCTCAATGTTACATAGCAGCCTGGATGGGAGAGAAGACTGGAAGAGAATGGATACATGTATGTTATGGATGAGTTACTTTGCTGTCCACCTGAAACTATGACATTGTTAACTGGCTATGCTCCAATGTAAAGTAAAAAGTTTTAAAAGAATTCTAGGTAACCCTTAATGAAATGAAAAATATTTGATCTTACTGGTGAGTTCTTCCATACTGTTAGGAAATAAATATTTATTTGAAGTCTTTGTTCCATAGAATAGACAAAGATAGAAAGCTATCCAATCCATTTCATAGAATTAAGATAGATAGAAAAATCTAACAAAAGCTGTGCTTAAAACTAGAAAGCTACTGGGACTTCCCTTGTGATCCAGTGGTTAAGACTCTGTGCTCCCAATGCAGAGGACATGGGTTCAATCCCTGGTTGGGGAAATAAAATCCTGCCTGCTGCATGGTGCATCTGGAAAAAAAAAAAAAAGGAAAGCTACAGATCAATCTCAAATATGAATGATATAAAAATTGTTAAAGTATTGGTAGATAGAATTGAACAACATATTAAAAGAATCAGTCACTCCTCAAGAAGAATATATCAAAGAAATGTGCAAGGAAGTCTTTTTTAAAGTTTTTTGTTTTTAACAACAAAACCAATTGCCTTATTTAACTTAAAAAGCATTTCCCACCCCAGTGGTCCAGTGGATAAGACTCTGAGCTCCTGATGCCTAGGTTCTATCCCTGGTCAGGGAACTAGATCCCACATGCCTTAACTCAGACCTAATTCAGCCAAATAAATAAAGATTGGGCTCCCCTGATGACTCAGATGGTAAAGAATCCGCCTACCATGCAGGAGACCTGGGTTCAATCCCTGGGTTGGGAAGATCCCCTGGAGGAGGGCATGGCAACCCACTCTAATATTCTTGCCTGGCAAATCCCCATGGACAGGGGAGCCTGGTGGGCTACAGTCTATGGGGTCGCAAAGAGTCAGACAGGACTGAGTGACTAAGCACAGCACGTAATTAGATACAAAGGATAAAAACTTTTATATTAATAGGCTTGGTGTGTAGCAGGGTATGTTAATTCCCTTCCCTAAGGAAGTCTCCTTAATAGAAGTTTAGATAGAAAAATTACATGGTAATATGGGTAGATGACCCAAAATACTCAATCACATTCAACATTTCTGAATGAAATGAAACTCTTGCAAAACTCAGATTAGGAAGACACTTCCTCAAAATAATTAGTTATTAAACCAATAACTAATACTTAATGTAAAACAGTAGTAGAATTCTCATTAAAATTGTGGATAAGACATATGCTAATGTTGTTTGGAAATTCTAACCAGCGCAAAACACATGAAGCAGAAAAGAGATATAACTATTTGGAAAAGAATCAAAACTGTCATTATTTGCAGGTAGTATATGTAAAAGAAATCTAATAAAATCAACTGAAAACCTCATAGGTTAAATTATTTCAGTGAAGCTATAAAGAAAGAGGCAAAAGTTAACAGCTTTTGTACATACCAGCAATAACCAATCGGAAGAACATAATAGAAAAAAGCTGAAATATTATATGGCAACAAACAAAAACAAAATACCAAGCCGAATTGTGAAAAATAGATGAAGACTGCAAGACTTAGTTAATATTTTTTTAAAAGATTTGAGTTTCGACACATCCCATGTTTCCAAAAGGGACCCCCAAACAAAATTCCAATGCAATTTTTTAACTTGACAAAACAATGCCATAGCTAAGGCATTTTATAAAAGAGCTGTGAAGAACTTCCCACAAGATATTAAAATAGTTATATAGCTACAATAATTGGCCCAATATTGGATAGGTAAATCAATAATACAGAAGACAGCCCTAAGAAACTCTAGTGTATATAAAAGGCAGTGAAGGAAAAAAGAAAGATCATAAATTAATTTGAAAGTAATGGACTATTTAACATGGTATCCAAGAAATTGCCTGTTTGGGAAAATGCCATTATACAATCAGACCTCCACATCCATGGGCTTCACATCCTTGGATTCAACCGACCTTGAATAGAAAATATTCAGGAAAAAAAAATCCAGAAAATTCCAAAAAGCAAAACTAGAATTTGCTCTGTGCTGGGAACTATTTACATAACATTAACATTGTATTTACAACTATTTACATAGCATTTACATTGCATTAGGTATTATAAGTAATCTAGAGATGACTTAAAGGATACAGGATGTGCATAGGTTATACACAAATACTATACCATCTTACATAAGGGGCTTGTATAAAACCAGCATCCATGGATTTTGGTATCCCCAGGGGTCCTAGAAGCAATTCCTTATGGATAGCAATGGATGACTATATACTAACCTCTCACCTCTGTAGTACTAGAATCCACAAACCACAAAACCTCACATTGCCCAGCATCTCCAAACTCCTACCTTATCAAGACATTTCTCAAAACTGCTGAAAACCCATGGGAGGGATTCAAGTTTCACTTCCTCCTCTTTGCCCAGGAGGTGCTAACAAGCAAATAAATTGGTCAGCTAGGGGGAGAAAAAGGAGAAGGAAAGATCTTCTATGGTCTAAAAAAAATGGGCTCCATCAGCGGGAAATGTAAGCAGTGCACCAGCTGCCACTCTGCCCCAAGCACGCCCAGCTCCACTGACAGGATATCCCTCGTTCTTCTGGGCTGGGCTAACTAGTCAGTACTTCCATAGCAGGTACCCATTCTGTGCTTTCTCGGGGAACACCAAGGTGAATAGGATGAATTTCTTCTTCCCCTCAGAGAGTGAGAAAAGACTTTACCACAGTGAAATGTGCCACAAATCACTGCCGTCAGCTGGGGCTAAATTGCAGCCACAGATGAGTATTATCAGGGCCCCCTGTCATCCGCGCCTCACTTCCCTGAATTCTGAGGTAAAGGCGATGCCATAATCAAGCAGAATGGCGCTTGAAGTGTCCTCGGTATGCTCCCCTGGGGACCACCCCAAAGCAAAGAGACTTACTACTCGCCTCCTACACCTCCAGGCTGGTGAAAACCAACCTAACAGTCATTTAAAGCTTCCTTCCCCCAGGTTAAGCTCTTTCTCCACAGTGTCTTTTGGTCCCATCTTTTTCTTTTCATAACCTGCGGCCTTATGAATTTAAATCTGGCTTGCAGTAGAACTTCTTAGCCAGACTCTCCCCCACTCCAGCTCATCCTGACAACAGCTATTGAATAATTCCTTTCAAGCTTTTTTTTTCCTAGTGAATTCTCCAGCTTAAAAAGTTGTCATGGTTCCCATTACCTCATATTAAACCCAATCTCTGCCACCTCCCCTTTAAAGCCCTTCCCCAGCTTCCCCTCCGGTGTCCCCGATTTCACTTCTCATCCTGTGGTCCACACTCAACCAGTTGGTATGTAGGCCCTCAAACTAGTGCCTTCCCTTTCTCTCTCACCAATACATTTTCTTCCCTTCCTTTCAGATCTTAAAATGCTTCCTCAGTTGCTCCATTCAGATTCTTCTCATTCCTTAGTGAACCTTCTTTTGGACACCACTTGGTTTATCCTACATTAATTTAAACATGTTGATGAGTCTATCTCTTCAAGAGCTCTTCCATTGTTCTCTGGGATCACACTGTCGTTTGAATAGGTGGTAAAAACCATGAGAGTGAGTTCATAGACTGTTTCTTTTTGATAGGTTTTTAATTTTTATTAGAGTACAGTATAGCTTTACAGTGTTGTACAGCAAAGTGAATCAGCTGTGTATATACTCTCACCCCTCCTTTTTTGGATTTCCCTCCCATTTAGGTCACTACAGAGCACTTAGTAGAGTTCCCTGTGCTATATAGTAGGTTCTCATTAGTTATCTATTTTATACATAGTAGTGTGTATATATGTCAGTCCCAATCTCCCAGTTCATCCCACCCCTCCCTTTCCCCTCTTGGTGTCCAGATTCTGTTTAACATACATCTTTCTCCTTCTCCAGTATAGGGTAAGATTTTAATTGGTGCATTCCATTGTTTACACTGGGTTTTCATTGACTGTCATTTCATCTTCACAACAACTTTGTGAGGAAACTAGAACAAATGTTACTATCATTTTACAGTTCAGCAAGCACTGATTTTGAAGGCTAAATGATTTGTCCAAATGTCCATAGCAAAGAAGGGGAAGTTCTAAGACCCAAATCCAGGTCTTTGAATCCTAAATGCCTCTTGTTCCCACATCATCTTCCTATTTGATAAATGTTGATAAGACTGAGAGTGCAGATTATCACTAGACCACATTCAAATAGGTACCAAGCATTTGAAGCCACGCCCTGAAGGTAAGGTTGGCAAGAAAGAGAAAAAAAGACTTCACCAGTGTCTTTCACTTCCAATTGCAAACTTCATGTTTGCAGGAGAAAACACTCATTAAACCTAAAAGTAAAAAAGAAAGAAAGCTTTTATAAGAAAGTTGGGTCTCCGCTGGAAGACTAAGAAAAGAGGAAATGCCTAAGACTCACTTTTAAACTATCCACATGAGTGGCGATTGGTTCAGAGATCAGATTCAAGATCCTAGGTCAGTTTGGAGTTCCTGGTTTATGTCTGTATGCTTGGGCAGAAACGGCCAGGAACAGGGAAGACTGGGAACTGGAAGAGTGGGACTCTGTTCTGCCCCTGTCTGTGCAACCTTAGGCTAATCTGAGGCTCAGCAGAGCCTTGGGGGTCTCCATTCCTTTATCTGTCCTACAGAGGGCTTGACTGAGATGGTCCCTGAGGTCTCCTCCGGTTGTGACATTTTGAGTCTATGAATAGCAAGGACACAAGACAGGTGCGAGCTGATCACCACGTGGGAAGCTCACACCTGTCTCTCCCCAGCGTTTCCGCCCCTTGCTTCCAGCACCATTCAGGGTCCAGTTGCCAATTGTGAAGCTGTTCAAGGACAGTCGTCCTTCTGCTTGGGGCTCCTTCCAGCTCGAAGCTGGCCTCCCTTCCTCTCTCTGCAAGTCACTCTCCCATAGGTTCCTGGGGTTTGCAGGCCACTAATTCATTTCTCCCTCTTTGCTTTTAGATTAAAATTACTCACAAGAACCAAGCGCCTATGATGATGGGGCCCCCTCAGAAGAGCAGCTTCTTTTCGCTGAGGAGGAAAAGCCGTTCAAAGGACTAGACACTGTGCCAAATGCCAGTTCAACCAAGAGAGAAGACAAGAAACTGAAACACACGCACACACCCACATGCACACACACAAACACCATACTCTTCTCCAACCAACGGAAGCCAAGCCACCCTTCAGGAAGAAAGCTTCATCCATTCTGTTTCAACCATGGATGCATCCCCACAGAGCCAGTGCCGGCAGGACATTTTGAATGGACTTGGGATTCTCCAGGGTGTGGCTGGCTCGCGCAGCAACCTTCACTTTCCCAGAAGGCCTTTAGTGGGACTTTCTGAGACTGAAGGAGAAACCCCCCTTTTTTCCACCAGCCCTGCAAGTTTCCTCCCGGCCGTTTGCAAGGAGCAGGCTGCAGGTTTCCTGCCTATGCTGAGGTCGGATGTGGCCAAGAAAAAGAGCCTGTGTTCCAGAAAACTCGCACAAAGATCCCTCTGTGCGGAGACAGGACGGCCTCGGACTCTCAGAGTGCAGCCCTTGGCAGGGCTTGGCACCCGCACGCCAGTCTCTCAGTTGTCCTTCAAGCTTCTCCCTGAACTAGCTGAGGAGGCAGAAAGGCTGTGGAAAGCTGTGTTTCCCTTCTTGGTTCTGCACGTTGTCAGTGGGCACTAGTGGTTCTCCTGAAGCCTTCTGGTGGCTGTGTGCTTGTTTAGAGCCGGCTCCAAGAGCCCCCAGAGCTGCGTGCACAGCACACCTTAGATGTGGTATTTATTTTCTTAGTTCTATGAACACCTGGGAGGGAAAGCAGAAAAACTGAGATTTATTTTTTAAATCGGTGTCATAATATTGTGTAAAAAGGGAAGAGGGAAAAAAAAAAAAAAACACCCCCAGCTTCTTTCTTTTTCAAGCCAAAGCGTGTTTCCTGTTTGAGTTCCAAGGCCTGGTGGCAGACTATTCCTGAAGGCAAAGAAGATGGGAGGGAAGGGCCTTTCACTGAGGAGACCAGGAGACAAGCCTTCAGGCGGTTCCCTCCTGCCTCTTTGTACTTGCCACTCCCAAAGCACGACCTGAAGACCTTTCTGCAGGTCTTCGGTGTGTGTACATATATGTAGCATATATATATATTTATATATATATATATAAATATTTATTTACTGATGGATTTTTCCTAATTGAAAAAAAATATGAAGTATAAGAATTGAAAGTGGGAAAGAAAAAGAAATGCTTGTTTCTGCCATTTCATTGTCAAGACACATTTCTCCCTGGTGATCATAGGATTCAAGGGAAATTGAAGTATCTCCTTATAAAGAGACTGAGAATTTCTCTTCTCAAAACAACTATGAAAGCTATGAGGGGCAGGATTTACTGTCTCATTTGTCAAATAAGGAAACTGAGTCCTAGAAAAGTTAAGAGATTTGTCCATGGTATCTTGGCTAAAGTGGTTTGGGATTCGGTGCCACTAAAAAGATACTTAGTAGAGAAAAGAACCTACACATCTTGGAATGACATCAGGGCCATTTCTGGTCACTGAGAAGTGATTCCATGTAGACCCAGGTTGCCAGGGAGGAATGAACATGTGGTACACATGTGGACGGGACAAGCCCATGTGAGAAAATAAGGGCCTCCCCCATGATTGCTGGAGACTCTCTCGGGTCTGAGCTGGTCAGTGTGTGCGTGCATGCTCAGTCGGGTCAGACTCTTTGTGAGCCCATGGACTATAGCCCACCAGGGTCCTCTGTCCATGGGATTTTCCAGGCAAGAATTCTGGAGCAGGTTGCCATGCCCTCCTCTAGGGGATCTTCCTGACCCAGGGATCAAACCCGCATCTCCCGCATCTCCTGCATTGGCAGGCAGATTCTTTACTGCTGAGCCACTGGGGAAGCCCTAACCTGGTCAGTAGACAGGTTAAACTCTCCACGTGTCACATCATCATAGTCTCTTAAATCTGGAAACACTCCTGGCTGCAGGAATGACCTCAGCAGAGAGGCACAAGGAGGACAACAGCCAGTGACCAGAGGGGTCTCAGCAGAGCTCAGTGGGCTTCATTCCACTGGCACCAGCATCACTGCCTTCCCCAAGGGCAAGCCTGTGGAGAGCTTCGTTGGTAGAAAGAAACATTCTCCTTGTCCCCTATCCCCTCTGAGATTCTGAAAAGCAAACCTGTACCCACTTGGCATCACCCCACTAAACTCCCTCTCATCTCCTCGCACTGGGTCAGGAACGTTGTGCAAAGAAGGGAAAGTTAAGATTGTATGTACAAACTGTTCATAACTCTGAAGGAAGCAGTCATCTAGGACCGCCTCAGATAAGAGATCTAGAACCATCCTGTTCAACCTAACAGCACGGAACACCAGACGAAGGGAAACCCCTGAAGAATGTCCTGAATGATGGGCTCCTTGGGATGGGACCAACAAGCTCCAGAATGACAGCAGGTACTCTCTTGGAAGCCACTTGCTTCTGAAATGAAGGCAGGTTCAGTTTGGAGGTCACTGATTGTAAGACATTTATAGAAGTTATTGCATGTGCTTCAGCCCCAACCCCCCAAGATTGAGGCTGTTGAGATACTGCACTGTTGCCAACAGATGAGACTGATCCTCAGAGATTCACGCACCAGAGACTGGCCCCTGCCTGCCTACTCGGGTGCACAGGACTGGCAATGTTGCTTGAGAGACATGTCCCATGTCCTCCTCCTTAAAACCACAGAGTATAACAAATGTTGGTGGAATTGTACTTTCAATTTTGTAACCTGAGTCTAGTGATGTTGTTTAATCTGACTTTGCAACTCATCTTTTAACTAGTGGGACTGTAGTTTCCAACTGTGGAGTACCTCATCATAGTGCTCCTCACAGCAACCCCTGAGGTTGACGGAGAAGGTATTATTAACCCCATCTAAATAATGAGGAAAACAAGGCTTAATATAACAGTGACTTCTCAAAATTAGGTAGTCGGGAAAATCCTCCTTTATTCCTCATCTTATCTAATTCTGACCATGCACAGACATGTTCTCACCTGCCCCCCACACACTTCTACCCCTCTGGCAATAAAAATGAAACAGGAAATCTTCAATACATTCTGTGTCTCTGGACTAATGGATGAGGTGTTGCATCTCATTATAACTTGGTCTTTGTAGGTTTCCTCCAGTGAGTTGAGAATGGAGATAGATTTGGTAGAATGATTATATTTCAGGTCAGAGACCAGCTCCTCTCAAGAGAGTTCTTTCCACAGATGGAAAAGATATGTTGAAATTGCCAAATAAATTAGGAAATACTTGGCAGAATCTGGAAGAGCCTCCAGACTGGCGTTACATAACATGCATATACATTATACATATGCACATTATATAAGGTGACATAGTACTTAATGTGCTGTATATATTATGTAAATTACATATTTGTGAGTAATCATGATAAATATAGAGACCCACTAATCACTTTTTACACATACCCAGTGACAGATTAGGAAGTTGCCTTGCCAGAGAGTCTTAAAACTTACTCTCTCCTGCTGCTTTGGTTCCAACTCCTGCCAAAAATAATTGCATCAACTTTTCCCGTCTCTAGCCCCCTCTCCTCTTGGCCAAAACCGTTAGTTACCTCCTGTCCTAGCTAGGCTGCACCTTCCATGGAACACTACCATGACTGGGATCCATAAAAATAGATTCTGGGGATGGGATGGATCTAGACCCCCAGATCCCCTGTATCCATGTTCCCAGGTAGGTGGATGCCTAGGGCTGATGTTAAAGGGAGAGGTGAGGAGAGAGAAGAAGAATCTACCAACCATCCAAGGAAGGAAACCATGTTCCTTGGCCACCAGTTTCAGGATCTGACCATCAATTAGGAAGTTATTTCCAAAGTCTAGTCTAAGTTTCTGCAGCACATCTGAAACCATAATTTCCTAAAATGTGTTTCACACAATACTGGTATCTATGCTCCATGCACAAACAGTTCTGTGATCAAGTACTAGATCCCCTTCTAGAAGAAAGAAGGGGATTTATTTGTCTGTCAACATCCATAAGTTAGAAACTTGCCCTAACCCCACCATTTCTTCTTTTTGTTCTCTGGGGATATGGGAACATGTAAGTTACCATCCTCTGCAATATTCCATAAAGTACTTTTCCAGGACAAGGAGTCTCTACTCTTAAGACACTCTTTCTAGTTTCTTCTGTGATTGTTTAACTACTTTTATTGTTCCCATCTACATGTCTTCAAGCAAGAATCAAGGATCTGGCCTCTTTGTTTCCTGAATGGAGAAGGGATTGGGGGGAAATTAAGGGAAAAACATGATAAAGGTCAGACTATGTTGGTCCAGAGGAGTGAACCAGGTCTGAAGAACACAGTTGTGGGAAGAGTCAGTGTTTATTCAATTTAATGACCACTTTTGAAGCTAGCTAGCAAAACATGGAAAGAGCTGTTTTGTGAGAAGTTGAACAACCACCTGTTCTTATAGAAAGAACCTTGACCTAGTTGGGGAGGAAGAAGTAGTGATTGATCTACGTTGTTGAAAAGCTATTGAAACTATTTTTATAGGCATCAATGTTAAATCAATAGGTCTGCTACTTCCTTTTGAGGAGCAAACCTCAGTGTTCATCGTTTTCTGAAAGAGTGAAAAATGACTCCCAGAGAAATTTCTGGATCAGCGGGTACTGACGAGTTAGACCACACTTGTACATGGTGAGACTGACCAAAATTGTTGGTGCCCTCAAGGGCAGCTGGTGGTGGTGGTGATCTTTCCTCAGCAGTTCTGAGTTAAAGGAAAGAGTTATGGTGTTACACCCAAAAGAGAGCTTGCATTTCTGTTGGTCTTCATATTAGCAGTTTGGAAATCTTCTCTTAGTCATGAATACCAGACCTGCATCCAACTTGGAATAAATAGCAAGAAAAAAAGAAACTATCCCATCTCAAATACCAATCCAGTTTTGCATAAAACAGGTGAATAGAATTGTGTAGAATTTCACATGATACCATGGATTTTAGCTCACTTTAACGTTCCACCATACTCAAATACATCTTTTAACTTTCTACTATAGGGAGAAAACAATAAAGGGAATTCTCATTTATGACTTGCTTGGTGAAAGTGGAAGTGTTAGTCACTCAGTTGTGTCCGACTCTTTGCAACCCTATGGACTGTAGCCCGTCTGTCCATGGAATTCTCCAGGCAAGAATACTGGGTTGGGTAGCCTTTCCCTTCTCCAGGGGATCTTCACAACCCAGGGATTGAACCTGAGTCTCTTGCATTGCAGGCAGATTCTTTCTATAGGAACCATCTGAGTCACCAGGGAAGAGGCACTATGTCAAGGCCTTTTCATGTGCTACCCTATTTAATCCTCAGAACAGCCCATGATCTGGGCATTTGCTTCTTTCACAGATAAAGGAGTTAGTACATAGAAAGATGAAGTACCTTGTTCAAGGTCAAACAGATACAAGTGGTAGAGCAAAGACTTGACATGGGTCTGACTTATATCAATGTTGATGCTTTTTCTACTGTATTTTAGTGTCTTTAACCTTTATATCTATTTCCAACTCTACCATCATCCTGGGTGAGATTACACAGATAGTTGATGTTCTATCTGGTCAACCTCTGTATGGCCATCTGCTCATATTTCTACTGAAGAGCTTCCAACACTTGCTCATATTGAAACTCAGCAGCCTCCGTCGGCAGCTAGAACCCAAAGCCTCACCCTTGCAATCAAACTGGCAGCCATCCCTTAATCCTCAGTGTTTCAAATTCCAGCTGAATGAGAATTGTTTCCCAAGGCCCGCCTAATAGATTTTTCTATTCAGCACTGAGTGAGAGAGCAGCAAGCAGCTTTCTCAGACTCAAATGCTATGGTCAGCAGTGACTGGCCTGCACAGGGAAGGAGAGCTAGGGTTGTGGAAGGGAGCCTCCAGCAAGAAGGCTCTGCATGTGATCATCATTAGTGATAGGCGTGGGCTGGGCCATCTGTGTTCCACAGGAGAACAGAATGGCAGACTGCCTTTCAGATGCCAAACGATGCTATCTAATGGCAAGATCCAGGGAGCTCAAAAAGCAGAAAGGCATTTTCCTCCTGGGCATCTCTGTGGGAAACCAGGGACGCACAGAAAACCAAGGGGTTTTGGAAACTAGCAGCTTAATTGCGGGGCATTTTGCCCTTGCTACCACTTCACCCTTCGTGTCCATGGTGCAAGACAAGGAGACTCCCAGTCTCATCTGCTAAGTTAACTCCCTTACATGGATCCCAAGCTGAACCTATTATCCTAGAATCTGTAGATGCAATGGCAGATGCATTATAGCAAGGCACCAGGATTTGGAATTAAGCCTCCAAGTCTTCCAGGGGTCAGGAAACACTATAGGTAGAAGAAGCCATTTAATTGGATGCTCAACGCAGATTCTAGGGGAATAATTAGAAAATTTGGAGGACTTGTTTAAATGGGTCAAATTAGAAAATGCAATTTGGAAGCAAAGAGGGTAACAACTAACCCTGTATCAAGCACGTAACAGGTAATAAGCAAATATTTACTAAATGAATGAATAGCCAAAGTGGTATCTGTCCTTCTACCCTGGAATGGGTAGGGGAGGAGGGATGAGGGTAGAGGGGATGAAAGCTTCTTAACTAACAACTCGGGAACTTGAAACCACAGGATGTAGAGGGAGCTCATGGGGGCCTTTAACTACTCAGACATCTGTTGAATGATGGATACAGCTAAATATGGATCATCAAAGGGCTTTCTAGGTCACATGGAGGGCAGCTTCATGATTCAGAAAATATAAAATTCAACTTGGATAAAAAGAACTGTTTGCAATCTATTTCTTAGAGATCAGGTCTGAACTGACAAAACCAAAAAGACAGCGCAGAAGTGGAATTACAATGGAGCAAGAGATCAGCGTGATAAGATACAGACTCATGAGATGAAAAGAGAGAAACAATAGGATAGAGAAGAGATGGATTTTGAGCAGGTTTATTTGGGCAAGGGAGATGAGCCTGGACAAAGAGGAAGAAAGAACTGAGAAATTAAAAAAGCTTAACATTGAGTTCATGGTAAAACAGAAATGTCCAGGCGTTGACATCTATTAAATAACAACGATCATTTATTGTCCAGTCCAAGGCCTGTAGCTTTTGTGACCACTTTCAAACTTCACAAGAACCTTTTGAGGTGAGGGCTATATGGTTCCTCACTTCCAGTTCCTAAGTCTGCCTTGAAGGACTAAACAACAGTACTTTCAAAGTCATGAACTTTATAATTTTTGCCTTTTTTTTTTTTAATGTATATTATGGGACTGGGTCTGGTAAGATCTTTCTATTGTTTGTTCTAATCTTGTTAATTTAAGATTGTGGGAGTGGGTCTGAAAGAAGTATATAAGACCTTGATAAGACTAGGCTAGTGAGGCATTCATTCTCTGTTCCCCCTTCTGACGTCTATGTCAGAAGCTTTCTCTGTCCCTCTTATTACTTTAATAAAACTCTGCTACACACACACACACACACAAACTGGTACCAGTTGGTTACCAGAAAATGGCATGACGTGACCTGCAGGAAAAAAATTTTCCTGGTGAATACTTCCTCACTCCCCCAGAACACCGAGGTAAAAAGATTGAGAACTAGACAAACGAGGAAACAGAAACAGAGCAAAGCCCAGGAGGCAGATCTGGGATTCAGGTCCGTCAGGATCTGCCTTTCAGGGTCTATGTTCATGGCTGCAGTGCCCTGGCTGAGGCCACTGAGCTTCAAGCATGGTGACAGGGATTTACTATTCCCAAACCCGCCCCGTGTGCATGGTCACTTCCGTCTCAAACTTGAAATCCAAGTCCCTCCCCTTCCACAGAGCTGAAGTGGGAAACGGCATTCAGCATTGGCTTGGGTGCAATAGCATGCTTGGAAGAGCAGGTCTGGACTCAGCAAGTCCATACATGCCTTGCCCACCTCCTTTCCTAGGCCCTTGCTCCCAGGCATGAGGGGAACCTCCTCAAACACCACTCAGAGAACAGAGTGCCAACGTGAACACCTGGTGAAGAACTCAGCCAGATCAGAGTACTCGCAGGATATTAAAGATCATATTAAAAAAACACACCAAGAAACCACATCAAAGGTCCAGTGAGATGAGGTTGGTTAGTCAAACATCAAAATTCAGTACCTGATACCTAAAGGTGGGATGGAGACTTGAAGTGTCCTTTTAAAAATGTGTTGAGTGAATCATAATTTGGAGTAAAAAGACTGCTTCTAGAATAATGCAAAAAAATTTTTCCTTTCCAAAAATATTATTTTTAAAATGGAATCTTTGCAAGAATTACAAGAGAGGGGTAATAAAAATGGTAATTTCTTTTTATGTTAGATAATACCAAAAAAAAAAAAGAATTTATAAATGTCACAATCTAAGTGGCAATCCAGAAAAAGATTCCAGAGAGTCTGCCTTTGCTGCTAAGGTACTAAACAACAGTACTTTCAAAGTCATGAACTTTATATTTTTTATTTTTATTTTTTTAAAGAAAACTGGTACCAGTTGGTTACCAGAAAATGGCATGACCTTCAAGAAAAAAATTTTCCTGTTGAATATTTCCTCTCTCCCCAACAACCTTGAAGTAAAAAGATAGAGAACTAGAGCCTTTAATTTAGAGAAACATCCATGCATGGAAGGCATTAATGATAGAAGATGTCATTGTATTGCTGTATGGGGTCAAACACATCACATTGTACTACTACCAGGCATTAAGGTAATGATCAAAAACTTAAGAGGATTAAGCAATTCCCACTCCCATGCCCCCCGTTAGCCTCCTGAAGCTCCCACCCCAGTTTCATCTACTTCCTGAAGTTAGAACATCTGGGAATAATTTCTTTCCATTATGACAATTTTCAACCATACACAAAACTCTAGAGCCATACATATAACAAGAACCCATAGACCCATCATTTAGATTCAACAGTTGTTATCATTTTGCCATATTTGCTTCATCTTTTTTCCCACTGGAATTCTTTAAATAATAGGTGTCATGACGCCTCACACCAAAATACTACACATACATCATGGTGGGGGTTCCTTTAAGTGTTCAAGTTTGTGTGTATCATCCATGTTGCTGGAGGGAGTTTCAGGGTATTGTACATGTGAGCTCAGTCATTTCTCAGCTGATTGAATCCAGTTGCACAAGTATAAGTTAACCAGGACATCATTTTGTCACTGATAGGATAAAGTTTGGGGGTAGAAACCAAGGAAGATCTTAGCTGCATTCAAAGCATACCTGATTGATCTGGAAAGTGGAAAAGAGGAAGATAAACAGATTAACTAAATTCTCAAAAGACACTAAATTGGGGCATATTAAAGCATTAATGACATCGGAGAAAATGCAAAGCACTTGGAGGACTTGGAAATTTACCTGAAGAATGAGTATTCTTATTTTTGAAATAAATATTGTTTAAAACATTAGGAGTTACAGGAACACCGGGCACAGCATTAGTTGGGACAAATAAAACAGTGAAACATCATACCTGCAGATTCATTTGATCACATAAAAACCAATTCTAGTTATTGCCCCACCATATGAAAAGGAGGAAGCTAGACTGAGGGAGGGGGCAGCTGCTGAGTTGTACAGGCAGATCCTCCCCACCACACACACACTGGGGCGACTGAACTGGGGGCGTGTCAAGCCCTGAGAAACCATCTGGGAGGCCTAGTTGGCAGGGCAAGTTATCATTTTCAATGAGCAAAGGGTAAGGGGAGCAGGTAGCATTCCACATGCTCTATGCTGGGCTGCTGGTGTCAGGGTGGACTGACCGTAGATGTTCTGGACAAGAGGGTGGGCGATATGGTAGGCTGGCTAGCTCTCAAAAGTGACTCTTCCCAACAAAAGGGAAGATGATAGAGTGAGCGACAGCAAGTTCCTTAAAATTCAGCCCACCAATGAATGAAATGAGTTTGTTATTCAAGAACAGCCTAGGTGCAGCAATACTTGGAAAGCAAGGCCTGATATTCACCAAGGTGCAACTCCCAGCCTGTGGCCAGTGGACCTGAGCACCCATCCGACTTCCCCACACGTCAGGAGGAAGCACTCTTATCCACAGTCCCAGCGCACTCTTGCAGACCTCTCACTTATTAAACACCCCAGCCCATCACCCCATGCCCCAACACCATGGGGATCATTAAGACCACCACCTTCTCCTTTCCTGACATAGCTGCCATGAGAAATGAGAGTCAGTGTTGACTAAGATGGGAATGAAAATTGTTTACATCATCCTGCCAGTGGGAGCATGTTTTCTTCTCAGAGCACCCCCTCTTTAGAAGAACACCATCTCTTCTGAGCTCCCTGCTCCAGCCTAACCCCTGGGACCCTAAAGCCCAGGATCCGGTGATGGATATGAAAACATATGAGCTCCCTAGGGCTCAGAGAAGAGTTCTTGGCAGACCTTCCCGCAGACAATGGCGGGCTGCGTTTGCTCACCCGTGCTGCCTCCTCTGGGCAACATGACTTTCCTTTCCTCTGTCTTCTCTGAACCAGAGACCTGGCTATACTGCTGCTCATGAGTGGTTTTGGTAGCAGGGAGGAGGAAGCACAGCATCACCTCCTATATCCCAGGGATCAAAATTGACACGGTTTCCTGGGGGGGGAAATAACAGAGAAAGTTCACTTGCAGCTGTTGAGCCTTCTTCATGGTGGCACTGCCCTTTGCTTGGCTCTTTTCCATGATCAGCCTGTACTGCTTAGGATGTGGACAGAGGAGCAAGGAAAGAAATAAAATGGGATCAGTGGGAGGGGAGTTTGGGGGAGAATGGAATCGTGTGTATATGTATGGCTGAGTCCCTTTGCTGTTCACCTGAAACTATCACAATATTGTTAATCAGCTATACTCCAATAGAAAATAGTTTAAAAAACAAACAAACAGGATCAGAGGACAGGGCTTCTTGGTGACTCTAAGGATGCCAGTTCAAATGTTCCTTCTGAGATGCTGGTGAGCAGGGTCTAGGCCAGAGGGACAGACAACATGGATGGGAATTCTATCTTCCCCCAAAAGGGAAGAAAAGTAGGGGATTTTATGGAGATCTGTCAGATGTTCTCAGAAGCAGGCTATCTGCAGGAAATTGATCCTGTCTCCACTTGACTTGGGAAGAATTCCCATCCTTGTCCAGACCCTGTTTTCTTGAGGTAGGAAAGAAACTTTTGGGAACTGCACCCAGGAGGCTCAAAGAGAAGTGAGGAAACAAAGAAAACAAAGGAAGGTGGGGAGCCCAACCTCCATATCCAGCAGGTGTTTCACATAGCTCCCAAGAGGAGGGCAGAAGGTGTTAGGTCAGGGCTTGGTTTTTCTGATGCCATCAAGGAAAAGAAAGGAGGGGGGAGGACCCTTGGCAGTAATGAGTTCCATGCCGTGGCCTTGGTTACTCCAGGCCTCGGCAGCTGGAGGCAGTGCTGGAGAAGACTGGGGTCTCAGCCTGCCTCCTGCTGACCCAAGGGCACCTCCTCCCCATGCAGCACCACTGGGAACAAGCGCTCCCCGCCCTCTGCTCAGCGCTGCGGTGCTCCTCTCATGGGCCAGCGCCCTGTCCTGCCCTGACACCAGTTCGTAGGAAGGACTTGGGCAAGTCATGTTATATCTCAGACTTTCCACCTATGAAATGGGGCTGGAGAGGATGGTCAATGCCTTTATTCATGTACTCAAAGTATTTTGTGATTAACCAATGTCTATTTGCTAAGCATGTACCTTAACCTAACATGTTGCAATGCAGTAATCTTACTTTTTCTCATATTCTGCTTGTCTCAACCTCCACCCACCCCCAGAGCCTGTTGCTTGTGCTTTTTCTTCCTCTTTTTAGCCTCATGATGTTTCTCTTCATTCCCATGATTCTATTTTTAGTGTTTTTACATAAAATCAGAGGATCAGAGGGATTATAAGGGGATATCTCCCTACTTTGTTATCTCCAGGCAATTCTGTGCTCAAAAGATCAGAGGACATAGTCCAGAGCCCTGTCTCAGGATGCATTCCAACATCTCAGCTTCTCCCATCAAGAACTTGTCCTCAGTCTCACTTATACACAATGCTACACTCCTTTTTCTCTTTACCTTTTAAGTCACTTCTCAGACTAAAGCACCTTTCTGGGTACAGAACTGTTGGGACATTTAGCACAAAATGACATTGTTCAACATCCCAGAACATAAAAATATTAGTTTCAGTGTAAAAACAACAGAATCAGGAACAAAGAAGGAACTAGAGACCGTGACAGTTAAGAGGGTTTGGCTTCTATCAACAAAAACAGAACAAATAAGCATAACCCTCTGGAGTCACAATTTGATATACGATCTCAACTGATCTGAAAAGTTCATTGAACAGGGAGTTCTGGAATCCTAGGCCCCTCCTGTTGGAAAGCCCTTCCTTAGAAGTCATCAAGTCCAATCTTTCACACTGAGTTGGTCGCATGGCGTAATGTTTGTGCTCTGTTGATGGTAGTTGAACAATGGATGGTGGTCACTCAACCTTAGTTTCTGTGTCACCATAAATAGAAATCCTCTCCAAAGCCATTTTCGCAGGCCCTTGGGGAGGGAGCAGGCCAGGTCTACACTTGAACAAGACCCGATGCTCCAGAATGTGGCCCTTTCGGTCCATGTGAACCTGCCGAGGTGGCTTATGGTCTTGATAGAGGCAGTGTGATCTAGTGAGCAGGTCACTGCACAAAGAGGCAGATTTCAAAACCTGTGGCATCTTTTCTCTTTCTTCCCCAAATGACAAGAGCCAGGAGACCCAACCAAAGAGAAGAGGGCCTGACAACAAGTTGCCAACCTAGCCTACAGGACAGCTGCCCTCTCCCATAGAAGGGGAAGAAATCCCCTTGTGTGCCTCCCCATACCATCATCCTCAGTGCTTGGGAGAGACCCAGGGGAAGGACTGTTGATGGCAAGTAACTGTAACTCCAAGAAACCACCCGCTAAGGATGGTTCTTTTAAGGATGGATGCTTTACTCTTTCTGCAGAAAGCAAGACCCTTCTCTCTTGGAAAAATCTGGCAAATGTTCCATCAAGGCTGCTGAGGAAGGGAGCCATGCCCTTTCCCATGATGGTGTGAAGAAAGAAGCTCTGCCTGGGAAACAAGAGCAACCTGGGGAGGCCTTGTGGCCTTGGACATGTCCTTTAGCCTTTTGGGAGTCCTCTTGAGTAAACTCTGGGAGTTGGTGATGGACAGGGAGGCCTGGCGTGCTATAGTCCATGGGGTCGCAAAGAGTCCGACATGACTGAGTGACTGAACTGAACATTCTCTATCACATAAGGGGGCTCTGAAGACCTTCCCACTTTACCAATCTTGCCTTCACCTGGGACAAACGTTGCTTTGCTTATTCTCGTGGGTCTTCCACAAGCCCCAAGGTCCCCCCTGCCCTGCCAACCTCAGAGGGCTAGTCTTAGCCTCTCAGCCAAGAACCTACCTTCCTTCCTTTTGGAGTACTGATAGTGCTCAGAAATCAGCTGATTTGGGGGGCCAAAATGGAAAAAACAAAACAAAACAAAACCAAAACACTACAAGGAAATTCTTTGATAATCCCTCCACCTGTACACACATTCACACACACACACACATATACAGATACACATACTCAAACCCTGAAGTGTAAACATTTTCCCTTCTTTGTACCAAGTCTCTTTCACTTTTTCTAATTGCCAGTGCGTTAGGAGGGAATTCAGTCCCACCAACAAAAAGCACTGCTTCCTCTTATGGAACTTGGCCAAACCTCCGTGTTTGAGGGTAACCCTGGGCTCAGGTTGAATGAAGCTAAATATTCTAACACCCCTCAGCTGCAGCCCCTAAATGCAGACTCTACCAGCGGAGACTGAGGCAGCAAACAGCTAGGCAGTGCCAGCGCCCAGATCCCTCCCTCCTGGCTCATCCACCTCCCCTTCCTCCTCCACCCTTAGATACGTTGTTCTGTCATGGCGGTGCCTGCTCCAGCCTGCCTGTCTGCCAGCCCAGAGTGCCGTGGACTTGTTCTATAGCATACCGTGTGTGTGTGTGTCTGATTCTGTGGTTTACTGTAAATAAAAATGACAGCTGGCTGGCCTCTGACCTCCTGGCAGGTTTTTTCCATGCCATGCCTTGAGAAATCAGGATTGTCTGGTCAGTGAGGAGCACTGGAGATGTGCATGGTTCTCTAGACTATTCTGTAGCCTCTCCACAGTTACGCACTGCCAGGGTAGGTGGGTACCACTGAAATGCCAGGACCAGGAAGAATGGAAACTCTAGGTGCCACTTGCCTGATACTGAAGGAGGGAAAGAGGAAGCCAAAAATTCTGTTAAATAAGCACCTGTTAGATGTTTTATGTAAACAATCTCACGGACATCTGAAGAGTCCCTTATGAATTGGTTAGCATTTTGTAGATGAGGAAACAAAGGCACAGAAAAAGGAATGAGCTTGCTCAGTAATTAACACATAAGTATCCTAGTTCTGTCTCTTGCATACCCCCAGATTCATGTTCTCTTCTCTAGTGTTTCTCCAAGTATGAACCATGGACTGCTTACATCAAAAACATTCTCCTGAATCATGATCTCTGAGACTGGGACCCTGAAATCTGATATTTTATAAACTGGCATCATTTGTCTGTTTGAGAAATATTTTTACTGAAGTGAAATTTACATAATATAAAATGAACCATTTTAAGTGTTTTTTGGGTGGAATTTGGTACAATGACAATGTTGTACAACCACCACCTCTAGTTCCAATGTATTTTCATCATATAACCTGGGACTATTGATAGATCTTTGTGCCCCCGAAAGCTTGAGAACCACCGTTCCACACCTGCTAGAGGGCAGGGCCACTCTAGGAGGAGATTGAAGAAGAGCATCCTTAGACAGAAGAGTCCCAGAGAGAAAGCTGGTCTTCACTGACAGGGCGAAAGGAAGTGAGGCCATGGATTCACATCAGGGTAGGCTGCCCCTCACCCCAGAATTTAGACCCCAAAAACAAGATCTTCAGCTAGGCTCTAGGTGGAGGCTGTCCTGAGCCACAAGGGTCCAGGGTCGTACCCGGGTGGGGCTGGGCAAGGAGGTGTGGGCCCAACACAGGAGCCTCGGGGCCGGGCCCTGCCGTGGGGCAGCAGCCCCGGAGGGCGGGGCCCTGGGCACTTGGCCACTGCTGGCGGGCTCCTGTGGCCTTCTCAGCCCCACCTTGTGGCCCAGCCCAGACTGACTGGCCACTCCTTGGTATTTAAAAAGCCATCAGTGTCTACTCTCCAGGCTCTTTCTGTCACAACTGACTGACAAGGTTCCAACAGCCCCAGAACTCACTCCTGGAACCCTCAAGTCTTCTCCATGTCCCTGCCATCATCCTCAGGGCTGGGCAAGGACTCTAACCTCAGGGAGCCTTCCCAAAATGTTACTCACTCCCACCCATTCCCTTCCCCATCCACCTGGATCTGCCGAGTTCTATTTTGTGCCCCTGAGTCTAGGTAGAGGTTTCTGAAATGTTGGTTGGGATGTTTGAGGTGGGGCCACTGAGACAGATGTGTAATTGCTACTTGAGGGCAGAAGAAAGTTCTGGAAATAGCTCAGCTGCCCACTCAACTCTGGGGAGATTTAGCTATCACCCTCCCAGCTGAAACACTAACTATGCATGAAAAATATTTTCCTCAAGAAAATGGCTTTTCTAGAGGCAAGAATTCAAGAAAACCCGTCTGGTACAGAATTTGAAGTTGCCAAATCAGCAAAACACTGAAATTATGAATATGGAAAGTCATTTATAATACTGAACTCTTATTGTAGAGTTTTCTTGAATCTCTGTCTTTGTTTTTAAATGTTCTTCCCTCCCACTTTCCATTAACCCAAACTATCACTTATTACAGACATATTTCTGAATCTAAAATCCTAAAACCATTCACAGTGGGAGAAAAAGTCAGAAAGCAGGGCTTCCCTGGTGGCTCAGTGGTAAAGAATCTGTCTGCCAGTCCAGGAGACACAGGTTTGCCTGGTCCAGGAAGATCCCACACGCAACAGAGCAACTAAGCCTGTGCATCACAAGTATTGAGTCTGTGCTCTAGAGCCTGGGAACCACAATTATTGAGCTCACATGCCGTCACTACTGAAGCCCACACTCCCTAGAGCCCGTGCTCCACAAGAGCAGCCGCTGCAGTGAGAAGCCCAAGCACCAGAACTAGAGAGCAGCCCCTGCTCAGCCCAAGCAGAGAAAAGCCCGCACAGCAACAAAGACCCAGCACAGCCAAAAACAAATAAACTTATAAAAAGTCAGAGAGCAGCAAGAAGTGGTGATAGAAGCAGCTAGGAAAGATCAGTGAGATCAGATGGATATGGTCACGGTCTCAGCATCAGAGGCCTCTCAGAGAACACTTAGCCTACCCTCCAGCCAGAGCTGGACTCCCCAGGACCATACCTCTCTGCATGCGGCCACCTCTGCTTGAGGACTTCTGCTGGTGCGCGGCCCACCACCTTCCCAGGAAGAGTGGTTTTCTGAGCCTTAGGTGCCTCTTGCACCCATATCTGCCTGCCATTCACTCCCGTTGGTGGGCCCTGACTTGGTCACTAGAAACACAAAATAAATCTCTCCTCCCTTCTGCAGGACAGCTTTCAGATGTTCGGAAACATCTGTCCTGATTTTTTTTCCACCTCCAAACTAAACATTCTCTAAATCCTTAAATCATCCCTTGTATGGGTCATACCCTTAGATAGGGTCATCCCTCATATAGGATCATGACTCTCAGACCCTAATCTATTCTTGCAGCTTTCTCTGGAATGACAGCAGTTTGTCCACGTCCCTCCTAAACTGTGGTTCCCAGAACTGAGCACAGCACAGGATCGGGTGGACAAGTACAGAGCTGCATGCTTGCTCTGGATGCCACGCTAGCTTTCTTTGGCACCTGTGCCACCTTGCTAATTCATCTTGCTCTCACAGCCAACCTCTCCTAGCCTCTAATGCGTGCTAATAATGACCACTGGTGCAGTGCTTCACAGATCACAAAGTCCTTTCAGAAACACAGTCCCTTTTACTCTTCACTACAAGCCAGTGAAGTTGATTAAAAATGAAGAAACTAAGGTTTTTCCAAGGCCACATTGCCAGGCTCAAGCCAAATCCATGCTCCTCCAAACACACCCATGTTTGTCTTTTCGCTTGAACCTCTGTTTAGCCCAAGAAAGTCTACCTGACATCATCTGTTAGTGTCTATTCAAAATCATCTTTTCTGTTCCATTTTGTCTTGTTAATTTCTTCCCACCTTCACCCTATCTCCATCTTTTGACTCCCATTTCTACTGCCCCTCAGCTTAAAAGGAAGACACCACATCAGAGAGGAAAGGCAGCAGAAAAGGACAAAGTGCCAGAGAAGCCTTTGGGAGGGCGGAGCTGGAAGAAAGCCTCTTAGAATCGGCAAGGTGAGGTGGCATATGTGTGTTCCACAGGGGGTTTGCGGGAGTGCGTTCCATGTCCCATTCACCTTGGCTGGTCCTGACACCAAGGCAAGCCACCCAGCCTATCAGAGTCTCACTTTGAGGGGCGGGCATCTCAGTGAGACTAGTCCACTTCCAAGACCTTTCTCAGTTCTGTGAATCTAATAGGTAGAAAGTTGTGTCTGACTCTTTGCGACCCCATAGACTGTAGCCCACCTGTCCATGGAATTTCCCAGGCAAGAATACTAGAGTGGGTTGCCATTTCCTTCTCCAGGGGATCTTCCTGACCCAGAGATTGAACCCAAGTCTCCTGTTTGGCAGGTGAAGCCCAGGTTGAAAAGACTTTATTGTTAATTCAACAGTTCTTTTTATTTCAACTCAATGAAGATATTGAACATCAGATATTGCTCATGAATTTCTTTTGCTAAAATAAAGGAAAGCAAATTGGCTAGGGGTTATGGCAATAAGCAATGTTTATTTCACCTGATTTCCAGTCCTGGGTTTTGTGGGGGGAGGAGGAGAAAAGGATTACAACAGCTACCTCTCAAGAAGTAGGACCCCAAGACTAAGGAATCCTCAAGGAGGCTAAACAAGAGGCTCTGTGGCTGTCACCTGACACCCTCTTCACAGGGCACTGAGGGCCCCACAAAGAACAACCTTCCACTGTGACCACTTAGATGATGTGGGAAAGGAAACCCTTACTAGTTAAGCAACTCTTGTGTGCCTTTCTGGGGCAGTCACATGATAAATGATCTCAGATCATTGCATTAAGATAGGAAACATTATCCATGTCTTTATTCTTCCAGACTAGAGCTGTTCAATACAATTATAATGTGAGCCACATATGTAAGTTTAAATTTCCTAGTAGGCACACAAAAGGAGTAAAAAGGAACAGGTGAAATTAACTTTAATCAAATATTTAACTCAGCATATTTCAAATGTTATAATTTCAACCTGTACTCATATAAAAATGAGTTGAAGTGAAGTCGCTCAGTCATGTCCGACTCTTTGCCACCCCATGGACTGTAGCCTACCACGCTCCTCCGTCCATGGGATTTTCCAGGCAAGAGAACTGGAGTGGGTTGCCATTTCCTTCTCCCGGGGATCTTCCTGACCCAGGGATCGAACCCGGGTCGCCGGCATTGTAGGCAGACGCTTTACCATCTGAGCCACCAGGGAAGTCCTCCAAAAATGAGTTACTTAACATTGTTTTTTCATATTAAGTCTTCAAAAGCTAGTATTTAATTTACATCAGCAACTAGCCTGGGCTCAGTGGCTACCATATCAGACAGAGAAGCTCCCATAGTATCTGGTGCTTCCCCATCAGAGCACTTCTCAACCTACACCGCAACTGCCTGCTTCATGGTCTGCATGATCCACCAGACTGGAGTTCTGGAAGGCCAGGGACAGTGCAGTTCACTGATATGTTCCCAGCTCAGTGCTTGGAGTGAATAAAATAGACCCTTGACGAATATTTGCCAAGAAAGCAAGGAAGAGAGGAATTCAAGCTGTCATACCCAGTCAGTACGGGGAAGAGCTTGGGTTTGAAACTATGTCCATCTGATGATAAAATACACCATCCCCTCACTATATCATGCTACCTCCTAAACTTTAGGAAGTGTTATGAAAAAAGCATGGTCTTTAATGCCAAGCAGAATTGCATTCAAGCTTCAGTGAGGAGACCAGCAGTGGGGAACTCACTACAGATGTTATCAGAGCCATTTTGTGTTAGTTACCCTACTTCTCTTAGCCCTAATTTCCTTACCTGTAAAATAAGATGATAATATTTACCTCTCAGAGAACTGTGAAGAGGACATGTATCTTGCAAACATTAGACTCTCTATCAATGTTAGTTTCTTTTCCTTGTCTGATTAAACGGAAATAAAACACTCTTATCTGGCCAAGGTTTAATCACGCAGCAGCTTTGACCCTATCTAGAGAGGGGAAAGTAATGAAAAGCAAACCAAAATTTGAGAAAGGGAGCCAGCTCCTACCATCTGCCTCCTTGTTTGTTCTTTAAAGAGCACCACAAAATGCAGATCCAGCCAGGGCAGCCCTGACTTGTGAGAGTGCTGGAGAGCCCCATGCCCTGCTGGCAGGTAGCTTACACACAGCATGTCCTTCCGACCTTCACTCAGGCATTTGCCCAGTCGAATCCACCTTCACCACCCTAAGACCTCAGGAGGCTGGAAACTGAGAAACACACCTGATACCACAGCACAGGTAGAGAAGGGGCCCAGTCAACGCTGAGAGCATCGGACAGGAGCCTGACTTCTTGCTGGGTCTGACCCTCAGGGAAAGAAAAAGCTCGTTTTACCCAAGGTCGTGGCAGGAACCTAAGAAGAGGGACAGCTGGTGAATGCCAAACGGCCTTTGTCTTGATCCGAAAACACTTATCAAAGTTAAACACTCCATCCTAGCTTAACTCTTACCACCCACCCTCCCCTTGTACATGCCCCCCGCCCCACCGAGCCAGAGTTGTCCCACCTGCATGCCTTGCTGGCACAGTTCCCTGCCCGCTGGGCCCCCTCCTCCATCTGCACTTGCCTGTAGGCCTTCGCTCTCCCTCTCCTACAACCACCCTCCACAGGGAACCCCGTGTGCGTATGTGTGCGCGCGCACACACACACACCCCATCTTTTTCCTACCCGTCCTCCTTTGCCTAAGTCTTCCCTGCCTCATTTCCACCACCACCATGATCAATACACACACACACTCTGCCGCTATCACACACACACCCCCTCCACGACCACATTCACACCCACGTTTACCACCACCATTTAATATGCTTACTCCTGTTAACATGCACACACTCAGGGCTGCAAAGAGTCGGATCTGACTGAGCAACTGAACACCACCACCCCCACGCATAGAGGCACATACGCATCACAACTGAGTGTACCACACACCTTCTGCTAGTCCCCCCACCCTTACACACACACACACACACACACACACACAGAATAATGACCCACCTCAGAATGTTTGATCTCCCCAGTTCTGAAGACTTAAGAGTCATTCATACGCAAACACCTCTTATCTCCCCTACTTGACTATGAACCCTTGAGGACAGGATCTGTTTCTCTGTTTATTTCTGTAACCTGCACAGTACTTGGTTCATGGCTGAGACTCAGTGATTATTTCTGAATGAATCAGTGAATCAATGTGGGTCTCTCTGGCCTAAGTGAGCAGATAGGGGAGAACCACCATGTAGGCCCTGGGGGCCGGGGGTTCTGTTTTTGGTGGCCGGTCCTGCCTGATCCTGTTCCGCTGCCTCGGTTTCATTCCAAAGGAAATATTTGCTCTGGGAACACATAAAATGTGAATATGTTCTAATCTGTTGCAAAGATACACAGAGCCTTCAGTATGACACTTAGCTTTCTGAGGCCACTTCAAAGAACTGTGAAAATAAAATGGCCAGGCAGGGAACAGGAAAAGTGTAACTCTTTCCTCCCCAGAGAGAGGAGATGAAGCCAGGGTGATAAATTCTCCTTGGAATAGCTCTCAATGAAACTTCTGGGGGTGGGGGAGGGGGGGTATCAGCATCCTAGACGTGATCGGTGATCAACATTTTCTTTCCTAACATTCTACAGATTCAGAAGTGCCTGTGATCTGAAACCACACCAACACACACACACCAGAAACCTCTACTTGATGTCCATGGTGAGCTAATGGAGAAATCTACCTCCCAGGAATGTGTGGGAGTTGACCAAAACTCTCTCCAGCTCTCCGGTCTGCTGGAACTATCCTTCTGCCCACCCAAGCATCATGTGCCCTGTATCTGTGTACCTATATTTTAGCAAAGATGCAGCACAGTTGGAAACATCAGAAAAATAAAAAATTCCTCCTGACAGAAAATTCGAAAGAGATCTTTGTAGTTTGTTTGTTTCCTACTAAGGAATTCTTAGAAGTTCAGAACCTTCCATAATAAGCTGTCATACGATACAGTTGTTTCCGAATACGGCCTCAGGTTTGATTGCAGGGTTTTAAAGTGTCTGACCGAGGAATGCGATGCTTCAGTGTTCTCTTAGCCAGCCCTGCCCCTATTACAGGCTGGGAGGTGGGGGTGGGGAAGCACAGCATTGAACTATCAGTTAAGGAAACCTAATGTGTGCAAATTAAACCATTTATTAAACACCTGAAGAGAGATCATTTAAGACCCCTGCAGCGGATAAGGCAATGGCATCCCACTCCAGTGCTCTTGCCTGGAAAGTCCCATGGACAGAGGAGCCTGGTGGGCTGCCGTCTACGGGGTCCCACAGAGTAGGGCACGACTGAAGCAACGCAGCAGCAGTGGACTCTGAAAATATAACCCAGAATACCCCCTTCATTTCCATGTCTTGTAAGTGTGAATCTTCTAGATTGGCTATCCTGGAGATAGGCATATCTATTTAGAATTCTGGGCTGATCACGCCTCAGCCACTCCTTAGGGCACAACTCAGCTACCATTTCCCTCCCCTTACTTGGTGTTCAAATCCTTTCAACAAACTGCAGGTGAGCCTTGATGGTGTCCTCATCCACCTCATTTTGTAAGTGGAGAATCTGAGACTCAGAGAGGCCAAGCAACTTGCCTGAGATAGCCCAGCTCAAGTCAGAAGTCCAATTTGCTGACTTTAAAGCTCCTTCCCAGGCGACCACTTCACCAAGGGAGCCAGTCTGCACAAAAGCCAAGGTCTGCCTATTCCTACCAGTTGTTTTTCAAAGCAACTGTTATTCTCTATTCATTAAATTCTCTATCTTTTAATATATGTAATACAATTTAAAAGCTACACAATAATAACCTGATCAATTCAAACTGAATTTCAAAAATTCAGACTTTTTGAAAATCTCTATATTTCTTTTGAAAACTGTCTTTTACATTCCCCCATTACAAAGTGATGTGTTGACAACACCCCAATGCTCTGAGTCTTACTGCCTCTCCCAGGAGCCAGATGGATGCCTCTGACGCAGTCCTCCCTTTGCCTGACAGCTGTCATTCACAATGAAAGGGAGCCTTTGACCCTCATCTGAAATAAGCAACGAAGTCTAGCCAGATCTCCAACAGTCTGATCTACACTAATGCACACACACACATTGTTCATGCTAGTGCTGTTTTTAACTTCAAAAAACTGGAAACAGCCTAATATCCAATAGCAGGGAATTAAGTAGATGTTATAGCTGTAAGAAGGTATATTAGACAAACCTTTAAAATGGAACTCATGGAGAGTGTTTAATGCCCTGGGGTACATGTCTATGATATAATGCTAGGCAAATTAAAAGTTATGTTTAAAAAATATCTCTAATATACAAAACAGACCTCCCCCCCAAAAAAAGACAGGGAAGAAATATGTTTAAACGTCAACAGTATTCATTTATAGAATTATGGGTGCCTGTTCATTTTTGGTTTTTGTATTTTCCTAATTGTACACTATTGGAGAAGGAAATGGCAACCCACTCCAGTATTCTTGCCCAGAGAATCCCATGGACAGAGGAGCCTGGAGGGCTATAGTCCATGGGGTCACGAAGATTCAGACATGACTGAAGTGACTTAGCACGCATGCATGCAATAGTACACTATGCATATATAATGATTTTATAGTCTGAAATATTTTTAAAATTTTAAGAAGTGTGATTTTAAAAATTTAAAACTTGGGAGAAACTACAAAAATGTATTAAATATCTGAAAATTCTGATTGGAATTAGGCCATAAATTTAAAAAAATTTTTTGAGTATCACGATAGATATTAATGCTTGCCTGTTAAAAAGAACAACTTCTACTTCCGATCCTACTCCCTTCCAAGTAATAATGTACCAAGTCTTTTAAAATAACAAATGTAACAACATGCAGGAATCTGTTACTTGTCAACCATGGACTTGGGTGGAAAATAGTTTGAACTGACCTCTACCATTCATGGCCAGGCTTGATGAAGAGCTCCTGAAAGAAATCTCTGGTGTGTGGGGGGTGGAAAGGAGGTGGGGGTGGGAGACAAGCAAGCCTGAGCCTCCTCCCCAGCCTGCTGTGAGCTTAGTCACTCACTCACTGAAAGAATTTAGACCGGTTCTCCCCACTTCTCTGCCAGCCAGCAGAGGCAGAAAGCCGCAGCAGCAGCAGGACATGCTGGGTTGATGCCAATCATTCTGAGGCTCTCAGAACACTAGCAGCCCATAGACAGCCTTCCCCATCCTGACTGTGGACTCTGTCCTGTTTATTTGCACTTCGGGGTGATCTGACCTAGGATGAGAAGGCACCTAACAGACGCTTTGCTGACCTTATATTTTCATCTGGAAACTGCACAGTTTTTCTCTCACCTCTCTGCTCTGAGGCACTTGAAGCCACCCTTCACCCATTTTGATTGATATTCTGCAGTTCTTTCCACTTGTCCCTCCCTTACTCCAGAACTTCCCCTGGTTCCCTCTTGCTCAAGGAATCAGATCCAGACTCCTTAGATCTCCAAGACACAATCCCTACTCAACCCTCTCCAAACTCATCTTTCTCTGACCTCCACCTCCCCCACCCGCCCTACCACCCACCCCAGCATCCAGCCCAGCCCTCCCATCTGGCAGGCTGCACATCAGTGGCCTTCCAAAGTCCCATCCAGTGGAAAGAAATGTTCCTTTACTAAAATAGAATAATGGAGTCTTGTCCAAACTGTGCTCAAAGATACAATTTTCCCCCATGTTAAGTTTTCTCCCATCAACTTCTGTTAAACCTTTGGCACCAGCAGCTCTGCCTAGCGCTAGTGAGAGCCTACAGATGGCAAAATGAAAAAACAAGTCCCTGGTGAAAATTCATGGAAAAGCCTCAGGAGCAGCCCATCACGTGTCTTTAACAGCTTGTTTATTTCACAGACATGTGCTCATGCTTGTGGTTTTATATGTACACATAAAATAAATTTCCATTTTCTGCTAATAAAATTGTCATTGGTTCATGTGATAGAATTATGTCTCATGTACTTTTATGATGGTCTTTTTTTTTTTTAATCTTCATGGTCTGCTAAGAAAATTATGTTTGCTGTAAGCCAGGACACTGGGTGACTTTACAAACCACTGCTTCGAACACACGATGCCCCTTTTCCAACATATCACACACACAGACACATTTGTGCCTTTGTCATGCTATGATCTTTGAACCCCGCTGCATTCTGCAAGGTCCCATTGCACAGCCTTCATGAAGGCTTTCTGCCCTGTCCTGAGACCCAACAGAACTCCTTTAGTTCCTCTAGAAATCCATGAAGAAAAAACACTAGACATCAGAGACAAGTAGTTAAGAAAATACTAAGTGAAATCTACAAAAGAGGAAATAATACACTGAGAAGTAAAATGTTGGGAACTCTTTAATTTACTGAGGTCGTGGGGTAGGGGGGCAGATACTGAAAGCATCAGTAATGGTCACGAAAGGTTAGCACCTAGTGCCTGCATTCATACAGAGAAGAGGGGAGGGAGAAGATGTAGTGTGTTTTCACTCTATGCCAGGCATTGTTAGGTGCTTTTTGAATATTTATCCCTCCTCAGAAATCTTAAGATTTGCATGATCCTCTCTATTCTACGAATGATATGACTGTGTCTCAGCAAGGTTGAGGTTGCTCAAAGTCACCCACTTAGCAAGTGGCAGAGCCATGAGGGACACGCAGGTCCACTGCCCACACCTACTAGGCACTGGATATTCACTCATGCTCTCACTGAACAATCCAACAGCTCTATGAGTCGGGAGCTGTGATTCCCATTTTTTCAAGGAGACTAGAGTACAGAGAATTGAAATGGTCTGATGACAGTCACGTAGTTATGATGGCGACCAGGGTTCTTGGCCTTTCCTAATCAATAGAAATTGACTAGCGATCAGACATGGAGAAGGAAATGACAACCCACTCCAGTATGTTTGCCTGGGGAATCCCACAGACAGAATCCCTGGTGGGCTAAAGTCCATGAGGTTCCAAAGAGTCGGATACAACTGAGCAACTAATATTACTTCTACTAGAGGTCAGACAAGAAATTCAGACAAGGCTTGACTGGGGCCCCTGCTGCAGCAGAAGAGGAGAAAAACCAGTAGCAAAAACAAGTAGCAGGCTCCCTTGTTCATTCCCTAACATGGACAAGCTGTTTCCTTACATGGGGTGAGGGTAGGGGTGGATTCAGGGGTCAGGCCAAAGGTGTGGCCTACGTATTTTGTCCGTAAAGCGTCTGCTTGCATTACCTGGGTTCAATCCCTGGGTCGGGAAGATACCCTGGAGAAGGAAATGGCAACCCACTCCAGTATTCTTGCCTGGAAAATCCCATGGACAGAGAAGTCTGGTAGGCTACAGTCCATAGGGTCGCAAAGAGTCGGACACGACTGAGCGACTTCACTTCACTTTGGTGATATTGAGTGCAGGGGGCATGCACAGTACCCTGCTTTTTTGCTCCCGACATCCTCTTTTTGCTCCCAGCTCTTCAGAAGTGGCAAGTGGGGCGGGGGGTGGGGGTGGTCTTTTTGTATTTTGCTGTCCAAAATTTGCCCCAACCACGTATGCACGCAATTATTTTTAGTCTCTTATGGTTTCCTTGTATGTTGTTGCTATAAAAGACATTTGTCCAAGTGCAAGCACGGCAGGGAAGGGTCCCAGGTCCCAGCCTGTGTCAGTTAGTAGTGATGGAGGTGAGCTAGGAAATGGGCATTTAACTTCATGTCCACCCTTGATTCACCAGGCAAAGAGTACAGGTATAACTTAGTAACTGCAAGTGAAGGCAATGAATCTGGGGAGCAGGGGGAGGTAATTTAACCCACTGAAAATCTTTGAATAAATCAAAAACTGCTTCCAGACAGGAGTCTATAGAGCTATTACCATATGGATTACCTCGTTACCATTTACATTTGCAAGGTGTACACACAGTTGTAAATGAATGCTGCCCTCATTCCAGTCAGGATGTGTGGGTTGGAAAGGGTAAAACATGGATTCCGTAAGGAGAAATTACATCTTGTCTTTGAAGGAAATTTAACATACAGGGAGGAAGAGGAAAACCATATTTAGTTTTGATATACTGCTATAGCTGAGACTACCCTGTCGGGACAGGCCCTGAGGTCAGTTTCCAGTTCAAGATGAATATTCCTAGGTGGGAAGGTCCAGATGAAACCCAGATAAATATCCAAAGCAATTAGGTTATGGAGAAAGGAGCAAGGAGAGTGAGGAAAGATTTCAAAAGCAGTTCAAGTCAAAGGGTACATGAAATCCTCCCAACCAGGATGCTACCTGGTAAAGGAAATTCCTCAGTGGTCAGGCTGAAATGTTCATCATTCTTGGGTGCCTAAAGGAGACAGACAAGGTGCCCTGGGGGGTTTATCCCAGGAAGCTGGCCACACTGAGGCCCAAGGAGAAAAGGAATGTGGTTCTTCCAAGTTGTTCAAGATTGCCCACCCAGTGGGCAAGGGGGTGCCTGTCGGGGAGCATCTGGGTTGAACAAGTTGATAAGGATGTCGATTCCCCTCCTTCTAAACAAGGTCTGGACTTTCAAAATACAAATGGGAGATTGGGGTATTCAGGAACATGATTTGCTCTGGGTTGCTAAGGGCCAAGATAAGGTTCCCACCACGCTCCATGCCACCCCAGATCTGGATAAAAGGAAACCCAGCGTCCCAGGGCCCAGGTGCTGCTGCTAAGAAAATGCAGGGCCTCCCTCAGCCCACACTCTGAGCTATCACAGAGCCCAGGTCATCTACTCCTCGTTCTTCGCCACCAAGTAGGCAGGCTGAAGCTGGCCATGCATGAAACAAATCCATGAAGAGAGGGTAACTCAGGCACCCCCTTTCTTGAGCACAGGGCTTTGGTCTGCAGTAGAGGTGGCTCAGTGGTAAAGAATCCAACTGCCAGCGCTATTTACAATAGATAGAACATGGAAGAAACCTAGTTGTCCATCGACAGATGAATGGATAAAGAAGTTGTGGTACATATACACAACAAAATATTACTCAGCCATAAAAAGGGATGCATTTGAGTCAGTTCTAATGAGGTGGATGAACCTAGAGCCTATTATACAGAGTGAAGTAAGTCAGAAAGAGAAAAACAAATATCATATACTAACACATATATACAAAATATATGAAAGATGGTACCAAAGAATGTATTTGCAGGGCAGCAATGGAGAAAGACATAGAGAACAGACTTATGTACATGGGGAGAGGGGTAGAGAGTGTGAGATGTATGGAGAGAGTAACATGGAAACTTACATTACCATATATAAAAGAGATAGCCAACAGGGAATTTGCTGTATGTCTCAGGAAACTCAAATAGGGGCTCTACATCAACCTAGAGAGGTGGAAGATGGGAGGGAGATTCAAGAGGGGGAGGATATATATATATAGCATATTCAAAAGCAGAGACATTACTTTGCCAACAAATGTCTGTCTAGTCAAGGCTATGGTTTTTCCTGTGGTCATGTATGGATGTGAGAGTTGGACTGTGAAGAAGGCTGAGCGCCAAAGAATTGATGCTTTTGAACTGTGGTGTTGGAGAAGACTCTTGAGAGTCCCTTGGACTGCAAGGAGATCCAACCAGTTCATTCTGAAGGAGATCAGCCCTGGGTGTTCTTTGGAAGGAATGATGCTAAAGCTGAAACTCCAGTACTTTGGCCACCTCATGTGAAGAGTTGACTCACTGGAAAAGACTCTGATGCTGGGAGGGATTGGGGGCAAGAGGAGAAGGGGATGACAGAGGATAAGATGGCTGGATGGCATCACTGACTCGATGGACGTGAGTCTCAGAGAACTCTGGGAGTTGGTGATGGACAGGGAGGCCTGGCATGCTGCGATTCATGGGGTCGCAAAGAGTTGGACACGACTGAGCCACTGATCTGATCTGATCTGATGGCTGATTCATGTTGAGGTTTGACAGAAAACAACGAAATTCTGTAAAGCAATTATCCTTCAATTAAAAAATTAATTAATTTAAAAAAGAATCCACCTGCCAACTCAGGAGCTGCAGGTTCGATCCCTGAGTTGGGAAGATCCCCTGGAGAAGGAAATGGCAACCCACTCCAGTATTCTTGCCTAGAATACAGTATGGACAGAGGAGTCTGGCAGGCTACAGTCCATGGGGTCACAAAGAGTCGGACATGGCTGAGCACACTTACACAAGAAGTCACTCGCACCTTCACATAGTCATTCATTTTTAGTGACCTCCTGCTAAGCCACAGGTGCTGCGTTTGGGGCTGGGTAATTCACAGGCATCCAGGAGGGTCCCTATTAGAGGAATTTTTCCCTTGGGCAACACAGCCACACAGACAATGTGATTGATAGACACTCTCATGGAGGACAACACAGGAGAAGTTGTCTTTGTGTGCCTTTTGGTTGATATCTGAAAGCACCTATGTGTATCCTGTGATTTCAAAATGTGAATGATCCCCCTTTAATGACTATATAGGATCCCTGATGCCCTGTCCCCAAGTACCCATTCTAGCTCCCCTCTCAGTCACATCTCCCGGACGGACCATCTACAGTTTAGCCACACCCACCAGAGACCACCAGGCCTCCATGTGTGTGCACTGTTCTCTCTGCCTTGGAAGGCTCTTCCCTCCTGGCTCAGCCCAGCAAAGTTCTAGTAATTAATCACTCAAAGGTTGGCCCAAATGTCAAGCTTCTCTGGTTCTTCCTTGACCCTAACAGGAAGTACTCACTGCTCCTTCGTTTGTACTCCCGAATCCATTTACAGGCCTCAGTTATGACGCCTGTAAACATTGTATAATAGCTATTTGTTCCTGTGCCTTTCACCCACCTCCCACCAGACTGGGAGCTCTTCTCAGCAGACAAGCCCCACGCGGAGGACACTGGTCAGTCAATAAATGTTTATGGACGTGGAAATGAAGTTTACGGCTGGGTAAACCCCTGTGTGTCTTACCTTAATAAGGTAAGGGCCCATTAAAAGTGATAGCCCAGCCTTGTCTAACAGATGGGAAGTGCCGTTCACCTTCACGGCCAAACACTCTGACCTACTTATTGCTGAGCCTCCATAGTGCTGGGGTCAGGGGGAGGGTGTACGGGGGTGAGAAAGGGCAGGGGGCAGAAATAGAGGGTGGTAAAGTCCAACTTGTGTTTTTTAAAGGCTAAAATGCATATACTTAGGTATGATTGTCTAGGCAATAGAGCATACCTAGAAAGTGTTACTAGTGTACGATTTTGGAGAAGGAGTACAGGCTAGGAGATGACGTAGGGGGATTTTCCATTCTGTACCTTTCTGTGATGTTGAGATTTGTCATGAGTCTCTGTCACTTTTCAAACAAATAAGACATGAAAATGAATCCTGTGACTATATCTTAAATAAACAATGAAAATTAGGTGGTGGTTTACCAAAGAACATACACTAGAGTCTCACTGGAGTCTTCATGGGCTTCCCTGGTGGCTCAGATGGTTTTGAAAAAAAAAAAAAAACTGCCTGCAATGCAGGAGACCCGGGTTTGATCCCTGGATCAGAAAGATTCCCCTGGAAAAAAAGAATGGCAATCCACTCCAGTATTCTTGCCTGGAGAATTTCACAGATAGAAAATCCTGGCAGGCTATATAGTCCATGGGGTTGCAAAGAGTTGGATACAGCTGAGTGACTAACACACAGAGTGTTCACAGCAACGTCATTAATAACAACAACAAAAAATCTGGAAACCACTCAAGTGTCTATTAACAGTTGAATGGAAAAATCAGTTGTAATGTATTCATACCATGGAATACATACAGCAAAGAGAATGAACAAAGCACAAGTACACGCTACAGAATGAATGGCTTTTCCAAACATCATGTTGAAGAAAAGAAGCCAGATACAAAAGAGTCTGTACTGTAGGATTCCACTTTTATAATGTACAAAACCAGGCAAGACTGATCTGTGATGCTAGAAGCCAGGACAGTAGCTACCCTCATCGGGGTCAGGGTTATGTTAGTGACTAGAAGGGGGATTGAGGGGGTCTTTTGGGAGGGGTGAGCTGAAATGTTTTGTAATCTGGGTCCTAGATGCACAGAAGTGTTTGCTTTGTGAAAATTCATTAAGTTCCACACTTACAATCTGTGTACTTTCCTATATGTACATTATACGTCAGTGAAAAGCAAACAAACGCATGAAATAGGCCGCAAACGAGATGCCTGAGCATTCCATTACATCAAGCTGACAGTCCCCCTGGGAGTCAGACACTGAACTTCTAGCTTCCTAGACGTCCGGTTGATGGCATAGCAGTGGGAAATGGGATCTAAACCGTAGTTCCCTAATGGTTTTAGGAGCACCTATGCACCACACAAGGGAAAAGTACAGAGCACCTGAGCACCTCCAAGACACAGAGCAGCCCGAGTTTCCTGGAAGGAGAGACTATTCTCATACTTCGCCTTTCTAACCAAGTAGTTTGGCTTTTTAAGGGCTTCCCAGGCTGCACTAGTGGTAAAGAACCTGCCTGCCAGTGCGGGAGACTCAAGAGACAGAGGTTCAATCCCTGGGCCGAGAAGAGAAGACTCAAGTGACTTAGCATGCAAGCACAGGGTTTTTGATGGGCAAAAAGGGAGAGGAGCAGGGGTAAGGAGAGGTTTTCAGGTGGGCTCTGGTTTAAATGGAAGCTGTCTCACATCCCAGAGATTAGGTGTCAGAGACAGACTATTAGTAAGAATCGAGATGGGGAAACATTAGCAGAGCCCATCTGTTAGTTGTGCAGTCGCTAAACCGTGCTTGAATCTTTTACAAATCCAGAGCCCATGGACTCTAGCCTGCCAGGCTCCTGTGTCCATTGGATTTCCCAGGCAAGAACACTGGAGTGGGTTTCCATTTTCTTTTCCAGAGGATCTTCCCGACCCAGGGATTGAACCCATGTCTCCTACATTGCAGGAGTCGTCTTTACCACTGAGCCACCTGGGAAGCCCCAGAGGCCACCTCCGTGTTTTTAAACACTCTGTTTGGCTTCAGGTGACAACAGGCAGGAAGACTGCTGGACGCCTGATGTGAAGCCTTGGGATGGAATGCACAGTGGGGGAGTATTTCACCTGCGGGCTCTATTACCAGTCAGGCACAGTTGATCTCTTTGTCCAACTCAAAATAAATACAACCCCCCCTCCACAGGCCTGACAGAGCCAGGGCAGGCACTCACAAAACAAGCCAAGAGCCAAAAAAACCGTCCTCCTCACCACCCGCTGTCCACTGCCATGGTGAAGCAGGTCCATGAGAGGATGGGCCTCTCAGCCCGCCATTCACTCAGCCTGCTCACCCAGCACAGCCAGAGCAGACTTCAGAGTCTCAAGTCTGAGCCCGCCCAAGCAAGGGTTAACTTTTGGCCAAAGGAAACTCTCCATTAAGGGCACAGAAAGAAGCAAAAGGCGAATTTCGAAAGGTCAAAATAGTTTTTGTCAAGTCTACACATTCAAGTTCATTCACTTCCTCATTGGAGGGGGCCCTTTTGCTCTCACTCAGAACCCACGGGCGCAGTTTCAAACTCCCTTGGGTTGCGGGTTTCCAAGGTCATGGTCCATCTGAGGCTGAAAATCCTGGCAAATATGAAGAGTTGCTGGAAAAGCATGTTCTTAACATACTGACAAGTTCTGATTGACAACCTATCATGGAAAAGGAGCAGGAAGACTCTCAAGATCAGACACAGGATTCCCCAGAAGCCCATTAACCTGAGGCTGCTTCACACAGGAACCCTTCACAGGCCTCAGAGGTACAGTAGATGCTGACAGGTGACTGGCAGCTGTGTCCTGCATGGCCAGACCCAAGGGCCCAGGAGCCTCAGGAGTGACTGCAGGGCCCCCAGGGTGCAGTAAAGGTCCTGCTGCTGGGCTGGACTCCTTTCGGAAGGCAACAGGAAGACACAGGAAAGCTCCAAATATTGACACCCACTGTTTTGAGAAGGTTTGAGTCTTAAGGAAGAAATTCCCCAGTCATCAGAAAATCTAAATATGTCATGTGCCCCCAGGTTTTCTTGACAGTGGATGTTTTATAAAGTCCAAGAATTGACAGTTGGGAGAAGGAGGTAGGAGAGAAGGTGTCCTCGAGCTCAGAAAATGAGCCAGGAGAAGAACAAGGTACCACTAGGCCATGGGTCACAGGGTCAACCTGTTGGGTCAGAGGCCCTGCTTGCTCCTAAGTGTGAAGACTCAGACATCAGCTTTTAACTTCTTGCTTTGTTTTCACATCTGCAAATTGGGCTCAATCACCACCTTTGAGGAGGAACGGGAGCACTAAGTGACCATGTACGTGAAGGGTCTTAGCCCAGAGCCTGGCATCTAGGGCATCCTTAGTACAGGGAATTTCCAGTCTTTCTTCTGTGACTGATAAAGACAAATTCTAGCTGGCCCAGAATAACAATGCAGAAGTCTGCCTGGGATTGCTGGAGCATGTTCCTAAGGAAGCAGAGCAACTCTCGTGGGAGAGCCCAGGAAGCAGCCCGAGCCCCAAAGGCAAGATGAGGAAAACCGACAGAGTGGGAGATGGCTGGAGTGAAGACCGTATGGTAAAGTGGCGCCTAGCAAGGGCTGCTCACGATCTGAACTGGGCTCCTGACTCCAGCTCTTCCTGGCTGTGTGATCTTCAGCAAGTTACCGCTCTGTGCCTCGGTTTTGTCATGTATGAAATAAGGACAATAATGGTTATCTACATCACAGGGTGGCTAGGGGTAAGTATAGGCAAAGCCTCTAAATGGCCTGGCACAGAAAAAGATCTTTCTGTGACAGCTATTGTCACTAAGCATGCGTGCCTTCCCTGGAGCTGAGATGGCCTAGCAGAATGGTTACTGGCTGGGCTCCAGAGGGGGCCCAGTGGGTACCCTCACCCTCTGAACATGTGCTAGCCACATAGCAATTTACGTAACCTCCCTGTACCTAACCTTCCTCCTCTGTGAAAAGTGGAGGTGATAATAATAGTACCTCCCTCAGAAGGTTGTTGTTGGGACTAAATGTGCTAATATGTGTGAAGTGTTTAGAAAAGTGTCTGGCTCATATGAAGCACTCAGTAAATGTCAGCTATTATTATTCCCTGACTACAAAGAACCCTGAAGACAATATGGCACCTAGCTGTTTAAAGAGAAATTAAAAATCTAAAAGATTTTCTTTTCTTGCCTCAGTTTTTAGGGTATTTATATCTGAATTCTACAGAGGAAGGTGTGCCAGCTAGAAAGAATTCTTTATGCCATGAGGACAAGAAACACATTGCTGTACCTTTCAGATGTAGTCCTCAAGTTCCTTCAACCATCCTGAACAAAAATGGAAAAGGACTCCCCACAACCCAGGGTCGTGAAGCCCACACCGTCACCTTCAGACAGGGTTACACTCCTCACAGCATTTTTTTTAAGATTTTTTTTTCATGTGGACCATTTTTACAGTCTTTATTGAGTGTATTGTAATATTGTTTCTGTTTTATGCTTTGTTTTTTTTGGCCACAAGGCGTGTGAGATCTTAGTTCCCCCACAGAGATCAAACCCTTACCCCCTGCACTGGAAAGTGGATTCTTAACCACTGGACCACCAGGGAAGTTCCTTGACACTACTTCCAAGAGAGGAAGGGGATGCAGGAGATGCCAAGTGACACAGGTTCGATCCCTGGGTCTGGAAGATCCCCTGGAGTAGGAAAGGGCAACCCACTTCAGTGTTCCTCCCTGGGAAACGTCATGCACAGAGGAGCTTAGTGGGCTACAGTCCATAGAGTCAGACACGTCTGAGCGTGCACACAACACAACTCTTTTTTAAAGTAAAGTTCATTCAAGCAGATGAGGGTGGGATGGGGATGGGAGCTGAGGAGGTAAGTCATTAAGAAGGAGAAGCAGGAGAAAGAAGTGAAGACAAGAGACATGATAAACACTTATCAGTAAGGAACCAACTCTGGGCCCAGGAGTCAGTCGGGCAAGTTCATCATGAGTTATACCCTCACATTTCACAGCAGAGCCAAGATGCCTAAGCCCAGGGCCTGATCCCCATCTAACACAAGCTCCTAATCCTCAGAGTCATATTCTTCGATCTGGAGCAATCCTTTAAGTTCGTCTAGCCCACCCAGTGTAATAGTCTCTCTGCACTGAATCTTTCTGCCCTAATGCCTCTTGTGACAGGAGACTCGTTACTAGCAGCAGTATTCCTTTTGGAGCCACTGCACACATTCCAAAGTCCTTCCTAACCCTATACTGAGTTACAAACCTGACTCCTTATGACTTCAACCAGTTCTGCCCTTTACAATTTGGGGTTCAAATTATGTTTCCTGGTGATTTTCTGAGCAGAGACACATGCTATGTCTGCCACACATGGGGTCTGAAGCCTACTTGCCTTAGCGCTATCCAGATTCACAAACCTACAAACTGTGCAACTATTGGCAGATTAGTTAATCTGTGCCTTTGTTTGTTGTCTATTGTTAATATCTGTACTTTATAGAGACCACTTCAATTCTATTCTTATGAGGATTAAATGAGAGAATCTGTAGAGAATTGTACATGGCATGCACAGGTTTTACACTAGGTAAATTCAAGTCGTTGAATGGTACAATAGATGGTGGGCTCCTCCAAGACAAGGACTGGATCTTACTCATTGCTAACATTTTTGCTGCACACAGGGTTTGGCTGAGTATTGGGTACAAAATAAATGTTTACTGAATGACTAATTAGTTGGCAAGAGCTCTGCTCTGGTGCAAATCCCTCCCTGATCTTCTGTCAATGACAATCTTCTCCTAAAAATCCATCCTCCAACTCCTTCCTTGCCCCCAGTCTAGCTGCTATTACCACTTGGGCTTCCCAGATGGTACAGTGGTAAAGAATCTGCCTGCCAAAGCAGGAGACTCAGATCCTCTGAAGGAGGAAATGGCAACCCACTCCAGTATTTCTGCCAGGATGGGCTACAGTCCATGGGGGTCACAAAGAGTCAGATGTGACTAAGCACACATGCATCATTACCACTTAAACACCCAGCTTTTCTTCCCAAGGTGGGATGGAGAGCCTTGGCTTGAGGCATAGGTCATCCAAGTTATACTTTAGGCTTCAAGTCCAACCCCATGGAGGAATTCACTGAAGTGTCCTGTATAGTTTCCCTGTAGCGAGTGTGATTGATGTGCCAAGACTTTTATGGTAAAGGACATGTGGCCCCATGGGCTGCAGGCCTACCCAAAGGTTGGGGCCTGAAGACAGATTGAAGAGGAGTTCTGAAGCTCTTCTGGAGAAACTAGATCAAAGGGCAGTACAAGATGGGATGAAATGGGGCAGGAGGAGGGCAGACAAGCTGGGGAGGAGGAGGACTGGAACCTGGAACTATCTGGGCCTTGAGTCTAGGGAGGGAGACAGCCCTCAGCAAAACATAGGGAGCACAACTGCTCTAGGGCTGTGCTCTCTAGGGAAAAACTTCACTGCAGCTGGGGTGGGTAGCATATTGCTCTCCTAGGACACTAGATGGGCTTCCCCGGTAGCTCAGAGGTTAAAGCACCTGCCTGCAATTCGGGAGGCCTGGGTTTGATCCCTGGGTCGGGAAGATTCCCTGGAGAAGGAAATGGCAACCCACTCCAGTACTCTTGCCGGGAGAATCCCATGGGCGGAGGAGCCTGGTGGGCTACAGTTCACGGGGTCACAAAGAGTTGGACACGACTGAGCGACTTCACTTACTTACTTTCACTTACTTAGGACACTAGATATCATGGAAGTGAAGTGAAGTGAAAGTTGCTCAGTGGAGTCTGACTCTTTGTGACCCATGGACTGTATAGTCCATGGAATTCTCCAGGCCAGAATACTAGTGCGGGTAGCCTTTCCTTTCTCCAGGGGATCTTTCCAACCTAGGGGTTGAACTCAGGTCTCCTGCATTGCAGGCAGATTCTTTACCAACTGAGCCACAAGGGGAGCCCAAGAATACTAGAGTGGGTAGCCTAGCTCTTCTTCCCGACCCAGGAATCGAACCAGGGTCTCCTGCATTGCAGGTGGATTTTTTACAAGCCGAGCTATCAGGGAATACTTAGATATCATGCAACTGCTTGCTAAAAGTTCAGAGCACTTTCCCACCCACCCACATGCCCATCCCATTCTTTTGCAAAGGTTCATGCCTTGTCAGCACTGGGCCTAGGAATTCCAGGTTTCCCTTGGTGAAATTCGATCTTTCTCGGCTATAAACAACAGACCAAGGCTTCCCTGGTGGTTCGGATGGTAAAGAATCTGCCTGCAATGCAGGAGACCTGGGTTTGGTCCCTGGGTCAGGAAGATCCCCTGGAGGAAAGCATGGCAACCCACTCCAGTGTTCTTATGTGGAGAATCCCATGGACAGCAGAGCCTGGTGGGCTACAATCCACAGGGCCTCAAAGAGTGGGACCTGACTGAGTGACTGACAAGAACCCTAAGTGGAAGCAGAAAAGAAAGTAGGCAAATTTTGACTTAAAAAAAATTTTTTTTTCTCTAAAATCCACACTCCAGGCCCATGGTGGTAGGAGGCAGCACCAGAGTTGACTAGGGCCCCCTTTTATTAGGGGCTCTCTCTTGATATTTGGCTTCTTCCCTCTCCACCCCTGGCACATGGGGTGAATGGCAGGGCACACAAACGAGAACAGAAGAACTCCCTCACAAGCCCCAGGATCCTGGGAGAATAGAGAGCTGCCCCACGGCCTTCACAGGAGGGGACAGAGGGGGCGGAGAGGGGAGAGGATTGCTTATTTGTTTCCTGGAACACTGTGTTAAGAATCTCAGCAATTGCAGTTAGTGCCCGGTCGTTTGGCAAGCAGAGTAGCTTCTCCTCGTTCCCAGCTGCACGGGATCTAATTCGCAAATACACCATCTTGCATTCAACACTTAAATGGAAAACAGCAGCCCCAGGAGGGAGGCAGGCGATCTACCTCTGTAAGCCCCTTTCGGAGGGATTTATGTTTCTAGGTCGGCTGACTGACTGGCGTCGTCTCTGGAGAGGATTTCTTTGAGCGCCGACCCTCTCTCATCTCGGGTCCTAAAACCCACTCTGGCGGTTATAAACTGCAATTAAACGTGGAGAGAAATCGAGATTTGGTTGGGCCTTGGCCTGCCAGCATAAAATAGTAACTAAAATCTGTTTGAGAGCTCAGATTTTAAAAGGAAGATACTGCTTATTCTTCCCCCACTGGAAACCTAGTTAAAGGAAATTAAGGCCTCTCTTAAAGGTAACTAAGATTAGAGAGCTCGGTTTCCGTTTTCTGTGTTTCTGTGGGCCGAACGCCCAGGTCGGTCAGCGAGTTTCTTTCTGGGTGGAATGACGGATTCCTCTCGCCTGAATCCTAAAATGATAGCTTCTCTTGGTTCTGCAGCTGCGAACGACTGGCGCCCAGTAGCCCTATCCTGGCGGGGGTGTTGCTGGGAGTGGGGGGTATTGGGGGAGAGAAGTAGGAGTGAATGGGAAAGGGGAAAGAGCCAAACCTCGCTAAAAAGTTGAGAGAGAGCTGCGAGGAAGGAACGGCGGCTCCTCGAGGCTCTCTGCCCCTTTAAGTGCTTCACTGACTCAGCTAAGCTTCCCCCTCAGGTCGCGTTTTTTATGAATGAAAAACGTCCTTATATTCATTATATAAACAAGCCTGAGCTGATTGGTCAATGGTCCCCCACTGCATAAATTATGCAAAACAGACTCCTGAGGGGTAGGGAGGGACGCGCTGTTGACCAATGGGAACCGGAGTTGATGGGGCGGCTTGGCTGGATTTGCCCGCAGACAGGGTAAACAAGAAGCGATGGACAGCCGCTGGAGCGGCCTCGGGCCAATGGGAACGCGGCTGGGCTACAGCCGCGGGCCAATAGCAGAGGGCGGAGCGGCAGGCCGCTGGGGGCCGGGCCAGCGCTCCAGCCTGGTTGGCAGCTGCGGCGCAGAGTCCAGCCGCTGGTGCGCGGAGCGGTTCAGTGTCCCCGGAGCGGTTCGGCCCAGCCATTAGCCTAGGCTCCCAGGCCCGGTGCGCGCGTGCGTGAGCGCGCCTGCGCCCCGGGGCCGCTGCAAGGGGAGGAGAGCCGCCGCCTCAGGTGAGGGGGCGTCAAGTGGACAACCGGGGCTTCTGAGGGGGGTGTCCAGGAAGGGCCCAGCTGCCTAGAGTTCACTGGCTGATTCAGAATCCTCAAAGTCGGGGTGCACTTTTTAAATCGAGGTTGGGCCCCCCTCCCTCGCGGAGCTCACCTCCCCCCTCCCCTCCCGGGGCCCGGTCCGGTTCGGTTCCTGGGAGGCGTCGGACGGGGGCGGCTAACGGTTCCGGAGCGCGAGGAGAACGGGTTTCCGCACGTCGCGGGGGAGGCCGGTGGGAACGCGAGGTGCGGGGGCTCCCGGGTGGGGATGGAGGGGTGCGGAGTTGCGGTCTTTACAGTCTCTGGAGATCTGAGAACCTCGAGGGGACTTGGAGGCTCGCGAGAAGAGGCACTCCGCCGATCTTTGCAGTGGGGAGGATGAGGGAGAAAGCAGCTTAGGGGGAATGTTTGAGAGGTGATGCACCCCCACCCCAGTACCAGGAAGGGTTAAGTGACATAGGCATGTGCAGCGTGTGGCGTTAGGGGTCGGCCAGGAACTTATGCAGGCCTTGCAAGTTTCAGGTTGTGGAAAGCGGACACCCAATCCCCCCCATCCCACCCCCAGCAGACTGAGGGCGTCAGGTTGCCGGCGATTCTGGAGAAATCGGGGAACATAAGAACCGCGGCCTGGGGATGGTGGAAAAGAAAAAGATGGGTGCGGAGGGGGATGGAGAGACGATGGAGCTTCGAGCTGGATTAGGGATCTGACCGAATTTTCAGAGGGGAGGGGACCTCTAGGGGGGAGCCGAACTCCTGATTGAGGAGGGGTGCCAAAGAGAGATGTTTGGAAGGGTTTTGGGGGTGGGGGAAGGATTGGAGGCGGTTGGTAGCTCCCGGCGCCGCAGCTCGTTTTTATGAATGTGGGTGACTTTATGAATGAAGCGGGTTTCTTTCGTTGGCTCGCTGCTCCCTGCGGCTTTTTTTTTTTTTTCCTTTTTTTTTTTTTTTTGTGAATGAAGCATTGAGCTTTCTTCCTAAAACGCTGGGGTGAGGGGCCTGCGTCGGAGGCAGGGCTTGCGTTGGGAGTGGGGGCGGGGGCTCATCAGAAGGAGTTTTCATGAATGGAGAAGGCTGGGAATTGGGTGGAAGTGTGTCTTGTTTTGTGAATGGGGCCCAGTGCGAGGGATCCAGTTACAGCCTTTACCTGATGTGGCGGCTGCGGCTCGCTCTCTCATTCATAAAACCGGGCTCGCTGCGCGCCGCGGGGGAGGGGCCTCGATCGCGCCGCTAAGCTGTGTTAAAGTTTTTCCTGGGGGTACCGGGAGGTGGGGGTGGGGGGGGGCACAAAGGAAGTGGTCTAAACTCCTGGATGAATTCGAGCTTTCCCTTCAAGCTTAAAAAAATATGTATACTTTGAACGCGATTTTTCTAGCCCTTGAACTTTGAGAGCTGCTTTAAAGACCTTCGATACCTCTTCTTTTGGGTTTGCTTATAACAGCTTTTTTAATTTTTTAAAAACAATTTTTGCTCTTCATGGTGAAGTATTTTTGCGTCGTATTTCATTGTGAGTCTCTGAAAATATCTCCCCCTCCGATCTCCTACCCGTTGTCCACTTCTCCTATAGACGTTTATAGACTTTCTAAGGCCATGATTTATTTAAACTGACAAATTTTTGAAGGCTACAGAGAACTCGTTTTCTTGCCCTTCAACTCGCTGCTGATGCCCTCTCTGATTTTGTTTACGGGTTGGTGACATTTGGGAAGAAAACTTTATGTTGAACTTTTTAGCGCTTGTTTGAAAGGCATTCAGGCAAGCTACCTGGAGTGTTTTTCTAGGAAGTTACGAAGTGTGTAGTTTTGCTTCTCTCCCTCTGACTTTGAAAATATTTTATTACTTGGACTAAGGTGTGGAGGGGAGGCTGGCTGTGAAGGGTTTCCTTGTATACTAACATACAAAAATTTGATATGCTTCACATAGTATGAAAAGCAAATTGGGTGCCATTGCCCACTGAGAAAAGGTTCCCTATTTAAAATTTGTATACTAGTTAAAAAGATTTATCCTTAATTATTTTGAATTGCTTAGAGCTGGGGTGAGTGAAATTAATATTTCTCCCATTTTATTGACCTAACTTCATTTTTATTTGAAGAATGGTACCTTCCTGACATTGTTACTTTATACCTCCCAAATTAGAAACAGTTCTCTCCTGTCCATTTGGATCCCCAGCCTCTCTTTCCAAAACCCAATACTTGACAGTGCTGAAACAGTTTAATTTTCTAAATCATGTAAGAAAAATTGATTTCACTATAATAAACAGATTTTTCTTTCCATGAAACTTTTACTTTTAATGATTTTTAAAGATCTGTGGTAGACATGCATTTAAAATATGTATAATGGATTTAGTTAACTTTATGCATTAGTTTTCTTAGCTATTTTATTCTTTTAAAAGTTGGAAATGTTATAGCTTTCTTTGTGAGTTGCCATGGAGAGATCTGTGACATTACCAACACTATATCTGTTTGGACAAAAGATTTAAGTTTTAATTAAGAGTTGTATCTGAAGATAAGTATATCTCTGGATCCTTGTATTCTTGGAACTATATATAGTTCTTTACAACTGACCTACAAAATACTTTTAGAAGCACTATGTATGTCAGATTCTTAATTGCAAATAATTTGGTATGCTTAAACCCAGTTTCTTTACTTCCTGTCACTGTATTATCAAAAATTAAATTGTCTTAAAAAAAAAAAAAAACCCTAACACTACAAACACCCTGGGGAATCTTTTTACAGAAAGAATCTTGAAATCATCTTTTTAGATGAAAATAAGGTCCTTTTTTTTTTTTTTTTGGTAGGAGACAGATGATAGTAAACCTATAATCTTAATAATTAAATAAAAAAGATTAAAAGAATGACTAGGTGAGTGGATTTGGCACTAAGTGTACCATGCATCTTTGATGCCCTTAATCAAGCCCAGGTTAGTCTATAAAGCTTACACCTTGAGTGGTGGTCTTTAAGTACCTCAGAGAAAGTGAATGATTTCCCACAGAAAAGAACATTGCTAAAAGAACAAGCAATATAAAATCACTTCATTTCTTTCCCCTCACCTGGGCTAAAATCTCCCAAATTCCTATTACAGGAGGACCCCTTCCCCCCAGAAATTGCTCAATGCTGAGAACTTCCAAAGTGATATTAGAGACGCTGGAAGCACCATGGATGGGTTTTATGATCAACAAGTCCCTTTTATGGTCCCAGGGGTAAGTTTATGTGGCTTTTGGTTTGTTTTGTCTTCCTTCTTCGAACGTGAGTCTTATGGCACAGCCCCCTTTGGACCCCTTTACTACACTTACGTCTTAACTGTCTATTGGCCTCTTTCAGAAATCTCGGTCAGAGGAGAGTAGAGGGCGGCCTGTGATTGACAGAAAGAGGAAGTTTTTGGACACAGATCTGGCTCATGATTCTGAAGGTAGTGCAGCTCTCCCCTCTGCTGTGGCTTGTTCATATGGCTCCCTGTGAAAACTGCAGCACACAGCCAGCTTCTTCCCTCTTCCCCCTAGGAGAATTCTCCTCATTCTGGTGTCTTCTGTTTTCAATTCCAGAGTTGTTTCAGGATCTCAGTCAACTTCAAGAGGCTTGGTTAGCTGAAGGCAAGTTTCTTGGCTGTTCTGTTTTCCACATAAAACATTTTACTGTGCTTTTTAATAAAACTTAAAGATCTAAAATAAAAAATCTCTTTTCTAGCACAAGTTCCTGATGACGAACAGTTTGTCCCAGATTTTCAGTCTGATAACTGTAAGTACCTTTCTGGTGGTGGCACATGTGTTCTGAGAGTGTTTGGTCCTTGATCATCCGTGTCTAGAATACTTTTCAGCTGTAGCCAGCCTCTTTGGACAGTGGTATGTGTTTGGTTTCTTTTAATAATTCAGAGTTAACCCCCTCCCCAAACTCTTGTTTCGTTCCTTACTGAAGTTATTTCTAAAGTGCTTTTATTTTATTGCGGGTAAGATTTACCAAACATGATTTTATCTTAAAATTTGTGCCTAAAGAATTTTGCAAAACTTCAAGCTCAAAAAATCCTAATTCTCAAGTTAACTAAAGTTATATATAAGTTACTGGACCAAGCATCCATTAATCAGACATTCTCTTCCAGTGGTTTTTTTTGGTTTTTATAAATTAGGTCCTTGATAGAAATCATGAGCCTGACATTTTTTTTTTCTTTTAAAGGTGCAGAAAATAGTTAATGAAAGATTCCAGTTAATTGTGGCTTCACCCAACATGTTGTCAATTTCTTTTCTAGCTCAAAGTTGACCCAAAAATGGTCACAGAAGTGACCTGATTTACACTTATTTTTCATGTAGTTGTCAAGACTATCATTCAAAGAGTAAAAACCTTTACTTAAAATGGTCTTTAAGTGCTCATATCACTGAGATAACAAATGCTGTGGAAGCTCAGAAAGCAGCTCTAGGGTACTGGCAAGGGCACAGTTAGCTTTGCACTGATCTTTGGGGGCTGTCCTCAACAGGTTTGGGAGCTTTTATGGTCCAGGCAGAGCTATCAAGGACAAAGCTGGCTGATGAAATTTGAGCAGCACAGGGCAGCTCTAGAGAGCATTAGTCACTGGCGAATGAGCAGGTTTAGAAGAGAGGCCTGGAGAAAATGCTGCCTCTTGAGAGTTGCATCATAGAAAAATTTGTGTCTTAGTCATAGTTTATAATAGCAAGCACCTGAGCCAGGCAAGGATTTGATTTCTCATTTTGCACCAACACATTTTTCCGAGCTTTGTTTTATCTTGTATGTGTGTATGTAAAAATGCCACTGGGAGAGAGGATATCTTTGGATCTAAGTAAAAGCTGTGTGTTCTAAATCAATACATGAAAGGCCAGAGGTACTAACTAAACATTCTTTAATGATAGGCCTCATATTCATGGGGAGATGCTAGGAAATGTGAAAAGGGAACAAAGTGTAACTCACAGATGCAGGGTTACCTTAGCTTTGTCACAGCTTGGTGTGGATGTTTTCTATAGGAAAGTAAATGCATGTTAATTATTGCCCTCTGATTGCTTTCAAATGATTGGGAAACTTGCCACTGAAAGGCTAAAGAAAGATAACCTAAAGTGTGTGAGTGTGTGTGTGTGTGTGTGTGCACGCTCGCGCATGTGTTTGCAAGATAAAAGACAGGATTGTAATCCTACTTTGTTCTGTGTTGACAGTTTGGCCCAGCCTTTCCAGTTCTTGCTCAGAGCAGCATAAACTGCAGTCTGTTTGGGAGGCTTTCTTGGCAGAGGTTCTTTGAAATGCTTTTATGACACTTTTGTTTGTTTCTCTATAACCCAAAAGAGTTAGAAGGGAGGTGAGATGACTGCATTCAGATAGATTTCATGTGCTGAAGCAGAGGTAGGTTCCTTAGAGAAAGATGTCAGCAGACAGGATATTTGGATAGATATTTATCTGCAGGAAGAGGCTTCAGTAAAGGAATCAATAAATGTGTTCTGGCTTCTTAGAAATAATTCCTGCTCGGCAAATAGAACGTGCTAAGTTCTTTAAAGTGCCATACCTAAAATGGAGCTGCTTTGGGAGATGTTTCTGCTTACCAAGTGTGATGTGTTTCTTTGTTTGCTTTTTGCTTTAACTTCTTAAGGTTGGGGTTTTCTGTCTTTAAGGATAAAGCAGATGTTTGAGTAGCCTCAGAGAGTCTTTGAGAATTCCCCCCACCCACCCCCGACTCTTCTTTCTAGAGATGGAGCCGAAAGAAGGATAGATTCAGACAGAGGTTAGGCAGGAATACAGATGTGGGGAGGTGTATTCTTGAACTATGTCTCTTTGCTGTTATATGTGTGACTTTTCACTGCAGTTGAGACAGGCAGTATAGACTCACGGGAGCTGGCAGAGCCCAGGGCTGGGCAGACCCTTTCTCTGTGAGTACCTCTCACAGTCTCCTATTGAGGATCAGCTTCCACTCCAGCCCCCTTCTGGAAGAGCCCTGACTGTTCCAGGGAAGTAGGAGAAGCTCATGCAAATTTAATAAAATCTTACGAACTGGTTTAAATCACTGGATCAATGAACTGGAAACCAAACTTGCACTTGCCGGGTAAAGCAAATCTCTCCCCTAGGGTGGCTGAAACATTTGTAACAAATACTCTTATGTGACCTGCCATGAGTAGTAGTCTACCTTTTTTGTTACTGTTGACTTGACTAGTTTTCCATGTTGAATGTGAGAGTTTTGGTATGTATGTGAGAGAAAAAGAAATACCAAGTAATGTGGGTAACTTATTTTAGAAGGTCAGGTTTGAAAATGATGGCTTACTTTTTTTGGTAAACGCTATCAGCTCAGCTTCTAAAGAGATTTTTCTATATTTTCCAGATTTTGGTTCCTACCCATAGGCATCCATTCATAAATTTTTTTTTTAATAAATGAAACCACTGTTCTTAAGAGTTAAAAGAGAGGTGAGACATTTCTTAAGTCTTAAAGAAACGCCCAGCCTACTTCTAGTTGTATAGATTTCCCTTTACTTCACAGATACAGAAGTTAATTAAGTATCCCCCCTAGAATCTCTTAAAGGTCATGTTCAAGGGAATAAAAAGTGCCGCCTATAGACATAGGGGTTCTGCCTTTGCCACCCATTGTCCCTTGATCCTGATAAATAACCCTGAAGATCCCAGATTGTTTGAGCTACAAGTCCCTTTTAGAGATGGTCTTGCCTAACCCTTTCATTTTATTAAGGGGATAATATAAGGTCCAGACAGCTGGAGATACACTGGTGATTAGGGGCAAATGGGAGGGGCTAAGTAAAATGAGGGAGGAAAAGTATATAAAATCCTGTCCTTAAAGAAGCTGTCACAAAGCTGCAGAGCCAAGGGCACTGTCACACTCAGAGGCTCCCTCATGATTTCAGATGCCTGGAGCTGGCCTTCAGGAAAGCCTGGTTGAGGGTGGGCTGCCCAGTCTAATCCATAGTTCTCTTCATCCTACAGTCCCAAGAAACTTGCTCAGTACCTTGGTGCTTTGAGTTTTTTGCATAGGGTTTGAAAGAAAGAGAAATGATAAAACAGAAAAATCAGAAAACTGACATGTTTTCCAAAAGACGTTTGTGTGTGTACACACTATGTATCCTGTGTTTTACAAATGTGTTTAGCTACGTGTGCAGTAACACACAGAGCTACCAAGCCACGGAATCTGGGCCAGTAAATAAGTGTGTACTACATTTTACAGAATTAGCTGCAAATCGAAACCGAGGATAATAATGGAAAATCAAAGTGCTTAGTGTTGGGTTAGGGGTGGGAGTTGATAATTCAGTGTTCTGAACTGTTTGTTTGGACACCTTAATATTCAGTTTTCTTAACTGATTGTTTGGGCATCTTAGGGTATTAGTCTCTTTTCTCAATCTGGTTCTTTGGGACCCGTGGACTGTAGCCCACCAGTCTCCTCTGTCCATAGGATTTCCCAGGCAAAAATATTGAAGTGCGTTGTCATTTCTTCCTCCAGCGAGTCTTCCTGACCCAGGGATTGAACCCGTGTCTCCTGCATCGCAGGTGGATTCTTTACCGCTGAGCCCTCAGGGAAACCTAGGGTATTACTAGGTTCTAGCATATATACATAGTGTTTTTAAATGCAGATTTAAGTTTTGAGTTTTTAAAATTTCACTCGTTTCAGTGTGATACTGTGACTGTTATACCTGTCAGCATTTTGAAGAACTAAAATATTTTACGTTGAGGAGAAGACACGGTAAAATCTTATTTTAAAACATGATCTCTAAACAAATATAGTTTAAAGAATGGTTTTAAAATCCAAATGGCCATGTTTTCCCCTTGAAGTGTTCTTTTTAGATCTGTGCTTCAAAAAGAATGGACTGACTGGAGGAAGTAAGGGTAATTTCCTAAGACTGGCTAATTAACTGATAAAATCAACTTTTCATAAAGACATTTGCAATAGATGGCTGGGAAATAGGATTAACTGTTACGGCAGCCCTTGAACCTAAAGTATATTGATCTTAATCCCATTTCAATATGAGATTATTCATCTGGATTTTTTTTTTTTTAACTGCTCAGGAGGTTGATATGGTGGGGGGAGGGGTGACTTCCTTTGGGAGAGAGCAGTCATTTTGGCCCCAGACACACTGTAGCAAACTCTCCGTTTACTTGCTTTCTGTTCTTGGGCCATTTGTATATGAAAGGAGCATCCTAAAGTCTTTCTTAGCACAAGGTGAAAAAGACAACAGTAGGCACTTTAAAAATAAGAGGCTTGAGGGAGTTGAGGCTCTTACTTAATCCTTTGCCAGAGCCTATAGCTCTGAAGGTGGGAGAAACGAGAGCTAAAGCAGGAGCAGGAAAGCTAGAGGTTATTTGACTCCAAGTTTTAGAAACCTTTCAATGTCTTTGTTAGCTAGTCCACTCCCTACCTTACCACTGAGAAAGGGCTAAATGATTTGAAATCCTCTCCTTGATAGCCTCCAAAATCCCTGTAATGCAGGACTCCTAAGAACCAAAGCCCTAGCATTCCCATTTATTGAACAGAGCCATGTGTTTACACAAAATCTGTTTTCATCTAACTTTAATTCAGTTAGGCTTATTAAAAACAACAGACTTTTTCTCTTCCTCTTCTATGTCTCTCTGCTCTCAGTCCTCTAATAAAACCCAGTAACCCTTCCAGTCTCCCATGTTTGGTGCAAAAGACTTGGGATAGAAAATTACACCTGTGTCTGCTGGGCAGATCACTTTTGTAGATTCCAGAGGTAACAAAATCCCAGCATCACGAAATTACAGTCTGTCCCCTGTTTTTCAGCATTCTTCTGCCTTAAGATTAAGATGTGGGTAGTCTGATAAAGCTGAGAATTTCTATTATCTGCCATTTCACCTACCTAGTATCACTGTTTTAACTTCAGTCCTAGAAAAAACATTACCACTGGTGGGGTGGGGTAGGGTCGGATGTGTAATCCTCTACCCAGAGACTGTTCCTCCACATGTTTCTGGGGTTTTAATTGTGATAAAGCTCATCTGGGCTCAGAGGCTGACAGCCCCCCCTTGGGCACATGGCTGCCCTTGAGGCAGCCTGGGCCCCATCTGTGCCCTGGCACATAGCGCTTCTCCACTTGCAGTCCAAGGAGCTCAGAGTCTTGTCATGTTGCAGCTCCCAGCTCTTGGACAAGCGCCAGGCATGCTGATGCCACTACCGGATTAGGTTTCTTTTTTAAAAATCCATTTTGTGAACTCATCAAGCTCATTTAACAGAGGCTTTGGTCGTCAGTTTCTATCATTGTCCCATTCCTGTAAAAGACTCAGCTTAAAATAAAGGAGACACAAAGACACTAGGCCCCTAGTGTGTCTGAGTGGGTGCGCACACGAGTGTGTGTGTGTAACCAAAAGGTTAAGTCCACCTTTGAGTTTGGCAGGTAAATGACCGTGGACTAGCAACTCAGAAACTCAGATGTTACACTTGAGAAGAGTCCCTTCATAAAGGGGCCCTGCCTAGCAAAGAGGTACACCTGCCTAACAGGAGGAGGCATCTAGACGAAAGCTGCAGCTGAGGGTGAAGATTCCAGGGAGCAGGATAAGATCTAGCCAGGAGTTTCAGACTGTTCTGCAGAGTAGCCAAGGCACTGAATGGAGAGTCTGGTTAGTTATATTCAGAGAAATGCTTCCAGTGGTCAACCATCTGAGTTCACTGGCTTGTGGCAGTGGGGGCAGGCAGTGAGAAGCGGTCCACATAAGACATTTGAAAATAGTCCAATATGTTTTGAAAAAGAGGGAAAACCCACGTGCTAACATTTATCCCCTGGATCTGGTTTTCCTGAAGTAGCATATTCTTCCCTTGAAACGAAGTCTACACTAGACTGGCTTCATAACATCTTCCTTAGGGTGATTATTGAAGGTTTGAAAAGAGTAGAAACCCAACCAGTTTTTAGCCTTGTACTTTGTGTTGCCCTTGGAGTAGGTTTCACCCACAGACGATAGATCTTCTCTTCTCTTTTGATGTCTCATGAGCATTCAGGGGGAGTATTATAAACCTTTCAGGCCGGATGCAAAGCCAGGAAAAGGAACTGTGAAACTGTTCATAATAGATAGCTTGACCCCTCCCCCCTTTGCAGCCAGACTCCTGTAGTGTCTCCAGAGACCCACTCCCTTGGGGAGGTGGCTCCCAATACTGTTATAGGAATGGAAAAGCAAGGAGTCTGGAAAGGCTGGCTTCCAGAGAGAGCTGCCCTCTAATGCAAACCAGCTCACCCCTGGGGGCAGGAGAAATACCGCTGAAGTCTGTTTCAGCTGGTAGCTACAGTCAGTTTCTGAAGTGGGCAGCGCGAGATAGATTCCTTTTGCCAGAGGGCACTTGCCGACCTCACTTGGAGCTGACTTGCACACCCTTGCGGATTTCAGCCAGGGTCTCGGCCATCTGAGTCTTAGGGAGAGTGTGGAGCAGGCAGGCGCCTGCAGTGTCTGAATTTCTTACATAAACACTGCGCGCTGGGCGAGCAAGCGTCCCTGCGGCGACAGCTGGGCTCTGCTCCGTCTGCCCCAGCGAGCTGAGCTGCTGAGTTCCCCACCCCCCCTTGCCTGAATGGAGCATTCCAAATTGGTTGTGAATGGAGGGCGGGGCTCCCTTGCAGACTTTTTCAATGAATAACCAGACCCCATTGTGCAGCCTGTGGAAAAACAACCAACTCAAACAACACTGGGACTGTTAGAAATATGCTTGTGATTGGCAGTTTGGAGAACCTCCAAAATTAGTTTCCTTTGGCTTCCCTGCTGCTCCCTGTTCTCCAAGCCTGGGCTTAATAGGGTTTGAGTTTTCTTTTAAGTGCTGATTTTTAACCCTCCAACTTCCAGGCTGGTGGCCTGGGCTTAGGCGGAAGGGCTGCTGCCCACCCTCCGATCTGCCCCCACCCCTTTGTCTCTCATTTTAGACTGAAGCTGTCTAAAGGGAGTGATAATGGGAGAGGGTGGTTTAGCTTCCCTGGAGAGAGGTGTTGAGACTTGATCTGAGAATATTACCCTTTTATCTCTTGGTTCCCTTGGGGCTGAGGCTTTATCTCTCCACTGAAGATTCCTGCCTCCTCTTCTCCAGTCTTTATTCCAGTCCTGAAGAACTGGTGGGGTGTTTGCCTGCCACAGCACTCACATGTACCTTTTAACATGGGAGGACCCAGCTATAACTTCTCTACTCCTTGGCAGTCTCTCCCCCATTTAATTTCCCACTGTGGCCAGAAACATATCATTTTAAAGTGACCCTTCCCAGACTGCTCCTCAGGTATATTCTCCCACTGGGCACTCAAATGCCTTGCCTCGTCAAATGAACATCTCAGGAAGTGCTAGAATGAACCCAGCCTCTGATGAACCCCCAAATCAGAGTGGCCTCCTCACTCCAAAACTAGGCCAGCTTCTAGGGGTACACTTGCCTCAGTATTGCCCACCCTAAACATCTCCCAGGCTCTTGGCTAACAGCTCACAGACAGCCCCCACCCCAAAAAGGACTGTGTGGGCTAGACCATGGCTGGGCTTGATAAGCATAAAGGACAGTCCATTAAAAACCAAAACAAAACTTGATAGTAATGATCCGGTGCCATTTTCTCAGGGTTTTCAACTGAGATCTCTTAGTTCCTGCTCTTCCTAACGAGGCTATTTGCATTTGTGTTTTGCTCTAAGGATTTTTTTTCTGAAATATTTCCCTTGCTATAAATTGGTTTTCCAAGGATGTCATCCTTTCCCTATTAAAAAAAAGAACAGGCCTGGGCAGATTGTCCTTTTGTGAGAGTTTGAAACCTCTCAGGAGGTAACCCTAGATATCTGCTGTGTAAGAGGATGCTGATGTTTGTGCTGCTTCTCCAGAGGGGCTGAGGAGGACTTAGCTTACATAAACACTTTTCAGCTGAGTGCCTGGAAATGCTTTGTAATTGCCTGAAAGGGCACTTAATGAGGGTCTTTTATACTTTTCCCATAGAAAAGGTAGAATAGAAGGAGAGGGGGGATGTCTCCTCCACTCAGCTGCCCACTGTAAAGACCAGATCCTGGAAGGCCTACCCCACGTTTCCTAATCTGAATTTTAGTAGAGAATAATTCAGTGGTGATCACGTCACTGTGCTGGGGGTACCCTCAGAGTCAGAACATTTCTGCTTCTCCCCAGCTTCCTTTTCTTTCCTTCCCCACCAGCCTTGAAATCTTTATTTCTTGGGGAATAAGGAAATAGCAACATAGGGCTTTAATGTAGTCTGTATTTTGACATATTAAACATAGTCCCCGCTTCTCAATTCACATTCCTGTTGAAGCAAGAAGCAACCAGTTTCTCTTAGGCTCTCAGTGTCCAAAAGCAGAGAACCCCTGTCTTTTGTTTCTTCACCTCTGTCTGAGCCACGGCATCCTTCTCTGCACGCAGCCAACCCTTGGGGAAATGTATTTTGCTCACCACCACTCCATTCTCTTGCCTCCCTACCCTGTTCAGCAGCCCCCAACACCAGCCTCCAGCCTGCAGGGAGGTAAGTCTGTAACATTAGTTCTAAGAGTCCTTGGGGTGACCTAAGGGGTGAATAGGAAAAAAACGAGCTAGGGCCATTTTTCATTTTCTGATTCTGTTAAAATGCAAACTCTACCCAAGTCTTCCCAGGCTGCCTCTAGATTTTGTGCAGCTAACGCTGTACCCCAGTAAGACTCTGTGCGAGGGGTCAAGTCACACTGTAGGCCCTCTTCACACACTTGATGCGTTTCTGCGTTTAGGAGCAGCAAAGCTGTAGATAAAGAGGAATGATTCTCTCGGAGGGGAAGCCACTTTCCTTAGGGTTTGAGTTTCCTCCTGTTACATTTTTAAGATGAATTTTAAACTTGAAGGTAAAATTTTCCACAGTGATTAAATCCCACTTCAAGTATTGTTGCTGCTTTAATGCCAGTTTGGATGAGAATCAAATGAATTGGGAATAAATTATAGAAGGACTGTTAAAGAAGGCTTGTTTTGCATTTTTTCTCTATGCAGGAGGATTGCCCTGTTTCCCTCTTTCCTGACTGTGTGTTCCATCTTGAGCAGCCCCTCATGGTAGAGTCTGCTGTGGCTGACGGAAAGCCTACAGTGAGGGAGGCCAGCCCTTCGCCTCCAACAGAGCTGGGAGAACAGGGCTGTCTCTAGGCCTCTCTCTCTTGATGGTGAAAGTTAAAGAAGTTGTCTATCATATTGGTTTCTCCACAGCCCAGAGTTTGCGGATGTGACACTCTGATGCAATTAGAATACACGTACTGTGCAACATTCTCTGATGGCAGAGCCCCGAATCTACTAATATGCAACCTACTTCAGTCAGAGTTGGGCCTCTTCTTTTCTAAGCTCCTTTTTCTCCCTTTCATTTCTAACTCTTCAAGGCCTCTGGGTTTCCATTTTCAGAATTCTAAAATAACAGCCCTAAATTGTTAGGATAAATGAGTCGCTGGAAGAAAAGGAACTACACAAACCCAAGCTGTTTCAAGAATAATGCTGAACTGTGGCAAGAGTGTGAACTTGAAGGAAGTCAATCTGAAACTAGTTCATCTAGGTCAAAAAAATCAACCTGTCTACTACCATTGGCATTAGATTATCTTCCTTGTTTGAGAACACCCGTTTTGTGTTTAGAAATGACTATTTGAAAGATGCAGTTTTGTGCTGAGCACATGTAGCTGTTCAGTAATAGGTCCTCTTTCTGACCTGCAATTCCCTTCTGTGAGTCAGGACATTCCTGATTTAGTACATTCATCCAAGGTGGGTTCCTCTTACTAACATGACCACTTCTTTTGGGAGGAGAAAAAAGTATTAAAGAGTCTTTTCCCATCTATTTTAGCCAGACTTAGAATAGAAACCCTTAAAAAAAAAAAAAAATCACCTGTCATTACTGTTAGTACTAGTAGAGGTGAAGAAAGGATAAGGCCAATATCCTAAATTCCAGTTAGAAACTGGTCCTCCTAGTCGATAACCAAGGACATGAGCAGCAACCTCCTTACCCTGGCAGACTCGCCCCTGGCCCACAGGTCCCCCTTGAGGACTCCTTGGCCATTCAGTCTTCCCTATGCTTAGCCCATCACTTTGACCTCTTCCCAGCTTCTCCCAGCGTTTTCAGCCCCTTTGCAGAAGAGGTAAATAGACGGCCTTGAGGCCCCCTTCTCTTCCTAGCCAAAGCTATGCCCCCTGCCCACCCTTTAGGACTTGGGCATCTTCCTTGACTTGGGTCATGATTTTTCCTCTCTGGAGGGGGGAATAAAGAGGTAGGGGGAACCTGGAGCACCCCCTGGAGACTAGAGGACCCCACACACATTTTGAGTGGTCAGCCTGGGTGGTGCAGTTCTACCTTTTGGGTTGCAAGCGTACATTAATACCTGCCAAACTGACTTCCACGGGCAAAATTTAGTTGTTCATCTTTGCCCAATGGTATTTCAGCCAGCGGCTGCTGTTGCAGGAAGAGGCAGTGGAAGAGGAAGGAAACTTGGTGGGATGATGTAATTAGTCATTGAGCTGGGCCTAACAGAAGCAAACCTCCAAATCACCCACCTCTCCTCCCCATTATATGAATTTACTAGAAAACATAAACGTGCATGCATGCTAAGTCGCTTCTTTGCAACTCCATGAACTGTAGCCCACCAGACTCATCTGTCCATGGGATTCTCCAGGCAAGAATACTGGAGTGGGTTGCCATGCCTTCCTCCAGGGAATCTTCCAGACCCAACCCATGTCTCTTATGTCTCCTGCATTGGCAGGCAAGTTCTTTACCACTAGCGCCACCTGGGAAGCCTCTAGAAAATATAAACATTCTAGTTCAAATAAGATCCCATCCTAGTAAAAATGCCCCCAATAAAGCCCTTTCCTATAAAGTATAACCCCCTTGTCCAGTCAGTTCCTCTTTTCCACAGAGAAATTAAAATCCCTTTATAAGTAAAACTGCCACTTAATCTTTTCCTGCTTTTACCCTAGCCGCAGGGCTTTGTTTGGAGGTCTAACAGAAGCTACAACCTGGGGGCTCCTGAAGCTAGAGCTTTGGTATCTTCAGAGCTGGAGTTCTCCATTGAGAACTCCAATATATTAATATCTAATATCTCCAAGATACTAATATGTTGTCATATATTTTACATTCCAGGGAACAGTAAGAGCATAAAATACCGTAACACCAGTCCCGCCCAAACACAAGTTGGCAGCATGTTACTCTCCAGAGCCAGTATGAGCATCGCAGCTTCTTGTCATTGAAGCCAACCCCATGTGAAGCCTTTCCCCCAGAGACAGCAGCGTTTGGCAAGCCCAGTACTTGGCTAGGACACAACCTAGACCCGTATCACTCTTGTCAGCTTGAGTCCATAGCAGAGATTTAGGGTCATCCCTGGTAAACAAAATGGAAGAGGGGCTTACAGAGCATGGTTTTAACTTCTTCGTGGTATCAATTCTGTTGTCTGATTTAAAACCCAGGTGGGAGACATTCTATCAATAACCCTTAATTCCCGTCTTCCGGGAGAAATTCCACTGCCTTTGCAGGTGACCTCTCAGGAGTTTCAGATACTGCTCTCTACTGATGCTATTTATACCTTTTCAAAGTTGGGCCATTTTTTTCTTTTTGAGCTCCTTTTTCTCCCTTTCATTTCTAAACTTGTATTCAAGACCTCTAGGTTTCCATTTTCAGAATTCTGAAGTAATCTCATGTCCCTGCTAACCCTGTTTTTCTGCCCATCCCATTTGTGAACTGATAGGGGTCTCTCTGGAGACAGTCTCCATACCTGTGTTAAAAACTTTTTATTTTATATTGGAGCATAATTGACTAACAATGTAATGTTAGTTTCAGGTGTACAGCGGAGGGATTCAGTTATACATATACATGTATCTATTCTTTTTAAAATTCTTTTCCCATTTAGCTTATTACAGAATACTGAACAGAGTTCCCTGTGCTATATGGTAGGTTCTTGTTGGTTATCTATCTTAAATATAGCAGTATATACACACCCAATCCTCAGTTTCCCCAGTGGCTTAGCAGGTAAAGAATCTACCTGCAATGCGGGAGACTCAGGTTTGTTCCCTGGGTTGAGAAGATTCCCCTGGAGGCGGAAATGGCAAGCTACTTCAGTATTCTTGCCTGGAGAATCCCATGGACAGAGGAGCCTGGCAGCTACAGTCCATGGGGTCGCAAAGAGTCAGACACGACTGAGAGACTACTCATGCATACACACACACATGCATTAATCCCAAATTCCCAATGCATACCATCTTTCAAGTAAGTGCCTATCATTTTTTATATAAACTCACCAACAAAGTATTCCTGGACTTATATTCCCCCAAAGGTTCCTGCCCTAGAATTTCCAAGTATTGATACTTGGTATAACCTTATTTACTCTTATGAGTAAGAGAAGTGTCTTCTGCCCTCACCTCTTTTTCCACTGTAGCAAGACCTAGCTCTGCTTCTGCAGGTTATTATTTCGCTCTGGTATTCCCTAGCCATCTTCATGCAGAGTTGTCAAGATTCAAATCTTGCTCTTGGGTTGTTTCTGTTCCAATACTGTGTAATTCTGACCCTATTTGTTGGGATCTGATAGCCTTTTCCCGTAGTCCATACCACGATAATAAGTTCAAAGACATTTTTCTCAAGCTGACCCATATTACCCCAAATTTCTAGCTCTAAATCATGAAAAGTAGAGTGGTTTTGTTGGGTTTTTTTGTCCACACCCCAATTCCCGAAGCCTGTCTTATGCTGACTGTAGGTTTTTCCCGCAGCGTGGAAGAAATCTGATTCCTGACACCAGATGTTCTAGGAACTAGCTTTATCAGTTTCTAATTTGGCTCTTGTGTTATTTATTGTACAGAAGATGGTATTGGCCATATAGGGAGGACTTCTATAGTTGTTAATTGATGAATTCTGCTACTTCAGGATTGATTCTTTACCCTAGGGCCCTGAGATATACCACGAGGGTAATTAATATCCAGTCCTTTGGTCCTCACTGAGAAACAAGGAAGTAATAAACTGGAATAATCAACACCATAATTCCCTACCACCATGATTAATCTCTAGTCTAAAACCCTGAATATTATTGTTACTCACCATAAACCTTGTAGTTCTATTTGATTTCTTAAACTATGTAAATTTATTAGTATGATGGAAAACAGATTACTTAAAATCTTGAATACTATTGCTGTGACAATCATGAAGAGATCTTTTTCTATACCTGCTGCTGCTGCTGCTAAGTCGCTTCAGTCGTGTCCGACTCTGTGCGACCCCATAGACGTCTGGCAGCCCACCAGGTTCCCCCGTCCCTGGGATTCTTCTGGCAAGAACACTGGAGTGGGTTGCCATTTCCTTCTCCAGTGCATGAAAGTGAAAAGTGAAAGTGAAGTTGCTCAGTTGTGTCCGACTCTCAGCGACCCCATGGACTGCAGCCTACCAGGCTCCTCCATCCGTGGGATTTTCCAGGCAAGAGTACTGGAGTGGGGTACCATTGCCTTCTCCGTTTCTATACCTACTGATACTAAATTCTATCCCAGAACAGAAACCTTGCTTTCTCCATGTAGGACTTTGCCCAGGACAAATATAGCTGTTCTTGCTGTTTGAGATTCAGAATGAACCTACCCGGAAATCTCAGCCCCTCGATGTGGTCTGCTCACCCAGGTGTTGCCTGCACCAGACGTTTGTCATATTTCCCATGAGTTATATGGAGAGCCTTGTTTCCAGCCCAGAGTCCTGCTGCCATTCTTGATTCCCAAGACAAATGCACAGAGGATTCTCTAAGCCAACAAACTTAACACAATTTAGGTCTTAAGCTCCACCCTTTTCTGATCACTTATCCTAATAAGCTAGGTTGGGCCAGTTGGAGCCCCCAGAAACTCTTGTGCCTTTCTCCCCACCCCCAGGTGCTCAGGGCCCCAAAAGACCAGGTCACCCAATCCCAACCTCCTCTCTGGGCCCTGGCCGTGCTTAACCTCTTTGGGCAGAAGGAACCAAACCAGCTGCTTAGAAGGAAACATGAAGGAGAACACTGGGGAAGAGAACTTGCATTCCTTCTGTCACCAGCACAGGTTGGTGATGGCTGCAGGCTGCCCTCCTGAGGACTCCGGGGATGGAATCTGAGCTGTCCTGTCTTCTGGTTGTGTTCTAAACCTGTTATGCACGTACATTCACAAGGAGTGGGCATTCTCTATTTTATTTTTTCCAAAAATGCTTTGTGATCTTGAGTTGAGCTTCTGTTTTAGTTCCTGTTGAATGTGTTATTAATGTGTATACGAAACTACTGGTTGATTTTACTTTTGTTACTGTTTTGTACTTGTGTAATTGCGGTCTTTTTACCCAGCAGCTGTAGAGGTGGCATGGACAGTCGTCATGGTGATAACAGTGGCAGTTTATTTTTCCCTCTCAGGTGTTCCCTTCTCCTTTCTAAGTGGGCCAGGGCCAAAAAAATATTTGAGAACCACTGGCTTAGATGTTAGAGTATGACAACATTTGTCCTTGTGTAATTTTAGATTCCTGGGGCTGTATTATCCAAACATGGTAAAAGGTACAGATAAACAGGACGGTCTTCTTCAGGTTTGGTAATAGGCCAGGGGTGACTTCCTTCGTGTGTAAGGGCATGGTTTTGAAATTGTTAGCACGTCTGCTGACCTGTTCAGTCAACCGTAAGATAGGGTTTTTTCTCCAAGTATCTCAGAGGAGATGATATAATAGCCATTTTATTGATTTTTTTTTTCAAGACATATTGCTGCATTTACTTCATTTCTCTATATATTCTTCCCAAGTTATTGGAAAGTTGCAAGCTTTATCACATTTCACCCCCAGATACTTCAGTGTGCATCTCAAAAGACTGAGGACATTCTTCTACATAGTCTAAGAAAATTAACTTTTATTCAGTAATACTCAGAATTTCCCAGCTGTCTTTTATAACTGATATCAATATTGTTTTTGATCTAGAATTTAAGAATTGTACATCAAGCTTATTGTTACATCTCTTATATCAGACAAGAATCTGCCCACCTTGCCCTCCTCCCCCCAGTAACACTGACTGTTTTGTGTTTTTGTTTTTTTTTGAAGAGTCCTTGCCAGCTATTTTGTAGTTGACTTTTTAGGGTACATATTTAAAGGATATGTAGAAACACAAATATACAGAAATGCTGACCTTAGGCATGGAAATTCCCTATGTTGTGGGTTTTCTCACCTCATATCCATGTTATTTTGTTGACCTTAAAACAGTGGTGAAAGAACTGAGTGAGTCAAATGGAGAGGTTTGTGCACATTTGAAGAGAAGGCTTTTGAGGGACTTACAGTTTTTAGCACAGCTTACTAAATAGTTGATTTTTTACTATTTATGGATGATTTTTGCTACATTCAATTTTTTAATTTATGCTTACAAAGGTTAGCACTGTCAGATATTAGAGAAAATGGCAGTCCCCCATATCTCCACCAATTCTATTTTTGGAACTTGTGCCCCTAAATTTGATAACATTTCAAATTTTTATTTTTGGAAACTGTTGCCAGGCAGAAACAGTGCTAACCATCCATTCAAACGGGTTTGAGCATGTCTCTTATTTGGTTTAGAAATCCAAAAGGCATCCAGATATTTTTCCAGATATTTTTTAAGTGCCAGAACCTGTCCACTTAATCTCCCTTGAACCTCTTTTGGTTCCCAGAACAGGGAATTATGGCCTGTCCTTGTCATTTGCTATAGCAATTACAAGAAATACCAAGATTAGGAATATGTTTTATGTTTGAAATGGTTTCTAATCTACACAAAGTAGTAGAAAACTAAAATAAAGACTGATTTCCAACTTCCAGTAATATGGTAGAACTTAAATAAACCTCAGCCTGTCTATCCTTTTCTTACTAACTGGCTGACTATGCTTTGTCTCAGAGTTTGTCCAAGGAAGGCCAGGACTAAGGAAAGTCAGCAGTATGTTGGAAAGTAGGTCTTTTGGGGTTTCTTTGTGTGCAGAACTCAAGGGACACCACATCTAGTGACTTAAAGCCCCCTCTCGTCTTTGCCAGTGGCACCCTGACAAGTTAGGAGTAATCAGGGGAGTAGAGACCACACATGCTCTATTTTGCCAACATCATTTTTAAATTGACATGTCCCTCTGTCTTCTTTCCTGGCATTCTACTCGCCGCCACAACCAAAGAGCAGTACAGGCAGGTGTCTTGGGCTCCCCCTGCCACCATTCTTGGAACTACACAGTACGTATTCCTTACGGAGAAGGAGGTGAGGTGGTAGTGGTCTGAGAAAGGAACAGTGACCCACCGCTGGTGGCAGAAAGAGCAGTAAGCTGAGGGATGAAGCTTCTTTGTAGGATTATGGCTCTGGGAATCCTGAAAAGTCTCTCAACCATGGCCATGTACATCCACACCACGTTTGTTTACAAGCGCTATGAGAGGCTCTGGAGACATGGGCTGGCACTGGGGCATAGCCGCAAGACGTGCCATGTGGAGGCAGATGTTGGTGTTCTGGTCAACTTGCATCATGAGACACAACCTTCCATGTACAGTAAGATCATGGCTGTCAGGCGTAACCAAATAAGGTCTGCCCTGAGGTCAGGCCTGCATGCTGATTTGGGACAGATGAGTCTGCTCTAGATGAAGGTAATGAAAATGAAACTGAAGAAGGTGGAGAGGAAAACCCCAAAACAAAACCTTAACAGCAACACCTAAGAGAAGGAGGCCTCTGTGTGAAGCCAAAGACGCAGGACTGGCTTAGTCTCTCCCCGGTCAGACCGCACTATAACTGATTGGCAGTTTCTTTAACATTCAGTATCTATTACAAAAATGCTGTATGTATTCACAACAAAGGCTGTGGCAAATTGAAACTTTGACGATCATGAGGCACCAAAGGAAAGGCTTATTAGACAAGGTGGTTTTTGTCTTTCTGAAAAAATTCCTTTTGACTCCAACTGTCATTTATCGTAACATTCAACAAAAGTGTTTTCCTTTGTTTTGCTCCTCTGCGCTGAAATAGTGAAGTTCACTGCCAGCACTGGCATCGTAGCTGCCTTGGACAGAAGCCACAGGCCTGTACTTGTGGGCAGGAAACAGATTTTGTCAGAGGGAATTATTATTTCTCTTGAATGGGTTAGTTTGTCTACTTATTTCTATTTTGAAACAATTGGGTTATTTCTTGAAAGGCTGCTTCTGCACCATCACCGAAGAAAGATTTTCTAAAGCTTGAAGAAATCTTAGTGTTAACTCAGTGGTGCTGTTTGACCAGGACAGGAGCTGCCTTTTTTGGGGGCCGGGCCCCAAGGCATGTAGGGATCAAATGTAGTGTGGAGTCCTGACCACCGGGCCACCAGGGAAGTCCCAGGGCTGTTTGTTTAAATAGAAACAACTGAAATAATGCGTGACAAGAGTAGCTTGATAAATTTTCACAAATGATACAGGCATTTAGATCAAGACCTAGAATTTATGAGAGTGAGGAAACTCTATGTACCCCCTAAAGAGGCATCACCCCTAGAGACAGGAGTAACCGCCATCCTGACTTGAAACACCATAGAATAATTTTGTTTCCTTTTGAATATTATTGTAAATGGGGTCATGTAGTATCTGGCTTTTTTGGTTTTTGTGAGACTCCCTGTTAAAGCTTGATTGTAATTTCTTCATTCTCATTTCTGAGTACTGAGATTTTGTGGTGACTGCAGCCATGAAATTAAAAGACGCTTACTCCTTGGAAGAAAAGTTATGACCAACCTAGATAACATATTGAAAAGCAGAGACATTACTTTGCCAACAAAGGTCCATCTAGTCAAGGCTATGGTTTTTCCAGTGGTCATGTATGGATGTGAGAGTTGGACTGTGAAGAAAGCTGAGTGCCGAAGAACTGATGCTTTTGAACTGTGGTGTTGGAGAAGACTCTTGAGAGTCCCTTGGACTGCAAGGAGATCCAACCGGTCCATTCTGAAGGAGACCAGCCCTGGGATTTCTTTGGAAGGAATGATGCTAAAGCTGAAACTCCAGTACTTTGGCCACCTCATGCGAAGAGTTGACTCATTGGAAAAGTCTCTGATGCTGGGAGGGATTGAGGGCAGGAGGAGAAGGGGACGACAGAGGATGAGATGGCTGGATGGCATCACTGACTCAGTGGACGTGAGTCTGAGTGAACTCCGGGAGTTGGTGATGGACAGGGAGGCCTGGCGTGCTGGGATTCATGGGGTTGCAGAGTCGGACATGACTGAGAGACTGAACTGAACTGAGATTTTGTTTGATATTGAGCCTATAGATAAATTTGAGAAGAATTAATATCTTTATAGTATCAAGCCTTCCAGCCTGTGAACTGATGTATTCTTCTATTTATTTAGAATTCTTTGATTTTCCTCGGGGTTTTATAGTTCAGTTTAGCTACCTTGCATGTCTTTTATTAGATGTGTTCCTAGGTATTAGATGTGTTCCTGGGTATTTGATGCTATCTGTTGCTATTTTAAATGTATTTCTTTAATTTCACATTGTTTAGGTTACTATGTATGTAAGTCATTCTTTTTATGTACTTGCCTTGTAGCCAATGATCTTGGTAAGTTAGCTTATTGATTCTCATACTTGGTGGATACTTTCATATTTTCTATGTACCCACTTGGCAATAAGTGATTGAGGTATTTTTCCTTCTCTTTTTTCCTTTTATTCATTTTTCTTAACTTACTACACTGGCTAGGATCAGGCTTGATTTTTGATCATGGTGTCAGATAGAAAAATCTTCTAAGGAGTTTCCTAGTAAGAAAAGGAACTATGAAATTAAGTTGGTTGATTTGTGAACATCCTATCTAAATTTTAAATGGTGTTATGGTGGTCTACAGAGCAACACATTGTACTTTGTAGTGCATGCCCACAGATGTAGACATATCTTATCAGCCAGCCAACCCGTCTTTCCTACCCCTGACAAGTGGAGACTCTCATTTGTGTATGGATCCTTAACAGAGTTCTGATAGTCAAGTAGAGGTCCAGAGAGCCCGCTCACAGTGTTCTTGTCTCAGAGGTGGCATTTAGGAGGGAATTGTCAAGCAACAGCTTCAGGAGGGGCGGGGCATTTGGGGGTGCATGAGGGTATCCACAGCAACAGTGTGGCATCTGACTGGTCAATGACTGGCTGTAGATGCCAGGTCTTCCACAGTGCCTTCAGCTATCTGGAAAGATTTTGATTAGCTGGACAATAGAAGGGGGAATGAGATCTCATTAGATGGAATACTAGGACGGGAGGCAAGGACTAAGAAGTAGAAACAACTAGAATCAAGAGATGTTTGTTGCTAGTAGGAGTGAGGGAGGGAACCTGAGCGTTTTGGGGACCTAGAGACAGGAGAAAGTGTAAGTCCTTGAGTGGCTTCAGATGTGTCAGGCATGTCAGCAGCTGGAGAGTAGAGTACTCGAGGATACAGACCCCGAGAACTGGCAAAGAGCATTCCTCTGCTTCTCTGCAGTTGTCTTCTTTCTCCATCTCTTTCCCTATTTGTTCTAATCCCTTTTTGATTTAGTCCTTTTTGCTCAGGTTCCATTTGGGAGGCAATATAATGGAATGACTGACAACTGATGGGTATACTGACCACTGAGAGCTATGAGACTTTGGCAGATTACCTTTTGAGCCTTGATTTTTCTTATCTCTAAAATGGAGACAATGAAAGCAGCTTTCTCACTGGGTTCGGAAGATTGGATAAAATAATGTTAAGTAAACTAGCCAGGGCCAATGATAAGGGATCCGTCTGGTTGCCTCTTTCTTGGTCTACCTGGTTCTTTTCCAGAGGTATTAGTTATCCATTGTTCTTTTGTTCTAGAACACTTTCTCTTAATAAGGTGTAATGTGGTATTTTTGTTGTTTTCATTGAAAACAGGGTTTATGTCCTCTTTTTGATGAACATAGTGGGTGAGTGCAGTGTCGCCCATTTCTGCCAATGTGGTAGATGACTGAGATGACAGTTGGGGGCGCTCTTCCTTCCTTTCCTCTCCAGTATCAGCAGCTTCAAGACCTCAAGCCATTCCTTCAACTCCTTTGGTCCTCAGGGTCCTTATCCATAACTGTAAAGGCCTAAATTAAGTGGACTATCAGATAGACTCTAGTCCAACTCTAATTACATTTATCGGAAGATGCTAGAAGTCAGATCCCTCACTAAATTATGCATGCCATGAGGAAAAGGACCACCATGTCTGTTTTGTTTACCAGCATATCCCTAGCACCTTCAGGAACCTGACCCATGGAAGATGCTCAACAAATGAATCAATGGATGAATGAATGAAAGAAATCTTTACAATAAGGAAGGTGGCCCATATTTGCCAGAAATTGTTCATAGGACATCATTGGCTTTATGGGTCCATCTTCTGTAACTGAGCTTAATTAAACTCAAGTTTTCTGTTGTAGAAAATGTTTATCAATTCAAATAGTCAAACAGCTTTTTTTTTTTCTTAAACTTCTTCAGGAGTTCATGCTCCTCTTTTAATTGTGATTCATTGCCATGGTTTATAGTCCTCAGTCTCTGTCATGGTTTAGTAAGTCACCTGTGTGAAGGTAAGTACTCTATTTTTGAAACCATAGTGTATGATTATACAACATCATAGCACCATCTGCAAGATGCTGTGCCATTTTCTCTATTTCTCAGATCAGATCAGATCAGCTGCTCAATCGTGTCTGACTCTTTGCGACCCCATGAATCCCAGCACGCCAGGCCTCCCTGTCCATCACCAACTCCCAGAGTTCACTCAGACTCACGTCCATCGAGTCAGTGATGCCATCCAGCCATCTCATCCTCTGTCGTCCCCTTCTCCTCTTGCCCCCAATCCCTCCCAGCATCAGAGTCTTTTCCAATGAGTCAGCTCTTCGCATGAGGTGGCCAAAGTACTGGAGTTTCAGCTTTAGCATCATTCCTTCCAAAGAAATCCCAGGGCTGGTCTCCTTCAGAATGGACTGGTTGGATCTCCTTGAAGTCCAAGGGACTCTCAAGAGTCTTCTCCAACACCACAGTTCAAAAGCATCAATTCTTCGGCGCTCAGCCTTCTTCACAGTCCAACCTTCTCAAGCCAGCATCATATATCTCATTTTACAAAGAGGGAACAGGTTAAAAGTTACGAGCATTCCTTGGGCTTCTACTTTCCTACTTAAAACACATGCATATGACTATCAGGCTCTTTCATACATCCTCTGACCCAGCAACCTCTCTGTGGAGACTGAGCATCCTTCCTTACCCCTCAAACGGCCCCCTGTTGGCTTTCCTGTCCATTATCTGTGAAACTTCCAAATCTCATTCCTGCCACATTGCACTCTCTTCTCCCTCCTTCGAATGGTTGACTCCCAAGGGGAAAAAAAATATGACTAACATCATGTCTAGCCTTCAAAGGTAAATGTGGACCCTGCCATCAAATTTTAAAAATTAATTTGAAATATAACCCCTGAATCTTAGTAGAGCTTGAAGGGGGAATTTGAAGGCAAAAGGAGAAGACGACAGCAGAGGATGAGGTGGTTGGATAGCATCACTGACTCAATAGACATGAGTTTGAGCAAACTCCAGGAGGTAATGAAACCTGGCGTGCTACAGTCCATGGGGGCGCAGAGAGTCAGATGCAACTTAGTGACTAAACAAGTATACTACAGACTGGGGAGCTAATAGACAACAGAAATTTATTTCTCACTGTTCTGGAAGCTAGAAGTTTGAGATCATGGTGCCGACATGGCTGGGTGAGGGCTCCCCTTCATTGACTTGTGTCCTCAGACACCTCTGCCCTCGTGATCTAATCATCTCCCAAAGGCCCCTCCCCCTAATATCACATAGGACATTAGAATTTCAGCGTATGAATTTGGGAGGTTACAACAATTCAAACCACAGCACTCATTTACTTCTTGAACTCCTCCTTTGGATAGAGAACATAAGATTCCAGGTATAGGACAGTTATGGTATGAGAGAAGGTACCATATAATGTAGAGCCCAAATGGTGTGGTACACACTAGGAGTGCCATGTAGATGTGAGGAAATTAAGACATCAGAATCGGGCTTCCCAGGTGGCACTAGTGGTAAAGAATCCACCTGCCAGTGCAGGAGATGCAAGAAACGTGGGTTTCTTCCCTGGGTTGGGAAGATCCTCTGGAGAAGAGAATGACAACCCATTCCAATATTCTTGCCTGGAGAATTCCGTGGGCCGAGGCACCTCGTGGGCTATATAGTCCATGGGGCCTCAAAGAGTCAGACACAACTGAGCGCCCACAGATATCAGAGTTAGCCAAAACTTAAGACTTTCAAAATGGGTATATGGTATTTCTGAAAACATTATAAAAGTTTGCTTTCTGGAAAACTTTGGTTTACCCTCTGGTATTAATCTTGTCAGTAGAACTGATAACTTTTATAATACCGTGAAAATGTCAAAACATTTCTGAAGCCTGAAATGAGAAAATTGAACAATGCTATTGCTGTTTACTCTCCAAACTTAGAGAAACAGTGATTATAAATGATTTTCTTAAAATAAAGTCAGAAAAGTACTTTCTAGGACATGTAACTGCTGCTTATGTTGGGGCATCATCACCAGTCCAAAACTTTTATGACAGAAGACTGGTAAGAGGAGAAGCAATGACCCAGGAGCAGTGCCGAGAACTAGAACATCCCCTGCATACCCGACTCTCCCTCTCGTTTACCAACAACATTCTAACAAGAGCAAGCTTAGCCATTTTCTGTGTCTGAATGTCTGAAAACATTTGATAGCAATTGAGGGTTGGCTGCCATGATGTCACCATCAAAAAAATCACGAGAGAGACTCTAATGACTTCTAAATATAATCTGCCAGTTCCGAACTTATTTTGTGTGTTTGGGAAAAGCAGTTGGCGTTTTGTAGGAAAGGAATTATGAAAACCTGCCCTTGCCAGTCAGTCACTGGCAGGACTTTGCTTTTATAAACTTGTCATCTGTGATCAAGTCTTCAGTCTCATTTGTTCACTTCTGAGTCCAGAATTCAGGGTTGGAGGAAGCACCTGAGAAACCAGTTGGCAGAAAGATTGTTCAGTCTTAGAAAAGAATTGTCATTTCACTAATTCTACCTAATATAAATCACTAAGAAAACTAAGCTTCTGGAAGATGGCTCAGGAGTAAACATTGAGTGCAACAGAAAAATTCGGTGGTCACCAGAGCACTAAGCACTGTTAGCCATTTAATGAGAACTGCAATCCAGTGGATAACAGCCGGTAGAGAAGCTTAACTCGTTCCTTTCCCTCTCCCTCCCATAGCCAGAAGACAATCCTTACAGTACAGCGTCTTCTAAGAGTTTGCCCTTCTACTTTGGGTAAAGCACCCTCTTTAAAATGAGTTAGCTCCTAGATACATTTGAAAAACTTAACTCCTCTGCTGTCTCAGCATCACATATGGAATGTTCGATCGACTTCCATACAAAGCAGCAGCTCTGTATACTATCAATTTAGGAAGAGTAATTGGCACCATCTGTGAAAGGATTGGTTATGAGCGCCTGCCCTTCCTGGTAGGGCACTGGAAAGGCATGAAGCAGACACAAGCATGGAGGTTTTCCAGGCCTCCCGTATGCAGCTAGCCTCTCCTCATTTGTGGTTTGGGGTCCATCGTTGTATTCCTTTGCTTTTGAAAATTTGAGATTGACGTGTACACACTGCTGTATTTTAAGTGGATAACCAATAAGGACCTACTGTGTAGCACAGGGAAGTCTGCTCAATGTTATGTGGCAGTCTGGATGGGAGGGAAGTTGGGGGAGAATGGATGCCTGTATATGTATGGCTGAGTCCCTTTGCTGTGCGCTTGAAATGATCACAATGTTGTGAATCTGCTGTACTCCAATATAAAATTTAAAAGTTTTTGAAGTGCCCCTAAAGATTGGGTATTTCTTACTCAGAGCTGATATTTACAGTTGCTTGAGGAAGGACTTTAAAATCATATTTTTTAAGTCATATTTCATTTGTATATACGCCTCTATTTTTTTTTTTTTTTTGCCATGGCAATTTGAAGCCTTAGATAAGCTAACGTGTAATGTCTACCAGTATATTTTTGGGTGTTTTGTCCTTTTCCGAAACAGAATTGTTCTTGTCTGCAATCCTTGGCATTCTTATCACACCTGTGTTTTTCTTGAAGCACCATCACCTACAGGATCTTTAAGGGCTTCAGAGCCTCCAGGCAGTGGACCCAACATAGAAAAAGTTTGCGGGGGTGGGGGTGGGGGTGGGGGTGGGGAACCTTGGCTAATTTAAAGTGTCAGATGATGATTTCTGACTTTAAAGAACTTTTCATTGGTTTTAGATGGAAGGCTCTGTGTTAAGTGTTTGGCTTCCTCTGGCGTGTGACTGGACATGAGTTCCAAGAACAATCAGCTAGTATAGGGTTTGCAGAAGGAAGCATTGTGCTCCCTGTTAATCACTGTCCTCTCTGTCCCTCCCCTCATCCCTCTTCTGATTTCAGTGGTGCTTCATGCCCCACCTCCAACCAAGATCAAACGGGAGCTGCACAGCCCCTCCTCTGAGCTGTCGTCCTGTAGCCACGAGCAGGCTCTCGGTGCTAATTATGGAGAAAAGTGCCTCTACAACTATTGGTAAGTGGAGCCAGAGAAAGGCTGGCCAGGAAGTGGCCGGCTCGTTGATTGTTTCCAGTATTATTCAGCAGACGCTCAGTGTAGCGCACCCGTCTCTGGTGGCAGTATAATGATCCTCTAGCTGTAGCCAGTCCAAATGGGCTTTGTGTGCATGTAACGTGCAGAACTGTTAAATCAGCCCTGCAGGGGACTGATTTCATGGGGCCCTGAGCCCTCCCAAGGGAAAGAACCCTGAATGCTGGGCTATTTGATCTGTGGCTTCAAGGGAGGGACTATATGCTCCTTCATGTCTATCATATGTTAATGTGAACTTTAAGCACCAAAGAAGTAATCTTCACATCAGAATATATGAAGAAAATCCCCATGCCAGTGCCCTTTACTTAAGAATATCCAAGCCCCAGGAATGAAGCTTTAATTTTAAATCATTCTTTGCTCTAGAAGATAAACATAGATCTGCCTGAAAAGGGGAGGAGAAGCTTTGTTAAGTGATGTTACAGCAGAAAATTCAAAGGTTCTTGTTCCTGGGAACCCTGGAATTCTTGGGAGAGGGGGCCAGAAAACTCCCCCAGGACCTAATTTCTCCCCTCATCCATCCACCCCTGCACGCGCATACATGGAGAATTCTTTTAGAAAAGGGGAAAAAGGAAACCGGAAGCTGAGGCTAAAATTATCTTTGAGAAGAATCACTAGAAGTGTTAAACAAGTCCCTGTGACGCAGTGTGCTTGTCACTTTTCAGAGGTACAAATATTCCCTCGGGGCTGCCAGCAATTTAACTATGTTAATGCTGTCATTTCCTGGCAACCGTGGGCTGCAACCTCGAGTTCTGCTGGACCTGGTGACCACGCTAATGGCTTCATTGCGGCTAAATGGTTCCTTCTCTTTTTCTGTTTACAGTGCCTATGATAGGAAGCCTCCCTCTGGGTTCAAGCCATTAACCCCTCCTACCACCCCGCTGTCTCCCACCCATCAGAATTCCCTATTTCCCCCACCTCAGGCAACTCTGCCCACCTCGGCGGCACATGCCCCTGCAGCTGGCCCAGTCCCAGGTGTGGGCCCCACCCCCACCCCTCATTCGCTTCCGGAACCTGGACCACAGCAGCAAACCTTTGCGGTCCCCCGGCCGCCACATCAGCCCTTGCAGATGCCAAAGATGATGCCTGAAAACCAGTATCCATCAGAACAGAGGTGGGTGCTGATCTGGGCTTCCTTTACCACCTCCTCCCACCCCTCTATCTCCCAGGGCGAGGGGAAGTAGTAGTCATTTGCCAGGTACCTATAAAGCTCTCATTTCACTGAGGCATGTTTTGAGGTAAGACTACTAATAATATGAATATGACCTGTTTATATTATCACTTTGGGGCTTCCCTGGTGGCTCAGTGGTAAAGAATCCCCCTGCAATGCAGGAGACTAGGTTCGATCCCTGGGTCAGAAAGATCCCCTGGAGGAGGGCATGGCAACTCACTCCAGTATTCTTGCCTGGAGAAGTCCATGGACAGAGGAGCCTGATGGGGTCACACAGAGTCAGACACGACTGAACGACTAAACAACGTATCACCCTGCTCCTAAGGTACTGCAGAGGGGATATAGGCCTTGCAACACCCTTATGAAGTAGGTAAGGGAGAGGTGGCTGGTACTCTTCCCCATTGTAGAAGCAGAGGAAGATGGACCTGCTCAGGATGTTGATCCTGTCTGTTGACCTTGGCTGAGGGCAGCTTCGCTGGCTCCTCATTGGATACCACCTGCTAGAATCATACCTTGATTTATGCTACCCATTAATACTTTATTACCTTTTTACTTACGTATTAGGGAAGATTGCTGAGTTATCGGAGGTGTTACTACTCATTTGATTTTAATACATTTTCACAGTAGGGGGATTACCTGAGGACTGTTTTTTTCTTTTTTTTTTTTTGGACTGTATTTTTAATTTTCTACTTTTGAGATAGAGATCTTGATTTCACTCCAGGTATTTCTGCATTCTTAATAAGGAAATAGAGGCATCAGAATAACTTGTCCAAAGTGATTCATTCTCAGAAAAACTAAGATGTAAAAGGAATCTACTCTGCAAGCACCAAACTTAACCTCTTAGGTCCCAGCCTTTGAAGTTCATTATCTGTGGTATTCTAGAACTTTGCGTGCTTGTGGCCTTCCCGTAATACAGGATATTCTGGGGGCCTTTTTTATTTCAGTCCCTCTGGAATGAAGTGATAAGGTATGCAGGTAGTTATCTGTGGTTACCAATGGCTACAAGGTGATGACTATTGTTTGTCCTTTCTTGCTCTGCTTGGGGGAGAGGAAGAATATATAAGTTATCTTCCTCTGGCCTGGTCCAACCCAGATGCCTGCTGGTATTTAATTGAAGGTCGCTATTTCTAGATGAAATGCAGAAAAAAGCAAGTACTCTTGTCTGGTTCCAGTTCCCTTCCCCCTTTGCGGTGAAAGTCACCATAAAGAACCACATAATTTGTCTGGTTAGTGTTTATCCCCCTGCTGATCCAGGGGCCGTGAACACCAATGGTATACAGGGCCTGAGGGGAGAGAGTGTTGACTGGCTGGCTGACCACTGGCTGGCTCAGTGGTGGGCCTCAGTTTCCACAGGAAGCCGCTTCATCTGAAGGAGGCAAGTACCTCAAAGTGTGTGTTAGTCACTAGCTTGTAATAACAGTTGTACTTCTTTAAGAGAATTTGGAAATTTGGAATTTTAGTGTAGAAATTCCAGGGGTTTTGTTTTTGTTTTTTAAAGCTGGCAACTAATTCAACTTTACTGCTGTAAAGTATTACAGCAGTAATACTTTGCAGACTAAACAAAATCTGTGGGCAGAATCACCCCTGAGGCCTGCCAGTTTGTGAACGCAGGCCTGGATACCATTTTTATTTCAATAATTTCGGTTTTGTGTTTTTAAACTGTCTTTTCTGATTGTATGCAGAGATTAGTAATTGAAGAGGCGGGTTGAGGTGGGGTATATATTTTGTATTTGAAATAATTAGCCAACTTTAATTTGTTATACCATATGTAAAGGGAAATCACTTTGTGTTAAATCTCTTATTCATATTTTCCCTTAATCCATTTCATGTGCAAAGAGCCTGTGTAAACAGGTTGTATCAATGGCTCACTGAACTGGGGGAGAATCTCCTATTACTAATTCTGCTGGTAGTTATTCATCTTCCTGCATCCCTGGAAGATAGGATGCCTTAGTCTCAGTGATAGAGTAGCTTTGTCTCCAGGCTACCCGGCCTCCTCCCGAAAGGAGGACATTTGATCCCTGCGATTTGAGTGTCTGTCCTCAGGTATCCAAAGGCAGGAGCCAGAAAGTAGATATTTCTTTTAGGGGGCAATTCCTCCCTGAAATCTGCCTTCCATCTTGCACTCACCTCCCCTTACCCCTCCGCCTTTAGGAGTGGTGGGTCTGAAATCAAGACCTCACCCACACACAGAGTGATACTGAGATCTTTAACAGAACTGAGGTGAAGGGCAGGTGCCTGCATAGATAAAACACAAACAAACATGGGCTCTTGGGCTTCTGTACCAGAGCACTGTATTATCAGATCTGAAGGTGTACTAGAGGAGTCCTCAGCGGGGGATTATTAGTAGTGTAGACTTCTTGCTCTACTCCAGAGATGGAGTTGTGGGTCTGGGGCAGGACCTGAAAATATTACTGTCGTACTTTGGGAAATCATGGTGTACCCCTGTCTTCTACCCCCACACCTAGACAACTTTTTTTTTTCCCTAAGAATCAAGTGCCCAGTACTCAATTTTGTTCTTATTGTGCTTGTCTATTATTGAGATAATGATATCTGTGTGATGCAAAATACACCAAAAACATGACAAGTGATTATGCTTGTAGATAGAGGATTGCACACAGAAAATGAGACAAACTAAGATCTGTAGTCCAATTCTGGCTCATACTGTAAAGAATCTGCCTGTGGTGTGGGAGACCCAGGTTCAATCCCTGGGTTGGGAAGACCCCCTGGAGGAGGGCATGGCTACCTACTCCAGTATTCTGGCCTAGGGAATTCCATGGACAGAGGAGCCTGGCAGTCTATAGTCCATAAGCTCACAAAGAGTCGGGCACAACTGAGCCACTAACAACACAATAGAAATTGCAGTCAGGTATGATAAACTCCAGTACTCTTGCCTGGAAAATCCCATGGATGGAGGAGCCTGGTAGGCTGCAGTCCATGGGGTTGCTAAGAGTCAGACACGACTGAGCGACTTCACTTTCACTTTCATGCATTGGAGAAGGGAATGGCAACCCACTCCAGTGTTCTTGCCTGGAGAATCCCAGGGACGGGGGAGCCTGGTGGGCTGCCGTCTATGGGGTCGCACAGAGTCGGACACGACTGAAGTGACTTAGCAGCAGCATGATAAGCTTAGTAACTACACATTTAATAACTTATGCCTGCTTGAAACTGGAGTAGATTAGTTAGTAACTGGAGTTTTTCTTGTGCTTTTAAGTTAGAGGGAATGTTACTTCAAAATTAGCCCCATAACAAAAATGTGGTATTTTGCAGGATAGAAGGAAATTAGTCTTATCTGAGATTTTCTAAATAGCTCTGTAACAAAGGCAAGATAAAAACAAACAAAATGTATCTTACAGATTAAAAAAAAAAAATTAGACCTCAGAGCATCTAAAGGACTTCCTAAAAGTCACATAGCCAAATACCAGGTCCTACCTTTAGAAACCAAAAACATAAGTACCCCACTTTGGTTATGCTTACAGGAGAGGGGTTGCTGACAATGTACTAAAAGCTAAGTAAGGGACCTTGAAAAATCATTTCAACCTTGAATTTTATCCATCTGTTTCTTTAAACTAGCAGGACTTTCTCTTAAAACTACAAAATCCCACTTAATTCCTACATCATTTATCTAAACCCATGTTGTCACACCTTTATTTTTTGTTTTGCTGAGTGCCTTGTTCCTTCAATTGAGTAGAACAAGTTCTTTTGAGGTTTAAAAACCATGATGTATACCCCTTTCTTTAGACCATATTTCGCTCAATATCTTGTCTTCAATGTGTTTATTGACAGTGATTGTTTGCTAAGACTATATAATCTAGTCAGTTATATTCTTAATGTTTTATATAATCAGTATATAATTCTTTACAACTCAAAATTTGCTTTAGGAGATAAATACTGTATTTGAAAGCCATGATTTATATTCGTGATTTCCTCCCCCCAAAGAGGAAAAAAATGCCATGTAATTTGGCATGTTCAGACATGTTTCATTTACCCTTAAAGACCAGCTGCTCCTTGAAAAGGAGGACTGCTTCTCATTCAACCTTCCCACTCTCATAGGAGTTTATTGTGCTGTTTACAATGTGCGCAAAAATCTTCCTATGTTATGCCCATAGTACTAGCCAGATATGGTATAAAGAAAAACTGTCATTCCATCTCAAGTTGAGTCCCCGCAGTTCAACTGAAGAGATTCCTCTAAGAAATGCAGCATCTAGAAATTTGGGGAATTGAAGGCAGGAGGAGAAGGGGGAAACAGAGGATGAGATGGGTGGATAGCATCACCAACTCAATGGACATGGGTTTGAGCAAACTTCGGGAGATAGTGAAGAACAGGGAAGCCTGGTGTACTGTAGTCCATGGGATCGCAAAAAGTTAGACACGACTTAGCGATTCAATAGGAATTTTGAAATCCACTGCACACTCACGTGACAGCAAGAAGCAAAAAATCAAAAAGCAAAATTTAAGAAGATAACCCTGATGGGGAAATCGTCTGCTTCGGGCTTCCATGGTGGCTCAATGGTAAAGAATTCACCTGCCAGTGCAGGGACATGGATTCGATCCCTGGTCCTGGGGAGGTCCCACATGCCTTGGAGCAGCTCAGCCCCATGCACCACAACTACCGAAGCCCACGTGCCTAGAAGGCTGTGCTCTGCAATGAGAAAAACCCCTGAAATGAGAAGCCCACGCACTGCAAGAGAGTAGCCCCTGCTCACTTACAACTGGAGAAGGTTCTCGCACAACAATTTTTTAAAAAATTCCCTTTTTAAAAATCCTCTACTTCTTGATGCTCCCTACGGGCATTAGTATTGCAATAGGCTATCACGCTGAAATTGATAGTCAGAACCCAGTCCCCAGAGTCATCAAGAAAGGGTCTGTTGTCTGAATGGCCTGTTGAGAAGGTTCTCTCTGTGGTTGTGATCAAAACTTTAGAGCTTAGAGGATGAGCTTACATTTTCTATAATTGTGATTTAGTAGAAAACTACTTATTCCCTGAAGATGCTAAAGAGACATAATATATGCAGGTTTTTCTCTTCTCCTTTCTCTCAGGTCTACCCTAATTGTTCATTTTTGTCCTTCACATTTTCTAGTTTTTAGACAGGGAAGAACCTGACAGTGAGTCACACTTGTAGCCTGTCAGACACATCCCTTTCATGCACTCCTGTTAACAGTGTGTTATGTGTGACAGCACAAATTCACTTTAGTGTCCGAAACTGAGTTTCATAGATGCTTAATGGAATCTTCAGCAGACTGAGTTGTGTACTTCTAGTCAGACATGACTTAGCAACTAAAAACAACAACAGTTCCAGTATGGGAAGTTTTTAGGGTTCTGCATCTTAAGAGGGCTCATTTTCTGCATTTCCTTATGTTTAAAATAGGGTTGTTTTTGTTATACCTTTTATTAAGCTGAAGAAAATTTCCTTCTATCCCTAGAATGCTGGGTTTTGTTGGTTTTCTTTTTTAATATGAATACATGTTGAATCTTATCAAATGCTTCTTCTGCCTCTATTGAGATCAAATGAATAGCTCTCCTTTAATTTTTCTATGTGGTGAATTACACTGATTTTATATGAAACCAATCTTGTATTCTTGTGATAAACTAAACTTTGTTATATATAATCATATATACATTGCTGGACTAGGTTTTCCAACATGTATTTAGGACTCCTGCATCTGTATTTATGATTGAGAATGATATATAATTTCCCTTTCTTATATTATCCCTGTTGGGTTTTAGCATTGAGGTTATTCTCACCAGATGAGTAATGATATTTTCCTTTCTATATATTCCAAAATAGCTTGTGTGAAATTGGGGTTTTTTATTCTTTGAAATTTTGGAAGAATTTACCAGTACAGCCATTGGGGCCTGATATTTTCTTTGTGGGAAGATTTTTAATTACTGGTTCAGTATCCTCACCTTTTATGGTCTTGGTCTGGATTTCTGTTTAGTTGAGTGAATTTAACAAATTTTTCTAGGAATTTGTTTCACAAGTTTTAGAAATTGGCACATGGTGTTCCCTGGTGGCTCAGTGGTAAAGAATCCGCCTGCCAATGCAAGAGACGTGGGTTCGATCCCTGATCTGGGAAGATCCCACATGCCACAGAACAACTAAGCCCATGTGCATTAAAAATGAAGAAAAAAAAATTGGCGTAAAGCTGTTCCTAATGTCAGCATGCTGCAGTCCATGGGGTCACAAAGAATCAGACGTGACTGAGCAACTGAACAAAAGTGCCCTTTTAACAACCTCTATAGCATCATCTGTTTATCCATTTTTCATTTTTTATTCTATTTATCTAGACTGTGTTAGTCTTAGCAGGTTATATCACTTGTCTTTTCAGTAAATCAACTCTAGATTTGCTTGTTCTATTGGATACTTTCTATTTCATTGGTTTCTGCTCCTACTGAAATTTTCTATATTTTTTGTTTATTCTGTTTTAGCTTCTTTGGTTGGCTAACTTGTAGCTTCTTTATACTCTAAATACATGACCAAATAAGATTTCTCCTAAGGCTGGGGTGACCATACCTTCAGTTTTTCCTGGGTCACATAGCTTGTGAAAGTAATTCCTGATAGCTTTTCTTTTTACTCCCCAAAATACCCTGGTTACAAGTAATCGATTATTTGATCTCCCTACCAAGTCCTGCTTTAGCTATACCCCACAAGTTCTGACCTGTGGTATTTTAAAAATTCAGTTTCAAGTATTTATTATTTCTTCAATCCTAGAGTTCTTCAAGTGTATATTTCTGAATTTCCAAACTTAAGTTTTCTAGCTGCCTGGACTGTATGATATTTAAATGTCATCAAGAAGGTATTTAAAAGCAATTATTGAAACAATTGTATGAATAATATAGGCTCTGGAGTTGAACTGATTAACAGATCTGAAATTGAGTCCCAACTCTGCTACTTCCTATCTGTATGACCTCAGGGAGGCATTTAACTTTCCCAAGCTTTGGTTTCTTTATCTGAAAATGGGAGACTACTAGATACTTACCACATAGAATCATTGGGTGACTTAATCACATTGGCATAGGGAAAGTACTCAAATGTTAGCTTCCATGACAATCTTGTTTTAAAAATCACTTTTATGTTCCATAAAGAAAACTACTAAAGGAATCTTCCTAAAATGATATAGATACTATTACCTATACACTTTTAGCTCTTTGTTTAAAGTGTTAAAAATGTAAAGTTCTCTACCCCTAATCTTTTCATCTTTAGACTCATTAATGTTGTATACATAAAAAACTAATACTTTTACCGTCTAATCTCCTGGGAAGATCTTGTGTTTATATCACCTTCCATATTTGATCTTGAAAAATCAAATATCTAGGCCTTTAAAAGGCATACTTGGTTTCTCATCTCTGTGTTCTATCACAGTTTGGATGGGCCAATTTGAGTTTAATTGCTGACAGGCCTCACACAAAGTTCTGAGAGCTGTTTCAGAGCTCTCTGGTGGGCTTTTAGGGACAGTGTTTGGGTTTTCTTTTGCAACAGTGCCTGGCTCTTGGTATATGGCAGGAAAATAAATATTAATTGAAATTGGGTGGCATGGTACCACCTGGAATAAAAATCAGCATTCTCTTTTTGAGAAAGGAGACTAGAGGCTGTCTAGATAGCAAGGGAACTCGTGTGCGTGAACGTCTCCCAGTTCCTTAAGATCTTCCCTACCATTTTGCATAATTTCTGAATTTAGCTTATGGCAGGCTGTGGGGAGGAGGTTGGATAGTTGATGTTTGAGAGTAATGGTATCTAAGAACCTAGCAGTGTGCTGGGACCTTTTACATGGGTTGTTTTAGGTAACCTTTACAACAGATCTATGGGACAAGTAACCTGATTGTTCTTACTTTCCTGATGAGGAAACTGAGGTTCAGAGCAGTTATGTAACTAGCTCTGTGACCTTGGGTCAGTAAGTGATAAAGATTGGATTTCAGCCCAGGATGTGCCAACTTCGCAGCCAGAGCCTCTTTTACTGAGCTGTGCTGCTTCGCTGTCAATTTTTTCTTTGCTCTAACGGGAATATTAAGTACGTGGTGGTGGTTTCTTGGCCAGTTTTCCATATCATTTCAGCTGGCCTCTGAACTGCTCACTCCTTCACTGGGCACCCAAAGCCACTGTGTAGCCTTCTTTGAATCCACACTTTTCTCCTTTTTTTCTCTAAGTATTGTGTTTACTCTGTGTTGGCAGCAGAAACCAAAAAGGAAATGCAGAAAAAGCATCTAACGGTTTTCATAATGTAAACCAAATGTTGGTAGCGTGGGTGAGCTCTTGGGAGGAAAGGCGCTATATAAATCTGACAAATAAATAAATAACTGGTTCTTTAAATAAACTGGCACTGAGAAAGCCTTAATCTGTAACCTATTGAATATAGGCTTGCTCAGTAGTCAGAAGTGTCCTTTTGCTCACCAACTGTGAGCTCATGATGGCCTGAGCTCTGTTGGGATAACGGGTGGGGGTGGAGGGCAGGGTGGCTAGTGGGGGTAGGAAGAGGTCTGTTAGGAACCAAGCCTTCCCTCCTTGGAAAATGATTGCCTGCCTCAGTAAACAACAGGCATCTCTGTCGTAGCTGTACTATGTATACAACACATTCTAAGCTACTTCAAAAGGATTGTGGGAAGGGGGTTCAAATGAAGGACAGTGGTTGAAGTGCAGAGTGTATTTTGAGGACAAAAACTGAGTTACTTTACTAATCTCTGCAAATAAAAGCTGTTATCGGCAGCAAGCTCGGAGAGAAATCTTTCTTCCAAATATGCTGGTTTTATGACCTACCCTTAAGCTGCCCTTTGCAACAAACCAGGACAAGCCAATCCCAGTTGTAGAATGTGTTCCACAGATGCCAGGCCTGTAAGCTTCATACATCCTTAAAGTTATGCTGCAGGGAGGGGATGAAGGTTGCTGGCTGGTACCCACATGGAAGCACCTTTTCCTGAGGGCATCGGACTAGGCCAACTCTAGAGTTTCATTCTGGAAAGTGAGAAGATGAGCTCTGAGCGGAAGTGAAGTGATGGGCCTGCCAGCTGCACTGGCTCTGGTTACAGAGCAGAGTTGGTTCTGTGCCATCTCAGAGCCATCAAGGAAGCGATTTGGGGAGGTCACCTTGGAAGGTACTAGGAAGGTTGCAGAGGCAGGAGGGGAGAAAACATGGACAGTGGGTGCCCTTGTTACTGTTCTTGCTGGCATAAGCTCTGGGTACTTTAATGAAAATAAGCCTAAAGAATATCTTTACTTTCCTGCCCACTTCAGAATTTTCTTTACAAAATCAGGTTTGCAGCCTGTTGCTGGTGCCTGTATTCTAAATGTCAAGCCTAAACACAAGTTTCAGATTTATACTTCGAAGACCATGTGCAAGGCTTTCCTGAAATAGCAGTAACCTTGAAAATCAGCTTTCCTGATTGCCAGTCCACTGTCACAGTGTTCAGTACCCCCTGATCCTTAGAGTTCATAAAACTTGTTTCAGTAATTTCATCAGGCAGATCCTGAGCTTTTGGTATAAAAGGATAAATGTATGTAAAATAGTTTGGGGATCTTCCGGTTATAAAGGATCTTGTGGTACTGCTGCTGGTAAGACAGTAAAGACTCAGAGAGCGAGCCCTGATTTAAAACGTTTTATTCTGCACACGAATCTCTTCACTAAAATTTTAAATCTTGATATTTTAGAAATCTGTTGGCCCTTAGATGTCACAAATTGATTCAGATCAAGTTATTTGCTTCAAGCTATTGATAGGATTCAAACTAAAAGTAGAGAGTAAGACCTTATAGGCTTACATTGTTGATTTTTAGACTTATTTTTATTACTGATGAAGTTGAACTTTGTTTATGACTGTTTGCATTTCTTTAGTGATTTTCCTATTTGTGTTCTTTACCCATTTTTTTCTGTTGGCATGTCCATCTTTTATTAATTTCCCCCACCGCAGTCTGTATTCTTTTATTCTTTTGCTTTGCAGCAAAAGAATTTCTTTCTATAGGCTACTAAGAATACAAAGCATGGCCCTTATATCAAACCGTATGAACATTGCTATAGCTGCTAGAGATTTTCAGTTTAATTTGGGTCTTATTTCTCGTATTTCCTAACTATTACAGAATTACTCCCGCAGTTTGTTTTTCCTTAGGTTTTGTTTCTGTTGTTTGACTTATAGAAATTTATGCAAGGATACATACCCATGTTTATCTTGATTTCTGCTATTGGTATGATATATAGAAAGGTTTTTCCTCCACCCCCCCAAGATTATTTTTTCTTCCTATATGTTTACTATCATGGTTTCACATTGAAATCTTTATATAAAATTTATTTTGGCATATGGTATAAAACAGGACTTTCCAAGTCCTAAACATTTTATCTTTAATTAGATCTGTTGCTCAGAAAAGTTTTAAGTTTTGTTGTATAGCCTACACATTTTGTGATTTTTCTTAGGGATTTTGTTTTTGATTGCTGTTACATATGGCTTTTTTTTTTTTTTTTTAGAACTATGTTTTCTAACTGGTTAATTTCTGGTTAAATGCTCTTTGGTCTTTAAAAATTAATTCTGTCTACAGATGAGCAAATGAATCAATGAACAAACATAATCTAATGTTAGTGATATTTGCAAATAGTTGGTTTTATATATTCAGATACATAATCTGGCTCAACTCTACACATAGACTGTGCATGAAGTAAACATGCACAGAAAATAAACTATGATGTAGTATTTTTTTGGGGGGGGGGCCAGTCCCTGACTCATGAGGTTTAAAATGTGTGATATAATTTTGGAGAAAAGGATGAAATATCCAGAAGCAAGCATTAATGAGTACTTTGAATTTGTAATCCTCAATGCTAAAATCATAGTAGATACTCATCCTATATTTACTTAAACAGTGTAACTACTTTCTTCTTGCAGATTTCAGAGACAGCTGTCTGAACCCTGCCACCCCTTCCCTCCTCAGTCAGGAGTTCCTGGAGATAATCGCCCTAATTACCACCGGCAAATGTCAGAACCTATTGTTCCTGCAGCTCCCCCACCCCCTCAGGGATTCAAACAAGAATACCATGACCCACTCTATGAACATGGGGTCCCAGGCATGCCTGGTGCCCCAGCACATGGGTTCCAGTCACCAATGGGAATCAAGCAGGAGCCCCGGGATTACTGCGTTGATTCAGGTGAGCATAACATCATATGATTCTTTTCTTCATCATCTCATTCATTTGTCTGGTTGTTACTGAGTGCCTTCTGTATGCAGGGCTTTGGGGACTAGTTTTCTAAAGTTTGCCTTCAAAGAAGTTAGGAGCTACTAAAGCAAACATGTTTATGCATAACTTAATACAAAACAGAAAAGTCATGCAAATGGTAGGAAGCACAATAGACATTCAGATGTCACGCCGAGTATACCGGAGTCCATACCTGAAGATTGCTGGCACCCAGCCTTCAGTTCAGTCGCTCAGTCGTGTCCGACTCTTTGCAACCCCATGAACCGCAGCACGCCAGGCCTCCCTGTCCATCACCAACTCCCGGAGTCCACCCAAACCCGTGTCCATTGAGTCGGTGATGCATCCAACCATCTCATCCTCTGTCATCCCCTTCTCCTCCTGCCCTCAATCTTTCCCAGCATCAGAGTCTTTTCAAATGAGTCAGCTCTTCGCATCAGGTGGCCAAAGTATTGGAGCTTCAGCTTCAACATCAGTCCTTCCAATGAACACCCAGGACTGATCTCCTTTAGGATGGACTGGTTGGATCTCTTTGCAGTCCAAGGGACTCTCAAGAGTCTTCTCCAACACCACAGTTCAAAAGCATCAATTCTTCTGTGCTCAGCTTTCTTTATAGTCCAACTCTCTCATCCATACATGACTACTGGAAAAACCATAGCCTTAACTAGACGGACATTTGTTGGCAAAGTAATGTCTCTGCTTTTTAATATACTGTCTATGTTGGTTATAACTTTCCTCCCAAGGAGTAAGCATCTTTTAATTTCATGGCTGCAATGACCATCTGCAGTGATTTTGGAACCCAGAAAAATAAAGTCAGCCACTGTTTCCCCATCTATTTGCTATCAAGTGATGGTACCGGATGCCATGATCTTTGTTTTCTGAATGTTGAGCTTTAAGCCAACTTTTTCACTATCCTCTTTCACTTTCATCAAGAGGCTCTTTAGTTCTTCACTTTCTGCCATAAGGGTGGTGTCATCTGCATATCTGAGGCTATTGAAATTTCTCCCAGCAATCTTGATTCCAGCTTGTGCTTCCTCCAGCCCAGCGTTTCTCATAATGCCCTTTAAGGCCTGTTATCTTAAAGTCACTGGACAAAGGATATTTCTGCATGTTAGTCCTGCCTCTAGTTTTGTGACCTTTTTTGAATACAATGACCCATTGAACTCCCAATGTAAGTATAGGAGAGTCCACACGTAGGACGGGACTCTATTGTTGAATAGTGTTCTGAGAAAGTATCTGGTTTGTCATGGCTGTATGGGATCTGGGTATGCCATGGAAAAGTTTGTCCTGTTGGTTGCTTCATAGGAGTCACTACTCTGTTGCAATACTTTCATCTGGGAAAATTCCTGTGTCCTTCAGCTGCCAGTGTACACAGGGAGAGGTATAACATCTTGAAACACCTATTGTTTGCTTTTGGGCTTCTTGTCTAGAAAGTTAAACACAAAGTTCCAGCTGTCTTTGGGGGTCCTCTTTACCCCCACCCACACATTCACTGATTACCCATCTTGTAGGCCAAGCTTATCAAATGAGATCATTAATGGAAAGAGTGGGAATTTTGCAGCTTGCACGTTTAGAAACTCTTTCCTCTTTCAGTTCAGTTCAGTTGCTCAGTTGTGTCCGATTCTTTGTAACCCCATGAATCGCAGCATGCCAGGCCTCCCTGTCCATCACCAACTCCTGGAGTTCACTCAAACTCACATCCATCGAGTCAGTGATGCCATCCAGCTGTCTCATCCTCTGTCGTCCCCTTCTCTTCCTGCCCCCAATCCCTCCCAGCATCAGAGTCTTTTCCAATGAGTCAACTCTTCACATGAGGTGGCCAAAGTATTGTAGTTTCAGCTTTAGCATTAGTCCTTCCAAAGAACACCCAGGACTGATCTCCTTTAGGATGGACTGGTTGGATCTCCTTGCAGTCCAAGGGACTCTGAAGAGTCTTCTCCAACACCACATTTCAAAAGCATCAATTCTTCGGTGCTCAGCTTTCTTCATAGTCCAACTTTCACATCCATACATGACCACAGGGAAAAACGATATCCTTGACTAGTGGACCTTTGTTGGCAAAGTAATGTCTCTGCTTCCTCTTCTTTATTTCCCCTTATTTTAGATTTTTTTTTAGTGTGGGGGGTGCAAAAAATGGGTGGTACCCCTTTCCCAAGACAAGGCCAGAAAGACATGACCTCAGGGCTGGAGGTTTAAGGGCTTTCCCTCTGCCAGTTTCAGCTGCAGAGACCATTGACAGGAGTGTGTTTCTCTTTCAGAAGTGCCTAACTGCCAGTCCTACATGAGAGGGGGCTACTTCTCCGGTAGCCATGAAGGTAAGTAGCTCTTTAAGAAATTATAATATTCAAGGAAGCCCAAAGTGGCTCAGTTTCCAAGCTAAGATTTGAGATCATAGTTCAAACCTTCCTTAGCTTGTGAACACAAGCACTCACTGATTGTGATCCCCAGTCATCTTGGACACAGAGTTGAGGCACGCCCCTGACCTATGAGGGCTGCCATCCTTTTCAGTAGTAATGACCCTAACTTTTAAGAAAGAAAGTGAACTGCCTGGTTTCTACTTTTCCATGCAAGGCGGCCATACAGCTGTAGATAACACTATCTGAAATGGAACTTAGGAACCACGTCATGACCTTCAGGGCTTCTTTTAAACATTGAAACAGGGAAGGCTTGCTTTCTTAGAACGGTTCCTCAGAAGTATGTCTTATTTCCTATCATGCACATCTCTGTAAGTGTCTAGAGCAGTGTGATTCTCCAAACCTGCAGCATCAGCTTCACCTGGGACTTGCTAGACATACAGATTTTCAGGCCCCACTCCAGACCTACTGAATCAGTCTCCAGGGTTAGGGCCCAGCTCTGTATTCCAACAGGCCCTCCAGGCAACCATGATGCACCCTCACATTCAGTTCAGTTCAGTTCAGTCGCTCAGTCATGTCCGACTCTTCACAACCCCATGAATCGCAGCATGCCAGGCCTCCCTGTCCATCACCAACTCCTGGAGTTCACTCAAACTCATGTCCATCGAGTCAGTGATGCCATCCAGCCATCTAATCTTCTGTCGTCCCCTTCTCCTCCTGCCCCCAATCCCTCCCAGCATCAGAGTCTTTTCCAATGAGTCAACTCTTCACATGAGGTGGCCAAAGTATTGGCGTTTCAGCTTTAGCATCAGTCCTTCCAATGAACACCCAGGACTGATCTCCTTTAGAACGGACTGGTTGGATCTCCTTGCAGTCCAAGGGACTCTCAAGAGTCTTCTCCAACACCACAGTTCAAAAGCATCAATTCTTCGGCGCTCAGCCTTCTTCAACAGTCCAACTCTCACATCCATACATGACCACTGGAAAAACCATAGCCTTGACTAGACAGACATTTGTTGGCAAAGTAATGTCTCTGCTTTTGAATATGCTATCTAGGTTGGTCATAACTTTCCTTCCAAGGAGTAAGCGTCTTTTAATTTCATGAGAGAACTACTAGAGTTGTAAGGCTTAGGTTTGGCTACACGTTAGAATCACCTGTGTGCAAATTGCTCAGTCCCTAAGTTATGTCCGATTCTGCAACCCCACCGGACTCCTCTGTCCAAGGAATTCTCCAGGCAAGAATACTGGAGTGGGTTGCTATTTCCTCCTTTAGGGGATCTTCCCGAGCCAGGGATCAAACCCATATCTCTTGCATCTTCTGCTTTGATAGGCAGGTTCTTTACTGCTGCGCTACCTGGGAATCCCTAGAATCACCTGGGGAGCTGTTAAAACTTCTGGTGTCCAGGCTTCACCCAGAGCAACTAAATCAGAAATTCTAGGATGGGGCTCGGGCATTAGTAGTTTGTGAATCTCCCTGGGTGATTCTGTTGTGTCCAAGGATGACAACCACTGTTCTAGAGTTTTAGAGCTAGTTTGAAAGAGCTGGTAAATCAGCACTAGCTGGTTATTATGAGTGATTTGGTTCACAAGAGTGATTTCTATGGGTGGCTGTCTCCCAATGACTTGGTTGGAAGGGAGACCAAGTGTGGCTGCCACGGGCACCCAGGGATATTCTGAGTGAGTGTCCAGCCCTGGGAAGGAAGGGCTGTCTACTGGACCTCTGTGATGGGCACACATGTGTAGTAGGGCTCTCTTCCAGGTTCCCAAATGTTTCTGCAGCAGTTGATGTCTGTAGCAGGTGAACTAGGAAAGAGGAAAACACTTTGCATAACTACAACATTTAAAGAGGTGCATGCTCTTAAAGGAAATACTTTTAGTAAGGCACTGGGGCTGCTTACTACACACAGAATATCTGGCAAGCTTGTGTTTTTCCCCCACTTCTTCCCTGAATCAAAGAAGTTAGTTTCAAAGATATCTGCATTCTTAATTGCTCTAAATTACTCTGACACAGTTTTTCTCTCCTTATACAGGCTTGACCACAGATGCCCGTGAAAGTTAGTGAGACAAGTGTCTCTGATTGGCATCTGTGATTACTAAGATAGCCATCCTGCCTTAGCATTCACCTGGAATCTTTACATACTATTTTGAATCTTTCATTTCCACTTTGCCCCTCAAACAGGTTCTTCCTTCCTGCCACCTTTGAGTGACTAGATGGTTGTGACCACAACTGATGGCAACTGCTGTGCAAATTCAACTGACAAATTCACTTAAACCAACAGCATCTTCCAGATGTTTTAGAGAACCACATGTGGCAATGACTAGAAACCACAAAATATACCAGAACGATACTCATGGGCAGGGCTTCATCTGATTAGTTTGAAAACCAAACCTAGAATTTAATCTAGGTTTACATTTTTTCCCCTATATACTGTGAGTGTATTATGCTCAAAGAAAAGCTCTAAATATAACATAGAAATTTTGGCAGGTGTGTAAACTTTGTAGTTTACTTTTGACTTTATATTAAGGCTGTTAAAACATCAGAGTAGCAAAATTCATGTAGAAAGTCAGGAAATACATAGCTTCCCAACAGCCAAGGCAGAAAATACAAAGCCTGATGGATTATGCAATTCTTAATATACATTGTGACAGTTTGTTGTAAGTCAGTTTCCTAGTACCAAACTGGAAAATTATAGGAGTCCCTGAGAAGTTAGCATTGCATTCTTAAATCTTTTAATGGAAAACTGTAGATTCCTTCATATTTATTCCAATAGTTATAGAGCACTTACATACTAGGTGCAATAAGGATGCTAAGATATTCAGAATATGGTCCTTACCCTCTAGAAACTTAGAATTCCATGACAGAATAAGGTAAGTGCTATTAAGAGATTAACTGTAGAGATTTATCATAATGTGCAAGTCCTTACTGTCTTGATTTCTTTTAACTATCCTGCATTGCACATCTATGTACTGGGAGCTATTCTTAAGCTCTCTGTTGTAAGGATAAATCAGTAAATGAACAGAATATATATCAACTCATTAAATTCTCACTAACAAGCCTGTGAGGTAAGAATTATCTTCCAAATCCTTAGATGAGAAAAATGGAGCACTGAGAGACTAATTTGTTCTAGGCCACACAGTTAACCTAGATCCAGTCAGTCTGGCTTCAGGGCCCATGCTCTTCACATTACACCATGTTTTTTGTTGTTTTTTTTTTTTGCCTACTTTGTCATCTGTCTCCACCAGTTGGGATGCGAGCTCCATTAGAGCAAGCGCCGAGTCTACCCTCTTCTCTAGCACAAACATGTGCCCAGCATAAATATCTATTGGATTACATAAAAATATACTTCTTTGTAGTTAAGCAGAGAAAAAAATGCTTGGGGCTGAGGAAACAAAATGAATAATACGAAACCTGAAAACAATCTGTTTCCAAGTTGGGCAGTGTTTTCCCAACCCCAGGCCTCTTTAAAATTGTGCTGATCCTGCCAAGAAGAACTTGATCCAAGCTGATTGTAATGAACAGATTATTTCTTGGAGCCTTTACCAGGGAGTTTAAGTCATAGAAAATCCCTCTCAAAAATCTAGTGCTCATTCTTCACTGCAAATGGCCTCCCCTGCCTGCCGGGACCACATACTTGACACTCATAAGCCTGGTCCACATGCCAGACGAGTTGACTGGAGAACTGAGTGTGGGGAGTACCGCCATGCAAACAGGAGCTCCTGGTGTTTCCTCTTGAGAAGCATGTGGTTAGCAGGGAGTACACAGGGATGCTCACCCCTGAAATAGGCTGGACCCCAAGCAAGGGTGTGGTCCCACCATGCTTGTCTATTAACTGGCTTTGCTCTGAGCTGCTGGCCTCGTCAGGGTGCCTGCTGACCTGGTGGTCAGCACTGAACCCGTATTAGGGGTTAGTGGGTTTACTTTTTTGGCACTATCATGTGGCATAGTTCCCCAATGAGACTGAACCGGTGCCCCCTGCATTGGGACCCTGGAGTCCTAACCACAGGGCTACCAGGAAAGTCCCAGATTAGTGGGTTTAGAATGCTAAGCCATCATCCTTCCTTCTCCTGGACACCTTCCACTTTTTGCCCTGCCTTCCTTTCATTTCCACTTACATATGTTGTTGGCCCAGTCAGTTCCCCTCTTTTCTTAGCAATGCAATAAGTGTTACTGCTGGAATATCTCTTCATATTCCTTTCACAGTGTCTGGAGGTGATGATACCTCCAGCTTACCTTTCAAATTATTGTTTGTCACAGTCTTTACTCATTTGGCATCATTTTCTACCTTCCAAGCTCTTTCATAATTGAATGAAGTGTGTGGGCAGCATGGACAAGCTGTACGAAAGATTGAAATTAATATTTGCTAAAAGGGAAACGGCAAGACCACATATAGGTCAATTAGATCCCCCCCAGTGAGGCCAGCTGAAATAGATGAGATATCATTTCAGATATAAAGGCTTAGTCACTGATCCATGCAGACCTCAGGAGTAAGATGTGCAGGAACGTTCTGGTGATTCAGTGCCTCCCTGCAGTCTCGGCTCTAATAGCAGGAATCGATGCCGTTCTGACTGCAGAACGCGCAGTTGCATCAGAACACAAACACCTAGGTTCTTGTGAAGTTCTCTCGCAAATTCAGTCTGGCATAGATACAGCAGTTCATTGGACTGAGGACCTGAAATGATAGAAAATTCTGTTTTAGTCCTTCAGAGTTCTCATAGCGGAGATCCATGTTAAGCAACATCTTCTTTCTAAATTCTCTTTCAGGTTTTTCATATGAGAAGGATCCCCGGTTGTACTTTGACGACACTTGTGTCGTTCCCGAGAGACTGGAAGGTAAGTAGCCCCATCTGGTTTTGTGCAAAGCTGGAATTCTTACCGTGTCAGAGCACCTTTGTCAGTCGTCTTGATGCCAGGTTGGCAACATTTGCCCAAATCAGGTGAGAAACTTGAGACTAAAGTACCGCATATGTATCTTTATCCCGAACAGGCAAAGTGAAACAAGAGCCCACCATGTATCGGGAGGGGCCCCCTTACCAGAGGCGAGGTTCCCTTCAGCTGTGGCAGTTCCTGGTTACCCTTCTTGACGACCCAGCCAACGCCCACTTCATTGCCTGGACAGGCCGAGGCATGGAATTCAAGCTGATAGAACCCGAAGAGGTAAGCACTGGGTGCTGATTTTTGATTTGTTGATGTTTGTTCCTATTTAGTTCTCCATCTAGCCTTTTTACTGTGTCAGATATGCTCTTCTCATTCAGATTCTGGCCTGGCCAATGGGCTTGACAGTGCTTTTTCTATTAATGGGAAAGGCAAAGTTCTGTACTGCAAAATATGTAAAAAGTATTAGTAACCCTTCTGCAAACTCTGGGGAGGGAGGCCATGAAGACTTACATTCTAAAAGGGTCTGCTTTCTCTCTTGGAAAGTCTTTCAAGTGTGCTTTCAGTGATACCAACTCTTTTTTGGTGCAAGCCCTCATATGACACAAGCCCTGTGTCAGAGATTATGTGAACAGATTGTAAGACATTTTGGTAATATAGGTTGCAACCGTCCTATGGTGTATTTAAAATGGCTCTAGAGAAATAACATTATCAGAGATGAGTCAATCTCAATCTCAGAAACCTAGTGTTTTGTTTTGTTTTAATGTAATATCACAGGAGCTTCCCTGGTGGCTCAGTGGTAAAGAATCTACCTGCCAATGCAGGAGACACAGGTTCAATACCTGGTCTGGGAAATCCCCACATGCCACAGAGCAACTAAGCTCTGTGCACCACAAGTACTGAGCCTGTCCTCGAGAGTCAGCCATAACTGGTGAGCCCACAGGCCAAAACTACTGAAGCCCGAATACTAGAGCCTGTGCTCCGCAAAAGAGAAGCCCCCGCAGTGAGAAGCCCAAGCACTGTAACTAGAGTCGCCCCTGCTCACCTCAACTAGAGAAAAACTGGTGCAGCAATGAAGACCCAGCACAGGAAACACAAAAAAGCTAATGTCATCAGGTTCTTACTATCTCTTTTTTAAAGTACTACAATGAGATAGCCAACCTTCCTTATTTTATTAATAGAAAAAACCTCCCTTATTTTGTTAATAGAAAAAAAACATTGTTACCATCTTTTTGCCCAGATTGACAGAAAGGCCAGTGGACAGAACCAATGCCATTTCTTCAAAGGAGAGGACACATCATAGAATCTCCCCTTTCCTAAATATCACAAAGCAAATTAAGTCAGGCTCTGGGCTTGCCATTATTTCAAAGGGGTTGATTTTTGTTTGATTTAGAATCTAGAGGTTAGAAATGGAAAAGAAATAACTTCCCTGAAAGTCTGACATATGCTTCTTTTGGTAGCATATACTTGAGTGTTACACATTAAGCCAGCAGAACAAAAAGGTATCTTCGGGTTGGTGTGATTAGAATGAGAACAATGCTCTCGGAGGCCTCTGAACAGGAACTGCGGTTGTAGATGTTCAGTCAGGTCCAGGGCTCACTTTAGTACACCCAAGGGGACAGGTGGGCATGGGGGTTGACGGCAGGAAATTGGAGGGAGAAAATGGCCTGAAAGTTAAGATGAGCAAAGGAGAATGTGTGAATTGGAGGCTTAAGGAGAATCCTGACTGGTAGAGGAAGGCGGGCTTCATTAAAGGCCGTTAGAGAAGATATACTTATGTACATACATATACAATTTCTGTTAAGACTTGTTCTACCTTCAAAGCCAAAGTTTGGTACTGCTGTGTTCTCCTGAGGGTGTCTTTTGGCTAAGTCGTGTAGAAATGGAGCCATGTTTCCGGCCACATGGAAAAGCATCCACCCCACATTCTTTTCCTCATAATGTGGCCTGGTTTGTATGAGGCTTGAGGAAAGCATGTCGCCCAGACTCACTGAGGCTTTTTGAAAGTCAAGTCTGTCATGTGAGCAGCCCTTTTTGATTTATCTCATTTCACAAAAAGGAGCTTTTACGACTTCTTTGCCACTGCCTCGGGCCTAAGCAGAGGCTATACAGCTGCAGGTAAACCTGGTTATGACCCTTTGTAAAGCCGTTATTGAATCTGTTGCTCTCCAACCAATGGTAAAGAAAATGATGAACAGATGGCAAAGGACCCCGGCTTTCTTAAAGAAACTAATGCTAATCCAGAATGCTCACATAAATGCCAAGCTGCCCAGTCACAGGGGAGTCTCCTGGTGGCCTTGCGCCTCTCTCAGCTGATTAAACAGCTCTGTTTCTTCAGAAAGTACTTCTTGCCACCGCAGCTTGAAATCCCCGAGCATTCCATGAACTCTGAAATATTCCATTCCCTTAACCCCAGGATGAGCTCTGTTCCACTGCGCGCTTTGGCCCCAGGACATGCAGCACTTTTTTCCCCACTCTCTAATCCTTGTATAACTTGGCAGGCCCTCCTCTTGGTAGTGTCAAGAAGATACCAACTCCTCGAAAAATGCTGTAAGAAGTTGTCATGGGGGGAGCTTGAAGGGTGAAGCGGAGGAGGAAGCTGTTTGGGACGTAATTGTAGGCAGCTGTGTGGCTGAGTAGTGCACTCTGGGTAATTATCCATAATATCCATTACACTGTGCATGGAAATTGTGGTTTTAGAACTGCGTTTTGGCAGGCCCCCTAATCAAATGTCTTTTGATAGTCATCCAGCTTAGCACCCTCTCAATTATGACTGACTCGGCTTTAATCTGGAGCCATTTTAACTGTGAATCTGCATTAATGAATATTTTGGGGGGTAGGGTTGTTTGTTGAACATGTGGCAGATAACTGATGCCATCGGGAGGTTTAAAAGGACGTGCTGCTTAGAAAGAGCCGCTCCCTGTGCTGTGGCTGCGCTCTTACAAAGAGAGGAAGAGAGATGTGAGTTTGGGTTTTTGTTTTTAACTCCTTCGGCCTCCATCCTCAAGATGCTATCAAAGTAACAAATGTGAAAGACGAAGGAAAGAAGGAGCTGGCAGCGAGCTATTGCCTGCTCCCTCCACCCCCCCAAAAATGGGGCAGCCGTTATTCCCAGCTGCTCTGCAGTTGTGCCGCATCATGATTACTGCATTAGGAGCAGCCCCAGTGAGGGCTACTGAATCACAGGGCCCTGGCCCAAGAGGATGAGTCAGTAACTATGGCTACCAGAGCTGCTTTGAAGTCTACACATATACAAAACCTCTCTCCAGTACAGCTACTGCATATGCAAGTGACAGCAAAGAAAGGCCATGGCTGAAGTTAAATAGTCAAGAACTGTTTTCCACCATTGCAATACAGTCAAATGTGAGGCTGGGCCTCTTTTAAGGGTTCCTGCATCACTTGTGGCCAACAGCAGTTCAATAATACCTTCATGGTGTTATTTCTTTTGGGGGAAAAAAAAATGGACATGTATTGATTTACCAGCTTTTCTTTCTTACCACTATTTCTATTGGCTTAAACTGTTTTTCTCTAAACAGGGGATGTGTTTTTGCTTAATTTTGCCTTTTTGGTCATTTCAAAGAGTTGAATGGGTGCAATATGGAGAAAGGCAGAGAACCAGGGTATCGTGTGCTGTGGGGCATGAAGCAAATGAATGGAAATTTAACCTTCACATAGTTTCTTACAAGGGAAAATGGAATCATGACTGTTGAATTTTTGTAATATAATTAGGACAGATGCACTTCTTCCTTATCAGATCATTTCTGATATTTATTAAAGGTCATCTTGAATCCTGAGTTGAGATGTTGCTTTCATTCTGCCCCAAATACTTTTGAATAATACTTTAAGTGAAATGTGGCTTTATGATCCACTTTTCCATTTGCAACCCACTCCAGTATTCTTGCCTGGAGAATCCCATGGACGGAAGAGCTTTGTGGGCTACAGTCCATGGGTCGCAAAGAGTCAGACACGACTGAGCAACTTCACTTTCACTTTCTATTTGCAGTCTCCCTACTTCTCATTCCATGTTTACCTTTTTTTTTAAACGAATGTAGTTATTTTGGTTAAGTTTCCAAAACTGACCCAGAATGTTCCAAATATGATCGCTGGTTTGCATGCATTTAAAGGCCTCATATTTCCAAGGTTAATCTGCCTTGACAGTCATCTTATACGTAGGGCTTGGGATGTTGGATACTTGAGCAGAGTTGCTTGACTGTCTTGCTGAGCTCCACTAGTAAGTGTTCTTGCTTTAAGGCTTCTTTGCCCAGAGTTCCAATTACATCCCCCATCACTGCACCTCAGGTGGATCGGGTTAGATATAATGCACTTCACAACTGTTTGGGAAGCCATGTTAATTTTTCATTAAATGGATAATGGTGCTACATGTTTTAATGTCCATTCTGCAAGTCCACTGGGAGCAGGGGATTGGATGGCAGCAGGCTGAAATGATCTGATTCCCTTTTACTCCATGAGCTGCAATACGTAAACATCTCCCAGCCCCTCTCCAATCTTATTAGAATTGAACTTTTGCTCTGCTGGCCCATTAGCAACTCACTAGTGTGTTTCTAATGTTTCAGGAATGACCATTCTAATTATTCCTTATTGACTGCTACAGAAACCATAGCACTTAATGGCAGCATGTTAATGGTCTATGGGTATTGGTCAATAATTCATATGTGGAGAAACAGTAGAGAGCCTGCTTCCTCTGGGATGCTAGCCAAGCCCTCTGCAATCTTAAAATGCTAGGATTCTTCCACCTCCAGGTCTCACCTCTTAGCATCTATGACTGAATCATCACCTTTGTTGAATATTGGTCTTAAGGGAATTAAGTGCTTTTCCATTCAGGTCAGAGAAATGGATCACTGACCAGAGCAGTTGGGTTCTAGAACGCTCTCCTGGGATTGGGAGGAAACCCACTAGACCCAAGGAATGAGTTTCCATTGCTTTCCTGTCTCTTCAGGTCGCTCGGCGTTGGGGCATTCAGAAGAACCGGCCAGCCATGAACTATGACAAGCTCAGCCGATCTCTACGCTATTACTATGAAAAGGGCATCATGCAGAAGGTGAACAATTATGAGAGACAATTAAGATCACTCTCAGAGAAACTGTCCAGGGCTTCTGTAATAAGACTAATGGCTTTGAGGAAATGTTAGCTTCATAATTCTGTGGTAGGAAAGATCTTGGAAAAATGAGTTTAAATGAGATACAAAGAGCACCTTTAATACTCTCGGGTACCTGAAAACCAGAGGTTGTGGAAGACTCTGTAGGAAAACTAGCCTCCTTTATTTAGAGAAATAAACCGTCTCGACTTACAGAAATGTCCAGATAGGACTTCCCTGGTGGTCCAGTGATTAAGAATCCACCTGCCAGTGCAGGGGACAAGTGCTCGATCCCTGATTCAGGAAGATTCCACATGCTGTGGGGCAACTCAGCCCCTCCGCCTAGAGCCCATGCTCTTCAGCAATGAGAAGCCACCATAATGAGTAGCCCCCCACCCTGCCGCAACTAGAAAAAACCTGCATACAGCAACAGAGACCCAGTGCAGCCAAAGAAAAAAATTTTTTAATTGTCCAGATACTTAGGCCAACTATTACATCCATAAAGGAGCCAGGGAGAGAATCAACTTAAAGGTCTCTGCTCCCACAAGAGCTTAGTTGAAGTCTTTAGTTGTTAAGACACCAAGACCTCCAAATATGTTGGTTTAATACTCTTTAAGTGTTAGGACTAAGGAAATCTTTTTCAAAAACTGGAAAATACAAGTTAAAAAGCCAAGATTTGCAAAATGGGAGCAGAATCGCCTGATAACAAGCTGCAGAATAAAGGATGAAGCATATTTTGAGGAAGCCAGAACAAAATCCTTATTGTGATAGGTGGTGAAAGACCAAAATCTTAAAAGCCGTGTATAAGCAGAAGATGAAGATGGCAAATCTTTGGTTTTTCTTAACCAGATTTTATACTGTACTGTTACCCAGATTCTAGCATTTATACATTTAGGCAGTCTTTACATGGTAGATGCACTCAGAATTATATGGTCATTGTTGCTGAGAACTTGTCTTGTGCTAAAACCAGGCTTATCTTCTCATAGGCAGGTGGTAATATGACCCCATATTCCTCTCATCTCCTTAAATTATTAAAACTTTTCATGGATGGTCTTCTGGATAAAACTCAGACTTTCATGCTTCGTGCAGGCTCTAAGGCACCATCCAACCATCATTTCCTTACTTGCACTTGTCTGCTTCCACTACCACAGCCATCTGTCTCTTAATATGTATTGTTTGGTGAACACACACTGTCAGTCATGTAAGTTATCAAGCGTATTATAAAATGAAAAAACACCTATTAAACTACCATCCTACTTAAGAACATTCCTAACACCTGCATTACCTGGCCAGCTCCTACTTGTTTATCAATCACCTCTTTACTCCAAGAATCTGAAGTTCTCAAGCTGAGTTACGTGGTCCCATCTGCATCTGAGAGCACCTGCGTTCATCTCCATCACTTCCCTACTCTCTGTATTGCAAATCACTCCCTGGCTTGTCAGCATCTGCCACAGGAATATCAGCTCCTTTAGGGCAAAATTGAGAATTTGACTTCAGTGCTTGGCATAGTTAATAGATACTCTAAAATGGGTTATCACCCCACCCTACCTATCCCCCCCCCTTTTTTTAAAGGTACAATTCAATGGGGGTTTAATATGTATGCAGAGTAGTACAACTGTCACTCACAGTCAGTTTTAGAACATTTTGTTGTTCAGTTGCTAAGTCGTGTCTGACTCTGCAACCCCATGGACTGTAGCCCACCAGGCTCCTCTGTCCATATGGTTTTCCAGGCAAGAATACTGGAGTGGGTTGCCATTTCCCTCTTCAGGGGATCTTCCAAGATCAGGGATTGAACCCATGTCTCCTGCACTGGCAGGTGGATTCCTGACCACTAAGCCACCAGGGAAGCCCATTAGAACAATTTATCACCCTAAAAAGAAACCCTGAACCCATTAGCAGTCACTACCCCTTTCCCCAGTGCAAGCTTCACACATTCTCCCCATTCAGTGTTAACACTACCAGGTAGAATTCGAAACTTAGGAAGGGGGGCCAGTAGAAAAGAAACCACTGGCTTTGTGGTTCCTAAATACAGACCCAATCCAAGGGAATGTAACCAAGACAGTTAACTTGAACTAACGGCAATGAATTGCACCTATGAACTTCCTAGGTTTTCTAAGAAAGAAGAGAACTCTGAGAATTAAGCATAAAGTAGTACAGAGGAAGGCATAGAAATGAGACTTGGGTGGGCTCAGATCCTAACACTCCTATTTATGCTTTAAGGAAAGTCAACCTTTCAAAGCCTGTCTCCAATGAAAGTGTAGCTAATAATTCTTGATCTAATCTCAAAAGGGTAATATATATGTGAAAATGTCCTAGAAATAGTAACATGCTATCCAGTGTAAGAGATCATTGCTTTATTATGTGACCTATAAGAAATGAAAACTAAATGAAAGAGGAGTGGTAGCATACTGATCCGGGGAGGGACTCGGAAAAGCATTAGTTCCATACCCTCAGGTTTTGAAAGGGAAAACTGGGATTCATAGAGATTGAGACTTGCTAGTGACCAAGCCAGAGAAGGCAATGGCAAGCCACTCCAGTACTCTTGCCCAGCAAATCCCATGGACGGAGGAGCCTGGTGGGCTGCAGTCCATAGGGTCGCTAGGAGTCAGACACGACTAAGTGACTTAACTTTCACTTTTGACCTTCATGCATTGGAGAAGGAAACGGCAACCCACTCCAGTGTTCTTGCCTGGAGAATCCCAGGGACCGAGGAGGCTGGTAGGCTGCCGTCTCTAGGGTCACACAGAGTTGGACATGACTGAAACGACTTAGCAGCAGCAGCAGCAGCAGCAGCAGCAGTGACCAAGCCAGGGCTAGAAGCCATTCGCTCAACTTTCAGAGCTAGTATTATCATCACTGTATCCTCCTGCCTAGCTCTCCCACATGTGAGCTGACTCTGGCTAGGGAACCAGAGATTTAACAGTAAATTGGCTTTTAAAAAACCCAAATAGGAATGAGTGATTGTATACACCTGCCACCCTTAATCAAGACTAGTTGGTTCAAGTAATGTTATAATGCATAAAATTCATATAAAGGTAGTTTGCAGTTCCTTCAGTGTAGCAAAACCATGACATTAGTCATTTTCAACTGCAGGTAAGCCAAAAAGCAGTTCTATTTGGTTTTGGAACAAGCTGATAAAATCCCACATAGCTTCTGAATTCCTAGCCCTGTGGGACAACAAAGCTGTCCTGTGAAGACTGTAAACTTGAGGAAACTGAACACATGGGCTGACTCCTGCATCTTTCAATCCTTATATCTCATAACACCAGCCTCAGCATAACCGTTGTTTCTAGATTGATTTTAACAGTGAGGATGTTCTTTTAAGAAGAACCTGAATTTGGTATTCATATATTCTTTTCAGATGCTAAGCTGTGGTGTCAAAACACTTAGCAGGTAACACATACCCATGATTTATCAAAATAAATCGAAGGATTTGGATAATCAACTACCATTGAGCCTCTGGTCCCAGGTTGCCCAGGAGCTTGGTGGCTTAATAGATATCTCATTCTTCCCTTGGTGCCCACACCCCATGCCCTGGTCCAACCGGGCCTCATAAGGTACATTTTCTCTCTAGGTGGCTGGGGAACGATACGTCTACAAGTTTGTCTGCGACCCTGATGCCCTTTTCTCCATGGCCTTCCCTGACAACCAGCGTCCGTTCCTGAAAGCAGAGTCTGAGTGCCACCTCAGCGAGGAGGACACCCTGCCACTGACCCACTTTGAGGACAACCCTGCTTATCTCCTGGATGTGGACCGCTGCGGCAGCCTCCCCTACGCCGAAGGCTTTGCTTACTAAGTTTCTGAGCAGCTGAGCGGCCAAACCTTAGAGCTAGCAGTTCCCATTCAGGCAAACGAGAACAGTGGTTTTGTTTGTGTTTCTGGCTGTTCCTAAAGCTTGCCCTTTGAGTATTATCTGTCTCTGGAGATAGAGAATCCAATCTGTCTCCGGATTGGCACCCTTAAGGACAGAAACTTTGGCGGGGGAGTGGGAACAGGGAGGGGCAGAAAACCACCCAAAAGCTGGTGCCTCAGCTCTTGATCCTGACAAGGTTTCTGGGAAGCGATTGAAATGGAGCCTCCTTCCCATGGACAATATATATGCAAAGCAATACCTTGTTCAGGTTGGTACCCGCAAACCAGGACAGAGTATGTGACAATCTGCATTGATCAAGGACTACTAAATGCCTTTACATAGAAGGGCTCTGATTTGCACAATTTATTGAAAAAGTGAGTCACAAAACCCATAGAACAGGAGGTAGGCTAAGTTGGGGAGGCTCAAACCACGAAGGGTTGCCAAGTATTACCTTAAAACTTGGACAGCTCTTGCAGCTCACTGAAATGTTTCCCCTTGGTCTAGAAAGAAGGGGAAAAGGATGAATAGCTGTTACCCACTCCACGGTTCTCAAATAAACCATTGCTACTCTTGGGAACCTTCTGGCCATGTGGTCACCAAGTAGAGCAAGCCCCCTCTCTCTTCCCAGTCACATGGCTGTGTGTGGATGGCTTTAATTTTAGGAGAAGGTGATTAACACTTTTGACAGTATTTTGTTTTGCTTTGATTCGGGGGATTGTTTTGTTTTGGAAAACCAGTTTATAAACTGATTTTTGTAGTTTTGGTATTTAAAGCAAAAAAAAACAAACCTTTTGGTAACTGTGCACTGTGTCCTATAAACAGGGCAGTGCCGACTTCTGAAGACGCTGCAGCTTGAAAGGGGCTTTGCTGGGGGCGTCCCCTTGGCTGAGTGCAAGCCCTCTTTATTGCCTGCTTTGTGCTTTCTGCACCAGACAGCCTGACGGAACATTTGCACCTGAGTTGTACATTTTTGAGGTGTGCAGGGCAGCCTGGACACACCGTTTAGATTCTATGTGTATAGTCCCCAATGTTCCCTCCCATGCCCTCTCTGGAAAGCATATGTACATAATACATGCCATGTCCATTTGAAACCTGGTCACCTGATGGAAACCCTAGGGAGTCTTCCCTGGGCATGACTGATGACAATTTCCATTTCATCCATTTTTGTTTTTCCTTTTTCTTTAAATCCTCGGACTTTAAACCCTGCATATGATTCAATAGGGTTTGAGACGTATGCGCGACACCAACAGGTAAAACAGTGCTAGCGCCTTAGTTTCCTGCCACTTTACAAAAGAGTTCTCTGATCGCTGGATTTTATTGGAAAAGTTTTAAATAACCCAGCTAAAGCTACATGAAAGCTCAAAGTAGAGGAAAAGGCATTAGAAAGTGGTAGCACCTTGGTGCCTGCTGTTCAGAGAGTTCTGTGCTTCCCCTGACACTGAGCACAGAAACAATGATTATGCTACTCTTCATACACAAAGGACAGTGCTTTGTTTTTCTATTGATGGAATGCTCTGCAGTCTCAAACAGTCCCCCAGGTGACCAGGAGCACATTTGTGAAGAGGGTCACAGATAAGGGGTGCATTTCATAGCTGTGGAAATACAAGGTTTCCCTCTTGGAAGCTAATTAGCCCACAAAGGTATTGCACCTGTAGCTTGGGCCTTAATTAGCATTGTATTCTAATCAAAGGACTCTTTCCAAATGGTATTTATAGCTTTCTAACCTACACATAGTCTATACATAGATGCATATTTTACCCCAAGCTGGCTAGAGGTTAATTTGTTGTAAATGCTGTATAGGATTTTTTTTTCCTTTCTTATCTGGGTTTGGGTTTTGTTGGGATTTTTTTTTTTTTTTTTTTTTGATGGATTTATGCTGTCTTAGCAAGTATGAAAAGAATCGTCTGTAGCCTGAGCTCCCCTCCCCCGCTACGGCCACGTGGCCCGTGCGGTCTCGGGACACAGGATGGCGGCGTCACCGTTGCATTCCCATCGGACTCATGCACCTCCCTGATGATTTGGGGTTTTTCAGTTTTTCGTTTTTGCTTCTTTTCCAGAGTGTGGAAAATCTACAGTGCAGAAAGGCTTTAACCTGCCAGTTGATTTGAAATACTTTTCCCCTGCGCAGGGCTGTTTGCATCCTGCCAAGCTGCGTTATATTCTGTACTGTGTACAATAAAGAAGTTTGCTTTCAGTTTACCGAGTGCCTGAAACCCGCATCTTTTTTGCCCCCATCTTAAAGTAAGCAGAAGTCACCTGGCACCTTCCTCTCCCTGTCTCTCCCCCTCTTAGCTATCTAGCCTTATGACTGTAGAGTTGAGAGTCAACTTGCGCACAGCTTCTCTCTTCTAATCTCATCTCTCAAACTCTGGTTAAACATTTGATCCAAAAGAGTAGAAGGAAAGTAGAAAGCAGAGAGGTTTTCCCAGCCAGTGGGGAGCTGACACCATCCCATCCCTCCCGTCAGACCCACCTACTCGCCAACTCAGTTTGTTTTTTTTTTTTTTAAAGCATAGCTCACTTTCCTTAGGCCCTGGGTTCATTGTGAGAAGATCACTAACTAGGCTAGGAGTTTGAGTTCCAGGATGTCTGGCTCAGCCCCTTAGATGAATTCTTGGAAAACCAGACAGAAGATGACCACCTCTTTTCCTAGTTTCTCCCCAGATTTTGACCTTAAATAAAAATTTTATTAGTAGTTCCCTCAAAAAATAACAGCTTAGGAAGATCGTGGCTCTTTTGTTTTTTCTAGCCATAGAGAAGAAAGACCTTTCTTCTGAGTTTGAATCCTGTTACCGAACCAGGTTCATTTTGCCTGACACTCAGCAAGCCAAAATGCTGAAATGCCAAGGTTTGCAGCAAAAAGAGGAGACAGGAAAACAAGCCTGAAAACTGCCTCCTGGAAGGCTTAGGAATAAAACATCAGGGTAGAGTGAGATGTGGGGAGCCCGGGGAAAGATGATTGGGAAAAGAGGAGGGATGGAAATTCTGCACAGGTGTAACCAGGATACAGGCATATTGTGAGGGTGGAGTTTGCAGCCTTCGGAAATCAAAAGATCACCCACTTGTGCATGCCCAGTGGGAGAGCAAACATGTTTAAGCCACATGCTGCTCGGGGACATGCAGGTCTTTAAACAACCTTGATTAGGGAAGGCAGGTGAAATGAATTTAACCCACAATTTTAGGTGCATCTGTGCAGTATTAAGCTTTTAGTGCTCTTATTTCACCCTTTTTCTGCACCTTAATTTGGGCTTTTCAAGGCTTCTATTACAGTAGAGAAACAAGTAGATCCTTTTTTCTAGTCTGTAACAAAAGGCTTTCTGTGAGTTATCTGTATCTTTCTTTCACTGTTTTACAAGCCCTAAGTGTAGAAACATCTGAGCCTGAATCAGTGCACAGCCGCTTGAATCGGAGCTCGTGAGGAATGAATGCCTGCCACATAAACCCATTGGCTTCAACAGCTTAAGAGATGCTTGGGGAGAAGGCTGGGGAGCCAGGACAAAGTAAGCCCTGCCACTCAGCTTTACCACGATTAGACGTTAACAATCGGCTCCCCATTCTTCACAGGATCATGATCCCCCTGGGCCCAGATCCAGATTGTTAACCTAATGCAGGAGGTCACCAAACACTGGGCCGCCCTTCTGTAGAGCACTAGGATAAGAAAGCCTAGAAAATGGGAAGTGTACTCTTCATCGAGGTCCCCTTTCTTGAGCCAGGCCAGTAAAACAATGCTTTTTCAGTGGTTAGATGACAGAGAAGTAGTGTGAGGGCAAAAGAATGTGGTTTTGAGAGCCAGGGTATGCACAGAATCTAAATTCTAGTGCAGCTGGGACCAGTGTAAACCAATGTGGCAGAAAAACACTCACGTACACAGTCGGAAACCTTGGAGAGCCGGTCGATGCCCAGTGGTACAGGTGGCTGGAGCTTAGTATATGGCTTCTAAAACACACAAAAACGGGGGAAAGATCAGAAAATCATCATGTGTTAAAATTATGTTTTAACACATACATAAGCATCCAACTATCTTACTCAGCAAGAGTGTATTATACTCGGCCGGTGGGGGTGAGAGACAAGCCCCTGTGTCCTTCTGGTCCCAGCAAAGACACCAGTGTCCCATTTGGAAGGGGCCCTTGAATGACCAACTTTTGTTTTCCTCCTCTGATTTAAGAACTGGCCCTACACCCAGGTCTTGTTGACCTTGGCAGTGGACCTCAGATAACTAACCTCTGGATAGCACTTCACAGTTTACACAGTACATTTTTATCTGCATTATCTTTCTGGCAGGCTTTCTTAAATGGTTACACTTTGCTGAAATTAAATCTGAAAATATCCATGGCTATTGGCCCCCAAAATTATGTTCTTGGAACGTTCTCAGTGGCTACTATGGAAAGAGAGCTAGACACTCGGAGGTGGAACATAGGGGTTCTGGTTCCAGCTCAGAGATTGATTGGATTTGACTAGATGATCTCAGAGGGCCATCCTGGCCTAACCTCCTACATCGATGAAGCCCCTAATGAATTGTTACTTCCCAGATCCCTTAGGAGGTAAAGGAGAAAGGAATTCCTTGGGAACTCAAAGCAGAGGTTGGGGGTTGAGAGGATGGGTGTGTGTGTGTGTTGGCAGATTTAACAGATATCTCATCTTTGAACAAACCCTGAAGGTTGCTCAGCCCCACAATTAAAGGCATATGTTTGTTCATTCCCTAAGCATCCCCTGAACACCTACTAGATGCCAGGAACTTCTGGATATGGAAAATAAAGGTTTAGGATGACATGTTCAAATAAATCCCTATTCTTGACCTTATAAATGTTTAAGTGCTCTACTCACTAGCTCCTATTGCAGCACCACTGGCATCATCTTATTCAGACCACATACCAGAGCCTGAGGAGGCTGGGACATTTACCCACCAACTCCTGCCCTTACTGGTTAAGGGTCATCCCCAGGGAGGCCAACCCTTCAATTAATTCCTACAGGAAGGGAAGAAGAGCAAGTATTCAGTGTGGTGGGCAGTAATGGCGGGTGCAGTAACTCAGGTGGGCTCAGGAGCAGGCATCAAGATCTGTGACATTTAACACCAGTATGTCCTGGTTTCGTCGTACCTAAGGTGGGTGGGTGATTCTTTGCTTCCATTATTCCATTAATGGACATATATCAAGTGTCTATTGTGCAGGGACCACCCAGTGGGTAGGGACTACCCAGTGAAAACCCGCACCCCCTAAGTAGCTCACAGGCTAGTGGGGAAACATTTGTCCACCTGAGAGTAGAATGCTTTGGAGAAGGCAATGGCACCCCACTCCAGTGTTCTTGCCTGGAGAATCCCATGGACAGAGGAGCCTGGCGGCCTACCGTCCATGGGGTCACAAGAGTCAGACACAACTTAGCAACTAAACCACCACCATCCGATACATAGTGCCTATTCTATGCCAGGTACTGCTCTAGGATTACTGGAGGGGGAAAAAAAACGGATAAAAATCTGTGCTCTCAAGGCTCTTACATCTGGGGAAGGGAGCAAAAAAAGGAAACAAATGATAGCATTTTTTAGATAATGTTGAGTAACTTATGGAGAGAAATTAAGCAAAGAAAGGGATGTGATGAGTGGTGGGGATGGGGGGGTTGCAATTTTAAATAGGAAGATCATGGAAGACCTCACAGTTGAGCAAAGACTTGACAATAAAGAGCCAGATGGTTATCTGAAGGAAAAGCATGTAGACAGAGGGAAGAGCAAAACCCCGAAACTTTAAACATGCTTGGACTATTTATGGAATAACAAGGCCTGTGAAACAGGGTCAGAAGGAGTGAGACAGGGCACGGTAAGAAAGTCGAAAAAGTAACTGGGGTGGTGGGTATCATCTGGGGTCTGTAGGTTTTTTACGAACTCTGGCATTTACTCTGTTAATGTTTAGCTGTTAGAGACTTTGAGCAGAGAAGTGACATGATCTGACTTATATTTTAAAGGATCACTGGCTGCTGAGTTGAAATCAATTGCAGGAGAGTGAAGAAGGAAGCAAGACCAAGGAGTAGGCTGTTGCAATAATCCAGATGGGGCAAGAGGATGTTCTGGATCACAGCACATGGAGATCATAATCTGCATTTATTTTTAAGGTAGAGCCGATAGGTTTTGAATGTGTAGAGTGAGAGGAAGAATGGAGTCAGTTACGACTCCAAAGCTCTGGGCCTGAGCACAAGGAAGTGTGAGGCGCTGTTCACTGAGATAGGAAAGCCTGAGGAGGACAAATGCAGGGTGGGAAAGAGGGAGGAGAGGCACTCTGTTTGGGACATAATAACTTTGAGACGCCTATTAGAAATCCAAATGGGAATGTCGACTTGGATATACAAGTCTGGAGTCCAGGGGAGAGATCCAGACTGGAAAGAGAAACTAAGTGCCATCATTGTGGAGAGAGTATTTAAAACTGAGACTGGATGAGATCACTAAGGCAGTAAGTCTAGATAGAAAAAAGAACTCCCGGAGACACTCCAAGATTAAGAGGTTGGGGAAATGAAGAACCATCAGAAGAGACTGCAAAAGAGTGGCTGGTGAAGTAGGGATAACCAGGAGGGTATTTCCAGGAGGCAGGAGATCAGCTACAGCAGGTGCTTCTGATGTGTCAGGCAGGGTGAGGATGGGGACTGAGTTGATAACACGGAGTTCATGGGTTACTTGCACAGGCCATTTCTATGGAGTAAGAGAGATAATAGAGCAGACTGATGCTACTAGAAAGCCAAAGGAGGTTTGCATTTAGTCTCAGTTGGGGGCAGAGATCAAAAAAAGCTCCGTGGATTCCAAAATCCTGGGTTTGAGTTCAGCCCAGTCTCTCTCACTAAGCCCTTCCATTCTCAAACTCTCAAAATCTGAGAGGCTTAGGAATCCTGGCCAGTACTCTGCCCAGAAGGTATAGGGTGAGCCATTTGAGGATAAAAGAGAAGAAGATGCTGTTACCAACACCTTTCCCATCCCAATGGGACTCTATTCTTGTTTTGTGCTCTTAAATTTCTTTTTCTGAAATGTTAAGTGTTTTTTTAAATAACTTTTTTTCATATTACACAATTAGCATATGTTCCTTGTAGAAAAACAGAAAAAACCATAGCCCAAATTTAAAACTACTCTGAAAACTCAACATGGAGACCATAGCTAACACTTTACATCTTTTCAGAAGGCTTTTCTCTGTAATGTTATTCAAATGGAAAACGTGGCTATACCATATATTATACACAGTTTTGAAATTTATTTTTAACCATATATTTTAAACATCCTTCCATATTATGAAATATTCTCTTATAATTCCTGACCACATGCTATCCCTAAGTTCACAAGTCTCATGACATATTTAAGCAATCCCCTTCATTGGAGATTAAGGCACCACAAATATACATCCAAAATCAAGCCAAGTGATGTCCATCCCTCAAAATCAAATTAACAAAAAATAATAATTTGAGCTTTTCCTAGTGTTCCCAATTAGCAGCCAACTCCTATTAATTTTATCTTCTATTAATATTTCTCAAATCCATCTCCATCGTCACTGTCATAATCAATTCACCATCATCTCTCACCTGCACTTTTGCTGGCACCCCTTAGCAGGTCTTACCACATCTACTCTTATCCCATTCCCACTCTTCTCCATATTGTAGTCAGAGTGATTTTTTTTTAGCCCAACTCATTCCCTTTCTTGAGACTTTAATGACACCCACTGGAATACCTAAAATTTAAAAAGACTAACCACATGAAATGTTGACAAGTATGCAATGCTGGTAGGACTGTAAAATGGTACAGCCACTCTGAATATCTGTTTGATAATTCCTTTTTTTCTAGAAACAAGTAATATTTTGAGTTGGTAAAATGTTTTTTGAACACGCATTTCTGGTATCTGGGACAGAAAACCAAATATCCATTTTTGTGTAACTCAGGCAGCACTGGTTTCATCTATGCCACCTCTCTTACCTAAGTATTAAAAACGTTTGACATTGTTGTTCTGTGTCTTCACAACACACCCCTGTGCCGTGAGTAGTATTGACCTAATTCTACAGAAGGGGAATTCGAGGTACAGAAAGATTTAGTGCCTCCTCGAAAGCCGCATGGCATGGCGTGATGTGGCAGCACTTCCATGTTTGGCAATTTCTTATCAAAGTAAACATGCCTCTACTCTGTGATCCAGCAATTTCAATCTAAAGTATTTATGCAAGACAGAGAGAAACATGTGTTCACAAAATGACCTCTGCAAGAACATTTGTGTAAGCTTTATTCCCAATAGCTACCAAAATAACCCAAATGTCCACCAACAGGAGTGGTATCCATATCCATACCACAAAATACTACTCAACAATGAAAAAGAAAGAATGAACCATGATATTCTTAGTTGTAGCAAGGTAGCAAAGGATAAGTGGTAGCAAGGGATGGATGGGCATTTTATTTTATGCTAATTTCCCCCAAAAAATATCTGTAGTCATTTCTTGGGATAAAACCAAAATCCTTAACTTGGCCTTACAAGACAAGTCCTTGCCTATCTCTTCAGCTACCCACTACCAGTTCACTCCCTTATGCTCTATGCTCCAGTGCCCTGGCCTTCTGTACCTTGCTCCTTCTTGCTCCAGCCTTGATACAAACTGTTCCCTGGACCTGAAATGTAACACTATCTCTGCATGCTCAGTCCTTTGCGACCCCTTGGACTGTAGCCTGCCAAGCTACATTTCCTCCTCAAGGGTATTTTCCTGACCTAGGGATCAAGCCCACGTTTCCTGCATTAGCAGGCAGACTCTTTACCACCGAGACACCTGGGGAGCCACACTGCCTCTGCATCCATCCCTAACCTCCGCCCAGTTCAATCTCCACACATACTCTAATCTCAATTCTGAGGTCTCCCCAGAGGCAATTGGCTAATCCTGCAAACAAGTGAATAAGTTTAATTTCCTTGCCTTCCTAGATGTGTTCTTTTCTCCCATTATATATTTTCCAGCACTCATTATCTTTTTTTCACAGCACATCTCACAATTCTTAATTATTCACTTATTTGAAAAATTAGTTAATTGTTTTCCCCAATAGGCTGTAAATTTCATGAAGGCGGGACCATACAGTTTTGCTGCTTTCTCTCCAAATAGGTGATTTTAAAACATCTGTTGAACAAGTAAGCACTGTAAGTGTATCTTTATTCATTTATGACTTTCAGGATAATTTCTTAGATGGATTGTTTTGGCAAAGGGTACAGACAGTTTAAGGATTTTCATATTTACTGCAAAAGGCTCACAAAAAAAAAATTATTAATTTGTATCTGTGTCAGTAGGAGACTACTTGGTTCTCACAACATTTGTCCACACTGGACATTATTTACATTTACATGTCTATTTGCCATTCTTATCTATTCATTATTTATTCAAATGTTACTTATTGAGTACCTATTACATATCAGGTACAAAGCCGAGTGAATTAGATGACTAGTTTTTATATTTTTTGTTTATACATCCTATAAAAGAATTTTGAAAAACAAGGTAGCCTTTAGCATTATTTTAAGTTAACATTGAAAATTTCCATCATATTATTAAAAGTTGAAAATACATAATTTCCAGTATATTGTAAGTTCTGACATTTTCAAGTGTAATTATTTGTATTTAAACACAGCCTTGTCTAACTCAATGAAACTATGAGCCAGGCTGTGTGGGGCCACCCAAGACGGACAGATCATGGCGGAGAGTTCTGACAAAATGTGGTCCACTGGAAAAGGGAATGGCAAACCACTTCAGTATTCCTGCCTTGAGAACCCCATGAACAGTATGAAAAGGCAAAAAGATAGGACACTGAAAGATAAACTCCCTAGGTCTGTAGGTGCCCAATACGCTACTGGAGATCAGTGGAGAAATAACTCCAGAAAGAATGAAAAGATGAAGACAAAGCAAAAACAACACCCAGCTGTGGATGTGACTGGTGATGGAAGCAAGGTCAGATGCTGTAAAGAGCCATATTGCATAGGAACCAGGAATGTTAGGTCCATGAATCAAGGCAAATTGGAAGTGATCAAACAGGAGATGGCAAGAGTGAACGTCGACATTTTAAGAATCAGTAAACTAAAATGGACTGGAATGGGTGAATTTAATGCCCCATGACCATTATATCTACTACTGTGGGCAGGAATCCCTTAGAAGAAATGGAGTAGCCATCATAGTCAAGAAAAGACTCCGAAATGCAGTACTTGGACACAATCTCAAAAACGACAGAATGATCTCTGTTTGTTTCCAAGGCAAACCATTCAATATCACAGTAATCCAAGTTTATGCCCTGACCAGTAATGCTGAAGAAGCTGAAGTTGAACGGTTCTATGAAGAGCTACAAGATTTTCCAGAATTAACACCCAAAAAAGATATCCTTTTCATTATAGGGGATTGGAATACAAATGTAGGAAGCCAAGAAATACCTGGAGTAACAGGCAAATTTGGCCTTGGAATACGGAATGAAGCAGGGCAAAGGCTAAGAGAATTTTGCCAAGAGAACGCACTGGTCATAGCAAACACCCTCTTCCAACAACAGAAGAGAAGACTCTACACATGGACATCACCAGGTGATCAACACCAAAAACAGATCGATTATATTCTTTGCAGCCAAAAATGGAGAAGCTCTATACAGTCAGCAAAAACAAGACCAGGAGCTGACTGTGGCTCAGATCATGAACTCCTTATTGCCAAATCCAGACTGAAATTGAAGAAAGTAGGGGAAACCAATAGGCCATTCAGGTATGACCTAACAAATCCCTAACAATTATACAGTGGAAGTGAGAAATAGATTGAAGGGACTAGATCTGATAGACAGGGTGCCTGATGAACTATGGACAGAGGTTCATGACGTTGTACAGGAGACAGGGAGCAAGACCATCTCCAAGAAAAAGAAATGCAAAAAAGCTAAATGGCTGTCTGAGGAGGCCTTACAAATAGCTGTGAATAGAAGAGAAGCCAAAAGCAAAGGAGAAAAGGAAAGATATACCCATTGGAATGCAGAGTTCCAAAGAATAGCAAGGAGAGATAAGAAAGTCTTCCTCAGTGATCAGTGCAAAGAAATAGAGGAAAACAATAGAATGGAAAAGACTAGAGATTTCTTCAAGAACATTAGAGATACCAAGGGAACATTTTATGCAAAGATGAGCACAATAAATGATAGAAATGGTATGGACCTAACAGAAGCAGAAGATATTAAGAAGAGGTGGCAAGAATACACAGAAGAACTGTACAAAAAAGATCTTCACAACCCAGATAATCACGATGGTGTGATCACTCACCTAGAGCCAGACATCCTGGAATGTGAAGTCAAGTGGGCCTTAGGAAGCATCACTACATACAAAGCTAGTGGAGGTGATGGAATTCTAGCTAAGCTATTTCAAATCCTAAAAGATGATGCTGTGAAAGTGCTGCACTCAATATGCCAGCAAATCTGGAAAATTCAGCAGTGGCCATAGGACTGGAAAAGGTCAGTTTTCATTCCAATCCCAAAGAAAGGCAATGCCAAAGAATGCTCAACCTTCCTTACAATTGCACTCATCTCACACGCTAGTAAAGTAATGCTCAAAATTCTCCAAGCCAGGCTTCAGCAATACATGAACCATGAACTTCCTGATGTTCAAGCTGGTTTGAGAAAAGGCAGAGGAACCAGAGACCAAATTGCCAAAATCTGCTGGATCATGGAAAAAGCAAGAGAATTCCAGAAAAACATCTTTTTCTGCTTTATTGACTATGCCAAAAGCCTTTGACTGTATGAATCACAATAAACTGGAAAATTCTGAAAGAGATGGGAATATCAGACTACCTGACCTACCTCTTGAGAAACCTGTATGCAGGTCAGGAAGCAACAGTTAGAACTGGACATGGAACAACAGACTGGTTCCAAATAGGAAAAGGAGTATGTCAAGGCTGTATATCGTCACTGTGCTTATTTAACTTATATGCATAGTACATCACAAGAAATGCTGGGCTGGATGAAGCACAGATTGAAATCAAGATTGCCAGGAGAAATATCAATAACTTCAGATATTCAGATGACACCACCCTTATGGCAGAAAGTGAAGAAGAACTAAAGAGCCTCTTGATGAAAGTGAAAGAGGAGAGTGAAAAAGTTGACTTAAAGCTCAACATTGAGAAAACAAAGATCATGGCATCCAGTCCCATCACTTCATAGCAAAATGATGGGGAAACACAGGAAACAGTGTCAGACTTTATTTGGGGGGCTCCAAAATCACTGCAGATGGTGACTGTAGCCATGAAATAAAAAGACGCTTACTCCTTGGAAGAAAAGTTATGACCAATCTAGACAGCATATTAAAAAGCAGTGACATTACTTTGCCAACAAAGGTCCATCTAGTTAAGGCTATGGTTTTTCCAGTAGTCATGTATGAATGTGAAAGTTGGACTATAAAGAAAGCTGAGCACTGAAGAATTGGTGTTTTTGAACTTCGGTGTTGGAGAAGACTCTTCAGAGTCCCTTGGACTGCAAGGAGATCCAACCAGTCCATCCTAAAGGAGATCAGTCCTGGTGTTCATTGGAAGGACTGATGTTGAAGCTAAGACTCCAATACTTTGGTCACCTAATGTGAAGAGCTGACTCATTGGAAAAGACCCTGATGCTGGGAAAGATTAAAGGCAGGAGGAGAAGGGGACGACAGAGGATGAGATGGTTGGATGGCATCACAGACTCAATGGACATGAGTTTGAGTAAACTCTAGAAGTTGCTGATGGACAGGGAGGCCTGGTGTGCTGCAGTCGTGAGGTCACAAAGAGTCAGACATGACTGAGCAACTGAACTGAACTGAACACAGGTTCAATCCCTTGGTCAGGAAGATCTGATCCACTGGAGAAGGAAATGGCAACCCATTCCAATATTCTTGCCTGGGAAAGCCTGTGGACAGAGGAGCCTGGTAGCCTACAGTCTAGGGGGTCACAAAAAGTTGGACAAAACTGAGCAACTGAGTACACATATCATACCTTGTATACGACACATTATTTTAAATAATTCCCTTTGGTGGTAAGGCTTTACAAGTTAAAAAATTATGCTGTATAGAGTGATTACTACAATTATTAGTTCATAATTGATCAAAACAGCATAAATATATAGCCAAATCTGATATGTAATTATGAAACATAAAAAGTAAAAATTTGTCAGAAAAGAAAAACTCTCAGTGATCTTATTGGGATAGAAGTGTTATTGTTTTTTCCATTTCTTCACTTCAAGAATGAGACATGGTTTAGCATCAGTTCTGTTTCTAATTTTCAATTTAAAGTAAGTGCTAAGAAATATCATATAACAGAAAGTGCTAGCTATCCACCAAAACAAGTTTTCTTCTTCCTTGGTAATAAGATTGCAGGCAGACAAGTAGCTGGACTACATTTCCCAGCATCCCTTGTAGTGGGCTAGGGCAGTTATCAATGTATTACCTCTCAGCTCAAATTTATCCTTTTTGTTTGCTCTGTGAAACAGATCTGGGCCCTTTAAACATCTTTCCTTTGTTAGCTGGCACTGAATCTCTGTCGACAGAGGGCACTGGTGTGACATTAAAGGGGAAGAGGGTTTAATTCCTAGTTCTTGTATGCAGCCTCCTGACGTGATCAAGGTTCCCCAGCGTCCAGCTGCTGCAGGGCACAGTAGCCAGCTTCCAGCAGCTTTCTATGGTACCACTTACCTTGGGTGATTTTGTAGCAGAGTGCCTCTGACTCCTGCTATGCTCAGAGCTTCTCCAGTGCCTGTGAGGGTTCCTGCAATACACAGTAGTCAGCAGTACCCAGGAACCAGCAGCTCCTTTGCATCATTCCCTCCCAGGCAGTTAGCATAGTGCAAAGGTAGATTTCCAACGAGTTCCACCAGTCAGGCATTTCTCTGCCTTTTGGTGAGCCGTAGCCATGACCTCTATTGCAGTTTTACATTGTCTGAACCCTGCACATTCCAAAAAAAAGTTTCACCTTTGCTTGGCTTCTGGAAGATAATCTCTAAGCCCTTAGAATATTCTGCTTGAGAAGGGTGACTCTGTTTACCTAGGACCTTGGGCCTTACTGGTGGTCTGTGCTAACAATGTGACTTATAGTGGGGCAGTAGGGGGGGGCCTTGGACCACACAGTATCAACTGACCTCTGGAGACTGAGCGACCAAGGTCATCCATGTGGGCAGTAAGCCTTAGACAGCAAGGCTCGGGTGAGCTTCTGTCATTGGCAGTACTTCATAAAGATATTCACACATCATTGCTGGGAGAATTAAATGCTGTTCATATGACTCCCCTGGAACAGGACAAGCGGAAGCTTGCCACAGGGTCTCCCCTGGACTCTGCCTAGTGCCTTTTTCCTTGCTGATTTTAATCTATATCCTTTTACTCTCATAAACCATAACCCAGAGTACAGTAGCCTTTCTGAGTTCTTTGAGTCCTTCTCACAAATCACTGAACCTGGGTGTGATTTCAAATACACCTCTCCAACGAGTGTGACTCAGCCCCGAGGGTGGAGAAGAAGGAGGGTCCCTTCCTTGGGCACTCCATCTCAGCTCTATGAATAGTACCTGCTCTTTATCTGCTATTTCTTTACTTCTGAATGACCAATCTCGTTATTTCAATCTCCTGTCACAGTTAATAAACTCTTCCTATTCAGATTACTTTGTGGCTTCGCTCTTGAGTGGACTCAGATAGATACGGTAGTCATGTTACTTAGTTCTCTCTCAGGGGAAATACTGTGTGCTATTTCTGGACTGGGCTTCCCTGGTGGCTTAGCAATAAAGAATCCATCTGCAATGCAGGAGATGCAGGTTTGATTCCTAGGTCGGGAAGATCCCCTGGAGGAGGAAATGGCAACCCACTTCAGTATTCTTGTCTGGGAAATCCCACGGATAGAGGAGCCTGGTGGGCTACAATCCATGGGGGCCTCAAAGAGTCAGACATGACTTAGCAGCTAAACAACAATTTCTGGACTAGGGCTATGAAGAAAGCGTGTGTCCTTCCTCCACGCACTATTCCAGTTGGATGTAGATGATGACAAGATACTGTAGGGTGATGGAGGCACAAGGTGGGAGAAGCCAGGGTCTCTGATTCACCATCTGCAGAACTCCTGCCAACTAAGAAATAGCAGTGATGATGTTTGAACCATGTTTGAGTCTATTTGTAATAGCAGTTTAACTTACCCTAATTAATACACCTTGGTCACTTAAACAAGTACTGAAGAATGGAAGGGGTTGTGTGTATGTGTTGTGGTTGTTGTTTTAATAGAAATGCCATTCCATTCTTGGAAGTCTTTCCAAATTCTATGCCAAAATTCACACACTGATCTTTCATCAGAAATTATCTAACAACTAACAGCTCTATTAGGCTCTCCTTCAATTGTTGAAAATAAGGGATTGAAAGCAATTTAACTTGACAAAAGTAAAAGTTACCAGTTATTAGAATCTAATCATTTTTTCATTTTTTTATACGTATACCAAAAAGGTTTTACCAAATGCTTCTGCATCAGTGGTTCTAAAAAATGTGGATTTCAGATGAGCTACATTAGCATCATCTGGCTAGTTTATTAGAAATGCAGTTTCAGGCCCCACCCCAGGCCTGCTGAATCAGAAACTCTGGAGGCAGGATCTGTGTTTTACCAGCAATCTGGTTTTACCAACAAGCCCTCTAGGTGTTTCTGATGCAAGCTGCCCCTTATGTCTGTGATTCTTTCACCTGGACTTGTATTTAATCTGACAGTTTCTGACAGGGTTCCAATATTGAAAAATGAACTTCAATGTATCTCTGTGTGACCCCATAGACGGTACCCAACAGGCTCCTCTGTCCCTGGGATTCTCCAGGCAAGAACACTGGAGTGGGTTGCCATTTCCTTCTCCAGTGCATGAAAGTAAAAAAGGAAAGTGAAGTCGCTCAGTCATGTCCGACTCTTAGCGACCCCATGGACTGCAGCCTACCAGGCTCCTCCATCCATGGGATTCTCCAGGCAAGAGTACTGGAGTGGGGTGCCATTGCCTTTCCGCATTCAATACTAGACATTCTGAAAAACGTTTACTAGAACATCTTTTGGCAGAGCTGGAACTCATGATCAAACCTATCAGCCAACATGACTACGTACTACTTTCTAATAGAAACAGTATGATGTCATTTTTCAAATCAATGTGTCAGTAAAAATTTTAAGAAACAATATAAAAAGCTTGGAATATGTTTTGTAGCACATAATGTAAGAAAGATTACTAAAAGCAAGTCAAGATCAAATTGATGCAGAGCTAATATAATTAATCATATCAGAGTTATCAAAGCAGGATGATAATGGTAGTATTCATTACCTTCTAATTATCTAGTGTAATATGTGGCTAAAGTTATCAGTTATTATTAATGGGATGAGTATTACTGACAGCAATGTGCTCTTTCAGTAAATGTGTGTTCATGTGAATGTTGAACTCTAGTGGACAGTTTTTGGGGATAATGCAATAAAATAATGCATTAAAAAGCCAAAATAGCTCCATTTACTTCATTAGACATTATGATTAAATTTCCCATGTATTTAATTAAAAAGAAAGGTATATATATTGCTAAAACTAATTGGCCTGGCAGCTAGCATATAATTTTATTTTTAGTTAATAGCAGCTGGAAAATCTTATTATAAGCTGAAATAAGATGAGTATTGACTATAATCATAATGCACATTTCACAATATGATTTGACAAAATAGGTTTTAACTATTTAATTGAATGATGCACACCAAATTTGCAAACACGTGAGATTTTTTATAAGAATATATTTTGTGGGCTTATATGAAATATTTCCTTTGCAAATTTGTCTTATTTCAAGTCTATGAAAAGTTGTAAAAATAATATAATGAACACAAGTAAATACTTCATTTAAATTCATCTATCCTTCTCCCTACTTACATACTTTTCAGTGAAAAGTGTATGAAGTGCAAGCTCTTAAGTGAATGGACATTTTCTGAGCCTGTTGTCTAGTAGATTGTCTCACAAGCTGAACTTGATGTTTTCTCATGGTTGCATCCAGATTAAACATTTTTGGCAGGACCGCTACTTACGTGTTACTGTGTTTCCTACTACATCACCTCAACAGACGCATGACGTCAATTTACCCTGATATAAGTGATGCTGAGTTTTGTCACTTGGTTAATGCACAGATGCCAAAACAAAAAGAACTATAAAAGTACTTGGTTCCCTACTCATAATTAATAAGCAGCCTGTTCCTCAACTAAATTTCACCCAATGATGTTATTATCCTCTGATAACCTGGCTGAATAAATAAATATACACATTGGTTTTTGCCTAATGTTGATTTTCTGATGTGTCTTGAAAGGTGAGTATATCCAGAAAACTTTGCAGATACATTTTAAAAATTAATATCCTTAATCTGCATTGCTTCAGTTGTTAGAGAGGCAACTCTTTCCAGATAGTGATTGATCCTAGGAATGAGAGTTGAGGACATCTGAAAAGAATTCCCTCTCTCTTAGGTCAGGTCCTCCAGAAGCAGAGCCTGAGACTGGGATTCGGTGCAAGGGATTTATTGGGAAGTATTCTCAGGAGAGAAGTAAAAGCAGTCGAAAAGGGCAAGGGGGCAGGCTAGGCAAGAATGCTCTGGAACAGCGGTCCCCAGCCTCTGGGATCTAATGCTTGATGATCTGAGGGGGAACTGATGTAATAATAATGGAAATAAAGAGCACCATAAACGCAACGTGCTTGACTGCACGCTCAGTTGCGTCTGACTCTTTGCAACCCTATGGAATCACCAGGCTCCTCTCTCCATGGAATTTTCCCAGCAAGAATCTGGAATGGGTTGCCGTTCCTCCTCCAGGGGATATTCCCGACCCAGGATCAAACCTGTGTCTCCTGCATTGCAGGCAGATTCTTTACCACTGAGCCACCAACGATGTGCTTGCATCATCCCCAAATCATCCACCCCCCAACCCCCGTCCTGGTCCATAGAAAAATTATCTCCCACGAAACCATCCCTACTGTAAAAAAGGTTGGAGACTGCTGCTCTAGAACATAGTCTTACTTTAAGAAAAGAAAATTGCCCTTTTTCAATTATACGACAGTCAGTCACTAGCAGAGTCTGGGGGGCCCAGGGGGCATAGCCTCCCTGGTAGGAGGGCTCTCCTGTTTGACCAAGAGCAATTCTCTCAAGAAGAGGGCAGTTAAAAATTATTACCAGCCAACACTCACAGCACATTCAAATTCGAAATGTTTAAAACATTGAGCCAACTAAGCGAAAGTTACCTGAAAATAAATTTCCTCTAATTTACGAAACTTGGAACAGATAAATAGGTCAATGAAAAAGATTAGAGAGATACATTCATATCATAATTTTATATATGATAAAAATATTTCAAGTCAGTGGATTTTTTCAGTTACGGGTCTTTTGCTGACAAATGGAAACTGTCACTGTGTATGTATAAATTGGCTCAGGTCACTGAAAAGTCCAGGGGTAAGACAGAGTTGGATCCATAGGCTAGGATATTTTCATCAGTATCTAGTCTCTTTCCATCATAAAGACTCTGCTTCTTCATTGTATTAGTTTCATCCTTGGGCTACACATGGTGGAAGTCCCTGAAAACCCAGGTTTACACTTTTACAGCTTCAAGTCCAACAGAAAAAAACTCTCTCTTCTAAAATAATACCAATGAAAGTCTTAACGCTGAGTCATCTTGACTCTGATCATCTTAGCTTGGGTCATCCCCCAGCCCTGAACCAATCAATATCCGTGGGCAGGGAGATGATACTAAGGTTGATTTACATACCCAACCCTGGAGCAGGAGCTAGTGTCAGTTCCAAACAAGCCATATGGACTAAGAGGAGGTTCCCCAAGGAAGCTCAAGGGGCCGCTATTAAAAAAAGAGGCAAAGGATTCTGGGCAGGAGGCAAAAACAACAGATGTTTCCCATAAACTGATTATTCAATAAAGATGTTTATACATCTGATAAGCCATCTGAAAAGACCAAGGTTGGGGAGCGGGGAGCAAAGAGAGGCACCTACTTACTCTTTACATCAAAATAAATTCCAGATGATTTTAAAATTTTTATGTAAAAAGCAAAATCACAGAAGTACATGACTAAATAATTTTAAAAGCTGAGAGTAAAGACAGTCTATTCAAGCATGACACAAAACACAGAAACTATAGAGGATACTGATAAAAGTTGACCACAAAAAACCTTAAAAGCTTTTGTACATCAAAAGTATACTGAATGAGATAAGATTCACAATGAAGGTATAATAGTTATGAAAATCTATATACAATGTAATGTAAAACAGCCATAAATTATAAAAGATATAAGAAGAAATAAACACAAACATGTTAGTAGGAAATTTTAATTTTCCTCTCTCAGTCCATGACAGGTCAAGAGGCTAAACAATGATGGATAAGATCCTTTATATATATAAGTATTAGTAAGGAAACCTGATAGACAAAATTTCAACTCTGCACGCTGAAAAAAAAAATACTTTCTCCCTCCCCCAAGGGCCCATGAAACATTCACAAAATTCCATGAAGTGTTAGGCTGTAAGAAAGCATACTCAGAACAATATACAATAAAAAGAAGAAAAGAGAGAAAGACTACAGCAACAATAAGAAAATGAGAAACTAAAAATCCTTCCACCTTCAGAAAAAAAGAATGTTAAAATTCTATCTTTAACATTTCTTGGGCTTAAGGGAGAACAACAACTGAAAGTGCACTCTGTCTAGAAATGATAATGAAAACAACATATCAGAACCTAGAATTAAGCAATGTGAAGAGGAAATTCCATATCTTTATTTGTACTGATAAATAAGATAGAAGAGAAACCAATTTAAATATATGACCCCAAAATTATAAAAAGAACATGATAAAGAATAGAGAAGTAGAAAGAAGAAGAATAAATCAATGTGTTGCATGTGTGCCAAGTGGCCTCAGTCATATCCAACTCTTTGCGACCCTATGGACTGTAGCCCACCAGACTCCTCTGTCCATAGAATTCTCCAGGCAAGAATACTGGAGTGGGTTGTCTTCCCTCCTCCGGGGGATCTTCACGACCCAGGGATTGAACCTGCATCTCTTATGCCTTCTGCATTGGCCAGGTGGGTTCTCTACCACTAACATCACCTGGGAAGCCCAAATCAATGTGTTAGGAAATGGAAAATAGTAAAAATAAGAATAAATCAAGATGAAATGAATAAAAGAAAAAAATAAAAAATAGCTTAAAATTTCACCAATCTTTTTAAGAAAAAAAGAATATGGCAGACAGAATACTGACCTCCCAAAGATGCCCACACTCTAACCCCTAGAACCTGTGACTATGTTACCTTACGTGGCAAAAGAGACTTTGCAGATATGATTAGGATGAAGGACCTGGAGATGGAGAGAGTCTTCTGGATGATCCAGGTGGATTAAACCTAATCTATGAGTCCTTAAAATCAGAGGACTTTTCCTGGTTGTGAACAGAGAGAGAGAGGTAAGTGATGGATCAGAGACATGTGAGACTTTGTCCTGCCATTACTGGTTTTTGAAGATGGAAAGAGGAGACCAGAAGCCAAGGAACACAGGTGGTCACTAGAAACTGGAAAAGGCAAATAATCGGCTTCTCTTCTAGAGCCTCCAGAAAGGGACACAGCCCTGTGGACATCCTGATTTTTAGGCTGGTGATGACCAAGTTGGACTTCTGACCTACTGAAATGTAAGATGATGAGCTACTATGCTTGTGGTAATTTGTTACAGCAGAAAAGCAGCAACAACAATAAAACTAATTCAATGAGAAAGTGAAACTTCACAAAGTAAGAAATCACAAGGGAGAAATAAATCTGGCATTGTTACTGCTAAGTCACTTCAGTCGTGTCCGACTCTGTGTGACCCCACAGACGGCAGCCCACCAGGCTCCGCCGTCCCTGGGATTCTCCAGGCAAGAACTCTGGGGTGGGTTGCCATTTCCTTCTCCAATGCATGAAAGTGAAAAGTCAAAATGAAATCGCTCAGTCATATCCAACTCTTAGCAACCCCATGGACTGCAGCCTACCAGGCTCCTCTGTCCATTGGATTTTCCAGGCAAGAGTACTGGAGTGGGGTGCCATTGCCTTCTCCAACCTGGCATTACAGAAAATTTAAAAATCATGAAACTGCTTTGTTAATTCTATGCAGATAACTTTAAAAATGTGAATGAAATGAATACATTTCTAGGAGAATACAATTCTCTAAAATCAACTCCAATAACAGGTAGAAAATAAAAATAGACCAGTTTCCACAAAAAAGAGGTGAGAAATTTATCAGTGAGCTACTACCAGCCATTCAAGTTGATACTGCCAGTGTTATTTAAACTATTCCACAGCTTCGGGGAAAAAAAGAACACTTGTAAATGTTTTTCATAATAAAAATATAATATCAATACACCAAGACAGAATGCACAAGAGAGATAAATCTAATTTATAAATATGAATGCAAAAGTCATAAGTAAATATTAACAAATACACCCAGCAGAATTTAAAAAATAATAATAATAATAAAGCCTATGTGACTTTTACTCTGTGAACACACAGATGGTTCAATACTAGCAGACCAATCAGTATCACTTCACTTCACTTCACTTCAGTCGCTCAGTCATGTCCGACTCTTTGTGATCCCATGAGTTGCAGCGCGCCAGGCCTCCCTGTCCATCACCAACTCTTGGAGTACACTCAAACTCATGTCCATTGAGTCAGTGATTCAATCCAGCCATCTCATCCTCTGTCATCACTTTCTCCTCCTGCCCCCAATCCCTCCCAGCATCAGAGTCTTTTCCAATGAGTCAACTCTTCGCATGAGGTGGCCAAAGTACTGGAGTTTCAGCTTTAGCATCAGTCCTTCCAAAGAACACCCAGGGCTGATCTCCTTTAGGATGGACTGGTTGGATCTCCTTGCAGTCCAAGGGACTCTCAAGGATCTTCTCCAACACCACAGTTAAAAGCATCAATTCTTCGGTGCTCAGCTTTCTTCACAGTCCAACTCTCACATCCATACATGACTACTGGAAAAACCATAGCCTTGACTAGACGGACCTTTGTTGGCAAAGTAACGTCTCTGCTTTTGAATATGCTATCTAGGTTGGTCATAACTTTCCTTCTAAGGAGTACGCGTCTTTTAATTTCATGGCTACAATCACCATCTGCAGTGATTTTGGAGCCCCCAAAAATGAAGTCTGACACTGTTTCCACTGTTTTATCTATTTCCCATGAAGTGATGGGACCAAATGCCATGATCTTCGTTTTCTGAATGTCGAGCTTTAAGCCAACTTTTTCACTCTCCTCTTTCACTTTCATCAAGAGGTTTTTTAGTTCCTCTTCACTTTCTGCCATAAGGGTGGTATCATCTGCATATCTGAAGTTATTGATATTGCTCCCGGCAATTTTGATTCCAGCCTGTGCTTCTTCCAGCCCAGCATTTCTCATGATGTACATTGCATATAAGTTAAATAAGCAGAGTGACAATATACAGCCTTGACGTACTCCTTTTCCTGTTTGGAACCAGTCTGTTGTTCCATGTCCAGTTCTAACCGTTGCTTCCTGACCTGCATACAGATTTCTCAAGAGGCAGGTCAGGTGGTCTGGTATTCCCATCTCTTTCAGAATTTTCCAGTTTATTGTGATCCACACAGTCAAAGGCTTTGGCATAGTCAAAAAAGCAGAAATAGATGTTTTTCTGGAATTCTCTTGCTTTTTCCATGATTCAGCGGATGTTGGCAATTTGATCTCTGGTTCCTCTGCCTTTTCTAAAACCAGCTTGAACATGTGGAAGTTCACGGTTCACATGTTGCTGAAGCCTGGCTTGGAGAATTTTGAGCATTACTTTACTAGCGTGTGAGATGAGTGCAATTGTAAGGAAGGTTGAGCATTCTTTGGCATTGCCTTTCTTTGGGATTGGAATGAAAACTGACCTTTTCCAGTCCTGTGGCCACTGCTGAGTTTTCCAAATTTGCTGGCATATTGAGTGCAGCACTTTCACAGCATCATCTTTCAGGATTTGAAATAGCTCAACTGGAATTCCATCACCTCCACTAGCTTTGTTCGTAGTGATGCTTTCTAAGGCCCACTTGACTTCACATTCCAGGATATCTGGCTCTAGGTCAGTGATCGCACCATCGTGATTATCTTGGTCGTGAAGATCTTTTTTGTACAGTTCTTCTGTGTATTCTTGCCACCTCTTCTTAATGTCTTCTGCTTCTGTTAGGTCCATACCATTTCTGTCCTTTACCGAGCCCATCTTTGCATGAAATGTTCCCTTGGTATCTCTAATTTTCTTGAAGAGATCTCTAGGCTTTCCCATTCTGTTGTTTTCCTCTATTTCTTTGCATTGATCGCTGAGGAAGGCTTTCTTATCTCTCCTTGCTATTCTTTGGAACTCTGCATTCAGATGTTTATATCTTTCCCTTTCTGCTTTGCTTTTCACTTCTCTCCTTTTCAGAGCTATTTGTAAGGCCTCCTCAGACAGCCATTTTGCTTTTTTGCATTTCTTTTCCATGGGGATGGTCTTGATTCCTGTTTCCTGTACAATGTCATGAACCTCCGTCCATAGTTCATCAGGCACTCTATCTCTCAGATCTAGTCCCTTAAATCTATTTCTCACTTCCACTGTATAATCATAAGGGATTTGGTTTAGGTCATACCTGAACGGTCTAGTGGTTTTCCCTACTTTCTTCAATTTAAGTCTGAATTTGGCAATAAGGAGTTCATGGTCTGAGCCACAGTCAGCTCCCGGTCTTGTTTTTGCTGACTGTATAGAGCTTCTCCATCTTTGGCTGCAAAGAATATAATCAATCTGATTTCAATGTTGACCATCTGGTGATGTCCATGTGTAGAGTCTTCTCTTGTGTTGTTGGAAGAGGGTGTTTGCTATGACCAGTGCATTCTCTTGGCAGAACTCTATTAGCCTTTGCCCTGCTTCATTCCACATTCCAAGGCCAAATTTGCCTGTTACTCCAGGTGTTTCTGGCAATGGCAGCCCACTCCAGTACTCTTGCCTGGAAAATCCCATGGACAGAGGAGCCTGGTAGGCTGCAGTCCATGGGGTCGCTAAGAATCGGATACAGCTGAGCGACTTCACTTTCACTTTTCACTTTCATGCATTGGAGAAGGAAATGGCAACCCACTCCAGTGTTCTTGCCTGGAGAATTCCAGGGATGGGGGAGCCTGGTGGGCTGCCGCCTATGGGGTCGCACAGAGTCGGACATGACTGAAATGACTTAGCAGCAACCAGGTGTTTCTTGACTTCCTACTTTTGCATTCCAGTCCCCTATAATGAAAAGCACATCTTTTTTGGGTGTTAGTTCTAAAAGGTCTTGGAGGTCTTCATTGAACTGTTCAACTTCAGCTTCTACTAGTTTAGCATTACTAGTTGGGGCATACGCTTGGATTACTGTGATATTGAATGGTTTGCCTTGGAAATGAACAGAGGTCATTCTGTCGTTTTTGAGATTGCATCCAAGTACTGCATTTCAGACTCTTTTGTTGACCATGATGGCTACTCCATTTCTTCTAAGGGATTCCTGCCCACGGTAGTAGATATAATGGTCATCTGAGTTAAATTCACCCATTCCAGTCCATTTTAGTTCACTAATTCCTAGAATGTTGATGTTCACTCTTGCCATCTCCTGTTTGACCACTTCCAATTTGCCTTGATTCATGGACCTAACATTCCAGATTCCTATGCAATATTGCTCTTTACAGCATCAGACCTTGCTTCCATCACCAGTCACATCCACAGCTGGGTATTGTTTTTGCTTTGGCTCCATCCCTTCATTCTTTCTGGAGTTATTTCTCCACTGATCTCCAGTAGCATATTGGGCACTTACTGACCTGGGGAGATCCTCTTTCAGTATCCTATCATTTTGCCTTTTCATACTGTTCATGGGGTTCTCAAGGCAAGAATACTGAAGTGGTTTGCCATTCCCTTCTCCAGTGGACCATATTCTGTCAGTATAATTTATATTAATTATATCAGTATAATTTATATTAGTAGGCCTAAGAGGAATAATAATATCATTTCCATAGACACTGAAAAGGTATTTGACAAAAGTAAAAGAGCATGCATTTAAATCATAATAAATGTAAAAGGAATGAAGAAATTCTAAAATCATCATTTGGGAATCATTAGGATAATATAATTAATTCAAGCTAAGAATCATCAAGAGTGCTAAAATTAGTACATGAAATGTTTGAGGACTAACAGGATACTTGCAAAGCCTCAGTGTATCTCCTTAAAGATAACTGCAATGGAAAAACGTGGAAAGACGTGGTTAACACCACGAAGTAATGAACTTTAATATCACAGATAATAAGACAAATCAACATCATGTGCCTCTTGGTATGATACACGCAGAAAACACAATACCACTTCTGTGGTATTCCTGCCAAAGAAGTATAACCTTATTCTAATCCTGAGAAAACATCAGACAAACTTAAATTAAGGGATTTCCTATACAGAAGAAAAAAAAAACAAAAACCGACAACAACAAAAACCTGGCCTCTACTTTTTTTTTTTCTTTAAACATTTATTTATCTGGCTGCACTGGGTCCTAGTTAGAGCTTGAGGGATCTTCGACCTTCGTTGAGGCATGCCGAATCTTTAGCAAGCTCCTAGCTGCATCTAGTTCCCTGACCAGAGATCCAGCCCAGATCCCCTGCACTGGGAGCACAGAGCCTTAGCCGCTGGACCACCAGGGAAGTCCCTACAGTTTTTAAAACGTCAGTGTCTTGAAACACAAAGAAAAAACTGAAGACTGTTTCAGATTAAAAAAAAAAAAACTACAAAAACCAAAATAATTTCTAAAGGAACATGACAAATGAATACAAAGCATGCATGATCCAGAATTTTCCTTTGCTGTAAAGGACATTATTGGGACAGTGGGTCAATCTGAATAAGGTCTGCAGATTAAATAATATTATGTTAATATTAATTTTCTTATTTGATAATTATACTTACATTTATAGAAAATGAAGTATTAATATTTAAGGGTAAAGGAGAACCCTACATGCAACAGCTCAGGAAAATACATATATGAATAAATCCATGTGTTAGAAAACACAAGGGGAAAATAGTAGAAATAAGAAGTCAAAGATATAATGAAGGAAATAAAGGGATAAATATATACATATAAACATGTTTATGCATTTATATTAGAGAAAGCAAATATTATAAAATGCAAGCATTTGGGAAATCTGGGTAAAGAGTATGTGGGAATTCTCTGTACTATTTGTGTGATTTTTAAACAGATTTGATTGTGATAAGGGGAGAGATAAGTTGGTCAAAGTTTGGAGTTTGGTTTGGTTGTTTTTTTTTGTTTTTGTTTTTTGTTTGTTTTTTGAAGGAGAGAAACTTGAGCACACTTAAATACCAACAGGAAGATGTTGCTGCCACGGGCAAATACAAACAGGAAGATGTTGGTGACATGGGGAGAAAGAGCATGAGAGCAAGAAAGGGAAAGAACGAATGAAAGATAAGGCAATGGCTGTGACCATGAAAAACAATACATGTGGAATACATGTAGGCTGCAAAAGGGCTTCTGTAAAAGAATACAAACCATGACGTCAAGAGCTAAACACCAAGGCTCACTGATGGAGGCGTTTTGGGAGCAGGCAAGCCAGGAGGCTGGAAGCACGGAGGAATAGAGGAGACCTAAGAGGACCTCTGGACCTGCTCCCTCATTGCTTAGATGCGGAAACGAAGGCTTGGAGACATGAAATTACATTCTTTAGATCACAAAGCTAGTTAATGGCAAACATCATTTTCTAACCCCCAACAGTCCGTAGTGTCACAAGGAGTCAGACACGACTGAAGCGATTTAGCACTAGCACATCACTGAATTTGTCAACAGGGAGGTACTGTGCCCTTGATGCCATGGAGTGTGTGGGAACCTTTTTGATTGTCATAAGACAAGGGGATGCTGCTGCCATTTAGTGGATGGGGAACAGATGTTAAACTTGCTACAGTAGCCAGGAAGATGTGCACAACGAAAAGAGCACTGTCCAAAGCACCAACTGCCCCTCTGTCAGGAAACCTTCCAGAAGTTGTGCCTAGAAATCAGACTTCTGGAGTCAAGGTTCAGGCCACCAGTATTGAGCTATGTGACTGGGCAAGTCATCAATCCTTCTCATCCATCTTCAAAATGAGCATTTTATAGTACAAGGAAACTCGCATCCTTCAGTCTTTGACTTGTCATCACATGCGGTTGGCTCCTCAGAGAACGCCAACAGCGGCTATGAGCTGATTCTGCCAATGACACACAGGTGCAGGCAGAATATTACTAAGTCCCCAAACCCTCCACTTTGTAGCCTCCTTGGGCTGGGATGGTTCACAGATTCACTAAACTAGGCATCTAGCATCTTAGGTGGTAACTATTCTCTTGTTTGTAAAACTCTTTTCATATGCATTATTTCATTCAATCCTCCCATTAACCTTGTGAAATCATTATTACTACAAGTCCAATTTTATAAATGAAAGAGACTAGGTTCAGAGTACAAAATGACCTGCCCCAGTAAATGGGTCAGTAGTTGAAAGATGGGGCTTCCCTGGTGGTTAGTATGGTAAAGAATCTGCCTGCAGCGTGGGAGACCTGTGTTCGATCCCTGGGTTGGGAAGATACCCTGGAGAAGGGGTAGGCTACCCACTTCAGTATTCTGGCCTGCAGAATCCTCATGGACAGAGGAGCCTGGTGGGCTACAGTCCATTGGAGTCGCAAAGAGTCAGGCACGACTGAGCAACTAACACACACCCACATTTTAAAGATGGAGCTGGGTTGAAGCCCTGTCTTCTGAAATCAAATTCACAGCTTTTTTCAGGTCCCCTCACACTGTCCCCCATTGCCTTGTGGACAAGTGCCAGTCTCGAACCTGCTCCCTTTGGTCAAGCTGAGTACTTCTCTTTCCCATCCTCCTTCTCTCAGACCACTCCTTTCACTTGGATCAGAAATCAACTTAAGAACAAACAAAATGACCTCAAGCCTGCTCTCAGCTTCCTTACGAAACAGCTTTCTGACATGAACAATAGACGGCCAACTGATTTGAAAGGTAGTGAGCTCTCTGTCACTAAGGGTATTTAAGAAGATATCGGAGGACTATCTAGCAAAGATGTGGTAAATTCCTGATTCGCAAACTAAAGGTCTCTGAGGTCCTTCCCGAATTTGAAGCAGAGGCCTCTATGCTTGGGAAGACAGCACCGTTCAGAAGCTGGCTGGGCAGAGGACCAAGCTGTGGAATAGAGACAAGTCTGGAGAAGAGAAAGAAAAAAAATCAGAGAGAGATTGTGAAGACGAAAGCAGAGTCTGGTCTTCCAAGAAAGAGACAGGATACCCAACAGGGATGGGGAGAGAAACTGGGTTGATGCCTAAGGAGGAAGCTAGGGGAAATGTCAGTATCTCTCAAATTGCCTTGCCCAGAAAACGTGTCCACGAACACCCAGCCAAACTTCACTGCCTACAACTCAGGCACCACAGACCAGAAACAGAGGAGCAGTCTCTTGAAAGAGAAGCACTTAAATTGAGTTAAAAATATATTAACTTCACAATCAATCAAAAATGCTAACAGCTCAAAGAGTATCTTTGGATGAGACGTCTTCCATTTCCCTGAGAGTAGGTGGTGTGGGCTTCTTTTTAAAGCATTACCTGAATCAACATGCGGGGGTGGAGGGTGGGGAGGACTGGCCTTTGGTGGGAAATATGCATTTCATCTTTCAGTTGGAGCCTTGTTTTGAACACACTTCCAGAGGAGTTCCGGGACTACTGCTTTTCTTATAATGGACACCAGGCTCAGAATGTATCTTGGTGGCCTGGAGTCATAAAGAATTTCAGGTGAAAAAAGGATTCTCATTTACAGTATCCTACAGACTGCCCTTTCCACAAAATCTTTTATTTTTTTTTCATTTTTTTAAAATTTTATTTTATTTTTAAACTTTACAATATTGTATTAGTTTTGCCAAATATCGAAATGAATCCGCCACAGGTATACCTGTGTTCCCCATCCTGAACCCTCCTCCCTCCCCCCTCCCCATACCCTCCAGAAATTCAATTCCTCTTTTAACCAAAGGTACAAAGACTTTTAATAAATTTGGAAAAAACTTTTAAAAGTAACTCCTTTTCTTACACACATAAAATACAGATGTACCAAGAAGAGGAAATACCTGTTTCTCCAGCACTCAAAAAAATTAGCGTTTTGGTTTGTTTATTAGAATATTTTTTAATTTTAGTTTTTTGAATAGTTCAAAATCAAAGTGGTATTAAAAAGATATTCCTTAAGAAGTGTTGTCGCTAACCTGCCTCCATCTATCATGTTTCTTGTGCATTCCCACCCTTTTGAAGTGTTAGTCACTAGTCTTATGGACTACAGCCCGCCAGGCTCACGATGCCCATGGAATTTTCCAGGCAAGAATACTGGAGTGGGTGACCATTACCTTCTGTAGGGGATCTTCCTGGCCCAGGGATTGAACCTGCATCTCCTGATTGCAGGCAGACTCTTTACTGTCTGAGCTGCCAGGGAAGCTGACTCCCACCCTCTTCAGTGAACTCTTCTTGATCATTTGTGTATCCTTCCTATGTTTCTTAATGCAGATACAAGTACAAACATAAATTCTCATCTTACACCTTCCTTCCTATAAAAAGCAGCATATTACATGTACTGCATCTAGTGTTTTGCACTTGACAATATATCCTAGTTCAGGTTTTTTCCATGTGTTTATGCAAACATTCTAGTTTTTTACTAAAATAGGATCATACTTTTGTAACTTGCTTTTTTCATTTAGGAATTTTTTTTACGTAAATATATTCTACAGCATGATTTTTTAAGGGCTATGACATCAGGAAAAAGCTCTGGGATACTAATGTGGCTGTTTCTTGCCTCCCGTCCCAGGTGGTGCTAGGGGTAAGGAACCCACCTGCCAGTGCAGGAAACAAAAGAGATCCAGGATCCATCCCTGGGTTGGGAAGATCCCCTGGAGGAGGGCATGGCAACCTATTCCAGTAGTCTTGCCTGGAGAATCCTGAGAACGGAGGAGCCTGGTGGGCTCCTGTCCATGGGGTCGCAAAGAGTTGGACACAACTGAAGCAACTTAGCATGGACGCACAGGATAATCTCTGGAATAATAGGGAAGAATGCTCTGGCTCCTGTAGTCAAGAGGCTTATGGGTGAGTTCTGGCTCAACCAGTTGCCAGCTTTGTGTACACAGGTAACACTGAAGCTATGAGCATCAGTTATGAATATTTACGCCTTTCACCCACAATACTGCCAGTCTAGCCTCTAACCCAGGACTGTTCAGTTCAGTTCAGTCACTCAGTCGTGTCTGACTCTTTGTGACCCCATGAACCACAGCACGCCAGGCCTCCCTGTCCATCACCAACTCCTGGAGTCCACCCAAACCCATGTCCATCGAGTCGGTGATGCCATCCAACCATCTCATCCTCTGTTGTCCCCTTCTCCTCCTGCCCTCAATCTTTCCCAGCATCAGGGTCTTTTCCAATGAGTCAGCTGTTCACATCAGGTGGCCAAAGTATTGGAGTTTCAGCTTCAACATAAGTCCTTCCAATGAACACCCAGGACTGATCTCCTTTAGGATGGACTGGTTGGATCTCCTTGCAGTCCAAGGGACTCTCAAGAGTCTTCTTAAACCCACAGTTCAAAAGCATCAATTCTCCGGCGCTCAGCTTTCTTCACAGTCCAACTCTCACATCCATACATGACCACTGGAAAAACCATAGCCTTGACTAGACGGACCTTTGTTGGCAAAGTAATGTCTTTGCTTTTTAATATGCTGTCTAGGTTGGTCATAACTTTCCTTCCAAGGAGTAAGAGTCTTTTAAAGATTAAATGAGACAATGATTAGGAAAAGACCATTCAATACAATACAACAAAATGTTAAAATATTGACACCATACACACACACACACACACATATATACACCCATACATGCATAAATATCAGCATTTTAATAGGGAACTCTTTTCATTGCTATTTTATGGTTTTTCAAAAACATTTTTTGCAAAATGTAAGCTTTCTAAAAATTTTTCTCTTTATATATTTAATGTATATGCAATATAGAGAAATTAGGAAGGAAAAGGAGAAAATTGAAATAATCTACAATTTATAAAAAGTCTTCCAAATTTTTCATAAACATACATGAATGTATGTGTACACACACAAATACAAACATAATTTACAAAACTGGGCTCATACTGTTTAGTTTGCTTTTGTAATCTCCTATCCCTACTCAGTAATATACTACGAGTACTGTTTCATATTCACAAATGTAATTTTATTGTTATTAATCATTATATAGCATTCTATTGTATTAATGAATATACCACGCTTTGTCTAAACAATCCACCATAGTTGGAAATTTAGATTCTTTTGCTGCTGCTGCTAAGTCACTTCAGTTGTGTCCAACTCTGTGCGACCCCATAGACGGCAGCCCACCAGGCTCCCCCGTCCCTAGGATTCTCCAGGCAAGAACACTGGAGTGGGTTGCCATTTCCTTCTCCAATGCATGAAAGTGAAAAGTGAAAGTGAAGTCGCTCAGTCGTGTCCGACTCTTAGCAACCCCATGGACTGCAGCCTACCAGGCTGCTCCGTCCATGGGATTTTCCAGGCAAGAGTACTGGAGTGGGGTGCCATTGCCTTCTCTGAGATTCTTTTGAGATTTGTATTATTAAATATGATGCTATATATAAGTTTCTACTCATAGGTCAAGACCCAATCCAAATATCCCTTGCTCTTTGGAGACTTCTCCGACCCCTCAAAAAAGAATTAGTCTTTTTTATGGCCCAGAGCACCTGTCCCATTCCATTTGTAATTATCCATATACCTTTCTATCTTATCACTTTCTCAGCAGTGTAGATTCCTTGGAGTTTAAAACTTTGTTGTATTATTTCCAGCTATGCCCACAAGATGCCTAACACGGAGAAGGTGTCATCACTGAATATTTATTGAGTGGATCACTAGTACCATGTGCTTAGTACAATAACAAATAAACAATTAAAGTTACATTATTGGAAAGTAGGCCTCTTATCTTAGCAAAAGCCGTGGTCAGCAGTCTGTTTAAGGGAAGGTTCAGCTGTCCTGGCCACAGGATGGGCCAGCTTTTCCCACATGCATATTTTGTCATTCTTTCTCTTGATCCTGACTATTGAAGCCCTCTGCTCCTAAGTGTCTTGGCTCACTTAGGCAGTCAAGGGATACCATGGGCTCACCAGGGCCTAAAACTTTTATAATTAGGGGAACTTCTTAAAAGAAAAATACACAAAATCATGAATATGAAATAGGTACAAAAATTATGTTTATTTTAACCGTGGAATGAAATCACAAGTTACAACTCTTAAGAGCTGACCAACATCACAAAATCCATATCTGTCTGACACATTTCTCTAATTTAAAAAAATTTTTAAGTTATTTTGAGAAAAACATACATTCATCTGAAATTGAGTACACAAGAACAATTCAAATACATTTTAAATGGCTACAGTCTGGACCAGGAAATACGCACAATCAGCCTGTAGCATGTTGTTATGCCAGAAAGTAAAGACACACTAAAAAAAAAAGATGTTCATCTGTCAGAGGGACACAGGAGCTGACCAGAAAAGCTACCAATGGCCAAAGCTGGAACAATTTGAGCAACAAAATTAAAGAAGTATTGGATTATATGGGACTTCCCTGGCAGTACAGTGATTAAGACTCTGTGCTTCCAGTGAAGGGGGTATGGGTTCAATCTCTGGTTGGGGAACTAAGTAAAATCCCACATGTCTTGGGGCATAGCCAAAAAAGTTAAAAAAAAAAAAAGTAAAAATACTGGGTTATAACCCAAAGTATAAATATCGAGAGTCCATACTGATATAAATAAATGATTGAATAAGTAGTAAGGGGGGGGAGGGAAGGAAGAAAAGGAGGTGGGAAGAAGAAAGGAAGGCAGGAAGGAGAGAAAAGTCTTCTAAGTCAAAGAATTCCAAATAATTTATGTAGTTACCACTCCCTCAAGCAAGGTTATCTAACTCCCCATCCCTTAAGGGTGGGCTCCTGACAGAAATTCCTTTCCAAAGAGTACAGTAGGAAAGGGAAGTGTTGGGAAGAGGACAGTGGAGAAAGGTGACAAATGACTACAGCCAGTGATTAAGGTTGGCATCAACAGTGACAAGCAATGTCGACAGCACATACCCTGGATATGACATGAGAGAACAGCACTTTTCCTCTGTGGTTTCTGTCCCCCAGCTCATAACCCCAATCTAACCATGAGAGAAACAACTAATTCCAACAGAGGGGCATCCTAGAAGAGCTGACCAGTACCCCTCAAAGTACTGGTCAAAGTCTTCAAAAGAACGAAAATTCAAGAAACTGTCACAACCACAGAGAGTGTTAAGGATACATGACACCTAATGTAACGTGGTGTCCTGGCCGGGATCCTGAAACAGAGAAAGACATTAGGTCAGAACTAAGGAAATCTGAATAAAGTATGAACTTTAGTGAATGAAATGGCAACCCACTCCAGTACTCTTGCCTGGAAAATCCCATGGACAGAGGAGCCTGGTAGGCTGCAGTCCATGGGGTCGCAGAGTCGGACACAACTGAGTGACTTAACTAGTTAGTTAATGTAGCAATACTGGCTCACGAATTATAGCAAATATATTTATGTAAGAAATTAATAGAAGGGGAAAACTGGGTACAGGGTATGTGGGAAACTCTGTACTGTCTTAACTTTTCTGTAAATACAAAACTGTTCTAAAAAATAAAGTCTAGTAGGAAAAATGGCTCTAGTGTTGTACTGAACTCCATAAACGTATAATTAAATTATTCCTCTTAATGAATATGTGTTGGAATTTTATCATGAGGCTACTTGTTCTTAGGCCATCTTGCTGCATCAGGAGAAATTTTTCCTGTTCTTTTGTGTGGCAACCCACTCCAAATATTCTTGCCTGGAAAATTCCATGGACAGAAGAACCTGGAGGGTTACAGTCCATGGGGTCACAAAGAGTAGGCACAACTGACCACAGCACACATTTGTCTAAAACAACCAGACTTGATCAGTATATGACAAGCTTCCATATCCTACCTGGAAGTATATATTTTAAAATTAACAGATAAAAATGAGGACCTAGTGCCCAGTAAATTGGCCCTCATCTCCCCCAACCATCAGTGGCATCCAACAGACTGCCCAGGACTCCAAGGAGTAAGTCTAATTATTCTTTCAACAAATATTTGTGTTGCTAGGGGATACAGTGGTAAACAAGAGAAACAAGACCTCTGCCTTCAGTAAGCAATGGTCCAAAACACTTGCTTGGTTCTATGTCCTGGCTGGACTTTCGACTCACCTGGGGAGACTTTTTTTTTTTTTTTAATATCAATCCCTTGGCTCTCTCCAGCCTCTCTGATGGTGTGACCCAGGAGTGTGTATGCTTTAAAAGCTCCCCAAGAGATTCTAAAGTATAATCAGGATTGAGAAACGTTTACTAAATGATCTAAGAACAACCTGCTCTAAAATGAGTACCCTGTGGTCTTAGTCATTATGGAAAAGGAGAAAAGGGTTGAAGTCCAGACATTGGGGAGTGTGCCCTCCCCTGAGGGAGTCTCAGGGGTAAAGGAGCAGGGATGGCAGAGGTTCCTCAGCTGAGAGCAGGGCTGGCGCTGACAGAAGTGGGGGCGAGGGGAGGCGCCGAGCAGCAGCCCTGCGTAGCAGCCCACGCACTTGCTCCTTTTAGAACAAGTCAGCTCTTCTCAGACATATGTACTGAAGAAGCCTCCTCCTGGAATTTTCCAGACAGAGCTGAGGACTACTCCCAGCATAAAAGCATCAAGCCTAGATTTTTGGCTTATCTTGGTACAAAGAAACTCAAGACTGGAAGGTCCTTAAAGGGGCGCTATTCTCCCCCCACCCACCCCCGCCCCGACGTGCACGCACCTCAATACCGATAGTGCCACAGGCTATTAAGTTTCACAGGGAGTTTTCGTTGCAGGTCCTAACAGACCATGTAGTTACTTGATCTTCCTTTTGGCATGTTTGCAGCTGTAACCAAGTACTCTCTTAAAGGAAACGCCAAGAAAACATGTCTGAGGGGTAAAGGGAAGAACAAAGACCTGGTGGCCTAGAGTTGACCGATTTCACACCCCATTGTAACCTTGTAGGGAGGGTATGACTCGCCCCACTTACAGAAGAGGAAGCTGTGCCTTAAAGAGTCAGATGTCTTCTCCAGGGTCGTTTAGCAAGGACAAGCTAGGATTTACTTCATCTGCACAACTTTATGAGGGAAGTATTATCATCTCTGTTTTCAGATGAGGAAACTGAGGCAGGAGGATGGTGGACAGCAGCATTAACCATTCACGTTGGTCTCCTACTCCAAGGTCAGTGCTGTAAGGTGTCAGGCTGCCTGTTGATCTGGAGGGCACTGCGCTTCCTACCTGGCCCACACCAGGCAAGATTCTGGAGAACTCTGTGCACCATCTTTGCAATGTTTCTGTAAAATCATTCCAAAATAAATTAATTTTCAAACAGAAAATACTCAATATTGTTGCTCTCAAACTCTTTACATGCAATAAACAAGATAAAATTATATTTAAATATTTTTTATTTTTACACATTTTAAATACCTATTTCTATATATATTTTATAATATGCATAATATCCCAATACAGTAACACATATCTGAGTTATATTAGTTTATTGGAGTTGCTGTAACAAAGCACCACAAACTACATAGCCTAAAATGACAAAAATTTATTGTCTGTTCTGAATGCTAGAAGTGTGAAGTCAAGGTGTGGGCAGAGGCATGCTCTCTCTAACGTCTCTAATGCATGCATGTGTAGTTGCTCAGTCACATCCAGCTCTTTGCATCCCTATAGACTGTAACCTACCATGCTCCTCTGTCTGGGATTCTCCAAGCAAGAATATTGGAGTTGGCGTTGGCGAGGGGGTGGCGGGATGTGGAATCTTCCCCTGCAGCCCAGTGGCAAAGTCTCTGAGCTTCTACTGTGGTGGGCACAGGTTTGATTCCTGGTAGGGGAACTATTCCTCATGGCACGTGGTGTGGTCAAAAAAAAAAAAAAAACCTGGGGACTTCCCTGGTGGTCCAGTGGTTAAGAATCTGGGCTTCCATGGCAGGGGGTATAGGTTCGATTCCTGGTTGGGGAACCAAGTTACTGCAATGCGGTGCAATGTAACCCAAAAATAATTAAAAACTGCAGATGGGTTCTTTACCCTCTGAGTCACCAGGGAAGCCCTTTAAAGGCTCTAGGGGAGAACCCATTTTGTGACTTTGGTGTCTTCTGGTGTCTGGTCTTTGGCATTCTTTGGCTTCTAAACACATCTCTCCAATCTCTGCTTCCTTTGTCACATGGTCTTTTCCCTGTGTGTCTCTGTGTTCATCTTTTCTTATAAGGACACCAGTTATATTAGAGTATGGGCCCACCCTACTCCAACATGAGCTTATCTTAACTTATATTTTAACTGTATATGCAACAACCTTATTTCAAAATAAGTTCAAATTCTGAAATTCCAGGAAAGACATGAATTTTGGGGACACTAGCCAATCCAGTATAATCTGCCCTCTGGCCCCCTAAAATTCATATCTGTCCCATGTACAAAATATATTCACCTGATCCCAGCACCCCCCAGAGTCATTCCAGCATCAACTCTTAAGTCCAAAATCTCATCTAAAAATCAATTCAAAAATTTCATCATCTAAATCATTTACGACTTATGGATATTTTACCTCCTAGAGCAAAATTCCTCTCTATCTGTGAACCCATGAAACCAGAAAACAAGTACGTCCTTCCAAAACACAGTGGCGGGCCAGGACAGGCCTGGTATGGATAGTTCCAGTCCAAAAAGGAGAAAGAGGAAGGGGAAAAGTGGCTCACGGGTCCAAAGCCAAGTCTGAAACCCAGTGCACAAATCTAAGTAATGGTCTAGGTTTACTAATCTAGTTTTGCTATTTTTATATTTGTTCAAAATGTTCCAAAACTTAAAAAAAAAAAAAAAGGAAAAATAGCTTCTTTTCTCCCTACTATTAAAAAGTGCAGGCTTATTGCAAGAAAAAAATACAAGCAAACAAACAATAAATAAGTCACTCTCAATTCTGCAACCCAGAAGTAACCCACTGTTCACATCTGGTACAATTCTGCATATACATCAAATTTGTTTTGCATATTTTTCACTTTTCTACATTATATCTGCACTATATATATGAGAAAAGGAAAATGATATATGTTAGACATAGGCTGTAACTACTTTTGCCAAGCAGTCTGTGTCCATGCCACAAATTTCCTAGCCATTGTTACAAATAGCCTTGTTGGAAGAGGTGGTTGTAATTTCAGCTGAAATCCAGCCACCAGCCAGCAGCCAAGGATCACCAATAATGAGATTTGTTGGAGCAGGGAAGATTTCTAATAATAGAATGAAAAGTTACCTTTTTCAGATCAAAGTCCTGGGTTTTTTAAGCTTTCAGAACAATGACTTGCATTTTTTCTTTTCTCCTCTGGCTATGATGGAGGCTCTGAAGAAGTTAAGCTCTGAAATATATCATCACAAAATATTGTGGAGGGAAAGGATCACAGAAATAATTTTTTGAGCTAAGATATCCATAGCTGTCAGAATCTGTAGAGTTATTTATTTTGTTTTCAAGTATTGACCAAACTTCTAGGACTTTGCATCAATTCTGGGAGGGATATTACATCAACAAATAAATGTGGATGGAAAAGAAACTTTCCTACTATGACTAGAGAAAAACTAGGATTGAATTAAACTGGTTGATAATACAATATTGAAAATTATTCAAAACGCCTCATAAAGTTCCATCAGCATATTTGTATCTCCAAACACTCAATAAATTCCCTTTACTGATTAGGGTTTGGTAATAATGTTGAAGTTCAACTATTTAATAAAATGTTTCATTTTTCTTTAAAAATAAATAAAATCATAGTTAAATATAACAATCCCAGCAACCTAACATCCATCACCTCCCTTTCCATCAGACCATGCATCTTTCACCCACGACTGTTTTTATTAACTGGGATTCTGTCCACCTCTGTGTAACTTTATGAAATATGTTTTGGCTTAGAGCACAGAAAATCCATTTAGACATGAATAGTCTAGCTGCAAGTTATGTGATTCATTCACAAGAGTAACAACAGTGTGCTGTGATTTTTTTCCAGCATTTTCCCCTTAATTTTATTGGCTAATAAAATCCAAACACTGGAACTTTTTGCCCAGAAAGTGATGCCAAAGGAAAGCAGCTCCCCAACCAGACCCCCAGGGACTCACCATGTAGGACCTGAGTCTTGGGTAAGGCCCCAAGGAAAAGAGGAAAACCTGAACTCCAACTCATAGGCCTCCGCACTGGGTCAGCCAGAGGTCTCCTGCTGCCTTCCTGACTGAAGGAGAAAGACTCGGGACACCCTCTAGTTCTAGAAATTCAAAAGGACAGTATCACTACAGAGCATTCCCTCACTTAATTCCTTCACTCAAGCATTCTTTTTCTTCCAAACCTCAACAAGCAATTTTGAGCAAATATCATATAAAAAATCCTATGTAAGGTGTTGGGGGTATAGAAAGGAACTGATGGATCACCAGAAGAGTGACATACAAACCAGTAATTGCAGTCTAGCTTGGTAGGCACCAGAATGAAATGGAAACAAAGTACATGGAAGCCCAGGGTAAATTTGGCACAAACTCAGGCAATGGCACCCCACTCCAGTACTCTTGCCTGGCAAATCCCATGGACGGAGGAGCCTGGTAGGCTGCAGTCCATGGGGTCACTAGGAGTTGGACACGACTGAGTGACTTCACTTTCACTTTTCACTTTCATGCATTGGAGAAGGACATGGCAACCCACTCCAGTGTTCTTGGCTGGAGAATCCCAGGGACGGGGGAGCCTGGTGGGCTGCCGTCTATGGGGTCGCACAGAGTCGGACATGACTGAAGCGACTTAGCAGCAGCAGTTAAACTAAGATTTAAAAAGGAAAACAGCTGGCCAGTGTAACCATTTGTAAAAATAATTCTCCAAGAGCTATCATTTACACTGTATAAAAATGGATAAAATATATATAAGAACATCACCTCAACCCCATTAGACAAATGAGAGCAGACCAAGGTAGGTAATTAACATGATAACAGCAAGAGTAAATAAATAGGAGTTTTAAAAGATCCTTTACTTTAATGGTCTTCAAAGACACAAAAATCAAAACAATAAAAACAAAAATGAATAAAATCCAATTCACAGAAGTCTACAGAAAAATTGAAATTCACTTAATCCAGTAGCAACATAAATGTATGCAAACTTCTAGGAAGACAGTGGGCAATATGACACAAGTCAAAATAATAATTATATTTTAAGGGACTTCCCTGGTGGTCCAGTGGTCAAGACTCTATGCTTCCAGTAAAGGGGGTTTGGTTCGATCCCTGATCAGGGAACTAAGATCCCACAGGCTGGGTGGTGTGCCCTCCCCCAAAATATCATATTTTTAAAACCGAGCTTCTCAATTCCACAGAATTTATCCTACGACAATAATTGTAATGAAAGAAAAAAGCTGTATGTATAAAGATGTTTGCCACTGTTACTTCTACTGTTATTACATATTACTGTCACTGTTATTTGCATTAGGGATAAACTGGATATAACGTAGATACCTAATACAAGAGGAATGTTTTAGGAGAGTACAAAAAATAATTATAAAGGCTCTGTCATAACATGAGGAATGGTTTTCTTCTTAATATAAAATTTAATAAAAGAAAAACACAACATTGTACATAATAATAAATATAACTCTAGCCTCCAGACCCAGCTAGGACTCCAGCATTAAAAACCCTCCACTGGGAGGGAGATCCAAGAGGGAAGGGATATATGAATACACACCCCTGGCTCACTTCATTGTACAGCAGAAACGAATGCAACACTGTAAAACAATTATACCTCAATACCAATTTTTTTAAATTAAAAAAATAAAGAAATCACAATGGAAAAAACCTCAGCTAAAACAGGTTTCAAAACGGTTTAGGGAACATTCAGACAGATAATTTCATAGTCAGAGTTAATGCACCCTTCTCTTTTATGTTTCTTTCTTCCTTAGCCACCTCCCACTCTTGTCATCCCCTGCTTGATTTATTCCATTTTAAGATTCTTTTTACCTCTGCATCTCCCTCCCTTTGAGGGTAAAAACTATATCCTATATATCCTATATTTTTGTAACCACCTACCCCTTCACCAGCCGCCAACAAATTCAATAAAGTCATGATTATCTAATTTACTTAACAATGTACAAATATGTGTGAGGGAGAATGTAGAGAAATGACAATCATTTTGTTAGGCTGGTAGAACTGAGCATTTAAAAATTTCTTTCTTTTGTGTTTTGTTTTACAATTTTTTTTTTAGATAGAACCCCAATTACCTGGGCAAGGTTTCAGTGTGCTATCAGAAATCAGCCTCTAGACATTTCTATCCCACATGAGCCAGCAAGCTTATCTGGAAAAATAAATTGATAAACAATCCAAGACTTTTTTGGAAAAAAAAAATTAAGGAATGGGCCTATCTCCGTAGAGATGATAACTACCTTTAAAGCTACAGTAATTACGGCACTAATAAAGAAGTCAACAATCTGGGCTCTCCGAGTGTGACTGTGGTTGTATCTTCACTGCAATAGGTCTGACTTTCAGACACACACACAGCACACATGTCCAAGTGTGCAGTAGCACTGGACACCCACACACTTCACTAGGAGCCTTGATGAGGTTGAAGGGCCCACACTTGGCAGGGTAGCGTGGAACCCACCTTGGACAGGACTCAAGTTCACAGAGAAGCATCATTTATTTCCTTTTTCTTCTTGTCAGTAATTCTCCAAAACACTGCAGTTTCATGATACGGCTTTTAAAGGAATTAAACTTGAATAGCACAAAATTGTATAATCATGTTAAAATTCAATTGCAATTATTAACAGATCCAAGTCTGCTACATCATTATTAGGTAATAATGATGATGTTGATAATAATGATAGCTAACATCCATAGTCTGGTGACCAAGTGCCAAATACAGTGCCAAACAATTGGGAAGATAATTAGGCCTACCAGACTGATTGTTCATATGTGCCACTATTTAGTGTAAAAAAAATTCTAGGAGGAACTTCCCTGGGGTCCAGTGACTAAGACTCCACACTCCCAGTGTACGGAGCATGGGTTCAATACCTGGTCAAGGAACCAGATTCCACGTGTTGCAATTAGGAGTTTGCATGATGCAACTGAAAGATTCCCGCATGCTGCAACAAAGACCTGGCACAGCCAAATAAATAAATAAAAACAAGTATTAAAAAAAATTCTGGGAAACTCAGGTTAGCCACAATGTGGAGGCACATGAGTCACATTTAGCTCCCAGAATATGTACTGGGTGCTTAGAGAGGAGCCCACATCCCCACAAGGCAACAGTGGGAAGGAGCTGAATTTCTGAGGTTTCATTTAGACAAGACGTGCACTTTCCAGCTCACCATGCTCTCTATGGTTCCCTGCTGAGCTGACATCAAGCCTCCTCCTTTCATTTCCATAGCTTGCCTGCTATGCATTTCAGCTTTCAGTCCCTCCATCTAGACATCATGACAGCAAGTCAGGCATTGGCCACTAAATGGTACAATGCCTATCAGCAGACAGAAAACTGAAACAGACATTAGCAATTGTATCACCTGATTGCTTTTCCAAACTCTTTAGAGCAGTGAAGTATTTCTTCTAACAAAGTCTTACACAAAGACCTGATCTCTAAACAGGAGCTGATCTGGCTGAGAGTGGGGAAAACCCCAAGAAGTACCCAACGTGCTTGGCTCCTTCTCCTCTGTACCCCTGGGAGACCTCTTGACACTTTAGGGATGCTGGCTACAGTCCAGTTTCCTCATTACAAAGCACAGGGTACATATAAGTGAAGCCACCTGGTCCTCAGTCACACAGTTAGTGGTTGAGAACCCAGGTCTCTGTTAAATGCCTCGATACTTGGCAGTTTCTTCTGTTAAAAAGGTGGTGAATTTGTAGACAGTCAATGAAGATTAAATAACTACTACCCATCTGCTTCTTTTATCAAGCCCTCTTGTTACTCCATGTCACACAGCAGTGGTTACCTTTATTAGCAAAGTTTTAAACTAAATAGTCAAGCGTAGAATCATGAAAGCACAAGGTTTTAGAGCTGAAACACTAAAGGTGTTTTTCCATCCCACCCCCTCATCTTATAGACCAGGAAAATGAGGAGTTGCTTGAAACCAATTCTCGTCCTTAAGCGTTCCAAGTTACCATCCTGTTCAATATATCCAGGACTGTTACAACTTGACTTGGTAAAAGCCAGAACTTTCTATTTTTAAACAGTTTCTCTATGAAAATCACGAAGTTAAGATATAAGTTAAAGTTGTGATTTCTTTCTCTTTGTGAATTTTCTTCCATCTTTGAAACATAGTCTCCCAGCTGGGCATGCAAATATCTCTTTACTCCAGAAAGTTCATTTACAAACTTATGGGAAGATTGTTTCAGACTGAACTTTTCCAAGAGAATTCAAGTCCACAGTCTGTAGTCAAAGGGCTTTTATTTTTAAATTTCCAGTTCACCAGATTGTAGGCCAGTAACTTTAAAATACAATAAATTCAATTAATAGACAAGTGAAATTTTTAAAAGACTAACAAAATACAATTTTTTATGATTAGATGCCAAACCAAAGGAAGACCAAACATAAAATTACCCTATAAATTTCCATAATAATTTCTAGATGCATGCTTTCTTTCCTATACTCACCCCATCATGAACCAGTAACAAATATTTCATGGACCAATTTTGGAGCTACTTTAAGAAGACCCAGGTAAAGCACCACCCTGGTGGTTGGTCCGGATATAGGGCATGTCAGTAACGCTGCTCATCTGAACCAGGTCCTGCTTCCCATCTTTTGACCCCAGCCCCAGTCAGCCACTTTGAGGATGTGGTTGTGGTCCTCAAAGGTCTAGGTCATGGTCTCCGTACAGCTCCAGGGGAGAGACAAGTACACAGGCTTCTTTGCACCACCTGAGAAAGGGCAGGGCTCAGATCATGGCAGGCTTGCAAAAGGGACTGTGTTGTGTTGTGCTAAGTCGCTTCAGTCGTGTCCGACTCTTTGTGACCCTATGGACTGTAGCCCACCAGGCTCCTCTGTCCGTGGGATTCTCCAGGCAAGAATACTAGAGTGGGTTGCCATGCCCTCCGCCAGGAGATCTCCCCGACCCAGGGATCAAACCCGCATCTCTTATGTCTCCTGCACTGGCAGGCGGGTTCTTTACCACTAGCGCCACTTGGGAATCCTGCAAAATAGTTTTAAGTAGCATATAATTTGGGGACTTCATCAAAAGTAACAGGACTTGTTAACACACTTGAGTCATATTCGGGTGTAAGAAAGATAGTTTTGCCTGCAATGTGGAACATGGTTTAGAGGGAAACAAGATCAATTAGGAGGCTTCTGTAATTGTTTTGGATAGAGATGATATGATCTGAACTCAGTATCTATAGCAGTAGTGCTTCAAGAGTGATTTAGAGGAGCTGGTTATTGATTAAATGTAGGTGATGAAGGGCAAGTAAAACTGAGCAGTACCCCCTTGGGCCCTTGGGAAGGGGAAATCCCTCCACCATATCCTTTGCCTTAGCTCCTCTCTGAGGTACCTAAATAACAGTATCTGATATACATTTCCTGAGTTGTTTTACAGCTTCAAAAACCCCCACCAAAAGAAAGACAGTAACTATTTGATGACCATGAGCACAAACCCTCAAGCCTATAGGGATCTGAGGATTGATAATGTTAAGCCCTGTGACACCACCCTGTTATGTCACCATCAGCCGATCAGATACTTATGCACAAGCTGATCACAGAGCCCTCTCTCATCTTGCCTTTAAAAATGCTTTGCTAAAACCAATTGGAGAGTTTTGAGTATTTTGAGCACTAGCTGCCCTGGACTTCTTTCTTGGTGCCCTGCAATAAACACTGCACTTTACTTCACTACATCGTGGGGTCAGTAGATTGGCTTGACTGCATACAGGAGAGTGGACCCAAGTATGGTTCAGTAAACACAGGGAGAGGTCAACAATGACACTCAGACTTTGGCTTGAATGACATGATGGCTGGTGGTGCTATTCACCAAGATGAAGAGCCCAGAAGGAAGAGAGTGTTGAAAACAATGAGTTTAGCTCTGGACCCCCTATCTGGGAGCTTTTCTGACCTTCTGCTCTGGCTCATGGTGGTCACTAAACTGGAATGCCCTATTCTTATATTCAGTCATCAAATCCCAACCATCAAAAAGTTTTGTGATCATAAAAGAGCTTATTAAGACCATTGAAGCAACATGGGAAACATTTATTAAGTAATGTTAGGCAAAGTAATAAAAATGCAAATTAAAGCAACGTAAAGTTCTTCCCCTATTAAACTGGCAAAACAAAATTTTTTTTTAATTAAAATGTCCAAAACTGCCAAAGATGTGGGAAAACTGGCACCCTCACACATTGCTGGTGGCAGTATAAATCGGTACAAATCTTTTAAAAGAAATTTGGCAAAATGTATTAAGAACCATAAAAGACTTTGTATCCTGTGACCCTGTAATTCCACTTCTGGAAATTTATTCTAAGGAAATAACTCAAAATGTGGGCGAAAGTACTTCATATCCAGAGATGTTTATCATAGAAGAAATTGAAAACATCCAAAGTCTCTAATAATAGGAGATTGGTTAGATAAGTTATGACAAATTTATTTGGCCTCTTGTACATAATGTAGATGAATATAATGTAAAGTATATATATGTATAATATATCTGCTATTGTGCTGAGTCACTTCAGTCATGTTCGACTCTTTGTGACCCTATGGACTATAGCCTGCCAGGCTCCTCTGTCCATGCAATTCTCCAGGCAAGAATACTGGAACGGGTTGCCATGGCTTCCTCCAGGGCATCTTCCCAACTCAGGGATTGAAGCCGCACCTCTGGCATTGCAGACGGATTCTTTACCGCTGAGTCACTGGGGAAGGCCTTATCTGCTCTCCACCCAGTAAGTTCATTTGTGCTATTTTTTAGATTCCACATAAATGATATTATATAATATCTGTCTTTCTCTGTCTGACTTACTTCTCTTAGTATAATAATCTCTATGTCCATCCATGTTGCTGAAAATGGCATCCTTTCTTTCTTTTTATGGCTGACTAATATTCCATTATATATATATACACACACACGACATTTTCTTTTTCCATTCAACTGTTTATAGACTCGTAGGTTCATTCTATGTCTTGGCTACTATTAATAATGCTGCTGTGAACATTGGGGTGCATGTATCTTTTCAAATTAGAGCTTTTGTCTTTTCCAGTGATAACTTTCTTGGAGTTGACCACTTAAAGCAAGTTACATCAGTGCTCCATGCTTTGGCTCAAGCTGTTCCTCTGCCCAGATTGTCCTTCAACCTCTATCCTATTCAGATCTCTATACATCCAAAACTCTCATCTTTGTAAGTCCAGCTCAAATGCCATCATCTTCTCTGTCACTGTCTCTCTCTGCCTGTCACCCTCTTCCCCACGCCACCAATAAACCTTCAGTCCTGAATGCTCATGATAGCTTGAGGCTGTGTTGTTTAGACTCACTGTCTTTGCCTGTTGAACTCCTGTATATTCTTTAATGTTCAGTCCAGTAGCACCTCCTTTAAGAAGCCTACCCTGATGCTCCCAGACTGGACTGAGCATACCATCAAGCTTCTGTCTTGTCTTGAAATTATGTATGTGTCTATCTGTGAGGACCCCCATGGCAGGCACAGAATCACACTCACTTGTGTGTCCCCAGAGTCAAACACAGGGTCTGCCACATACTAGGGATCACTTCCAGGAGCTTAACTGAGCTGGAGTAATTGCCAGTTGGGACACTGTCTTGGAGACATGTTCTCAGGGAGCAGTAACCCAGAGTAAACGAGAAGGCATTTCCCTAGCACACTGCACTGCTCTGGAGATTAGGACAGGCAGAACCCATGAGCCTGACACAGCCAAAAACTCAGTGTGCTTCTCTGGCTTCTCGTTGGCATCGTGGGAGTTTGTCTCATCAGCTTTCATAAACCCAAGTAACAGAGTATAAGCCGAACAAGGCACTAGGTGAGGGTGGGGGAGACACAGACAAGGTCTAGTCCAGTTTCAAGGCCCCGCAGTGGCGCACGTGAACAAGTGCAGTACACTGTCCCATGGAGCAGAGAGGAGCTGGTGTCAGCTCTGCTTGGAGAAGCTGAGACAGGCTTTGTAGAAGGAGCCGTCCTTGAACTGAGTCTTGGAGCCTGCAGAGGAATCCAGGTGAAGGTGGGAACTAGGATTGAGCCATCCAGGCAGAAGGACCAGCCTAGGGAAAAGCTCAAAAGGTTGGAAGGTTGGAAGGTACTATACTGGCAAGTCAGTGGATAACCACGTGTCTACCTAGCTGGTGTTTGAGGCTCTGTGGAGGATGAGGGATGAGATGAGGTCAGGGGACAGTTTGGGGCCTGCTTGAAGGTGGGGGTACAGGGGAGCTTGAGCACTCACCTAAAAGTGGGGCTTCTGTTTAATAAGCACTGGGGAGCCTTGAATGTTTTTAAGCAGAGGAATAAAAACAGGCAACTGTGTTTAGGATGAACAAGAGGGACAAGGAGGTAGATTAAAAAGTATTGCTGTTGCTGGTAAGGGTGATGAGGACCAGGACAGGGGCTGAGCTAGAGAAAGAGAGGAAGGAATGGCTTAAGAGATGTTGTGTTGTGGGGGTGGAATCACAAGGAGCCAAGCCCGCTCAGCATCCTGAATCTTTCCAATTCCTTTCCACACACCTACCCCCTCAGCCCCCGGCTCCCAGCTCCCCAGCATCCTTCTTCCCTCCTTGGCTGTTATATTCTAAGGCAAGGAGATTCCAAATGCTGACTACATCTTCCTTGGCCCATGTCAGCTTTTGGCAAATAAGCTGGTGTCGCGTTCCCCAGAAAGCTTTTCTCGAACTTCATAAAGTTAGCAAAGAGGAGAAGTGTTAACAGTATGATCTGTTGAGTCTCAATTTCTAATCCCAGCCCTAACACTAACCCAGCTTTTCACTCCCTGAAGTTCTGCCAAAATGAAAAGAGAAGGTCTGTGCCAGACACGAGTGATTTCAGCTGAACAAGCACTTGGAGGGTCACAGAGCACTGCTGTGCTCACAAAATGCTCTTGCTTCAGAATGGGCTTTGGGCGGCCGGTGGCGGTGCATCTGGGCGACATGGTCAAAAGGAGCATGGAAAGTATTTTTCTTTGGTAAATAAATATTCCAAATGTTGATGCTGAATTAAATCCAAAGCTCCAAGGAGACAGGTGCCTTTCCTTTATTTAAAAAAAAAAAAAAATTGTGGAGGGAAAGAGAAGGAATGATTTTGGACAGCCTTCTTCTAGTTAGAGACATAAACAATTTAGCCCCAACAGCTGGAGAAAAGTCAAGGTTTGGGAGATAAACATTGCACATTCTTGTGTGTCTAATCCTTTAAAAACACTGTTGCAAAAAAAACCCAACACTGTTGCATTTAATTCCCACAATCATCCAATATGGCTGAAGATATTATGCCCATTTCACAGATGAGGCATCTGAAGTTCAGAAAGATGAAGGCATGTGCCCAAGGGAATATATAATCAAATGTCATTATAATGAAGTACAGGCTGTACAGAAATTGTCTTACCTTGGGAAACAGGTGAAAATGCTATCAACTCCCTTCCATTTGCATAGGGCTCAGAGTTTGCAAAGCTCACTCACATATGTTATTCTCACATCGTGCTCAGAAAGGCCCTGGGAGGAGGACAGTAATGTTCCCCTTGTAGAGAAGGGGAAACTGAGAGTCAGGGAGAAGAAGGGGTTTGACGGCTGGAAACTGGGACTGAAACACAGAACTGAGTCCAGACTTAGCTCTTTTTCTATACAGGGTGGTTCTGAAAAAGCCAGGGGGGGTTGCTAAGAGAGAGAAGGGCTTTCCTGGGAGAGAGAGGACCAGGGGAAAAGCCCCCAAGGGGAATTTAGGGTGTATCATAGAAGCACAGGCTGGAATCAAGATTGCTGGGAGAAATATCAATAACCTCAGATACGCAGATGACACCACCCTTATGGCAAAAAGCAAAAAAACTACAGAGCCTCTTGATGAAAATGAAAGAGGAGAGTGAAAAAAATGGCTTGAAACTCAACATTCAAAAAACTAAGATCACGGCATCTGGTCCCATCACTTCATGGCAAATAGATGGGAAAGCAATGGAAACAGTGAGAGACTTTATTTTCTTGGGCTCCAAAATCACTGCAGATGGTGACTGCAGTCATGAAATTAAAAGATGCTTGCTCCTTGGAAGAGAAGCTACGACCAACCTAGACAGCATATTAAAAAGCAGAGACATTACTTTGTCAGCAAAGGTCCATCTAGTCAAAGCTATGGTTTTTCCAGTAGTCATGTATGGATGTGAGAGCTGGACCTTAAAGAAAGCTGAGCGCTGAAGAATTGATGCTTTTGAACTGTGGTGTTGGAGAAAACTCTTGAGAGTCCCTTCGACTGCAAGGAGATCAAACCAGTAAATCCTAAAGGAAATTAGTCCTGAATATTCTTTGGAAGGACTGATGCTGAAGTTGAGGCTCCAATACTTTGGCACCTCACGTGAAGAACTGACTCATTGGAAAAGACCCTGATGCTGGGAAAGATTGAAGGCGGGAGGAGAAGAGGACAACAGAGGATGAGATGGTTGGATGGCATCACCGACTCAATGGACGTGAGTCTGAGTGAACTCCAGGAGTTGGTGATGGACAGGGAGGCCTGGTGTGCTGCAGTCCATGAGGTTGCAAAGAGTCAGACACGACTGGGCGACTGAACTGAACTGATAGAAAGTCTAAGATCCATGGGGCCGAGTTCCACAGGCAGGGCCATTGTGGTCGTGTGTCAGACCTGGAGCCACGTGGCCAGGATTTGAACCCAGATTCTGCCATTTAGCCCCCTCTCCATGTTTCCATTTCCTCACCTGTAAATGAGGAGACACTAGTGATAGGAACTGTGTCGCCCTCCAAGAGAATGCAGTGACAGTGAGCGGGGGAGAAGCACTTAGAAGAGGACCTGAGGCGTATATAGTCACAAGGAAGCTTCTCTATTCTGCTACGGCTATGATTGCTGCCTCTGCCAGCAGAGTCCTGGGGATAAGGCTGGGCTGAAGAGGGAGGGCTTAGGATCGCAGTGTGCGAAGTTTGAACCTTGTTTTTTCATGCTGCTGCAATAAAGTACCAAAGACTGGGTGGCTTATAAACAACAGAAATTTATTTCTCCCCATTCTGGAAGCTGGAAGTCTGAGATTGGCAAGCCCATGGGGTCAGCTTCAGCTGAGAGCCCTCTTCTGGGTTGTAGACTGCTGACTTCAGACTTTGTGTCTTCACACGACAGCAAAAGGGCAAACGAGCTTTCTGGGGTCTCTGTTACAAAGGCACTAATCCCTTTCCTGAGTGCTCCGCCCTCATGACCCAATCTCTTCCCAAAGGCCCTAACCTCCTAATAATATCACACTGGGGGCTAGAGTTTCCACACATGAATTTGAGGGTTAGGAAACATTCATCCCTTTGCAGACCTGAAGGAGCAAAAGTAATTGGAGGCCCATTGTGGTTAAAACAGGATAAAATTGTTATTTTATGAAAATAAGTCTGGCAGCAGTGTGCAGACCTCCCTAACACTTCTCCCCATCTGGACTTGGACTCCCTGAGGCATTCCCTAGCAGCTTGTACCCGCTCCATCAACACACTCACCCTCAGGCACTGTAATTGCCTGACAATTGCAACTGGACCATGTTTGTCTTACTCCCTGATATATCTTGTGTCCAATACATTACCTGGCCCTTTGTGGGTGCTCAATAAATACACTTTTGATGAATGAATAATAAATGGATATGGGATGATAGTCTGAAGAGGAAAGAGTCTATAGAGAGACCAGCCAAGGAGCAGATGCAAGAGTCAGATACAAGATGCTGGCTCGGGATGGAGGCAGAAAGAGTAAAAGGAAGTAAGAAATGCAAGAGGCATGGGGGAGACAGGACTGATAGGATTTTGTGAATGAGACTATGGGAGTTCCCGGGAAAGGAAGGGTCAATGTGGACTCCATTCCAGGGTTCCTGGTCACTGGCAATGGCCCTTTTAAAATGGGAAAAAAGAAGGAGAAATTAGCTTGTAAGAGAAGATTCAGCAGTGACTTTGCCCTTGCTGAGCTTCACAAAAGTTGCCCGTGAGGAAAATGGTGTAATAGGGGGCACTATGGGGTAAAAAAGTACTGGCTGGAGTTGGGGATTTGGGAAGAACCAGTTTGGTGACCTTCAGTGAGTGCCTCTTCCCTGGGAAAGGAGCTAGCACCAGGAGGCAGGTGGGACTGACAGTCGGGGGTGCTTAGAGCAGAGAGGAAGCAGGTAGATGGCAATAACCCCCGTGGATGTAACAGTGTTCCCCAGCTGTCAGCTTTGCCTCAGGCAGCCCCACCCACTTCATGGAGCTGGCTTTACAGGCAACCCTTGCCCCTACCCAGCCTTCCCTGGTGGCTCAGCAGCAAAGAATCTGCCTACAATGCAGAGACACAGGTTCAATCCCTGGGTCGGGAAGATCCCCTGGAGGAGGACATGGCAACCCACTCCAGTATTCTTGCCTGGAGAATCCTACAGACAGAGGAGCCTGGCAGGCTACAGTCCTTAGGGTCACATCGAGTCGGATATGACTGAAGAGACAGCACACACACACGCACTTGGCCCTCCCCAAACTTGGACTTCCACCCTACCTCCTCATGATGCCCATCCTTGCTCTTCCCTTTCCTTGGGTGGTCACCCCACCTTTCCCCTGCTTACAAAGAAAAACAAAAAATACAAGCAAGAAGAAGAAGGCACATTCATTGAGTGTCCTAAAAGAAGGCACCTCTTAGCCCTTGGGACTGCTTGTTCTCCTCTTCCTTTCTTCCTCAATCCACACCCCACCCAAGACCTGCCAGTGAAAGAATGACATCCGAAAGGAAAGCCAGTTTGTACCCGAAGGCCAGTTTAATGTAAAGTGAATTTAGTGAAAAAGAAGACCAAGCCGTTTTGCGTTTGTTTTGTTTTCTTGAAACACTCTATTACAGTCACGGCTACTATGAACTCACAACTTCTGGTTTCCTCATTTCTGCAAGAAAACTATGACCGCTGGGGCTCCACAGAGTGCAAGCACAGAGCCATTTCTGCATGTTTTTCTGGTGGGTAGAAAAATCAGGGAAAAGAAAATAAAGTGGGACTTCCCTGGTAGTCCAGAGGTTAAGACTTTGCCTTCACATGCTCGGGACTCGGGTTTGATCTCTGGTTGGGGAACTAAAATCCCACATGCCTCACAGCCCAAACACAAAAACAGAAAAAAAAACAGAAGCAATATTGTAACAAATTGAATAAAGAATTAAAAAAAAAAAGCTAATGCTTGTCCTCACTGTGGGACAATGGGGAAAATTTACTTTGGAGTCAAATAATCTTTTTTTATTGAAGTATAGTTGATTTACAGTATTGTGTTAGTTTCAAGTATATAGCAAAGTGATTCTGTTATTTTTTTTTCAGATTATTTTCCATTATAGTCTATTATAAAGTATACATTATAGTTCCTTGTGCTCTACAGTAGATCCTCGTTGCTTATCTATTGTGTGTATAGTCATTTGTATCTATTAATCCCATACTACTAATTTATCCCTCCACCTCCTCCCTTTTCCCTTTGGTAATCATAGATTTCTTCTCTATGTCTGTGAGTCTGTTTCTGTTTTGTGTATAGATTCACTGGCATTATTTTTTGGATTCCACATATGAGTGATATCATTTGGTACTTGTCTTTCTCTGTCCGACTTCACTTAGTATGACAATCTCTAGGTCCATCCATGTTGCTGCAAGTGATAATATTTCATTCTTTTTTTAATGACTGAGCAATATGCCATTGTGTGTGTATATACATTATACATACATATATATATACACACACACAGTAGGTGGCGCAGTTGGTAAAGAATCCACCTGCCAATGCAGGAGATACAAGAGAAGCAGGTTCAATCCCTGCGTGGTCGGGAAGATCCCCTGGAGAAGGAAAATTTTTGCCTGGAGAATCCCATGGAAGAGGACCGTGGCAGGCTACAGTCCATAGGGTCACAAAGAGTCGGACACAACTGAGCATGCACACACGTGTATGCATATATACACATATACACACACATATACACAGCATGCTTCTTAAGCCAATCATCTGTTGATAAGCAGTTGGGTTGCTTCCATGTTTTGGCTATTGTAAATAGTGCTGCTGTTAACATGGGTGTGCCTGTATCTTTTTGAATTAATGTTTTTGGGTCTTTTTGATATATACCCAGGATCATATGGTAACTCTATTTTTAGTTTTTTAAGGAAGCTGCATACTGTTCTCCATAGTGGCTGCACCAATTTACATTCCTGCCAATAATGTAGAAGGGTTCCCTTTTCTCCACACCCTTTCCAGCATTTATTATTTGTAGACTTTTTGATGATGGCCATTCTGACTGGTGTGAGGTGACACCTCATTGTGGTTTTAATGTATATTTCTCTAATAATTAGCCATGTTGAACATCTTTTTATGTGCCTATTGACCACCTGTATGTCGTCTTTGGAAAAAGTCTAAGTCTTTGGCACATTTTTTGATTGGGTTGTTGGGATTTGTTTTTCTTGTGTTTTGTTTTTTTTTTTATATTGAGTTGTATGAGCTGTTCATATGTTTGAATATTAACCCCTTATTGTCTGCATTGTCTGCAAAGATTTTCTCCCAATCTGTAGGTCATCTTTTCAACTTATTGATGATTTCTTTGCTGTGCAAAAGCTTTTGAGTAGGTCCCATTTGTTTATTTTTGCTTTTATTTTTTTGCCTTGGGAGACCCATCTAAGAAAACATTGCTAAGATTTACCTCAGGGAATGTTTTGCCTACATTCTCTTCTATGTTGTCACGTCTTATATTTTGGTCTTTAAACCATTTTGAGTTTATTTTTGCAGATGGTGTGAAGGTGTGTTCTAATTTCGTTGATTAACACACAGCTATCCAGCTTTCCCACCGTCACTTGCTGAAGAGATGGTTTTTGCAGTCATTCTATATTCTTGCCTCCTTTGCTGTAGACGATTGCCCAAAGGTGTGCGAGTTTGGAGTCGTATAATCCCAGGTGTGATCTGCAACTACTGGGCTGGCTCATCGCCTCTCAGAGCCAGTCCGCTCATCGATCAAGCACAGCTGACAATAACTCTTCCCTCCCGAGATGACATGAGGAGGCAACACAGTCAAGCTCTTTGCACAATGTGGGTGTGCCCTGAAGAGCTACTTCTGATGGCCCTTCACGTTTCTCCCAGGAGCCTCCCAGCCTCTGCTCCCTGCAGGCCTCTAGGGGAGCCACAGAGGAGGGATGAGTTAGGGGCCCACTCCGAAGGGAGCTTTTCATCTACTGATTTCCAAGAATTTTCACTTTATTACACATTTTTTTCAGGCTTCAGTCTGACTTGACTAAAATGTAAAGAAACCTCATGTATTTGGGTGGCCAGAGCAGCATGCCTGCTTTCCTAGGCTTATCACATTCTGTCAGCCAAAGCTGAACACCATCTTCAAACAAAATGTCTATTTCTAGCCAAACGAAGGCCCCAGAAAGACTGAACCATCTACCTCATCCATGGTGCACTTGCTTGGAAAAGATCCAAGCGTGTTGGAGTCCTGGCCAGCCCAAAGCACCCCAGCCACTTTCGGAGAGAGCAGGCGGAAGTGAGGGCTCTGATTTTCATGTGAAATCCCCATTTGGCCTCGGAAACGTTAAAAATAAACTTTCACCTGCATCTGATTTTCCTCTTTGTTACTGCAACCATTGTCTGTCTGAACAAAGAGGTAGCAAGAGCCTCTTTGAGCAGTTCACAGAGTTCAAGCCAGAGCCCAAATTGGAGGGGACACAGATGTTAATGAACAAGAGGACCAAGCGAGAGCGCTATTGGGAATGGAAAAACCTCCCCGGGATTGTCAGGCCCCATGCTGCTCTGCCAGCAGCCGGCCTGGCTCTCAGGAGAAAGACCCGGGACCTGCCTGTGCCTTGCCCCCTCTGCAACTTGATGGTAGAGCGAGATCTTGGTGAGTCATACATGATTTCTTCCCACTCGCTTGCATTTTGGAGGCACCCATCAGATTTGGGGGGTGGGTGTGCTGGTTAAAATAAGGTATGAAATCACAAATTATGACTGTGGCATTTATCGTTTCTCTTGGAAGCAGTATGTTTTTATAGAAAGAGCCTGGGCTTGGGAACAGGATAAACCTGGGTTCAACTTCTTTCATTTTCAGTTTGTGACTTTAGGCAAATTAGTTGGCTTCTCTGACCTTCATTTTACTTATCTGTAAAATGGGTGTTTAAAATGCTGTATTGGTTAAAGCAATGCTAGTGGCTGTGATACACACACACACACACACACACACACACACACACACACACAGTTAGAGTTCATTGGCTCTAACATTATAGAAACTGATTTCTGATGCTCATAAAGTCCACAACAGGTTTTCCTGGTCTCTGGGCTGCTCTTCTCCAAGAGAGGAGATAGGTGCCTGCATCCTTTCTTTATCTGACTTCACCATTTTCTAAGCATGGCTTTCAAGGTCACCAGCCTTGTAGATGTCCAGCCAAAGGTAGGTGGGAGAAAATGTAGGACTATGGCAAGTGGAAGGTTTTCTGCTGGGCCTAGAAACACACTGCATCCCTTCCACTTGCAGGCTAGCATCTATCACTGCAATGAATTGCAGAGAACACTTAGAAATGAGGTCCAGCTGCGTGCCCAGGAAGATGAGGAAACAGGTTTGGTAAACATCTAGCTAGACTTTGCCACGTATACCAACTTTTCAGGGAGATAGTAAGACTTAAAAGAGATGATTTTGAAACTGTGTGGCTCTCAACAAATGTTAATTCCTTTCTTCTTTCTCTTCCCCCATGGCCAAATTTTGCTGGAAGCAATGAGAGAAAGCTTCATTTGTAATGACATACAAACAGGAGCAGTTACTGCCAACAAGCTCCTCCCTGACCCCCACAGCCCTTGCCTTTGACATTTTCCCCATTGACAAAGCGGGGACCCCAGAGTCTTGTTTCTGCTCCTTCCTCTCATGATCTGTCCTTACAGCCTCACCAGGTACCTCTCCTTCTACAAAATAGGAAGATTCAGCTATTAAACCCTAAAGTCAGAAAACCATCATGTTAGGAACAGTTGAAGCAATGATGCTTGGTGACACTGTTTCTCCTAAATTCTGTTCTTAACCCATGGAGTTGGGTCACCCAGGCTCTCACTGCTGTGGTTCCCAGCGTCCTTTATTGTGTTACATCTGGCTGCTTCATAAATTTACCTGCCTGGCTCCAGGAAACATTTGGATTTGACACAGCCAGCCCTCCTGAGGGTTCCCAGGTTTCTAGGCTGGGCTTTGTCCCTTAGGCCCACCCCTCCTATCCTGGATGCCTCACACAGTCAGCCATTCAGACGTCATGGCTTCTGCTGTACCCTGGGTCACACCTTGAGTCTGCTTTCTCCTTTTTCACACATACAGCTTGAGACAGCCTTTTCATGACATCCCCAAGTACTGCCTCGTCCTCACCCCTATACTCACTTGCTTGCACATTTGGGGGAAAGGGTTAGCAAGAAACACCTTATCAAAAGTTGTGGTTTCACAGTAAATGAGTAATGTGGTTTCACCGGTTTTGGAGGCTGGCCTTTATACAGTGTTGTGGGTTAGCATTGTGACAGTATTTCTAAGAGAAAAATATGCCCCAAATTCCAAACAACTAAATTCTGAATGAATTCGATGACCCAGTTCTTTCTTAAGTTGAGAATTGCATTGATCAAAGTCCTGATATGCAGGACAGCTCACAGACTTTGCATACATACAAACCTGAATTTAAATCCTGGCTCTGCCACCTAGTAATGTGTGACTTTGGGCAAATTACCTAAACTCTTCAAAATATGTTTCTTTATCTGTAAAATGAGAAAGATAATCTTGTTTATAGTGTTTGTGTAAAGATTTAGTGCAAGAATGTTCATACAGCTCCTATCATAGTGGCTGCTTCTGCTAAGTCGCTATAGTCGTGTCCGACTCTGTGTGACCCCATAGACGGCAGCCCACTAGGCTCCTCTGTCCTTGGGATTCTCCAGGCAAGAACACTGGAGTGGGTTGCCATTTCCTTCTCCAATGCATGAAAGTGAAAAGTGAAAGTGAAGTTGCTTAGTCGTGCCTGACTCTTAGCGACCCCATGGACTACAGCCTACCAGGCTCCTCTGTCCATGGGATTTTCCAGGCAAGTGGCTAGTATATAGTAAATAACAATTACTATAGTTGTCATAACATAAGGAAGAATTAAGATCATCTATGATATTTGTTAAACTTTAAAAGGAACTTTTTTACACAAAATTTTAATGTCTAACATATTTTAATTACGAAAACCTGGAAAAAAGGGAAAACTTAAAAGGAGAAAGTAGAAACCAACCAAAATCTCACTGTTCAACAAAAACCACTTTTAATGTCCTGGTGGTTTTCCTCTCAATATTTTACCATATACTTGCATACTTTACACAACTGGAATTAAGCTAGGTATAACATTATTTTACATACAATATTTTCTTTTTTGCCACACTGTGCAGATATGGGATCTTAATTGGCCAAAAAGGGATCAAACCTGGGACCCCCTGCATTAGAAGCAGATGGGCCACCACTGCTTAAGCACTTAACCACTTAACCACTGGGCCACCAGGGAAGTCCAACATTTTTCACTTGAAACATAATAAGTTTTTTCCAGTAAAATTATTTACAAATTCTAGCTTTTAAGAATTTAAAATTTAAGGGAACTTTAAAACTATTCAATAATTAAATTATCCATTCCTTTAATGCTGAACATTTAGCTTATTTCCATTTTTTCACTCATGAGCAACAGTTTCATATAAAATCCTGAAAATTTAATTGTTATCTGTATTTGTGTTTATTTACCTAAAATAGTTTCCTAGAAGCATTGCCAAGTCAAAGGGTGTGCACGTTTTTAGTCCTCTTGTAACCGTTAGCTGAATAGCCCTTCAGAAATAGTCTAACAGCTTATACTCTGGGGAGTTTTAAAGTCTATGCTCTTGCCTTCCTGCTCACTTCTGCGAGGACTCCAGGAGCTGACTCTTGCCAGGGAACAGCTGCTTTGGAGAGTGCACAGTGTTTGGCCCAGTAGACACTTCCTTTTCCTAACAGTGCCCCGAATTCCTTTCGGGGAATCGTCTCTGCCCCTTGTGCAGTTTAGTGGGACATCAGAGTTGGAAGTGTGCCCTGGGCAGGAGAATGGATGCTGGTGAAGAAGCCAGCTTCGATGAGACTGCAGGGACCCTTTCCCATGCTAGATGCTAGACTCGTCCTGCCATCTAGTGGTCAGTAAAGGGAGATGGCAGCAGGGGCCAGACCTCCAGCAGAGGGCGGGGAGAGCGAGATGAATCTGTACTCCAGGAGGCCATGAGTGCATGGCAGGTTAGTATCCCATAGGTACCCCCGAACTCAGAGTGCTATATGAAGAAGGTTGAGTGTTAGTCACTCAGTCATATCCAACTCTGCAACCCCATGGACTGTAACCAACCAGCCTCCTCTGTCCATGAAATTCTCCAGATAAGAATGCTGGAGTAATCCATGCACATATGGACACCTTATATTTGACAAAGGAGGCAAGAATATACAATGGATTAAAGACAATCTCTTTAACAAGTGGTGCTGGGAAATCTGGTCAACTACTTGTAAAAGAATGAAACTAGAGCACTTTCTAACACAATACACAAAAATAAACTCAAAATGGATTAAAGATCTAAACGTAAGACCAGAAACTATAAAACTCCTAGAGGAGAACATAGGCAAGACACTCTCCGACATACATCACAGCAGGATCCTCTATGACCCACCTCCCAGAATACTGGAAATAAAAGCAAAAATAAACAAATGGGACCGAATTAAACTTAAAAGCTTCTGCACAACAAAGGAAACTATAAGCAAGGTGAAAAGACAGACTTCAGAATGGGAGAAAATAATAGCAAATGAAGCAACTGACAAACAACTAATCTCAAAAATATACAAGCAACTCCTACAGCTCAATTCCAGAAAAATAAACGACCCAATCAAAAAATGGGCCAAAGAACTAAATAGACATTTCTCCAAAGAAGACATACAGATGGCTAACAAACACATGAAAAAATGCTCAACATCACTCATTATCAGAGAAATGCAAATCAAAACCACTATGAGGTACCATTTCACGCCAGTCAGAATGGCTGCGATCCAAAAGTCTACAAGCAATAAATGCTGGAGAGGGTGTGGAGAAAAGGGAATCCTCTTACACTGTTGGTGGGAATGCAAACTAGTACAGCCACTGTGGAGAACAGTGTGGAGATTCCTTAAAAAACTAGAAATAGAACTGCCTTATGATCCAGCAATCCCACTGCTGGGCATACACACTGAGGAAACCAGAAGGGAAAGAGACATGTGTATCCCAATGTTCATCGCAGCACTGTTTATAATAGCCAGGACATGGAAGCAACCTAGATGTCCATCAGCAGATGAATGGATAAGAAAGCTGTGGTACAGATACACAATGGAGTATTACTCAGCCATTAAAAAGAATACATTTGAGTCAGTTCTAATGAGGTGGATGAAACTGGAGCCTATTATACAGAGTGAAGTAAGCCAGAAAGAAAAACACCAATACAGTATACTAACGCATATATATGGAATTTAGAAAGATGGTAACAATAACCCTGTATACGAGACAGCAAAAGAGACACTGATGTATAGAACAGTCTTTGGACTCTGTGGGAGAGGGAGAGGGTGGGATGATTTGGGAGAATGGCATTGAAATACGTATAATATCATATATGAAATGAGTTGCCAGTCCAGGTTCGATGCACAATACTGGATGCTTGGGGCTGGTGCACTGGGATGACCCAGAGGGATGGTATGGGGAGGGAGGAGGGGGAGGGTTCAGGATGGGGAACACATGTATACCTGTGGCGGATTCATTTCAATATTTGGCAAAACCAATACAATATTGTAAAGTTTAAAAATAAAATAAAATTTTAAAAAAAATTAGTACTGTAAAAAAAAAAAAAGAAAAATTAAAAAAAAAAAAAAAGAATGCTGGAGTAGGTTGCCATTCCCTTCCCCAGGGCATCTTCCAGACCCAGGGATCAAACCTGGATCTCCCTCATTGCAGGCAGATTCCTTACCATCTGAGCCACCAGGGAAGCCCAAAGGGGATGAGGGCAGGAATTTTTCTCAATAATAATTAGTGAGCACTGACTATCTGCCAAAGACTATCCAAAGTGCTTTTTCCACTTTTAATCTTGTAGCCGGAGCCCAGCAGCGCCTGTGAGGATGGGGAAACTGAAGCCAAATCCACACAACTAGTCAGTGGCACAGACAGAAGTCAAACCCAGCATTGTGTGACTTTATAGCCAACGTTTCTAGGAACATTTATAGAATCACAGAGAGATACCGCCCCCTGCACCCCTTCTGTTCCTGCACCTCCACCCTCACCCCTACCCACCCCATTCCCTGGACCACAGAGGGTGGTTGCATTTCCTAAGGTGCATAGCTCATTTCCACCTGCTGTGCCTCTTGTGGGTCCCCAAGTCTCTTCTCTGAGAAACTTGGAAGGGAAGCTTTTCTCTCCGTAGGCTTGGAGATCATAGCAGGAAAGGGGCAGGGGTGGTAGTAGAGCCCCTCATCTACTGTCCACAAGTGTCAAAATGTTTTAGGCCAACGTCAACAGCTCTTTCCCTTTATTAATTGTGTGAGATGGAGATGCAAACAAGATCTCTAAAAGGCAGACTCATTTCAGATCAGCCACTGTAAAGTTTGCTTCTAAATCCACAAAGGGGGACTTCTGTGGTGGTCCAGTGGCTAAAACTCCACACTCCCAACGCAGGGGACCCGGTTCTGTCATTGGTCATGGCACTAAATCCCACGTGCTGCAACTCAGAGCTTGCATGTTGCAACTAAAGATCCCACAGGCTGCAAAAAAGATCCAAGGTCCTATGTGCTGCAGCTAATACTTGGTACAGCCAAATAAATAAATAAATATTTTAAACCCAGAATGGGTTTCTTGGGCTTTCCAGGAACAAGCGTGTGGCTGGCCCAGAGTTACCCTAGCCTTGTACCAAAGGCTAAAAGAACCAGCCTGCCACCCCAGTGAACACACGGAGCCCAGGGGACCCGCTGGCCTACAGACACTTCCACCTAGGGGATGCTGAGGTTTATTTAGGAAGCAGTGGCCATTCTTCCTGCCTGGCCCACTAGATGAGTAATAAGCCACCTATTTTTAGTTTAGGGCTTTGTTTTTCTTTTCCTGTTTTAGAAATTTATCCATACCCGTTTCTCAGGGTTGATAGCTTAGGCCAAATCGAGTTGTTCACTTGGGGAATAAGGAGAGTGCCCTTCAGAAAGGAGCATGGTCCTCAAGTTGACTGATTTCCCCTTAAGAATCAAAATTTGTCTGCAATAACCTCCATCATTTTCAACAAACACCACTGGATGCCTTAAGAGACAGAAAGGCTGGCGTCTGGCATTGCTGAGCATCCTCTTCTGAGCCAGGTCCCAGGCCACTGTGCCCTTTCACACAGGCACCATCACCCTGTCCTTGCTCGGCCCCATCCGCTACCTGCCCCAGAGTAGTAGGGGTCAAGCCCTCTCCCGGACGTGGACAGCCTCTTGCACTTTAAGTTTCAATTGCTGGTTCTCACCACTCTCCAACCCATGCACCTATTTATTTCCCTTTCCTTGTAATGGTATGATCAGTTAACGTTATGCACACATTTAGTCAATCAACATTTATTGATCACCTACCATGTGCCAGGTGCTGGGGTAAAAAGGAGTCCACGTCTCTCACAGCCAAGAGGAAGGCTAGTAAGCAAGACAATTACAATATGAGATAGAAAAATGCTAAGCTAAAAAAAAAGAAAAATGCTAAGCTAGCAATAGAAAAGGACACCCTGGGGGCACTTCCATCACCTTCTTTTTCCACTTTACTACCTTTTGCCAGACATGGTCTCAAGCTCCTGGACTTTACCCACTGCACAGGCTCTGGGCTTCACTTGTCACTAAGTAGTGACATAGCCCCCCTCTTGCCCTGGCATGACACAAACCCAACCACAAACTGAAAAGGGGCCATGGCAGCCTTTGGAGAATGGACCACTCCAATAAGAAAACAGGAGGGGAGCAAGGCCTACAAATGTACCATTGGTGCTGGTGCTGAAAAGAAAGCTGTGGGATGGATAAATGAGGGGTGGGTGAGTGAAAAGACGAGTAACTGAGTGATGATTCAACAGCTGATTTAATGACTGAATCAGAGATGAGCTTCCAACCTTGAAGCAAAACTGAATTTCCATTTCCAACACTTGTTCACTGAACACCGAGTTCCCCAGAAAACCCTCTACAAAGATTTTTAAGAAAATTAAAATCACTTAAAACCTCACAGAGAAGTGACAACGCGCTTGAAAAAACTGGAGTTGTCTAGGAGAGTTCCAGAAACAGGCCTCAAGGTCACTTATGAAGGAGAAAGCTGAGGGTCCCCCCATCCCCACTGATTTGTGAGAGGGAAGGAGCTCCAAGTTGCTCAGGCCGGAGACTTCAAGGCAACGTGGCTGTTGGTTGGGAAGAGAGAACTACAAAGGGTGGCAGGCTGGGAGCTTCTCACTTAGCCTGACAAGTGTGCTACCTTTATTAGCAGCTGGAACGTTACTTGTGGGTCAATTACTGCGTCAATCAGCTCTGCAGCGTCCTACCGCCCGCCCCGGCCCCCGCCCCACACCCAACCCAGGGAAGCCTTCAGGGTACAACAACTGTATTCTAAGCTATCTGTTCTATAAACATAGATTTAGTGCTCTAGAGAAGATCAGGATCTGGGAGGAAGAACACTGCGTTCTCAGAGGCCTGAGAAGAGCTCTTAGGAGCTCTTCAAGGCTGCCTGGTTCTCTGAGATGAACTGGCTGAAGCTTTTGACTTTGGGATTCAGTCGGTGGGTGAGCTGGATGTCACGGTCTGGCTTCATTTGACAGAACCGACACATGTTGGCCATTTCCTTTGCTCCAGGAAATTCCAGCTTCTTGTAAGCCTCTGGGGTGATCTTTTAAGAACAAGTTAAAAAAGAAGGAAAGAAAAGAAACAACAGGAAATGTTATAGCTCTCATTTAAAGCAGTTGGAGAAGAACTTGTTCACTTTCATGATGATACAAATCCAAATTCTTTTGCCTAATCCCAAGACCCAAGAAACACTGAAATTTTTTTCATGGGCAATTTGGCAACATACTGACTTTCCTGAACCAATTTGGAGGCAAAACCTTATCTAAACTTATGAGAAGTTATTTATAGTCTTCATCCTGTTTAGTGGAAATTGCCCTGTCTTTCTCTGCAGAGATATTCCTATGTTTGGTTATAGGGTCCTGCCCCAGCCCCTGATGGTGATACAGACATAACCCATCTAAAAGCTGAAAGATTCTGAAAGCTGAATTGTTTCTGGCCACAAGCACTTGGGATAAGGTACCATGGGTGTATAGCCCCTTTATCTGACTAGTTTTCATATACATTTCCTCCTGGGATTCCTCAGCATTCCTTGGAGATCTTCAACCCATCAAGCCCTCCATGAAGCATCAAGGCACTAGACTCTCCATCCTTCCCTCCTGATTGGAAACAAGCATCTGAACTTCAACCATGCAGCCTCTGCCAGGGCCAGGCCCAACAAACACTGCCCATCACACACCCACTGAGTCACCCTCTGTCACCCTCTGCAAAACCCTTCTGACACTAAGTGGATCTATAGTGACGCCATCTGCATCAACTAAGACCATTTCTTTCCTTCTTTCTTTCTTCTTCTTCTGTTTTTTTTTGACCATGATACATGGTATGTAGAATCTTAGTTCCCTGACCAGGGATCAAAATCTTGCCCCCTTCAGGAGAAGCTCAGAGCCCTAACCACTGGATCACCATGGGATTCCCATTAAGAACATTTCTAACTATTGGATCCAATATAATCAGTCTTTAGCCTCCAGCAATAAACTCTAACCTTGCTCCGAAAACTCTAACCTCCATCTGGCCTTAGAATAATGTGACAGGTGCAAACTCATATAAAACAATGACTGTCATGCCATTTATAATAATGAAAAATCAAGAACAATCTGCATATCCAAAAAATAGAGGAATGGTAAAATAAACTATGGTAACTATGGTACATCTACACTAGAAATATTATGCAGTCAATATTTTTTAAAAAGTTGAATAGAAATATATGCTCATAATTTAATGTCAAGTGAAAAAGCCAGATACAAAACGGTACTTGGCATGTTGTTTTAATTTTATTACATATATATTGGGAAAAGACTAGAAGAAAATGTACAAATCTTAACAGTTACTATCTCTGATAGATTAAACAATGTGACTTTTATATTCTTTTTTAAAATAAATTTCTGTATTTTCTGCCATAAGCATTTATCATTTTTGAAATCAGAAAACATTTTTAAATTTTAGTGAATTTGAAAATAGAACACCATCAAAGAAGCATGGAAGATGACTTCTAAAATGTCTGTCTCCTTGAGTTACTCTCTCATCCTGTAACTTTGGTAACTAATATTCCTCAGGAAAATAAGGGATTCTTTTCTGCAGGTTTTTGAAGAAAAGAGATTTGCTCTGTTGTGTCTCACTTTTCTGAGAGAACACTGTCCCTTTTGGAGTTAGACAGGCAGTTTCAGCCAGATCAGAGTTTCTGATGGGAGTTTATTCTGGGGAGTTCAGGAGTGGGGTCGGGGGTGAGGGGGTAGTCACTGAAGTAATTAAGCAAACAGCGACCTTCTGAACAGACAGGGAAAGTCAGACTGCCAGGGCTGGAGCGCCACCTTGTGGCCACATGCATCCTTCCCCACAGTACCGCAGCCTGTAAGCCTTTTTCTACTCCAGACCAGCACCAGTGGCTTTAAGTCAAAGTAGTTTCTAAGAACTGGAGAAGGAAATGGCAACCCACTCCAGTGTTATTGCCTGGAGAATCCCAGGGACGGGGGAGCCTGGTGGGCTGCCATCTATGGGGTCACACAGAGTCGGACACGACTGAAGCGACTTAGCAGCAGCAGCCCCTTCTTCTTTATAGAGTTCAGACCCCACAGACAAAATGAATACAAGACCCAAATGCAAAGTACTAGGAGAGGGGTCAGTCACTAAATAGTAAATTTGCACCCAGGGATAGATGACTTTGCAGATGTTCTCATAAGTACATCTTTTGAATGAGTGATGACTTCTTGGGCTTGGGAGTAACATTTTCTCCATGAAATTTGAGTGGTTTTCAGTAAGATCCCCAAATGTGGTTTTATAGCTGGATTGATACCTACAATAGTTTTCTCCCCAAAATATCTGTCGGCCTCCTCACAGGGCCAGTACCTGAACAGGTGAAATGGGAGTCTAGACAGCCTCTCAAGATTCACTGACCCAAGAGATGCGATGAAAATGAAAACCAACCCTCTGCCCCTAACTCTAGGAAACATTCTAGAGCAGATTCACCAAACTTACTCTTGAAGGGCTAGGTATAAATATTTAAGGCTTTTAGGCCATATGGTCTCTGTCACAACTGCTCAGATCTACCAATGTATCCTGAAACCAGCCAGAGGCAATACACAAACGAAAGTGTGGGTGTGTTCCAATCAATCCTAATTTGCAAAAGCAGACTCGAACTCTGTAAAAAGGAAGGGACTCTCTCTGCTCTGGAGAAATGTCAGTGCTGGGCAGAACCTGAGAAACCATCCAGACTACACTCTCCTTTCACAGATGGGAGAACAGCAGCCAGGAGAGGCAAAGGGCCGTGTTAGTTGATGCCTGCCAGCCTGAGGGAAGGTAGGGTCCTCCTTTCAGATGCGACAGTGTGCAGGCCAGGCACACACAGATGCACACTTCCTTCTCAGAAACACTGTTCTCTCTCCATCCTCGGACAACAGCTGCTTGGAGAAATGGCTGGAAGCACTCAGGATGAACCATTGCCCTCACTTCTCCATAAAAGGTCTATCGTGGCCACACTCAAGCCCAGGCCATTCCAACCCAGTTCGTTATCGAGGGCTTACTAAATGCCAGACCCAATGCTAGCCTTTCCCACATGGGTCTCACCACATCCTCGAAACAAGCCTATGGCAGGTGTAATAATCTTCTTTAACATATGAACTAAGGGAGTCTGGAGAGGTTAAGTCTGCTTCCCAGGTGGCTCAGTGGTAAAGAATCTGCCTGCCAATGCAGGAGACTCAGGAGACATGGGTTCCATCCCTGAGACAGGAAAATCCCCTGGAGAAGGGAAAGGCAACCCACTCCAATATTCTTGCCTGGGGAATTCCATGGACAGAGGAACCTGGTGAGCTACAGGCCAGGGGGTCGCAAAGAGTCAGACATGACTGAACACGCACACACAACCATGAAGTTAAGTAACTTCCCAAGAGTCCCCAGAGGGATAAGGGCAGAACCAGGACTTGCTCACTTCCCCGGACTGCCTCCGGTTCATTCCTGTTGATTCTAGAACTTGTCAGGCCAGCTCTATCGCTCCCTTCACCCATACGCAGTCTTGCCCAGACTCAAGGACCACCTCGAAGCTACTCCTTCCGTGAAGCCTTCTCCTACCCTCTCTGACCGCCCGTAGAGCAGAGAGTGTGGGCAACACAATCAAGCACCACAGCGTTCTGCTCTTGTCTGATCACTGTGACGTCACATGTGTGAGATTTTCACCCCAACTCTGCTGTGACGTCCTCAAAGGTAGCACCAGGTATATAACAGGTCCTTGAGATATGCTTGTTATATGCCAAACACTAGCCTAAGCTCCCTGAACATACCCTAATTTTCACAAAACGCCGCAGGTAGATACTCTCATCCACTTTGTGAATGAGGAGGCCACAACTCAGAGAGGCTAAGTGCCTTGCCTGATGATGGCTAACTCTGGCACACTGGCCTGATCAGCAATGAGTCCCTCGGAGGGGAGGGATAGGATGGTGTATATGAGAACGTTGTACCTTGGTCTTCAGAGTCTAAGTTCTTTCCACCCAAAAGGAATTGTATTTTAATAAGCTGATTAATCTGAAGCCAAAGCAATAATGTCTTAAGGGTAGGATTCAGATGCACCAACAGATGAAGACAGATTCATGGAACAGGAATCCTCTCCAATTTCTTCCGATAGCCTCAGATCAACCCTGCTCAAATCTGTGAAAAGTCTCCCAGAATTTATAAGTTACTGGGATGTGACCTCCTGTGATCATGTTTATGTTTCTTAAAAACTCACCTTTGCATCTCAGACTTCTTTCCCCAAACCCTTGGACAGAACATCAGCATACTGCTGTATGGTCAACGCTTCTGCACTGAGACCCACGGCCTTGCCCACAAACTCCTCTGGAGAATTAAAGATGCTGCAGACGACAGCTCCAATATCAGCAACCGAGATACCATCCATTGGTACATCCCCCATTGGCAGTGCTAGTTTAAAAAATAAAAAGATAAAAATAGCTAATTATGTCACATCCTTGGTAGGTCCCATCAATCTGATTTAATCAACCAGTTAAACAAAAGGTATGGGAACACCATGTAACACTGAGTCGCTACCATCTATGCAATTATAAGGTTTGTTTGAGAAAATATCATAATACCTGGGTATTGATTAAAAAAAAAAAAAGAACTACCATTTACTAGGTATCTTCTTGGAGAAGGCAATGGCACCCCCACTCCAGTACTTTGCCTGGAAAATCCCATGGATGGAGGCGCCTGGTAGGCTGCAGTCCATGGGGTCGCTAAGAGTCGGACACGACTGAGCAACTTCACTTTCATTTTTCACTTTCATGCATTGGAGAAGAAAATGGCAACCCACTCCAGTGTTCATGCCTGGAGAATCCCAGGGATGGGGGAGCCTGGTGGCTGCGGTCTATGGGGTCACACAGAGTCAGACATGACTGAAGTGACTTAGCAGCAGCAGCAGCAGGCATCTTCTTAGTAAAGAAGGAATGGGTGAATTTAACTCAGATGACCAGTACATCTACTACTGCGGGCAGGAATCCCTTAGAAGAAATGGAGTAGCCATCATGGTCAACAAAAGAGTCCAAAACGCAGTACTTGGATGCAATCTCAAAAACGACAGAATGATCTCTGTTCGTTTCCAAGGCAAACCATTCAATATCACAGTAATCCAAGTCTATGCCCCAACCAGTAACGCTGAAGAAGCTGAAGTTGAACGGTTCTTTGAAGACCTCCAAGACCTTTTAGAACTAACACCCGAAAAAGATGTGCTTTTCATTATAGAGGACTGGAATGCAAAAGTAGGAAGTCAAGAAACACCTGGAGTAACAGGCAAATTTGGCCTTGGAATACAGAATGAAGCAAGGCAAAGGCTGATAGAATTTTGCCAACAGAACGCACTGGTCATAGCAAACACCCTCATCCAACAACACAAGAGAAGACTCTATACATGGCCATCACCATCAGATGGTCAACACCTAAATCAGATTGATTATATTCTTTGCAGCCAAAGATGGAGAAGCTCTATACAGTCAGCAAAAACAAGATCAGGAGCTGACTGTGGCTCAGATCATGAATCCCTTATTGCCAAATTCAGACTTAAATTGAAGAAAGTAGGGAAAACTACTAAACCATTCAGGTATGACCTAAATCAAATCCCTTATGATTATACAGTGGAAGTGAGAAATAGATTTAAGGGACTAGATCTGAGAGATAGAGTGCCTGATGAACTATGGACGGAGGTTCATGACATTATACAGGAGACAGGGATCAAGACCATCCCATGGAAAAGAAATGCAAAAAAGCAAAATGGCTGTCTGGAGAGGCCTTACAAATAGCTGTGAAAAGAAGAGAAGCGAAAAGCAAAGGAGAAAAGGAAAGATATAAGCATCTGAATGCAGAGTTCCAAAGAATAGCAAGAAGAGATAAGAAAGCCTTCCTCAGCCATCAATGCAAAGAAATAGAGGAAAACAACAGAATGGGAAAGACTAGAGATCTCTTCAAGAACATTAGAGATACCAAGGGAACATTTCACGCAAAGATGGGCTTGATAAAGGACAGAAATGGTATGGACCTAACAGAAGCAGAAGATATTAAGAAGAGGTGGCAAGAATACACAGAAGAACTGTACAAAAAAGATCTTCACGACCAAGATAATCACGATGGTGTGATCACTCACCTAGAGCCAGATATCCTGGAATGTGAAGTCAAGTGGGCCTTAGAAAGCATCACTACGAACAAAGCTAGCGGAGGTGATGGAATTCCAGTTGAGCTATTTCAAATCCTGAAAGTAGATGCTGTGAAAGTGCTGCACTCAATATGTCAGCAAATTTGGAAAACTCAACAGTGGCCACAGGACTGGAAAAGGTCAGTTTTCATTCCAATCCCAAAGAAAGGCAATGCCAAAGAATGCTCAAACTACCACACAATTGCACTCATCTCACACGCTAGTAAAGTAATGCTCAAAATTCTCCAAGCCAGGCTTCAGCAACACGTGAAGCGTAAACTTCCAGATGTTCAAACTGGTTTTAGAAAAGGCAGAGGAACAGAGATCAAATTGCCAACATCTGCTGGATCATGGAAAAAGCAAGAGAGTTCCAGAAAAAGATCTACTTCTGCTTTACTGACTATGCCAAAGCCTTTGACTATGTGGATCACAATAAACTGTGGAAAATTCTGAAAGAGATGGGAATACCAGACCACCTGACCTGCCTCTTGAGAAACCTATATGCAGGTCAGGAAGCAACAGTTAGAACTGGACATGAAACAACAGACTGGTTCCAAATAGGAAAAGGAGTACGTCAAGGCTGTACATTGTCACCCTGCTTATTTAATTTATATGCAGAGTACATCATGAGAAATGCTGGGCTGGAAGAAGCACAAGCTGGAATCAAGATTGCTGGGAGAAATATCAATAACTTCAGATATTCAGATGACACCACCCTTATGGCAGAAAGTGAAGAGGAACTAAAAAGCCTCTTGATGAGAGTGAAAGAGCAGAGTGAAAAAGTTGGCTTAAAGCTCAACATTCAGAAAACGAAGATCATGGCATCTGGTCCCATCACTTCATGGGAAATAGATGGGGAAACAGTGTCAGACTTTATTTTGGGGGGCTCCAAAATCACTGCAGATGGTGATTGCAGCCATGAAATTAGAAGACACTTACTCCTTGGAAGGAAAGTTATGACCAACCTAGATAGCGTATTGAAAAGCAGAGACATTACTTTGCCAACAAAGGTCCATCTAGTCAAGGCTATGGTTTTTCCTGTGGTCATGTATGGATGCGAAAGTTGGACTGTGAAGAAAGCTGAGTGCCAAAGATTTGATGCTTTTGACCTGTGGTGTTGGAGAAGACTCTTGAGAGTCCCTTGGACTGCAAGGAGATCCAACCAGTCCATTCTAAAGGAGATCAGCCCTGGGTGTTCTTTGGAAGGAATGATGCTAAAGCTGAAACTCCAGTACTTTGGCCACCTCATGCAAAGAGTTGACTCATTGGAAAAGACTCTGATGCTGGGAGGGATTGGGGGCAGGAGGAAAAGGTGGTGACAGAGGATGAGATAACTCGATGGATGTTATTTTGAGTGAACTCCGGGAGATGGTGATGGACAGGAAGGCCTGGCGTACTGCAATTCATGGGGTCACAAAGAGTCAGACACGACTGAGCAACTGAACTGAACTGAAGCATCTTCTGTGTGTAAAAACCCCAATATCTCTGTTCAGCTCCAGATGCATTTGTCCCATGTCCTACTCAATATCCTTACTTAAATGTTTAATGACATTTTACATTTTAATGTTTAAAAGACATTAGAAACTCACTGTGCCCCAAAATGAATTCCTGGACAACCTGCTTCTGCTACAGACTTCCTTCTCAGTTAATGGCAACTCTATGATTCCAGTTTCTGAAGTTAAAAATCTTAGATTCAACCTTGACATTTGTCTCCCACCCCAGATCCTTTTTTTTTTTTTTTTTTGTAGTCGTATTCATAGTGTCTAGAATTTGAAGACTTCTCACCATCCTCACTGGCATTACCCTAGTCTAAGCCACCATCTGAGAAGAGCTAACTCGTAAAAGACGCTGATGTCGGGGAGGATTGAGGGCAGGAGAAGAGGGCGGCAGAGGATGAAATGGTTAGATGGCATCAACAATTCAATGCACATGAATCTGAGCAAACTCTGGGAGATAGCAAAGGACAGGGAAGCTTGGTGTGCTGTAGTCTATGGGGTTGCAAAGAGTCAGACACAACTCAGCGACTGAACAACAAAGCCACCACCGTCTCTGACTTGGATTATTGCAAAGTTGGGCCCCTTATTTCCAATTCCACTCTTGCCCTTCCACAGTCTCTTTTCAACACAAAAGTCAGAGTGATTCTGTAAAAACTAAAGTTAGCTCATGTCATATCTGCCCAGACCCCTCCAATGGTTCTCTGTGTCTCTCAGGAGAAAACCCATGGCTTACAGGACCAGACCCTCTACTACCTCTGGCCTCACCTCCTACTCCCCTCTCCCCAAGCCCCCAACCTGCTCCGATCCAACCACACTGGCTGTTCTGTCTGCCTGAAAATGTCTTCCCCTGAATATTCACAAAGTCAGTTAGTTACCTCTATCAGAAGTTGCTCAGATGTCACCTTCTCAAAGAAGCCCACCAATCCCCTAATTTAAATTTCACACACCACGCTTACTGCTAACACTCCACATACACTTTACTCAGCCTTATTTTTTTAGAGCACTTATCGCTTTCTAACATATAATACATTTTACTTCTCTATTATGCTTCTCTGCTGTCTACCTCCTCGACCAGAATATGAGCTTAATGAGGGCTGATAAGTCGCTTCAGTCGTGTCCGACTCTGTGCGACCCCATAGACGGCAGCCCACCAGGCTCCGCTGTCCCTGGGATTCTCCAGACAAGAACACTGGAGTGGGTTGCCATTTCCTTCTCCAATATATGAAAGTGAAAAGTGAAAGTGAAGTCGCTCGGTCGTGTCTGACTCTTCACAACCCAATGGACTGCAGCCTACCAGACTCCTCGGTCCATGGGATTTGCCAGGCAAGAGTATTGGAGTGGGCTGCCATTGCCTTCTCCGTTAATGAGGGCAGAGCTTTGTCTGCTTTGAGTGGTTTATTACTGAATCCCCAGTAAAGTGAAGTAAGTGACTGGCACGTTGGAGGCCTTCAAATATTTATTGAATGAATCAGTTAGCAAACATATTGGCTGGTTTAATCCTCAAAACAACCTTGAAACATAGCAATATCAGGGAGTTGCCTGAGGTTACTCAGCCAGCAAGCAGCAGAACTCAAGCCCTCATCCATCACTCCGAATTCTGTGCCCTTCCTACGGGTGGGCACTGCCTCTCACAGATTCCCAGAAGCCCACACTCCTGAGGCTGGAACCCAATGTGGACGTGATCTAGCCCCAGCACTGCTGGTTTTTAAACTGAAGAATCTAAGTCTATTGACTTACCCAGTGCCTTACAGTTAGAAAACAACAGGCCAGGACAAGAGTCAAGGTCTCTGAAGTCCAGTCCAGTGTAAAAGTGACTTAAGGTTTAGCAGCCAGGAACTAAATGTCACAGTTTGTCTTTTTTCAGCAAAATTAATCTCCTACCTGATATCTGGGTAGGCAAAATGTCTGCTCATTCCTCTGCATAAATTATAACATATATAAATTTATAAATATAAATAAATTATATTATAAATAAATTACATCTTATAATTGTAAAAAGGCAGTCTCTGTTTTTGAGGCATTCAGAATCAAGTCTATTCTGACTCTGAGGTTTGCTTTTATTTGAAGATTGAAGTTCTTGGGCTGAGTTTAAAAGATGCTAAGGGACAGTGGTTCTGGAATTCTGTTCGCAGCCGGCCAGCGTCGCCTCTAGCTCGCTTAGCTCCAGCCAAAGGAGAAAGGGTTAAGTAAGGAGGTCTCTATACCTTGGCTCGTATGTAGGCAGATCAACCAGCGGTAAAGCACAAGAGGAAGCAACTCACTACAAAAGCTGCTCGCAAGAATGCGCCCTCTACTGGAGGAGTGAAGAAACCTCATCTTTACAGGCCTGGTACTGTGGCACTCCGTGAAATTAGACGTTATCGGAAGTCCACTGAACTTCTGATTCGCAAATTCCCCTTCCAGCATCTGGTGTGGGAAATTGCTCAGGACTTCAAAACAGATCTGCGCTTCCAGAGTGCAGTTATTGGTGCTTTGCAGAAGGCAAATGAGGCCTATCTTGTTGGCCTTTTTGAAGACACCAACCTGTGTGCTATGCCAAACGTGTAACAATTATGCCATAAGACATCCAGCTAGCATGCCGCATATGTGGAGAACGTGCTTAAGAATCCACTAAGATGGTAAACATTTCAGTCTTTAAAAAAAAATTATCTTCTTCCTGCTACTGGTAGTTCTGAACGTTAGATATTTTTTTTCCATGGGGTCAAAAGGTACCTAAGTATATGATTGCAAATGGAAAAATAGGGGACAGAAATGAGGTATTGGCAGTTTTTCCATTTTCATTTGTGTGCAAATTTTTAATATAAATGCAGGACATAAAGCATTAACGAATGTCAGAATGTTTCAGTGAACAAGTCTCAGCAGTTCAACTTTATAACAATTATATATAAACCTGTTAAATTTTTCTGGACAATGCCGGCATTTGGATTTTTTTAAAACAAGTAAATTTCTTATTGACTGCAAAAAAAAAAGAATATGATTCTGGAATTCTCTGGTGGTCCAGTGGTTAAGACTCTGCACTTCCACCTCAGGGGGCACAATTTCAATCCCTGGTTGGGGAACTAAGATCCCACTTGCCTGATGGTGAGACCAAAAAAAAAAATTTTTTTTTCCATTAAAAGAGTATGGTTCTGGAGTCAGATTACCAGAGTTCAAGTTCTGGTTCTACCTTACTATTGATCTTGGCAAAGTTAATCTATCTGTGCCTCAGTTTCCCCATCTGTGAAACAGACACCAAACACCCAGTAAGTCCTCAGTAAATGTTAGATATTCACTATGGTGTGTGTGTAGGAGAAGGCAATGGCACCCCACTCCAGTACTCTTGCCTGGAAAATCCCATGGACGGTGGAGCCTGTTAGGCTGCAGTCCATGGGGTCGCTAGGAGTCGGACATGACTGAGCAACTTCACTTTCACTTTTCACTTTCATGCGTTGGAGAAGGAAATGGCAACCCACTCCAGTGTTCTTGCCTGGAGAATCCCAGGGACGGGGGAGCCTGGTGGGCTGCTGTCTATGGGGTCGAACAGAGTCGGACACGACTGAAGTGACTTAGCATAGTATAGCATGGTGTGTGTGTGTGGGGCGGGGTGGTGGCAGGGAGCTATTCCCTATGGAGGGGGCGGCGCTTGACGGAAGGAAGAGGATGAGGCTCAGGGATACCTGAGGCCGGGTTTTACAAACATGAAAGAAAGTGAAAGTGAAGTCGCTGTCGTGTCCTATTCTTTGCAACCGCATGGACTGTAGCCCACCAGGCTCCTCCATCCATGGGATTCTCCAGGCAAGAGCACTGGAGTGGGTTGCCATTTCCTTTTACAAATGTAGGCAACTCAAATGGGACTGGATACCAGCAGAAGTTTAAAGCATCACCTCTTCACCTAGGGCCAATCTAATTCATAGATTATAATATCCTAGCTTAGAACCTGGGAAATGTCACATGTGCAGGCTTCTGAAATCTGGTAGAGGCATAGGAAGAAGGGAAGTGGGGTGAAGAGATGTATCACATTTACATACTTATCTGGTCACCTGCTGAACTATTACCCAAGTCATCTGTGACATGTGGCAGGCACTCCAGGCTCAGATCTACTTTGACACGAGTTATGTCCCTGGTAAGTCTTAATTATGCGGCAGGGAAGAAAGACTGACTTGCAGTCACTGATTCTCTCACACTCCCTCCATTCTACAGAGCCACCCTGGACTATGGGCAAAGAAAATGTCCCCAAAGGGCAGGGGAGTGCTGGCCAGTGGACTGGCAGCATTGGAATTACCAGGAGTCCTGGTTAGAACTATAGTCTTGCAGGCCCCAGACCAGACTTATGGAACCAGACTCTGCAGGCAGGGCTGGAAACCCGTTCCCAGGGAGTCAGTGTCCCTCTCAGGATTCTCCCATCCAAGTACTAACCAGCCCAACCCTGCTTAGCTTGAGATCAGACAAGCTCGGGTGCATTCAGGGTGGCCATGGACCCTCTCAGGATTCTGACCCTGAGATCCAGGTCAAGAGAAGAATGTGTTCCCTGTGGCCACAGAAGGGCAGAGAGATGAGCTAGAAGGGAAAGTCATCTTGTCCAACTTTCCTATTAGACATGAGGAAACTGAGGCCTGAGGCCACATGGCTCACTGCTTATATGAGGAGCGTCAGCTGGATGAGACAGGAAGTGTAATCCTTGGTGTTTCCAGCCCAAGATCCAGCTTCCCGGGAAATCTAGGACAATGCTGGGCCCCTGTCAGCACTTCACCCAGAGCCAACCACACAGCAGGCACTCGGATGGCATGCGGAGAGAGGAAGGAGGGGAATAGGAGGCTGAGCAGCAGGAAAGCTGGTGTCAGGGTAGTTTCATTCCAACCCTCCACGTACCCAGGGTGTAGTAATCTCCATCAGAGGCCTTCACCGGTTTCAATGGGCCAAGAAAGTTTTCAAAGTAAGCTGCCACTCAGACGCTGGTCATGGGAATGCCAATGGACCAGAAATACTCCTCCACCTCTCCCTTCCCGTCAAAGTGCAGCACCTCCAGCTTGCTGTTTGTCAGGCGCTTGACGTTCTCCAGGCCGCTGTACACCACGTGCTTCAGACCCTGGCTCTTGGCAACATCAGCCACCACCTTGCCCTGAGGGACAAAGGTAGATGCCTTATAGAGAAGGTTGAATTTGCATGCAGACTGGGGGGCTGGTTCTGGGTCCTCTACCCACCCCCCTTTCTCTTACTGTGCTTCTTGGAGGGGATTTTCCCAGCCTCAGATCATAGGAGAGGCCACCAGGATCCAGGAGCAGAGGCTCCATTGTGTCAAAATGCTGAACCCATCTTCTGGTGCAAACAGTAAGGAATCCGGCCCCTGCCTCTGGGCTCAGTAGCTCTGTGACCCACTACCACATTATATGTATATAAGAAGCTCAGGGATACCTGAGAAAGCAGTGTGTGATGTTTTCTGATGATAGAGTATATCTGTTCACCATTTGGATACTGAGGGCAAAATGGAGGGAGATATATATGTATATAATTGGTTTTTATAAACACACACACACATACAAGCATGCATGGATGTACATATATTTTCTTTTTTGTAGTTTTAGTTCCATTTTTTTCAAAGCTCCTTCATCCTTCCTTTCCCTTTCTCTTTTTTCCTTCTTTTCCTCACAAAACCCCATACCAGACAGAGAAGACATAACTAATCTGGCTTAGGTTGAGAAAGTGAGACAGAGAAATGACTTGTACCCCTACATTCCACAGTGAGTGAATATCAGAATTAGAACTCAGAGTTCCTAAAATAAGCCCTTCCTAAATTTATCACTTAAAGACAAGCTGTAAGTGACGTAATTAACAGACATTCCTAAAATGGTTCAATCCTGCTCTTAATTTTTTTGAATTTTACCATTTCTGAAAAAGTCTGACCCCATCCATTACATTTTAAAAATCTAATCTTCATATTTTCTATTTAAACTTATGTATAATTTGCAAAGAGTACTGGCATAGGGGAAGGGATCTTATAATACTACTATAAGTAGATCTTTTAATGACAGAAAAGTTCGCTGTACCCCCATGGTGATAACTACTTTCCAGAAATTCTATGGGCTCATTCCCGATATTCTACGTGCTCATTTTCATCTCTTTTAGCTGCTTTTTATTTCTAAATAACATGTTTATACTGCTAATTCTCGATTTTTCTCAGTTTAAGGAATCATCTACTAAATTTCTACTATAACAGATGAGCCTCATCATCAGCGCTCTCTCCCCCTCTCTCTGTCTCTCTCACATGGGCTTCCCTGGTGGCTCAGTGGTAAAGTATCCACCAGCAATGCAGGAGATGCAGCAGGAGAAGCGAGTTTGATCTTTGGGTCAGGGAAGACCCCCTGGAGAAGGAAACAGCAACCCACTCCAGTATCCTTGCCTGGGAAATCCTCTGGATAAAGGAGCCTGGTGGGCTACAGTCCATTGGGTCGCAAAGAGTTGGACATATCTTAACAACAGCACAACAGTATTCTCACACATACAGCCCACCACCACCATAACCATCACATACATACACAACTGCCTTTTTTTCATCCTCAGAATATCATATTTGGGGCTACATCATTCATCAGTGCTAACATGGGTGAAGCAGACCCACGCGATATTTTATGGTCACATTCACCTTTTCTACAAATTTTCATTTTCCCTGGAGTTCATCCTTGTGGCTCATTTGCTTGTTTGCTTACTTCTTTTCTTATGTACCCATTGCTAATTCATTTCCAAATTCTATGCCGGAAGTCTAAACATAGTCCTTCCATTTTGTTCTTCCCATTTCACTCTCAGAGTAACCTTAATTCATGGGATGTCCTTGCTGCCAACCCTCACATGCCATCGACAACAAACGGTAAGAATCAGAGGCTCTAAAAGCTGGCTTCACTACACGACCACTCTCAGATCTCCAAGGTCACCTCTGGACAGATGTCACATGACACTGATTTTACAGTCACCTAATAATCCACCTGAAGTACATGGATTTCATAAATGCCAGAGGGAAGTGATGGGGTGAGGCCCACCCCCTTCCAGGGAGGGGAGCATGGCCAGGCAGGAAAAAAGAAAGGGCTTGAACGTGGGTCCCACCTGACACACTTCTTTCTCTTTGCTGAAATGGTCCCAGGTGTTGGTTACCAGGAAGGCCCCATAGGCTCCTTTCAAGGCAGCCTCCACCGATGCTTTGTCATTCAGGTCCCCTTTAACCACCTCGGCCCCAAGGTCCCGGAGCACCTGCGCCTTTGGTTGGGTCACATCTCGGGTCAGCGCTCTCACCACATACTTTTTGCCCTCCAACATGGCCCTGGCCACAGAGCTGCCCTGAGCTCCTGCAGAATTGGAGAAGAAAAAATACAGAAAGGATCAGGAAGAATGTTCACTAAAAGAAGCTGATTAAGGAATCCAATTACTCAGAGTAAAACTGCTGCTCTAACTACTTCAGGAGGCAGTCCCATGGCTTGCAAGAGCGGTTTTCAAATTAGGTTTCTCACAGCGTTCTCAGAGGTAGCTTAGCAGAAGCCATGGAGGAGAGAAAGAATGGGGGAGCCCAGAGGCAACAGGGAGGCCAGGGGAGCAGGGGACCAGAGCCTCCACCCCAGAGTCCACTGAGCAATTCTACTTTTAACTGGTCAGGCTCCTCTGTCCATGGAATTTTGCAGGCAAGAATACTGGAATGGGTGCCATTCCCTTCTCCAGGTGATTTTCCCAACCTGGGGATCAAACCTGGGTCTCCCACATTGCAGGTAGATTCTTTACCATCTGAGCCACAAGAGAAGCCTTAACCGGTCATAGGTTTCATTTTTTAGGTTCTTCATAGAGTTTTACTTTCAAAAGAAGTTCCTATTCTATTATTTTTTTTTTTAAGTTGAAAATGCAGAAGTTTCTTTTTATGATGTTTAAGACTGTTCATGATATGATCATCACTCACCTGATTAACCCACTTTACAAATATTTACTGAATGTCCTATGGGGGGGTGCCACATACTCTGCACATTCACTGATATTTGGGATCCTCCATCAAACTGGTCCCATATCTGTCCTGAATTTTGTGTGTGTGGTTCAAAAACCATCTTCCGTTCTCTCTCCTGCCTAGCTCCCTGAGAGGCTGCCCTGTATGGACTCCATCAGTGGACTCTTTTGCCTTCAGTCTGGGTCTGGCCAGAGGAGAGCATCTACAGGGGACCCAAGGGTTGGAGCAGAGGTGACCCCTTCACACTGCTGCTCTTCCCAGGGTTTGGTCATCTCTCTTATCCTTTGGTCCTTTTGTGTTGCTTACTTGGTCTTTCTGTTCTTTCCCATCTTTACTAAATTTTCTCAACTTCTCTGAGAGAGTGTGGCACTTCTTTTTGGGGGTACCCCAACTGATAGATTATTGATAGTCCTGTCAGCCTGCGGTTCAGTGGACTTTACCTTTGGATCCTTAGCCAGTTTTGTGCTCTTGTACTGAATAGGAATGGATAGCCAAAGTTCATCAGATGTTCGAGGAAAGCCTCCAGCATGAAAGGTAAAACGAAAATAAACAAACCGATAAAAAAGAAAAGATAAAAAAAGGCAGGGAACAGAAGAACATTTTTAAAGAATTAATATCCTCAGAGATTGGAGAAGATATTACATTGAGAACACTATTTCTGAAATGCTGCATCTATAAAAATTAAAAATCAATTTAAAAAAATCTGTTGACCTTATTAGTTTGCTAGAACTGCCATAACCAGATTCTACAGAATGGGGGTTTAACCAACCCATATTTTTCACACCCCTGGAGGCCAGAAGTCCATGAACAAGGTGTCCTCGGCTGGCTTGATTTCGCCTGAAGCCTCTCTCCTCGGATTGTGAAAAGAGAGGCTGCTCACTGTGTCTTCACGTGGGCTTTCCCGTGCGCACTTGAGCCCCTCGTGTCTCTGTGTCAAACTTCCTTCTTCTCAAGAGAACAGCGGTCAGATTGGACTGTGGCCCACTCTTATGGCCTCACTTTAACTGAACCACCTCTTTAAATGACCTCTTTAACAATACAATAACACATTGTATATGTGCAAATACTGTCACATTCAGAAGTACTAGGGATTAGGGTTTCAACATACAAACTTGGGGAGGGACACGGTGCAACTCAAAACACTGACTGTTGTAATTATTTCCTTATGACTGTACTGTAACTTAAAGTTCACCTTGGAGACAAATTGTTTACTCTTTATCCCCGTTTGCCAATCATGTTTTGAGATTAGTTCCTGGAACACTGCAAGCTTTCAATATCTGTTTACTGAATGAAAGAATCAGTGAATGAAGGAAGTACAAATAATGAAACCTCTGTGCTCTGCATTCTCAGCTTTCAGATGGACAGTCTTTGCCTGGACCCACATAAAATGGAGAAGCAAGCGATATGGACAAGTATGAAAAAATAAAAGGAGTTGAACCAAAACCAGGACTGGCTCTCCTAATCACACCCACTTTGATGTCTCATTAAGACTCTAACCAGGGGACAAATTCAGCCATATTGGCTGTGCTCCCTTGCAGGTGAGTCCATGAAGAGAGCAACATTTTAATGGCAGACACTGGAGATGATGCTCAAGAGTTTGACATGCAAACGCATCCACAAGTAACGGTTAACACTTTCCCTATCACATTTAATTAGGCATCTTGTATTTTTATCTGCCAAACTAGTAACCCTTTCCCAAATTCCCAAACACACACCCAGAAATCCAAGGTTATTGAACAAAGGATTAAAACTGGGCGGTAAAGCAATCAGCACACCTCCTCAGCCAACTGCAAGTCATCTTTCTTCAACTTTAACACCTCTAACCTGATTCCTTTAGGAGCCACTCCCAAGGCTCTTACCATCCTTCTACTCTGAATGCCTAGGCAGCAACTCAAGTTTAAAGAGACTGAAACAGGGCTCCTGACTTGTCTTGACCTGCTGCCTCCAGGTCCTCCCCATTTCAGTGAATCACAACTTTATTCTTTCAGTTGCTCAAGCCAGAACATTTAGGAGTCATTCTTCACCTCTGATATCTGACCCATCAGGGAACCAAGTCAATGCTCCGTAAAACATATTGGGATATGACCACTCCTTAGTCTAAGCCACTGTCAATCATGCCTGGTTTAGGGCAACAGCCTCATAAGTCTCCCTGCTTCAGCCCTTGCCCCCTACAGCTTCTTCACCAAACAGAAGCCAATATGAAACTTTAGCACCAAGTCTTATCATGTCACAACTCTGCTCAAAACCCTTCAGTGATTTCTCATCTCTTTCAGGAAAAACCAACAACTTCACTATTGCCCTAATACGATATACAATCATCCCCTCATCTGATTGCCTTTTTTTTCCTTTTAAAGTCAGTGTCATACCTGGCTCTTGGAGTTGTTTTGGGGGCAATGTGGGCAGCTTCTGTGCTGGGTCTTCCCTGCTGTATGGGCTTTCTCCAGTCCAGGCTAGTGGGAGCTACTTTCTAGTTGCAGTATGAGGGCTTCTCATTTTGGCGGCCTCTGTTGTTGCGGAAGACGGGCTCTAGAGGGTACAGGCTTCAGCAGCTGCGGCAAACCGACTTAGTTGCTCTGCAGCATGTGGGATCTTCCTAAACCAGGGGTTGAACTGGTTGGTGTCTCCTGCATTGACAGGCAGATTCTTTACCACTGAGCCACCTGGGAAGCCCATGGCTGTTGGTTTCTTGATAATTTACTTCTCTTTTCTCCCCACTTTAGCACTTGCCTCCCTTCAGACAAAACCCCTGTCCTCATAGAGCTTCTATCCTAGTATGGAGAGAAGATGGTAAAGGAAGAAATCAAGCAGGAAGGGGAGTCAGACGGTGGCAGGGTGGAGTGAAGTTGCCATATTAAAAAAGGAAAGTCTGGAGAGCGGTTATGGAGAGGGCTTGGAAGACATGAGAGAGAAAACATCGTGGGTGACGAAGGAAGGAAGATTATTCTAGGCTGAGGGAGCAGCCAGTGCAAAGGCCTTAAGTTGGGAGTGTGAGGAACAGGCAGAGTGGCAGAGGGAGAATGGCAAAGGAGGAAGTGCGAGAAGGGTCTTGCAGGCCAATAGTCAGGCTTTCGTTTCACTTGAGTGATGTAGGGGGCGCTGTTACGGGGTTTTCAGCCGAGACCTGCCATGATCTGAAGTTTCAAATAGATCATCAAAAGGCAGGAATGAGAACTGACAGACGGAGAGTGAGCTGATTGGAAAGATTGGCAAAGATAGGTCTAGCTGTTGGAGAACAGATTGTGAGGGAGGCAGAGTGGAAGCAGAAATGCCAGTTTCAGGGCTCAGGCAGCTGTGCATGAGAGAAGTCCGGGCATGCGTTCTCCTAATCCCCACCCACTCCGTCCTTTCAGAGTCCTTCCAGTACTGGTCAGGACGCAGTTATCTTCTGCATGCCCATGGCCTTCTCACATTTGCTCCTTGTGTTTGTCAGGAAGCGAGTGGAGAAAAGTCTGTAGCGGATAACTTGTGCTGAAATGAGACTTACACCAACAAATCAGCCCATGATCAAGAATAAGACACTATGTCAGATGTCCTTGTGCCTCTGAGATCATTTCTGAACAAATCAAGTCAAATCACCCTGCCCCTTTACCACATCAGAAATGCAAGCAAATGATAGACTTTTCTCAATTTTCTCCAAAGGGCTCTTTGTTCAGTTTATGCTTGCAGGCTCTGAAATTAAAAACAGGAAAACAAGAAAGTAAGCCAAGTCAGCACACACTTTTAAAGTAAGAAGTTTTTTACCTGTTGCTCCAAACACTGCAATTATTTTCTTGCTGGTCATGTTACCAAACAAAGAATCAATGCAGTAGCAGTACTTTCCTCCGAACCGCGACAGCAGCTGAAATGGAGTTTCTGTCGCGTGTGAGAATTTTAAACCTTTCTGATTACCACACCCACCGCTGACTTTGTCCCTGCCTTGTAAAAACTTTTGTTATCACCACCTAACTAACTCACTCTGACACTGCAATTTTCTAAAGGAGGTTTCATTTATTCACTTATTCATGTGTTCAGCAAATGTGTAGTGAGTACTTTTGGTATACTAGGCACTGAAATAGAGGCTCTGGTAAGGGAGACAGACTAGTAAGTAAAAGAAAAGCAGAGAGAAATGCAGAGGGAACGTAGGTCCTGGAGGGAAAACACAAAACCCAGAATGGGGGTGTTAAGGAAGGCTTCTGAGGAAAGATGTCGCTGGAGCTGGCCTGAAGACCCCATGAAGCGTTCAGTTAGTGAGAGTAGGAAGAGAGACCATCCCAGGCAGGAGGAGCCACACACAGTCAAGCTCACAGGCAGGGTAATCATGACGAAGGGCTCCAGATGGCTGCAAAAATGCTACTTGAGTGGTGGGAAGTAAGACTGGGAAGGATGGCAGAAGGCAGAGGACAGAGGGCCGGTTTGTGGATTTATCCTGGCAGCCACCGCAGGTTTAGGTGATCCTCTGGCAGCAGAGAGGAGGATGGATTGAAAGAAGATGCTGCTGGAAGCAGGGTCTCCCCTAAGGAGACAAATAAGAAATGATACAGTTGAGAAGTGACAAAAGCTTGAATGGAGGCGCTGTTTGGGGTAAAAGTGTGCCCCTCCAAGATTCCTGGGTTGAAGTCCTACCTCCCAACACCTCAGGATGTGATCTTATTTGGAGAGAGAGTATATACAGAGGTCCAGTCAAGGTAAAGTGGGATCATTAGAATGTGCCTAATCCAATATGACTGATCTACTTATAAAAAGGGGAATTTTGGAGATTTCTCTGGTGGTCCAGTGGTTAAGAGTGTGCTTCCACTGCAAAGAGTGTGGGTTCCATCCCTGGTCAGGAAACTAAGATCCCACACGCTGTACAACATGGCCAATCAATCAATCAAGAGAAAGTGGGAAATTTGAACACAGAAGGAAGACAATGTGAAAATACAAGGAGAAGCCATGTGAACGTTCAGGTGGCCATCCACATGCCTAAGAGAGAGATCTGGAGTAGATCCTTCCCTCACAGCCTACAGAAGGAATCAGACCTACCAAAATCTGGATTTCCAGCCTCCAGAACCATGAGATAATAAAGTTCTGTAGTTTGATCAACCCACTTTGTGGTACTTTGGTGCAGCAACCCTAGCAAGCCAACAGAGGCAGTGACAATGGGGGTGAAGAGAAAGACATTCAGCAAGTAAAGTAAGAAGGCCTTTATGATTGATTGGATGGGGGAAGGGAAAGTAAGAAAGGACTAAAAATGGCTCTGCCAACTGCAGGGGTTGGCAGTGGAGGAACAGTAGTGGGGCTCAGGGGGAAATGAGCTCAGAACTGGATCTTTGGGTTTGGGGCTGCAGCTGGTTGAGAAACTGGGACCTGAGGAAATGACAAATGCAAATGTAGATGTCGCCTTTAAGGAAACTTGCTATAAAGGAAGTAAGAGTGGACTGTGGGGAAAAAGAAAAAAAAAGAGTGGACTGTGGTTATAAGGTACAATAAAGTTTTATTTCAGTAGGAAAGACTTGAACACATTTGTGGATTAAAGGTGGCTCTCTCCTTCCCCCCATACTCTATTTTTCTTGATAACATTTATGACCTGACATGTTACAGGCATGTTTATTTGCTCATATGTTTATTTCTGCTCCCTGCTCCCCAGAGCTAGGCTGTTTTTGTTCTATTCACTTGCATATATCTCCAGTGCCTACAACTATATCTGGCACATGGCAGGTGCAGGTTAAATATTTGTTGAATGAATGAAAGAATAATTGGTAGAGTTAGGTCACTGGGAAAGCTGTAGGGCACAAACTCTGCATCACAAATGAAGAGGAGCTGAAAACAGCAGATAGCACAGGATTACCTGGAGCCCTCTGCCAAAAGGCTGTGAAGATGGAACCAAAACAGGGAGTAACCTGCCCCTTGCCTGCAGCCCATCTGCCCCTTGCCTTTCCCTCCACCCTCCTGCTCCTATCACCTACTCCTGCCTGTTCATCCTTGTGAGAGGAAGCAGTTCTCCCACCCACCCTCCTGTATAGTATAACTCACAAGGAAACAGAGAGGTAAATTCTGGAGTTGCTTCAGACTGGAAGAGTTGATCATTCACATCTTTCCATTTCATGTCACAAGAAAGATATATGATACCTCTGCTATCCTACACTACATATAGTTTTACCCTAGCCATATGGAGAGTTCTCAGTGCCATTACAAAGATTTATATTCAAGGAATATAATCAATATATTTTTCAATATATAATTCAAGGAATATAAATAATCCATGGCATTTTTTGTATTTAAAAAACACCTGGAGACAATCTAAATGACCACTACATTGTTTTTCAGTCGCTCAGTCATGTCGGACTCTCTGTGACCCCATGGACTGCAGCACGCCAGGCTTCCATGTCCTTCACCATCTCCCAGAACTTGCTCAAACTCAAGTCCATTGAGTCGGTGATGCCATCCAACCATCTCGTCCTGTGCGGGAAAAAAGTTAGCTTTTTAACTAAGCTAATCCCTACCAGGGCAAGTAGCAACCCATTAAGAGACTAGGTGTTCAAACAGAAGTCAGTGATGCCGTTTTCTTTGTAATTTGAAGGCATCCTAAGCTTATGTCTCAACATTTATTTAGGGTCCCCTTGATAGGAAGAGTTTGCTTTTTTGGTCTGCCCAGCCACAAGAATGAGAGAATGGGCAGGACTCTGCTCTCAACATTCAGCTGTGCACTCCCTTGCCTATGTCTGCTTCTTACTTCCAAGTGTAATTAACTCAACCCAGTAAATACACAACTAGAAAGCTGTGCAACACATGACCAAAGCTTTAGAGTATGACCATCCCAATCCTACCTCTTGGACACTGTAAAATTTCCCTAAACTTCAGTTTCTTCATTTATAAAATGGGGGGGTGGGCAGTGATTGTAATATCTCCCTCTTATAGACGTGGTGAGGATTACATGAAATTAAACTACTTAGTCTTCCCAGGTGGTTCAGTAGTTAAGACTCCACACTTACATTGCTGGGGGCACAGTTCGGGGAACTAAGATCCTGCATGTCTTGGGGCCCAAAATAAAATAAAAAATAAATTAAAAAAAAACTGAAAGATAAGCTATGCAGTCTAAGTCAGAGGCCCCAGCTCCCATGGTCCTGACTAGGGGTGGTAGAGAAATGCCATAAAGAGGAAGCAAGTGAGGACACCTCCTTAGAAAAATTCTTGGATTATCAGGAGGAATTAGGGCTGGCTGGGCATGGGGAGAGGATTCGGGAAATTTAGCTGGTTGAGCATCAAATACTGTTTTGTAATCACTCATTCAGCTTCTCACTTTGGCATGCTGATGTGGTCTGAGAAGATTTGTATTACACTTAAAAAACTCAGTCATTCAGCAAGGTAGCAGCATACAAGATCAATATACAGAAATGGGTTGCATTTCTTTACACTAACAATAAAATATCAGAAAGGAAATGTAAAAACAAAAATAAAATCCCTTTTTAAATTGCATAAAAAAATACTTTAGGAATAAACCTGATCAAGGAGGTGAAAGACTTTTATGCTGAGAACTACTAAACATTTAATACAGGAAACTGAAGATGATTCAAAGAAATGAAAAGAAAGTGCACGTTCTCAAATTGGAAGAATTAATAAAGTTAAAATGGCCATACTACCCAAGGCAACCTACAGATGTCTTTCAATCCATATCAGAAAACTCAGTCCATCCTTTGTGTGTATATGTGTGTATGTGTGTGTATGTTAGTTGCTTACTTGAGTCCGACTCTTTGAGTCTTCTTTTAATGATGCTGGCCCTATAAATATGCTGATGAGGACAATATTAAGATATTCCATTTTACCCTAGCAAACCAGAAAAAGAAAATCATATCAGAAAATTCTCTGGTGCTCCAGTGGTTAGGACTCTGTGCTTCCAAGCAGAGGGTTCTGGTTCTAACCCTTGTTTAGGGAACTAACTTTCTCCAGAGACACACAGCACCCCTCAAAGAAAGTCTGATGTAATGTGTATCAGAAGACAAAGAAAGTTTTCCTTTCTTTCACATCTGTCCAGTTCAGAAATGTCTTCCTGTACGACACACTTTGTTTTCTGTGTCTTCTTATACATTTTCACAGTGACACCTGTCCAGCTACTAGCAAATGTTTAAAGGAAACAATAAAAAGAAAACACCTAGAGGAAAATGTAAAGGTACATTAATTTCACTCAGGATGAGGACTTTTTCAGTCCATATGTGATAAAGAAATTCCTAACAAAGAAAATCTGCAGCTCTGACTACATAAAAATTTAGAATGTCTTGTGGTCGATACAAACTGGGATAGCTGCCCAGCTCATAATAATTTCCCATTGACCATTTTTGTGCCACTGCTTCTTTTCTCGGTAATAGACCTGCCTCCCAGCATAGGCATGTAACCTAGGCTAGCCAATTATAGTGTCTCTCTCTTCCCACTTCCTATTCATTTTTTTGTCTATTTATTCATTCCATAACTGTTTCTGGAGTGAGGATTCAATGATGAACAAAATATTCCTGCATTTTCTTGAAGCTTTGGATTTAGGGAGAAATGAGCATTAATCAAACACTTATGCTAATAAACACATAATTAGAAATATGTTCTCTGAAGGAGAAGAACATGGGTCTATGAGGACTATAAAGAAAGCTGAGCACAGAAGAAGTGATGCTTTTGACCGTGGTGTTGGAGAAGACTCTTGAGAGTCCCTTGGACTGCAAGGAGATCAGTCCTGGGTGTTCACTGGAGGGACTGATGTTGAAGCTGAAGCTCCAATATTTTGGCCACCTGACGTGAAGAGCTGACTCATTTGTAAAGACCCTGATGCTGGGACAGATTGAGGGCCGGAGGAGAAGAGGACGACAGAGGATGAGATGGTTGGATGGCATCACCGACTCAATGGACATGGGTTTGGGTGGACACCAGGAGTTGGTGATGGACAGGGAGGCCTGGCATGCTGCGGTTCACAGGATCACAAAGAGTCCGACACGACTGAGCGACTGAACTGAGCTGAGAGGTAGGGAGGAGTGCAGTCAGGACTGAAGGAGTGTCACTGGAGATGAAAGGTGAAGAATTGGGTCAAATAAACCACTGGGACTTCCCCAACGGCTCAGTGGGTAAAGAATCTGCCTGCAATGCAGGAGACAGAGTAGATAGGATTGGACCCCTGGGATGGGGAGATCCCCTGGAGGAGGAAATGGCAACCCACTGCAGTATTCTTGCTGAAGTACCATATGGACAGAGGGGCCTGGCAGGCTACAGTACATGGGGTCACAAAGAGTCAGACAGGACTGAGCGACTAAACACAAACCAGGTGAAAGGGATAATGAGAAGACTGCAGGTAAGGAGAACCACACCTTCTGTCAGTGGAAGAGCAATAGGAGATTAGCAGAGATAATCCTATCACTGGTTGTTAAAGAAATGTAAATTAAACAACTAACCTTTTATATTAGATTCACCTTTTATATTAGATTCACCTGGCTCAGACGGTAAAGGGTCTGCCTACACTGTGGGAAGCCCGGGTTTGATCCCTGGGTGGGGAAGATCCTCTGGAGAAGGCAATGGCACCCCACTCCAGTACTCTAGCCTGGAAAATCCCACAGACTGAGGAGCCTGGTAGGCTACAGTCCATGGGGTCGCAAAGAGTCGGACATGACTAAGTGACTTCACTTCACTTCACTTTACATTAGATTAGCAGAGTTTTTAATTTTGATCCCCATGGTGTGGTGAACATTCATAGATTGTGACCAAGAGTGTAAATTAATACTTTTTTGGAAACTAAGTTGATAGTATGTTTCAAAAGTCCTAAAAAAGAGATCTATCTAGTACACAGTATAATAAATATAGACAATATTTTACTACTAAAAAAAGAATCCTAAAAAAGATCATGTTTGTTGACAAAGAATTGTTTCTACAAACCTATTCTAAACCCCCTCAAAAATTATTTTAAAAGCTCAGATGTAGATTTATGAACAAAAAATATTCATTGAAGTATTATTTCAAATGTCAAAAAATTAGAAAAAACACAGAAAATGATTAAATTATGTATAGCCATATGGTAGAATATTATACAACCAACAGTGCACATGCAAGATGCAGCGCTTTTCTAGTTAGAGGAAAGAATCCAATTAAAATGTTCCATTGCCAATAAAATATGTTAGCATTCAATGCATAATTTGTTGCTTAATAACTACTTGTTGAATATAAATTCATGATTGACAACAAATAAGATTAATGAAGCCTAGATGCATTATGAGATTTTAACATATATCTAATTTTGTATTTGTAGATGGAACTGCCTACTTGACAACATCTACTTCCATGTTTCATAACATCTCCAACTTACTGAGTTCAAAATCAAACCCTAATCCTCTCCCAGTTTTTAACTCTTTCCCTTTCAGGCTTCCCCAGTCTGGCACACCACAGCCTTTTTTGAGAGCTTCTTGATGTCTCCATCCCCTCACCCTTCTACAAGTCCATTCAATTCTGTCTTCAAAATAGATCTAAGATCTGTTCATGTCTCTCTGTCTCCTTTGTCACCACTGTATAGCAATGGTCTCTCCTGGACCAATGCAATAGCTTCATAAGTGAGTAGTCTAGTTTTCACCTCCCTCCAACCCATTCTTCATCCAATGGAGAATGTGATCATATAAAAATAAAAACTGAGTCAACTCTTTCCCCTACTGAAAACATTTCAATGGCTTTCCACTGTATTTACATAACATTCAACACCCTATTACGACCTACATAATAATTGCTAACTTATTATGGGCTAGACAATTATCCTAAATGTTTTATATTTACTAACTCAAGGAATCTTAAAGCCTGTGAAGTAGGTGTTCTCGTAATTTCTAATTTACAGACAAGGCAAATGAGGCACAGAGGTTAAATTTGCCTAAGGGCTCTCAGTAATGGTGGAAACAGAGTTCAACCCCAGGTGGTCTAGCCCCTGCTCTTAGCACCACTAGCTCCCTCCAAAACTTAGCTGTGCTCAGGGGATCTCGTGGTCTGGTCACTAGGCTCCTGGAGACTGACCAACTGTCCTCATTTTAATGCATTTGTGCCCTCGCCTGACCCTCCCAGGGACACGGTTTCTACTTCTCTTTAAATAGCTGCTGCTTCTCATCTGTATAAAAAGGGAATAATAAAATAAATCATGGCACATACTTACAGTGGAATACCATGTAACTAGCTTTAAAATATGAACTAAATGTATATGTACTAATATGGAATTTAGTGCATTTTAGATTGCTAAGCGAAAAAAGCCAACCTGTAGGATAGTATATTAAAATAAAAGAATATGTATAGCATGATATTAATAAATTTGTCTACCTATCAAAGGTCTAAAGGTTCAGACATTAAATTTCTAACTGAGGTTACCTCTGAGGAGTGAGATGGAAAAAAAAAAGAATAGGAAAAAGGACTTTCACCTTCTACATTGTACAGTTCTTGTTTGAATATTTTTATTCCCAGACTACATTAGTAATGTAATAATAATTCTAAGGCAAATATTTTCTTTATATGCTAAATGTCTGATTGCTAAATTTTGTCATCTGGTATTCTAATTTTTGCTACTTTTATCCCTTTCCCAGTTTTCTCTAGGTAGCTAGAAAAGATGCCTAATTTAATAATTTTTTTATAGGCTGAGCTTTTCTTTAGTGTTCACGATACTCCAAAATGATTGGCTGTTTCACCACAATTATTTACATTATGCAGCCATAGCCATCATTATTAACTAACTGTTTTCCTAATTTTCTTTCAGCTCTAAGCTGGTTCATGAAAATCAGCCTTAACTAAGTCGCCACCTTTTGATTTCCACGCTCATGTTTCCAAGCGATGAACAAGTGTTCAGCCACTGTGTTGCTGTTGTTCAGTTGCTCAGTCCTGTCCGACTCTTTGTGACCCCATGGGCTGCAGCACACCAGGCTTCCCTGTCCTTCACCATCTCCTGGAGCTTGCTCAAACTCATGTCCATTCAGTCACTTTATCTGCTATTGGTTCTCTGAATGTTACTGAGTCCAAGCTCATACTGATCAATGCATGACAGGCCAATAAATCGAGAAACAAAGTGTTGAGGCAAGAAATAGCAACTTTATTCAGAAATCCAGCAGACCGAGAAGATGGCAGACTAGTATCCCAAAGAATCATCTTACCCAAATCAGAATTTAGGCTTCTTTTATATGAAAAGGGACATCTTTTTTTTTTTTGTATTAGTTCTAGAAGATCTTGTAGATCTTCATAGAACTGTTCTGCAGCCATGAAATTAAAAGACACATGCTCCTTGGAAGAAAAGCTATGACCAACATAGACAGCATATTAGAAAGCAGAGACAGTACTTTGCTGACAAAGGTCTGTATAGTTAAAGTTATGGTTTTTCTAGTAGTCATATATGGATGTGAGAGTTGGACCATAAAGAAAGCTGAGTCCTGAATATTCATTGGAAGGACTGATGCTGAAGCTGAAGCTCCAATACTTTGGCCACCTGATGGGAAGTGCTGACTTATTAAAAAGACCCTGATGCTGGGAAAGATTGAAGGCAGGAGGAGAAAGGGATGACAGAGGATGAGATGGTTGGATGAGTTGGCATCACCAACTTGATGGATGTGAGTTTGAACAAGCTCTGGGAGTTGGTGATGGACAGGGAAGCCTAGCGTGCTGCGGTCCACGGGGTCACAAAGAGTCAGGCACTACTGAGCAACTGAACTGAACTGAACTGATACTAAAAGGGAAGGGGGTGTGACTGGTTGTCACAGACTTCCTGGTGCCCACCAGACTCCAGACAGCATGTGACAATGCTTTGATCTTGTAGCTGTCCATGTAGGTCCTGTCACTATGTTCCCGCACACCTCCAAAAGGACAAATGTTATTTTCTGTTCTACAGCTTTTTATCTCTGTATGAATGATCTACAACTTTTTATCTTTATGTGAATGAAGTGTTAACCGTTCTAAAGGTAAAGCCTGGGAGGCAGAGCCTTGAGAAAGGGACGCATGAGCCAGCATGACAAAGCAAAAGCAACAGAGCACAAAGGTTAGAACTAAGAGAATAAACTCAATATGGACTCAGGTTTGTTGTTTTCTGTTACACGAGGACATCACTCCTTTGAGCATCTTGTTTATTCAATGAAAGGTTTTCCTGACCATCTCTATACTGGGTAATTCTAGTTCAGGATGTATATTCCACTCAGATCTTCCCTAAGCCCCAGACTGTTATAACCAGTACTCACTAGACACTTTCATTTGGATGTCCTAAATTGAAGTCATCATTCTGCCCCACCTTCCCTCATTTCCCCTTAGTTCATGGTACCATTGTCCTTTCACCTGGTCACCCAAGCCAGAACCCAGAAGTTGGTCTAGTTATTCTCTTTCCTTCACTTTCACATCTCTGTAGTATCTTGGGAGACCCCTCCTGAGAACAATTCTGAACCAGTTCAGAGTCCAAATCTGAACCAGTTAGAGTCCAATCACACAGTAAGTGCATGCTCAGTTTCACAGTCATGTCCAACTCTTTGCAACCCCATGGAGAGTAGACTGCCATGTTCTTCTGTCCATGGAATTTTCCAGGCAAGAATACTGGAGTAGGTTACCATTTCCTACTCCAAGTAATATGAATAGAGAAAGTTTAATATAAAAATACATTGGGGGAGAGGGCCTCAGTTCTATAAAGAGATACAATAATTAAATTTGGGGCCAGCCTCTGATTTTCCTGTAGTTCAGTTCAGTCGCTCAGTTGTGTCCAACTCTTTGCCAGGCTTCTCTGTCCATCACCAACTCCTGGAGCTTACTCAAACTCATGTCCATTGAGTTGGTGATGCCATCCAACCAACTCATCCTCTGTCCCTTCTCCTGCTGCCTTCAATCTTTCCCATAAGTGGTAGAATAAGCCTCATTTAGAGAGTACACCAAGTGGGAACATTATTTACTCATGTACGTGTGTCTCTGTGTATGTGTGTGTGTGTGTGTGTATATATTTATGTATCCCCTGTTGTTGTTCAGTCACCAAATCATGTCTGACTCTTTTGCCCAATGCCATGAACTGTAGCCTACCAGTCTCCTCTGTCCAGGGGATTTCCCAGGCAAGAATATTGGAACAGGTTGCTTTTTCCTTCTCCAGGGGATCTTCCCAACCCAGGGATCAAACCTGTGTCTCCTGCATTGGCAAAAAGATTTTTTACCACTGAGCCACCAGGGAAGCCCCTATATATCTCCCCTGCTGCTGCTGCTAAGTTGCTTCAGTCGTGTCCGACTCTGTGTGACCCCATAGACGGCAGCCCACCAGGCTCCCCTGTTGCTGGGATTTTCCAGGCAAGAGTACTAGAGTGGGGTACCATTGCCTTCTCCGATATATCTCCCCTAACAAGGCATAAACTTTTTATGGTCATTTTTTACTATCTTTTTTCACTGTATCCTCATATTCTCATCATCAAGACCAGTCAGGCCCACCCTTTCAGAGTCTTCTCACCCACTGTTTACTCTTCATTCTTGTTGTCATGAGGGTCCAGTCCTCCTCATCTCATGGTTATATGGAACATAGTACAGGGACCATGTTCCACAAGGCCACTCATTCAACAGCCTGGCACTATGCAAGGTGCTGAAGATACAGACATGAACTGATAAATAAACCTTCCAGCCTGATGTCCATGTCTTTGCGAGGACAATCTTTCCTGCTTTCAGCAAGTCAGTTCCCTTCTCAGGAACCTATAAAGGCATGTTGTTGCCTACTCAGTTCAGTTCAGTTCAGTTCAGTCGCTCAGTCCTGTCTGACTCTTTGCGACCCCATGAATTGCAGCATGCCAGGCCTCCCTGTCCATCGCCAACTCCCGGAGTTCACTCAATAAATTTTAAATTCATACTTTGCTTTCTTTCATTTACTCAACAAATGTTACAAGGGTCACTATGTGCCAGGCGCTGGTACTACAGCTAAAGTGGGGAAGACAGACATAAAAGCCAAAATCACAAAAATAATTAAATAATTATATAATTATTATTATTATTATTTGGTTTGGGGGTCTGTGCCGCATAGCATGCAGAGTCTTAACTCCCCAACCAGAGATCATACCTGTGCCCCCTGCAGTGGAAGCTTGGAGTCTTAGCACTGGACCACCAGGGAAGTCCGTAAGTACTATTGCTCAGTTACAATTATTATGAATGATATGAGGGGTGCTTATAAGAGTATATAAACAAGGTATCTAATCTATTCTAAAGCAAGACAAGACCAGAGATCTGAGTTGGAGCCCAGGTTTAGATGTATGTTGGGAGGAAGGTAGTTGTTAAATGCCCCAGGAAGAGGAAACAGTTCATTCAAAGGTACAGCTTTGATGATACATGGAGCATGAGAAGCTGTGTGCCTACTGCATAGAAAACAAGAACAGTGGCAGGTAAGGAACAAATCATGCAGAGACTTGCAGATTATATTAAGGTTTTTGGACTTCTAAAAGTTATGAGAAGCCATTGAAGGTTTCAAAGCATGTGATACCATGGCCTGACTTACATTTTTTTTTTCTCTCAAGAGTTTATTATGAAAATATTCAAAGAGTGGAGAGGACTGTACAATGAACACCCATATTGTTGACTTACATAGATTTTACTATTAACATTTTACTCCTGACTTAAATTTTTAAGTTACATCACACAGAAAGGTATGCAGGTGTTAAAAAGGAGTAAATAAATTTAATTTCTTCATCCTAGGGAGAATAGAAAAAAGTTTAGAAACAGTACAGTCTAGCTGCTACAATGATTTGGTGTGGTGCTCAGTTATGTCTGACTCTTTGCAACCCAATGGACTGTAGTCAGCCAAGCTCCTCTGTCCATGAAATTTCCCAGGTAAGGATACTGGAGAGGGTTGCCATTTCCACCTGTAGATCTTCCTGATCCAGGGATCAAACCCATGTCTCTCAAGTCTCCTGCATTGCTGGTGGATTATTTACGGCTGAGCCACCAGGAGCCTCCCTGATACAGTGAGTAGAAATCATTAAATACACAAAAGCACAAGGGATCATCCAAGCACAATTATTGGGAAAAAGTGTACTAGAGTTGTTTTCTCAGGTACACGCCGTATCATTTTAACTTTGAAATGATAAGGTAAGATTTCTAAGGTAGTATTTTTGAATTTTTTATAACACGGTTTTCTTATTAGAACTTGAAATATAGTGTTTAAAGAGGTAAAAACTCCACAAAAGGTAAAAACTCCACTAAAGTGTCTAAGATAATTTGCACTTCATCAAAGTGAGTTGATGAAGCCCTGACAAATGGTGGCAAGAGTAATGGAGGAAAAAAAAGATAAATTTTAAAAATATATGAAAAGTAGAATTAATGAGAAGTGGTAACTAATTAAATGAGGGAAAGAGAGAAGAAAGTTTTAGCAGAGATGTTTCTAGGGCATATTATTAAACTGCTTATGCTAATTTTTAAAAGCCTCTGAAATATCTAGGTAAATATTCCAGTAAGCACCTAGAATTTAAACATGGAACTGTGTGTGTGTGGGGGGGTGAGTGTTGAAGTAAATATAGATTTGGAAACCATAATCATATAGGTCCCTGACTTAAGCTATGAAAGCAATGAAGTTGACTCTGAAGAGCATGTAAAAAGAGAGGACAATTGTTACCTTGAGTCATCACGAAATCTCTGGATCTCAGGTACCTTAAGTTCTAATGCTGTTCCAGATGCCTATTTTAAATCAAGCAAGAATCAAATTGCCAGTTCTTACAACTCAATGATAAAAAGAAATGGTGGGCAAATTACCTGAACATTTTCCCAAAGAAAATCTACAAATGGCCAATAAACATATGAAAAGATGCTCAACGTTATTCTTAGGAATAGGCAAATCAAAACCACAATAGCATACCACTTCACATCCACTAGGGTATCTGTAACTAAATGGCAGTTCCTTAAAAAGTTAAACAGCATTACCTTCATGACCCAGCAATTACATTTGTAGGTATATTCCCCAAAGAACTGAAAACATGTTCACACAAAAACTTGTATCATAATGTTCATATTAGCATTATTCATAATAGCTAAAAGGTGAAAATCACCCAAAAGTCTACCAACTGATGAATGGATGATTAAAATGTGATTCATTTATACAATGGAATATTATTCAGCAATAAAAAGGAATGAAATAACTGATGCATGCTACAGCATGGATGAATCTTGAAAACTTTGTTAAAGAAGCCAGTCACAAAAGACTCCATATTACATATGTGATTCCATTTATAGGAAATATTCAGAATATGAAAAACTACAGACAAAGTAGATTTTAGATTCCTTAGAACTAGGAGAATCGGTGGGGGTGAGCTGGAGAGAAGAGGAAACGTAACTATTAATGACAGGTTTCTTTTGGGGGAGTGATGAATTGGTCCTAAAACTGCGAAGGTTGCACAACTCTGCAAATACAAAAACGACTTGAATTGTACATTTTAAATAAGAGTATTGCATGGTATGTGAATTATATCTCAAGAAAACTGTTTTAAAAAATCATATGACCCTTTATATGTATCAGAGTACCTCACCAGCCGGGTACCACACACACACACAGACACATATTTTTTAAGGGAAACAGCAGGCACAGAGAGATGTCTGAACTTCCAAGTTTGAGCTCTTTATCATGCTGTTGAGTGATGGCATAATTAATATTTACTCAGAGACACCACTACAGTTGTACGTCTAACCAAATCAGTTTTTAAATATATGTTTAACAGTTCTCCCTTACTAGACCACTAACTTCCTCGGGTTACGGATCGTGCTTATTTCAGTGCATCAGGATCTGGTAACGTGATTTGCTATTTGACAGATGCTCACATGAATGGATTTCAGGTAGGAATGATCCACAACTGAAGCTACAAAAAACCAAAGTTATGCACAGAACCCTGTATACGAATATGTGCCCTCTGCAACCAAATAAAGACACAAAGAATGAACAAAGCGGAAGCAAGAAGGATGGGAGAAAAGGTGGGTATCTCTTCTCTCCATTCCCCACCTTCCACGACAGTTTACAGAAGGGAGTCAGGCGTGGAGGGTGACATCACTAACCCCCGCGGCGCCCACCACAGAAGCGATCCTCTGTGCTCACTTTCCCGCCTCAAAGAGACTCGAGATGGGTTTAGCGCGGCGCGAGGGGTGGGGCTTACGTCACATCCGGCTCGGGACGCGCCACAGCTGGAAAGCGAAGGCCTAACGCCGAGGGGCGGAGCCAAGAAAGCGCGCCCTCTGGGAGGGGGTGGGGCCGGGTTAAAGAGCGCCGCGTCACGTCCGGGAGCCTTAGAGCCCAAGCGGAGGCGGCGCGGAGCGTTTCGGCTCTCAGCGGCTCGGGAACTGGTGTGTGGTGCGAGGCTGCGGCGGAGCCTCTACACTGAAGGCGCGAGAGGTTGGCAACTTTGATTGAAGCACATCGAGCGGCGACAGCAGTGGAAGTCATGAGCGACAGCGGCGAGCAGAACTACGGAGAGCGGGTAGGTATCGGTGGTGCAGGGGGCGGCTGTGTGGTCCCAGCTTCTTGGATCTCTTTCCAGGCCCATCGGCCTCGGGCCGGGAGACTGGGGCGATTTTGGCTCCGAAGTCTGAGACCGGGAGGGATGCGGGTCAGGTTAAGAAGCCCTGGTAGTATTGTCCTTATCCAAGAAGGAGGCCGCCGACGGGTTTAGGTTGCCCGGTACTCGAAACGGCGGTTTTTTCCGTTATCGGGAGGGAAAGATTAAAAATGGCCGCTGCGTCCCCTCGGTGGTGGGGGAGGGGAGCGGTATCTGGTTTCGCCGTTGCTCTCCTGCGAAGCCTCGCCGCAGCCATCTTGGGCTGGCGGGCTGGGCGCGCTGCCAGAGGCACAAAATGGCGGAGGCGCCGCGCGACAGTTTCCAGGCCGCGGGCGGCGAACAGGGGGCGCAAAGAGCGATGTTCTTCAGGGTTTATGCTCAGCATTTAGGTTAAGACAGGATCATTTTGGACCCCGAAAAGATGTGAATCTAAGGTGTTCTTGGCTTCTTTAAAGATGGCAAACTAGTCTGACGTAGACTTAAGTTCTGGGCCCGTTAGAGGGGATTGTGCGCGAGCTTTGTGTTCGGCCTAAATGGCGTGCTTTTCTTGGATGCCAAAAAGGCTGTTAAACCGCAAATAGTTACCGGTAACCAAGTAGATCACGAGGTCGCTGAGGTTTTCTTGCAGATCGAGTAGGTCTTTTTTCCACGGGATGATGAAGGAGAAATTGGCGGGCAACAATTTTTGGCGCCGTTGTTTTCCTTTGTTTTGAGCCATACCTATTTTATGAACCACGAATTGTGTTTGTGCGCTTTTTAGAGTTTCCACCCCAAAATGTGGAGTTTGGTGAGGACTGGATAAACTGCAGAAGTAAAGTTCCCGGGCTTAGAAAAAGCATAATATAAAGCTTGGTCGCGGGTCCGTGAGTACTAAGACGCAGAAATGTCAGTCTCTTCGAATATTTTTGCAAACTTGAGAAACAAATTCTAGGTGATTTCATTAGGGCGTTTTTGAAAGGAAAGATCTTAGCTCTTGGAATCTTAATTTATTGTGTAACTTTGGGGCCAAATCTGATTAATTTGGTTTGAACCAGTCAGTCCTCGCCTTTACCTATGCAGATGAATACTGGCTTTTTTATTCGAAAGACGATTAATTTCCAGTCAGCAGTATGTGTGTGATTATCGTTTTAAGCTCTTTGGTGAGAAAGCTTGGATCAAGCTCCCAAGTTGTTAAAAACTGGGGGTTATGGTTTCCGCCAGTTGAAAATAACTGGAAACTAGGTGTCGGTATTTGGACTGGAAGACAAGTGATAATTTCAGTATTCAGCTATTAAAACAATTATTGGGTGCATTTTGAGAAGAAAAAATAGCTGGTTTTAGTGGAGGAGCTCTCAGTTAAATAAACCTGAGTAAGTTACTTGTGTGGAAGTTCGTGAGAGGAAACAATTGCAGGGATTGGGTCCTGGTTTGTGACAGCTCAAGAGACATTATCGTCCCACTAACCAAGCTTTTGAATTGGTATTTTTTTTCTGTTAGTAGGATATACATCCTAGTTACCTCACAATCTTGTTACGTAGGGTTATTCAACAAACTTACGGAGGAAGAGAAAATAATAAATGTACATGTTACAGATTGATGTTCTGTCTTAAGCGCCTTGACTTGGAAGAGATCTCTGAACTAAGACGATGTGGAGTACTTTCACATTGTTTTCTTTGGCCTTTGTTTTGTCTGTAGATTGCTTTCTAGTTGGTTTATTGGAACCTGAAGTGGTTAGACTAGACCTAAAACAAACACTTTGGGAACACTTTGGGACTCCCAAAGAATGCTTGGCAAAACCATAAAGCTCAATGAAGTAGTTTAAATACAGTGCCACAAAAAGCATTAGGTAGACCAGTCAGGGCTGATTGGCTGAAAACTTCTTTTGAAAGTGCCTGAAAATAGCGGGAAAACTATTGCCTGCAGGGTAGTGATCTTGTACTTGGATGCTATGAATAGCTTATCAAGAGCCTGAAAAATTACTTTCATTCCACTCTTAAGCTGTCTGCCATGCGGGAGACCCGGTTCGATCCCTGGATTGGAAAGATCCCCTAAAGAAGGGAATGGCAACCCACCATGGACAGAGGAGTCTGGCAGGCTACGATCCATGGCGTTGCAGAGTCGGACATGATTGAGTGACTAACATAACACTTAAGTTTTCAGACCTTACAAATTATTAGTGTAAATCACTAACACCTACTAATCTAATCATCTAGTGATAATGTAATATTAAAATCTATCAGCTGAGGTCACTCATCACCACCACCTCCTCGTGGCCCTGCCGCCACTGTAGAAATTTTTTTTTTCCTCCTCTCTTAGTCATAACCAGACCGGAGTAGAGGAGGTGAGAGCAATAAATCAGCTTCAGTTTGGTTGTTTATAGTGTGTTTACTTATTGGGTGAATATTGACAGAGATGTGATTTTTTTTATGTGTTCCTTTGTTTTAAACGTGCAGCTAGGGTGCATTCCTGAATTTTTGTGGTTTGTTGAACACTTTCGGTTACTGCTATATCTTTTATCGGTATTGGGATTTTTCATGTCTTGATTAGACTTAAAATGTTTCTGGTTAGAGCTCACTTCCCTGATCTGGCCAAACCCACGTTAAAGTAAGATATCACTCATTCGAATTCAAGTTTTTTCCAATAATTCCCTAAAATTTCTCATATTTTTTTGCAGAGAAGTTGGCTAGCACCTTTGGAAGGAAGAGGTGGTCTTAGATCTGTTGTCAAGATTTGGGAGAATAAGAACATGATAGGGTCCTGTAGCCAAGTGTAGAGATGTATGGTAATGGGGAAGGAAGTGATAAATCCTATGGCCTGATTGTGTTCACAGTTTAGGGTGTGGTGAAGTTTGGCCTTGGCACTGGTTTGATGCTCTACCCTGATAACTGTAACTTCTTTTTTTTCCTACAATTGGGTCTTTACCTACAGAAACCAGTAATTAAGTGAGGAAACAGTATTGTAAATATTGTAAATTGTAAAAAATTGTAAAATATTGGAATTGTAAAAAATTGTGAGTATTGTAAATACTTAAAGACCAAGTCTTTTAAATTTGTCTTGCTGTCAAGATTATGATACATACTCTGGTCGAGAATTGCTCATTTTTGCGAAAGAAATGGGTTTACAATGTAGGTATATTACCTTTAGTCTTCTTTGTAGAGATGAATGGCATTTGTATACCATCCCATCAAACTGCCTTTCATACTCTGCAGTTTCTCCTCTTCTGCTTAATCTTGGGTTGTCTTTTTGAATTTTTAGTAATTTTCAAAACTGAAACATCTCAGCCTTTTTCTTCCCAAAGGGTTGTAGCCATTGCACCAAGTTCCTTAAATAAAGAATTAATGTTGGGTGGGAGGAAATAGTTTTGTTTCAGTTTGAGTCTGGTAAGGCAACAAGTCTCTTGAAACCAAGTTGAAGAATATTTTTGGTGGTTTTAAGAATGATTTAATATTGTGGATATGGTCCAGAATTAGAAGGTGGCACCTTCAAACTGAAAATACAAGTGGTTGCAAGGTAAGTACTGGTTTTGTAGAGATTGAACAGGAAATCAGATGATGAGAGATAATGTTAAATGGAATTTGCTTTGAACAGCCTTTTCCATTCTTTATCTCCAATAAAATCCCAAACCTAAATGATAAATATTAGTACTTTCATAGTTTTTTTTACATTGTTTTACATTTCGCCCAAGAGGATAGGGCTACAGCTGTGTATATCTTTTGAGCCTTAGCATGTGTGTTATATTTATCTTTTTTTTTTTAACACATAATTGCTTTATTTCCTCATAAAAGACAGTGATGAGGTGGTGGTTGAAGTTGGGTAATTTTAAGTGTTTTGCTTTTTTGAGGGGTGTAGGTCACACAGAACAGAATTAGGATTGTCATTTAGTTTTGTTTTTAAGCGGGGGAGGAATTCTTCATTACAGAAAATTAGTCTTCAAATTCTCAAAAATCTTTGCTTTGAATTGGGTTTTGGAGGTTATATTCTGATTTTTATCAATGCAATTGCTAAATATGATAGCATGGATGAGGACCCTTTTTGGGGGGGGCAATGATTTTTGTGCTGAGATAATAGACTTAAAAAGTAGTAATAAAACATACTTGGCATTTCTGCTGAAAAGTACTAAATGTTTATGAATGTAAATTCAGAGCCTACTGTTTTTGCAAAGGATCTTTTAAAAGCATGGGGTTAGAGCTGATTTAGGCTTGTCATGATAATATTTTCAGAACATTTTCTCAGTCTTTGAGGATTTTTCTATCCAAACTTCTGGAAAGTTTAGCTGCAGAAAGAAAATAGTCCTTAATGTTGATATGAGCATTGATTTTTATAGCATAATCAGTGAGTTTTCCTTAGCCCGTCCCAGTTATTAAAATACTGTCTAGTCAACCTAATGAGTTTGCACTTATTAATGTTGTATAAATTCCAGTTATAACCACTAGAATGGTTTTAACAAAAATTGTGTTGGTGGTGAGACAAATTTCCGCTTATTTCTAAGTAGGACCTCTTAATATGTGTTTAACATTAGCCCAGTAGTTGGTCTTCTGGTTTTATTGAGTGGCCACCGCAACTTAGCTGAGTTTGAAGAAATCTAATGCTTATATTATCTAGCAGCTTATTTTGTTCTTCAAATATAAAGAAGATTGGGAAGGGGTAGTGAAATATCAGCAGGAAGGCATTCATATTGAAAAATTGTCATATCTAGAGCTTTGGCCTCTATTCAGCATTTTCTGAACCTAAGCCCTGTATATATATTTAAAGTTTAGGAGGCCTTAAAGGGAACCTGCTTGGGCATTCTGATTCCACGATTACAGTTGTGCTGCCAGTAAGCATTTCCCATTACATTTTAGTGATGGATATTAAGAGAAAACAATTACTCTGACTCCCTTAAGTAAAAAGCTTTAAAAAAATTTTTTCCCTGGATTAAATAAGCAATAATTGACTTTGAAAAACTAGACTGAAGATTATGCTTACTCTCTTAGAAGAGACATCATAACACTTCCATCATAGCCATGCATGATTGTCTTTGTGATCAGATAGGTATAAAGGACTTCTCTTTTTTTTTTTTTCTTTTCCTAAGGAAAGTTTTATTTTCAGGAAAAAACTAGGAGAGGAAATTGACAGTGAAGGATCATAAAGTGAGAAGTACAAGAAAACTAGGATGTTTTAGTAGAGCAGTATTTTGTTTAGGATGTTCAATAGACACTTCAACTTATTGATCTTTTAAGTGATATTGAGTCTTTTTAATAATTTCAGGAGGTGAGCTGCAGTTTTATCCACAGCATTGCCACCTTTAAAAGTAGGGTTGCTCCTTTGGACTGCAGAATATTTTAATAATCATTGGGGGGCTGGATTTACCAAAAATTCTTTGAAAACACCGCAGTTGGGTTCAGGTTTGCTCTGCTTCCATCACAGCTCCTTGCATACAGTAGTTGGTTGACTTGATTTGGTCTTTTTATGCTTTAGTTTTAAGTTAGTAAGTTGGGCCATTCATATTATAAAATCTCACTAGGGCAGCTTTCTAGAGGTGGGTTAAACATTAGTCCAAATTTTCAAATTCCCTGACATTGTTTTTCTACAGGCTACTTTTTCCGTTAAAAAATGTGACATTAAATACATATCTTGACCTTAGTCACAATTTGTAGACCTCTTCAACCCTGAGCCTTGTCATCATTGTGCAAATGAATTGTCCGTGCTTTTCCTTTCTTGCACTTTTGTATTAATGTGTCATTTTTTGACTAGAGATGTGCTTTTGACACTTAACATACTTTCTATTGATGAATACAATAAGTAAGAAGTGTGAAATGTAATTGTAGTTCTTAATGTTAGATGAACAGTAAATGTTCAGTTGCGCACTTCACATTTCAGCTTAAGCGTGATAAATCTACATGGAGTAGACAAATGAGATTGACTATATTTTAGAACCAGCAGGAAACTAGTTTCAGATTTTTGAGCTGCATATTTTAGTTTTTCTAAAAAATCCAAAGCAAAAGGGATTTTTTTTTTCTAGTTTCAGTTTTGGCACTGGCTTTTATCCTGGAGTTTTAAAATATTCTTCATCCTGTTCTTTTTCTATTAAGGTTAATGTTGAAGAAGGAAAATGCGGAAGTCGTCATTTGACAAGTTTTATAAATGAGTATTTGAAGCTCAGGAATAAGTGAAGCTGAAATTTGAAAAAATAAAAGAAAGAATGCATGCTAATTATCAGACCAGAAGTCCCACTTGTAGAATATTGAGCAATTTGTGTGAAGTGGGGAAGATGAAAGAAGTCAGAATTTGAAACGGAAGAATGAAGAAAAGAAATAAAAATGAAGTTAAGATAAGAAGTAATCTGGAATCAGAAAGCACTACGCTAAGTAATTACTAGTCTGTTTATGTGTCCCTGTATATTTTGCTAAACATGCATGCATTATTTGTTTAATAGAAGAAATATATACAGGGTAAAGAAGTGCCTTCCAGGGGAAACGTTTAAATTAGGTAATTCTAATTTTAACTTCTTAGTCAACTGATTGAAATGCAACTTTTAAAAAAACAACCGTTTGTAGTCAAATAGGAGGCAGGAATGAGCTCTCCGATTTGGATTTGGGTAACAGCCGGCTTCATGTTGTCTCCTGGATTTTTCATCTCTGACATTGCTGGTCCTGGGGCGTGAGTACTTCCAGAATTGAAGTAGGTGGTCTAGGCCACCCTCTCTGGACTCAATGTACTGACCCCTATCCTTCAGTACAGATCAGTATAAGTAGAATGTTGTAAGTTTGTCAAAGTTTTCCTAAAGAATGTTATCAGGATGGTTATAGAACCGAACCCCCAAAATCCATTGGACAGGATCCTTCCTTTTGGCATTTATGAAAAAATTAATTTCTTTTTAGATGGCAATAGTGGAAAACTATGACCATTTAGGCCCTAACTTTAAGATGCATGTGTGCTAAATTCACAAGATGATTCTTAATTCTCTAATTCTTATTCCAGCTGAATGACTGGGTTACTGCTAAAAAGTTGTAGGGGCTTCCCTTAGAATGAGATAGGTCATATAAGTGAACAGGATACCTAACTCCACAGTGGCAGTAACAGTAAGTGCCTTATTCCCTTTTCTTATTTTCTGCTATTAACAACTTAACTGTTAAAATGGTGTGAGAGATAACAGATCATAAAGTAGCTTTGCTTCTGGTTCTCTACTCCTACCACTTGCTGGAAAAATAGACCTAAAAGTTCTGTCATTTCTCTTTCTGTATGCTTGTTTTAATTGAACAGAAGAGTCAAATGATTGGTGCAGTGTTGTTACTTTCAGTTGAATGGGGAAAGTTCATGTGTCAAAATAACACCCAGTAGTAGGCAACCAACAGATAGCTTCTACTCTGTCGGGAAAACTAAGGCTATCACTTCTCCCTGAAATTAAGATAGCCTAAACTTTGAGAGTTTTTGAACCTCACAACTCTTGGGGCAGTGTCTTAAATTACTTGGATTCATTTTCTGATACTTCAGGGCCTACTTGTGTCAAATTTGTGCTTTTTCAATTCTTTATCTTGCAAGCAGATGATTACACCCATTTATAGTTTCCATCATTTGCCCTGATAATTTGTAGAACTTGCCACGTATAAACTAATAACATTAAATTGGTAGTGTTAGTTTTGCATTCTGAATTACTTACAGATTAGGCTGAGGCAACGGATGTGAATGGATGTTAAATTTTTATTCAAGCTCATTGATTCTTTTATCAGGAGACCTGAAAAGTCCTTGGGGTCTGAAAGAGAAAGTATGTTAGTCATGTAAGGGGAAGAAGCAGTTTGGAGTTTGTTTGGAAAGGTGTAAAGTGAAAGTAAACACTGATGCTAGTGGACCATCTCATCCATTCAGGTTTTTGCCCCCCTTTGGCCAAAGCATCTTGGAGTCTGAGAATGCCTCTCCACCTCCGGCCTGGGTAGTAGGGGGAAACAGACTTCTTGTCCTGGGGCAAGCGTAAGGTACATGCCCTCAGGACGGCTAATAAATGACAGGGTGGGGAGGTGGCAGAGAAGGTGACAGGAAACAAGGTTTCAGGAAAATGACTGTTGAAAAAACCAGATAAGTAAGAAGCATAAAACTTGAAATTAAGTCAGTGAGACTTCAATAAGCATCACAAATATGTATGGTGTTTTTTAAGAAATGCAGATGCCCAACTCCAGACCTAATAAAATAAGCTCTGGTTGGGGATCTGTATTTAAATGCTCGGTAGGTTTACTACATATCTGTAAGAGCCTTTGTTGAAGGTCTACTCTATTGCATCTAGTTTTTAAAATATGTGAGAAACCTAGAAATTGGATGGTTATTCCTACTTCTTTCATCTCTTTCAAAAAGTTTTTTTAAGATTCTGTCATTCTCAGAATAGGGAGATACTGGCTAGTATTTTGTTGGAAGGCTGAGTTTGTTTCTCCCTGATGTGTTCCCTATTGATTAGTACATGACTAAGATTCAGTTTGTAAGAACTTGATTCCCTGTGTGGTTTTCAGGGAATTTTTGGTTGTGTTGTTCATGCTCACTTTACATTTGTGATCCTTTTCCTTGAGGTATTGGTAGGGTTTTAATGTGTTAGCTCTGAAGAGTTTTGTGAGCCCTGAAAGTGGTCTTTGAATTTTTTGTGTTTAGGGGCTTTTCTAGCTGATTTTATGGATTTAACCATGGACCAAGGTTTAAAGCTAACTTTATGCTTTTAGATTTGGCCTTCTAGACAAGGTAAATAACCTTGCATATATTTCCAAACCAGTTAATAGCCAACATAATTGCAAAAGGGTTTATTTAATTTTAAGACTACCTCTGATATGAAAGGTAGGAGGTAGAGACAGTGTTTCTGTGTTAGCCTAACAAGTGTCAGTACAGAAGAAGACTTAGTGTTCCAGTGGTTTCTCCTATTCCTGGTCTGAGAAATGATTGTTCATAAAATACATCTGCATATAGCCAATTAGTTTTAGAGGTTTAGTGAAAAGTCTTATAATTTCACAAATACTGTTATTTTTGACCCTTGATCTGCTAGAAACCTCATTAAAGTTTATTCTGAGGCTATAACGACTTTCTTTTCCTTCTTGGTGAACAGATTGGTAAAGCACCTCAGCTTAGAATAAGGCTTTTCTGTTTTACTGAAGCAAGAGGCTTAAAAGAGGATCTTGACTTTCTACTCTTTTTTTCAGATGAACTGATTTTTGTTAACTATAGTTATTTTATCGGTAATCTTTTAACTCTTATTGTGAGGCACCCATATCGTCTCCCTGCTAGAGCAGATTGCTTTCTTTTGTTTCCACTAAAGGTCATAATCTTTCCATGAAGTCATCTTTGTAGCATTGGAATAAACAAAGGTGTTAGAGTCCCTCTTTCTACCTTATCTTCTAGATTAGCTTTTGCCTGTTGAATGATTGCAGAAACTGCATCCCCAATTTGAGAACCTCTTTATCCCAGGAGAGGAGGATTGTGCTTTTGAATGTCCAGAGTATTTGCCAGAGGAAGTCAAAGGATTGTTAGTTGGGGTCCTCAAAGCCGTAGTGCCTCTCTTAAACATTCCTCGATGATAAAAGTAGCTATTTTCACTAATAAATAGGGGTGTCATCTTTTACTTTGACTCTTTATTAACTCATGGCAGGAAGGGAGAGTAGCCATGTTTCATAGCCATGTTTCATGCCACTTCACACCGTTTTGTGTGACTTTGAAATTTAGAGTCATTTGGGGTATAGAGACCAGAATTCATTTTGCCCACTGAGTTACTCTTTTTCTAAACTTTAAGCCTTGTTTCTTCTGTGTTGCATGTAAGTTTTGTCCTTAAGCATCATAGGAAAGATCTTCCAAATTTTCTCCACTGTTCTCTTAAGTCACAGAACGTATTCAAAAATGTTTTGGGCTGTGATTTAGATGAATTTTCTACCTTTATCCTTTTAAGATAAAGTGTTTTATTCTGCAAGTCTGCCACACAGGGCGGTCTCTTGTGATAAAGTTTTATGCTACTTCAACATTGATTGTTACCCCTACAGCAACTTACCTGTAATGTTGATTCCTTTTGAGTCAAGCCATTTTAATTCTGTGTTGGGCAGGAAGATTCATGAGATTAATTAATGCCTTTAAGTTAGATGAAGGTGGATAACCTGAAATGTTGTCTTGTTTGATGATACCTTGGTTAGCTGTCAGACTGAGTTAATTGTTATCTTTTCCACTATTTCTATTTTGGTGCCTTGGCAGAACGTTCCTTTAGCTTTTTTCTCTAATTATATGTCTTTGGTTCACCAAACTAGTTATCCTGTTTGGCCATTTCTTCCCTAGTTCCTTTTAGAGACTTTGTTTTTGTACAACCTACCTACCAGCTAGTCACAGCTATGATAGGGAAAAGCTTAGGTATAAAGTATGTATCTAGATTCTGTTTTTTACATACAGTTCCTGAACTTCCCTTCCTGAAAGTAGATTAGGAGCCTGTGATCTAAATTGTTGCAGTTTTAATATGTCCTTTCTGTATATAACTTTTCTAACTGCTTATTCCCAGTTTCCCATCGATTGGCCCTGGCTCATCTACAGTTAGCTGAGGAAAATCTCTGGTACCCTCTTAATTCTTACCTCTGCAGTTCATTCACTGCCTTTCGACTGTAGCTTCATCTGGTTGCTTTGAGATCCGTAAGGGCTTCCTACATAGTTGGATGGACAGGGTCGACAGATCTAGTCTCCTTCAAGCTGGTCCTTGCTCTCTAGGTTTCTGTTCTTCCTCTGTGACTTGAAACAGTACTGTCCTTGTCTTTTTTCTCCACTCAGCAATAAATAAAAGTTGAAAATAAAGTAAATTTTACAAATTTCATAGGTTTTTTTTTTTTTTTTTTTTTAATTGATGGCAGTTTGACTGAAATAATAGGTATGAGGTATAGGTGTCATAGTTAATAAGGTTCTTTCTCACCCTAGTCTTTACGGAGTAACATTCCCAAAACAATCCTTGGGCAGTTCCCTTAACTGCTTGGCTTGGGCACCCATTTCTGAAGAGAGTGGGGTCAGTTAACTCTTATCCCTGCTCCCCAAGAAAGGTGGAAGTTCAAGTTAATTGGCTTATGTCAATTGGAGCAACGTAACTATTATACCAGGTATATTCAGTTCCTGCCCTTACTATGTTTTCTTATCTTGGAAGGGGATTGCTTTCCCTCACCATTTATCTCACCACAACTTATTTGTTTTTAAAGTTGCCCAGAAAGTATACAAATTAAACTTTTGACATCTACGTGTAGGAATCCCGTTCTGCTTCCAGAAGTGGAAGTGCTCATGGATCTGGGAAATCTGCAAGGCATACCCCTGCAAGGTCTCGCTCCAAGGAAGATTCCAGGCGTTCCAGATCAAAGTCCAGGTCCAGATCTGAATCTAGGTAAGAAAGACTGTCTTGGGATTTTCTTGTTACTCTTAGCTTTCAAACTGGTGTGTGCTTTTGTAAACTAGGAAGATAGAGAGGGTTAGATCATTTGTTGGCTTATTTAATATTGGTACGAGAAATGAACTTAATTGTTAAGTTCTGGGAGACAAAAGACTAAGTGGCTAAGAGCCTGGGCTTTTGGTGTTAGGGTTCATATCTTACCTCTCTGTTTTTTTCTGGCTTGGGCAGATTACTTAACCTTTTCAATCTTTCCTTATCTATAAAAGATGAATTAGCAATAGTACCAGTTCTTCAGAATTGTTGTGAGGATTCACTGAGTTTATGTGAACTGCTTATTAGTTAGTATGGCAAAAAAAGACTACAGAGCATTGGCTTTTAGAAACTGCAATTCTTGATAAATAGGTGTAGTCTAGTATGACAAATGTACTATAAAACAAAAAACCTTAACACAGCACTTTTTTTTTTTTTTTTTTAATGTTCAAGTGTAGGCTATATATCCTGGTTTGCCCAGGTCAGCCCCAGCTTGATGCCTACTGTCAGGCATAATTAACAGTGCCCCTTTTCTCTCTCACACTGTATTCTTCCTGGATTAGATGACAGTTCATATGATCACTGTAGTTAAGAGCAACTGGTTGATTTTAAAACTGCTGGAGAATACTGCTTGTAATGGTGATGTTATCATAAGTCAATTATGGGCATAATGCAAGAAGCTTAAAAATGAAGGATGGTATTGTGAAGGGTAAAGGTGGACACAAATCAGGCTAGTATGAAATGTTGCATGTTTTGTGATTTTTAATAGATACTGTGTTGTTTAATCTCTTTAATTATTTAAGATATGATGGAAGGGACCTTTAGTTACTGATGGTTTTGGAACTCTTCCTAGCACAGAAATGACAATATACAAAAGAAAAGTATTGATCCCACTATATACCTGGATTGTGTGTTTTACCTTTTGAAGCTTAACTTTAGAATAACGTTTTGAAAGAATTAAAAACCATATCCTGCCGTCAGCTATTCAGTCATAACCTTGAAGCCCTTGTCTTTCAGGTCTAGATCCAGAAGAAGTTCTCGGAGGCATTATACAAGGTCACGATCTCGGTCCCGGTCCCATAGAAGATCTCGTAGCAGATCTTACAGCAGAGATTATCGAAGACGGCATAGCCACAGTCATTCTCCCATGTCTACCCGCCGGCGTCATGTTGGGAATCGGGTAAGGTGAAAACAATTACTTCTGAAGTAGTGGACACTGTATGAAGCCACTTTATAATTGATGTATAGTATATTCCCCTCTGTTTTTGGTGTTCTGTTCTGTAATAATTTAAAACTGATAACTTTTGATGCTGGAGCTTTAGCATGATTCCTCTCTAGAGCCTTTTCAGTGTTTGGAGATTTTTTTCTTTTTAAACGATTATCTCCCATATATGGTCTACATTTGAGCTGTTGATCACAAAAATTTAAGATACTGTCACACTAACAGCACATCAAATAAAAAATTCTCTGTGCAATACGGTTAATATAGTTAGATCATATATCTATGTTCCATACTATTGTTTGAGTTTTCTGGGTTTAATATGCTTTAAAATAAGCTATGATTTTCCCATTTAGTTTTAAGCAAGTTTCTTTCCAGTTTTAAAGCTTTGCTTGTCTTCCATGCTGCTGCTAAGTCACTTCAGTCGTGTCAGACTCTCTTCAACCCCATAGACGGCAGCCCACCAGGCTCCCCCGTCCCTGGGCTTCTCCAGGCAAGAACACTGGAGTGGGTTGCCATTTCCTTCTCCAATGCAGGAAAGTGAAAGTGAACTCGCTCAGTCGTGTCTGACTCTTAGCGTGTGGACTGCAGCCTACCAGGCTGCTCCGTCCATGGGATTTTCCAGGCAAGAGTACTGGAGTGGAGTGCCATTGCCTTCTCCATGTCTTCCATGAGAAGTTACAAATGAGATGGCATTTAGTGTGTTTCTTTTGTGGTTTTTATTGAAAAATATACAAGTAGACCTATAGGGAGTGTATGTTTTTGAAAGTGGGGTGGAATTTAACTATAAAATGTATGTGCGAAGTAGTGAAACCTTTAAGCAAACTCATGGCAACTGGGATGTCAGCAACATTTATTATTATTTTTTATAAATAATATAATAATATAAACATTATTTATTATAATAGTTGACGCTGCTTAATATCTGTTTTAAAAAAGTTTGGTACACATCTGTAGTTTCATTTGTATGTATATTTGAACACTTATGATTTTTCTATAGAAATCAAGCTGAATGTACTTCTGTATCTCTTTGGCAGTTTAGAGCCTCCTATTGTGTGAATGGTATATCTTAAATCACCATTATGAAGTTTTACCTCTCCTCTTGCCCCAGCTTATAGAGACATAGTTCTCTGCATACATGCTTGTGATGCTGATGTAACATTACTTTTAAAATGCTGTTTTATTTCATTGTTATCTTTTCATATTAGTGACAGTTTGGCGGGGGGAGTTGATATGTGATGCTTTTTAAAAGTTTTTTTTTTTAATCTATTTTTCTATTTCTAGGCAAATCCTGATCCCAACTGTTGTCTTGGAGTATTTGGATTGAGCTTGTACACTACAGAAAGAGATCTAAGAGAAGTGTTCTCTAAATATGGCCCAATTGCTGATGTATCTATTGTATATGACCAGCAATCTAGACGTTCAAGAGGATTTGCCTTTGTATACTTTGAAAATGTAGATGATGCCAAGGAAGTAAGTAAAAAGTCTTGTACCTTTGTGTTAAAAAAAAAAAAAAAAGGTATATACACATGCTTTCACTTTTACACACACGCTCAGAGTCTTTAACTATTCTTCCTTGGATGACTTTTGCTTTAGTAATTCCATCAGTCGTGTCAGACTCTTTGCAATCCCATGGACTGTGCAGTCCATGGAATTCTCCAGGCCAGAATATTGAAGTGAGTAGCATATCTTTTAATGTGGAAATTTCAAAGATTTGTAGCATAACAGCAAAGTGACAGTTTGGTTCTAAATTCCAACTCAGTCTCTTCCACCATTTTATTTGAAGTAAATTCAAACATAGTCAACTGTTTTTAGATGTGTGCCTAGATACAGATATTTCTAAAATAGAAGAATATTAATAGTCCAGTTTGGAATATTTAATGAGTGTTTACATCAGATTACTTTCTAAAATGAAAACATTAAGAAGTGATAAAGCTATGACTCAGGATAAAGGAACTGGTTTTGATTATATACTGTATACTGGCAAGTGATTTTATGTTTTGGATGTTGAGGTAGAACATAGGAAGTAACTTTTTTTGGCCTTGAGGCTTATGGGATCTTAGTTTCCCAACCAGGGATTGAACCTGGGCCACGGCAGTGAAAGCACCAAGTCCTAAACATTGGACCTCGAGGGACCTCCCTAAAATTTTTTTTACAGAGGCTAAAGTAAAAATTCGATGTGTGACTCCTGGCCCATTTAAGAAATTTGAACTTCAGATACATGGGGGTGATTGCTAAAGTCATCTCCGAGGACAGTAATAAGGAGGGGAGAATCTTGAGAAACTTAATGACAAGCCATCTGAGGTTAATATTGAGATTAATAATTTTGAGCTCTAAATAAAATTAAATGAATAGAGTAAGCCCATCTACTAAAGGAAGAATTAAAAGCTGAATGCAAGTGGTTATAATTTAAGAGATTTAAGGAATGCTATGTCATTCAACTTCATTTTGGTAATAATTGATGTCAAAAATGTTAATAACATTTGTCCAAGGTTACTTACGGAATCGGCTTCTTTGTTTTTCTACTTTGTGTGTGTGTGTCCTACAGAACCACAGTTCCCTTTCTGAAAGATAGTATATTTTGTATCTAAATCAGTAATGCCAGAAACTGCCTTGAGGCCTAAAACAATCAAACTAGAAAATAGCATAATTGGAATTAGAAATCTAAATTCTATTTAGATAGAGAGGTATTTGTTTAAATTGTGAATAAACTGCTATGTCTTTGGGATGGGGTATTTTTTTTCTTCAGTACAGTATATTTTCATTTTAATGTTTGAAACTATATGTAATTCAAGCTTTCATCCCAGCTCTTTGCTTCCATAGCAGGGGTCCTCAAATTTGTGTAAAGGATTAGACAGTAACTATTTTGGGCTTTGGGAGCCATAAGAGCTCAGTGATGGCTTTTCAACCCTACCATTGTAATGTAAAAGCCATATAAAATGCAAATTAATGGGGGGCTTTGTTTCAGTAAAACATGGTCACTTAATTTTGAATTTCATTTCTGATGAAATACTACTTTGACACCCACACCTGTTTAAATTCTTAGCTTGTGGGTCATAGTTTGCCAACTGTGTACTATTTTATAGACTTATAGGTACTGTCAAATCTAGTTGGTACAGTAATTTCAAATAGTTCATGGCTTAAGTTGGTGCTCACGGGTGGCTTTTTTTTTTTAATGAGCTTTTCTAGGCTAGCTTTTGTAAGTAAAGATTTGATAGGCAGAAAAACTTATTAATAAGCTGTCAGATATAATGCTCAGGCCTAACTGAAACATCTAGTTGGGTTTTATATATAGATAATAGTTAATTTGGGGCTTTGTTCATGATGTATATAACAACTCATATCTTTTGAAGGCAAAAGAGCGTGCCAATGGAATGGAGCTTGATGGACGTAGGATCAGAGTTGACTTCTCCATAACGAAAAGACCACATACTCCAACACCAGGAATTTACATGGGGAGACCTACCTAGTAAGTTTGTTTTCAAGGTTGTTAAAATACTGACAGTTCACTTTAGGGCACAGGGAGGCTTTTGGCATTTCCAGCTGACTAAAACTTAAATTCAATATAAATATATTTAGTAGAAACATTCGGTTGGTACCATAAATTGTGATGACATGTAATAGATTAATCACTTCCTACTTTTATCATAAAGAAATGCCATATATTTGACATTCCTGGGTAATTAAATGATTCTCATCAGACCAGTTTTCCCACTCTGGGAATTAGTAAATATTAATGTAGGTAAAACCAAGTTTGTATAAATCTTATTCACAGTGGCAGCTCACGCCGTCGAGATTACTATGACAGAGGATATGATCGAGGCTATGATGATCGGGACTATTATAGCAGATCGTACAGGTATGTTAACCAAAATACAAAGTTTTTAAGTTGTTGAAAGACAAATAAGCGCTTCTGGTTCAGTTGCAACATAAAGCAGCACTGTTTTAGCCTTTGATAAAGGTATTTATCTTTAATAAATTGGAGATCCAGAGATTAAACTGGATTTTTTTTTGGCCGCAACTCAAAGCATGAGTGCTAAGATGCTTTAGTTGTTTCCAACTCTTTGCAACCCTATGGACTGTAGCCCACCAGGCTTCTCTGTCCTTGGGATTCTCCAGGAAGGAATACTGGAGTAGGTTGCCATGCACTCCTCTGGGGGGCAACTCACAGCATGTGGATCTTAAATTGCCCAACTAGGAACCAAACCTGTGCCCCCTACAGTGGAGTATTAAACCAGTAGACCACCAGGGAAGTCTCTGGATTTTATGGTTATACTTTGGTTTTTGGTATGTGTATTTTTAAAGCACCAAGTAGTAAACCAATGGGACAATAAAATTATAGACCATACTCCAGGCTCTCCCTCCCCCCTTTTTGTTTTTTTAAAGTGAGTTTCATGAACTGATTTTGAATATCATTGCTTTATAAAGCAATTTTTGGTAGCTGAGGAATTGTGTTGAAGGGCAGGGCAAATTGATTCTTGGAAAAATCTAAAGAAATTATTTAAGGATTAATTTGCTATAACAATGGTAAGAGGTTTATTATTAACAATATTGAACATTTTTCAGGGGTTGATAGGGAAATGCTTACGATACTAGGAATACTTTGGAAAGTAAAAATGAAGTAAAGTTCTCTATTTAAGCAACAGCAGGTAATTTAGATCTTGTATTGTTAGTCAAAATGTAAATTGTGTAGTAAATATTGACCATAACAGTTAATCCTTGATACCCTATTTTGGTGTGGTAGTGAGCTGTTGTCTTTTTTTGCACACTATTTTGTAATTTTTAGAAAGTTGACAGTCCTGACATTTAGCACGGACAAACTTTCTTAAGTGGCATTTCTGTACTGACATGTAGGGGATTGATTTGTGGAGGATGCAAAGATTAGTCTTAAGAGTACTTAATATGATACTCATTTTAACCACCAGGGAGAGCTCTATGTCAGTTTGTAAAGGGGTGGCAAAAGCAACTCTTTATTGCTTAAAGGAAACTAGCTTTCACTTCTGTTTTAATTTTATTGCATGAATTGTGCATTTTTAAAACTCAAAATGTTTGTTTTCTGCCTTCACAGGGGTGGAGGAGGAGGAGGGGGAGGATGGAGAGCTGCTCAAGACAGGGATCAGATATACAGGTACAGGAAAAGATTTCTGTTTAACATTGCTTCTGCACTATGTGAAGGTTTTTACAAGAGAATCTGGTATATAGGAATTTCCTGATGACAGAAAAGTTTTGCACTGGCCAGGAAAAGATTTAAATCTGTACAATAGTAGAATGGCTCACATAAAGATATTTGTTATTCATATTTTGATAAATTATAAATGGCATTCATAAAATTTATAAATGAGAAGTTTATAAAAATACTGTAACTGAAGTCAAATGACAATGTACATGGCTTAATTTATGTTCATAGAGATTGGGCTTGTACTTGTTATCACTCAGTGGTGCCATTTTATACCTTAATATGAGATTATGGCATAAATGAAGAATCCATAATATTTTAATCTTATTTATCCCTAATGGTTTCATTAGCTTATTAGAAGCATTTCAGAATAAGCAAGTAATTATTCAAGTTTATCTTAACACAAAACTAAATCACTATGAATGAAATTTGGGGTGTTCATTCATAGGGTGTGGTTAAAATTAGTGGTAATGATCATTTTCTTCTCTAACCCAGTTTAAATTTGTTAGGTATAATGTTAACTAGCAGATGATCAGATTCAACCTCTTTGATAGGGGTTTTTGGTACTGGGCCTGATAATGTGCTTCATTCTCAGGACTAAACAGACCTTACTACAGTGTTTTTGAAGGTCAGCTGAGGGTCTTTTAGTTTTGGAAACTGATAAAGGGATCAGTCACTTTAATCTGTGATCTATGGAGTCTTAGGTGGTCTTGATACTTGTTTACAGAAGACGGTCACCTTCTCCGTACTATAGTCGTGGAGGATACAGATCACGTTCCAGATCTCGATCATACTCACCTCGTAAGTTTTTATTTTGATATAATTTTGTTATAATAGTGTGACTTGCTATGACTTACGGAAACAACAGCAGATAATGGGTTGATTGAATTAGTATTTCCTCAATTTTTCTGTAGGGTTCAAGGAAGTATATGAAAACAACCCTTGGATCTTAACTCTTGTTAAAATAGTACATGTGTATTTTGTCACCATTTGTAGCTTTTTTTTTTTTTTTTAAGGAATTCTTAAAATTTTTTTTACAGCTTAGAAACATTTTTGAGTGACTTAAAACCTTAGCTTTCAGATTGAGTTAGCTAAATTCCGCTATTTCTGTTTAACATTGGTTCTGCACTATGTGAAGGTTTTCACAAGAGAATCTGGTACATAGGAATTTCCTGATAACAGAAAAGTTTAAAATTCTCAACGTTAAATGTATGCACTTGAGTATTGAAGTGTATTTATTTCCTTTTTTTCTAGGTCGCTATTAAAGCATGAAGTTGAAGACTTTCTGAAACCTGCCCTAGAGTTGGGATATTGTTTGTGGACAATATTTTTTATTGTCTCCTGTTTAAAAAGTGAACAGTGCCTAGTGAAGTTAGGTGACTTTTACACCTTTTATGATGACTACTTTTGGTGGAGTTGAAATGCTGTTTTCATTCTGCATTTGTGTAGTTCGGTGCTTTGTTCAAAGTTAAGTGTTTTCAGAAAAGTATGTTTTGCATGTATTTTTTTACAGTCTAAAATTTTGACTGCTGAGAAGTTTCTATTGTACAGAACTTCATTTAAATGGTTTTTCTACTGAATCCAGGGTATTCTGAAGATCGAAGCCTGTGTGTAAAATGCTACCAAATGGCAAAAAGCAACAATAAAGTTTGGTTTTTACTTTTCTTTCTAACATATCAATGCTTAGCAGAACTATTCAGATTAGATTGTCAGTAGTAAATTAAAGACAAAAATGCCCGTTCTCCTCGAGTCCATGAAACATACCATACTTAATATACCTGCAATTAAGTGATAAAAATTATGCTCTGTAACTCTATACTGCTAGTGTTAAAAACTAAAGATCTTTCAATACAGCAAATGCTTAATGCTTATATAAATGTGAATTTGTCAGCCTTTATGTAATCTGTATTATATATAGCAGGGAATAAGATGAGTTACACAATGTATGCCTTAAAAAGGCTATTTCTTAAAGCTGTTAGAAGGGGATAATGGTATTTCAATTAGTTATCAGCAAGTGACAATACATTCCACCACAAATGTACTCTTGTTCTTCTAGCTTTTAAGACTATATGGAAAAACTGGGTGCTTCAGAGTTTTGAGAAAAAAGAAGGGAACACTACACCTGTGTTGTGGATGATCTGAAGACTTTGCCTGTTCATTTTTTAAATATTACTTTCAGGTCCTTTGCTTACCAAAGGAGGCCCAATTTCACTCAAATGTTTTGAGAACTGTGTTTAAATAAACGCAAATGAAAAGACTAAAAAAGGCTGGTAAAACTCAGTTTATAGAGATTTTGTTTTAACTTTGCTACATAAGAGTTCTTTTATAGTTTTTAGTACCTTATACAGTATTCCTTGGACTGAAATGTATTCTTTCTGTTGTTAAAATTGTTTTAAATAGGTAAATTTTGTACTCCTGGAAAATACATTTAAAGTAAGTAACCAGGTCTTGGAATGAACATCTCCACTTGGGGATGGTATTGTATTAAAATATTCTCCACACTTGCCCTGAAGGTGCCTGAAATGAACATTTTTTCTAGGATATTTTCATGGTCAATTCTAGGCAGGTAAATAAGTTTGTTAGCCTGCTGACCCTTCTATTATTACTTGAAGGGCATGGCAACCCACTCCAGTATTCTTGCCTGGAGAATCCCATGTACAGAGGAGCTTGGAAGACTACAGTCCATGGGGTAGCAAAGAGTCTAGACACGACTGAAGCGACTAAGCACAGTATGCCGAGGCTGCATCAATCATAATGATGTAGTAATTTACCATAGGTCAAACAGCAATTAAAATACCAGTGCCAGGATCTGAACTTGACCAGTCTCAATCTGTAGTCTGTGCTGTTAATGACGATGTCATTTAATCTGGGTAACCAGATGAAAAATGTTGGTAATAGAATGTTAGGTGCTAGGGTGAGATGGGCTGAAGAGTGGTGAGAGTCTTGTTCTGGGATAGCAAGTAGTACACTAAAAAAGTGTATCATGGTGGTCATCTTGTTTGCAAAAAGTGTTTTTGTAAAAGCCATAAAACTATATAAGCATATGAATTTTGAAGACAGCACATAGAAGCCAGATAGTCACAGAATTTGGTACAGACACATTTCTTTAAGACTTAAACTATTTAAAACATGTAAGTTTTGTTCCTACAATTAAAACTTTTGCACTTAATTGCCAGCCTTTTGTCCCCTTTGGAGCTCCTCAGAATACTTTCCAAGTGTATCTGAAAAGCTATTGCTTGCATAATTATTAAAACTCAGGTATACTACAAGGACTTTGCTGCTGTTCTCAGCTAGGCTCTCATAGGACAGCTGAGGTTGACTGATGGACTGCAAAGACAGGTTTGCTTCACACTGCAGATTTGTGGATCTGTTTCACATGGCTCAGCCTCCTTGAAGTAGACAGACCAGAACACGTTCCTCCCACTATGATGTGGAAACACAAGTTAAATCAAGTACGTTTTAAGCTTTTGTATTAACGTCTCATAGGCAAAAGCAATTTGCCATATTGGTATGTGTGTCACTTTCTCAGCTTCCCAGCACACAGACATGCTGGGAGTATATCCCAGTGGCAGCAGGGTATTCTGCAAACAGTCCTGCTGAGAGGCAGAGCCCAGCTAACCTTGTTCAGTTGCTGAGTTGTATCCAACTGAGACCTAGACCTGGTGGGCTGCAGCAATCCAGACTTCTCTGTCCTCCACTAACTATGGAATGTGTTCAAATTCATGTCCGTTGAGCGCCTGTGTCCTTTTGTCTTTAGTCTTTACCATCAACAAGGTCTTTTCCAATGAGCTGGTTCTTGGCATCAGGTGGTCCAAGTACTAGGATCAGCATCAGTCCTTCCATTGAATATTGAGGCTTCCCCTGGTGGCTCAGTGGTAAAGAATCTCTCAAGGCAGTTTCAGTCCCTGGGTTGGGAAGATCCCCTGGAGAAGGAAGTGACAACCCACTCCAGTATTCTTGCCTGGGAAATCCTATGGACAGAGGAGCCTAGCAGGCCCCAGTCTGCGGGGTTGCAAAAGAATTGGACACTTTAGCAACTAAGGGACATAACATAGACGGCCTAAATCCCAAATACTTCTTTAGCCATCCTTTGCATTGAGAGTATTTCAGCAAAAAGTGCTTGCACAACACTTTAATCAGTAACACTTAACCCCAGGAAGCAGGGTCAGTAGCAAATTAGAGTGGGTAGGTGATAAGGAGGGCCTTAAAGATGGCAGCCATATGTGAAATGGGTGCAGGGGTGGACCTGAGGAGTGGAGAGGTGGTGCTGTCTAGCTGAGATAATTTGACTAGTGTTGACAGCAGTGGGATAGGCTGTGGTGTCCAGGGTTTGACAGTGGTGATGACCTCACTGAACTGACTTCCTAGTGTGGCTTTGGCTGTTAAACTTCCTTCATAGCTCAGTTCTTAACTCCTGTAGTCTACAAACTTCAAATGTTCTTAAAAACGGACCCCCCCCCCCCAAATTCTCTGCTTGTCATCTGGCATTTTTTGTTTACAATCAAAAGTCTTGACAAACACTGCTTGTCGTTTGTGATGCCTAATTGGTAGCCATCTTTGTAGTTGCAATTCATATTCCTAATACATTCTTCACTTATGCAGTGAAAGTGAATGTTTTAAGAGGTAAATGAGATCATATAATCCCTTTGCTTTAAAATCCTTCATTGATTCTTGTATTTAGATATAAATCCAAACTTCTTAGTGACCGCAAAGACCTTCAGTATGTAACTGCACAACCCACTGGGTCTCTCCATCTGCATCTCCCAGTTTTTCTTTTCATACTAGAAGCAGGAGCTTCCTCAGCTTTAGTAAATTGGAATAGAAGCTCCAACAATAAGCTCATTGTGAAGAAAGGAAAAAGGAGGAGGTAAGATGAAGACAAAACTTGGAACTAAGTACCTATTATGTTACTTCTCAGACTTGGGACCAATTCCCCTAATTTTTATTTGGTTTATTGCCTGCTTGACTTTTGTAATCACGATACAATTTAAAGCTTGCTTTAAAATGTCAGCACCTTAAAATTCTTTATTAAAAAATATTTTAAATTTCCTAAAGTAAAGCCATTTATGTTCAGGTTGATTTACTTTTTCAATACAATGGATATATAGTTTTTAAAACTAGAAGTCACCAAGTTCATAAGATTCTCTCCCTGCAGGAGATTGTCCCTTTAGGTAACATAAGAATTATCTGATAATTGTTTAAAAAAAAAAAAACACTGTGCTTCAGTCTAAATGTGCTATTTGGATTTAAAGGTTATCAAATGATTTCTGTTTTTTAGTTCAGCACATAGGAGCTTGGAGGTCACCTTTCCATCCTAACAATAAATACAAAGTTAACAAAAAGTCAACAGCTGTTTTTAGATTCATAAGAGAGTTAAGGTCATGGGGCAAACTGCTGTCCCCCAAACTGGAGACAGGCAAATCTCAACATTCTGGAGCAGAAACCTACAAGTAGAAATCGGGGGGGGGGGAAAAAAAACAAAAATAGTACTATGGCCATAAGGAAATTCTCATAGTTCTGTGAGCTTTGCCAGCTCAACTAATTTTTCAGTGAATGTTGAGAAGTCCTTTTTTGCTGTCAGAGGGAGAGAAAAAGGAACCACCATGAGATTCCATCAGAACTGTACCTCTTAAGATCTGGCCCCAGTTAGAGCCTGCTGGGATTTTATCAGAGCCTCACTGACCAGGAACAGGTAAATGCTCAACTCTAGCTCACTAGCCATCCTGTCCCACCTAAAGGGAAGGAGTTGAGGGGGGAGGATGATGCCCAGAAGCACTTATAAAGTTACAGGCAGAGGCACAAGCACAAAAAGATACCAATAATAAAGAGTATAGACCTTACCCATACCAGATGTACACTTTACTAAAGGCTTAACAGCAATTTCTGAGTGCATTATGTCCAACTAACACCAAGGGGGGAAAAAAGGGCATATTAAAAGCAAAATTGAAGAGAGTAAGCATTAGAACCAGACAGGGATATGGCAGGGATGCTGGAATTAAGACTGGGAATTTAACTGTGATTAGCATGCAGAGAACTGTGATGGGTAAAGTAAACAGCATGCAGGAACAGATGGGCAGTGCAAGCAGAGACATGGAAATTCTAAGAAATCAAAAAAATGCTAGAAATAAAAAACATTAGAAATAAAGAATTCCCTTACCAGTCTTAATAACAGGACATTGCTGAGGAAATAATCACTGAGCTTAAGGAATTCATAGAAACTGCCAAACTAAAAAAAAATGCGATAATTGCAAAAGGTATGGCTCATGTATCATGGCAGTACTAAATGGAGAAGAGAACAAGAAATATTTGAAACAGTAATGACAGAATATCCCCCATGTTAATGTCTGTTAACAGACTCCTGTGACAATGTTTGTGTGCCTTCAGTAAACTGAAGCTTAATCCCTGATGTCATGTTACTTGGAGTGTTAGGCCTTTGGGAGGTAATTAGGTCATGATAATGGGGCCTTCATAAATGGGATGAGTCCTATAAAATGGACACCAGAGAGCTCCCTTGCTCTCTGCACCATGTAAGCACACAGTGAAAAGATGACTATGAATCAGGAAGTAGATCCTCATCAGACCCTGAGTCTGCCAGTGTCTCCATCTTGAATTTCCCAACCTCCAGAATTGTGAGAAATTTCTGTTTATAAGCCACCCAGTTTATGATACTCTGGTTAGAACAGGCTGGATGCCAGACCACAGATCCAAGAAACTCAACAACAAATGGTAAATGCCCCCAACCACACCAAGGCATGTCATTTTCAAAGCACAGATAACTGAAGATTAAAAATTCAGAAAGAAGCCAGAGGAAAAATACATCTTCCTGTAAAGGAGCACAGGTAAGAATTAATCTGACTTCTCAGAAACCATGAAAGCAAGAAGAGAGTGGTGTAACATTTAAAATGTTGAGAGGACCCCCCCCCCCCCGCCCCCGCTCCAACTTAGAATTCTCTGCCTCATGCAATTATCTTGGAAAAGTGAACAGTAAAGACTATCAGAGCGAATTTGTTGTTAGTACACCTGCCTAGCAAGACGAACTCCAGAGAGAAAAAGAAAATAGAAACTCCGATCTACATAAAGGAAAAGCATCAAAGGATTAAGGAAAGGTAATTTTTTTTTTTTTTACTGAGTGAACATAACATTTTGTTGAAAATAATAGCAATAGTACTATTTGATTAACTGTGATTATGTATGCTTATATATATCATATTTACGTATGCTTATAAAAATGGAATGATAAGCGGTGCTAGGGATTAGAATCACTTTATTGAAAAAGTGCTCACAGTACTGGTGAAGCAGTAGTGTTATTTTCAAGTGGACTTAGATTTGTTGTAAATGTATAATGCAAACAAGGATAACTTTAAAAGAAGTACAACTGATACGCTAAGAAAGGAAAGAAAATGCAAATACAAAAAATATCAAAGCCACAAAAAGAACAAAAATAGGAACAAAGAACAAGTATAACACATAAAAAATAGTAACAAATATGGAAGGTATTAATCGAACTATATCAGTTGTGTCTCTTTGCGACCAAATGGACTGTGGCCCACCAGGCTCCTCTGTCCTTGAGATTCTCCAGGCAAGAATACTGGAGTGGGTTATTGTGCCCTCCTCCAGGGGATCCTCCCCACCCAGAGACCAATTCTATAATCCCACATGCCGTATCTTCTGTGACTTCTGCACTGCAGGTGGATTCTTTATCCCTGAGCCACCAGGGAAGCCCAGTGGTACGAATACACACATTGAAAGACAGAAAATGTCAAAGTGGATCATAAAACAACCCAAATACTATTGTCTACCCTAAACCCATATATAGATTAAATGGATGGGGCCTTCCCTGGTGGTTTAGTGGCTAGGCCTCCGAGCTCCCAATGTGGGGGGCCCAGGTTCAGTCCCTGGTGAGGGAACTGGATCCCACAAGTTGCCACCAAAGAGTCCACATGCCACAGTGAAGATCTAACATTCCATGATCCTGTGTGCCACATCTAAGATCCAGCACAATCAAATACAAAAAGATATACCATGCTAATACTAATGGAAAGACAGCAGGAGTACTCTTAAATAATTTCAGACAGAGCAGACTTCAGAGCAAGGGAAATTACCAGGCTTAAAAAGAGGCAATGCATAATGATAAAGGGGTCAGTTCTTCAAGAAGACAAGAATTTGCACCTAACAACAGAGCATCGAAATACGTGTAGCACAAACTTAATGAAAGAAGAAACATAAATCCACTAGTTTGGATAGAGACTTCAACTCCCCTTTCAGAAATGAACAAAATCCAGCAGGCAGAAAATCAGTAAGGACAACTGAACTTACAGCACCAACAGTCAACTGGCTATAATGGACATCTATAGATTGATTCATACCAACATCGGAATATACATTTTTCTCAAGTTCAGCTATAAAGATACATTCTGGGCCATAAATTAAAACTAATTTTAGAGTCCGATTCTTTGCCACCCCGTGGACTGTAGCCAACCAGACTCCTCCATCCATGGGGGTTCTCCAGGCAAGAATACTGGAGTGGGTTGCCATGACCTCCAGGGGATCTTAAACCCAAGTCTCCTGCACTATAGGCAGATTGTTTACCGTCTGAGCCACCAGGAAATTTTTAAAAAAGTAAAATTTTAAAAAACAGAAACCATCCAAGGCCTGCTCTCAGATCAAAATGGAATTAAACTAGAAATCAATAATAGCCAGCAGAAATTTGCTGTATGATACACAGAGCTCAAATCAGGTGCTCTGTGAAAACCTAGAGCAGTGGGAGGTGGAAAAGTTCAAGAGGGAGGGTACATATGTATACCTTTGGCTGATTCGTGTTGATACATAGCAGGAACCAACACAATATTGTAAAGCAATTATCCTCTATGAATGAATATTCATTGGAAGGACTGATGCTGAAGCTCCAATACTTTGGCAACCTGACTTGAAAAACTGACTCATTGGAAAAGACCTTGATGCTGGGAAAGATTGAAGGCAGGAGGAGAAGGGGACGGCAGAGGATGAGATGGTTGGATAGCATCACCAACTCGATGGACATGAGTTTGAGCAAGCTCCGGGAGTTGGTGATGGACAGGAAAGCTAGTCAGACACAACAGAGTGACTGAACTGAACTGAACTGAATTATCCTCCAATTAAATAATTTTTTAAAAATAAAAAATAGAAACTCTTCAATGCCTCCTCTCAGGTCAAAATAGAATTAAACTAGAAGTCATTGACAGAAGGACAACTGGAAAAAATCTCCAAATGAAGATTAAACAGTACACTTCTAAATAACACACAGTCATTGAGAAAATCTCAAAGAGAGTTTCTAAAATATTTTCAAATAAAAATTGTGAGATGCTGTGAAAACAGTGCTTAGAGGCAAATGTATAGCATAGAGTGCCAATATTGGAAAAGAAGAAAGGTCACAGGACTTCCCTAGTGGTCCAGTGGTTAGGACTCTGCACTTCCGGTGCAGGGGGCATGGGTTCAATCCCTGGTCAGAGAATTAAGATCCCATATGCTGTGTGGTGCAGCCAAAATTTTTTGAAAAGAAGAAAGGTCTAAAATCAATCCACTAAGCTTCCACCTTAGGAAATTAGAAAAAGGAGAGCAAATTAAATCCAAAGTAAGCAGAAAAAAAAAAAAAATTAGAGAAGAAACCAATTGAAAACAGGAAATAAAGAACAAAAAGCTTGTTCTTTGAAAAGGTCAGTAAAATTGATAAATCTCTAGCAAGGCAAACTAAAAAAGAAGGCACACAAATCAGTAATATCATAAATGAAAAAAAGGAACATCATCTCAGACCCATGGGCATTAAAAAGGATAATTAAGGAATACTATGAACAACTCTATCCTCACACATTTGATAACCTAGATGCAATGGACCAATTTCTAAAAGACACAATCTGCCAAAACCCACAGAAGAAAAAATAGACAATTTGAATAGGCCTATACTTATTAAAGCATTTGAATTGCTAATGAATAATCTTCCAAAACAGCACCAGACTCAGATGAATTCACTGATGAATTCTACCAAACGTTGAGGGAAGAGATTATATCAATTCTCTTTAGTCTTTTTCAGAAGACAAGCAAAAGCAATACTGCCTAACTTATTCTACAACAGCATTACCCTAATGTTGTTGTTCATTCCCTAAGACATGTCTGATTCTTTTGAGACCCCATGGACTGCAGCATGCCAGGCTTCCCTATCCTTCACTATCTGCAGGAGTTTGCTAGAACTCATGTCCATTGAGTCCGTGATGCTATTCAACCATCTCATCCTCTGTCATCTTCTTCTTCACCTTCTCCTCCTGCTTTCAATCTTTCCAAACATCAGGGTCTTTTCCAATGAGTTGGCTCTTCACATCAGATGGCCAAAGTATTGGAGCTTCAGCTTCAGCATCAGTCCTTCCAATGAATATTCAGAGTTGATTTCCTTTAGGATTGATTGGTTTGATCTTGCTGTCCAAGGGACTCTCAAGAGTCTTCTCCAACACCACAGTTCAAAAGCATCAGTTCTCCTGTACTCAGTCTTCTTTATGGTCCAACTCTCCTATCCATACACAACTACTGGAAAAACCTTAGTTTTGACTAGACGGACCTTTGTCGGCAAAGTGATGTCTCTGCTTTTTAATATGCTGTCTAGGGGTGTCATAGCTTTTCTTCCAAGGAGTAGGCATCTTTTAATTTTGTGGCTGTAGTCACTGTTTGCAGTGATTTTGGAGCCCAAGGAAAAAGAGTCTGCCATGGTTTCCATTTTTCCCCCATCTTTACCATGAAGTGATGCATGTAGATGCCATGATCTTAGTTCTTTGAATGCTGAGTTTTAAGCCAGCTTTTTCACTCTCCTCTTTAACCTTTATCCAGAGACTTTAGTTCCTCTTCACTTTCTGACATTAGGGTGGTATCATCTTCATATCTGAGGTTGATATTTCTCCCGGCAATCTTGATTCCAGCTTGTGCTTCATCCCACCTGGCATGTTGCCAGATGTACTCTGCATATAAGTAAAATAAGCAGGGTGACAATATACAGCCTGGATGTACTCCCTTCCCAATTTGGAACCAGTCTATTGTTCCATATCCAGTTCTCAACCAAATACAAGGAAACTACAGACCAATATCTCTCATGAAAACACATGCAAAAATCTTCAACAAAATATTAGTAAATCAAATCCAACAATGTAAAAAAGAACTATACACCATGACAATGTGAGATTTATCCCAGTTAAGCAACAATGGTTCAGAATTCAAAAATCAATTAATATAACCCATTACATTGACAGGGTATATGAGAAAAAAAAATCATGTGATCATATCAATACATTCAGAAAAGGCATTTGATAAAATCGAACATTTATCCATGATAAACTCCCAACTAAAAATAGAAGGGAACTTCTTCAGTTTGATTTTTAAAAAATCCATAAAATAAGTTATAGCTAATACTTTACTAGAGAAACTAGAAACTTCCCCACCAAGCTTAAGACAAGGATGTCTCCTCCCACCACTCCTTTTCAATATCACACTCAGAGTCCTAGCTAGGGCAATCACAGAAGAAAAGGAAATTAAAAGTATACAGATTGAAAAGGAAGGAATGAAACTTTTTATTCACAGATGGTATGATTTTCTATGTAGAAAATCTGAAAGAATTGACCAAAAAAACTCTCCTGGAACTAATAAGCAATTACAGCAAGGTTGCAGGATACAAAGGCCAACACATTCCTATATACCAGCAATTAACAAGTGGGATTTTACATTAAAAAACAATGCTATTTACATACCCCCAAAAACTGAAATAATTAAGTAAAATCTAAAAAAATATGTGTAAGAACTATATGAGGAAAACTACAAAACTCTGATGAACCAAACCCAAGAAAAAATGAGTGAAGAGGTGTCCCATGTTCATGGAAAAGGAGATTCAATATTGTCAAGATGTAATTTCTTTCAAAACTGATCTATAGATTCAATGCAATTCCAATCAAAATCCCAGTAAGCTATCCTGTGGACATTGACAAAGTGATTCTAAACTTTATATGGAGAGGAAAAAGACCCAGAATGATTAACACAATGATCAACACAACACAAAAGGAAAAGAATAATTTTGAGGGACTGATACCATGTGGCTTCAAGACTTACTAAAAGCTATAGTAATACACTGTCGTATTAGAGAAAGAATAGACAGAGATCAACAAAATAGAATAGAGAATCCAGAAAACAGACCAATATAAATATAAATACTGTCAATAAATACAGTCAACTGATTTTCAGCAAAGGAGCAAAGGTAATACAACGGAGAAAAGACAGGCTTTTCAACAAATAGTGCTGAAACAACTGGACATTAACATGCAAAAAAAAAAAATGTAGACATGGATATTACACCTTTTACAAAAATTAACTCAATGGATCATGCACCTAAATGTAAAATACAAAGCTATAAAACTTCTAGAAGGTAGCATAGTGGAAAATTTAGATGACCTTGGATATGGCAGTCACTCTTTAGATATAACAGTAAAGAAATAATCCATGAAAGATATCAATAATCTGGACTCTTTTAAAATTTAAAACTGCTTTGTGAAAGATAATGTCAAGAGAATGAGAACACAAGCCACACCTTGAGAGAAAATATTTGCAAAAGGCATAAGTTCAGTTCAGTTCAGTTGCTCAGTCATGTCCGACTCTTTGCGACCCCATGAATTGCAGCACACCAGGCCTCCCTGTCCATCACCAACTCCCGGAGTTCGCTCAAACTCACGTCCATTGAGTCGGTGATGCCATCCAGCCATCTCATCCTCTGTCATCCCCTACTCCTCCTGCCCCCAATCCCTCCCAGTGTCAGAGTCTTTTCCAATGAGTCAACTCTTCGCATGAGATGGCCAGAGTACTGGAGTTTCAGCTTTAGCATCATTCCTTCCAAAGAACACCCAGGACTGATCTCCTTTAGAATGGATTCGTTGGATCTCCTTGCAGTCCAAGGGACTCTCAAGAGTCTTCTCCAACATCACACTGAAACCATAATCACAGAAAACTAGTCAATCTAATCACACAGACCACAGCCTTGTCTAACTCAATGAAACTAAGCCATGCCGTGGGGACACCCAGGACGGGTGGGTCATGGTGGAGAGGTCTGACAGAATGTGGTCCATTGGAGAATGGAATGGCAAACCAGAGTCTTTTCCAATGAGCCAATTCTTCACATGAGGTGGCCAAAGTACTGGAGTTTCAGCTTTAGCATCAGTCCTTCCAATCAACACCCAGGACTGATTTCCTTTAGAATGGACTGGTTGGATCATCTTGCAGTCCAAGGGACTCTCAAGAGTCTTCTCCAACACCATAGTTCAAAAGCATCAATTCTTTGGCATTCAGCTTTCTTCACAGTCCAACTCTCACATCCATACATGACCACTGGAAAAACCATACCTTTGACTAGACGGACCTTTGTTGGCAAAGTAATGTCTCTGCTTTTCAATATGCTATCTAGGTTGGTCATAACTTTCCTTCCAAGGAGTAAGTGTCTTTTAATTTCATGGCTGCAATCACCATCTGCAGTGATTTTGGAGCCCCCAAAAATAAAGTCTGACACTGTTTCCACTGTTTCCCCATCTATTTCCCATGAAGTGATGGGACCAGATGCCATGATCTTAGTTTTCTGAATGTTGAGCTTTAAGCCAACTTTTTTTTTTTCTTTTGAATTTTATTTTATTTTTAAACTTTACATAATTGTATTAGTTTTGCCAAATATCAAAATGAATCCACCACAGGTATACATGTGTTCCCCATCCTGAACCCTCCTCCCTCCTCCCTCCCCATACCATCCCTCTGGGTCGTCCCAGTGCACTAGCCCCAAGCATCCAGTATCGTGCATCAAACCTGGACTAAGCCAACTTTTTCACTCTCCTCTTTCACTTCCATCAAGAGGCTTTTTAGTTCCTTTTCACTTTCTGCCATAAGGGTGGTGTCATCTGCATATCTGAGGTTACTGATATTTCTCCCGGCAGTCTTGATTCCAGCTTGTGCTTCTTCCAGCCCCGTGTTTCTCATGATGTACTCTGCATATAAGTTAAATAAGCAGGGTGACAATATACAGCCTTGACGTACTCCTTTCCCTATTTGGTTTCCTATTTGGTTTGCCGTTCCGTTCTCCAGTAAAAGGCATAAAGGATTTATCTAAAACATATAAGAACTCTTAAAACTCAGCAATAAGAAAATGAACAACTCAGTGAAAAAATGGGCCAAAGACTTTGACAGCCTTGCCAAAAGGAAAATAGACACAAGGTAAATAAACAAATGAAAAGATGCTCATATCATATGTCACCAGGGAATGCAAATTAAAACAAGATGCCACTACACATCTGTTAGAATGACTAAAATCCAAAACACCAATAACATCAGATGCTGGTGAGAATGTAAAACAATAGGAACTGCTGGTAAGAATGCAAAATGTACAGCCTCTTTGGAAGACCGTTTGGCAGCTTTTTAGAAAACTAAACATCAGTTCAGTTGCTCAGTTGTGTCTGACTCTTTGCAACCCCATGGACTGCAGCATGCCAGGCATCATACTAAACTAAACATACTCTTATATAATCCAGCAATCACACTCCTTGATATTTATCTAATGAAGTTGAAAACTTAGGTCCACACAAATCCTTGTTTATGGCAGTTTTGTTCATGATTTCCCACTCTGGGAAGCAACCAAGATATCCTTCAGTGGATGAATAGATAAACAAACTGGTCCGTCCACGCGATGTAATATTGTTTAGTTGCTAAGTCACACCCAAATCTTTCACGACCCCACTGTAGCCCTCCAGACCCCTCTGTTCATGGGATTTTATAGGCACGAATACGGGAGTGGGTTGCTAGGGGATCTTCCCAACCCATGATTGAACCCGCATCTCTTGCATTGCTGAGCCACTGAGGAAGCCCAATACTGTTTACCACTAAAGAGTTACCAAGTCATGAGAAGTCATGGAGCAAGCCTAAATGCATATTACTAAGTGAAAGAAGCCAATTTGAAAAGGCTATATACTGTATGATTCTAACTATATGATACTCTGGAAAAGGCAAAACTATGAAGATAGTAAAATATAGTAGTTCCCAGGGGTTGTGGGCAAAGGACAAGGATGAATAGGCTACGCACAGAGGAGTTTTAGGGCAATGAAAGTACTCTATATGATACTACAATAATAAATGCACATCATCATACGTTTTTCAAAATCCTTAGAAAGTATCAATACAGTACCAAGAGTAAACTGTGATATAAACTATGGACCTTGAGTGATATGATATGGCAATGTAAATTCATTAATTGTAACAAATGCATCACTTTGCTGGGGAATGTTAACAACAGGAGAGCCTATGCGTGTGTGGGGACAGGAGGTACATGCGAAATCTGTGTATGTTCGTCTCAATTTTACTGTGAACATAAAACTGCTCTGAAAGAATACAGACTTTTTAAAGTTAAACATAGAGTTAAACATCGCAGCAATTCCACTCCTAGGTATTTATCCGAGATAACTTAAAACATGTTCATACAAAAATTTATACATGGATATTCATAGTAGCATTATTTATAATATCAAGTAGAAGTATCTGAAATGACCCTCCAACTGTTGAATGAGTAAATAAAATATGATATATCCTTATAATAGATTAAAAGGAATCTGGTACTATCACACACTATAACATTAATAATCCTTCAGTACATTTTGCTAAATGAAAGAAGTGAATCCAAAAATAGAATAGGATTTAATTCATATGAAATTTGTAGAACAGGCAATTTATATCCAGAGAAGGTAGATTGGTGGCTTTCTAGGGCTGGGAGTTTGCAGAAGGAATGAGTAGTGACTAGTGATAGGTGTGGGATTTCCTTTAAGGATGATGAAAATATTCTAACACTGACTGTGGTGATGATTACATAACTTTGTGAATGTGCTAAAGGTATTGAATTGTACATTTTAGATGGATTGATTTTAATAAAGCTGTTAAGAACTTCTAGTCATCAAAAAGCAGTATTAAGAGAGTGAAAATTCAAGTCACTCTGACAGAGTTTTCATATTTCACAGGATTTCTGGTCAGAATATGTATAAAAGGATAGATACCTGTACAAGTTAGATCCCCCAAGTGGCTCCAGGGGCCACTGCTTCCTGGTATTTACACCCTCAATTAATTAGTGTCCTCCCATATTGAACTAGACTGATTTATGCAATGAACAGTGTTACGGAAAGACAAACTATTACTTTGAAAGCTGGATCAAAAAGACATAGACGCTTCTGCCCTGCTCTCTCTTCAGCTACTCGCTTTGGGCAAGGCCAGCAACATGGCTGTGAAGAAAGTCAAAACATCCCATGAAGGATCCACGTGGCAAGGAACTACAGCTTCCGGCCAACAGCTGCTACTAACTTGTCAGCCTTGTACACCATCTTGGAAACGCATCCTCCAACTATACTCAAGCCTGCAGATGACTACAGCCCCAGTTAACCTCTTGAGGCTAGCTTCATGAAAAATTCCAAGCCAGAACCACCACTATAAGCAGAATTTCTGACTCATAGAGACTGAGATAATATATGTTTATTGGTGGATTCAACCAGTATGTCTTGAGGTAATTTGTTACTCAAAAGAGAAAAAATACATAACCAAATTTTCTAAAAGTGAGCAAAGTGTTAAACAGGGTTTCATGCACAAAAAGGATATGCAAATAGCTAATAAGCTTAGCTTCCAGGTAGCACTAGTGGTAAGAACATGTCTGCCAATGAGGAGACATAAGAGACGAGGGTTCAGTCCTCACTGGGTCAGGAAGATCCCCTGCAGAAGGAAATGGTAACCCACTCCAGTATTCTTGCCTGGAGGATCCCCATGAACAGAGCAGCCTGGAGGGCTTCTAGTCCATGGGGTTGCAAAGAGTTGGACACAACTGAAGCAACTGAGCATGCACAATAAGCTTAGCAAGGGAATGCAAATTAAAACTGCAATGAGTATGTATGTATACCTGTGGCTGATTCATGTTGAGGTTTGAGAGAAAACAGCAAAATTCTGTAAAGCAATTATCCTTCAATAAAAAATAATTTTAAAAAACTGCAATGAAATATTGCTACATACCCACTAGAATGACTAAAAATTTTAAATTGACAATAACAAGTGTTGATGAGGCTGCAGATCAAATGGAACTTTCATACATTGCTGGCAGGAGTATAAATTGATATAGCCACTTTGAAAAATGATTTGAAAATATATTTTAAAGCTAAACCTTCATAAACTCTATAATCTACATTTCACTCCTAAATATGTACTCCACATCTATTATAATTTTTATAATAGCTTTATTCATAATGATATAAACTGGAAACAATTCAAAAGGTCAATAAGAAATGAATAAATAAGTCATGATATACTTATATAATATGGTACTATATAGCCATAAAAATAATTAACAACTGCTATATTTGGTTTAATGAATGAATTTCACACACATTGTATGACTGAATGAAATAAATCAGACATGGAAGAGACATGAATCCAGCGATAGAAAGTTCATGAACAAGTAAAACAAACTGTTGTTGATAGAAATCATTTAGAGTGATTATTTCTTAGGGGTTGTATTGTCTGGGAAGGGAAATGAGAGAGCTTTTTGTCTTATTGGAATATTCTGTATCTTGATCTGAGTGTGGTTACATGAATGAAATGATATGTAAAATTTGTAATCTGTATGCTGCTGCTGCTGCTAAGTCAGAGAAGTCGTATCCAACTCTGTGCGACCCCGTAGACGGCAGCCCGCCAGGCTCCCACATCCCTGGGATTCTCCAGGCAAGAACACTGGAGTGGGTTGCCATTTCCTTCTCCAATGCTGAAAGTGAAAAGTGAAAGTGAAGACGCTCAGTCGTGTCCGACTCGTTGCGACCCCATGGACTGCAGCCTACCAGGCTCCTCCATCCATGGGATTCTCCTGGTGAGAGAACTGGAGTGGGGTGCCATTGCCCTCTCCTGTCATCTGTATAACTGAATCCTATATACATTTCAGTAAGTGAGTTAAACCTCAATTATAAAGCTAAACTCGGGTGGGGGTGGGGTATGAAGGGTTAAGACAGTGGGCAATACAATCTATTAGACATGATACAGGCTCAATATTACACTGCATACACGGGGAAATAGTAACTATAAATGGAAAATAACTTTTAAAATTCATGTAAACTTTAAAAATTTTTTTAATAAATAAAGTTTAAAATCATGATGGGGGATATGGGAAATGAAGCAGCCTGTTTGAGGGACCCTTGGTGGATCCTTGGTAAAACAAAAGTTCTTCTGTCATGGCAAAATGTGTTCCCTACGGTTTCCATTCTATGATTATAGATTCTTAAATAATGATTTGTCTTTAATTAAGACACAACTGTGACCAGAAAAGTTTACCTGGTTTTCATCTGCCATTAGGAATGTCTGGGGGAAAAAAGCTAAAGTGGGGGGATTTGTATAAAAGATAGACCATACAGGGAACAGAAGAAAAATATTTTAAAATGATCACTAACAGCATCAGAGTAATAATATAATTATTGCATCTATGAACTAAGAATATTACATCTAAAACCATGAACAATCAGACAAGATAGAGCTCTTCAAAATTAAAAACATGATGGGTGGAATAGAAGGTTCAAAGGTAATGTTAAGGAAAACCTCTAGAAAGTATAATAGAACACAAAAACCAAAGAGGTAGAAATTATTGATGATAAGAGAAAAATAGAAGAGCATTTTAGGATATTGGGAATAACAGAAGTTTTAAAAGGCGAGATCAGAGAATATGGAGGGAAGAAAATTATCTAAAATACAAAGAAATTTCCCAAAGCTAAAGGAAAAGTCTCCATATTGAAAAAGCCTAGTCAGTACCCAAGCACAGAAACATTGCATCAGGAAACTTAAAAAAAAAAAAAATATATATATATATATATATATATATATATATATCCTAAAAGGGTGGCGTGGAGCAGAAGAAGAGGGAAGGAGAGAAACAAAGGAGGAGATGAGACAGAACACACGTACCATGCAAAGAAACAGATAACAGAATCAGAACAACATGGAACCTTTCCACACAACACTGGATGCTAGAAAACGGTGGATAAATACTTTTAAATTCTGAGGAAAATTATTTTCAACATAAAATCTTACTCTCATTCAAATTTAAGTATGAGGATTGAATAAAGATATTTTCAGACATATAAAGATTCTCTTTAAAGAAAATTTTCCTTACATGACTTTTAAGGAGTCTCTTAGAAAATAGGCTTTGGAAAAATTAAGGCATAACCCAGTAAAGAGATAGGAATGGGATCTAAGGGGCTGAGGATTCCAAGCAGAAAAACAGCAAAGGGAAGCCCAGGATGATAGCCGTGTCTCCAGGCTAGAGATGCCATGTCCACATTGGAGGGAGGTTTCTAAAAAAGAAATGGAATTGCAGTTCTTGCATTCAGAAAAATAATTGAGAGATGACTTGTTACTTTTCAAAGTAATTGGGGTAAGTTAGGTATATGCCTATGAAAAACTTAAAAAATGAAAAGATTTTCAACTCCAGGATAAAAATTTGTGGTAGATAAAAAAGCCATAAAGCAGACATAGATGTTTTTCTGGAACTCTCTTGCTTTTTCAATGACTGCTTTATTGACTTGCCAAAGTGTGACTGTGTGGATCACAACAAACTGTGGAAAACTCTGAAAGAGATGGGAATACCAGACCACCTGACCTGCCCCTGAGAAATCTGTATGCAGGTCAGGAAACAACAGTTAGAACTGGACATGGAAAAACAGACTGGTTCCAAATCAGGAAAGGAGTACGTCAAGGCTGTATATCATCACCCTGCTTATTTACCTTATATGCAGAGTACATCATGAGAAATGCTGGGCTGGATGAAGCACAAGCTGGAATCAAAATTGCCAGGAGAAATATCAATAACCTCAGATATGCAGATGACACCACCCTTATGGCAGAAAGTGAAGAACTAAAGAGCCTGTTGATGAAAGTGACAGAAGAGAATGAAAAAGCTGGCTTAAAACTCAACATTTAGATAACTAAGATCATGGCATCCAGTCCCATTACCTCATGGCAAACGGATGGGGAAACAATGGAAACAGTGACAGACTTTATTTTCTTGGGCTCCAAAATCACTGCAGATAGTGACTGCAGCCATGAAATTAAAAGATGCTTGCTCCTTGGAAAAAACACTATGACCAGCCTAGATAGCATATTAAAAGGCAGAGACATTACTTTGCCAACAAAGGTCCATCTAGTCAAAGGTATGGTTTTTCCAGTAGTCATGTATGGGTGGGAGAGTTGGACCATAAAGAAAGCTGAGTGCTGAAGAATTGATGCTTTTGAACTGTGGTGTTGGAGAAGACTCTGGAGAGTCCCTTGGACTGCAAGGAGATCCAACCAGTCCATCCTAAAGGAAATTAGTCCTGAAAATTCATTGGAAGGACTGATTTGAAGCTGAAACTCCAATACTTTGGCCACCTGATGTGAAGAACTGACTTATTTGAAAAGATCCTGATGCCGGGAATGATTGAAGGTGGGAGGAAAAGGGTGAGGATAGAGGATGAGATGGTTGGATGGCATCACTGACTCAATAGACATGAGTTTGAGTAAACTCTGGGAGTTGGTGATGGACAGGGAGGCCTGGCATTCTGCAGTTCATGGGGTCACAAAGAGTCAGACAACAACTGAGCAACTGAACTGAACTGAACTGACTAAAAAAAGCCATTCACTGAACTCATCAAGTGGGTATAACAATGTAAATAAGTGCACACAACAATACGCAACAAACTGTGGAAAATTCTTGGAGACAGGAATACCAGACCACTTGACCTGCCTCCTGAGAAACCAGTAGGCAATAAAGAAGCAACTGTTAAAACTAGACATGGAACAATGAACTGGTTTAAAATTGGGAAGGGAGTACCTCAAGGCTGTATATTGTTACCCTGCTTATTTAACTTTATGGAAAGTACACCATATGAAATACCAGGCTGGATGAATCACAAACTGGAATCAAGATTGCCAGGAGAAATATCAATAACCTCAGATATGCAGATGACACGATCCTAATGGCAGAAAGTGAAGAGGAACAAAAGAGCCTCTTGATGAAGGTAAAGGAGGAGAGTGGAAAAAGCTGGCTTAAAACTCAACATTCAAAAAACTGGCATCATGGCATCTGGTCCCATTGCTGTGCTGTGTTGTGCTTAGTTGCTCAGTAGTGTTCTACTCTTTGTGACCCCATGGACTGTAGCCCGCCAGGCTCCTCTGTTCATAGGGATTCCAGGCAAGAATACCAGAGTGGGTTGCCATGCCCTCCTCCAGGGGATCGTCCAAACCCAGGGATCAAACCCAGTTCTCCCCCATTGCAGGTGGATTCTTCACTGTCTGAGCCACCTCATGGCAAATACGTGGGGAAAAATGGAAACAGTGATAGACTTTATTTTCTTGGGCTCCAAAATCACTGTGGATGGTGACTGCAGCCATGAAATTAAAAGACACTTGCTCCTTGGAAGAAAAGCTATCACAAACCAAGACAGTGTATTAAAAAGAAGAGACATCACTTTGCCGACAAGGGTCCATATGGTCAAAGATGTGGTTTTTCCAGTAGTCATGTATGGATGTGAGAGTTGTACCATAAAGAAGGCTGAGTGCTGAAGAATTGATAATTTTGAACTGCAGTGCTGGAGAAGACTCGTGAGAGTCCCTTGGACTGCTAGGAGATCAAACCTGTCCATCCTAAAGGAAATCGGTCCTGAATATTCATTGGAAGGACTGATATTGAAGCTGAAGCTCCAATACTTTGGCCACCTGATGCAGAGAGCTGACTCACTGAAAAAGACCCTGATGCTGGGAAAGATTCAAGGCAGGAGGAGAAGGGGACGACAGAGGATGAGATGCTTGGATGGCCTCATCGACTCAATGGTCATGAGTTTGAACAAACTCCAGGAGACAGTGAAGGACAGGGAAGCTCAGTTTGCTATAGTCCATGGAGTCACGAAGAGTCAGACATGACTGAGTGAGTGAACAACAGCAACAACATTAATGCATCTAAATATACAAAGCGAGTATTAACAGATCTGAAGGAAAAAATAGCAATACAATAAAAGGGAGGTCAATAACCCACTTTCAACAATAGATATATTATCCAGACAGAAAATCAATATGGAAAAATTGGACTTGAACTTTAGGCCAAATGAACATAATAGACATACATGCAACAGCACTGGAATACATATTCTAAATTGCACACAGAACATTCTCCAGTATATCATATATATATATATATATATATATTTATATATATATATATATAATATGTTAAGACACATACAAATCTGAACAAATTTAAGAAGACTGGAAATTATATCAAGTAATTTTTCCAACCACAATGTGAAATATTATATCTGAAACTAGAAATAAATAACAGAAACAAAACAAACTTTTGAAAATATGTAAAAATTAGTACACTCCTGAACAATGAATGGATTTAATAAGAAATCAAAAGGGGATTTTTAAAAATATTGAAACAAATGAAAAGGGAAACAATATACCTAAACTTCTGGAATGCAGTATAAGTAGTTCTAAAAGGAAACTTTAGAGTAATTAACTCCTATATTTTTTTTAAAAAGAGAGAGATCTCAAATTAAAGAAGCAATTTTAATCTCATGGACTAGAAAAGGAAGAACAAAATTCAAAGTGAGCAGAAAGAATGATCAGAGCAAAAATAAATATGGACTACAAAACCAATAGAAAATATCAACAAACTAAGAGAGGATGGCACCTTGAAAAGATACACAAAATTTGCAAGTCTTTAGCTAGACTACCTAAGAAAAAAAGAGAGAAGACACAAATAATATCAAAAATGAAAGAGGAGATATTTAAGAACTCATACCATGGAAATACAAAGAATCATAAAATTTTATGAGCATAATTTCATAAAATATTATGAGCATATAATTGCTCATAATAGCCTAGAAGAAATGGATAAATTTCTAGATAACCTAGAAGAAATCCATAAATTTCTAGAAACATTCAATCTACAAGACTGAATCATGAAGAAAGAAAACCTGAACAAACCATAAGTAGAAAGGATAAGGAGACTGAATCAGTAATCAAAGAAAAGCCCAGGATCGGTGGCTTCACTGGTGAATTCTACCAGATATTTAAAGAAGCATTAATGCCAATCCTTCTGAAACTCTTCAAAAAAGCTGAAGAGGAGGGAACATTGACAAAGTCAGTTTGAGATAAGCATCATCCTAACACCAAAGCCAGAAAAGGACATTAGATAAAAAGAAAACTGTAGGCCACTCTCCCTGATGATCATAGATTCAAAAATTCAATGTATGGTAAAAACCACCACAATACTGTAAAGTAATTAGCCTTCAGTTAAATAAATTTAAAAAAAAACTGCAAAAAAAAAATTCTGAACAAAATATTAGCAAATCAAATTCAATAATACATTTAAAGGATTATACACCATGACTACTGGGATTTATCTTGATACCAGGTGGCACTGGTGGTAAGCATTCTGCCTGCCAGTGCAGGAGATATAAGAAACACAGGCTCGATCCCTGTGCCGGGAAGATCCTGTTGAGAGGGAAATGGCAACCCACATCAGTATTCTCTCTTAAAAAATTTCATGGACAGAGGTGCCTGGCGGGCTACCGTCCATGGGGCTACAAAGAGTCAGACGTGGACTGAGAGACTCAACAATAGGTATGAAAAAAAAACAACCAAAAACAACAAGTATGGTACAACATACTCAAGTCAATGAATGTGATTCATTATATTAAATAGAATGAAAGATAAAAATCACAGTATCATCTCAACAGATACAGAAAAAGCCTTTCATAATAAAAAGTCTCAACAAACTGGGTTTGAAAGGAATATATCTCCACACAATAAAGGCCATATATGACAAATCCACAGCTAACATTACACTGAATGGTGAAAAACTGAAAGCTTCTGCTCTAAGATCCCTCATTCCCAGCACTCTTATTCAACACCGTACTGAAAGCCACAGCCAAAGTAAATAGGCACTAAAAAGAAATAAACAGCATACACATTGGAGACAATAAAGTAAAATTGCCATTATTTGCAGTGACATAACTTTATGTTAAAAAATCCTAAAGACTCAACCAAAAACCTATTGGAACCAATCAATAAATGCAATAGACTTGAAGGTGTAAAATCAACATACAAAAATCTGTTGTGCTTCCATACACTAAAAACAAACTATCTGAAAAAGAAATAAAGGAAACCATCTCATTAACAATAGCTTCAAAGATAATAATAATCATATACTTAGGAATAAATTTAACCAAGGAAGTGAGAGATCTGTACAATTAAAATTACAAGACTTTTATAAAAAAATTGAAGAAGACATAAACAAATGGCAAGATATCATGTTTATGGATGAGAAGAATATTGTAAAAATGTCCAAACTACCCAAAGTGGACTGCAGATTCAACACAATCTCTATGAAAATTCCAATGGCATCTTTAACAAAAATAGAAGAAAATGACCCTAAGATTTTTATGGGATCATAAAAGACCCTGAATATAGTCAAAGCAATCATGAAGAAGAAGAATGAAACCAGATGCATCCGTTTCTGGTTTTAAACTACAGATCTTCCTCAACTTATGATGAGTCACATTCCAATAAACCCACTGTAAGTAGAAAATATCGTAAGTCAAAAATGCATTTAATACATCTAACCTACTGAACGTCACAGCTTTGCCTAGCCTACTTTAAACATGCTCAGAACACTTAACCAGCCTGTGTGTGTGTTAGTCACTCAGTTGTGTCCAACTCTTTGAAACCCTATAGAGTGAAGCCCGCCAGGCTCCTCTGTCCATGGGATTCTCCAGGCAAGAATACTGGAGTGTGTAGCCATTCTCTTTTCCAGGGGATCTTCCCGACCCAGGGATTCAACCCAGGTCTCCCTCATTGTGGGCAGATTCTTTACTGTCTGAGTCACCAGAGAAACCCACATTAGCCTATAGTTGGACAAAATCATCAAACACAAAGTCTATTTTATAATAAAGTGCTGAACACCTCATGTAATTTATTATATACTATACTGAAAGTGAAAAACAAAATGGTTGTATGAATACAGAATGGTTGCAAATGTATCATTTGTTTACCCTCAAGACTGTATGGATGAATAGGAGCTGTGGCTTACTGATACCTGGCACTATGAGAAAGTATTGAACTGCGTAATGCTAGCCTTGGAAAATACAAAAATTCAAAATGTGAAGTATGGTTTTTACTGAATGAGTATTGCTTTTGCACTGTTATAAACTTGAAAAATCATAAGTCAGAGACCCTCTGTGTGCTCAGTTGCTTCAGTCGTGTCTGACTGTGAGACCCTGTGGATGGTAGCCCCCCCAGGCTCCTCTGTCCATGGGATTCTCCAGGCAAGAATACTGGAGTGAGCTGCCATTTCCTTCTTCAGGGGATCTTCCTGACCCAGGAATCGAACCTGCATCCCCTGCGCTGCAGGCAGATTCTTTACCACTGAGCCACCAGGGAAAGCCCCTGCATAGTACAAAGCTGTAGTAATTAAAACAATATGATACTGGCATAAATATAAAAACATAGACCAATGACAGAATAAACAGAAATAAGTCCCTGCGTATATGAACAATTAATATTTGATAAGGGAGCCAAGAACACTCAATGGGGAAAGAATAGCCTCTTCAACTAGTGGTGCTAGGTAAGTTGGATGACTATATGCAGAAAAATTGGACCCCAGTCTAACACTACTCACAAAAATTAACTCAAAATGGAGTAAAGACATAAACATAATACCTGATATTATAAAACTCCCAAAATAAAACATAGGGAAGAAGCTCCTTAATATTGGTCTTGGCAGTGATCTTTTTGGATTTGACAACAAAAGCTTGGGTAACAACAGCAAAAATCAACAAGCAGGACTATATCTAGGCAAAAAGCTTGTGCACAGCAAAAGACACAATAAAAAAGTGAAAAGGCAGACTACAGACTAAGAGAGAATACTTGCAAGTTATATATTCCATAAGGTATTAATGTCCAAAATATATAAGGAATTCATACAAATTAATAGAAAAATAACCTGATTTAAAAATGGGCAGAGGACTTGAACAGACATTTCTTCAAAGAAGAATACAAATAGCAAAAAGGTTCATGAAAAGGTGCTCAATATCTCTAAACATCAGGAAAATGAAAATCAAAATCATAATAAGATATCGCATCTGTTAAGATGGCTATTATATCAAAAAGTCAAGAGGTAACATGTATCAGTGAGCATGTGGAGAACAGGGAACCCTATCCACCATTGATGAGAATGTAAATTGGTACAGTCACTATGGAAAACAGTGTAGAGGTTCCTCAAAAAAATTATGATCCAGCAAATCCTACTCCTGGGTATTTATTAAAAGGACATAAAATCACCATCTAAAGGAGATATCTTCACACCCATGTTCATTGAAGCATTATTCACAGTAGCCAAGATTGGAAACAATCCAAGTGTCCATTAATAAATGAATGAATAAATATAATGTAATATGCATGTATATGTGTGTGTGTGTATAATGGAATATTATCCACCCATAAAGAAGAAATCCTGCCATTTGTAACAACGTGGGTAAGCCCAGGGCACACTATGATAAGTGAAATAAACTAGACACAGGAAGACAAACACTGTATGGCATCACTTATACATGAAATCTTAAAATGCTCAACTTACAATAACATGGTAACAGAGAATAAAGTGGTGATTACAAGTGGGTGAGGGATGGGGAGAAAGGGGAGATGTTGCTCAAAGGGTATAAACTTTCAAACATAAGATGAACGAGTTCTGGAGACCTAATGTACAGCATGGTAACTACTGCTAAAAATGTACCAAATACTTGAAATTTGCTAAGAGAGTATGAGTTTTGTGCAAATGTAATAGCAGTTTTTGCATTGTTGAAATTTGCCGTTTGATACTGGAATACATTCTTAAATAAATGTGGTTATGTTATATATCATTTTAATTCCCATTTCTCACTTTATGTTTTTTGCTGTTTATTTTAAATTTATTTTAGACTAGGGAAATGATGTAAGCCAAAAAGTAAGTTGGAGTGATTTTCATATTCAAATTTAAAATGGGTTGTAAAGCAGCAGGGACAATTTGCAACATCAACAACACATTAGGCCCAGGAACTGCTAATAAACGTACAGTGCACTGGTGCTTCAAGAAGTTTTGCAAAGCAGATGAGAGCCTTGTATATGAGTAGCTTAGTGGCTAGCCATCAGAAGGTGACAAATGACCAGTGGAGAGCAATCATCGAAGCTGATCCTCTGACAACTACACGAGAAACTGCCGAAGAACTCAGCGCTGACCATTCTACGTTCATTAGGCACTTGAGGAAAATTGGAAAGGTGAAAAAGCTCGATAAGTGGGTGCCTCATGAGCTGACCACAAATCAAAAAAAATTGTTTTGAAGTCTCGTCTTATTCTATGCAACAACAACAAATCATTTCTTGATTGGATTGTGATATGCAATGAAAAGTGGATTTTACACAACAACCAGCAATACCAGCACAGTGGTTGGACCAAGAAGAAGCTCGAAAGCACTTCCCAAAGCCAAACTTGCACCAGAAAAAGATCATAGTCACTATTTGGTAGTCTGCTACCCGTCTGACCCACTACAACTTTCTGAATCTTGGCAAAACTATTTCATCTGAGAAGTATGCTCAGCAAATCAATGAGATGCACTGAAAACTGCAACACCTACAGCTGGCACTGGTCACCAGAAGGGACTCAATTCTTCTCACACCTTGTACAACCAAAGCTTCCAGAGTTGAAGGAATTGAGGTATGAAGTTTTGTCTTATCTGCCCTATTCATCCATCCCACCTCTCACTGATTGACTACCACTTCTTTAAGCATCTCAACAACTTTTTGCAGGGAAAATGCTTCCACAACCAGCAGGATGCAGAAAATACTTTCTAAGAGTATACTGAATCCCAAAGCAAGGATTTTTATGGTAGAGGAATAAATAAACATTTCTCATGGGCAAAAATCTATTGATTGTAATGGTTCCTATTTTGCTTAATAAAGATGTGTTTGACAGATGTATAGAAAAGTCTTTAGGACCCTGTGGGAGAGGGTGGGGGGGATGATTTGGGAGAATGGCATTAAAATATGTATAATATCCTATAAGAAACGAATCGTCAGTCCAGGTGATGCAGGATACAGGAAGCTTGGGGCTGGTGCACTGGGATGACCCAGAGGGATGGTATTGGGAGGCAGGTGGGAGGGGATTCAGGATGGGAAACATGTGTACACCCATAGCGGATGCATGTTGATGTATGGCAAAACCAATACAATATTGTAAAGTAAAATAAATAAATAAATAAAAAGAAAAGAAAAAAAATAAAGATGTGTTTGAGCCTACTTATAAGGATTTAAAATTTAGGGTCCAAAACCACAATTACTTTTGTACCAAGCTAACTAAAAGATGCTTGCTCCTTGGAAGAAAAGCTATGACAAACCCAGAAAATGTATTAAAAAGCAGAGACATCACTTTACCAACAAATGTTCATATAGTCAAAGCTATGGTTTTTCCAGTAGTCATGTACAGATGTGAGAGTTGAACCACAAAGAAGGTTGAGCATCAAAGAACTGATGTTTTCAAATTGTGGTGCTGGAGAAGATACTTGGGAGTCCCTTGGACTGCAAGGAGATCAAACTAGTTAATCATAAAGGAAATCAGTCCTGGATATTCACTGGAAGGACTGATGCTGAAGCTACAATACTTTGGCCACCTGATGTGAAAATCCAACTCATTTGAAAAGACCCTGATGCTGGGAAAGATTGAGGGCAGGAGGAGAAAGGGGCGACAGAGGATGAGATGGTTGGAAGGCATCACCGACTCAATGGACAAGAGTTTGAGCAAACTCTGGGAGATGGTGAAGGACTGGGAAGCCTGGCATGCTGCAGTCCATGGGGTTGCAAAGAGTCAGACATGACTTAGCGACTGAACAGCAACAAATAGATCTCAGGTGCTCCCACGAAAAATAAATAAATAAAGGTAACTATATGAGATGATTGGTATGTTAACTAGCTTGATTGTGGTAATCATTTCAAAATGAATACATATATCAAAGCATCTTATTGTACATCTTAAATACATACAACACTTATTTGTCAATTTTACATCCCATAAGTTAGGACAGTAAATAAACTCATTCATAAAACAGTACTTGACTCAGAAGTGAACAATACCGACATAATACTGACAGTAAGACAAACACTGCAAATTAATGCACTGAAATCTGTGATATACCTACACAGAGAGGATACGGAGGAAATAAAGGGGCATGTGCATAAGTAAACGTGCTAAGTTTTCAACTTCCATACAAAAAAAAAAAAAAGGATAATGTCTGAAACTGAGAAATTAGAAAATAAAAATAAAAGTTTAATATTTAGAATAGAGGTAGAAACTAGAAGAAATATTTGAATAAAAATCAGAAGGGGTGTTGGTGGTTGTCTCTGAGGAAAAGAACTAGGAGAGGAAGAGAGGGAGACACTCCTGAGTTTTTATTTATAAGTATTTTAGTTTTATGTGATTTTAAAATGATTTTGACAAGAAATATTTTATAAAGTAAAAATTATAAATAAATTAATTATGTTACTTCCTTATTTATTTATTAATGGGAATTCCACACATTCCAACTGAAGGAAATGATTTCATGCATGATTCAGAAATTTATTATCCTTGGCTTTAAGTAAAAAGAAAAATAAATGTGCAAAAAAGTGTGATTATGTGTGTGTGTGGTTGTGTGCTAATGCAGACATGCTTTTCATCACTTTTTCTGATTGAACTTTTCCTTAACCTTCAAAGAAGTTAGTGCTTCTGAATTTCATGTCGTCTGGGAACTTTGAAAACAGGCTCTTCTGTTTGATGTCCCTCTTGTTTCTGTTTAGAACTTCTGGCTCAGCGTGTGGCATTTCAGGAAATTTAACCACTCTACTAGTGACTGGAGAAGGAAATGGCAGCCCACTCCAGTACTCTTGCCTGGAAAATCCCATGGACAGAGGAGCCTGGTAGGCTGCAGTCCATGGTCGCAAAGAGTCAGACACGACTGAGCAACTTCACTTTCTTTCTTTCACTAGTGATCAAAACTGACCTGTTGGGAAATCAAGGAATGGACAGAGGAGGGAGTTGTTATAGCTCAAAAGAATAATGAGAAAGAAACTGAAACTCTACTTAGAATAAGCAAAGGTTATGAGAAAATAAAACTCATTCTGGAAAATCTGGCTGTGTTTATGAGCTGTGGTGTTGCTAGTGATTGCAGGAATTGACTTATTTTGGGGGAATTACTTGAGCCAAAAGTGTGGGATTATAGATTAAACTAGAGAATACAAATATGTGGTTGTATACAGAGTGCTTCTGTGTATTTCTGTAGTTTTAAAGGTGCAATAAAAAATTAGTATCTGTTGAAGTCATTCATTCAATAAACAGTTGTGTTAAAATTTTCACTCAGCACCGAGAGTGAGAGTAAGAGTCAGAGGCAAATGGACGGATATAAAGAGAAATTGGCATATGCAGGTTGGTGACTTTCATAGAGGAAACAAAACAGATACTGAAATAAATATAGCACATGTAGAAAACAATAAGAGAGGCACAGATAAATGCCAAAAGCAGCAGCCATCATTTTGAATTGGGGAATGGGGTCTGGTACAAGGAAAGAGATGCCATTTATACCTGTGCCTCAAAGGATGTGGGCTGAACCTCATAAAAAGGAGTCACGTGGGAAGGAATCACAGGTATTTATGACCATCATTAAGGAATTAATAATATTCACAGAGGTAATGGTCCAGCCTGGATTTGAACACTAGAATCAGTTTTCTTGAAACACTCACTTCCGTCCAGCAGAAAGCAGGAGAGTGTCCAGCAGCCACTCTCTGCCCAGAAAATGCTGACACCAGGCACCAGTAGGCCTGCTGACTCAGGGCAATGGGAGCGGCCAAACTCTCATCTCCCCTCGACACATGAGGCTTTACTACAGCTGTTGGAAAAAGGCCAGCCTTGCAAATTGCCTTTCATGCTACTTGCCAAGAGCGAGTGTTCACTAATTTTTCCCCCCTGGACAGAGGAATAAATGACAGTGATCTTCTTGGCTTTCTCTCCTGAGGGAAGGGTAGTTAGTTCAAATGTAGATTCTGGTAAACTTTGTGCATTTCTGTACAGGCCCAAGGCTAGATGTTATATAAATATAATTATGTCTGTGGGTTTGCCTATATAGTATCACATCATTTAAAAACAGCTAGATGGATGAAACTTAGTCAAGTTTAAAAGTAGTGAAAACAATAACATATTTGTTAAGATGCAAAGTAAAATTATATATATATGTGTGTATACACACACACACACACACACACACACATATATGCTGTTGTTTAGTCACTAAGTTGTGTCTGACACTTTTTGTGACCCCACGGACTGTAGTCTGCCAACCTCCTCTCTCCATGGGATTTCCCAGGCAAGAACACTGGAGTGGGTAGTCATTTCCGTCTCCAGGGGATCTTCCCAACCCAGGGACCAAACTCAGGTCTCCTGCATTGGCAGGCAGATTCTTTACCACTGAGCCAGCAGGGAAACCCATATTTACATATATGTATATGAAGCAAAATGATAAAAACAAGCCTTATTAGGATAATAAACACAATGTTCAAGATAGTGATTAACCTTGCAGGGGAGAAAAGGATAAAGAGGGAATTTCTAGTATTTGTACTGTCTTATTTTATAATCAGAATGATAGCCATAGGGGCATTTCCTATATAATTCTCTATTTATTTTTGTGTGCCTGGAATATTTACTAATATAACTTTAACTCAAAAGTCTTTGTTTTGTCTTTTTTATGAATTTTATTGAGGTATAATGTACACACAATAAAATTTACCATTTTTTGGTATACAAATCATTGCAAAACATTTCTATTACCTCTCAAAATTAAAATATAAAATCAACTGAGAGCCAAAGATTAATGTTTCTACATATTATGTTTATTATATTTCAAGGATTTATGACAGGAACTGATATTCAACCAGTCCCCTTCTGTAAACAACTAAAAAACTGAAAAATACATGAAATAACTGTTTTCAGATATTGCATAACAGGAAATACAAGACTGTGATATTGCTAGAGAGAAGGAAAAATATTAAGGTGAGCCCCATGTGGTCTCTCTTTCTATCTGGAGTTAATTTCTGGACTGTGGTGTAAGGAACGGTAGTCTAAAAAGAGCACAGCTGTCTCCCTGACTTAACAGGACAGAAATCAGAGCTCAGAAATACTTAGTTATCTGGAATGTATGGGGTAAAGTACCAAAAATAAAGGAGTGAAGCCAAAAGCTTCTCTAGAAATCTGCACAGGACTCTCTTGAGTCTTTGGCCCAATACTAAACTATGCACGCACAGGACAAGACTCCAAGAGGACAGGCAGAGAACAGTCATCAGGGAATCAAGAGATATCAGTTAACTGTAAGCTAAGTAATTACTGAACTCATCCAGGACTAGAAGATATTCACCTTTGAAGTGAAATGTTAGCCACTCAGTCATGTTTGATTCTTTGTTACAGACTCCTCTGGTCATGGGATTCTCCAGGCAACAATACTGGAGTGGGTTACCATGCCCTTCTCGAGGGGATTGTCCCAACCCAGGGACAATCCGGAGACAACCCTGGGTCTCCTGTATTACAGGCAGATTCTTTACCATCTGAGCCATAGGTGAAGTCCAAATGTAAACTAAGATTGAACTCTCCAGGCAAGAATAAGCCATTCCCTTCTCCAGGGTCTCTTCCTGACTCAGGGATAGAACTTGGGTCTCCTGCATTGTAGGCAGATTATTTACCATCTGAACCACCAGGGGAGATCAGAGTTAAAACACTTTACAAAAAATGATGCCTTGATAGAGGTTTCAGAAAGATTTCATCTTTGGAGAAGGAGTAATCTAGCCCTAGAATAAAAGTTTCTCTAGGCTCATGCTACAAAGCATAAAGTAAGTCTCAAAGCAATAAGCTAATTCCCAAGCAAATTAACTCCATGACAGAATGGAGAAAAATCTGAAACTCTTTCATAGAAGTTGAAAAAAAAATCTAGGCACCCAAAAATGCATCATAGTGTCCATCATATAATAAAAAATTGATAGATATGTGAAAGGAGAAGGAAAGTATGATCTATAACCCAAAGAAAAATGAATCAATAGAAATATACCCCCAAATGATGGAAATGATGTTATATCAACATCATTTAAAGGAATGTTATATCAACATTGTTTTAAAGGAATTTAAAACAGTATTATGAACTGTTGTATTATATTTATTAAACTATTATAACGTGTCAACTAGATTAAGAAACAGATCAACAAACAAAGCGAAATTAGGAAATCTCAATTAAAAAAATGGAAACTGCATACAGGATCAAATAAAAACCCTGGGATCCAGAAACAAATTATATGAATTAAAAATTTTACTGGGTACGTTTAACAGTGGGCTTCCCCAAGTGGCACTAGTGGTGAAGACCCCACCTGCTAATGCAGAAGACCTAAACGATGCAGGTTCCATCCCTGGGTGGGGAAGATCCCCCTGGAGGAGGGCATAGCAATCCACTCCAGTATTCTTGCCTGGAGAATCCCATGGACATAGGAGCCTGGTGGGCTACAGTCCATAAGGTCACAAAGAGTCAGGCATCACTGAAGCAACCTTACACTTAGCACAGATTTAACAGCAGACAGGGATACAGAGAAGAAAGAGCAGTGAACCTGAAGACATGGCAAAAGAAAGTATCTGATAGAGTGCCTGATGAACTATGGTCAGAGGAGACAGGGATCAAGACCATCCCCATGGAAAAGGAATGCAAAAAAGCAAAATGGCTGTCTGGGGAGGCCTTACAAATAGCTGTGAAAACAAGGGAAGTGAAAAGCAAAGGAGAAAAGGAAAGATATATGCATCTGAATGCAGAGTTCCAAAGAATAGCAAGGAGAGATAAGAAAGCCTTCCTCAGTGATCAGTGCAAATAAATAGAGGAAAACAACAGAATGGGAAAGACTAGAGATCTCTTCAAGAAAATTAGAGATACCAAGGGAACATTTCATGCAAAGATGGGCTCGATAAAGGACAGAAATGGTATGGACCTAACAGAAGCAGAAGATATTAAGAAGAGGTGAAAGGAATACACAGAAGAACTGTACAAAAAAGATCTTCACGACCCAGATAATCACGATAGTGTGATCACTCACCTAGAGCCTGACATCCTGGAATGTGAAGTCAAGTGGCCTTAGAAAGCATCACTACGAACAAAGCCAGTGGAGGTGATGGAATTCCAGTTGAGCTCTTTCAAATCCTGAAAGATGATGCTGTGAAAGTGCTGCACTCAATATGCCAACAAATTTGGAAAACTCAGCAGTGGCCACAGGACTGGAAAAGGTCAGTTTTCATTCCAATCCTAAAGAAAGGCAATGCCAAAGAATGCTCAAACTACTGCATAATTGCACTCATCTCACACGCTAGTAAAGTAATGCTCAAAGTTCTCCAAGCCAGGCTTCAGCAATATGTGAACCGTGAACTTCCTGATGTTCAAGCTGGTTTTAGAAAAGGCAGAGGAACCAGAGATCAAATTGCCAACATCTGCTGGATCATGGGAAAAGGAAGAGAGTTCCAGAAAAACATCTACTTCTGCTTTATTGACTATGCCAAAGCCTTTGACTGTGTGGATCACAACAAACTGTGGAAAACTCTGAAAGAGATGGGAATACCAGACCACCTGACCTGCCTCTTGAGAAACCTATATGCCGGTCAGGAAGCAACAGTTAGAACTAGACATGGAACAACAGACTGGTTCCAAATAGGAAAGGAGTACGTCAAGGCTATATATTGTCACCCTGCTTATTTAACTTATATGCAGAGTACATCATGAGAAACGCTGGGCTGGAAGAAGCACAAGCTGTAATCAAGATTGCCGGGAGAAATATCAATAACCTCAGATATGCAGATGATACCACCCTTATGGCAGAAAATGAAGAGGAACTAAAAAGCCTCTTGATGGAACTGAAAGAGGAGAGTGAAAAACTTGGCTTAAAGCTCAACATTCAGAACACGAAGATCATGGCATCTGGTCCCATCACTTCATGGGAAATAGATGGGGAAACAGTGGAAACAGTGTCAGACTTTATTTTTCTGGGCTCCAAAATCACTGCAGATGGTGATTGCAGCCATGAAATTAAAAGACGCTTGCTCCTTGGTAGGAAAGTTATGACCAACCTAGATAGCATATTGAAAAGCAGAGACATTACTTTGCCCACAAAGCTCCATCTAGTCAAGGCTTTTGGTTTTTCCAGTGGTCATGTATGGATGTGAGAGTTGGACTGTGAAGAAAGCTGAACCCCAAAGAATTGATGCTTTTGAACTGTGGTGTTGGAGAAGACTCTTGAGAGTCCCTTGGACTGCAAGGAGATCCAACCAGTCCATTCTAAAGGAGATCAGTTCTAGGTGTTGACTGGAAGCAATGATGCTAAAGCTGAAACTCCAATACTCTGGCCACCTCATGCAAAGCGTTGACTCCTTGGAAAAGACTCTGATGCTGGGAGGGACTGGGGGCAGGAGGAGAAGGGGACAACAGAGGATGAGATGGTTGGATGGCATCACCAACTCGATGGACATGAGTTTGAGTGAACTCCAGTAGTTAGTGATGGACAGGGAGGCCTGGCGTGCTGTGATTCATGGGGTCGCAAAGAGTCGGACACGACTGAGCGACTGAACTGAACTGAGGCCGAAAGAAATGATGTCAGGTGGTAGTCCTTATACTAAAGGACTAAAGGTCTAAAAAATAAAGAGTACTAGAAATGGTAAATATATGAGTAAATGTAAAAGACTATTTTCCTTATTTTTTAATTTTTTAAAAAATAGTTGTTTGAAGAAACAAAATAACAATGTACTGCAGGGTTTATGATGCATGTAGACGTAAAATGGATGTGAACAGGAGCAGAAAGGATAGAGGGGAGTGAAAATAAACTATTACAATTTTTTAAATTATATGTGAATTTGTATTATTTGAAGGTAGAGTATAATGAGTCAAAGATGAACACTACATTCTAGAGGAACCATTAACAATAGAAGATAAAGAATATGTATAGCTAATAATCAAATAATAGAGATACAGTTGAATACTGGAAAACACTAATAAATAATAATCCAGAAAAGGCAAGGATGGAGGAGGACAAAAACAAAGAACATAAAGAAGAAATAGAAAACATAGCAAGATGATGGGTTTAAAACAAGCCATAGCTAAACTTACATTAAATGTAAATGATAAAATATTCTAATTAAATAACAGAGGTTGTCAAACTAGAGTTTAAAAAGCAAGAACAAACTTATGCCATCTAAGAGATTCCCATTAAATAAATGACCCAGAGAGATTAAAAGTATGACAGAAACATATATCCCATGCAAAGACTAATCTTATGAAAATTTAGTTATATAGTTATCTAGAGCTAGCTGCTCAGTCATGTCTGACTCTTTGTGACCCCAGGAGCTGTAGCCCTCCAAGCTCCCTAATTCATGAATTTTTCCAGGCAAGAATACTGGAACCAGTTGCCACTTCCTACTCCAGGGGATCTTCCCAACCTAGGGATGGAAACTGTTTCCCTTGCATCTCCTAATTGGCAGGCGGATTCTTTATTCTTATGAAAACTGAAATATCTATGTTAATATCAAACAATAGACTTCAGGGGGAGATTACCAGAGATAAAAGTTGTATTTTATAATGGTAATAGTATCAGTAGACTTCCCTGGTGGCACAGTTGATAAGAATCTGCCTGCCAATGCAGGGGACACAGGTTCAACCCCTGGTCCAGGAAGATTCCACTTGCCACAGACCAACTAAGCCCACGTGCCACATCTCCTGAGCCCACGCTCTGGAGCCTGTGAGTTACAAGTACTGAGCCCGCATGCTGCAGCTCCTGAATCCCGTGCACCTAGAGCCTGCGCTCCACAACAAGAGGAGTGACCACGGTGAGAAGCCCGTACGCTGCAGTGAGAAGCCTGCACACCACAAAGAAGGGTAGCTCCTGCTCACCACAACTAAAGAAAGCTAGTGCACAGCAGTGAAGACCCAGCGCAGCCAAAATTAAGTTAATTTTAAAAAAAGGTCACTTCATCAAGAAGACATATAATCACAATGTGTGTGCAATTAATAACAGCTTCAACATACACATACAAAAATACCGGTAGAACCAAAAGAAAAAATTAAGTTTCTTAATTATATTTGGAGATTAACATTCCTCTCTCAAGAATGAACAAAACAAATAGAAAATCAGCAAAAATAAGATATTTGAACAATACTGTCAACAAACTCAATCTTTTCACATTTATAGAACACTGCATTGAACAACTGCAGAATACATTCTTTCCACGTGCACATGGACCACTCATTCATCACAAATGAGCCATAGAATAAGGCACAATAAATAAAGAAAGGTACAAATAAATAAAAAGTAGTAATGATATAGACTATGTTCCTTGACTATAATTTAACTAAAATAGAATCAAACAAAAAGCATCTGGAAGATTTCCAAGTATTTGGAAATTAAACAACATGTTTAATTAACATGGATCAAAATAAAAATTATAATGAATAGAAAACTTCAAACTTGATAATGATGATACATCATGTAAAATTTGTAGTATTCAGCTAAAGCAGTTATTACGAGGAAATTTTAAAATTAAATGACTTTTACTATAACAGATTTTTTTGATGGCCCGTGCCATAAACCAACAAGAATCGGCCATGAGCATACAGGCCCTCCCTCCTGAAAGAGAAATCCCACACACAGCAACAAAGACTCAGTGCAGTCAAAAAATAATAATAATTCTTAAAAAAAAAAAACCACAATGAATTACATATAGGAAAACAATGATTTGAATTACTTCAGATTTCTTATCAAAAGCTATGGAGGCCAGAAGTTGCTGAAACAAAGATTTTACTGTGCTGAAAGGAAAGAACTATCAATCTAAAATTCTTTATCCAATAGAAATTTCCTTTAGGAATAATGGTGAAATTCACTAGTGAAAGAAAATTGAAATTTGCTGCCATCAGACTTTCTTGAAAAGAAATGCTAAAGGAGGAGGAGAAAATGGCAACCTGCTCCAGGATTCTTGCCTGGAAAAGTCCACGGACAGAAGAGCCTGGTGGGATGCAGTCCATGGGGGTTACACAGCTGAGCCTGCAGGCATGAGTGGGGGTGGAGGGAGATGGATTGGTAGCAATAAACAGGTAGAGCTAAAAAGAAAGAAAAGAAATACTAAAGGACATTCTTTAGGTGTAAGGAAGATGATACTAGATGAAAATTTGAAATTTCAGGAATGGAGAAAGAATGATAGACATGGTAAATCTGGATAAACTTGGTAGAGTATTTTCTCCCCTTGCTGCTGCTGCTGCTGCTAAGTCGCTTCAGTAGTGTCTGACTCTGTGCGGCCCCATAGACGGCAGCCCACCAGGCTCCCCCGTCCCTGGGATTCTCCAGGCAAGAACGCTGGAGTGGGTTCCCATTTCCTTCTCCAATGCATGAAAGTCAAAAGTGAAAGTGAAGTCGCTCAGCTGTGTCCGACTCTTGACCCCATGGACTGCAGCCTATTAGGCTCCTCCGTCCATGGGATTTTCCAGGCAAGAGTACTGGAGTGGGGCGCCATTGCCTTCTCCATTTCTCCCCTTAACTTTGTTAAAGTACACATGATAGTTGGAAGCAAAAATTACAGTATTGTTGAGTGGGGTTTTCAGTGCATGTAAATGCATTATATACAACTACATCATAAAGTGGGAAGGGTAGAGATGTATATGATGGTAAGGTTTCTCCAGTCTACTTGAAGTAGTAAATATTAATTCTAAGAATATTGTGAAAAATTAGGGATATGTTATGTTAATCCCTAGAATAACTACTAAAAGACTATAAAGAAATGTAACCAAACATCCAATGAATTTAATTAAAGTGGAATCCTAAAAAAATACAATAAAAAAAGAAAAGGTAGGAGAGATAAAACAGGACAAAAGTGGGCACAAAAAGAAAATTAGTAGTAAAACTGCAGACCTAAAATTGAATATATCAATAATTATACTATATGTAAATAGTCTAAGCAGTCATTAAAAGACAGAATTGTCAGATTGAATAAAATAACAAAATGTAACTATATACTGTCTGTAAGAAACTTACTTTAAGTAAAATGATGTGGGTAGGTAAAAAGTAAAAGATGGAAATAAGATTTATGATGCCAATATAGTCAAAAGAAAGCTGGAGAAGCTTTATCAATAGCCAACAAAATAGATTTCAAAGCAAGGAAACTTGACTAGGAATAAGGGTTTTTTTATATAATAATAAAAGAGTCAATACACTAAGAAGACAAATCAATCCTAAAGGTGGTATGTACTTAAAAATAGAGTTTCAAAATAAAAGAAGTTATAATTGATGGAATTGAAAGAAGATTTGGGCAAATCCACAGGTAGAGTTGAAGCCTTCAGCATTTTCCTCTAAGTAACCAGTAGAACAAATAGAAAACTGGCAAGAATACATAACTTAACGAAGACCATCAAATACCATGATTTCCAAAGGACTGAAATCATACAGAAGATGTTTTCTGACTATGAGTGAGTGCATGAGTGAGAAGCAATCAGTTGTGTCCAACTCTTTGCAACCCATGGACTATACAGTCCAAAGGAGTCCAAAGGAGACTATATAGTCCACGAACTATACAGAGCAAAGGAGAAAAGGAAAGCTATATCCATTTGAATGCAGAGTTCCAAAGAATAGCAAGGAGAGATAAGAAAGCCTTCCTCAGTGATCAGTGAAAAGAAACAGAGGAAAACAATAGAACGAGAAAGACTAGAGATCTCTTCAAGAAAATTAGAGATACCAAGGGAACATTTCATGCAGAGATGGGCTCAATAAAGGATAGAAATGGTATGGACCTAACAGAAGCAGAAATTAAGAAGAGGTAGCAGAAATACACAGAAGAACTATACAAAAGATCTTCATGACCCAGATAACCACATTGATGTGATCACTCACCTAGAGCTAGACAGCCTGGAATGTGAAGTCACGTGGGCCTTAGGAAGCATCACTACGAACAAAGCTAGTGGAGCTGATGGAATTCCAGTTGAGCTATTTCAAATCCTAAAAGTTGATGCTGTGAAAGTACGGCACTCAATATGCCAACAAATTTGGAAAACTCAGCAGTGGTGACAGAACTGGAAAAGGTCAGTTTTCATTCCAATCCCAAAGAAAGGCAATGCCAAAGAATGTTCAAACTACCCACAATAGCACTTAACTCACACGCTAGTAAAGTAATGCTCAAAATTATCTAAGGCTTCAACAGTACGTGAACCATGAACTTCCAGGTGTTCAAGCTGGTTTTAGAAAAGGCAGAACCAGAGATCAAATTGCAAACGTCCATTGGATGATCAAAAAATTAAGAGAGTTCCAGAAAAACATCTATTTCTGTTTTATTGACAATGCCAAAGCCTTTGACTGTATGGATCACAACAAACTGTGAAAAATTCTGAAAGAGATGGGAATACCAGACCACCTGACCTACCTCTTGAGAAATCTGTATGGAGGTGAGGAAGCAACAATTAGAACTGGACATGGAACAACAGACTGTTCCAAATAGGAAAAGGAGAATGTCAAGGCTGTATATTGTCACCCTGCTTATTTAACTTATATGCAGAGTACATCATGAGAAATGCTGGGCTGGATGAAACACAAGCTGGAATCAAGATTTCCAGGAGAAATATCAATAACCTCAGATATACAGATGACACCACCCTTATTGCAGAAAGTGAAGAGCTAAAGAGCCTCTTGATGAAAGTGAAAGAGGAAAGTGAAAAAGCTGGCTTAAAGCTCAACATTCAAAGAACTAAGATCATGGCATCCGGTCTCATCACTTCATGGCAAACTTTATTTTTTTAGGCTCCAAAATCACTGCAGATGGTGATTGCAGCCATGAAATTAAAAGATGCTTGCTTCTTGGAAGAAAAGTTATGACCAACCTAGACAGCATATTAAAAAGCAGAAACATTACTTTGCCAACAAAGGTCCATCTAGTCAAGGCTATGATTTTTCCAATAACCATGTATAGATGTGAGAGTTGGACTATAAAGAAAGGTGAGCGCCGAAGAATTGATCCTTTTGAACTGTGGTGTTGGAGAAGACTCTTGAGAGTCCCTTGGACTGCAAGGAGATCCAACCAATCCATCTTAAAGGAAATCAGTCCTGAATATTCATTGGAAGGACTGATGCTGAAGCTGAAACTCCAATACTTTGGCCACCTGATGTGAAGAGCTGACTCATTGGAAAAGATCCCGATGCTGGAAAAGATTGAAGGCAGGAGGAGAAGGAGACAACAGAGGATGAGGTGGTTGGATGGCATCACTGACTCAATGGACATGGGTTTGAGTAAACTCTGGGAGTTGGTGGTGGACAGGGAGCCCGGTGTGCTGCAGTCCATGGGGTCACAAAGAGTCGGACACGACTGAGCAACTGAACTGAACTGAACTATATAGTCCATGGAATTCTCCAGGCCAGAATACTAGAGTGGGTAGCTGTTCCCATCTCCAGGGGATCTTCCCAACCCAGGGATTGAACCCAGGTCTCCTGCATTGCAGGGTGATTCTTTACCAGCTGAGCCACCAAGGGAAGCCCTTTCTGACTATAATGAGATTAAATAAAAATTAATAACAATGATTACAAAATGTTAATAAAAAAGAAAACCTAAATAATAGAGAAACATACTCTGTTGATAGTTAAAAATATCACTAAGAAAATGAAAAACAACAAGCTATGGAATGGGAGAAAATATTTGCAAATCATATATTTGATAAATGACTTCTACCTAGAATATATAAAGAGTTCTTACTTCTCAATATAAAAATACACTCAATTTTAAAAATGAGCAAAAGACTTGAATAAAAAATCTCCAAAAAAGGCATGTTAAATGCTAACAGGCACATGAAAATACATTCAACACCATGAGTCATCAGGGAAATGCAAATTAAAACCACAATGAGATACTACTTCACACCCACTAGAATGGTTATAATTATGAAGACAGAGAATATCAAATGTTAGTAAGGAAGTGGAAAAACTAGAACCTTTGTACATTGCTGTAAGGAAAGTAAAATGGTAACAGCTACTTTGGAAAACAGTTGAACAGTTTCTTAAAAAGATAAATTTGCCATACAACTCAGGCATTCCACTCCTAAGAATCTACCCAAAGAAATGAAAACAGGGAACTTTCTGGTGGTCCAGTGGTTAGGACTTGGCACTTTCACTGCCATGGCCCTAGGTTCAAACCCTAGTAGGGGAACTAAGATCTCACAAGCTGCATGGCATGGCCAAAAAAAAAAAAAGAAAAAAGAAAAGAAAACAGAATCAGTGTTTAAAAAAAGAGAGAAATGAAAACTCCTACTCACATGAAAAAACCATGTATACAAATTATCACAGGAGCATTTTTCATACTAGCCAAAAGCTGGTAACCACCTAAATGTTCATCACATGATAAATGGATAAGCAAATATCCATACAATCAAATAATATTTGGTAAAAAAGAAACATAATTCTGAAACATGCTTCAACATAGATGAACCTCAAAAACATTATGCTAAGCTAGATATAAACACTAGGTATGATAGGATTCCATTTAAATGAAATGTCCAGAAGTGGCAAATTTATAGAAACAGATGGAAAATCAGTGGTAGCCTGAGGCTAGGGGTGGGAGGAGAGATTAACTGCAGATCACTATGAGGTTATTTTTTGGTATAATAGAAATATTCTAAAACTGGAGTGTGATGATAGTTGTACAACTCAATTTATTAAAAATCATAGAATTATACCTTTATAATAGTTGAATTCTAAGGCTGTAAATTAAACTTCAATAAAACTGTTTAAAAAAAAATCTAGATATCTAATTATGTTAGGGTTTTAATCAAGAAAGGATGCTGAATTGTAATCAGTGCTAGCTACCATGGCAGAAATCCCCATTTAGTCAGAGGATATGGCTTTTTAGAGAGGGAAGCAATTGTCCCCAGAGTAATCTATTCAGGAAATTCTGAGCCACCTTGTTAAAAAGGAATGTTCAACTATATATCTTATGGATGCCAACTCTTACTTTGGAAGCAGTTCTGGGCTGTCAACTCCATTCATCCATTCAGCAAAAGTCATAGAATGCTTACTTATTTGCCAAGTATTATTTGTCAAGCTGGAGGGGGATAATAAAAAATGAAAAGGCATGGCTTGGCCTTTAACCTGCCAGCATTTCAAAACTTGTGGCTCCATTAGGAGTTTGGCCCTTCTTCCTTTTCTAGCTACTAGCCTCTTTGACTTCAGAGCCACGATCCTTACTGGGTCTACTTTCCCATCTCCAAAATTTATTATTTTTTCTTTTTAGCAACATTTCAAGCAGGGAGAAAGTATACAGAAAACTATAATAAACATTTGTGTGCCTGGTTACCTCTTAATCTTTTAGATTTTTAGGTTTTAATCTTAGTTCTTTAAACAAAATAAAATATGACATATGCATTTGAAGCCCCTTTTATTCACTTCTTTTCCTACAGAGGTAAATGGTATCCTGAAGTTGGCATTCACCATTTCTACGCATATCTATATACTATTATTTCACATGTATATGTATTCACAAAAAATGCATACATTTCACAAACTTTATATAAATAATGTGATACTTAATATTTTCTCTTGTATTTTGTGTTTTAATGCAGCATGTTTTCTGAATTGATTCATATTGTAAATGCAATTTTGTGTTCCATTATATGTTCTTTGCAGCCAAAGATGGAGAAGCTCTATACAGTCAGCAAAAACAAGACCAGGAGCTGACTGTGGCTCAGATCATGAATCCCTTATTGCCAAATTCAGACTTAAATTGAAGAAAGTAGGGAAAACCACTAGACCATTCAGGTATGACCTAAATCAAATCCCTTATGATTATACAGTGGAAGTGAGAAATAAAGGGACTAGATCTGATAGATAGAGTGCCTGATGAACTATGGACGGAGGTTCGTGACATTGTACAGGAGACAGGGATCAAGACCATACCCATGGAAAAGAAATGCAAAAAAGCAAAATGGCTGTTGGAGGAGGGGGCCTTACAAATAGCTGTGAAGAGAAGAGAAGAGAAGAGAAAACCAAAGGAGAAAAGGAAAGATATAAGCATCTGAATGCAGAGTTCCAAAAAATAGCAAGGAGAGATAACAAAGCCTTCCTCAGCGATCAATGCAAAGAAATAGAGGAAAAGAACAGAATGGGAAAGACTAGAGATCTCTTCAAGAAAATTAGAGATACCAAGAGTATATTTCATGCAAAGCTGGGCTCGATAAAGGACAGAAGTAATATGGACCTAACAGAAACAGAACATATTAAGAAGAGGTGGCAAGAATACACAGAAGAACTGTACAAAAAAGATCTTCACGACCCAGATAATCACGATGGTGTGATCACTCACCTAGAGCCAGATATCCTGGAATGTGAAGTCAAGTGGGCCTTAGAAAGCATCAGTACGAACAAAGCTAGCGGAGCTGATGGAATTCCAGTTGAGCTCTTTCAAATCCTGAAAGATGATGCTGTGAAAGTACTGCACTCAATATGCCAGCAAATTTGGAAAACTCAGCAGTGGCCACAGGACTGGAAAAGGTCAGTTTTCATTCCAATCCCAAAGAAAGGCAATGCCAAAGAATGCTCAAACTACTGCACAATTACACTCATCTCACACGCTAGTAAAGTAATGCTCAAAATTCTCCAAGCCAGGCTTCAGCAATATGTGAAGCGTGAACTTCCAGAAGTTCAAGCTGGTTTGAGAAAAGGCAGAGGAACCAGAGATCAAATTGCCAACATCTGCTGGATCATGGGAAAAGGAAGAGAGTTCCAGAAAAACATCTACTTCTGCTTTATTGACTATGCCAAAGCCTTTGACTGTGTGGATCACAATAAACTGTGGAAAATTCTGAAAGAGATGTGAATAGCAGATCACCGGACCTGCCTCTTGAGAAACCTGTATGCCGGTCAGGAAGCAACAGTTGGAACTGGACATGGAACAACATACTAGTTCCAAATAGGAAAAGGAGTACGTCAAGGCTGTATATTGTCAACCTGCTTATTGAACTTATATGCAGAGTACATCATGAGAAATGCGGGGCTGGAAGAAGCACAAGCTGGAATCAAGACTGCCGGGAGAAATATCAATAACCTCAGATATGCAGATGATACCACCCTCATGGCAGAAAATGAAGAGGAACTAAAAAGCCTCTTGATGGAACTGAAAGAGGAGAGTGAAAAACTTGGCTTAAAGCTCAACATTCAGAAAACGAAGATCATGGCATCTGGTCCCATCACTTCATGGGAAATAGATGTGGAAACAGTGTCAGACTTTATTTTTTGGGGCTCCAAAATCACTGCAGATGGTGATTGCAGCCATGAAATTAAAAGATGCTTACTCCTTGGAAGGAAAGTTATGACCAACCTAGATAGCATATTGAAAAGCAGAGACATTACTTTGCCAAAAAAGGTCTGTCTGGGTAAGGCTTTTGGTTTTTCCAGTGGTCATGTATGGATGTGAGAGTTGGACTGTGAAGAAAGCTGAACCCCAAAGAATTGATGCTTTTGAACTGTGGTGTTGGAGAAGACTCTTGAGAGTCCCTTGGACTGCAAGGAGATCCAACTAGTCCATTCTAAAGGAGATCAGTCCTGGGTGTTCTTTGGAAGCAATGATGCTAAAGCTGAAACTCCAATACTTTGGCCACCTCATGTGAAGAGTTGACTCATTGGAAAAGACTCTGATGCTGGGAGGGACTGGGGGCAGGAGGAGAAGGGGATGACAGAGGATGAGATGGCTAGATGGCTTCACCGACTCGATGGACATGAGTTTGAGTGAATTCTGGTAGTTGGTGATGGACAGGGAGGCCTGGCGTGCTGTAATTCATGGGGTCGCAAAGAGTCAGACATGACTGAACAACTTAACTGAACTGAATTGATATGTGCTGTGCTTAGTCACTCAGTCATGTGCAACTCTTTGCCACCCCATGGACTGTAGCCTACCAGGCTCCTCTGTCCATGGGGGTCTTCCAGGCAAGAATACTGGAGTTGGTTGCCAAATCCTTTGCCAGGGGATCTTTCCAATCCAGGGATTGAACCCAGGTCTCCTGCATTGCCGGAGGATTCTTTACCATTTGAGCCACCAAGGAAGTCATTATATGAAGAAAGAACAATTTATTTATCTATCCTCCTATTTTGGACTTTGAGGTTGTTCCTATTTTTTTTTCTATTGTAAAAAGTGTTGAAAACCACTCTTATACATCTTTCTTTACGCAAATATACAAGGTTTTTATGGGCTTTCCTGGTGGCTCATATGGTAAAGAATCTGCCTGCAATGTGGGAGACTGGGGTTTGATCCATGGGTTGGGAGAATCCCCTGGAGAAGGAAATAGCAACCCACTCCAGTAATCTTGCCTGGCAAATCCCATGGAAAGAGGAGGCTCCCGGGTTACAGTCCATGGGGGTCACAAAGAGTTGGACATGACTGAGAGACAAACACATATACACCTAGAGGGGGAATTACTAGGCCATGGAATATGTACTAATTTTCAGCTTTGGTTGTTGTTGTTCAGTCACTAAGTCACGTCTGACTCTTTGCAGTCCTACGGTCTGCAGCACACCAGGCTTCCCTGTCCTTCACCATCTCCTGGAGCTTGCTCAAACTCATGTCAGTTGAGTCAGTGATGCCATCCAACCATCTCATCCTCTGTCACTCACTTCTCTTCCTGCCCTCAATCTTTCCCAGCACCAGGGTCTTTTCCGGTGAGTCAGTTCTTCGTTTCAGGTGGCCAAAGTATTGGAGCTTCAGCTTCAGCATCAGTCCTTCCAATGAATATTCAGGGTTGATTTCCTTTAGGATTGACTGGTTTGACCTCCTTGCTGTTCAAGGTACTCTTAAGAGTCTTCTCCAGCACCACAGTTCAAAAGCATCAATTCTTCGGCACTCAGCCTTTTTTATGGTCCAACTCTCATGTCCATACATAACTACTGGAAAAACCATAGCTTTGACTAAAAGGACTTTTGTCAGCAAAGTGCTGTCTCTGCTTTTTAATATGTTGTCTCTGTTCAGTTGAGTTCAGTCACTCAGTTGTATCCAATTCTTTGCAACGCCGTGGACTGAAACATGCCAGGCTTCCCTGTCTACCACCAACTCCTGAACTCTGTCTAGAGTTGTCATAGCTTTTTTTCCAAGGAGCAAGTGTCTTTTAATTTTGTGGCTGCAGTCACCACCTGCAGTGATTTTGGAGCCCAAGAAAATGAAATTTCTACTTTTTCCCAAACTATTTGCCATGCATTGATGGGACCAGATGACATGATCTTAGTTTTCTGAATGCTGAGTTTTAAGCTAGCTTTTTCACTCCCCTCTTTCACCTTCATCAAGAGGCTCTTTAGTTTCTCTTTGCTTTCTGCCATTAAAGTGGTATATCTGCGTATCTGAGGTTGGTCAGCTTTGGTAGATATATCTTAAATTTCTCTTCAACAACTGATTTACACTCCCACTAGCAGTATCTGAGAATTCTCATTTGTCTATATCTTTCTCAACATATGGTGTTATCAAATTAAATTTTGTCTATACGGAAGATATAAAATGGTATCTCATTTAGTTTTAATTTGCTTGTTCTTGATTAGCGGGGAAGTGAACAATTTCTTGTATGTCTGATGGTACGTTAAATTTCCTCCTCTGTAAGTTATGTTATTCCTTGACCATTTTCCTATTGGATTGTTTGCCTTTTTCTTATTGATTTGTTGTGGTTCTTTAATCTTTGTCTATTATGTGTTTATCTTTTTTTCAGTCTATTTTTTTCCCTTTTTTGTGATGATCTTTGTTAAGCAGAATTTTTAAAATCTTAAATATTAAGAAAATAAAAAACTTACTCTTTGTGATTTGTACTTTTTATATCTTGCTTCCTTAAATTATTTTTAATTTTGTTAGGTATGCTAATGGTTTTATTTTACTTAGAAAAATGTCCTTACCAAGTAGAAAATGAACCCTGTATTATGTGCAAGTGAAATAATTTTTGCAAGAGATGCAGGTTCAGTTCCCTGGAGGAGGACATGTAATTCATTCCAGTATTCTTGCCTGGAGAATCGTGGACAGAGGAGTCTGGCAGGCTAGGGTCCATAGCGTCACAAACAGTCTGACTGAAGCGGCAGCACGCAGGCACAGCCATGCTTATGTCATCTGTTCTTCCAGGTACTTGCTCTTTTCACATATTATTTTAAAGAAAATCCAAAACATTTATAACTATTTAGTATACGTTACTAAATTTTGAGGATTTGTTTTAAAATATTTTTAAACTATACTATGTTTTTTTTTTCTTAAACTTCTTATTTTGTATTGGACATGGTTGGATGGCATCACCGACTTGATGGACATGAATTTGAGCAAGCTCCAGGAGTTGGTGATAGACAGGGAAGCCTGGCGTACTGCAGTCCATGGGGTCACAAAGAGTCAGACATGACTGAGCAACTGAACTGAACTAATAGTCAATTAGGGCTTCTCTGGTGGCTCAGTGGTAAAGAATCTGCCTACAATGCAGAAGGTACAGGTTCAATCCCTGGGTGAAGAAGATTCCCTGGAGAAGGAAAAGGGAATGCTCTCCAGTATCTTAGCCTGGAAAATTTCAGATATGAAGGAACCTGGAGGGCTACAATCCATGAGGTCACAAAAGAGTTGGACACAATTAAGTTACTAAGCAACAGCAACAACATAGTTGGTTAATAATGTTGTGACAGTTTCAGGTGAATAGGGAGGGGACTCAGCCATACATATACATGTATCTATTCTCCCCCAAACCCCCTCCCATTCAGGCTGTGAACAATGCTATGTGTTTTTAAAGTAAAAAGCAAAATAGCTAGGAATATAAACAATAATTCCTTAATTCTATCAAATATTCAATCAGTGTTCATTTGCAGTCATCTCAAATGTTATGTCTTGTGTATGTGTATACTTTAGAATTTGCTTCAACCATGATCAAAAATGCCTGATGCTGTGAAGAACAATTATTGCATAGGAACCTGGAATGTTAGGTCCATGAATCAAGGTAAATTGGAAGTGGTTAAACAGGAGATGGCAAGAGAAAACATCAACAATTTAGGAGTCAGTGAACTAAATGGGCGAATTTAAATCAGATTACCATTGTATCTACTACTGTGGGCAAGAATCCCTTAGAAGAAATGGAGTAGCCCTCATAATCAACAAGAGTCTGAAATGCAGTACTTGGGTGCAATCTCAAAAATGACAGAATGATCTCTGTTTGTTTCCAAGGCAAACTATTCAATATCACAGTAATCCAAGCCTATGCACCAACCAATAATGCTGAAGAAACTGAAGTTGAATGGTTCTATGAAGACTTACAAGACCTTCTAGAACTAAGACCAAAAAAAGATGTCCTTATTACCACAGGGGACTGAAATGCAAAAGTAGGAAGTCAAGAGATACCTGGAGTAACAGGCAAGTTTGTCCTTGGAGTACAAAATGAAGCAGGGCAAAGTCTACCAGAGTTTTGCCAAGAGAATGCACTGGTCATAGCAAACACCCTCTTCCAATAACACAACTCTAAACATGGATATCACCAGATGGTCAATATTGAAATCAAACTGATTATATTCTTTGCAGCTGAAGATGGAGAAGCTCTATACAGTCAGCAAAAAAAAGACAAGGAGCTGACCATGGCTCAGATCATGAACTCCTTATTGCAAAACTCAGACTTAAATTGAAGAAAGTAGAGAAAACCACTAGACCATTCATGTATGATCTAAATTAAATCCCTTGCGATTATACAGTGGAAGTGACAAATAGATTCAAGGGATTAGATCTGATAGAGTGACTGCCTGAAGAACTGCAGATGGAGGTCTGTAACATTGTACAGGAGGTGGTGATTAAAATCATTCCTAAGAAGAAGAAGTGCAAAAAGGCAAAATGGTTGTCTGAGGAGGTCTTACGAATACCTGACAAAAGAAGAGAAGCAAAAGGCAAAAGAGAAAAGTAAAGATATATCCATTTGAATGCAGAGTTCCAAAGAATAGCAAGAATAGAGAAGGCTTCTGAAGTGATCAATGCAAACAAATGGAGGAAAACAATAGAATGGGAAAGACTAGAGATCTCTTCAAGAAAATTAGAGATACCAAGGCACATTTCATGCAAAGATGGGCACAATAAGGATAGAAACGGTATGAACCTAACAGAAGCAGAAGATATTAAGAGGTGGCAAGAATACACAGAAGAACTATACAAAAAAGATCTTCAAGACCCAGATAACCACAATGGTGTGATCACTCACCTAGAGCCAGACATCCTGGTGTGTGAAGTCATGTGGGCCTTAGGAAGCATCACTAAGAACAAAGCTAGTAGAGGTGATGGAATTCCAGCTGAGCTATTTCGAACCCTAAAAGATGATGCTGTTAAAGCATTGCACTCAATATGCCAACAAATTTGGAAAACTCAGCAGTGGTCACAGGACTGGAAAAGGTCAGTTTTCATTCCAATCCCAAAGAAAGACCATGCCAAAGAATGTTCAAACTACTGCACAATTACACTCATCTCACATGCTAGCAAAGTAATGCTCAAAATTCTCCAAGCCAGGCTTGAACAGTATGTGAACCGAGAACTTCCAGATGTTCAAGCTGGATTTAGAAAAGGCAGAGGAACCAGAGATCAAATTGCCAACATCCTCTGGATCATTGAAAAAGCAAGAGAATTCTATAAAAACATCTACTTCTGCTTCATTGACTACACTAAAGCCTTTGACTGTGTGGATCACAACAAACTGTGGAAAATTCTGAAAGAGATGGGAATACCAGACCACCTGACCTGCCTCCTGAGAAATCTATATGCAGGTCAAGAAACAACAGTTACAACCGAACATGGAACCACGGACTGGTTCCAAATCGGGAAAGGAGTATGTCAAGGCTGTGTGTTGTCACCTTGCTTATTTAACTTAATGCAGAGTACATCATATGAAATGCCAGGCTGGATGAAGCACAAGCTAGAATCAAGTTTTTGCAGGGAGAAATATCAATAATATCAGATATGCAGATGACACCACCCTTATGGCAGAAAATGAGGAGAATCCAAAGAGCCTCTTGATGAAAGTGAAAGAGGAGAGTGAAAAGGAGGGAGGAGGGTTCAGGATGGGGAGCATGTGTATATCTGTTTTATTTTTAAAATTAAAAAAAAATAAATAAATAAAATAAAATAAAATTCAGCATTCAAAGAACTAAGGTCGTGGCATCCGGTCTCATCACTTCATGGCAAATAGATGGGGAAATAATGGAAACAGTGACAGACTTTATTTTCTTGGGCTCCAAAATCACTGCAGATTGTGACTGCAGCCATGAAATTAAAAGACGCTTGCTCCTTGGAGGAGTGGCTTGCCATTGCCTTCTCCGATGACCAACCTAGACAGCATATTAAAAGCAGAAACATTACTTTGCCAACAAAGGTCCATCTAGTCAAAGGTATGGTTTTTCCAGTAGTCATGTATGGATGTGAGAGTTGGACCATAAAGAATGCTGAACACTGAAGAATTGATGCTTTCGAACTGTAATGTTGGAGAAGACTGTTGAGAGTCCCTTGGACTGCAAGGAGATCCAACCAGTCCATCCTAAAGGAAACCAGTCCTGAATACTCATTGGAAGGACTGATGCTGAAGCTGAAGCTCCAATACTTTGGCCACCTGATGCAAAGAGCTGACTCAATGGAAGAGACCCTGATGCTGGGAAAGATTGAAAGCAGGAGAAGTGGATGCCAGAGGATGAGATGGTTGGATGGCATCACTGACTCAATGAACATGAGTTTGAGCAAGCTCCAGAAGATGGTGAAGGACAGGGAAGCCTGGTGTGCTGCAGTCCATGAGATCACAAAGAGTCGGACACGACTGATTGACTGAATTAAACTGAAGTGATGATCAAAAAAAGACCTATATGGAACTTTCCTGATGATCCAGTGGCTGGGACTCCGTGATTCCAAATCAGGGGACTTGGGTTCAATCCCTGGCCAGGGAACTAGGTCCCACATGCCTCAACAAAGATCCTGAATGCTGTACCTAAGACCCGGAGGAGTCAAACAAATCATTAAAAAAAAAAAAAAAAAGACAGAGAGATCTATTTGTGTTTTGTTGATTTATCTCTTAATTTTCTTTTACCCTAGGAGTTCTTCCTCTATTTCTTTTTTCTCTTGGAATTTTAATTAAGAAAATGGCTGGGGGATTTCCCTTGTGGCACAATGGATAAGAATCCACCTGCCAGTGCAGGTTAAAACCCTGGTCCAGGAAGATTCCACATGGGCGAAGCAACTAAGCCCATTTGCCACAACTTTCGATTCCTGAGCTCCAACTACTGAAGCCCGTGCACCATAACAAGAGAAGCCATTGCAATGAGAAACCCATGCACTGCAATGAAGAGTAGACCTTGCTCTCCAGGACTAGAGAAAGCCGGACCTCAGCAACGAAGACCAACTGCAAGCAAAAATAAAAATAAATATGTATTTTAAAAAGGAGAATGGCTAGGAACTTCCCTGACGGTCCACTGTGTATGATTGCACACTTTCACGGCAGGGGGCATGGGTTGGGTCCCTGGTCGGGGGACCAAGATCCCTCAAGTTCTGCAGCAGGGCCAAAAAAAAAGAGAAAGGAAATCACTCATTTGTCCACTATCTGTATTTTGCGGACTTATTCCCATGGTGCCACTGAACATGTTTCTCTAGCCTCTGAATTTTTTTTCTCTTTCCCCTGTAAGTTAGTAATTGGATGTAGAGCCCTGATCATGTTCAAGTTAAATTTCTTCGGCATGACAACTTCATGGGTGGTATTGTGATCTTCCATTAGGAAGCATAAGATGTCTGCATGCCTCCATTTTTGATGCTAGCAGCATGTGGGATTTTAGTTCCCCAGCCAGGGATTGAACTGGTGTCCCCTGCATTGGAAGGCAGATTCTTAGCCACTTCACCACCAGGGAAGTCCTCCATTAATTCATTAAGACTTCCAGTTGGTGATATCCAAACTCTAGCATGCCTTTTTCATTCACTAGCTGGACATTTTCTGTATTACTTGGCTACCCAGTGGTATAGTTCATAAAGGAAAAACAATGAAAATAGTAAGTGTTTCCCTTTATTTAGCAGTTCTCAAAATAATAAACTGTGCACTTAAATCTTCCCATGGTGACTAATTAATTTTTAGTATTATCCTGAACTGGGGTTGAGAAACATACTGATGGGATGTCCAAATTACCACATCTTTGGTCAGTGGGAGGCCCCTTACCTTGATTTCTAAGCCCTTTTGACAAGACCTTAGCTGTCTTTGATAACTATTATTTTCTATTTGGAAATAATTTTTTTAAATCACAATCTGGGTAAATCACAATCTGCTCATTTTTACTTCTTGGTCATTGTTTTTAGGCCTTTGAAATAGAAAATGCTCTTTTTTTTTGGCCACTCCCTGCAACTTGTGGGATCCTGGTTCCCCTACAGGGATTAAACCGGCATCCTCAGCAGTAAAAGTGTGAAATCCTAACTATTTGACTGCTCCAGAACTCCCCAGAACATATTTCTTTTTCTAAGATAAATTCACTGTGAATGTTTAGTGATATTTCCAATTCAAATTCAGGATTTATACTTAAATTTGATCTTAATCTGTATTTTCTTTTTCCCATGCTAAAAATCCCAGTTCTCAGCAACACTGGGAATGATACTAGAATATCACATAATTACTCATTTTCTTCACCCCACAATAGACATCCAAGAGTCTCAGAATGACAGTACCAACACTACTACCAACAATATGATTGCCATAAACAGTTTAAATCTCTTTAAGCAGTTCTTTTTGCCCTAAGGGTATATCTCACTGGTATAAGCAATCAGATCACTGTTTTAAACTTGCTAGAAATAGGTCCCCTCTGTGTGTCTTCCCCACTACTTGATTTACAGTTAGGTTCATTTGTTTTACTTTTCTTTCAATTTTTAAGAGATTGTTTTTAAATCTGAATTCTGTTTTATAATTATGTAAAATACTTACACAGTTGCTAAATCATATCTACAAACACTACCTTCTACTCCTCTCCTCTCCACTCTATTCCTCCCTCCTTCTACAGATAACCTTTCAAAACATGTTATGGCTTATCCTTCCATATGTTAAAAAATATAAACAGTTCTTTTTCATAAGTAGTTTTCACTGTGAGATCCATTTTATTTGCTCTCTCCCTTTCTTTCTTTTTTTTTTTGGATTCAGGAAAACCACATCCATAATCCACCTTAGATTCCCTTACAAAGAATGAGGACCTAATTGGGAGAAGAATCTGGCGAAATTCTTAGGACCAGTCAGGATTTCCTGCCAGCAAGGATAGGTAGGGAGTCAGCTGTCAGCATCTTATGTATGACTGGTGGCAATGGAAGTGTAGCTAGAGATACTCTTCTTGCAAATGGTCCATCTACCCCTGCCAGACAGCTAACTGGAGGTTCTTCTAGATGGCTGGGTTTTGTGTTTTTTTTTCCTCTGAAGATTTGGCTGTTTGTAGAAATATAAGAAGATTTCTGGAGAAATGTAAGAAATTACGTTTTTGGTTTCTTGGTGGATGGTGAGGGGGATAAGGGACACTGGGTGTAGGAACTACTTTGGTTCCTACCTGTTTAGTGGTTCTGCCTGCCAAGTAGCAGTCTTGGGTGACCCCTGCAGCCTCTGTGTGTGGGTGTGGTGGGGAATGGGGGTCAGCCTCAGCCCACTACACACTTTTTGCTTCTTGCTGGGAGTTGGAATGGAAAGAAACCTAACCATGTGGCCTTAGTTCCTGGAGGACCTCAAGGACTGCACTATAAATAAGTCAGAAATCCTAGATTGCCTACAGGATTACTTCCTGGATTCCAGCCCTTCACCCCATGATACGAAATCACATAAACTTTCAGATGCCTACTGTTCCTCTGAGCATGTCTGCTCCTAATTTGTTCCAGTTCCTTCTCTGCCCAGCCATTGAAAATACCACCTCCTCTCCACACTCAGAAAGCAACTCCACTGACCCTAAACGGTGGCTCCAAGTATTACATGAGTTAGACCCTACATTCCTTGTGATGCAAATTCTAATACCTGGTTCCTTGTAGGGGGCACAAGCTGGCAGACAGCCATGGGACCTGGTCTACTGCCTCAAGCCCTTTCTTATCTCTAGGAACCTGACTAGCCCTGGAAAGAGCAGTCTCACCAGGGTCAACAAGACCCTAATGTCAAACAGCCAGAAATACGACAAAGAAAAAGGCATGATCAATACACCCTACAGGCCAAGTTTCAGAACTCTACCTAAGCATGCATTTGTTTACTGACATTTCATTTTCCTCTGCTGGTCTGCAGGGGAAAAACATTTTAATGATAATTAGTTTGTCTTACTATCTTCAACACTTAGCACAGTCATTCTAGTTCATTATAAACAGTCAGAACCAGGCAGCTGGGATGGAAATTAACAGATAGTGACAAGAGGGAGCAATGATGGATGCTCCATCAGGATTCTGCTTCTGTTCACTCATATGTGCGAGGCCCCTTGGGGTTCTATCTGGGGCCATTTTCCCTTCTCACTGTACACTCTTTCTTGACACTGTACACTCTTTCTGGTGTGTGTGACCAGAGCTCCCATTGTCATAATAAGCAGATAAATCCCTTCTCTGTATCCCCTATTCCAGGTCCATGTGATCACAGGACATATATTCCTGGATGTCTCCCTGGCATTTAAAACTCGACGTGCTCAAACTGAAATACTAATTTCTTCCCCAAATTGGCTTTTCCTCCCACATTCTGGTTCAGTTTGTGTCACCATCATCCTCCCTCATGTTTCACCCAGAAACCTGGAGGACATCGTTGATTCCTTCTCTCCCTCACCCGCCTGTCCCATCAGTCATTCAGCTATATGACGTTATCTTCTAAATATCCACTGAATGGGTCTGTTTTATCAGTTCTGCTGCCAATCCCCTGTGCAAACCATTATCCCCTCTTACCTGGGTCAATTCAGTTTAGTTCAGTCACTCAGTTGTGTCCAACTCTTTATGACCCCATGGACGGCAGCACACCAGGCTTCCCTCTCCTTCACCATCTTCCAGAGCTTGCTCAAACTCATGTCCATTGACTCGGTGATGCCATCCAACCATCTCATCCTCTGGCATCCACTTCTCCTGCTTTCAATCTTTCCCAGCATCAGGGTCTCTTCCATTGAGTCAGCTCTTTGCATCAGGTGGCCAAAGTATTGGAGCTTCAGCTTCAGCATCAGTCCTTCCAATGAATACTCAGGACTGATTGCCTTTTGGATGGACTGGTTGGATCTCCTTGCAGTCCAAGGGACTCTCAAGAGTCTTCTCCAACACCACAGTTCAAAAGCATCAATTCTTCGGTGCTCAGCTTTCTTTATGGTCCAACTCTCCCATCCATACATGACTACTGGAAAAACCATACCTTTGACTAGACAGAACTTGTCAGCAAAGTAATGTCTCTGCTTTTTAATATGCTGTCTAGGTTGGTCATAGCTTTTCTTCCAGGGAGCAAGTGTCTTTCAATTTCATGGCTGCAGTCACAATCTGCAGTGATTTTGGAGCCCAAGAAAATAAAGTCTGTCACTGTTTCCATTATTTCCCCATCTATTTGCCATGAAGTGATGAGACCAGATGCCACGACCTTAGTTCTTTGAATGTTGAGCTTTAAACCAGCTTTTTCACTCTCCTCTTTCACTTTCATCAAGAGGCTCTTTGGATCCTCCTCACTTTCTGCCATAAGGGTGGTGTCATCTCCGTATCTGAGGTTATTGGTAATTCTCCCTGCAAAAACTCGATTCCAGCTTGTGCTTCATCCAGCCTGGCATTTCATATGATGTACTCTGCATTAAGTTAAATAAGCAAGGTGACAACACACAGCCTTGACATACTCCTTTCCCGATTTGGAACCAGTCCGTTGTTCCATGTTCGGTTGTAACTGTTGTTTCTTGACCTGCATATAGATTTCTCAGGAGGCAGGTCAGGTGGTCTGGTATTCCCATCTCTTTCAGAATTTTCCACAGTTTGTTGTGATCCACACAGTCAAAGGCTTTAGTGTAGTCAATGAAGCAGAAGTAGATGTTTTTATAGAATTCTCTTGCTTTTTCAATGATCCAGAGGATGTTGGCAATTTGATCTCTGGTTCCTCTGCCTTTTCTAAATCCAGCTTGAACATCTGGAAGTTCTCGGTTCACATACTGTTCAAGCCTGGCTTGGAGAATTTTGAGCATTACTTTGCTAGCATGTGAGATGAGTGTAATTGTGCAGTAGTTTGAACATTCTTTGGCATGGTCTTTCTTTGGGATTGGAATGAAAACTGACCTTTTCCAGTCCTGTGACCACTGCTGAGTTTTCCAAATTTGTTGGCATATTGAGTGCAATGCTTTAATAGTATCATCTTTTAGGGTTCAAAATAGCTCAGCTGGAATTCCATCACCTCCACTAGTTTTGTTCGTAGTGATGCTTTCTAAGGCCCACGTGACTTCACAAACCAGGATGTCTGGCTTTAGGTGAGTGATCACACCATTGTGGTTATCTGGGTCATGAAGATCTTTTTCGTATAGTTCTTCTGTATATTCTTGCCAGCTCTTCTTAATATCTTCTGCTTCTGTTAGGTCCATACTGTTTCTGTCCTTTATTGTGCCCATCTTTGCATGAAATGTTGCCTTGGTATCTCTAATTTTCTTGAAGAGATCTCTAGTCTTTCCCATTCTATTGTTTTCCTCTATTTCTTTACATTGCTTACCTTGATATAAAGTAACAGATCTCTTAATTGGTTTCATTGCCTTCAGTCTTCTTTGCAATATAGACACAGTTTCATTTGGGTCATAGAATTAGGGCTTACTTATTTCAACATAGATCAATCTTTTTTTGTTTTCTGTCCAGAGTATTTGTTTATTGCCATTTACAGATCAATCTTTAAATTTAAAAACATTACAAGTTTTTGTAGTTTTAGTATCCTATATTAGCTCTAAATACAGAAAATATTATAGTTGGCTTTTTGTTTGTACACTTCTATATTAATTGAGTGGTTTCATGAGCATATGGGCTTCCCAGGTGGCACACTAATGGTAAAGAACCCACCCGCACTGCAGGAGACATGAGAGAAGCAGGTTCAATTCCTGGATTGAGATGATCCCTTGGAGAACGGAATGGTAACCCATTCCAGTATTCTTGCCTGGATAATCCCATGGACAGAGAAGCCTGGTAAGGTACAATCCCTAGGGTAGCAAAGAGTCAGATACAACTCAAATGACTTAGCACACATGCATAATGAGCATAAATTCCTATGGTAATTTGAATGGAAAATCCAATAAGGTATATTAAATGGAGATCAGAGACTACAGAAGAGTTGCCAGAGAAAAGGAGAATGTTATGGGAGCCAATGCAAGAGAGAGGTTCAAAGATGAGGGGTGGTTAACAATGCCAAGAGGTGGCCAAGATGGTGGAGTGGGAAGATCGTCCTCCCATAGGCACAGCAAAATTACACCTATTTACAGATTAACTCCTGCTCTGAGTCAGACATGACTGAGTGACTAAAAACATTTCAAAGGTTTTGACACTTCCCTGGTGGCTCAGCCAGTAAAGAATCTGCCTGCAATGCAGGCAATCCAGGTTCGATCCCTGGGTTGGGACCTTCCCATGGAGAAGGGAATGGCAACCCATTCCAGTATTCTTGCCTGGAAAATTTCATGGACAGATGAGCCTGGTGGGCTACAGTTCATGAGGTCGCAAAGAGTTGGACACGACTGAGGGACTAAAAACAGCAACACACCGCAACTATTGATGGGAAAAATCAGACTAGAAGAAAAGATCTGCAACTAAAGATATAAAGAAGGAAGCACAACAAAATGGGTAGGAGGGATGGAGTTCTGCTATAATCAAGACCTATACCCCTGGGTAGGCAACTCACAAATGGGAGGATAATTACAATTGCAGAAGTTTTCCCCAAGGAGCAAGGGGTCTGAGCCACACATTAGGCTCCTTAACACAGGGGTCTAGGACTGAGAGGATGAATCCCCAAAATGCTTGGCTTTGAAGGTCAGTGGGGCTTACTTTAGGGAGAAAGAAAAAAACAATAAAAAGAAGTGAGAACAGTTTAAGAGACAACATCAAGTTAACATTTGCATTATAGGGGACTTAGAAGGGGAAGAGTAAGAAACAGGCAGAGAACATATTTGAAGACATAACAGCTAAAACTTTCCTATCCTGGGAAAGGAAACAGACATCCTAGTCCAAGAAGCACAGAGCGTCCCAAACAAGATCAGTTCAAAGAGGACCACACCAAGACACATTGTCATTAAAATGGCAAAAGAAAGAATATCAAAAAACAGCAAATGAAAAGCAAAAACTTACATCCAAGGGAATGCCCAGAAGGCTATAAATTGACTTCTCAGCAGAAACTCTGCAGGCCAGAGACAAAAAGGAGAAACCTACAACCGAGAATACACAATCCAGCAAGACTTTCATTCAGATTTGATGGAGAGATTCAAAGTTTTGCAGACAAGCAAAAGGGTTCAGCACCAACAAACCTATTTTACAAGAAATAGTAAAAGGATTGCTCTCAGTGAAAAAGAAAATGCCACAACTAGAAACAGGAAAATTACAAAAAGAAACTTAGGTAGAACCAGTGAAAAATCTTATTAGTTAAGGCAAATATACTGTAAAGGCAGTAAATGAGCTAGATATAAAGGAAATCAACCCTGAATATTCACTGGAAGGACTAACGTTGAAGCTGAGGCTCCAATACTTTGGCCACCTGATGCGAAGAGCTGACTCACTGGAAAAGACCCTGATGCTGAGAAAGATTGAAAGCAGGAGGAGAAGGGGATGACAGAGGATGAGATGGTTGGAAGGCATCACTGAGTCAATGGACATGAGTTTGAGCAAACTCTGGGAGATGGTGAAGGACAGGGAAACCTGGCATGCTGCCGTCCATGGGGTTGCAAAGAGTCAGACATGACTTAGCAACTAAACAAGAACACAAAGCTAGTAGGAAGATTAAAAGACAAAAGTAGTAACATCAGGGAGGAGGGGTAAACTAGGAATTTGGGAGTAATATATATACACTGCTATATATAAAATAGATAAATAACAAGGACCTAATGCATACAGGGACTTATACACAATATTTTATAATAACCTATATTGAAAAAGAACCTGAGAAAGAATATATATATATATATATATATATATAAATCACTTTGCTGTACACCTGAAACTACCAAAACATTGTAAATCAACTATACTTCCATTTTTAAAAAAGGTGAATAATAATCCAGTAAGTAGACTGGAGGAAAGGTATGAATAAAAGCACCCATCTTTTTTAAAAAGTAGTACAATCATTTATATTTGCAATAAGTAGTTAAGGGATAAACAAAACAAAAAGATGTAAACTATGATGTCAACAACAGTAAATATGGGCAAGGAGTAAAACTGCAAGGTTGTTAAAATTTGTGTGCACTTAAGAGATCAGTATCTTAAAAAAGAAGAAATCACTATCTTAAAATAAGCATATATATATATATATATATATATATATATATAGAGAGAGAGAGAGAGAGAGAGAGGGCTTCCCTTGTGGCTAAAGCGTCTGCCTACAATGCAGGAGACCTGGGTTTGATCCCCAAGTCGGGAAGATCCTCTGGAGAAGGAAATGGCAACCCACTCCAGTACTAAGTATAGTGTGAGGAATATAATTAATAACTATGCAAATCTTTGTATGGTGACATATCATAACTAGACTTACCAAGACGATCATTTTTAAATGTACAGAAATGCTGAATCAATGTTGTGTAACAGAAACTAACATACTGTTGTAGGTCCATTATACTTCAAGAACTAACAAACTCAAAAAAAGAGATCAGATTTTTGGTTACTGGAGGTGAGTTGTAAGGGGAGGGGGATTTGGATGAAGGTGGTCAAAAGATACAAATTTCCAGTTTAAGTACTTGGGATATATTTTACAGCATGATGAATATAAGGAACACTGCTGTATGTTATGTATGAATTTAAGAGAGTAAATCCTAAGCATTCTCATTACAAGGAAAAAACTTATTTTTTCTTTTTTTCTGTGGCTGGGAGTTGACTGATCTAGTCTGGACTCAGTTGGGTTTGGTTCCTACTTTAGGTTGACAGGTCTTCTGCCTATCTCTCATGCTCCTTATACTAGCAGGTAGGACCTAGAGTATGTTAAGTCTGAAGCAAAAATCCTATAGTAACACCTCACCATATATTTTTACATTTTTGTTTCTATATGAGATGATGGATGTTCACTAAACTTATTGTGATAATCATTTCATGATGTAAGTCAAATCATTATGCTGTATCACTTAAACTTATACAGTGCTATATGTCAATTATAGCTCAATAAAACCAGAAGAAAAAACTTTTTTAAGAACGTAGGTAAAATAAACATAAATAAAAATTTAAAATTAATAATGCCAAATGCTGCAGAAAGCATTCAAGTTGGATGACAATGGGAAAGCAACATAGGATCTGCCAGCTATTAAGTCTTTGGTGACCATGGCAAGTGTTCATTTGGGCGGAATGGTAGAAGCACAAGCAATTGCAATAGGCTGTCAAATGCATGGAGCATGAAGAGCTGGAGATAATAACATTTGGCTGTGAAGGGCAAAAAAAAAGATTCGATGATAGCTAGTGGAGAACATCTCTCAGAGAACATTTTAAAGGGTAGGAGTGAATGGTTTAATAAAGAGTTGTTACCATCAGAAGCAAAGGTGTGAGGCTGTGGGGTCTTACCAGTCCCTTCAAAAGGTTTTAAACCTTGTGGGACAGGCCTTTCTCTATTTCATTAGCTACCCAGATGACAAGATGACATGGGTGACAAGAACAATCATGTTAAGAAGGTGTAACTGCTAGGCTATCAGAGCCCAAGGCGGGGAGAAGGGCATGAACCTGGAAGGGCTGATATCAGCATACCCGGCCTGGAGCCAGAACAGAGGACAAGATCTCTTACAGTAGTAAGGTTGGCATCTCTAGCTTCAGAAAAGCTAGGGCTGAGACTTTCTTTTTTAAAAAATCCTCAATTATCAATACTTCATACTTATGGATATTCCATCCTCTTTTGATTATGTGCCTTTTGACTGATTCAGAGATCAAATTGTCAACATTCATTGGATCAAGGAGAAAGCAAAGGAATTCTAAAAAGACATCTACTTCTGCTTCACTGACTATGCTAAAGTCTTTGACTGTGTCAATCACAACAAACTGTGGAAAATTCTTAGAGAAGGGAATACCAGACCACCTTACCTGTCTCCTGAGAAACCTGTATGTAGGTCAAGAGGCAATAGTTAGAACCAGACATGCAACAGTGGACTGGTTAAAAATTGGGGAAGGAGTATGACAAGGCTGTATACTGTTATCCTGCTTATTTAATTTATATACAGAGTACATCATGTCAAATGCCCGGCTGGATGAATAACAAGCTGGAATCAAGATTGCTGGGAGAAATATCAACAACCTCAGATATGAAGATGATACCATCTTAATGGCAGAAAATGAAGAGGAACTAAAGAGCCTCTTGATGATGGTGAAAGAGGAGAGTAAAAAAGCTAGCTTAAAACTCAACATTCAAAAAACTAAGAACATGTCATCCAGTCCCATCACTTCATGTCAAAAAGAAGAAAAAATGGAAGCAGTGACAGATTTTATTTTCTTGGGTTCCAAAATCATCACAGATGGTGACTGCAGCTATGAAATTAAAAGACATTTGCTCACTGGAAGGAAAGCTATGAGTAACCTAGACAGTGTATTAAAAAGCAGAGACATCACTTTGTAGACAAAGGTCCATATAGTCCAGTAGTCATATATGAGTGTGAGTGCTGGACCATAAAGAAGGCTGAGTGCTGAAGAACTGATGTTTTCAAATTGTGGTGCTGGAGAAGACTCTTGAGAGTCCCTTGGACTGCAAGGAGATCAAACCAGTCAATCCTAGAGGAAATCAACCCTGAATATTCATTGGAAGGACTGTTGCTGAAGAAGTTCTGATACTTTGGTCACTGACACGAAGAGCTGACTCATTGGAAAAGATCCTGTTGCTGGGAAAGATTGAAGGCAAAAGGAGAAGGGAGTGACAGAGGATGAGATGGTTAGATGGCATCACTGACTCAATGGACATGATCTGAGCAAACTCTGACAGATAGTAAAGGACAGATGAGCAAGCTGCAGTCCATGGGGTTGCAAAGAATCGGACATGACTTAGTGACTGAGCAACCCCATCACCACAGTAAGAAATACATTTTTACACTGTGACCTAGGACAAATATATGCAAGAAAGAAAATTTTCACATATTCTTGCTATGGATGATAAAGAAAAAAGTATAACAAAGTTTATATAAATTGTTATTAATATACAACATATTGATGTATTAATCATTAATAACCCAATATTAACCATTAATATTATTTGCTAATGATTATTAATTACTAATACTAATTATTAGTACCAGTAATAATATTAAAATAATAATGTTATTAATGTAATACATAAAATATAGAGATGTGCCAAATAAATAATATGAAAACAAAAATTGGGAAAGAGTAGGACTTGAAAAATGTAAATCTCATTTATAGGTTTGTATAATCTGTTCAGTACTTTCCCTGATGACAACCAACAAGCTAGGGAGTATTTTAAAAGTTAGTTATTTAATTACTTATAATAACAACAACAACAAAAAACTTAGAGATAACCCAGATATCCATTAAGAGGGAACTGGTGGGATTATCTAGAGTATATACATATAATGGAACACCATGCAAATGTACAAAAAAAAAAAAAAAGAGGACTGTATTTACATACTGCTACAGAGTAACAACCAAGACATATTAGTAAGCAAAAAAGCAATAAAAAATAGTCTGCATGTCTGCTTACAATAGCCAACACACAACATTTAGACATAGACATGCAACCCATAGACATAGACATGGGTTGCATGTCTATGTCTAAATGTATACAATAGAGGAATGGATAAATAAGATGTGCTACACATATACAATGGAATATTACTCAGCCATTAAAAAGGATGAAATAATGCCATCTGCAGCAACACAGATGGACCTAGAGATTGTCATACTGAGTGAAGTAAGACAGAGAAAGAGAATTTGGAATCTAAAAAGAAATGATACAAGTGAACTTATTTATGAAACAGAAAGACTTACAGACTTTAGAGAACTAACTTATGGTTACCAGGGGGAAGAGATAGTTTTGGAGTTTGAGACTGACCTGTATACATTGCTATATTTAAAATGGATAACCAACAAGGACCTACTCTACAGCATAGGGAACTGTGCTCGATAATCTGTAACAACCTAGATGGGAAGAGAATTTTAAAAAGAATACATATGTGTATATGTATAATTAGATCACTTTGCTATACCCCTAAAACTATCATAACATTGTGAATCAACTCTACTCCAATATAAAATAAAAAGTTTTCTAAAAGTGTGCATGGCGATACTGGATGCTTGGGGCTGGTGCACTGGGACGACCCAGAGGGATGGTATGGGAAGGGAGGAGGGAGGAGGGTTCAGGATGGGGAACACATGTATACCTGTGGCAGATTCATTTTGATATATGGAAAAACAAATACAATATTGTAAAGTTAAATAAAATAAAATTTATTTATTTATTTTTTTAAAAGGCTTAAAATGTATTTTAATAAGTTCATGTTGCATTATTCATTTCTCAGAAAAACTTCAAAGGTATTAGGGACAAATCAAACATGGTACACCAATAAAAAATGCACAGCGTAACTACCTAAGATAGGCAAAGCTAAGAGCTACCGTCTGACATTCAGCATACAGCAACCCTGTTCTCAAGATTGTACTAGGCCTATCAAGAAAGCTGTGAATGGCAACATCACAGACACAAAAGGGCCATTTCTGGGTTGTCCTTACCCAAGAAAAAGATGAGCAAGTTTAACACAAGATTTTTTTAAAGATACACTAAATGAAAATCTCTAAGAAAATGTCTTCCTTGGGACATGAAAGGGTAATATATGGGACATAACAGAACCGTATGTATGTTGTCTGTGACCTCTGTGGACATGTGCTGAATTCCCACCTGGAGTGATTGGAACAGTGGGGCCAAGGTCATTGGGGATGTTTGGTTTTGTGGTATATGGCAGGATCTCTGGGGTGAGACAGTGCACTAAGTCGTGTCCGACTCTTGCGACCCCATGGACTGTAGCCTGCCAGGCTCCTCTGTCTATGGGATTCTCCAGGCAAGAATACTGGAGTGGGTTGCCATTTCCTTCTCCTAAAATAAAATTAAAAAAAAAAAAAGGGTGCATGGTATTCTAGAGGGAAGGGAAGGACAGAGGAAACAGGGATAGAAGCTAAACTCTTCTGAATATCTTGTTTGATACATGTGACTGTGAGATCATGTATACATTTTACATAATTAGAAAATACGTAATTTCAAAAAGCAAACCCTAAAAGTCAAAAGCAAAATGAAATACATAAACCTAACTGTATATTGAGCTGGTGGTACAACCACACAAATATGAATTATTTCAAATGAGTTTAAGATGATAAAATTTGAGTGTATATTCTTAGTGGGCTATACCCTTAGGACAAAAAGAAAAGAGAAAAAAGAAAAAAATCTCAAACTGTTTTCAGTAATCATAATGTTTGTGTTAGTGTCAGTACTGTTATTCTAAGACAGTAGTGTGTGGGGTAAAGTTGTGGGGTAAAGTAAAGAAGTGATTATGTTGGTTTTTCAATGTGAGAAAAAAAGGAGAAATAGATTAAGGTAGTTGAGATTATATAAAACTCCTGTAGTCCTAAATTTGAATTAGAAATATCACTATGAACTCATGATATATTTTATCATTAAAAAAAAAAAAAAAAAAAAACAGTGCTAAGGAATTCCCTGGTAGTGCAGACAAAAAAAAGTACCTCCGAGCTATATCCATTGGAAAAGCCCACCTAAAACAGGACCCAATAAAGACTTCCCTGGTAGTCCAGTGTATAAGGGGCTTTCCTGGTGGCTCAAATGGTAAAGAATCTGCCTGAAATGCAGGGTGCCTGGGTTTGATCCCTGGTTGGGAAGATCCCCTGGAGAAGGAAATGGCTACCCACTCCAGTATTCTTGCCTGGGAAGTCCCTTGGATAGAGGAACCTGGAGGGCTATAGTCCATGGCGTCACAAAGAGTTGGACACAACCGAATGACTAACACTAACTAATTAACCAGTGGTTACGACTCTGTGCTCCCAGTGCAGGGGGCACAGGTTTGACCCCTGCTCAAGGAACTGAGAACTCAAATGCCATAAGATCAAGGCCTAAAAACAACTAATTAAAAAAAAAAAAAGTCCCAATCAAGCATCAGTGAGCACCCTACCCAGACTGTGATATCCAAAACCCATTTTGCACTTAAGAAACCAGAACTTTTTGGAGAAATGATTGATTCTACATCTGGAACAGGAAATATGCAAATTGAGCTCAAAACATGTCAGGAAATTAGAAAGCCATCAAAGGCACCACTGTCTCAAGTTTTCCAACTGCTCAAAAATGTCCAGGAGAATAGTATGTGCAATTATTTGAAATTCCTCAAATATGTTCATGAGTTCATAATAATCCTTAAAAAACAAAACAAAACTAGTTGGTCACCTTTGGACGATGCTAGGGAACCATGCCATTTTAAAATCTGGTAAATAAAAGGGGAAAAACAGAAAACCATTTATCCCTCCATTTCCTATAAAAATTGTACCTCAGTGTAAATAAATAGTCAACAAATTTATTTATGGATATACTCCAGCTAATAAGTAAGATTGATAAAATATTGCTATTTTGCAAACAACAATATAATAGATCTTGATGTTGATCAATGACTGCTAACATTGCATGAAGAGAGATAACCAGATATTATATACCTTCTGATAGAATATACAACTGATATTTACATCTTGACTCTCCCTTTAAAAAAAAAAAAGAACCTTAATCTGATCAGACCTTCTGATCTAACAACTAGCTTATGGGAAATAAAGCATTTGATCCCTGGGTCAAGAAGATCGCCTGGAGAAGGGAAGGGTTACCCACTCTTAATATTATTGCCTGGAGAATTCCATGGACAGAGGAGCCTAGAGGGCTACAGTCCCTAGGGTCACAAAGAGTCAGACACGACTGAGTGACCAACACTTTTTTGCTTCCAAAGGGGACAGAGAAACATGGCAAACACCACTAAGGATCCCAAGGAACAAAATCCAAAATCCTGACTGTGGAAAACTCTGTAGGATAACTGAACTGCTAGGGGAGAAAAGAACAGAAAAGAAATAAGGGAGGGGTATCTGTTAGGGTACAGTCAGGAAATCAAAACCACATTGTGTGATATAAGGGACTTGTGATAGGACTTGGACTGGACAGAACTGGAAGGGCTGGTTAAGCACTCTGTGTAAGTCTATTGCCCCTGCATCTGGTGCTGGGCCTGAAGTTGGGGAGGCTGACAATTAGGAAGAGCAAAAACAAGCTGGAACCCATGTCTATGTCTCAAGGGAACCCCTGTAGGTCTCTCACCAACTCCAAGCCTCCAACTTTGATGATGTGGATAAGCTATGGAAAAATTAGTCCAAATAATTCTGATCCATTAACCATTATACCTAGCATTATGTCTGAACTTGCCTCTGTATTTTCCATTTCATCTTTTTTTAAACTATTAAATAATCAATTTTAAAGCATTTTATACAAGTTCAGTTAAAATTTTACAATTATCATGAATAAAATATGTTGCATTGAAATGTTTCTGAAAAAGACAAAATTTTTATCTAAAATTCACTAGGAAGTATCAACAATTTTGCCAACAGTATAAATAAAACTACACTAAACTTTGCTTCAACTTTACCTGCAACTATATGATAATCTTCCCTTTATGATGACAGTCAAATTGACCATCATATAGCATGGAACAAAAAAGCACATTATCACACCCCTCTCTCTATGCCCACTCATTGAAATTGGGCAGAAGACTGGTACAGTAAGCATATTTTTTGCTAAGCCCCCTTATGAGGAACTCTGGCATTTTCTCATTATACGGAGAAGGCAATGACACCCCACTCCAGTACTCTTGCCTGGAAGGTCCCATGGGTGGAGGAGCCTGGTAGGCTGCAGTCCATGGGATCGCTAAGAGTCGGACCCGACTGAGTGATTTCACTTTCACTTTTCACTTTCATGCATTGGAGAAGGAAATGGCAACCCCCTCCAGTGTTCTTGCCTGGAGAGTCCCAGGGGCGGGGAAGCCTGGTGGGCTGCCGTCTATGGGGTCACACAGAGTCGGACACGACTGGAGCGACTTAGCAGCAGCAGCAGCATACTCTATTTCATTAAAAAAAAAAAAAACTGGTTGAGAGTCACTAACTTGATTTCATGACCTACTAATGGACTGTGGCCTGCGATTTGAAAAACACTGCCCTAGGCTGGGTTATATTTACAATATTAAAGTCCCCTCACTCCACTTCTTAATGTTTAAATTCAGTTAACTCTTGTGTCTCTACATCTCTGCCTTTCTTCTCCAGTATGTGGTCTTTGATGGCCACTGCTCTTACAGTGATCTTTACAGTTTAGGGATAAGATGGAAACTCTTGAGTGTGGGTGATTTTGTAGATCATGACATGGTTTTCTTCCTTCAAAGAGAAAAGTCAACATGAATAGCCAACAATTCAGGTCTGTTAGATTTCTTCTTATTCAGCATCTCAGGGACAGGTCTTAAAGTCATTCTTCTCATTGGGTCTCTAAAAGTTATTTCTCCTTTTCTATTTGTAGCTCATAAAATCCTACCTTTTTTTTTTTTTAATTTAAACACCTGCCAAAGAGATTTTTGAAAAGGTGTGGATAGGTATTGTTATTATTATTCAATTGCTGTATGAAACTGCTATCATTTTACTATTGCTTATGGATTCTGTGGGTCAGGAATCCAGAGGCAGCCCAGCAGAGATGGCTTGTCTCTGCTCCACAAGGCCTGGGGCCTCAGTGAGCAGAGACTCGTATGGTTGGGAGATGGATCTTCTGTGGGTTTCTGCACTGGTATATCTGGTGCCAGTGCATGACTTGAGTCTGGGCTCTGTGGGGTCTGTCAGCTAGAGTGATCATTTGTGGCCTCTCCATGTAGCATGGAATCCTCACAGTGAGTGACTGGGCTCTGAGAGAGGGTGCCTTGAGAGTGAGCATTCTAGAATGACCTCTGTCAGTTTCATGACCTAGCCTTAGAAGTTACACAGTCTCACTTCTGTCAGACTCTGTGACTAAAGAACTCACAAGCCCTCCCCAGATTCAAGAGCATAAAGGCCTGCATGATTTTAAGCCACAATCTCTCTGACCTTGTTTCTTCACCTGAAACATGGAACTAATAATAATCCCCATGTAAAATTGTTGTGAAGATTAGAGAAAATGTTCCCTAAGTGCCCGAATTATACTGCTGCTGCTGCTAAGTCACTTCAGTCGTGTCTGACTCTGTGTAACCCCATAGACGGCAGTCCACCAGGCTCCCCCGTCCTTGGGATTCTCCAGGCAAAAACACTGGAGGGGGTTGCCATTTCCTTCTCCAATGCATGGAAGTGAAAAGTGAAAATGAAGTCACTCAGTTGTGTCCCACTCTTCGCGACCCCATGGACTGTGGCCCACCAGGCTCCTTCGTCCATGCGATTCTCCAGGCAAGAGTACTGGAGTGGTGTGCCATTGCCTTCTCTGCCAAATTATACTAAGTATTCAATAATAGCCAACTTTGCAGTTGCTGCACCTGAGTGCCCTTAGTACTAATTGTTCCCATTCAATCAACGGCAAGCACCTGTGACTCTCTACCTGGGTTCTTTCTCTTGCAACTCCTGCTTGGGGCAGGCTGGAAATGCCAAGAAGTTCATGCCCCTAGATGCAGGCCTTTCAACCAATGATCAATGTAAGCTGATGTATTAAAACTTCTTTCTTGCTCTCTAAACAAACTGAAGCCTATTTTACATATTCTCCTAGAGGTCCCCAGTGGATTGTGGCTTGGCTGTTGTCAGTGGTACCTTCTCATCAAAGCATCTGGTACTGGTTTCTTTCCCTTCTCAGCCGCACTTCTCTATACCCTTCCAGTGATTACTTCCCAAGTAAACTACTTGGCACTCAAATCCTTGTCTCATGAACTACTTCTGGGGAACCAAACTGAAGACAATGGTCACTATTATTCATTCATTCGTTACTGAGTACCGACAATGTGTCAGGCACTGTTTCTTATTACTACTCTATTCTCCTGTAAACTGCTACACCTAGGATTTCTGGTTTCCTGAATTTTAACAATTACTAAAAAATTAAAGGAAAAATTTAAGGGAAACAGTTTCCCATAATCTCACCAGAGTACAAAAGCTACTTTTGTTTCTTCCTGTTTGCTATTTTAATACGTGTGCACATTACAGTTGCAGTTTTAAGTACAATCTAGTATTCTTTGCCTTATTCTTCCACTTAGCTTCCTACCATACTCTCATTCACTAGCCTTCAAAATTGACACTTTAATTCTTGCATTATACTCCATTACCTATTGTAGGACATTGCGGTGGTTAATTTTATGTGTCAGCTTCACAGGGCCATGGGGTGCCCAGATATTTGCTCAAACATTATTTTGAGTCTTAATGCACTTAAATGTGATTAATATATCAACTGATCAACTGACAAAAACAGATTGTCCTCTCTAATGTGGGTGGGCCTCATCCAATCTGCTGAAGACCTGAATAGGATAAAAAAAACAGACCCTACTCTAAGTAAGAGTGAATTCCATCTGCCTGACTGCCTTTGAACTAAGACATTGCCTTTTTCCTGCCTTCAGACTCCAACTGAAACTTCAGCTTTTCCTGGGCCTCCAGCTTGCCAACTCACTCTGCAGATTTGGGGACTTGTCAGCTTCCATAATTGCATGAGCCAATTCCTTATAATAAATCTCTACATACATACACACACACTCTCCCTCTCCCTTTCTCCCCACTCAGTTCTGTTTCTCTGGAGAATTCCAACAGAAGCATGTAGATTCTTTTTTATTTTTTCCAAATGTGGCTAGTACTACATACAAAGTCTTCATGCCATAATCTATTTTTGTTTTTTTATTTTATGAGCAACACATGAACATTGTATAAACTGAAAAGATTTTCCTTCCTCCACAACGAAAGTCACTGTTGCAAACTTCTTGTACTTCCTTCAAGAAGGACACTATGCTAACACGACACTAAGGGCAGCATCCTCCCCACACCGTCTTGTGCTTCTTCCATTCAATAATACACCTTGGTCTTCTTCATGCCAGCATGCACTGCTTAAGTGCTTCTGATGGGTTTGTTCCCTCAGCTCCCCTTGTTCCTATTTTTTTGTGACCGCATCTCTCCAGTATAAGGACTCTTTCCCCAGCAGAAAAATCAGTATCTTCCTTCTCTACTCATTCCTATAGTCACTCTTTCAGTCACTTGCTAAATATTTACTGAGCATTTACTCTATGGTGGGCACTAAGCCAGGCCATGGATAGAACAGTAAGTAAAATAGGTCATGCCCCTGCCCCCATGGAGTTCAGCCTCGGGAAATAGAAGTACTGGACCAGAAATTTCAGAGAAGCTAGGTAAGTGAATTAATAAAGGATGTTTGTGGTGCAAGGGACCAACACACAGGAGGGAGAACTTGGCCCAGAAAGGCTTTCTGAAGGAAGTGTCACCTTGCTGAGACCTGAAAAATTAGGACTTAGCCTGGTGAAGGACTCTGGGAAAGGTGTCCCTGGCAGATGAGAAGAGAGGGAGACAGCAAGAGAGGGAGCCAGGAGGAAGGAAAGTGAAGTCGTCGCTCAGTCATGTCCAACTCTTTGCGACCCCATGGGTTGTAGCCTACCAAGATCCTCTGTCCATGGGATTTTCCAGCCAAGAGTACTGGAGTGGGTTGCCATTTCCTTCTCCAGGGAGGAAGGAGGAGAAAACTAAATATGGAGAATGCTAGTGGGCTGGAGAGGGCTTCTCAGGTGGTTCTAGTGGTAAAGATCTTGCCTGCCAATGCAGGAGACGTATGAGACATAGATTCAATCCCTGGTTCGGGAAGACCCCCTGGAGAAGGTCATGGCAACCCAGTCTAGTATTCTTGCCTGGAGAATCCCTTGGACAGAAGAGCCTGGCGGGCTACAGCCCATGAAGTTGCAAAGAGTTGGACACGACTAAAGTGACTTAGCACACAGTACACACAGTGGGCTGGAAAAATTAATCTAGCCAAGTTGGCACATCTAGGCCATGGAGGTATCATGGCAAAGGGAAACCAAGGAGGGATCTACATTTTGTTAATTCTTTCAATTTGATGTTTCTCTGTTTCTCCTTTTCTTCTAGGTATTTGAATACTTTTTAAGCTGAATATTCATTAGAAGGACTGATGCTGAAGCTGAAGCTCCAATCCTTTGGCCACCTGTTAAGAAGAGTTGACTCACTGGAAAAGACCCTGATGCTGGGAAAGACTGAAAGCAGGAGGAGAAGGGGATGACAGAGGACGAGATGGTTGGTTGGCATCACTGACTCATCGACAAGAGTTTGAGCAAGTCCCGGGAGATGGTGAAGGACGGGGAAGCCTGGCGTGCTGCAGTCCATGGGGCCGCAAAGAGTCGGACACAATTGAGTGACTTATCAACAACAGTGCTAATTTCAGGGCTTCCTTGGTAGCTCAGCTGGTAAAGAATCTGCCTGCAATGCAGGAGACCCCAGTTCGATTTCTAAGTCAGGAAATTCCCCTGGGGAAAGGCTAGGCTACCCTCTTCAGTTTTCTTGTGCTTCCCTGGTGGCTCAGTGGGTAAAGAATCTGCCCATAATGTGGGAGACCTGGGTTCGCCCTCTGGGTTGGGAAGATCCCCTGGAGGAGGGCATGACAACCCATTCCAATATTCTTGCCTGGAGAAACTCCATGGACAAAGGAGCCTGGAGGGCTACAGTCCATGGGGGTGCAAAGAGTCAGACACAACTGGGCGACTAAGCACACACACACACACACACATGCTTATTTCAACATCTGAGTCTTCTCACCATTGGTCTCTGTTGATTGCCTTTTCTCTTGAGAATGAATCTTCAGACTGTATCCTGAACTTTGCAAATTTTACGTTGTAAAGTTTCTGGATTTTGTTGTATTTTGAGAGAGAAAGAGAATGTATGCGTGTGTATTTTAGCCAGCAGCTAATTTGATTGAATTTGAACTGTAAACTCTATCTCTTGAATGGTCGCTCAAATGTCAATTCAATTCTTTTTCTTTTGTTCTGAGCTCAAGTCTGTCCAATGCATATGCATGTGGTTCAGGAGTCAACCAGAGATTTGGCCAGAGTTTATACACAGAATTAAGAGTACTCCCTCTGTGACTCTCCCTTTCCTGAGATTCCACTCCCGCCTCTGCAGCACCTGGGATTTCCTTAAGCTTCATCCTGTGGTGCTTTAGACTAGAAAGACAGCAAATGTTCTCTTTGTTTTAGTTACCCCATGCGGTGCTGACTGTAGCTTCTCTTACGGCAAAAAGCTTTGAAAATGGATAACTTATCCTGATGTTCCTTTTCCCTGAGTGTTGACTCGTCTCCAAAATCATTGTGCTTTTGTATTTTGTCCAGTTTATAGTGATCTGTGGAAGACTGAGTCTGTTAGGAGTTACTCAGCCACACACTTATGGACCATTCTTTTTTTATTGGAGAATAATTGCTTTACAATGTTGTGTTGTCTTCTGCAATACATCAACATGAATCAGCCACAGGTATACATGTCTGCTCCCTCTTGAACCTCCCTCCCACTCCCCACCCCATCCCACCCCTCTAGGTTGTCACAGAGCACCGTGTTGAGTTCTCTGCATCATACAGCAAATTCCCACTGGCTATCTATTTCACATACAGTAATATATGTTTCAACTACTCTCCAAAATTGTCCCTTCCTCCCCTTTCCCCACTGGGTCCACAAGTCTGTTCTCTATGTCTGCATCTCTATTGTTGCCCTACAAATAGGTTCATCAGTACCATTTTTCTAGATTCCATGAAGTGAAGCGAAGTTCGCTCAGTTGTGTCCGACTCTTTGCGACCTTATGGACTATAGTCCACGGAATTCTGCAGGCCAGAATACTGGAGTAGGTAGCCTTTCCCTTCTCCAGGGGATCTTCCCAACCCAGGGACCAAACCCAGGTCTCCCGCATTGCAGGCGGATTCTTTACCAGCTGAGCTACAAGGGAAGCCCCCTAGAGTCCATATATATGCATTAATATACAATATTTGTCTTTCTTTTTGACTTACTTCATTCTGTATAACAAGTTCTAGGTTCATCTACCTAACCAAAACTTACTCATTGTTTTTTATGGCTCAATAATATTCCATTGTATATATATTAACTATTCTTATTTTGAATCATAAGCTTAGGATAATTTTCAGGATTGACATAAACAATGTGTAAAATTTTCATGCTTCATATTTTTTGTTCATAAATATTTCTTATTAATAGAGAGTCTTCTTTAACTTTTTTATTTATTTCATTGCTTTGATGGAAATAAGTTTATTTTCTTTGATTTTTCTCTCCTACAATAAATTTACTTTCTGGAAATTTCATTTAGCATCTGTTTGCTTTAAATAAAAATTCATATTTTAAAAAAGAAATAGTGTTAACATTTTTTTTTAATTGTAGAGGACAGACTATGGGAGATGGTATTTCTATCTGTCTTAATTCTTATCCTAAGTACACCGTAGGATGCTGTGTCATAAAAGAATATTTTATACCTATTAAGAACTAACTCATAGAATAACAGTTAGTGATTTGGAGCTTCCCAGGTGGCTCAGTGGTAAAGAATCCACCTGCCAATTCAGGAGACGTGGGTTCGATCCTTGATCTGGGAAGATCCCCTGTAGGAGGACAAGGCAACCCACTCCGGTATTGTTGCTTGGGAAATCTGATGGACAGAGGAGCCTGGCAGGCTGTAGTCCATGGGATCGTAAAGAGCTGGACGTGACATAGCGACTGAAGAACGACAACAAATTTAGTGATTTGAAAAATAGTTCACTATATACTAAAAACACAATTGACTAAAAGAAGTATGATCTTATTTTTTTTTTTTTAAGTGGGGCGGGCATAAATGTGGGATCAGTGGCTGGACTCCACAGCTACAGTTCACAGACTAAGCTGTAGTTCTCTAAGGCTCATACAAGGTGTCCACAGTGACTCAGTCTCAGAGCCTTCCAGCTCTGACCTCAAAGGTTGTTGAGCCTAGAACCTTCTACCCTTTATATCCATACCTTTGCTGTGGCCTTGTGACATGCAGAATGTGTTTATATGTTCCAAAAGAAAAGAATTTCCTTCTGAATTCTATTTCTTCTCTTTTCCACCTTGCTCATTCCTACTCTGTCCTGGCTCATATTGATTGCTTTTCCCAATCCTAGACTTGAGAAGTTTGGGGTTTGTGTTCATTTTTTCCTCAGAATGTCATGCATTTCTATATGAACTTCTCCCTCCTTATTAGAGACTAGTTCTCATATCAAATGATGATGGAGTTTGCATTAAATAAAAGGTCTTGTTATACCCTTTTCCCAGATGGTGAGAGCCTGTAGACCGTATATTTACATAACCAAATTTGGACTTAAACTGACATATCAAGGGATTCAGCTTTGTGACTTAATACAAACATCTGCATATTTCATATCCATCAGCCATAATAATTCTACATAAAATAATAAAAGTCCACAATCCAACAACCTAAAACCATAATCATTTATTTTTCACTGTGTGTCTTCAGATTAACTGAAGACACACAGTGAAAAAGCAAAGCTTTAAGGAAAGGTTGGTTCTACTATTTGTCTACTGTGTTTGTCTACTCTTTCTCATTCTCCTTGGACCACAGCTTACCTGAAACATACTATTCACAAAGCAACAGACTGGAGCATATGAGAAAGGCCCAATTGTACTGGCACATTTTAAGCCTTCCTTTTCAAGGTCTTCACCATCAATCCATTGGCCAAAGCAAGTCACATGTTTAAGCCCAAAATCAAGGTGTGCAGAATACATTCTATCCATCATAAGGCCATACAGCAAGAGTGTAAATGTAAAATACTCCTACAGGACAGTGAATAATTGGGACAAATAATTGAATCCACCACACTTAGGGTACCATATTTGTATGTGTGCTTTTTTACACATGGTTTTCCAATCTAAGTAGCAGTAATCAGCTATTAGAGTAGACTTCACGGCAAGTAGACTTGGGTTTGAATCTTTACCCCAGCACTTTACTGGCTATGAGAACCTGAGAAAATGACCTCATCTCTCTGAATCATGATTCCCCACAAATTATCCACAATTCCATCACCCAGATTTAAACTCTATAAATATTTTGGTGTGTTTTTTTCTAAGTATATACTAATTTTCCCCACAAATTTGGAATAACAATGTTTAAAAAAATTCTACTTCAAAAATGTTTTGCCAGATCATAAAGTTTTTTTGAAAGAACAATTCTTTCTCTTCTCCTCCTCAATCCCTTTCAGAGTTCAGGCCCTTATGGTGGCAGAAGAGGAGGTGTCTTAGACTGCTCATGTCAGGATCACATTGAGGACCCCCTGGTGGCACAGTCAACAGGAATCTGCCTACTAATGCAGGGGACACAGGTTCCATCTCTCTGGAAGATCCCACACACAGGGGAGCAATAAAGCCAGTATGCCACAGCTACTGAGCCCACAGTCTAGAACCCGAGAGCCACACTACTGAGCCTGTGCACCAACAGCCCATGCTCCATAAGAGAAGCCACCTCAATGAGAAGCCTGCACATCACAATAGAGTAGCCCCTTTTACCACAACTAGAGAAAGCCCACGCAAAGCAACGAAGACCCAGGAGAGCCAAAAAAAAAAAAAAACACATGGAAACATTAGTAAAAACATGGATTCTGAAGGCCCCCAGGCTTTCAAAGACCAAGCCCTTGGAGCTGGGATTCTGGGTAGAAATCTTCCTCATTCAGAATGGGCTGATTTTCACAGGCAATGGAGAGAGTTAAATTTCTAAAGGGCCTCAAGCCATTCTGGCTTTCCATCTTGGAAATCATGGACACTCAGAGTGGTTATCCAAATGTTTGAAACTGACTGCCAGTTCAAGGAAAAGCATAATTTTTAAATTGCTGCATAATTTTTATCATATGGGTGTTTCTATTTCCCTTTTGCTGGGCATTCAGGTTGTTTTCCATCTGTCACTATCTCAAATAAAGAATGTTGCAATAAACATGCATAAATCTTTGACCACATTTATGATTATTTCCAGTGGAAAGATTCCTAGAAATATGATCCCTGAAGCAAAGGGTATAAACATTTTGAAGGCTCTTGACAAGTGGTACATTGCCAAACTGCTTGACAGAAAGGTTATACTAATTTATTCTCGCACTAGCATAGTCTTTAGGAGTTAATGCTTTTAGATGAAACTCCAAAGTGATTGTTTTCACTTAGAGTGAGAATGTGGAAGTGTCACAGAACAAATGTGGAACACTTAAAAATAAATTTCTTTTAAAAAGTGAAGCTGGAGGAAGCAATAAAATTTTTGGATATGAAAGATGATCTAATTTTAATGAAAATTAGATCAACATGCTAAAGTTGATGTCCTATAGAATAGCACTTATAGAAACCCATCTGCAAAGCTAAGGAAGGCTTGCAAATGATCTTCAAAGATATTCAGGTAAAGAAAAATCAAATGACAAATAGAAGAGAGGAATAGGAAATAAACCAGAATTTCTGCCAATTCATTTCTAAGAAAGAGAGGAAAAGAAACAAAATGATGAAATGAGTTCAAGCTAGAAAGTAACATAAGAATAATATAACAGGGTTTAAGAAACGTATTGATGGGGAAAATATTAGGACAAAATGCCTGTGTTCTAACTAAATACTGGAGACACAAAGAGGTGATCCAATGAGACTTTAAGAGGGTGAAAACACTGACGATAAACTAGCAGTGGAACTCAGAGGGTAGTGTACAAAGCCTCCCTATCACTAGGGAGACCCCAAAGTGGGGGGCTCTGCTACCCCGTTGTTTCTAGATCAGATGGGCTTGAGCCCCACTGTGCCTAGCACAGGGCTATAGTTCTACCAAGCCTTCTGCTGAACCATGAGGGTATGTGTTTTGGAGGGCCTTTCTGCCTCCCAGCTCTGGCTTTTCCGAGACCATTTCTGTTTCCCAATGTGTCTATATGGTTCCTTACTCTGCTTTCAACAAGCCCGCACTCACACAAATCATTAGTGTGTTCAAGTTTGCTAAGATGTGGGGTTCTCAAGGAAGGGTCACATTGCTCATTATGCCACAAAGCACTTAAAACGACATTTTAGGCTTCCTGGTTCATAACTGTCCTTTTGATCATTCCCTACTGGAAGTTTCTCACTGGCTTTTATCCCATGCAGGGCCCTTACTCCATCCATCTCCTAACCCCCTCTTCTTCTCACAACTCCAACCGATAAAGGAGCACCTTCTTCCCAACTCAGCCACCAAGAAAAATTAATTTCCTGCTTCTGTAAGTGTAGACTTTTGGTTCTTTTTGGTTGCCTGAGCCCTAGCCAGCCCTTATACCCTAGGGGCTTATGATGGTATTTCCTGAAACAAAGACAGCTACTTTCTCAAGAATTCTGCTAATAGATCTTACTGCTGAAAGACACCCTTACAAGGTGATTAGATTCAACATTCTGCCTTCAGCATGTAATTGAGAATCAGAGATTAAGTGAATTGCCCCAAATTCATTAAAATGAAGAAGAGGTGAGGACTAGACTCCAGGTTTTCTATTTCTAAAGCTATGCCTTTTCCACATCAAATTAATGTTTACCCTGTAATGGTGGCTATTCTTTTGTTTCTGATATAAGTTAATAACTTACTTCTGAAAACTTGCTTTCGTCACTCATCAAAAGCAGCATCTTGGTCACCATTCATTGCACCTTTTGTTTTTGGCAATAGTTTTTAGGAATAACTGAGTTGGACAATTCAGAATTCTTTACTGCTGGATTCAGAACGTCAGAGAACTGTTAAAGTGAATAGTATCATTAACCTCACAGATACAGTAACTACCCCCTCAACCTCACCCTCTTCCCTTCTTTCAGAAGAGATTGTCAGACCAGATGAAAAGCTTATATAGAATTGGGCATAATGCTAATTTTAAAACTGAATCATATTTCCCACTGACTTCCATGATTAACTTGAGGATGTCTTATCACAGAAAAAAGTTATGCTGTTAAGATAAATAATATATATGATAGCAATAAGATTTTATAAACTAGTCTTTTAAGAAACAATTCAAACTAAGCCACAAAGTACAGTTACTTTACTGAACCAAAGCAAAATTGGTATTTTACAGAAATGCACAAAAATCCCCCTCCTCGGGCTGGAGCACAGTGAAAAGATGCTCCTTGATGCCCTGCCTGTCACATTCAGTCACTTGAATCCAGCATGAGTCCTGGACAAATTACCTTAGAGAGTGTGGCAGGAATTAGCTATTTGTTTATTTCACTGACCTGGTGAAGGCTGCTAATAGCTGTTAATCATTCTTTTAAAAATAGCAACAAACATAAAAAAATTCTTATAAGCAGCTGCTGCTGCTAAGTCACTTCAGTTGTGTCCAACTCTGTGCGATCCCATAGATGGCAGCCCACCAGGCTCCCCCATCCCTGGGATTCTCCAGGCAAGAACACTGGAATAGGTTGCCATTTCCTTCTCCAATGCATGAAAGTGAAAAGTGAAAATGAAGTCGCTCAGTCATGTCCAACTCCTAGCGACTGCATGTATGTTATTTAAAACTGTCCATCTGAATAATGGCAAACTTCTGACAAAAACAACAATTTTTGTTTTGGTGTGGTACTTATGTAGCTGTTCTTTTTGACAGTAATTAGCTAATCAAATCAGCTGCTTCCAAAGACCACTTCTGATCTTGCTAAAGACGTCTTTCACATAAAGGAGGGTGATTTTTTTTACTCTTTTGGTAGCACTCTCTGGCATGTGGGAATCTTAGTTTTTCAATCAGGGATCAAACCCATGCCCCTTGCATTCGCAGTACAGTTATTATTGGTCCACCAGGGAAGTCCCAGGAGGGTAATTTTTTTTTTTTTAATTATCCAGGAGGGTATATATCCAATTTGTCTAAAACAGAGAAAAGATTATATAGGTGAATTAAAAAAAAAAAAAAAAGAAGTGCCTGAGGTATATAAAAATAGCTATCTCCCATTAAAACTAGAATTTATCCTACCCATTCTAATATCAGTGGTCACTGGTTTTTTAAGATTTAGAAAAGAAAATCTCAAAAACCAATGGCCAGATGTGGTACTGATCTTAAAGTAAATTGCTGAGGCAAATGGCATCATGTTCTATATGGTGGTGACTACAGCAATTTCATAAATACACAGAACTTCTCTGAGGATTATTCAGTTGGACAATACAGTAATGTTTTCAGCCATGCTTCCTCCTTCCTCTTTTAGAAATGCTGAAGAACCAGGGGTAATTTCTCTGGCTTTGAACAAAAGGACTCACCAGTTTTACTTACTGTGTACTAGGCAGTTCTCTATTGTGCCTTCTCTATCAACATTACCAGAAAATACCAATAATGCTGGATTTCGAGAAATTCTGCTTAGGTTTATTTGAAAGTCATGTGATTAATACTTTATTTGGGCAAAGCAGCTAATTAACAACTCTAGTTTGGGGATAACCTGTATTTTTGACACTTCCCCTATCTCCATTCTCCCCTTATTTTTTGTGTATTTGGTAGAAAAAAAATTAAATCTATATTGGTACAACCACTATGGAGAACAGTATGGAGGTGCCCAAATAAACTCAAAATAGAATTACCATATAATCCAGCAATCCCACTCTTGGGCACATATCTGGAGAAAACCATAACCCAGAAAGATTCATGCATCCCTATGTTCACAGCAGTACTATTCGCAGTAGCCAGGACACATAAGGAACTTAAATGTCCATCAACAGAAGAATGGATAAAGAAGATGTGATATATATATATATATATACACACACATACATACACTATGGAATATTACTTAGCCACATAAAGAATGAAATAATGACATTTGCAGTAACACAGATGGACCTGGAGACAATTACACAAAAACAAATATATGATATCACTCACGTGGAACGTAACTTAAAATGATATAAATTAACTTATTTATAAAACAGACTCACAGATTTCTAAAGCAAACTTATGGTTACAAAAGGGGAAATGTGGGGGAAAGAGATAAATTAGGAACTTGGGACTAACATATACACACTATTATACATAAAAATAAATAACCAATAAGGATCTACTGTATAGCAAGGGAAATCTATCAATAGTCTGTATCATCTGTAATAACCTATATGGGAAAAGAACCTAAAAAAATGGATATATATATATATATATAAAACTGAGTTACTTTGCTGTATACCTAAAACTAAGACATTATAAATCAACTATACTCCAATAAATTTTTTAAAAAAAATGAAATTATGTTCTTTGATAAAGATGCCTACAAAATATTAAGAAAAAAAGATGTTACTAAAAAAAGGATGTTACAAATAACAGGCATGTATGTTGTATAAAATTGGTTTGTATAAAATTATGCCTGTTTCCAGTATATTTATGACTTATGTGTATGTGTATATGGAGATGGTCACAAGAATGTTAATCAAAATATTTTTCCTCTGTAATAATGATAAACAATAATAAAGTCATTCTCCTTTTGATAAAAATAAATAAATAGATATTAGTATTCCTGAGCACCTTCTTTGGAGCTGACGCAGATGTTTCAGAAGCATGCAGGCAAATTCTAAGCGTGCAATGAAGAGGACCTAATAGGATTGAGGAACCACAACCAACTCCATTTTTGTGTCTTGCTGGTTTTGCCTAACTCAAGTTCTTGGACTTTCTAGGTCTAATGGTCATTCCTTGCCCAGATTTCAGATAGTCTCATTTTACTTGGCTAGACCAGATCACAATAATAATCAAATTTAGTTCTGGGCATCACAAACTTGCACATGCAAAGGTGGGTGATCAGAGTGATGAAACAGGGGCATGCTGAGTGAGTTGGCAGCAGGGGTTGGGGGACAGGATCTAAAAGCACTGGGAAGCATGCTGGTTGATAACACTGAATGGCAGAGGAGGAGACTATTCTGTGTAGCACCACAAAGAACAGCACCTTGCCCTGCCTCCCTGAGCCTCAGATTCTTCATTCATAAAATAAGGTGGTGCGCTTGAAGATTTCTTTTAGCTCAAGATTCTCTTGAGTCTCTAAGTAGTGGGAAAAGTGATTTCAGCTTAATTTGAAGAAAAGCTTTCTTCTAATCAACCAATCTTCTGATAACAGGCAGCTTCCGAGCTCAACTATGTTGACTTCTCTGCTGGTGCAGGCACAGTCAGGGTGGTCATCCATCAGGAAGCCTGTGGCCAAATCCCCTGACACAATGACACGATGACTCAGATTACTGCTAAGATCCTTTCTGTTCAGAAACTTTTATTTCAAGTAGTTGCCAGGAGAGCAACTCCCATTGGAGTGAATCTAAATGGCAAAGTCAAGAAATGAGCATGAGGAAGCACAGCCTACAGTGCGGCAGTTAACATCCTTACCTGTTATCTACTGAGCGACAGGCCTCGTGCCAGGTCCTTGGCATACAGCATCTTTAACTTTCACAGCAATTCCATGATAGGTATTATTCTCCTTTTGCAAAGAGGAATTGAGGCTTGGAGAGGCTAAGTAACTTTATTAAGGTCACACACCTAGTAATGAAATTCAATTCTAGGTCTACTGACTTCAATACAGCACTTCTCACAAAGCTTTCAGAGAAGCAGGATAAAGTGGGAGGAGACAAAAAGTATAGACAACGTATAACATCAAGGAAGCCAAATGCAGTATAAATCAGAAACCACGAACTCAAGACTTCCGTGGCCTGCAAGCAGGAAGGAAGTGTTTACTTACAGAATGAGTTTGAGAGGCTACTGTACCAACAGTGGACATTCAATTGTAAAACAAGAGGCTCGTGGTGTTTCTGCTGACATGACTGTTTTGAACTAAATGTTTATGTCCTCCTCTAGAGAATCTTCTGGGTTCCCTCCCTGGGAATACTCTTGACCCCTCTTCAGGCATTTATTCCTTTTCAAACTTTATTATGAATATTCAATTCATGTTCCCTTAGACATTCATTGACTAATGTTGTTTTCATTGTATGCCACCTGGGAAAATATATGAGTTTTCCTTGGATACCTTCCGTGGGCCCCTCCAAATCCACACTTCATCCTTCCCTTTCCTATTGTGTCCTGGAGGCTGCCCATTACCAATAGCACCAATGGGCTCCTTTGCCCCTGCCTTCTGCTTTGGAGGACACTGTGAAGAGTGGGAGATGAGTGAGATGATAATTATTCCTTCCCTGTTATGCTGTCACCCTTTCATGGTGCAGTGAGCTGTGACCGTGTTCACCGCAAGTCCAAGGTTTCTGTTGGGCAGTCCTCTCCAATAGCTCTCTGGGTTCCATTAAGTTGTCCCTCCCTCCCATCACTCTTTAGGCCAAGTGGAGGATGGTTCCCTGTTGCTGCTAGAGGCAGAGTGCCGCACGAGGCTGTTTCTGTCCTTTAATCCCACCCACACCTCTAAATAGTACTTCTACTAAGATTCTCAATCACCCTGATTGGGCATGCCATCTGTTTCCTACCAGGATCCTGACTAACTTATTATTAAAAGCCTCATTAAAAAAAAAAAAAAATCCTCTCATTCTTGTAGCTCTTTCCCGTGGCATTTATCTGTGTATTTCTAACTAATTTGCCTGTACCATTCATTAACTTACCAATTTTAGCCATTATCTATTGACTTCCTATTGAGCCCAATGATCTTTGGCTCTTCCACAACTCCTCTTTCCAACATAGTTAGAACCCAGGGCTTTTTATTAAATGAGACTGGTGAGTGGAAAGACAGCCTTTGTTTTAGATAGGATGATTCAGCATCATAAAGATGCGTGTTATCCCTAAGTTAATTTATAATGTAATTTGATCTGAATAAAATACCAACAACTTTTTACACAGCTTGACAAGTTGGTACTAAACTTCATATGGAAAAAACAAACAAGAACAGACAGGAAAACAGTGAAACAAAACAAGCCAAAAAAAAAAAAAAAAAAACTAAAGGAAGGAAGGAAGGAAGGAAGAAAAAGCTATAAGGGGGACGAGCCATACCAGATGTGAAACATACCATAAAGCTTTTATAATTAAACAGTGGGGTATGGACACATGAATAGACAGACCAGTAGGAAAAAAAGTCAAAAAATAGAATGAAATATATAGGAAACTTTAGTCTGTGCTAAATGTAGCATCTCAAAATGCCTGGGCTGAAGGATTTTTAAATAAATACTACTGGAGCAATTAGTTAGCTATTTGGGGGAAAAAAAAGTTAAAATTAGACTCACACCTCATACTCTATACAAGAATAAACCCCAAATGCATCAGGGATCTAAATAAAAAAAATTAAACCACACAAGTCCTATTTTAAAAATGAGTGAATTCCTCTTTAACATAGGTGTAGAAAAGGCTTGCTAACTCTTAACTCAAAATTAAATGGAATAAAGAAAATATTAATAAATTTGATTGCATAAAACATTGCATGGGGAAAGAAACACCAAAAACAAAGTTCAAAGACAATTAAAATGTGGGAGAGAATATTTATAACATTTATCACAAATAAAGGGCTTATATTCTTAATATTTAAGTAACTCATAAAAATTAAGGCAAAAAGTAGATCAAAACCCAATAGAAGAATGGACAAAAGACGTAAGCATAAAATGTACAAAAAAGGAAATAAAGATCCTTAAACACATGAAAAGTTCCTTCTCATTTATAACAAGATAAATACAAATTAAAATTACACTGATATACCGTTTCTCACCAATCAGAGTGGCCAAAAGTTAAGAATATAATCACACACCTTGTTAGCAGGCTGTATACATTTCACTCTTACACAATGCTATTGTGAATACAAACTGCTATGATCTTTACAGAGGAGAATTTCACAAAATGTATTTAAAATACACATGTACGTGCACATATACTCTTTAGACTTAGCAATCCCATTTCTAAGAATTTACTCTGAAGATAAACTTCCAACAATACAAAAATACACACATGAAGGTTATTTACATCACTGTTTATAAAATTAAAAAATACTAGAGGTCACTCATAAGCATATATATGAGATAAATGAGTATTATGGAGTTGCTAAAAGAAAAAAAAAATGAGAAAGATCCCTATGAACTGATATGATTTCCAGGATACATTAAGTAAAGATATCAAAGAGAAAGAGAATATCACCAATATTCTATTTTTTTTTTGTAAAAAGTGGGAATAAGAAAACATACGTGTATATGTTCATTTGTGCAGAAAGAAACATAGTAAATATAAACCAAAGACTAAAAAGACTGGGTACCTTCAGGGACTGTGTAGGGATGGGCTGTATAGAATATAAGGAAGGGGAAGGGATGGGAATCATTTGACTACAATTTCTGTGTTCTGGAACCATGCTAATTTTTACATATTCAACAACAACAAAATGAGAAAAAAAATCAACAAAGATGGAGGGAAAATCTAAATTGTACAGACTAACAAAATTTCAAATGAATAAGATAATCAACACTGAAGGGGGAAATAAAACTCAAGTGACTTTTGAACGCTATATTTGGACTGCATATTCTCAGGCTAAACAGAAAAGAACTCTAAACTAATACTAGATAATAGTTAGAAGCCTAGTTAATAGCCTTTTTTCCCCCCCCTTCAGAAGTGTGGGTTAGCAATTCTGTTTATTCTAGGATTGATCAAGTAAGTAAATATCTTGTGGATAATGGGAGCCAGGTTTCTCACAGTTAAAGAAGAGCTACAAACAAGAAAAGTGGGAAGGAGGAAAAAATGAAGTCTGCAGTGTTTCACTGGAATCAGAGGTATTAGTGTGAACTTGTGATTTTTTAATACACACAGTGATAGATAGGTAAATATAAACAGGTAAATATAGGCAGATATAGATCAACCTGTGTGTGTGTTTGCATACATAATCTATTTCCTAGCTCTTTTGGCTGTCAGGGTCTAAAATCACCAATATTCTAGTAGCAATGAGTGTATCTGGCATGCAGATCTTGGTTTCTCAACACTGTTCTTTGCTAGAGGAATACAAAGCTCCTTGGTAAGTGGCTGATTGTACGACTGAACAGAGAAAGTACAAACATGGAACAATGTCAGAAGCTGCCATGAGCCAGCTTGAAGAGGCTCTCACTGGTCAAATCTGGGACAGTCTAAGCATCAAAATACTTACAAATAATACAAAATACATCTGTTATCACAGTAAGTTTATAATACCTTGAATAAAATAAGAATCTATTAGTTTGGGGTGGAGGAGGGAAAAGAAAAGCTCTTCTTTACAGTAGAAAGCCAACTAATAAAAAGGAATGATATTAGAATCACCATTTGGCAACCATAACAAAAATCCTTAACCTAGTCAAGAATCAGCAATACAAAACTTTAAGCAACAGAGTATTTGTATAGTTTCAAAGCATTGTCCCAAGAGATACTTAATAACTATGTAACAGGGAACATACACACACTACCTTCAGCAAATGAGCAAAGTTAATATCACCAAAGTTAATAATGGTACAAATCAGCACTGTGCACCTCCTGATACAATACACAATATCACTTCTGTATTCCTGCAAGAAAATCTATTGAATCTAATCACGAGGAAACATCAGAAAAACTCAAATTGAGGAAGATGCTCCAGCTTCCCTGGAGACTCAGGCGGTAAAGAATCCACCAGTAATGTGGGAGACCCGGGTTTGATTCCTGGGGTGGGAAGATCCCCTGCAGAAGGGAATGGCAACCCATTCCAGTATTCTTGCATGGGACATCCCATGGACAGAGAAGCCTGACGGGCTACAGTCCATGGGGTGCAAAGAGTTGGACACGACTGTGCCACTAACATTGACTGACTACAAAATAAGTAGCCTGTTTCTATCAACAAAGTCAATGTTATGAAAAACAAGGAATGACTGAGGAACTGCACACATTAAAGGAGAGTAAAAAGACAAAACAGCCAAATGCAACAAACAATTTGGGATTTTCTTTTGCTGTAACAGACATTATTGATACAACTGGTAAAATCTGAATAAGGTTTGTAGATAAGAGTATTATTTCCTGGTTTTGATCATTACACTGGGGTTATATAAAGACTGTTCTTTAAGTAGATATAAACTGAAATTACTTAGACAAAAAGGGACATCCTGTCTGCAGTTTACTCCCAAATGGTTCAGAGAAACACAGAAAAGGATTAAAGAAATATAGTAAAACATTAACATTTGAGAAATCTGCATAAATGCTTTACAGGACTACTTTGTACTATTCTTGCAAATTTTCTATAAGTTCAACATTATATATATGTTTATATATTAGGTTGGTACAAAAGTAATTGTGGTTTTGGACTGTGAATTTTAAATCATTATAACTAGGCTCAAAAATGCTGTGCTATGCTTAGTTGCTTGGTCACACCCAACTCTTCGCAAACTCATGGACTGTAGCCCACCAGGCTCCTCTGTTCATGGGGATTCTACAGGCAATAATACTGGAGTGGGTTGCCATGCCCTCCTCCAGGGAATCTTCCCAACCCAGGGATCAAACCCAGGTCTCCCACCTTGCAGGTGGATTCTTTACCATCTGAGCTACTAGGGAAGCCCTAGGCTCAAATATATTTTTATTAATCAAAATAGGAACCATGACAATAAGTTTGTTTATTTCTGTAGGGTATAAAAATCTGTGCTTCAGGATTCGATGAACTCTTGGAAAGCATTTTCTGCCTCCTGATGGTTGTGGAAGCGTTTTCCCTGCAAAATGTTGTTGATATGCTTGAAGAAGTGGTAGTCAGTTGGTGAGAGGTCAGGTGAACATGGGGATGAGGCAAAGCTTCGTAGCCCAATTCCTTCAACTTCTCAAGTGTTGGTTGCGGGACGTGTGAGAAGAATTAGGCCCTTTCTTTTAACCTCTGCCGGCTGCAGGCGCTGCAGTTTTCAGTGCATCTCATCGATTTGCTGAGCAGGCTTCTCCGATGTAATGGTTTTGTTGGGACTCAGAAAGTTGTAGTGGATCAGACAGGCAGCAGACCACCAAATAGTGACCATGACTTTTTTCCGGTAGAAGTTTGGCTTTGGGAAGTGCTTTGGAGCTCCTTCTTGGTCCAACCACTGAGCAGGTCATCGCCAGTTGTCATATAAAATCCACTTTTCACCACACATCACAACCTGATCAAGAAATGGTTTGTTGTTGTTGTGTAGAATAAGACACTTCAAAACAACCAGTTTTTTGATTTGTGGTTAGCTCATGAGCCACCCATTTATTGAGCTTCTTCACTTTTCAATTTGCTTCAAATGCCAAATGACCATATAATGGTTGACAGTGAGTTCTTTAGCAACTTCTGATGAAATTGTAAGAGGATTAGCTTCAATGATGGCTCTCCACTGGTCTTTGTCAATTTCCAATGGCTGGCCACTACACCCCTCATATTGAAGGCTCTCATCTCCTTTGCAAAACTTCTTGAACCACCACTGCACTGTTCATAGCAGTTCCTGGGACAAACGTGTCGTTGATGTTACAAGTTGTCTCTGCTGCTTGATGACCCATTTTAAACTCAAAAAATCGCTCAAATTTGCCTTTTTTCTAACATCATTTCTATAGTCTAAAATACATACAAAACAAACAGGAAGTAATAGGTCACTAGCAAAAATACAGAGAGAGAAATGTGCATTAAAATGATGTATAATATAACCACATTTATTTAAGGATGTACTCCAGTATCAAATGGCAAAGTTCAACAATGAAAAACCACGATTACTTTTGTACCAACCTAATATAAATCTATATATGTGTGTACACAAATACATAAGTATATGTATGTATAAACCAAAAAAAACTTTCAGTTTTAAAAAATGTAGATCCCTGGATTCCAGCTTTGAAATTTTCATTTTGGAGTCCGAGTGGTGTCTCTTGGGAATCTGTATTTTAAAAGTTCTTCTGAGATTATCATGCTTAACTTGGTTTGAGAATCATTCTGGGCCAGATAAGAGTAACAAAAATTTTGTTACTGAAGAGGCAAAAAATGATAAACATCCATTTACCTACCACCCAGCTTTAAAAAACAAAAACCAGTTGTAATGAAAATTCCATGTGTGCCCCTCCATCTCCTAGTCCCCTTTCTATCCTCCAAGAAGTGATTATTATTCCAAGTTTGGAGCTTCCCCAAAGATAATCATTATGTCATATTTAAACTTTGTCATTCTCGTGCATACTTTATACATTTATACTATACAAATATATCCATATCAGCTATGAACTGGTTTATCACATTTTCAAACTTTAGAAATGGTATCATAAATACTTTCTTCTGCAAAAACTTTTCATTCAGCATGATATGTTTTGGTTTTTAACTGAGGTGGAGAAGGCAATGGCACCCCACTCCAGTACTCTTGCCTGGAAAATCCCATGGATGGAGAAGCCTGGTAGGCTGCGGTCCATGGGGTCACTAAGAGAGTGACTTCACTTTCAGTTTTCACTTTCATGCATTGGAGAAGGAAATGGCAACCCACTCCAGTGTTCTTGCCTGGAGAATCTAAGGGGCAGGGGAGTCTGATGGGCTGATGTCTATGGGATCGCACAGAGTCGGACACGACTGAAGCGACTTAGCAGCAGCAGTGTATATACTAGTCACTCAGTCGGGTTCAACTCTTTGTAATCCCATGGACTGTAGCCTGTCAGGCTCCTTTCTCCATGCAAGAAGACTGGAGTGGGTTTTAACTGATACAGGTAGCCTACTTCATCCAGGAGAGAGGGAAAAACCAGTGATTCCAGGGGAAACAAATAACATGCATACCCTTTGGCTTGATGTGTAATATTCAATTTATGACTATACCCCCGTTTTTTAAAAAACCCATTTCCTTCTGCTGGACATTTGAGTTTTCACTATCCCAGTGCTACAACAAACCTTGTATATTTTCTTGTTGGCACGTAGTCCTTCAGAGGAGAAATTGCTTGGTCAAAGGACATGCACATTTGTTCATTTTCTTGGAAGTCATCAGTCTTTCCCTCTTTGTGCATAGTCATCCATAGTAACAGGAGAGAAGGCAGAATCTATGGGCACAGGTGTAGGTATGTAGACAGACATACTGGGGATTTGTTGAAGCGCTCTTCTGATTGCTTCTATTTTCTCAGTGAAGTAAAAAGCAAGGTTACCTGCCGAGATCTAGAGTGGATGAAGAGCAATGGAGAGTGTGAAGAGAGATGATACAAGAGAAAGCCATCTAGAAGAATGATTGCCAGGGAGTGCTAAGGGCCTACCTATATCTTCAGCTTTACTAGATATTGACAAACTGTTCTTCTGAGTAATTGTATCAATGTATACTCTTGCCAGCAGCAGATGGTTGTTTCTGACGCTCCTAACCTTCACCAGTACCTTGTCTCATCATAACTTTACATTTTTTGTCAATTTGTTATTTGTGAAGTGTTTCAATTTCTCCCAGTTACTCATGAGTTGAGCTTACTGTTCATTTGAGCTTCTTCTTTGAATTAGCTCATTCATGTTCCTTTCTATTTTCTTAATGGCTGTCTTTTTCTGATTGATTCTCAAGTTCTCTTTTGCAGTCTGGATAATACAGTGTGTTTAAATTACGACTGTACAAATATTTTCATTGTTGAGCCTATGACCACTGATCCTTTCTAGTATAACCATGTGTTTTCCTAGAGTTAATAATTTCCTTGTTTTTCCATTTACCTAGTTTTCCATATACCTGTGATTTTTTCCAAATGCTCCAATGTGCCTGCCATTCTATCAGAAATTATTACTATGTACTCACTGGAGACGGAAATGGCAACGCAATCTAGTATTCTTGCCCAGAGAACTCCATGGACAGAGGCTACAGTCCATGGGTCACAAAAGAGTGACTAACACACTTTTCATACATGAGTTCCATTCTTTGTTCCTTGAAGTCCTCACTTTCCAATCCACCAGTTCTCTTGCTCCAGCCTATGTTGATTGCTCTCTGATTGCAGCATTGCTGGCATTCTGGATTTTCTATTCAATCTCTTGGGTTGGATTCCTTATTTCCCAGATCCCATGTCTTCCTCTTTCATGGTGTTGCTGGCACTTAACCTCCAGTAGCTTCCCTCCAGATGGAGGCGTGTCTGAATCTTTGCATGTCTTTTCAATTGATGGTCTAACTAGGTTTAGAATTCTAGACTGGAAATCATTTCAGTTAGGTTTTGAAGGCATTGCTCTACTGCCTCCTAGAGTCCTTTGTTTTAGAAATACATTTCCATTCTCTTTCCAAATCCTTTTTATGTGACCTCTTTACTCACAGATGTTTTCATAATTTGAGTGGATTCTAAGTTTTACAATGTGATTTTGTTCTGGATCTTTTGTGCTGGGACTTCAGTAAACCCCTTCAATCTGGAGTTCCATGTATTTAATTCTGGAAGTTTCTCATTTCTGTTGTTTTTCTGGCATTATTTTCTCTGTTCTTTTCTCAAACTTCTTCTAAATCAGCATTTGATTTTAGGTGTGGGGCAGATGCTTTTTTGTCTCTGTGCCTTTGCATATGTTATTCCTTCTATCTAGAGCCCAATTCCTCTCCCATTCCTCAAAAATCCTTACTTATCCTTCAAAATACACTTCCAAATTCCATTCTTCCATGGTGATTCCCTCTCTGACCTTAGGCTGAATGACATGGACTCTTCTCTATGCTCACAGTCTTTTGGGGCATCTCTAATGCCAGACTATAATCTGTTTATACATCTGCTTCTTCCATGATGATAAACTCCTTGAGCAGGATGATATTTATCCATTTCTGGACCTTAGTGCCTAAGATTGTGTAATGCCATGAATAAATGAATGAATTCAATAAGGGGTGAAAAGTGAACATTTCTCCCTGCTATATGCCAAGTGCTGTGCAAGATAGGTACCATCTTAATGCATTTTTACTTAATCCTTACAGCAAATCTCAGATAACTGTTTATGCAACAAATATTACCTTTTAGGTTCCTATTATGTGCCAGGTTTGATCCCAGTGATAGGATGAAAAACTAAGATCTCATAAAGACTTTTTTTCTCATACAATTTTTTACAGTTGATATGTAATTCACAAACAATAAAATCCACCTGTTTAAAATGTACACCTCAGGGGTATCACCACTAGACTTTTTTTTTATCTGTATAAAGGCAGTGTTATGTATATCCTGGGGTCAAGGCAGAAGAGAAAATCAGGGGAAGAAATACAGTCCAGGGAAAGGGAGCAGTATGCACAAAGGAGCAGAGCTTCGAAATGGCCCAGGATTTGGAAAATATGAAAAGGACAGGGGAGCTAGAGTTTATGGTGAGAAAGTAGGCTGGGCTATTTTACAAATGAGGAATCTGAAGTTCAGAGAGGTGAATTAACTCAACTAAGGTCAAACAATTTCTCTTCTGCCAACTCAGCAAAAAGTATCTAAACAATGTTTCCCCATCACCAAACCATTCCCAACAAGCAGGCAGGTGCTGACCCCACCAAAACTGTATTATCAAACACTGAATTTCCTCCAGCAATCCACCAGCCTTCCAGCAAAGAGGTTTCCTTTTCTCTTCCAAATCCTTGGATTACCTAGAACCATTGGCCATGGTGATCTCCAACATTAGTTGAACAAACACATTTCCACTGTGGCTTTTTTTTTTTTTTTTTTTAAGACTCCAAAGGTCAAGACCATCACAGCGATGCTATAAGAAGGTGCTCTGTCCATGAACAAAATATTTGTCATGAAAGTCAAGACGAAACCTTAATACTTCATGAGCTCTTTGTTAGGCTAATATGTGTTTGCTAATCATGTTTCAAGCTCTCAGTATGACGATGAAAAAAAAGTCTATTTTCGTAGGCCTCAGTTTTCCTGCCTGCAAAGTGACATTAAGAAATCTTGTCCCAACCACCTTACCACCATCCTGCCCAAAAGAACTACTGGAAAACCATGGGGATCTGTTACTGTTTTGAAATTCTTGAGGAAAAGTTCAATACATGCTTTTAGAATATGCCTAATATAAGAATTTCTCCAAACTTCTGACCTCAGTGAAACATTCATAAAATCTTTGCTCATTAAGCTTAAATTCAGCCCGGATCAATCTCCAGTTCACCTCTCTGGGAAGCGAGGAGCTACAGGAACTCCGAGAAAAAAGGTAGAAAATGAGTTTTGTCAGGCAGTTGCAATGATTTTTGGATTTCCGTTTTGCATTCGGAGGCTGTTCCCTTCTCCATCACATGGAAAAGCAACTCTACCTTGTAGGATAACGAACTGCAGGGGCTACAAATCAGAGGTGTGGTGATAACACATCTGCCACCACACTTACCATTCAAGCTCTTCTCTAGCACCATGTCTACAAATCACCAGCAGGACAGAACACACAAATTATAGCAAAGACCAGTTATTTTTCAGGAAAAAAAAATGAAAGTGATCTCATGAAACAGGGTAAAAGAGTTCATCAGAAGCCACCTCTATAGATACTTGCTATTATCCTTTGTGTAGCCTTCACAACAGTCACGAGTTGGTTGCTTTATCCTGTCTTTGTGGATAATGAAACTTAGGCTCAGAGATGCTGGAACACTACAGGACATGCAGCTGAGGTCCTAATCCTAATAGGAAAAGTCCTTCTACCTGCCAGTGGGTCCTAGACAAGAATCACCTGAGAGCACTTACGGATAATAACAAAATGCAGAAGAATCTTTAGATACTTGCTACCCACTAGAGAATCCATGCTACATTGTTTGCAGGTTTGCAGTAGGTCCAAGGAATTCACAATGTCTGAAAATATTATACAACAAAAGTTTTACTAACCTTTAAGAGACCAATTATCCCTACCACTCTTGTTTCTCCTTTAGAAAGGGCAGTTTTGAAATACTGGAAGTAAAATAAAGCAAATAGCATGAAGGTGATGATACCAATTAGGGATATTTGTGTAAATAATCAGACGATCATTAATTTCTGGTCTGCTGAGATTTCTACACACACAGGAGTTTTCATTTGTGATTCTCCAGTACATTTTAGTAGGGAAGCATCCATACCTAACTTATCTATTAGTTTGAGAAACAATAGCAAAGTCCATTCCTAACTCCAGGAGCGGTAAAATCCAATTCCTTTTCTAGAAAGAGGAAATATGTGAATATTTGAGACCAAAGCCAGAATTCAAATAACTGCAGATACCTAGGTTAGAAAGACTACATTTTCTACTCTAGACAACTATTTAAAGAGATGTTTCCCAACAAGGAAGTATTTGAAAGCTTGGGAGTTCCAGGGGAAAGAAAAGAAACAAGCATTACGTGTGTGTCCACTGTGTCTTCACACTATTCAGTTATCCTTTGTGTAGGATAACACAACAGCCAAGAGTTGGTCCCTGTATCCTCTCTTCATCGTTGAAGAAATCTAGGCTCAGACTTGCTGGAACACTTACATACAGGTCACACAGATGAGGTCTGCATCCTAATCCAAAAAGGCCTTCACCGGCCGGTGTTTCCCAGACAAGAATCACCTGGGATTACTTAAGGAAAACACAAAATTGAGGCTCACAGTCAGTCTTCAAAGGAAGGGGCCAGGGACGTGTTTTTTGTTTTCTTTCAAGAAGCCCTGCTGCCTCCCCATCCACTTGGTCAACAGGAGAGCTTGAGAAAGACAGTACTTCACGACCCAGCCAGGAGACTATCCCTACATTTGTGGTTTCTCCATCAGGAAACCCTTAACGTTCTCAACATAAATTTTTTAAAATGCACATTTCTCTGGTCAAACCATCACCTCGCCCAAGGCCCCCAGTAGTGCCGATCTTGGAATCGTCTATTCGCCCCTTCGCCTCTGAATCCTGCCAATTTTTTTTTCTTTTCTGTAGAATTTCATTTCCTGGCTGGGACCAGGTTCTAACCACCAGACTTCCAGGCGGGCCCCGGAACGAGCAACCGGTCTCTAGTCTGTCTGGCTCCTTCCGTAGCCCCTCGACTCGGGCTGCTCTCATCCCAACCCAGCCTCTTCCGTCGGTCACGTTGTTTCCTCCGCTTGGAAGGACCTCTTTCCCGGCCCTTCCCAAAGCTTGGGGAACTCCTCCACCGCCTGCGTGCCTCCGCTTCCAGTCACCCTCGCCTCCCACCATCCCAGCGGGAGTTGGGGGGGACTGAACCCGGCCTCGAAGCATAGCAGCGAGCGTCGGTCCTCCCGGCCGCAGCCCCTGCCCCCTCCCCACCCGCCACCTGGCTTCGCAGCGGCCGCTCGGGAAGCCCTAGGCACTTCCCAGAATAGAGAGCAGCTGCCAACGTCAGGCTGCCGCCGGCCGCGGGGTTCCCGGCGCACCGGGTGCGGGCGGAGGGGACGTGGCTCCGCTTTGGCCTGCCTTCTCCCCTCGCCGTCCGGGAAACTGAGGCCCGGGGCTGGAGCAACTTCCCCGGGGTGCAAGGTTCGTATGGGCCCGGCCAGTCCCGGGCCCCCAAGCGTCCAGACTCCCGTCCGCGCTCCCTCGACCACACGCGCCGCCCGGTCGCCCGGGAGAGCAGGGCGGGGAGCGGGTCTCCGAGCGAGCGCTCCGCCGGGGAACGCGCGGAGAACCGGACTCGGCCAACTCGCCGCGAAAGTTGTGGTCTCCCAGCCTGCCCTCGCTTCTCACCTCCGAGACACACCTTCCCGCCGGCCCGGCAGCCGCGCCCTCACATCCGGTCCACCTTGCGCACACCCCCTTCCACTCTCTCCCGCAGCCCCTCGCCCTCCCACGCCTTGCGGCTCCAGCCGCTCCCCATCGCGCACTCCCACCCGCGCCCGGGGCGCGCCTTCCCCGCCCCGCCGCTCGCCCGGCCTCAGCGCCGCGCCCGCCCCGGGGTTCTGGCGTCCGGGAGCCCCAGCCCCGGGCCGCGACCCGCTTCCGCCCGCCCGGCGCGGGGCAGAAGCCGGGGTAGCCAGCGCGGAGCCCTCGGAGCGCGGGGGGCGCGAGGCGAGGGGCGCAGCGGCGCGGGGCGGGGAGGGGGCGCTCGCTCGCTCGCTCACTCTAGGCTGCGCACACGCCCGTACAAACTCTCACACAGACACACGCGGGGTGCGCTGCCGCCGCCCGCCGCTGCTCCTCCTCCCGCCACCGCCTTGAGAGGGAGAGAGAGAGGGAGAGAGAGGGAGGCAGAGAGAGCGCTTTGTCCGCGCGCCGCCGCCCGGCCCGGGACTCTGCCCCGAGGAGGCAGCCGCACAGAGTCCCCGCCTCCGCCTCTGCCCCCGGGCGGGCCCGGCCGGCCGCGGTGGGGGGAGCCAGGCTGAGGGTGGGGGTGGGTGGCGGGCGGGCGGAGGGCGGGGAGGGGGGGCGGAGGAGGAGCAGGGGAGACGAGGGCAGCGGAGGAGGCGAGGAGCGCCGGGTACCGGGCCGGGGGAGCCGCGGGCTCTCGGGGAAGAGACGGATGATGAACAAGCTTTACATCGGGAACCTGAGCCCCGCCGTCACCGCCGACGACCTCCGGCAGCTCTTCGGGGACAGGAAGCTGCCCCTGGCGGGACAGGTCCTGCTCAAGTCCGGCTACGCCTTCGTGGACTACCCCGACCAGAACTGGGCCATCCGCGCCATCGAGACCCTTTCGGGTGAGCAGTCGGCGCTGTCCCCCTCCCCCCGCCTCGCCCTGCTCAGGCCGGGACGGCGCCCGGAGGGAGGCCGAGCCCTGCGGGCGGCGCCCGGCGGGGGCTCCGGCGTTCACGTTCACTTCCACGCACCAGACCTTCAACTCTCACCGCCGGCCCGCTCCTGGGACGGCCCGCTCCCCTCCCCCCCCCGCTCTGGACTCACCCCTTGCCCTCCCAGCCGCAGTCCTGGGGCGACCCCCGTGCCGCCCCGAGGGTTCCCGAGGCTCGCTCGCTCTCTCGGGGACCCCCAGTTTCCCGGCTCCCCGAGCTGCTCTCCAGAATTCCCCCACCCCCATCTTTAGAGAGCCCCCCGTCTCCCCTTCTTCCCTGACCTTCCCGTCACCCCCTTTGTCAGGGACCCCCCCCCAAAAAAAACACCCCTCCATCTCCTTCTCCCTTGACCGGACCTTACCCCTTCCCGTGCCTCGTGCCCAGGACTTCTCGCCCTCTGGCGTCCCCTGAGCCGCACTCTCCTTTAGAGCCCCCCCTCCCCAGGTCGCCCCGCTGTCCCCCACTTTCGGCACCCCCTCGGCGCCACCCTGACGATCCCCTTCGAGACTTCGGGGAGTCCCCCGACCCCAGCCCTTGCACGACGGCACATCTCTCTCGGTCCTCTCCCGAACCTCACTCCCTTCTCGCTCGTCTCTCAAGCGCTCCTATTTTTCTCTGAATTTTTTGTCCGATTTTATTGAGAAGAACTCGGGGCTGGGGGCTTTCCGCCGCCTGTCCCCCCGCCTCCCGCTCGGCCAGAAGCACCTTTTTACGAGGTGCCCTGTCTCAACTCGGTGGGGGCCCGGGCTGAGGACCGAGAAAGAGGCGACCGGGGGGCCCGCGAGAGCGCTGGAGCCCAGACGGGAGACGGAGAGCGACACACACACACACTCGCGCGCGCGCGCACTCACCAACTCTCCTCTCGCACACGCACCGCTCGGAGCCGCGCTCGCCCCCAGGCCACGAGCCTGCGCCCCCCGAGCCTCTGCCCGCGGCCGTAGCCCCTTCCCCACCAGCGCGCGGGGTGGGGGCGGGGCGGCGGCGAGGCCAAGGTGATCAGAAGCCGGCGGGGACCCGGCTCTCGCCGAAGCGGACCCCGGGGGTCTTCGGCGCATCTCTCCGGGGCCACCGGGAGAAAAGGGCAGGGAGGGGAGCGCAGCGGAGCCTTCGGGGCCCGGGTTAGCGGAATGGAGAGGTGGGGGCCCGGAGAGGAGCGGGGCCGCGCCAGCCCTGCAGCTTGAGTTTCAAATGAGCTCATCCTTTCAAATTGGCGCCGCTCTTTATTAAATTTGTTTTTCCGGTAATGCCACCCACAGCTCTACCTGGGGTCGGGATCCGGGCTCACACCCTTCCCACCTCATCCCCGGGGAACGAGGCGAAACGCGGCGCCCACCTTTTTTTTCCCACCGGGAAGCAAGTTTGCCCAGTTCGAGCCGGTTAAGAGACCCCTGGAGGGCGCCTGAAGGCGGAACCGGAGCGTGGAGTTCTGTGCGTGCCCCTCCTAGACCCCCGCCAGTTTCATCACAGCAAGGTTCTGAGTGCTTTAATTTCTGTTTTAAAGGTAAAGTGGAATTGCATGGGAAAATCATGGAAGTTGATTACTCAGTCTCCAAAAAGCTCAGGTAAATATATTTTGCTTAGTTTTTTTGATTGGTCTCACATATAAATAAAAATACATTCAGTTTTTTTTAATGTGCTTGTATAGTTTTTAAGAGGCTTTTGTTTGTTTTGTCAGTGGAGATAAAATAGTTTAGAAAGTTACATTTTTTACTTTCATTATATAAGGTGTTTACTGTACTTGGAAAATATCTGGTGCCTATTGGGGGTGGGGGTGACGAACACTAGTTGTGTTAAATTTGCTGGGACCATTTAACTTGTTTATGAAAACTTGCCTCCCCGCCCCCCCCACTCCCACCCTAACCCCCAGCACAATGGCAGCAAATGCTTGTCAAGACTTCCTGTGAGATGTTAAGAGTAAATATTTACTGTGTCAGCTAAATTGCTTAACTAAACTTCGCGATTAATTAGTTTTCTTTTTTAGATAGCTTAAATGTTGAATAATAAAATAATTCAGTTAAGGGTCGATATTTTACATAGCGTTTTAAACAAGAAGGTTGTTTGGATTGGATGGCGGTTAAAAGCCAGACTTTTTTAGTCACTGAAACTACTGAATATTGCTTCTGAGCGTGTTGTTGTTGTTGTTGCTTTTAAGATACATTTGAGGCTAAACAAATATCACTGTGAAATTTATAATTATATTTAAGTGCACTGTTGTTAATGAAGAAGTAAAAAGTTTTGTGGAGGCTGGATTTCTCCACAGTGATTTGCTTACATGAGAATGTCTATGAGGAGAGATTGAGGGAGAACATCTTTGTTTAAAGTTTATTGTGGACTTTAAATTTGGGCCCTTTATTACTCATTCTAGAATTTTTTTCTATGTGTCGTAACTTAGTTTATATCCCATTCACATACATTTCTTCACCATTAGTCATTAAGTAGCTGAATTGGAGACTCTAAGTGAAGTCTGTGACTTACCACCTTTACAATTTGTAATTCTCAACAGTGTAACCATTTACTTGATTTTTGCCAAAATTGAATAGATTTTAAAACAAACTATTCTACTTTTTAAACACATAGATGTTTTGTTAAGGGGTTTCTAAAAATGTGTGCAAGTTTCCAGGTATGTTTTAACTAGGCAACAAAATATCTTTTGTTTACCAATGATTCCAGTGGCGTATCAGAAAACTACTCAATACCTTTAAAAAAAAGAGGCAAAAGTTATGATTTGCAGTTTCATGTGTAACGTTAAGCTAGTTCTCTCTAGGAAGAGATGTAATGTGCAACTGATAGGTTTTTCAATTAAGAATTTTAAATTTGTATACTTAAAAAAATTTTTTTTGGCTTGATAAATCTAAGTTCAAGCTTTCTGATATATTAACTATTTATTGTAAGTTAGAATTACTCATAACATTTGAATATTGGATGAATATATTAAACAAGGTTTAAAAGAACCACCCAAAATATTTGATGGGTTGTGTTTCTGTAAATATCTAATTCTATTGACTGTATAGTTGTTTTGAGTTCTTTTTTGGAGTTATAGTTAGTGAAAAATCAGTAGAATTTTAACTTTGGTTAGTTGGTGTCTCATTTCATGTTGCAAAGAGCATTATTTAATGTGGCAATGTAAGTGAAATACTAGTTTATCTACAGTTATTAACATCTCTTGAAACTTGTCACAAATATACTATTTTTTAACTTTTTTCTTTCAAAATGCAGAGGTTATTTGCTGTTAGCTGGAGGGTCATTTAAATGATTTTGTTGTGTTTATAAAAGAGTTTAGAATTAAAAACTTGTCCCAAATTTTTAGTATTAATTAAAGAGCAATCTAGGACTTTTACAGCCCTATTGGGACATGATTTCTTTGAACATTGTGGGTGATATGAAATACCTAGGAGGTAGATTACAATGCGCTGTGTATGATTCACTACACTGAAGACGTCTGACATACCAAATGTATGCATAAGCTGCTGCTGTAGAGGGTTGCTTCATTTCTGATTGGACGGCTTGAATCTTTTTTTTCTTTCCTTTATTAGTTTAAAATGCAGAAATTAGTTACTGGTACTGCAGGCTAAGGGAGAGATAACTAATGACTGGTGTTGTGTACTGAGCTCAGACTCCTGGGAGGAGGCAGCTGTGTGTGCTCATGTACAGGGCTCCACCACGGTGGGGACTCTCAAAAACAGGGTACTGTGACATTTGAAACCAAAGCTTTTATGTTATATGGTGACTATTTTGGTGTTCTTTTGTTGCACTTCCATGAAAATTAACAAGTTAAAAGTACATTTGTCGGCGTCAAGTCAGTTCTATATGTGGTTTTTGTGTTGGTAGAAGTGAAAATGTGAAGAAAACAGTTCATCCTCATTGCTTGCTTACTTAAAGAACCATTCTGCCATTGAGTGCTCCTTTTCTTTATATTGTTCTGATTTCTTTTGTTCTCAGGAATCATTTTTAACATCTACATTCCAGATAGATTTTTTTAAGCTAATGATACTTGGGAGGGGATGTTTTTTATCTTAAGTTATGAAAATATTGGCATGCCATTTGCTTACCAATTGGATCTTTTGTTAAATATCATTCTAGCATCATTTTATATGTGCTGTTATTGTGGACAGACTAGATACTATTATTTTCTCAGGGTCACTCAGAAGTAGAAAACTTTTCTTTTGCCACATGTGCTTCATTCTTATTAAATGTAAATTACTGTAAAGTAAACCATGTACAAACCATCTATTTTTCTTAACTTTCTAAGTTGGCTTCGGGCTCTGTTGAATAAAAATCTTCGATTCTTTTTTCTCTATTCATATTTCTTGGTAGTATATAAGAATCAAAGATTTCTTAAAGAAGAAAAAACTGACAAAGGGTTTTAAAAGTTGTGGAAATGTCCTTGATAGAAATTTCATTTTTGATGTTGATGAGAGTTTAGTTTAAAAAATTTTATATGCTGTTTATATCTACACACATGCACACAGACACACACACATATTGCATAAATTGTTTTGAGCTAAGACTTACGCTAACCTGAATGTGCTTTGTAACTAAAGTTGAATGATTCTGTGAGAAACAAAACTTTTAAAAATGCAATTTCTGCCCACTTCTAGGAAGTAACTAAGTGGTGCTAGACATGCTTTCACTGAGATGGTGAGAATACTATGAGGTAGTGTAGGAAAAAGCTATGAATTTGTCTTTCATGAGTTAAAAATCAGTAATTGTGTTCTCTCCAATGCAAATGAATTTGGTCTCCTATAGGAATGTTAAAGAAAACAGTATCTCAATTGTATTTTGCTTGTATGTACTACATTGTATTTAGTTGAATTAAATACCAAAAAGAAAAAAAAACCAACCACCCAACCTCAAGCCCTCCCTGCAACAAAGGCTTTTGATGGATCAATTTTTAATTTTGTAGCAACAGAAAAGACTTCATTAGGTTAAAATCACATGTTACCCTATTTCATTTCAAGAATTTGTTGAATTAGAAGTTAATGCCTGGATTTAATTGTATAGATTACATGTGTGTAATGTATATTAAAATATATATATTTTATATATATATATAAGACTCAAAGGTTACTTTTGATTTGTTTTTGAGTTCGACATTTAGCTTCTCATTTTAAAAAAAGGCTAGTAATTTTTTCATACACTTCTAGGTCATGCCATATAAAATTATGCATTTCTGTGACCTTTGCGAAGATAAGCATTGAAATTAAAATAGAAGCAATAAAGAAAAAATTACTTAATAATTCAGGTTTAAAACTCTAGTTTGTGTTTTTAAAAGACTGGTCATTTAATATTTTTACATTATTTGGTTAAATATTAAAAACCATTGAAATCTACAAATCAAAATAGATGTTATATACTGCTTGATTTTCCAATTTGCCAAATTTATATCAATTTTAAATTATATTGTAGTAATTTATAAAAGTGCTGAATGGCTAAAGACATAAACATTAGTTCTAAAAGACGATTTTGTGATATGTAATACATTTGCCAAATTGTGTTTTCTTAAATACTAGTGTTTCTTTGTACTTATGACTGGATATAAGACACTGGTAAGGGATGGTCTCAGAGTTTTGTTTTCTTATTATGTTAACCTGAGATTATCATTTATATAGAGAAGGTGAGAAGATTAATAATATTTGTATAACACCTTTTATATGTAATGATCTAAAGTACAATATATTTTCTTTAGAAAGAAAAATTTTAAAGAACACTGAAGATTTAGAACCAATAGATATCAAAATTAACATTTCACTATTATTTTGAGTAAATGTTTTTATTTTGTGCGATTATTCCAATTTTTAATGGGTGAATGTAAATGACATTGAAATGTACATACAGGATAGTAATTTGAGCACATTCATTAGAAGTCAGTAAAGCTATGAAAATCAGATTTCTATAAGAACTATTTATACATATTTGATACTTTCAACTTTCTAAATATTTGCTGTCGATTGGCTGAATCACTCTTCCAAGTCTGGTAATGAAATCCTCAAAAGTAGATGAGCAATTGATCAGCATTGTCACAGGACATTATTTGAGTTTAAGTGTATCATCTCTGTGATTCAGTGGGGTGTGTGCACATGGGTGTGTGTGTGTGTTATGGGAGACAGTAGTTTCAGACAGAGATGGTATCAAGAGGGAAGAAGAAGAAATCTTCAATTGAGCAACAAATGTTCTGCTATTCATTCCTGACAAGGCACAGGAAAATTGTTAGATGTCTGAACCTTGTGGTGAATGGAGTCAAGTGCAGTGATGTGTGCTTGCATGATCTATAGCTCTTGCAGGTGGTTAACCTGTGGAAGCGGGGGCACAGTCACCTGAAGTGGCTTCTTTAGTGAGCATGCTGCTGGAAGGACCATCCTATGCAAAATATTCTCTCCTTCACTTTTGCTCAGATGTCCCCTCTCAGTAAGAGAGTTAGCAAGTGATTCTATGTAGGCTTTGATTTTCTGTAGAAAATTCAAGATCTGAATATGTATTTTCATTTAGAAATTCTATACTGTGGAAGGCAATGTATTTTTTTGTGCAACAAAAGTACTCTGAATCAGTTTCATTAGAAGCATGGCATTGAACTGGTTTCTTTGGAGGCTGTTAAAAGGTTGAATTGTAGATTTCAAAATTATGTTTTTAAAAATTCTATTTAAATATCAGCAAAATGTCTTCAGTGTCCTTTGGTATTGGAGAAGAGAGGGGTGGGGTTGGCTAAGCCAGTTTTTAAACTAATTTTCTAAAAATTTTAGTCAGAAGCATAATTTCTTAAAAGTTATGATTAGCTTCTTAATTTGAAGAATGGGACAGTTCTGTTTAACAAAACATGTCCAAATAATTTATTAGTCAAGATTTGTCCTTTTTATATTCAAATTCAAGCTCAAATTAGTTTGGATAGTCATTCAAAACAATATCATTGAAGAAAACATAATAGCAAATAAAGAGCAAACACCTACCAGTAAATATAACAGTATTTCACTTATCATTATAAAATATTTTTAAAGACCTTTTACTTTATAATTTGACTTCATGCTTACAAACTTGTAATTTTCATTTGGTGGCATAGACTGTATGGGTTCTATTTTGGGCAGCAAAATTGCAGAGTGCTCAGAGCATTATTTTTAAGGTTTTTCTTTTCCTGTTTTGATAATGTACTTTAGTCTGGTATTTCCATAAAATAGTGAAGAAAAATTATTTTCTCTTACAGGAAAATTCAGATTTTGTTACTTTGGCTTCCAAAGAGGAGGGAGAATATAATTACTGTTTCCTTAATTTGGTTTACCATTTGATGGCATGTTGAGGTGTTGAATAATCCAGAGAAAAAGGGTACTTTTGCATTAATAGCAGGCGGTCAAGTCCAAAGTGATAACTACTATTTGATAGATATGCTTCTTCTCCAAGTCTCTGGTTCTCACTAAATAATAAGCTTACATTTTGGAGATACATTTTATTTGTTTATTCTTGGGTTTCTTGGTTGTTTATTCTATGCTTTATTTCTTAAAATGTGAAGATTTAGTTATAATTTTCCCATTCTGCTTATTATCAGGAATATTTCATAAACTAGGTATTTCAGTAAGTCCAGTAAATGAAAATTCAGAGTTCTGATGCATGTTTTAGACTTTCTTTTATCTATCTATGTTATAAGAAAATGTTATACCTAATAATGACCAGGGAAATCTGTATGGGACCATTGCAATGTGAATGATATTTTTGGTTTTTCTTATTATATAATTATTGTGTACCAGTATGTGAGGATTTGCCTTAGCGGGTGATGCTTAGACTTTAATTTTTGTTTTAAATGTGATCAGAAAGGTAATTTCATGATTCCATGTATGGACATGTAAATAATACTAGATGGATGTTTACTTATGTGCCTGTATCTTCCATTCATATAATACTGATGATAACCCAGGCTCTTCAAAACATTATTTCATTTATTCTAAAGAATAATTATCTGAAGAAGAGCAGTTAATATTATTCCATTTTTTAGATGAAAAAACTTAGTCACAGAGAAATTTAATAATTTGCCTAAAGTCACATGGCTATTAAATAGTAAAGCTAGGGTAGAACTTCTGATTCTCAGTCCACTGTGCTTCATCTCCATTCACTTTGTTTAATTAAAAGTTGTCTGAAAGTGTTATTACTGATAGGTTCAGAGGTTGCCATTCAAGAGGGAAGGAAAGATATAAATATAGATTTTATTTGTGAATCACCCTTTGCAATGATCTTATTCTTATATCAATCCAAAATGATCTGTACTTTGTTACAGTTTTTAGGAAAAATTAGAAACAGAAGTCATTTTAACATTATTAGCAGCATCACTGTGGTTGCCCGTAGACAGAAGTGGGGTATGCCTAACCAAGCAGGTTGGATTTTGATGTTGTTGTTACATTGCTTTTTTCAGTGGTTGCATTCCTTGTGTTATGAAACAGGACATTGCCAAGAAAGAGATTTCAGCAGCTGAGCCATACGGTCTGGTCAAGACTCTGTGCCACATGGTAAAGGAAAGTCAGGCTCAAGGAACCACTTGGGTGGGTTCTTCCCGGGTTTCAGCCAACCCATTGCTAGAGGGCAGGACTGCTTTTGGTGAAGTGTTTTCCTGGTAGCTGCCAAGTCTTTCCTGATATTTGGTGTCTGTCTCTGCTTTTCTTTCTGTACAGACTGTGGCCTTTGGCCTTTCCTGTGGGGGTGAAATGAACGTTAATAGAATAGCATCTGTAAAGTCCCCGAGTTCCTCATTAATGATATATCACTCAAAAACATACTAAATAACTAAGCATAGGAAGAATAGTCCATTTCCCCTTAGCAGTAAACTTTACCTGCGTTATCCTCTTGCTACCTTTAACTTTGTGCACTATCATATTTGTGGTGGTGGTGGAGGGACGAAGGAATTATCAAGAAAAAAGTAAATGAAGGAAGATGATTTCCAACTCCTCAGGCTTTTCATTTCTTTAACTTAGTAGAGTCCAGGGTTGGGTGTTGCATATTCTGTGGAATCCTGACTCAGAAGATGGGGAAAAGGAAGAAGGTAACTAATACTGAGTAGTTGGTATGCTAGGCATTGGACTAGGCCTTCTTCGTATCTTACTGTATACAGCCAAGAGAGATCTGATTTTCATACCTTTTACAGATAGGGCTGTAAAACTTTAACTCCCCAGCAACTCCTCTTTCCACCCAACCCAAAACTGCTTCAAAGCAGCAGTGGCTGTCTTACCCTTGCTCACCTTTATTTAATTTGTATACAGTAACAATAGCCTAGCAATAAAGTAGAAAGTTGTCATGTGTGTATAGGTTATAGAGTAACTTTGGATGTATTTCCTAAATCAGAATTAGAGACAAAATTTACATGTATACAGCAGATATGCTGAGGAAGATAAAAGGACTGATCTTTAGTATAGTTTTAATTTAATGTAACTGAAAAACAACTAAAAGTATTAGGTCATAATTTGAAGAAACTTTCCTGAGGTGGTCCTGTAGTAGAGGCATTAGTAATTACGTAAAGATAAAAAAATAAAAAAAAACCCATTGTGGCTGAAAGTTAAGTGTAAAAAGCATACTATGTATGCAGTGGGGAGGAGGGGGAAAGAGGGTCTGTACTTATATCCTCTGACTCAGATACCTTTTTTAAATCCTGAAAAAAAACACTCAGACTCTTTAGTGTAGGACCTAGAGTGTTATACAAAGTGTGGCCTGCTTTCATTTTTTATCTGTATATTTAAAAATTATCTATGATTTGGAGAAGGAAATACAGTATTCTTGCAAATTGTCTTCTATAAAGTTTTTCATCTTACTAACATGAAAAAATTTTAAACCTTTTTGACAATGAAAAAGTCAGTGAAAGCACAGGGAGTAGAAAGAGTTATATGTTCTTTTTGATACACTATTTAAATATATTATGCATTCATGACTTTTAAGTATATAGGACTTGAGATACAATTATACTACCAATGCAATGAGATAAATAAGAATTCTGCTTTCTAGATACACAGGTGGTGCTTTTTTGATAAGAATGTAATTTTATGAAAAAAATTCATTATGAGGTAAAAAAATAATGGCTTTTATCAATCAAATATTATCAGAAAAAATTTCAATACCATGTTTATATCTTCACTTTTGTGCTTTCTCTTAGAAAATAAAGCAAAATATATTCACTGAGGTGTGGTTCCATGGACAGTTTAACCTTAAACCAACTCATAAATAGAGGATATTTCAAAAAACTTCATGTGAGGATAGGCTATATAGTTTTTGTTAATGTGGAACTGTTTACTTTAGTCCCTCCTGATCTTTGTGATTTTAACAATGAATTTTTGAAAAGTGGATGTTTTGTCTCATCATTGTGTGGATAGGGTTTTGGAGTAAAAGTGTTTGTGCATCTTTATATGAGAGTTGGAGGTAGATGATGAAACAGTTTAAGGCTGAAAAAATAGAGTTTAACTTCTTCAATTATTAAGAGAGAAAAAAGGGAGGGATGGAAGAAGGAAGGAGGGAAAGCGGGATGAGGAAGGGGGAGAGAGAAGGAAGGGAGAAAGTATACAGGCAGCCATGGAAACATAGATGACAGAACTTTGTCGTGCAGCTTGTACACTCTTTCTGGATTTCAGAGCACGTGGCAAAGACTAGTACTGATGGTGGGTGGGAGACTAAGGGACTCCACTGGGTGCTAGCAGGGCTGAGTCTCACACAAGTTGATCTTTGACGTTTAAAAACCTCTCAGAGTATGTGTTTGGTCTGCCCCACAAAAGGTCTTACATTTCTTTCTTTGAGGCCCTGTACTGGCTACTTCTCCCTCTCTCGCATTCTCCTTCCCTTTTACATTTCCTTGGGGATGGCCGGGCCCTTGGGGATGGCTGGGCCAGGGCTGGAAGGTGCCTGGTGTGCGGCCTGCCTCCAGCCTGCTGCCCCTCACTGGCGGAGTCTGGGGAAGTGGGGAGGCGTGTGCATGCTTGCTCAAAATGCTGGAATGTATGGGCTCTGTGGCTCATGCTTCCTGGGAGTGTGCCACAGACCGGCTCCTCCAGGGTCTCAGTGGTCGTGGGGGTCAGTCCTTGTAGGCTTTTGTGAGGGGTTGGAAACTTGGGAAGGGATTTCTCAGTGCTGAAAGTTTAGGCTACTCCCCCCCCCCACCAGGTATATTTGTATTTATTCTTTGTAAAGAAAAAGATCTGTTAACAACAACCACCACCACTGAAGAACAGAAAGAAAAAAATATATGGATGCATAAATAACCGTAAAGACCATAAATGGTCTTTCTCCTGCATCCAGCTACACTCTTTTCCCTCTTCTCTTCAAACTGATAGTGATGTCTTCAAATCGTGGACACTGAATTTATAAACTAACTGCTTTAAAACTCCCTGAATTGTGTCTCTGCTAAAGATGATGAAAATCAAGGATCTTTAGAAACTAGATTTTAAGTTCAGATTTTTTTTCTTAATGTAGGATTTAATCTCCTTTTTAAGGAATAAAGAACAAACTGCTATTGGTTAATATTTTTTTTTGGTTGCTTAATTTATTTTTTTCAGATTTATTATTATTTATTTAGATACTTTTTTTTCCTTCACAAAAGATTTGAAATGACAAAGGTGCTGGTGGCTCCATTATTTGAAAAGAAGACTGGGATTTAGGTGTATGAAGTAGATAAGTTAAAAAGGGATTCTGTTAAGGGTTATAAAGGACTGAGCACAGGTGGCTGGTTCTTACGTAATTCTTGATACATCTTAAGAGGTTTGCCAGGGAAGAATTATCTCTTTGGTTCATTGATTTTTGTGTTAATGATTTGCTGCATGTATCTATTTCAGTAGTGATTTCAAAACAGTCATTTTGATATTGAAAATGGTTTGTGGCTTTAGTTCACTTATTATAATCATGGTCAAGGTGTTAACGTGTGCATGTGTGCTCCATTGCGTCTGACTCTCTGCCACCCTGGGGACTGTGTAGCCTGCCAGGCTCCTCTGTCCATGGGATTTCTTCCTCCAGGGGGAATCTTCCCGGCCCAGGGCTCAAACCCACATCTCCTGCATTGGCAGGCAGATTCTTTACCACTGAGCCATCAGGGAAGCCCCAAGGTGTTAATACCTGCCTTAAAAATTTCCAGGCCCAAGTCACAAATTTTATTCCCCACAGTAGTGCTTTTAACTGTATGTTCCACAGAGCCTTAGGATTCTAAGGAGATGCCAAATTTATGGGAAAAGGGGGTAGACATATGTACCTGGGGGATTCTGGCTTCTTACCCACCTTTCAATCAGGAGACAGCTGCATTCATTGCTTTTTTACATATTTGAGTTTGGTCTGGAATTTGGCTTAGAAGAGGGGTTTGCTGCTTTGAAGAAACACTTCAGAAGTATCTGCCCTATAGTATGTAATTCTGGGGTTTGAGTCCATTCATTCCTTGATCAGGTAGTCTAGCAGATGCAAAGCTCTCTCCTGAGGAAGTTTAGACTCTGCCTCCCTTACTTCTGAATCCTGTGGCATGGCCTTCCATCTCCTGTCACTTTCGCTTTAGTAACAAATGTTTGCTTTGCCAACTACATGCCAGACTACTAAATCTATGGATTTTTCTACAATCAACAGCACAGATTGTTTGCCCTTCAGGAACTTTGCAGAGAGCTCCTTGGGCAATGGTTGTACTCTAGCTCTTGGCAGAGTCATTAGTGTCAAATGACTTTTGAAGAGTGAAGGGTCCGGTGGCATGGGACCCATTCATTCATCAAGAACAAGTTTCTACTTTGGGAGGTCCAAACAGGATGGCCTTTATATCCCTTTTTCAAGCAGAGCAGCTCTACTTTTATCTGTTACATGTTTGGGTTCCATGAACTCAGAGGTGATCATCAAAATACTTTCATTTGATTAGAATTGGACTTCCCTGGTGGCTCAGACAATAAAGAATCTGCTTACAATGCGGGAGACCCGGGTTTGATCCCTGAATTGGGGAAATCCCCCGGGGAAGGACTTGGCTACCCACTCCTGTATTCTTGCCTGGAGAAGTCCGTGGACAGAGGAGCCTCGTGGGCTACAATCCATAGAGTAGTAAAGAGTCAGAGGGGACTGAGCGAATAACACTTTCACTTTTCAGAATGGATGCCCAGAAAATCAGAAGGGACATGAGCCATTATACTCTAACACACACACACACTTAAGTCAGTCCAGCATGTAGGATTCTTGTTCAAAAAACAAGGTATTACTTAAAAATATATATATATATATATATATATTTTTTTTTTTTTTTTTTTCAGTGATTTCTTAACCTGTGGCCAAAGACTCTTGGGCCGAGTCCTTATAGTCTTGAAGGAAGGACTGGGACACTACCCTCTGAGCTCTTCCTCCATGCCCCTGTGCTTCATCACTCTGGCTTCTTGTAGACTGGTCTTGAAAGACTGATGATTTCATATTCACTCAAGTTTTATAGTCAAGACTGTTCTAAGACTGTATTTATGAGGGTCCACATTCAGATATCTGTAAATGACATAAGTGGTGGCATGGAGGGGTTCTGTGGAGTATAAGAGGCCTAATGGGGTATAGGAGGCATAGCTTTAGTCAGCTACAGTCAAAAGTCAGAGTTCTTATTTTAAATATTTAAAATTTTCGACCATTAAAAAGGTTTTGGAGACACTGTGAGTCAGAGAAGAGAGCAGGTTAATCTGGCTCGTGGGTTGCCAGTTTGCAGTTTCTGCCACATGAAAATCTGCATCTTCTGCAAAAGTATTGCTGAGGACACTTCATTATGTTTAGTATCTCTTACCCTTAAGGTTCTCTGTGAGTGAGAGGGAAAAGTACTTCTCTTGATAAACTGGATAAACTTGTATGTCTCTTATCTAATGATGATAGCTATTTGAAAGCTCAAAACTAAAATTAGGTCTCAGAGCAACCATCCTTAGTTTATTTTTCTGGAATAAATATGTTCTCCATTATATGGAGTACCCTATAGTGTTTATCTTTATGTAGTGATCTTATTTTGTTTCTGTTATATTTAGCCATCTAAAGTCCTTTGGTAAATACAGAATGTACATATGCTGAATATGTGACACTCGTAAGTTTGTATAGTATTTCGGAGTACACATTCATAAAAAAAAATAAACCTCTATTTTCTCATGTAACTGGAGGAACATGTTTCCACATCAGTCAGAATTCTTCTCCAATTAAACACTAGGCAAACTATAGATAATGGTTTAAACCATTTCCTAAGAAAATACGGTTCTTGTATACCCAGCAAACTTTTTTAAAAATAAGAACTTGAGTTCTGCCTATAAGCCAACATCTGATATAAGACATGTAGTTTTAAAAGCATAGAGCGTACTTGGTAGGAAAATTTGGTGGTGAAAAAAATTTGTTTTTAAATATGTTTGAGAAATGTTTTGGTGACTCTCGCACTTTCTGGTATTTAAGTTGAGGAAATTGAAGGCCATATGGATTCTGTTTCTGGGCTCTAGGTATGGTAAATACTCATTAAGGCCAGACTAAATGAAAACTGCCAATTGCCTAAGGGACCTTTAAAAAAAATGAAAAACAAAAAACTACTCTGACAGTTGGAATTAGCATTTGTCAAATGTATCTTTTTGTTCTGTAATTTACGTGCATAATGAAATAGCTCTTTAGTGATCACCAAGTTAGGTAAAGCACTTGTTTTGGAGAACGTTGTAAGTAAGTCATTTATGGTCAGGCATAATGGAGCGAGGGCTTCCCAAGTGGCGCTAGTGGTGAAGAACCTGTCTGCCAACGCAAGTAGACCTAAGAGATGCCTCTTCAATCCCTGGGTCAGGAAGATCCCCTAGAGAAGGGCATGGCAACCCACTGCAGTATTGTTGCCTGGAGAATCCCATGACCAGAGAGCCTGGCTGGCTGTGGCCCACAGGGTCACATAGAGTGGGGCACGACTGAAGCTACCGAGCATGCGCATCTTATAGTGGCGTGGGCAGCTTGGTAACAGGTCAGTTGATTGAATTGTGAGGTGATAGGAAAAGTGATGCCATGGTAAAAAGAACCTTGGGGGGAGAATAGCTTTTAAGAGGGAAATCAAGTTTTGGGTGTATTGAGTTTGATGTCATATGAGATATGCAAGTGGAGATACTCTGAAAGCAGCTACATGATGCCAGACTGAAATTTAAGTTAGAAGTAATTATTAAAGTATAGTTTTAATAGGAGATTTTTTTTTTCCTTATAGGCAATTTTGTAGATGCTGTTGATCTTAGGATTTATTGGAGCTTAAAATGCAACTCATCAAGGGGTGGGTGGAACATGGACTTTGGAATCAAAATCGACTGAATTTAGACCCCAACCATGTTGCTTACTAGTATCTTATCTTAGAGCCTAACTTTCAGCTGTCAAATGGGATTCTAATACTAAATAATTAATGTTACTATGTAGTTTATATAACAATGTATTAACATGCCTGACACAGAAAAAATTACAAATATTGTGTCTCTCCATTTATTCACCTTAAATTTGTACTGGAAATAAATGCCTCACTCCAAAACAAAAAGTTAGCAAGTCATCTGTGTAACCCATACAGGATCTGGGAATTCAGGGTTTTAAGTGACTCTCCTTGTTTGTGATGGATCTAAACAGTCATCAGTTCCCCAAAAATAGCTAAGTATTTTTTGGGGGCTGGTCTTTTGAATTTTAAAAATTTGAAGTACCATGAGATCTGGTCTTATTTTTTATTTCCACTGTTGCATCTTGAATGCCTTGAATACTGGAAACAGCTGCTCATTAATTATTTTTGAATGAATTAATTAAAATTAAAGTCATAATAAGATCATTAATAATTTACTTTTTTTTTCCCCCTCCTTTTTCCCCCTTCTTTATTTTCAAACAGGGTGGGGAAAATAGTAGTTCAGAGATTTTGCTTGTTTGTGAGGGGGATTTTCAAACTTTTGACTTACTCTTTGGCTTAATTAGAATGAAACCTTCATGGGCATTTTAGGTATGAAATCTTTTTAAACTGAGTTGAGCTGTAAAAGAGCAGTTGCACAAAGATACAAAATAAATATTGGAAAGCAAAGATTTGGATTTGGTGGAACCAGAATAAGTTTTGCATATCAGTTAAAAAAAAATAAAAATAGGTTTAATCTTAAATTCAGTATGATTACATGAAAATATAATTTTCCCTGTAGATATTTCTCTGTATAACCCAAATTGTATTAAAAATCTGCTGAGACTCACAGAAAAACCTATTTGATAAAAACAGAAGCAGCTGTCCTTCTGTTGCAAGATAATAAGTGGATACAAGAATCAAACTTAAGGTGTGTTTTTTTATGTAGTAAATCAAATATCAGTTTAAGCCGTCAGGCTCAAAAGTTATTGTGGAATAAACTGACAAGTACAAAAATGACAGGTTTACCAATGGGCAAGATAATCCATAGCCAAGGTAGCGACTGATCTTAAATGTTAGTTGCAGAGCAAGATGCTGTCAAATGCTCTGTATTAGTAACCTGTCGCTGCATACAAATTACCCCCAAATTTAGCAGTTTGAAACAACCAATGTTTATCATCTCACACGTTTTCTGAGGGTCAGAAACATGCAGCATTTTAGCTGGGTTGTTCTAGCTCAGCGTCTCTCACGGAATAGCAGTCAAGTTGCCACCCGGGTCTGTAGTTATCCGAAGACTCAGCTGGCCTGGAAGATCTGCTGCGAGGCTCACTCCTGGGGCTGTTGGCAGGCCTCAGTGTCTTTCTGCCTGTGGGCTGGAGGGCTCTGTTCCCCACAACATGGGCTTCTCCGTGGGTCTGTGCACAGCACGACAGCAGGCTTCCCTGAGTGAGTAATCCGAGAAAGAGTGACACCACACAGCCTTTTATGGCCTAGTCACTGCATTGCACGTTGTCACTTCTGCCTTATTTGTTTGTTAGATACAAGACTGTAGTTCTGTCCACACTCAAAGGGAAGGGATTACTCAAAAGGTGAATACCAAGAATTAGAGATCATCAGGGATCATTTAGGGTTGAATTAAGTCAATCAGGAAAAGTCAGCAAGTCAAAGAGAGACTTGGTTGCTTTGGCACTTATACTGAAAAGAATAATCCCCTTGTATTAATATTTATGATTAACTCCTTTTGGAATAAAACTAGAATTCCTTATAAAACAGCAGTAATAACAGTTACAGTTTATCGATGCCTTTTATACTCCTTATTTAATTTTCACAGCACCTTGTAGGATGAGAAAGGCAGATACTACTACTCTATTCATTTCTTAGATTAGAAAACTGAGGCCCAGATTGTTCAGAGTACTTAAGACAGGGTCACTTATTCAGTATTTAACTTGAGTTGTTTCCTTTTCTTTTTGTTTTGTGGCTCTTTCTTTTCTTTCTCCTGAAGAATGATTTCAGTTACTTACATTTTCTAAAACACAATTTAATTTCCCCTTTCAATTTAATCTAAAAGAGTTGATTAAAAAAAAAAAGCCAAATTGAGAAGTTTAAAACACTCTTCTTGTAGTATCAATAAAGATGTCACTTTTCTGCCAGAAGCAAGAGTCCTTTTTGCTATTTTTGTAACTGGGTGAGGTCTTATTTCTCCAAAATTGTGCCATGCTGTGGTTAGCCATGGTCTACAAGAGGAAAATATATTTACCCTTCTTTAAAATCGTTGGTTTTCTAAGAAATATGCTATTTACTATACCAAATCTGAGAAAATCTTTCTCAGGCAAAATGCAGTGGTCACTTTGATACCAGACAAGCTAGTTCTCTTCCCCACTAAAAATGCAAAACAGCAGGCCCTCTGATCTTTGGTACCTGCCTTTGTTATACATTTATTTCTTGAAGAAATTTGTTGAATAGTCATGTCTTTAAATTTTTATTGAATCTCAGTGCTTACTTTACTTCCGTATGCTGACTTTACTTGCATATACTTCCCATAAAACATTCAATCTTTTCTCTTAAAGGTCTTGATAACATGATAGTTAATGTGAAGTGAAAATTTATTTTGAGGATTTATTGTATAAAACAAAGGAAAATATTCAGTAACCTATAATGGAAAATAATCTGAAAAAAACATATATATACAACTGAATCACTTTGCTGTTTACCTGATACCAACTCAGTATTGTAAATCAACTATATGTGAATACAAAATTTTTAATTCTATTTTTGAAAAAACAAAAAATCATATTTAACAATGTAAAATCTCAAAACATTCAAAACTTGATAGAATTAATTTGGAATAAAAAAGATAAGTTATGTTGGTTGTTTCCTTATGAACTTGGACAAACTGAGGCTTATGGAATATCACAGTCCTTTGGGAATATCTGCTTTTTAGGAAAAATATGTGCTTTCTATATTGTTTTAAAGAACCACTAGTAGTAAATATAATACAACATTTTCTACACAGGTTATATATACCAGTCCATCAAAATTTATTATTATCCTTTGCCTACTTTGCTTCCTTTTTTATGCTCTGAGTTGTTTTCCTCTTCATAGTTAAAAATCTCAATGCTTTTTTTTTTCCATAAAATAGTCACATGATTTTAGTGTTAAATTTTTTTTTTTCTTTAAAGAGCTACGAGAGAACACCCCAACTATCCTCAGTGGAGAGACCGAGTTTAAGATTTGTTTCAGATTTTTATCATTTTCAAGTGTTAGAAGGTTAAAGGTGAGCCTGAACATGAATTCTGTGAGCTCAGAGGAGCAACTATGACATGTAAATCTACTCTCTTATTATTGTTGATTTTCTTAATATTTTGACTTCCTGTGGATATGTACCCAAAGAAATGTATTTTTTTCTCATTCTTCCTCAGTGACTTCTTGTTATAATCCTGTCCTGGGGGACAGGGAGCAGAAGCCATTCAGCAGGCTGAACCCCTTCCCCCTCAGGTGACTCACTCAGGTCTCAGATAATCTTGGCTTTTCCTTCTTAATTTGCCTTCCGGTTGATTTGTTTTTCAAGTTAAGAAAAGCAGCATTTGGGAAAGATGGTCCTGTTTGGTGATGCCATTTCACAGAGATACACAGGGGTTGCTGCCTACAGAACATCTCACCACAGGAGCTGTCCAGAGTTCAGTTAGGACCCCACTCCTCTGAGTGGTCCTGGGTGCATGGAGAAGCTTTTGAGGGTGGAAACATACATGTTTCCTAGATTTTCAGAAATGCTTATGGGCCATTGCAGTTGGCATTTGACCTTAGACATTCATGGATGTATCTTACAGCCTGGAGCCATGGAGCCACGCAGTGTAGCTTGGATGTGGTCGGGCATTTTCCATAACTAAACACATCAGATCCTCCTTTCTGAAAACATCAGCATTATCAGTTGTTCTGAATTTGGTTGATGCTGTTCAATTCTTGACCTGAGATTATGGTTAGAATTAAATGTATTGAGGCCCCATCGATTCAGACTCATTCAGGTAAAGGAAAGATGAATGATTATTCATAGAATGTTGGAATAGGCAGATTTTTAAAAATTATATTACTTTCAATTAAGAATTGTAACCTGAGTAAATTAACAAAATGTTGCTGAAGAGCAGTCCTACTAGACCTTCTTATTGAATAGGGAAAATTATATTCATGATATCAATTATATATAAATACTTTCAAAATGTGTTTAAACAGTTTATTCTCTTGAGTAGTTTAAATTTACCTGTTATGATTTTGTTTACATTGATTCTGTTTTTTTTTTTACATTGATTCTTTTGTTAAGTAAGCACTCCTTTCTTCTTTTTTAGGTTTTTTTAGTCTTTTATTATTTTTTAAAGAAAAAATAAATTCTAGTTCTGTCCTATTACAATTAGAAGTAATGATATTTCACTATTTGATGAGCAGTAATAATATTTCACTATTCAGTGAGCTGAAATCTTGATTTTTTTTTTTTAGGTTTTCAATGCCCTTGGGATGCAGATAGTTAATATGTGGGTACTACCTTATTCTGGAAGAATTTAGGATGATGCCTTCATAACTTTCACATAATAGAAAGTGGCTGAAATCTATCCATTCAAAAGAAAGCATTCAGTTTGAATCATGGCAGTCCAGTATTAGAAAAATTGAAGGAAGTACCTCTTTTTGGATTTTTTTCATTTGGGAAATATTCTCCAACAAGAATTCAATAACCAGTGGTACTTAACTGGGGGCTATTTTACATTTGATCATTTGCCATTTGATTCTGTACTATCCTTTAAAGGTAAAATGTAAATACATTTTAGTTTTTTTTTTTTTTAAGGTATTGTGGAAGAGTTCTAAGATTGAGCCTATCAAGCTGCATTTGTCTGAAATAGAGTGATAACCTCCAGTAGTCAGCTGTTAGTGGAAGAGGCTGCCTGGGAGCTGTGTTCTAGTGGGATACAGCCAGCCTGGGTCTGCTGACCCCTACTACGTTGGCATTCCAAAGGGTACTTTCAGCATATTGTTGTTTAGTCAGTCAGTTGTGTCTGACTCTTTGTCACCCCATGGACTGCAGCATGCCAGGCTTCCTGTCCTTCACCATCTCCTGGAGTTTGCTCAGACTCATGTCCATTGAATTGGTGATGCCATCCAACCATCTCATCCACTGTTGTCCCCTACTCCTCCTGCTTTCAGTCTTTCCCAGCAGCAGAGTCTTTCTGGTGAGTCACCTCTTCATTTCAAGTGGCCAAATTGTTGGAGCTTGAGCTTCAGCCTCAGTCCTTCCCAGTGAATATTCAGGGTCGATTTCCTTTTGGAATGACAGATTTGATCTCCTTGCTGTCCAAGGAACTCTCAAGAGCTTTCTCCAGCACCACAGTTCAAAGACATCAGTTCTTCAGCACTCAGCCTTTTTAATTGTCCAGCTCTCATATCCGTACATGACTACTGGAAAAACCATAGCTTTGACTATACGGACCTTTGTAGGCAAACTGATGTCTCTGCTTTTTAATACCGTATCTAGGTTTGTCATTACTTTCAGCATTTAATTTCACTTATTTCAGTTCTTCTTACAACAATAACAAAAAGTGTTTTTATCTTGAGAAAAGCTTCTATTTCTGGAGATTTTCTCTGTCAGGGGTCTTTAGAGACTTCATTAACAGTGCTTGTCTGGTTGGTGGGTATATAGGTAATATTCTGTGCCTAGTTGGTGAGGTTGCATATGGGTTTTGAAACTGACTGCCTTTCAGCTCTCAATTAGCTCAGCTGAATCAACTGCTGATCATCAAATAGTGTCTGGCTAATTTAAAAAATGTTTTTGAGTCTCACTAGGAATTCAAATTTTTTCATCTCGGAAGAGCTTCACTTGAACTAAAAAAGCTATGTATTTTAGTCACTATGCAGTACATAGAGCGTAGGGTACAAAAGAAGCCAGCCCTCAGTCCCTTCATTAGTGAGTTACACTCTGAGAAGTCTTCTCCTCTTATTCTTTCCAAATCTGTAGAAACAAACCATTCTAATGCTAGCTTAATGTATGTTAATAGATTAACATAATACAGAATTTTTGGTTAAGACTTTTTAAATGCCTGTGATGTGTTAAGCCTGGAATGAGGATGCTAAGTAGAGACTGGTGGTCTGAACCTCCTCCCCTCTCTACCTGTATGTACCCCTGGGGATCTTTAGGTTTGTTTTCCAGATTACATTTTTTAAGTCACTTACTTCCAGGTATTCAGTAACACCTATGTATGAGATGCTACGCTAATTGTTAAAAAAAGTACAAAGGTAGATAAACCACAGAACCTGCCTTCAGCTTGAAAGTAAAATTAGCCGTTAGTTCCTAATCACTCCTATAATGCCTGGGGACAAAGTCCAAATTCTCTCTTTTAGGGCAGGGATTTCAGTGCCCCAGTAATGTAAAATGTGTTATGGGCAGTGGAAAACTGGCAGGTGGATGATCCCCTTAAAGATTCAGCTTTTTAAAAGGCCCCCTTCTGGGTATAGCTCCCCTGAGTCATTGTGAAATGATCTGTCTCACTATCACTTCAGCTGTTAGTGTGTGAGTGTATAGCTGTGTGCACAGCAGTCCTGTTTGATAGTCTGTTCACTGCTCTAGGAAGGAAGAAATGACTTACTCATGGTGTGTACCCAGTCACCACATGGAAGGTGCTTACACATGGTTGAATGGAACTGGGTCTGATTTTATCCCGGTTTAACTTCAGTAACTAAAATTCTCAGGTAACAGTGAATTCTGATAATCTGTTACCTGTTTTATTTGATGGTTAAACAGAAAATAATTTTCTTTGGCTTATACTGTTGAAAATCTTTCCAAAATTTTCTATCTTTATAATAAAATTAATTTAGAATAACTGTTCATATTGTTCAACTGGAGAAAGTATAGGGCAGTGATTCTCAGTACAGCCCTTGGACCGTCTTGTGGGGACTTGTTAGAAATGCACAGTTTCCATCCCACTCCAGACCTGCTGAATCAGAAGTTCCCAGGTGGAGCCCAACAACCTGTGATTTAATAAGGCTGTCAGGTGATTGTGATGCCTTTTCAAGTTTGAGAGCCACTGGTACAGGGCAACTGTTCTGAATTCTGGACACTCATGTTTTAACAATATAGTACCTTAGCCCACCTCCAGAAATTTTGATTCAGTTGGTCTGTTGTGGGGATTAGCATAATTTTTTTTTAAGTGCCCCCATGTGATACTGATGTGTAGCCAGAGTTGAGAACCACCGATGTAGGGCATAGAGCAGAAATTTGGAATTTGGAATTTACTCCTGCCAGGCTTCTCTGTCCGTGGGATTTTCCAGGCAAGAATACTGGAGTGGATTACCATTTCCTTCTCCAGGGGATTTTCCTGACCCAGGGATTGAACCCATGTCTCTTGCATCTCCTGCATTGGCAGGCTGATTCTTCACCACTGTGCCACCTGGGAAGCCCATATTAGCCTCTGCAGCTTGCTTAAAACATAAATCCAAAGTAATGCTTCTTTCTCCTAAAAGTTGGATAAAGAAAAACTTAGTTATATTTTGCTTTGTCAGGGTTTTATTGAGCAGGTTGTCCCCACTTTTCATGGCATGGCATTAGTAAAAACTCCCACATTCAAGCAGTTGTTTTAAAGCCAGTGGTGTTTTCCCACAGGAACAATGTCATAGTTGGGTGTTAACTTCCTGATCAAAGCCCTGGCATAAATAAATCATAGATGGGACCAATAATGTGTCATAAAATCAACAATACAATAATTATAAGCCTCTGTGGTCATTTAAAATAATAAAATTATGCTCCAAGTCCAATAAAATCAGCATCAGTACACAACCTAGCATCACCCCTGGGATCTTGGTGCTATAGAAAAATGCATGGCGTTGTAAGACTTGCATTTTCCTAACTATTATGTAGTAAATATGAGCACTATTTGTGTGCGCATTTAGAATTTAGGGAGGAAAGATTTGGATAACCTGCCTCTAAAGATGTCCCAGGAAGTCTTGAATGGATGCCTTTTCCTCCAGTAGCCTTCCCTGGAGTCAGCAGTGTGTGCTGCTGCTGCAGGTGGTGAGAACCTGAATGTTTCTATCCCCAAAAAGCATTTTTTCATGAAAGGACTGATTCAGGGTTTCTCCTCTTGACCTTAGTTCCCTCACAGTTCTGCTGTTAGCAGAAAAGTGGGGAAGAGAGTAGTGATGTGATCAGTACACTTCACATTTGACCAAAAAGCCGCAAATTCATTGTTCAGTCATTAGGGCCTGCTTTTTAAGAGAGGCACTTCAGATGTCCTCTTTGGGTTGGCACAGGTTTGTGAGAGTCTGGGCAGACGTTTGGTGGAAAATAGTACTGAACTTGGTGCCAGAAGACCCAGTCCAACCTGGCTGGCTCCTTATTGCCCCTGTGGCTCTCAACAGGCCACTTTGCTGAGCGGCCATCTCCTTTTCCTGCAATGTGACATGAACACACCTAACTCACAGGATTGGAAGGATTGAATAGGTTAATATAGTAATTGTACCCAGTAAGCTTTCCATGAAAGTTATTTTAAGTAGTTGAAACAGCCATGAGGAATCCTATCTGCATCTTGCCTTCTTGCCACTGGAATAGAAAACCTGCTTCATGGTTAATGCTCAAGCAGATCGTTCTGGGAGTCTGGGGAAAGTGGTGGTGGAATACATTTCTCACTCTGCAAGTCTTTCCCAGGGAAAGAAAAAGTTTACAGTCTGGGTCATTATGCAAGAACCAAGAATGGATGGGATTTGAAGCATGTTGTTGGTGTCCT